>NC_092498.1:44836096-46086096 GCF_047511675.1 Marmota flaviventris
TGCTTGTTTTGATTTTTAGTGATACTAATAATTTCAAGTTTCTAATGTGTTCAGGGAACAAAATCATTGCTTTTTAGATAGCCTATTAAAGTATCTTTAATATTTCTCACATTACTTTTGAATTGTTACTTAATATTATTAGATGTGAAAACAAATAATGTCTTTTAAAAATTATTTTTAGATATACATGACACTAGAGTATATTTTGACATGTTATACATACATGGAGTATAACTTATCCTAATTAGGATCCTCTTCTTGTAGCGGTATATGATGTGGAGTTCCACTGGTTGTACATTCATATATGAACAAAATAATGTCTTGATAGTTTTGAAAGACCAACAATAGTGGTACTATTTGGAAGACACATACCTATGCCTACAAACATTTAAAAAATACTTCTTATTTCTAAGAAGTCTATTTTACAAATCTATTCACATTTGGAAATAAAACACTGGTTTTAATTGAGATATCATGGCCACCTGAAGGAACAAAACCAAAACTTTAAGTCTTTGAATGTTTCTAAAGTAACAATACTGTAATCAGATTTTAGAATTGGTTACTCATAATCATATTTAATCAAGAACCTAAAAAATATCAATCACAGTCTGTAACCCTAGAATTTTTGAAACAGAAAATAAAAGGAGGCCCAATTTAAAAAAAAAAAATCAATATATCTGGAGTTTTGAAAATGATACTAACCTTTGCAAATTCATCTTTTTTCATGGTCAAAAGTTGTCTTAAAGTTATATCCCTTTCCTGTAGAAAAGGGAAAATAAAACCCCATCACCTTTCAATATAAATAGTAAAAAGCAAAGTAGGTAAGTGTACATAAGATAGTTAACTGCTGTACTCTTAAACCACTTCCAGCTTTCTAGAGGGGATAGAGATGTAGACAGAGAACTACACTATTGGGTAGATAGTATATATTCACTAAAAAAAGTATAAATATAACTAGTATTCCAGATTCAAAAAAAATGATTACTTTCAAATTACTTTTCAATTCTGCTTACATGAAAACAAATCTATAAAATGGAATTGAAATTATATTTATACTGAAGAGTTCTCCAAATAGATAAAAGTTTCAAAATTGTTCAATAAAACCCAACTCTAAAACACCTGAACAGAATGTGCACACTCCTAAGGGGAATCTATTTTAAGTACTACTTTACTACTTCAGTATCCTCACAGTAATTCTCATCTACTCAAATCCACAATGTATGCTTACGGCACCTAGGGAATGGTTGGCATATGATCTAATTTAACTTTCAAGAAACCTTATGTTAGCTACTACTGTTCTTAAGGAAAAAAAAAAAGTTTAAGTAACGTATTTCAGTCAATAACCAGAGCAAGAATCTGATGTCAGGTTTGTTTGGTTTAAAATCATGCTTCTAGAGTTCTATACAAGAAAATCAGCAACTTCAAAAACAAATGGCTTACATATTTACAGAGGACTTAGCTGGCAAAAATTGTCAAATTCAACCAGCATAAACTTTATTTAAATATCTATAATAATAAAATTTGGGGATACTTACTACAAGTTTAAAATGAGATGTATTGCAAATTATGCAGAAAAGGTATAGCATTAATTCATAGGTATCTTTATGAACTGAAATTTAATGTTAGGTTAAACAACAAATCAACATATATATAAAACTCATTGTAGTTTACCCAAAATCTCACCTTTAATAAGTCTGTCATATGTTCCAGTCCAAGACCATGTAAAAATATTTCCAGATCTCCAAATGCTGTGTATGAACTATACATATTTATAGCAATGTCAATTTCAGAACAGACCATAAATGTACAACTAATAAATATATACTTATATTTTACAGAAAAAAATAGAATAGTAAGAATGAGTCTATATAGAATATATTTGTAAATTTACACTCCAGATTTGATGATGTATCAAAGGAATGAGCAAGTCTTAATTCTTCCTGCCCACCCTTGGGTTGGATATTGAATCTAGGAATTTTTGAACAGGCTAAGCAAGTGCTCTACCACTGAGCTACACCCTCAACCCAAAGCAGGGTTTCCTAAACAAAGATATGAGAGAAAATGCTGATGGTAAAATGTAGTTCATCTTTCCTAAGAATGAAAATATTCATTAACATATATTCCTTGTAAAATTTATGCATGTAAAAATCTCTTCAATTGTGATAAGTAAAAATTAAATATCAGCTTTAAATGGGGTAAAGAATAGTTTATGGTCATATACCAAAAAATAGTATTCAGGAAAAAATATTTTTAGTTTTAGTTTAAAAAATGAGTAATATGCTAAAAATACTCAGAAGCAAGGGATAATACAGTTTGAATACTAACACAGAAGATGAATCCCTTAAAATAAATTTTATTGGTATTTTACTAAAAGTTTACATTTAAAGCCAAAGTCGTTATATGATTAATATTAGTACACATAAATAAAACCGTCTAAAATTAGGAAGAACAATGCACTTAAAATCCAGACATTTCTAAGTGATATTTAAAAATGCCTGTCAAAGTTTAAAATATCATATATCTTAAATAAGTCACCACATTTACTATAAGTAGTAAAAGCATGCATTTTTAACTTCTGTATAGGAATTCCATTGAACTAAAATATGTTACCCAAATATGTGATCTTTTTCCTTATCAGAATCTGCTGTTAATAGTTTACAAATAGTCTCTTCTTTAGTTAGCTGTTGAAGCTTTCCTTCCAAAGGATTTAAAGTCAACGAAAGAAAGTTGAAGATCTGAAAAGATTCACAAATTAGTCAAATATAGTTAATATTTTTATATACTACAATTGCACTTAAAACGAATGACATATGATTAATTTTCAACTGGAAAATAAAATTTTAGCAAGGTGTAAGGGTCAGAACTTTCATGACCTGTTGCCCTGAGAATTAACTTTTATAAAATCAAGTAAATGCTTTCTTGACCTAAAATAACCAGAAAAGAGTTTTAACTAATTCAAAATAGTAAAATTAGAGAAAGAAAGTAGTATTTTTAGTAATACATAATACAAAACTAAAACACCACTTTAACAAATGACTAAGAATGATTAAGTAGTAAGGTAGTACTTGAAATACATTGCTAAGTGGGAAGGAAGCAATAAACTTGCTTAAATATATACAAATCCCAACTATATACCTCAAAGCAATGTGGTAAAATTTCTTAGTTTTACAATCTAACCTCTTAGTTTTACAATCTAACTTCAAGGCTATGTCATGTAATCAGTCAAAATATAATATCAAATCTCATGTTAATAAATGATTTATGATTCAATATAACCTGTGACGCTCTTAATTATTATATCAAATTCAGTATCATCTGCCCAAAATTTAATGTAGTAAACCGATTTTTAGTCTTCAAATTTTCAAAGGTTAGAAGAAATAATGCAAACAGCTTTTTGATTTATTTATTTTTTTTTTTTTTGTTTAGAATACTGGAGATTGAACCCAGATGTGCTTAACCACTGAGACACATCCTAGTCCTTTTTATATTTTATTTAGAGACAAGGTCTTGCTGAATTGCTAAGTGCCTTAATAATCTGCAGTGCTTGCCTTTGAACTCTCCATCCTCCTGCCTCAGCCTTCAAGTTGCTGAGATTATAGGCATGCACTACCTTGTGGGCTTTCTTTTTGAAATTTTGCAAGACTTTAGCAATTAGTCTCTACTCTAGAATAATTTTAGAAATGTACATTTTATTTGGAAAATAATATGCATGTTTATTAGACTGCTCAAAAATTAATGAAAGTTATTTTACATGCAATGTAAGTGGCATGGTCTGACAATTATGTGATAGAACCTGCAGAATTTCATATACTTTAAAATTCAGAATCTCAGTGTTATGAACTCTTGAACTTAATTTACAATGGTATTGTACTTGATCTATGCTTAGAAAGTACAGACCTCTGGCTAAAGCTTTAATATATAAACCAAAAGTTTGTATTCATAAACTAATTTAATATATGGCAAATATTTATCATTGAGTTTTAAAATCTGAATGACAGCAGATCATACACCCGAGTATGTTATCACTTTACCACATAGCTTGTCACACATATAGGAATAAGTGTTGCTTAAAGGATTTAATGTTTAAATTGTCTAACATCTACAAATTAAAATTATACAACAATGTTTTAAGTCCATCTTGATACTTTACTGTTGCAATATGTAAGTTAATTTTAAAAAAATCTAAACCAGTTTGTAATGTTAGTCTAATTTCATTACTAGCAACACAGTAAGAGCAATATCTTTTTATATAACTTATCACATTATAAATGTCTTAATTTAGTAAATGAATAGTAGAAAAATATTAATTGGTTGGATAAAAAATTATTTATACATTTAATAATATCTGAAAAACTATTGTTACACTTGTGAATTCCAACAAAATAACATAAAAGTTCTACATAAGATAATGTGACATACTACAGAAAAATTACTTTAACATATAGATGGCTACCTCAAGATGTTTATTTCTTTTTGCAATCTCACTTGGTGTCTTTCCATCTTTGGTTTGTAGCATTTTATTAGCTCCAAGTTCAAGCAACTTCAAAACTACATTTTTATGACCTTGATGTGCTGCCCATGTTAAAGCCTATAAGGGGAGGAAAAGCGGATTGCTTAAAGAGAAGGAGTGTACATGAGATAGACAGAAAATGTTTCCAAGAGTATTAATGGCACAATAAAAAAGAGAAAATGGTTAATTAACAGGATGATGCAATCTTTTCATTTAACAATATAATATAAACATATTTCCCACATTGTAATGTAAACATACTTCCTACGCTATAATTGCAAAGCAGATTGCAATATTCACTGATTTTATAAAACCAAATAATATTTTAAAGTTAGGCACTGTTATGGAACAAAATGATTTATTTGCCAATCACCAAAATGTTTTCTACAAAAAAAAGAATCCTTAGTATATTCAGAGTCCAGGTTTTGTTGTACATTATAACTTTTGTCATGAATAATGACTACAAGAGTCAAATAATTCCTTTTTTTCTATTCATTTGTTGCTGTTTTTCACCAGTGATAATATCCTAGCTCTTCTATAATTATTACTTCTTAAAAACCCTCTTTGTAATAAAACAACCAAATATCTATTTTGTAGATTATCAACAATAATAACAAAATAGCAAAAATTAAAAAGAAATATTGTAAAAGTGTTCCTTACAGCATAACCATTCTCATCCTGGGCATTAACTTCTGCTCCATGTGCAACAAGGAGAGCAACAACCTGAGGGTGACCATCCCGTGCAGCATACATTATAGGAGTCATAAGTCTTCTAAGGAGGAAGAAAAAAAGAAAATTTGTTTTAAGACTGCCATTAACAACTGCTCAATTTCATGAATTTAATTATACACAATACTATCAGTATTATTTTGAAAGCAAAAAAAGGCATAAAAGTATTTAATAAGTCAGGTGATTTAAAAATTTAATTTCTAGCAAAAAGTAAATATAAAAAAAGAGATGACACTTAAAGTACTGAATGCTAACACAGCACCCTCTAGTGAAGAAAAGTATTAAAATATCACTGAACCACACTTTCTAATGATTTATTAATTTATATATTCACCTAGGAAATTATTAGGTTACCTGCACTATGCTTATGCTGGGGATACAGTGATGAATTACACAAATAAGGCTCCTACTTCACTGGATTTGCTCATTCTAAATGCTTATTACATTTTATTTGGCAAATTGCCAAAAAATGTAAAATTTAAAACTTTCCCTTATTTTTTAATGTATCCTTATTATGATTCTATTTTAATTTAAGACTAAAATAATTTTATTCTGAGTTGAAGGCTTACTCCAATCAAGAAAGAGATCAGTCCAATAATTTAGCATGCCTAACATTTTTTAAAAGTACTTTCTGGGAGAGAACAATGGTTTCTCTTTAGTTTATTATTTCCCAAAATTAGAAATTCAGTCCCTCTACTACTCATGGAAGTTAGTCAGCTTAGTCCTATTCAAAAGGACACTAGAATATTCTATCAGTTCTACTTGGGTTGAATTTAACGCATGGCCTATTTTCAAAGGGGATCTGATATTCTGGGACCAATCTTCCTTAATCACCCCTCAATATCTGATTTACAAACAAATAACTTCAGAAAACAACAAATAAAATAAGTTCAAAATTCTGCATTTTTATCTAAGAAAGTTTATGTTGGATATTCCTATTACTTACAATACCTATAAACAGAAATTTTCTCTATAAGGATTATTAGTGTTAGGTATATTCTAAATTTGATTATTTCATACCAATGTTTATAGCAGAAAACAATTCACACATTTATCTGTTTCTTCTGTTTCCTAGTATAATTCGATTGTCTTATTTTAAACTATATGCTAACTTAAAACATTCCCTCCTTTACCTTGAATGTTCCCTACCTAGTTGTTTTATTAAGAAAGACCATTTTTATAAAGTGAAGATAGGATTTTCTGGATAATTAAGCAAACATAAAAAGTACATGCTTTTTATGAAATTATGAATCAACTAATTATTCTAATTCTTTACTACATCTAAATGAGACCTCCTGGTGTCTCTCCTCCATTCCACATCCCCCTCACAAAGCCCAAATCTGTAACCTCCTCAAATCTTTCCTATTTCACTAAGCCATCATTAAATTCATTACTCAGGCACAGGACTAATTAATGAGTCTTCTCTATCACTCCATATATAAGTCATCAGGAGGTCCTACAGGCTCTACCTTCAAAATATATTCTGCATCTGAGCACGTCTCATCACCTTGTTAGCCATGGCAGTAGTCCAAACCATATCATCTTTCTCTGACCTGTATTATCGTAAAAGCCTCATAATTGTTTTCCATGCTTTTAATCTTGTCCACTTAATTCTCTTTAAAAATGCCAAGTTGTTCCTTTTCAGGGGAACAATGTTACACTGGTTTCGGACTACTGAGAAAAGCTGAATTTATCAAATGGAACAGCAAAATCCTATCCAGTCTAGCTTATCCAAAATTAATTGACTTTTTAATACTGTCTAAGTGAAACCAGCAATAATGTTGCATGACAATTCTGAAAGGAAAAAGAGTAATTCTAGTATTTCCTTCTTGTTAAAGTTTAATGAAGTAACAATTTCATTAACTCCACAGGAAAATTTTTAAAAATTATATTAACTGATCTATTCAAGTAACATGGTAACTATTTGTGCTACTGACACTCTTTCAATGCTAATTTTCATTTTATTAAGATTCAATGTAGAAGCTGGGTTGTGGCTCAGTGGTAGAGCACTCGCCTAGCATGTGCGAGGCCCTGGGTTCAATCCTCAGCACCACATAAAGAAAGATATTGTGTCTGACTACAACTAAAAAATAAATATTAAAAAAAAGATTCAATGTAAAGAAGTCTTACTCTTTTCAAACTACTGCAATTTGGTTCTGCTTGCTCCTTCTAACAACTTTTTTTTAGCTTGTTGTATTTTCATTAATTTTGACTTTTATCGTTATCAGAAATTTTCCTTTGTTTTACTTCACTTAACACTAGTAATGTTTAATATCAAAGTGACTTTCACACTCTTTTTCTTCAACCATTCTAATGATGAGGATTTAGCTATTTTTTTTTGTTGTTGTTGTTGTTTTTAGGGCAATATCTCGGTCTTTTAGGTGATAAATCAACTACGTTCACATTTAGTATAATGACTGGTATACTTGACAAAATTCTTTTCTGTTTTTGCTGGTTTACTACTCATTACATTTTCCTCTTGAAAATCTGGTGACTCTATGCTTAACAAAAAAAATCTATTAAACATTATATTTTTCTTTGCTCTTAATATCCTGCAACACATAGTACAACTGCACTCAAAATGTTAGCTGTGCCTCTACTCAAGATGATGACTTTACATTAAGATGTATACGCAAAAATGTCTTTATTTTGCCCTTACTCTTGAATGGCAGAATGACATTTAATATGACTAAAGATATAATTACAGATCCCAAGTTTATTTCTCAGACTATTTGTCTCCTTCCATATATAGCTTCTATATTGTGAAATACAATAGAAATTTCTGTATAGAAATTGTCTTGTTAGGTAAACTGTCTCTTTAGTAAGCAACTTTAAGGAATTTTGCTTTATTCTTGGTATTTTGAAGTTCACTGTGACATGTGTTTATTGTAATTTTAAATTAAAATGTATATGCTATCTATTTGTGTATTAATTTGCCATGAGCACAATAGATCTTTTAACCCTAAGGATTTGTGTCTTCAGTTTGGGAATATTCTTGACCATTATTGCTTCAAATACAGCATACCTTCCATTTTCTTCTTCTGGAACTCCTATTAGATACATGTTAGAGTTTCTGCCAAGATTTTTCATTTCTTTTACCTTTTCCTTGTGTTACCCTCTGTGTTGTACTCTAGGCAATTTCTTCATATCTAGTTTCTAGTCCATTAATACACCCTTCAGTTGAGTCTCTTCTGCAATTTTTCATTTTATTTAGTTTTAATAGTCAACAATGGTTTTCATAATTCACTGTACCTGTTTCATAATCCCTATTTGTTATTTGTAAAGGCAAATCCCTCTTTTATTCCTCAGAGCAATAAAGTCCTTTTTAGATTCTATTTTCACTAATCTAAGTCAATCTTTTGTAGAATTTATTGTCCCTGTTTCATTTCATGATGCTTACCTTGCCTAGATTTTAGTGATTTATGGCTGTACACCCACCATTTAGATCCTCTAAATACAGAAGACTCAAGTCACTAACCTTCACTTTGCCTATTACTAATGCAGTTTTTAGATACTGCCAGAGTTCCCATCTGATTCTTTCATCAGTTATTTCTTTTCCATTCATGTCATTCATGTTCGTTGTTCACTTGTATCTACATATTTGGTTTTGCTCTTTAGAATGGGATCTATACTATCATTATGTTCCCAAACTGGTCATTATTTGTGATTTGAAAACCAAATGAAATTTGAAGTTTAGGATTAAAAAACTATCTCATTTTATACTTTTTTATTTCTAACAGTTTCTGAGTTGATTATCTTGGGTTTACCAAATATATAATCAATATAATCTTAATTATAATTTTGTACTCTCTTTCCTAATTAAAAAAAAAGATCTAATGGCTTAATCTGAGGGAATAGAGTTTAATGTCATAAGTTGGAGGTCAGCAAAATTTTCCTGTAAAAGGCAAGAGAGTATACCTTTTAGGGCTGGTGGAACACACTGGGATATGCATGCCACAACCACTCAACTTTGCTGTTTTAGCATGACATGTCTATTGGCATAGACAAGACATAAATGAATCAGCACAGCTGTATTCCAATAAAGCTTTAGAAGTCTGCCAACTTCTGGTTTAAAGTACAAACTATGGTTTATACTAGGTTCAAATCTAATTTTCAGCCTTTCTTGGGTGAATAATATTAAGCATGTTTCTTAAGTTTTTATTGCCTCAGTTTCTACACATATGCATAAAAAATACTTTCTACCCTTGTGGCAATGATTTTTTATACTACCATAATCTGTGATAATGAATAATAATGTTCAGTAAGAAAACTACCAGGCACAAAAAAACCACTTTGTCATTATTAGTTATTTTTATTAACTACATTTCATTTTCTTTCTTTCTTTTTTTTTTTTTTTTTTTTTTTGCATAACTAGAATGCTTAATCTTTCCTAAAACAATGGTAAAGCAAAAACAAAGGCTGCTTATAAAAATCTTTTCTTGTTCCTGACATCAATGCAAGTGCTGGTAGTGTTTTTCCATTAAGCATATGACTAGTTTTGGCTTCAGATATATGTTTATAAAATTAAAAAACTATTCATCTAATCAAATTTTATGAAGGTTATAAAAATAGAAATCTGAAATAGATTTTTAACTTTCATAAAATGCCATTTGGCATCTATTATAATGGTAACCTTCCTTATCTTAACAAAAAATACCTTGACCTAAAATATTTTCCCTAATATTGAACCATTTTTCCATAGTTGACATGAATTTTATTTGATCATGGTATATTATTAATTTAATTTACTGATAACATTAAATTTACTGATACTTCATTAAGGATTTAGGATTTTGTATCTATGTTTATAACTGAGATTGATGTATTTGTTTTTTGGGGGACAGATAATTTTTAAAATTGAGTCTCAGAACAGTGTTGTTGCTTTATTAAAAAAGGAACTGAAAGGCTTCTAGTTTTTTATGTTCTAGGACTATTTAGACAGAATTAGTGTAATCTGTTCCTTGGAAGTTTAAAAGAAGTAACTTGTTAAATTTTCATCTGATACTTTTTTTGGAAATTAGGTCTCTAAATTTTTTTTTCTCAAAAGATGAATAAAAATCACAACATAAAAATTCTTTTAAAGTATACATACAAAACAAATTAGAAACAGCATCTTCCTCACATATAACAATAAAAAATTCTGTAAGATGAAATATACAGAAAGATCTTGTAAATAAGTAAAATACATTTGGACCACCAAATAAACTCCCAACAGATATGCGCAATTAATACACAAATATAAATATGTAACAAGAATGTCTAACACTAATCAAAGATTACTGAAAAGCATGTAAGCAAAAAATGAGGCATCATTATTTGCAAATCAGATTGTAAAACAGAGCATAAGAAAATATCTAGTGCTGTCACTATGTATGGCCTCTCAACTACTCTTGCAGATAGTTACTCAACTTTTTCTGAAGATAATTTAGTGGGCTGGGGTTGTAGCTCAGTGGTAGAGCGCTCATGTAGCATGCATGAGGCACTGGGTTCGATCCTCAGCACCACATTAAAACAAAATAATGTGTCCACCTAAAACTAAAGATACTAAATTTTTTAAAATTTAATAAAACTAAAGAAATGTTTTTTAAAAAGATAATTTAGTAACACCTCTCACAATGTTTAATATGCATAAACCTTTGTCTCAGTAATTTCACTTTATGTGTTCTGTAAAAAAAACAAAAAATCCATGCAAGGTGCCAAAAACATTCTCCATAGTACTTTCGTGTAACACTAAAAAACTGAAAACCATCCAAATGTGTATTTGAAGTTGTTGTAAGCAGCAAGTAAAACCATGTGAACCTGAGCAATAGTGGTTTCATTGGCTCTACTGTATTTCAAGACAGAGTTTTTTATTTTTAATTATCAGCATAAGAGTCATTAAAATTTTGAAAAATAAAATTTTTCAAAATTGTAATAGAAATTTTTATTGTGAGAATTTTAAATAAAAAAATGAAAATTAAAAAACTCTATTTTGAAGTACAGTGGAGCCAATGAAACCAGTGTTGCTCATATTCATGCAAATTAGTTGCTGTTTACAATTCTGAATATACAATCCATGGCTTTGGCAAGTGCAATAATCTTCTGGTTTCAATTCACCGCTGTCAGAATAACCTTTAAAAAACATTAATAAGTTCATTCTTCTTAAATTGTTCAACAGCTTTCAGGATCAAATTCCTATTTTTTGTAGCTTGGATTATGGGAGGTAATTATCTAGCCAATGCCAAATTCTGACCCATTTTTGGTTGTACTATTTAAAACTACCTGAAAGAAACATGATTTTTCCTCTTTCTCTACTTCCCCCTTCCTCTCTCCTGAATAATCATTCATACCATCTTTTAATTGACTTAACTCCTATTCATTCTCCAAAACTAAAGTCTGGGAAATTAGCTTTTAGGAAACTTTCACTTGTTATCTAGTTTCGTTAAGCTTTCCTACTTTCTGTGCATTGAGACATCCTCTATTACATGGATGTCTTACTATGTGGAAAATGCCTATTCTATAGTAATCTTTTCTACTGTATTGTCAAGTTCTTGAAGCAGGGACTGGCTCTTCCATTTTCTGTCCCTACGGCTTAACACATATTAAGTGTTTAACAAAAACCAGCTGAATTTGCTAGTGATATTAAGTAACTTTTTCTTCCTCTACCATGTTTCCTTAAAAATTTTACTTAACAGTTTTTAAAAAGTGTTGTTTTAAAAGAAAATTTAGGTACATTATGTAAAACCAGAATTAAATTTTTTCCTGGACGATACAGTCTTTAATAAAAAGTCTTTTTGGTTATTCCAATAAAACCTCCACTAGAGGGCATTCAAAGAAAAGTAAAAACAAAACTCTCAACCTGGCAAGGGGAAAAACATTACTTGACAATGGTGTAATTTCTCTGATCTAAGGGTAAAATAGTTAATTTGTATTTATGTACATTTCAGTATTGTGTACTCTTTTTTAATCTGCTTAAAACAATCATATCTGGGAGATTAATGATATAATTATGATAAACTATTATTGATAATGATAAAATGCTCGGAATTAGAAATCCACTTCCAGCCATCAGTCATTTTATTAAACTAACACTGAAAAAAGCTATAAAATCTGGCAAAATACAAAATATGTCTGAAGGTTGCTATGGTTTGGATATAGTTTGGAAGTCCACTAAAGGTTTATGTGTGGAAAGTGTGGTCTCCAAAGTGGAGGTAGGAGATGGTGTGAAAACATTAAGAAGTGAGGCACAGTGAGGGGTCCTTGGGTCAACTGGTGAATTCCCTTGAAAGGTATTCTGTGTGTCCCTGGTTAGCTCTCATAAAAAGATTATAATAAAAGCCCAAGCCTCACCTCACCCAGTCTCTGGTTCTGTGTGAGATATGACTCCTGCTTTCACACGTTCCCACCATTGTTTCTGCCATGAACTCCGTAAGTCCTTACCAGAAGTAAAATGATACAGGTGCCATATCCTTGAACCTCCAAAGATGTGAGCTAAATAAGCCTCTTTACTTTGTAAGCAGTCTATCTTAGGAATTTAATTATAAATACCAAAACTGACTTATACAAAGGTATAAGAGAAAAAACAAGGATGCCAGAACTTGAGAAGTTTGCAGAGCTTCACAAGATTGCCAAGGTCATAAAAAGAATAAGTAACAGGATCTCGAGCATGAATTTCTGATACCAAGATACTGCACAAACAAATAATTTTTGATTTTTTTAAAATAGGGTAACTTCCAGGCATGGTGGCACATGTCTGTAATCTTAGCAGTTCAGGAGACTGAGGCAGGAGGATCACGAGTTCAGAGCCAGCCTCATCAATGGCAAGGTACTAAGCAACTTAGTGAGACCCTGTCTCTAAATAAAATAAAAAAGAGGGCTGGGGACGTGGCTCAGTACCCTGCCCACCCAAATATAGGGTAGCTAATTACAGTTTTTTCTTAATAATGAAAAATTATGACTCTTACTCTCATACTATAATTTTACAATTAGGAAAACAATATAAAAATGACAAATGAAGGACAAATAACTTTATTAAAGCTTATTAAGTTTATTTTTTGTATTCTCATCAAAAACTTCTGATTATTATTACACTGTTGAGGATCAACATACTAAATCTAGATAATTTATAAATAATAAATTATGAACTCATATGCTAGTTCCCTGCCTTCAACAGATAATTCTTTAGGGAATTCATTTTAGTAGAATAATTTACTTTTTTACCTTTGTCCTGTTCATTTTCTGCTTTTAAAAACACCAGCTGATTTCTAAGTATATGAACAGCCACGTTAATGCTATGGAACACCAAGGTTGTTACTACATACATGTAAAATTGCTAACAAAGATAAAATCAGTTCTAACACATAAGGAAAATACAGGTAAATAAAAAGATTAGGGGATTGATAGGCAATTTATAAAAACTATATATAAAAAGTTAGTAATATAAGGAAAGATGTTGTAGTGAACTGAAAATTAGAAAATAAAAACTACAAAAATGCTCAGGATGGGGATGTAGCTCATTAGTCCCTCTCCAAAAACAACAACAACAACAACAAAAAAAACCTTATACCATCACAGGCTCATTTTTATCCATCAGACTGATAAAACCACAAAGTTTAACATATATAATAGCAGAATGCATTACAATTCTTATTACACATATAGAGCACAATTTTTTATATCTTTGAATATAAAGTATGTTAATACTAACTTATTATTAATGGATAATAATGGATGCTCTCTCACATAGTTCACAGTGTAAAGTGGAAAAACTTTTTAGACAACTATTTGGATGTCGTTTGCAAAATTTTGAATGTACAAAATTTTTCAGCATTTTAATTTCTACAAGTCTTTTGCAGAATTAATATGTATCAAGAATATCATCATCATCTTTGTTAAGGCAAATATTTTAAGGCTTACTCTGTGACTGGGTACTGTTTTAAATACCAAACACTTTTATGAAGTGAGTGACATTTTTATGTCTGTATTATAAAAAATAAACTGAACAAATAAATAACTCAAATTGCAGTGCTAGTAAATAATAAAGCAGGGATTCAAACCTTGGCAATCCGACTCATGAGACATTACTCAAACTACCATACAACACAAGAATGTAAATACTACTAAGTACTAACAAAGATCCCAAACACATTTCTGAGTGAAAAGAACTGTGTGTGTATGTAATTTAAAATAATAATAAAAGAGAATGAAAACACTGGCCAAACTGATTAAAGCAGATATCTCTAAGATAAAAGTTCAAGAAATTTGTTTAGTCAAGGAAAGCTCGCACTTTACCACATGGACTACATATTATTTTAATATTGTATGACAAAATGTATCGACTATTTATACATTTAAGTAGGACAAGAATAAAATCACAAAATAAATGACATTTTCCAGTAATATTTTCTAAACAAGTTATTTTAAAAAACTATTTCCAAAAGAATGTTTCTGCCTGTATTTTGAAAAGAAAGACGTATCACATATTTACCTACAATTAGAAAACAAGTTAGTATTAACATACTTTATATTCAAAGATATAAAAAATTGTGCTCTATATCTGTAATAAGAATTGTAATGCATTCTGTTATTATATATTTAAAAAATAAAAAGAACAAAAAATAAAAAAAGAAAGAAAACAAGTTAGTATTGAAAGCCAAACTGTAAATCTACCAAGCTGCTCCAGTGACATTTACAATCAAATTTATATTCTAAGAAAGAAAGCAACATTTTTCCCAGGAAATCTTCTGTTGATTAAAACAGGTAATAATATTCAATAAGTTAACAACCACACAGTTATTACGTCAAAACCTTGGGCATTAGTTAATATGTGCTATCTTATCAATGGTAATAAAACATCTATTGAAATTAAAATGTCATATCATTTTACAAAACTCTTATCTCATGACTAAACAATATGAATATAACAAACTCTTATGCTAGAAAAATTGCTTTCTAAATGAAAAGAAATCTCTCTTTTTTAATACAAGGTTTCAGTGAGGAAGAAGAACAAACTCTCAAAAACTCTAAAAATGTTAATTACATGCAATTTTTAAAATATTATTATTACTCTAACAAGAAGAAAGCCAACTTCATTCTTCAGGCTCAATTGAAGTGTTTCAAATTATGTTGTGTATTCAATAATCTAATATAGACCTTCTCAAAATTTTAACTTATAATACCATTTTTTATTGCATTGTCAATATAAAAAGAAAATAAGAAATGGTAAGTCCATACAACATCATAAATGTCAAGTTCCAATTAACTTGATCAAGGACACTTTGTTTTCAGGCCTGAATATGATTAAGCTAAATTAAGTAAAAACATTACTCTGTTCAATACTTCCTTATTCAGTTTGTGGACTTTTTAAATGAAAATATTCAACTGCCTACTACAATTTACAGAAAGACAATAAAAACAAACAAAATACTCAGATATAGGCAGCTTAACACAAATATGTGTTTTGTAACAATTAAAAAGTCATGCTGTTTAATTGGTTTGTGTTGAGAACTCCTAAATATAGGTAGAAAAGATGGGAAACATAAGTACATTCTATTGGAAGATGCTGTTTGGATTAAATTATTGTAAATATCCTTATCAAACTTCTGCTACATCAAAGGCACTTACATATTTGAGCACAAATTTTCTGTTCTGTACAAATAACATACCTTGTACCCCTGAGTTATAAGAATTATTTAGACAATATTTAAAAGCAATTAACATGGGGCTTGGTATACAGAAAATATTCAACAAAAGTTTGATTTAAAAACAAAAAACCTAATGCCCTCAAAGAAAAATTCTAAAGCTAAAATAAATAAACCAGTAAATTACCATATCGGCTTGACACAGTATACTATGCTAAGTATCCTCTGTAAAAAGATCTAAGAGAAACACAAGATGTGATTTGTGTCCCAGCAAGTTTAACTTAAAAATGGATTTCAAGTTGCCAGTTCTTTAACATTAGTCCCACAGGAGGGAAAATAAAAATAATAAAAGAAAATAAGATTAAAAGAACAAGCTAGATACCTATGTACAAATTATGGAAAGCCCATTGTGAGGTATTAAATTAATGTTATTTCCAAAGAGATTTTAAACAAAAATTTTAAAAAGAAGTTTCCATAGAAAACAAATAATAACAGAGTTGACACACACACAAAAAAATACAAACAAACAATTCAAAAATGTCCAAAATACTGATTTTTACTTCTAGTAATAGCAAGTTAGATCAAAATTTGGACCAAAATTTTAAAGCATCTAAAAGAGGTGGATGAAAACAAATTTCAATTTCTTGAAAACTGTAGAACTAAGATACCAAGGAACCAAAATCTAGATAGCAAAAAGCCAGAGAGGTGAAGGTTACATTCACAGTTGTTTTTTCCCTGAGGACATCTGCCAGTTCGGATGGAAAGCTCATTTTGGTGGCCTTTATATCAGGAGAAACAAAACTGAAAGCCCTGGGCCTATAGGAGGTAGAAAGCTTGATAAACCATAAAGACAAATTAAGCTGAGACTCAAGGGTCTGTTTCTCCAGGGTTAAGGATAAATCAGTTCTTCGTGTTGTATACTCCAAAATGGTCCAGAACTTCAATCCCAAATTTAAGATTATACAAGTCCTGGATTGATAATACCCCAAACATGTTTTAAAAATATACAAAATTCTCTCTCATAGAACCTCCTAAGCCATATAATTAGTCCTATAAGCATATTTTAAACCTAATGACTAGCACCTAGTCATGAATGAGGAGCATGATAAACATTACTAACAGAAACAAACAGATTTCAGAAATGGAAATGCTCAATCTAAATGATATGTTTATCACATTAAAGAATTTTGGGGGGGAAGCAGTATGTAGTGGGGACTGAATCCAAGAGCACTCAACCACTGAGCCACATCCCCAGCCCTATTTTGCATTTTATTTAGAAACTGGGTCTCACTGAGTCACTCAGCACCTCACTTTTGCTGAGAACTCGAGATCCTCCTATCTCAACCTCTTGAGCCATTGGGATTATAGGCATGGCCACCAAGCTTGGCTACAGAAATTATAATCTAAAGCTTGAAAATAGTATCAGGGAAAAAATGAGCTATAAAGTGACACCACAATTTTAAAAAGAAGCAAACCAGTTCTAGAAAGTAAAAAGTAACTCAAATTATTGATTCAACTGGTGAGTTTAACAACAGATTAGAAGGTGTGAGTTATAGAACTGTATGCAGTATTCAAAAGGGATCTAGCTGAACAATAAAAATATAAATATTTCATGTATATAAATTATATACAATTTAAAAATTGTAAACTATTACAAAATTTTTTCAGTACCACTCAGAAAAATTTCTAATTAAGTATAAAAAATTCAACAGCTTCCTCTTAATTTTTATTTTTCTATTTACCAGCTTTTAGTACAAACTGAATCAAGTGATTTGATTCAAATAACTCATTTTCACTACAAAATCTACAAATTCCTAGAATTATCTTTTTGTTCCTAACACACATAAATCTTTCTCTTTTGTTTCTTTCAATTTATCTACAAACTAAGACCCTGTCTTTTGAACTATTTCCAAGAATGAAGAATTTCATGCTACTTTTACATATCAGAATTGGGACTTCTGTCCCTAGTTTAGAGGTTGACTGCTAACACTGCTCTTACTTTCACTTTATGAAGAAAGACTATGGGTCTCATTTTAGTTTTTAAAAAAAGTTAGTGTTCAATGTCTTTTGCAACTAGTAAGTATATGACCATGTAGCTTTCATGAAAATTATAAACTTTATGGCCAATTCTTTACTTGTGCTGTTTTTCTTGAAAGGTAATTTTTCTCAGCAAAAGAGTTGCTCAACAAAAGGGAATATGTCAACAGAATGAAAGTAAATTAATCTAAAGATGTTTTTCTCCCTCACATCTAAATAATGGTTCCCTAAAAAACTTCTGGCACATATTACATGAAACTAAATAAAAATAATATGATTTGTCTATATAATCCCACAAATTTCACTGTACTCTAGGATTTTTTCCCTTTTATATGGATGTATGTTATGCCTACCCCAGAATATTCATTAATACTATCTTTATAAAATCTGCAGCTTAAAAAGCACTATTTACCATGACTTATTTTCTTTTCTGGACAAGAAAGAAAACACAATTCAGTAACTGTATTGGTTCAAGCTTTGAACATTAAAGAAGACAAAGTAGCTGAAAGTTGACTTTTCAAGTTATTTCTCATATCTATTAAATACATAGCTTTCTTTCTTTAACCATGCTATAAAATTATCTATTTTAGTTGAGTACATACCAATCTAAATCTTGTGCTCTTTCAAGTTCATTAGCTTTTCTAGGGTTTTCAGCATTAACATTGCCTTACAGCATGATAGCTTTAAGGTTTTTAGTATGAGATACTAATCTTGTGTCATTTTAATTCAAATGTAATCTGTTTTACCAGATATATTCTATGTATCTTAAAGATGCCATCTAGTTCTTGAGAGGCCAAATAGTCTAAAACCTATGACATTGGCTTACTTAACTTCATATTAAGTATTTAGAAGATGGTATAAGTGAGAGGGCAAAGACCTGACTATCTATAATACTTTGGGGAAAATAGTAAAAGAAATTTTAAAATCTGAGATACATCAAGCAAAAACCAATTTTCCATTGAACCCAGAAAAGCAAGTCTTATGCCACTTCAAAAGGTATAAATCAAAACCACAACAGATTTGGAAGTGTACTTTAGCTAGTGAAGTACATGTCCCAATTTCAAGGTGCAAGTTACACCTAATTAGGGATATCTTTTTAAATTTTTTTAAAAAATATCTTTCAGTTATACATAGACACAATACCTTTATTTGTTTTACATGGACACAATACCTTTGTTTGTTTGTTTATGTGGTGCTGAGAATTGAATCCAGTGTCTTATAAGAACTAGGCATGAGCTCTACTCCCAAGTCATAACCCCAGCCCTAATTAGGGATATATTAAATGACAGAATAAAAATTTCTGTGAATTGATGTGTTAAAAATATGTAGATAGAATCTTTTTCAGTTCTTTGTAATCTTTATTTGTTTAAACATTGATTATCTACTGTATAAGTCTTGGCCTTTTTCATACTAAATCAGGGTTTCTCAATTTTGTCATTTTGGGATTGGTTATTCTTTGGAGGGCTGTCCCATACACTGCAGGATATTTAGCAGCCTATCTGACATCACCCACTGAACACAGTGGGTAATGTCTGTCAGGTATGAAAAGCAAAAATTGCCAAATGGACATTGCCAAATGGCCCCTGGGCAGCCAAAGACCACCCTTGAAATCACTCCAATTAGATCAAAATCGTTTTCATCTGGTAATTATCTAAAGATGTACAGTATTCATTTTTATTATTACAGATGTTTCAACAGATCCAAGATTATTTTCTATGTATCTAGACACTATTACATGTAAATTATTACCTAATTAATTGGTGAAGTCTTAGGCATATATAAACACTTTCAATATATTGTCAGTATTTGTGTAAAACTTGTTAAACAGAGAAAGTACTTAACAGGCTTTACTTCTATAACTTGATCATCATATTCTTTTGAGTGTATTAATAGAAAACTATTGTTTGATGTCAACTGGTCCTTCTCAGTCCAGATGTCTATAATATTCCTCTAAAAGTTAAAAGTTCAATTTTTATGATATCCCCTTCTCTTGGTACTCTTATATAATTGGAACTAGAAACTTATGACCTAATTTCATCCATCAACTATTTGGCCAAGTAAACAAACACTGTTTATGATTTTTAAAAATTCATACTATGAAGTGTTTAACAGGATGATAATGAAAAGTATCTTCAACATTTTTGAACCAACAGTAAGGCTCTTACCTACAAGCTACATTTGGATCAGCATTTCTTGAAAGTAGCAGCTCTACACACTTCAAGATCTGTTCTTCAGAGCCACGAGCAGAACATGCAGTTATCAAAATAGTCTGCTTATCTACAATGAATAACAAAACAAGGAAATAACCTTATACTTTAGGAAGTATATCCTCATACTTTAGGAAGTATATCTAATTGACTTCCTTACCTTTAAAATATTCTATATGTTTATTGCACTCTAGAATTCTACAAACTCTTCCCAAATCTTATGCATAAGATTAATTCACCAAAACAAGAGATCAGGGATAAATCCCATTCATCCCCATTTAGTATATGCACAATGCATTTCTTAACTTCCTTCCTCTATTCCATTTCCTCAAGAGAATAGCAAGTGATGAGGCACATGACTGTGCCACACTGCCTGAATATGAACAGTTTTTGGTTGATTAAAATTTGCCTTCCTCAACTTATGACTGGAAAACGAGCTGTACGCTCTGGTTTCACTTCTTCTCACCCATTTGACAGTTCTTGAAATCTAGCTTATAACCTTCCTATTGAAACTGATACAATTGCCACATTTAATCTTTGTCTTCTTGATCTGTCTGAACTCACCTTGTTCCCTAAAACTGTTCTTCCCTTGGCTCCTATGGCATCAATGGGAAAGAGGATAGATTTAAAAAGAAAAAAAAAAAAAAACACTTCTCAATTAAGAACTCAGTAATTCAAAAAAGGTCACCATAGATATGGTTTATATTAGACATAGCATATGACACAGCATACAACATAGCATATGACAAGTTGTATAACAAAAGGATAATCAAAGGTAGTATCATCTTTCCTAGCTCTGCCACTGATAAACTGTGGGTCAAGTCATGTCTTAATATCTCATTAGATATAATTTATAAGTAAATTGAAATTAATACCTACAATCTTTATGTGTACATTCTGAGAAAAATAGAAAGTATCTTATAACTGTATGTATTCCTCTGATTACAAGGAAGAGAAGCAGAAAAAGAAGTTTTTGAGCAGAAAATTTTCTATGCTTTTAAAAATCTCAAGCTTAAGTATAGCTTTGAGTGGTATTTTTAACAACAAAATAAAAAACCTGATTAATCATGAAAATAAGAAAGATTTTTGTAAAATAAAGAAGAAACGACAGCTATAGTTTTACAAGTATCTAATGTACATACAAAAAAAAACTAATGTGAAAATCAATTCTAAAATAATTATGAAGTAAAATCAACGGCCTATTATAAACAAGTTAAGCCAGGTACAGTGGCAAATGTGTGTAATCCCAATGACCTGGAGGCTGAGGCAAGAGAATCTCAAGTTTGAGGCCAGCCTTGGCAAGGTGGTGAGACTTTGTCTCAAAATAAAAAACATAAAGGACTGGGATGTAACTCAGTGGTAGAGCACCCTGACTTTAATCACCAGGACTGCAAAACAAAACAACAACAAAAAAGTGATTTATTAAATAAATATAACAAACTATATTTGCATATATACTTTTTAAAATTTATTTTTAATTTTTATCTATTTATTTATTTAGGGAGGGGGCTGCTAAGGATTGAAGTCAGGGTCATTCAACCATGGAGCTACATCCCCAGCCCTATTCTGTATTTTATTTAGAGACAGGATTTTACTGAGTTGCTTAGCACCACACTGTTGCTGAGGCTGGCTCTGAACTCTCAATCCTCTTGTCTCAGCCTCCCAAGCCTCTAGGATTACAGTCATGCACCAAAGTGCCCAGTTGCATGTATACTTTTGTTCTTTAAGAGTATTCAAAGAACTACCAAGTGGGAATTATTTACTAAGAAAAACAGAAATAAATATATTTAATAAACTACTTTTGAAACAACTTCAAGTGATATAATTCAAAGTTTATAATTTCATAAACTAATTTTCAGGTACTTTTCCAAAAAAATAGCAGTCTTTTGATTTTTTTCAATGTATTTTTTATTTAAAAATAGCCAAACCTTCTACTTCAGAAATTAGATGTACATACCTATATGTAATTTAAAAAATACATATCTGGAATCTATCTTCTTGGAAAGACTTTTTCAAAATGGATAGGTTTCTAATTTGACTTTGCATATTATTTAACCAATTCAACTAACAGAAAGATTTTTTCCCAAACTGCTTTAATTTATTCCCCCTTGCCTAATTGCTGCTTGGGATTCAAAGATTCATGGTAGACATAATCAGTTAAGTTATCTCAAACATCTTACCCTTATCAAAGCTTGCATTAGCACCTCTGTCCAAAAGGACCCGAACCATCTCTACATTGGCAACACTAGCAGCATACATCAAAGGAGTCCATCCATATCGAAAGCTGGAATCTACACTAATGCCTGTCAACACAAAAACAAGGTTTTGAAAGTCTCACCATAAAAAAACAAAACAATAGCAAGAAGACCCTCACTGTAATGTGTGTAACATATATATGCATGGAGAAATACACCATATAGTTTATTCTAGAAGAGGATTTCTTGGTAATAATGGTCCTAGAAAAATAGTAATATTGTGACTAATAAATTTGTTAACTTTAGTTTCACTATAGACGCTATATTCTAAGAGACCTGACCTGACCAATGTTTTATAAAATATAAATATAAAATAGTTTATAGTATAATAGGTTTTTCTATGCCACTTTTTTCTCTCTAGGGGAGTTGGGGAAGGTTTCAGGGAGGGAATATGTCTTTTAGATTAGAATATTATACTCGGGCAATATCCAAGATTGTGAATACCACAAATTTCCCTAAGACATCCTAACTTCCCCTTCAACACAAAACTTGCCCATAGGTAATCAGATAAAAAAAATGAAGTTAAAAAGATAGGTTACATTATGAAATCTCTTTTAGAAAATACATTATGAAATCTCTTTTAGAAAATACAAACTATACTTTGTGAACAAGGGATTAACATCATTATATCGGTATTATAAAGACAACACAGATATATCACTGTTGAGAATGGCAGGATGCAGGGAGACCAACTTACAAACATCAAACTAAGCACAGGAGAGAGAGAGAGAGAGCAGGATGGGGTGGGGGGTTGTATAACTAAAGGATATTCAAAAGTAGTATCATCAGAATTTAACATTACTTTGAGAAGGTGAAAAAAAAGAACAAATTGAAAATTACTATCAGGTTCTACCTTAGAAAAATGAATAATAATCAATGAGCTAGAATTCTCTTCACAGATATCAGGCCTTAGGAGTAGGATAAAGTTTCAGAGTGGAATTAGGGATAGAT
The DNA here is from genome assembly GCF_047511675.1 of Marmota flaviventris. Classification (NCBI taxonomy): domain Eukaryota; kingdom Metazoa; phylum Chordata; class Mammalia; order Rodentia; family Sciuridae; genus Marmota; species Marmota flaviventris. The sequence goes on from NC_092498.1 coordinate 44,859,405, forward strand.
ACTAACCAGGACAAGAATCTGATGACCTTCAAATCTTTAAATACTTAATGATAAAAATCCTTGAAATTATATGATTTTCCTAATAATACTGATTGGTTTGGTTACATACACACTCAAAAAAAAAAAGAAAGAAGTGTTATAGGACTGGGGAAGAGCATAGAAGATGTAATATAAGGATAAAGTAATGAACACAATTCATTACATTTAGGTAAAACCTTTTTTATAAGGTCGTAGAGATTGATTGGCAATCTCTCTCTTCAACCTAAGTAGTATTTGCTAGTCTCAAGAAGGAAAACAACATTTTTATTTCAAAAAAGGAATACCTGTAGGTGGAAATACCACTGAATATGGACTTGGCTTTAACATTGTATAATTTACAGATTTTATAGTCTGTGGCTATAGATTATTCCACTTGCAAAGATGAAGGGACTATCACCAAGAAAATACAAACTTGGGGCAGGGATCACTTTTTTCTATTGAAACATTAACTCACTGAAACCATGTATCTCCAATTCCCAACTGTCTCACTTTAATTGGTATAATGTAAATGAAAAACACTGGGAGAAAATAATACTTAACCATCTTAGTACCTACATAAAATGCTATCCCAACTGGTCACCTTTAACAAATTTTCTTCTTCAAACTACTACAACTGAAAGCATATGATGAGTTCAGAAAAAAAATCATTGTTTTTTCATTCTTTTCTTATTGATAGTACTGCTTGAATTGTGATAGTAAATGTAGAAAAAGGAAAAGACATGAAACAAAAATAAATAATGCATTTTGGTATAAAAATCCTTATCAATCATCACCTCTAATATTTAAATTATTCAGTTCTAGGTATAGTGTTTAAAACAGGTATTTTAAAGGAATAACAAAATATACTTATATAACTCAAAAACATTCAAAATAACACTACATTGTTTATGGATATATACATATATCATAAAAATATAAAAATTCATAGGAATAATACACCTCGACTGTAGGAAAAGTGGTCATCTGTGTGTGTGGGTGGAAGGGTGTTTCTATACCTTTCTTGAATATGTAAAATACTTCATGGAGAACTAAAAATGTTAGTAAATGCCTGTTACTTTTTTTTTGTACTGGGGATTGAACCCAGAGGCACGTAACCGCTAAGCCACATCCCCAGCCCTTTCGTATATTTTATTTAGAGACAGGGTCTCAATGAGTTGCTTAGGTCATTGCTAGGTTACTGAGGCTGGCTTTGAACTCATGATCCTTCTGCTTCAGCCTCCTGAGCCCCGGGGATTACAGGATTGTGCCATCTTGCCTAGCATGATTTCACTTTTAATTAAAGTTTTCCAATGGTATTGAAATATGTTTCAAAAAAATGAAATAAATTCAAAGGCAAAATAACAGAAATAGTTTTTAAAATGTTAAATAAGGAGAAGCAGGGTAAAATACCCCAAAACCAACAGTAATAGGGGTGAGAGTGGGGACAAAAAGGTATCTTTCTACCTTATACCTATATATTTTTTTTTAAATGTTTTCAGTTTTAATAATTAAAACCAAATTTCAAATGACTGACTAAAAACTTAGCGGTAGGCTCTTTCAATAGACTCAAAAACCCATATTTGCTACCAATCATATCCAGTCCTAATCCTCCAAGAGCCTCCATCACCTTCATTGTGCCTAGTCCCACAATTCCCAGGACAAATTTCCTTCTCTAAAAAAAAAAAATTTCTGCCTATTCTACTCCATCCAAAACTACAAACACCATACATATAGTCATATTAGTTATTCTGGTCTCTTTCTCCTTATTCAAATTTCATTCAAGTTCATTCTTCAAATAGAAACCCAAGTTCCACCATCTGTCCACCAAATCAAACATCTTTTTCATTTGCTAAGAATAATAACTAACATTTATATATTGTTTATATGTTCTATACCCTTAATTTACATGTTATCTTATTTTAATTATCTTTCCCCCAACAACCCTTTTTTATAAATGCATTCTCATGGTTAGTAATCAAAGATGGATCTGACTTGTTTCCAAAAGGTTTTAATTTCTACAAAAACCATGTATCATCTCTAACACTGAATAAAAATATTTTGCTATATACAGTCTCATCTATTTTGTGTGTGAATGTTTTGTAGCTATAACTAGATGGTAAATGCCTGCTATATCTTTGCATAATTTCAACCATTACAATCAACAATTTACATTTGTATGTGAAAGTAATTTTTAAAATATTTAATTCACAGGAGAGTATAATGGAACCCAGGACAGAATTCTGATGTTTTACATAAACAAACAGAAAGTTTAATTTTCCTAAGGAACTACAGTGAGTGGGCAATAAAACTGGAACAAATATCCAGGTTTAAATATTATTTTTTTAAGCTCAGACCTTATTCCACCGCAACAAAAATACAGAAGGAGGAAAAACCATAAAACTACAAAATATATAAATAGAAACAATTCTTGAGAAATGTAAATTACAGCCAAGTAAATGCTGAAAAACAAAAATCACTTCTTGAACGAAGTGGAAGAGCCGATGGAAGCTAATTAGGGTGGCACTCTCAATGTAAGGGCAAAGAAAATAAGGCAGACAGAACTCAAAAGAACAACTGATGTATTAACTATTGGTTGCTTTTTCGTTGGAAAGCAACACAAGCCTCCTGAAACCAGGAATGCTTGTGAACTTAGAAAACTGTGTTCAGCTGACTTTACCCCTTAACTCTCACCAGAATCTAGGAGTTCCTTCACTAAGGAAATATCTCCAGTGGTCAATGCTTTCTTAAACGTTTCATTCTTTTCTTCTATAGGCAACGGCCTTTTTAATTTCTAAAAAAAAAAAAAAAAAGCACAAAATGAAACATCTTTTCATTTCCAGTACATCAGGAAATTGTAATGTCTGATGAGGTACACGGTATGTCAGGGTTTTGGTCGACATATAACATTAGCAGCGAAGACTCCATGTCTAAAACTATCTTTAGAGGGAATGAACAATGATAGGTCCAAACCCAAGCAAGAAGCTCCATCCACAAGACAAAGCAGTGCATCCGATGAAAACCACATTTGGGGAACAAAAGGAAAATGTGCGGGTTCGATTCGGTTCAAACTCCCCAATTTAGAAACACAGGTAAAAAGGGAAACACGGGCAAGGAAGTTAGTAAGTTTCCCCGGGCTGGGCCTAGCCTTCGAAAGCCAGGAGCCAACAACAGCTGCTGTCGACACAAGGTTTCCTCTGCTACCTGGGATGCCCGGTCGAGGTACCCAATCTCCCAGCCGTCATCCTCGCTATCGCTACTCTCGCCTCCGCCCGCCACGGCCAGGCCCCGGAAGGGGCCCGCAGCAGTGCCAGCCGCCATGCCCGCCTGGACGCTCTTCCGGCGCCTGCGCAGTGTGTGCGCACAGGGATGCGCGGGAAGCGTTGGGAAGGAGCCACGCGCGAGCGCCTTGGCCTCTGGGCGCAGGCGCATATCTGCGCGCAGACCACACTTCACCTTGGGGTCTCGGACTAAGGGAGAAAAGGGGTGGAGATGGGGGTGGCAACTCTTGGCGTGTCCGCCAGATCAGCCAGGCTGACAGGATCCAGACCAGAACTTCCAATTCCTTTCAGGAATTCTCCCGCCATTTCGTATTTGTTTGACAAAGTTTTTGCTGGGCGTGGAATGCCCAGTTGTGGTTGGAGCCAAAGACGACCAGGCTTTCCTGGTCGTTCGCCATCCTCTTCCTATCCCCCCAGCCAAACCTGCTGTTAAACGTGTATACCCTGGGAGAGGACTCGTGTTGTTGGTGCGCCACCCACGCTCAAGATGCCTTCAGACAAATGCCAGCCAACAAGGAGCCAGGAGAAAGTTTTTTTTTTTTTTTTGCGGTGGGGGAGGAGAGTACCAGGGATTGAACTCGGGGGCGCTCAGCCACTAAGCCAAGTCCCCAGGACTATTTTGTATTTTATTTAGAGAGAGGGTCTCACTGATTTGCTTAGTGCCTCACTTTTGCTGAGGCAGGCTTTGAACTCATGATCCTCCTGCCTCAGCCTCCTGAGCCCCTGGGATTATAAGCCTGTGCCGCTGCCGCCAAGCTTCAAAGAATTCTTTACACTTCACTTGATCTCAGATTTAGAAACTTTAGACCGTGAGAACACTTGGCTGCTGTGAAATATAGATGCCCCAGAGGAAAAAACAGCCATGAATGAAGAGTGTAGGGGAACAGTGGATCCAAAGAGCTGGAAAGAATGAAAAAATTTAAACAACTGGACAGGAAGTAAATAATTCAAATAACTTCAGGTGAAAGAAGCCCGAGGTCAAAAACTTTTCCATTTCTAACTTCTTGATGGAATGTTGATAACACATTGATTATCTTGCCACCACAGAAAAGTCGATTCTTCAGGGAATAGAGCACATTTATGCACCAAGGTTATTTAAAAGGAAAGTAGCCTTGCACCGGTCTTTAAAAAGTTCTAAGCAGTATATTTTTTTTCCTTGAAGATTCTTTGTTACAAAATTTTGAAATTATTTACTTGAGGGATTCTCAAAGATAAGTAGTTTTAAGTAAGTTCTTTTGGGCTCACACTTGTCTTTCTAAATGCATTAATTCAGTACATGTTATGGATCACTAGATATAGCCAGGCACACCTAGGTTTGACTAGACAACATCAGACAAACCAAGCTCCCTCGTGGAGCTAACATTTTAATGAGAGACAGACAGTATGCAAATAAATTAGATTTCCAGATAGTAAGGGCCTTAAAGAAAATAAACTAGTGTTGCTCAGTTTCTGTAATCAAATTACTTAGATTGTTTCCTGGTGGAATCATTAGTTGTAGCTGTGAACCCTTGAGCAATTTACTTTGCTTCTGACTCAGTACCAGTTAACTTTTCTGTAAAATGGAGATGCTGATAATTTTCACCAAAAAGAATTGTTATGAAGATCAGATTAAGTAAATAGGCTTGGAATAGGGCCCATCTCAATGTAAGGTTAATAAATCCTAGCTGCTGCTGTTGTTGTTGTTGTTATTATTATTATTATAAGTTTAGATAGGGTAGTTAAGTTTGAAGAGGGTCCCAAATGACAAAGATTAGTTAGTCATAAAAAACCAGAGAGTAGAGCTTGCCTGGCAGTAAAGATGTCTAGGCAAGTCTGTAAGGCAGGGAAAAGTTGAGATCCAGGTTTAGAAACATAGTGGATAAATAAGGGCCCAAAGGGCAAAGTTTAAGGATGTACTCACCAGTAAATGCAATGAGGGCCCCCTTAAACTTTGTATCTCGGGCACCCTAATCCTTGCCTTTCTTGGAGCTTCATGAAGGGAGAAGTGTGAGATGAGAGGACTTTGTGCGCCTTAAGTAAGGAGTTTGGGTTTTACTGTTGTTTTATTTATTTATTTATTTTTTTATTATTTTTATTTTTATTGTTGGTTGTTCAAAACATTACATAGTTCTTGATATATCATCTTTCACACTTTGCTTCAAGTGGGTTATGAACTCCCATTTTTAGCCCATATACAGATTGCAGAATCACATCAATTACACATCCATTGATTTACATATTGCCATACTAGTGACTGTCGTGTTCTGCTACCTTTCCTATCCTCTACTATCCCCCCTCCCCTCCCCTCCCCACCCCTCTTCTCTCTCTACCCCCTCTACTGACCTTCATTTCTCCCCCTTGTTTGGGTTTTACTGTTAAGAGCTATTTATAAATGAAACATTTTTAAGCTAATGAAAGATGTGTCCTGAAAATGTGTGTGTGTGTGTGTGTGTGTGTGTGTGTGTGAGAGAGAGAGAGAGAGAAAGAGAAAATTTAAAGACATTCTTTTTTATAGAGAAGTCTTTTGGTTTGAACAGCTGGATAAGTAGTGGTATCATTTACTATGATGAGGGAAGATAACAGAATAAACTTGAAAATATAATGAGCATCTCAAAATTAATTCAAAACCAGACAACCAAGGGTAATTGTCAGGTGGGTGTTTAGAGGTAAAGAGCTCAAGAGAGCCTGTCTTGCATATATGCATTTGGGAGTTATCCACATACAAGTATTTTTTTTAAACCTTGGGATTTATCCAGCAAGAGCTTTTGTAAATATAGATTACATTATCCTAGAACTTATATGGAAAGGTAAAGGAACTAGAATACTTAAAACAATTCTGAAGAAGAATGAAGTAAGAGGAATTGCTGTACTTTATTTCGATATGTGTAGCTTTTGATTTAGGACTTTGTGATACAGATCAATGGAACAGAATGGAGAACCTAGAAATGGCACCATGCAATTACAGTATGGCTAATTGGACAAAGATGCAAGATCAATTTAATGGAGGAAGGGTATAGTCATTTCAAAAAGTAGTGCTGGAGCAATTGAATATTCATAGGTTAAAAATGAAAAGAATATCAACATAACCTTCATGCCTTTTACAAAATTAACTCAAATTGATCATAAATCTACATGAATGTTAATAGAAACGTTATTCATATTTTCCAAAAGCAGAAAACAACTCAAATATCCACTAATTGATGAATGGGTAATTAAAAGTTTTATATCCACATCATCTGTGTTTGTTCCCTATGGCCACTGATATAAATTACCATAAATGACATGGCTTATAACATCAGACATTTTTTTCTCTCACTGTTCTGGAAGGTAGAAGTCTGAAATCAAGGTGTCATCAGTGCCATGCTTCTTCTGAGGGCTCCGGAGAAAGATACTTACTTTCTTGTCTTTTTCTAGCTTCTGGTGATTGCTGGAGACCCTTGGCAGGCTTGTAGATGCATCACTTTAATTTCTGCTTCCCTTTTTACATGGCATTCTCTGTGTATCAAAAATTCCCTCTTATAAGAATACCAGTGATATTAGGGTATAGATTAGTGTATAGGATTTACCCTAATCTTTCATAACCACATCTTAACTTGATTACATCTGCAATGTCCCTATTTCCAAATGTCTCATTTATAGTTTCTAGGTGGACATGAACTTTTGGATGACACTATTCAATTCAATATACCATATATATCACTTAGCATAATGTTTCCAAGACCCATGTCATAATATATATCCATCTTATGCTGAATTATGTGTGGTATTAATTTCAGAGCATGATTTTATGAGGTAGCATGTCCAATTACAAGGTTATTATAATTGGGAAATAGAGCAATGGCAGGAAAACTGGAGAGGAGATGTTGCATTCAAAATTTATTGTGAATTATAATCAATAGGATTTGGTAATTAGATGTGAAGGCTGATGAGGAGAGAAGTTAAAGTAGATAATAAAATAACAAATAATAAAGAGGTGGCAAGAGCATGAATGTTTAAGGAACATTAATGTCCAGATAAATGTGGAGTTCCTCAGAGAGTCCTAGGCTGTTGGTTACACATAAGAAGTCATCTCCCTAAAAGGCAATGACATATTAAAGTGATGATTACCAAGAAAGAAAGAAGATGAGATTGGGGTCTGGGAATATATCCTTATGGGGATCTCTATTCCTTTAGGAAGCCACCAAAGGAAAGGGAGCAATACAAGGGGCTTAAGAAATAGTAATCAAATAAGCAGAAGATAAGGGAGAGATCAGTGCTTCAAAAATTTTGCACTGAATTATAACCCAAATAATATCAATAATAATGATAATATTCATATTATAGTGCTTCCTATATTTTAGTTAATATCCTAAGGGCTTTACCTATATTAACTTAGTTAACTTCACAGAATCCTATGGAAGTAAATGCTGTATCAATGTAACAGAAGGGGGGCTGGGGATATAGTTCAGTTGGGTAGAGTGTTTGTCTCCCATGTACAAGGCCATGGGTTCAATCCCTAGCCCTACCAAAAAAACAAAACAATGTAACAGAAGGGGAAATGAAGACACAGCAGGTTCAGTACTTTCATGTGTTCTAATGCTCCACTAAGCATTTTATATGCACTAATTCATATAATTTTCAGTATACTTTTTTCAGATGCCATTATCTCTCCATTTTACAGATAAGAGAACAGAAGTATAGAAAGGTTATGTAAACTGTCCAAGATCAGATAAGTAGGATAAACTGAATTTGTACAGGTTGTTTGGTTCTAGAGTTGTGCTCAGGTTTAACTTAGAAAGTGTAATGCCAGTGTAAGCACTCTGTCCTTTGGGGATACTTGTTTGTACCATTTTTTTGATTCCCACACTGTAGAGGGAAGCACTCCTTTCCAAAGATTTCATCTTCTTACTAGAAAACCAGACTCAGAATAAACTGTGATTCATTTACAGGTAAATCACAAGTTTTATTCCTGGACAGATAAGACATGGATAATTTGGTTTTGTCTGAAAACATTTGGGAATTTCCCAAGTGTGACTTCCTGGAATGGGTCAGAAAACCACCTACCCACTACATTAAAGACTGCAGTGTTCTGCTTGGTTCACTGATGACAGGAAACTGGTAGAACAAAGAGGGCAAGAAACCAGCTATACACAGGAGTAAATGTTACTCAAATTTAGGCTTTTCCTAGTTCTTGAGTTTGTTTTTTATTAACTTTTAAGCTTTGACTCAGACATTAGTGATGATTAGGTAATACAGTTCATTTTGCCATAACAAATGATGATGCTGTATTTCATGGGAACTTGTCTTATTGTCAGTTTTATCACATTTTCATAATTCTTTCTTATTTTCTATAGGAGTATGTATGGTATTATTTTCAAAATTTTGAAAATATCCTATGGGAATCCTAAAATCTTAATCTGGTATGAGTTTCAGTTGGGTTAATTCTCTCATTTGGAGATAATTTTGCAGGCATAAAATGGCAAAAAATACATATTTTTTCAATTATTAGAATTTATGTTCTCAAGACAATTAAGGTAAAAGATAAGCAATATCTTTTATGTTAATATCTTTTTATTATATACCATTAGTTGAGTCCATGAATACTTACTGTGCTGCTACTGTATTTTCTAGGCATCAGGGAACAAATTGTAAGGAAGACAGGTAAGATTCTTGACCTCAGAATATTTATAGTTTAGCCAGAGAACCAAATGAATAAGTATATTAAATATCAGGTAATAATTTCTATTAAGCAAAATTAGCAAGGTAAAGGGGATAGAGGGTAATAGAGGCAAATGGAAATTTAAAATAGGAATTCAGGGAAGGCCTCTCTTAGATGTATTCTTTTTTTTTTTTTAAAGAAAATTATTTATTTATTTTAATTAGATATATATGACAGCAGAATGCATTTTGATTAATTGTACACAATTGCGGCCCAACTTTTCAATTCTCTGTACACAATGTAGTGTCTCATCATATGTGCAGTCATACATGTACTTAGGGTAATTAAAACATTCCACTATCTTTCCTGCCCCCATACCCCCCCTTCCTCACCTTTTCCTAATCAAAGTTCCTCCATTTTTCCCATGACCCCCCCCCCCAATTATGGATCAGCATCTACTTATCAGAGAGAACATTCAGCCTTTGGCTTTTGGGGATTGGCTTACTTAACTTAGAATGATATTCTCCAACTCCATCCATTTACCTGCAAATGCCATCATTTTATTCTCTTTTAATTCAGAGTGATATTCCATTGTATATATATACCACTGTTTCTTTATCCATTCATCTATTGAAGGGTATCTAGGTTACTTCTGCAGTTTAGCTATTGTGAATTGAGCTGCTATAAACATTGATATGGCTGTGTTACTATAGTATGTTGTTTTTAAGTCCTTTGGATATAGACTGAGGAGTGAGATAGCTGGTTCAAATGGTGGTTCCATTCCAAGTTTTCTAAGGAATCTCCATACTACCTTCAAGATTGGTTGCACCAATTTGCATTCCCACCAGCAATGTATAAATGTTCCTTTCCCCCCACATCCTTACCAACACTTATTATTGTTTGTATTCTTGATAATTGCCATTCTGACTGGCGTGAGATGAACTCTTAGTTTTGATTTGCATTTCTATAATTACTAGAGATTTGAACTTTTTTCATATATTTGTATATCTTCTTCTGAGAAGTGTCTGTTCATCTCCTTAGCCCATTTATTGATTGGGTTGTTTGTTTTTGGTGTTAATCTTTTTGAGTTATTTATATATCCTGAAGATTAGTGCTTCATCTATGTGCATGTGGCAAAAATTTGCTCCCAAAATGTAGGCTTTCTCTTCACCTCATTGATTATTTATTTCTTTTGCTGAGAAGAAGCTTTCTAGTTTTAGTCCTTCCCGTTTATTATTTTTTTTATTTTATTTCTTTTGCTTTGGTAGTCTTGTTAAGGAAGTCAGGGCCTAATCAGACATGATGATGATTTGGGCCTACTTTTTCCTCTATTAGGCACAGGGTCTCTGTTCTAATTTCTAGATCCTTGATCCACTTTGAATTAAGTTTTGTGCATGGTGAGAGATAAGGATTTAGTTTCATTTTACTGCATGTGACTTTCCAGTTCTCCCAGTACCATTTGTTGAAGAAGCTATCTTTTCTCCAATGTATGTTTTCTGCTCTCTTAATATGATGGGAAATAATAAGGATCTGATTTACCATTACAAAAAATATCACTGGCTTGCAAGGAGAAAAGGCTATATGTATAGAAGCATACCAATCACATGAATTAGTTAATATAAAGAAAGATTTCAGGAGTTGGGTCTAGGGCAGTTTTAATAAGAAAATGTAAAAAGTACTTAGAATGTTGAAGTTAAGGTATTAAAACAAGAGTGACTTCTTATCTGCTTCTTTAAGGAATATTCTTAGATGAGAGCACATGCTAAATCGGTAAAGTAGAAAAAATTCACCTGGAATTCATGAAAATGGATGTTGGTTAAGGGTATCAAGTAATACAGTATGGAGAATCAAGTTAATAAAAGTGTTTGTGCTATGTTTGTTTCTTCAAATATTCTAGTAGGGAGCTCACAGTTGAAAATGGTTGTTGAAGAAGGATGCAGCAGGCTGTCAGTTATCTAATGGAGTCTACTTGTCAAATTCAGGATATTTGCATGTTCTATAGAGATAGCAGATAATAATGTCTAATAAGTTAGAAGTAGGATGATAGGGAAAGAGAGTTCAGGATGACATCCAAATTATAGACCTAAACAATTTGAAGAATGATGATTGTGTTCAATGGTGGAAAATGGATGAAAAAGCAGAGTTGAATATGTATGCATAGGATAAATTGGGCATTGAAAGTAACAGTACAAATTTAGAGCCAGGCATGGTGGCACACACCTATAATTCCAGTGGCTTGGGAAGCTGAGGAAGGAGGATCAAACCAGCCTTAGCAAAAACGAGATGCTAAGCAGCTCAGTGAGACCCAGTGTCTAAATAAAAGGAAAAAATAGGCTGGGAATATGGTTAAGTGTTCAAGTACCTAGTGGTTCATTTCCCAGTACCACCCTCCCCCCCAAAAAAAAGTGTACCAATTTAGACTTCATGATATAGAAGATGTTAATTAAATTCTAAAATGGATGTTAAATAGAAAGGTAGATAAAGATTCACAATTAGAAAGAATTGTTTCGTGGAATAAGTTTCTTTGATTTTGTTTCTTTCTTGTTTGAATTAACTAAATATTTACTTATTTACTTCACTTGTAAAGGCAACCTTCTTAGACTTTTTACTGTCTGTAGAATTTTATTTCATTTTATTCATTATTTTCTTTTGATATTTTTAATGTATCTCCTGCTGCCTTATAGATACATATGGTAGAAGACAGTCCTTAAGATTATGCTAACCTTTATTTAACCACAACATTATAATTGTAGACTCTGAGGAATAGAAATGGCTTATCAATACAAAGGCATTCTTGTGGTGAGAAACACTGCAAAAAATTGCAAGTTTAAAAACTGGATTAAAAAGCAACTAATAATGAAATTCTAAAAACTTATTTCAAAAATTTTCTTGAATACAGGACACTTTAAAATTAGTAATGTATTGATAAACACCAAGGAGAGCTCAAATATACAACTGGCTCTTGAATTAAAGTAGATACTAAAATATGGGCTTTTTGACAAATTATTTGCTACAAGAAATCAAATTAATCAATCAAGTATTTACAATGTATTCTAAATAATATTATAACTGTTGAAATTATAAGACAAGATATTAAACTAATATATATCACAGATTAATGAATAAAATTAAAAACTTAACTATGTCATTAACTGGAAAATTCATTTGGTTCTCTATCACCACATTCTGTATCTGCGGATTCAACCAACTAAAGATAGAAATTTTAAATTTTAAAAATTGCTTCTGTGCTGAACATGTATAGTCTTTTCTCCTCATCATCATTCTCCAAACAATATGGCATAGAACTTATTTATATAGCATTGTTATTGTACTAGAGAAAATAAGTAATTTAGAGATGATTTAAAGTATATCGGAGGGTTCTCATTTGTTTTATGCAAACATTATTCTATTTTTCATCAAGGAATTGAGCACCCACAAATTTTGGATCCAGGGAGTTCTGGAACCAGCCCTCCTTATATACCAAGGGGCAGCTATAATACTTGTAGCTAAAATGTATTTAGCATTTACAATGGCTGGGGATTATTCCACGCATTTTATATGTATTAACCCTGTATCAGTTAGGAATACTTTTAGCTGCAAGAAACAATATTCAATATTATTCACTTAAAAACAAATGGTTTATTTTTTCATGTTAAAAGAAGTCTGACAGCTTATATTGGTTCACTTCAATCATTTCTGTTAGTATTCCATTGGGTATATGTCCTGCACTTTGTTTATCTGTTTACCAGTTGATGATGAACACGTAAATTGTTTTCATCTCTTGGATACTGGGAATAGTACTAAAAATGAAACACGAGACTATAGGGGTCTCTTTGGCATAATGATTTCATTTTCTTTTGGTATATACCCAGGAGTGGGATTTCTGGATTTTATGGTAGTTCTGTTTTAAATTTTTTGAGGAACTTCTATATCGTTCTCCATGATTGCTATACTAATTTACATCTCCACCAATAATGTGATAGGGTTCTCTTTATATCCTTTATGATAAATTTTAAAATATGATCTGCCCAGATTGAGTCAGGAGGATATAGACAACCTAAACAGACCAATATCAATAGAGGAAATAGAAGAAGCCATCAAAAGACTACCAACTATGAAAAGCCCAGGACCGGATGGGTATACAGCAGAGTTTTACAAAACCTTTAAAGAAGAACTAATACCAATATTTTTCAAGCTATTCCAGGAAATAGAGAAAGAGGGAGAACTTCCAAATTCATTCTGCATGGCCAACATCACCCTGATTCCTAAACCAGACAAAGACACTTCAAAGAAAGAAAACTACAGACCAATATCTCTAATGAACCTAGATGCAAAAATCCTCAATAAAATTCTGGCGAATCGGATACAAAAAAATATCAAAAAAATTGTGCACCATGATCAAGTAGGATTCATCCCTGGGATGCAAGGCTGGTTCAATATACGGAAATCAATAAATGTTATTCACCACATCAATAGACTTAAAAATAAGAACCATATGATCATCTCGATAGATGCGGAAAAAGCATTCGACAAAGTACAGCATCCCTTTATGTTCAAAACTCTAGAAAAACTATGGATAACAGGAACATACCTCAATATTGTAAAAGCAATCTATGCTAAGCCTCAGGCTAGCATCATTCTGAATGGAGAAAAATTGAAGGCATTCCCTCTAAAATCTGGAACAAGCCAGGGATGCCCTCTCTCACCACTTCTGTTCAACATAGTTCTCGAAACACTGGCCAGAGCAATTAGACAGACGAAAGAAATTAAAGGCATAAAAATAGGAAAAGAAGAACTTAAATTATCACTATTTGCAGTTGACATGATTCTATACCTAGCAGACCCAAAAGGCTCTACAAAGAAACTATTAGAGCTAATAAATGAATTCAGCAAAGTGGCAGGATATAAAATCAACACGCATAAATCAAAGGCATTCCTGTATATCAGAGACAAATCCTCTGAAATGGAAATGAGGACAACCACTCCATTCACAATATCTTCAAAAAAAAAATAAAATACTTGGGAATCAACCTAACAAAAGAGGTGAAAGACTTATACAATGAAAACTACAGAACCCTAAAGAGAGAAATAGAAGAAGATCTTAGAATATGGAAAAATATACCCTGTTCATGGATAGGCAGAACTAACATCATCAAAATGGCGATATTACCAAAAGTTCTCTATAGGTTTAATGCAATGCCAATCAAAATCCCAACGGCATTTCTTGTAGAAATAGAGAAAGCAATCATGAAATTCATATGGAAAAATAAAAGACCCAGAATAGCAAAAACAATGCTAAGCAGGAAGTGTGAATCAGGCGGTATAGCGATACCAGACTTCAAACTATAATACAGAGCAATAGTAACAAAAACAGCATGGTACTGGTACCAAAACAGGCGGGTAGACCAATGGTACAGAATAGAGGACACAGAAACCAATCCACAAAACTACAACTATCTTATATTTGATAAAGGGGCTAAAAGCATGCAATGGAGGAAGGATAGCATCTTTAACAAATGGTGCTGGGAAAACTGGAAATCCATATGCAACAAAATGAAACTGAATCCCTTTCTCTTGCCATGCACCAAAGTTAATTCAAAATGGATCAAGGAGCTTGATATCAAATCAGAGACACGGCGTCTGATAGAAGAAAAAGTTGGCTACGATCTACATTCGGTGGGGTCGGGCTCCAAATTCCTCAATAGGACACCCATAGCACAAAAGTTAATAACTAGAATCAACAAATGGGACTTACTCAAACTAAAAAGTTTTTTCTCAGCAAAAGAAACAATAAGAGAGGTAAATAGGGAGCCTACATCCTGGGAACAAATCTTTACTCCTCACACTTCAGATAGAGCCTTAATATCCAGAGTATACAAAGAACTCAAAAAATTAGACAATAAGAGAACAAACAACCCAATCAACAAATGGGCCAAGGACGTGAACAGACACTTCTCAGAGGAGGACATACAGTCAATCAACAAGTACATGAAAAAATGCTCACCATCTCTAGCAGTCAGAGAAATGCAAATCAAAACCACCCTAAGATACCATCTCACTCCAGTAAGATTGGCAGCCATTAGGAAGTCAAACAACAACAAGTGCTGGCGAGGATGTGGGGAAAAGGGTACACTTGTACATTGCTGGTGGGACTGAAAATTGGTGCAGCCAATTTGGAAAGCAGTATGGAGATTTCTTGGAAAGCTGGGAATGGAACCACCATTGGACCCAGCTATTCCCCTTCTCGGTCTATTCCCTAAAGACCTAAAAAGAGCATGCTACAGGGACACTGCTACATCGATGTTCATAGCAGCACAATTCACAATAGCAAGACTGTGGAACCAACCTAGATGTCCTTCAATAGATGAATAGATAAAAAAAATGTGGCATCTATACACAATGGAGTATTACTCTGCATTAAAAAATGACAAAATCATAGAATTTTCAGGGAAATGGATGGCATTAGAGCAGATTATGCTAAGTGAAGCTAGCCAATCCCTAAAAAACAAATGCCAAATGTCTTCTTTGATATAAGGAGAGTAACTAAGAACAGAGTAGGGAGGAAGAGCATGAGAAGAAGATTAACATTAAACAGGGATGAGAGGTGGGAGGGAAAGGGAGAGAGAAGGGAAATTGCATGGAAATGGAAGGAGAGCCTCAGGATTATACAAAATTACATACAAGAGGAAGTGAAGGGAAAGGGAAAAATAATACAAGGGGGAGAAATGAATTACAGTAGATGGGGTAGAGAGAGAAGAGGGGAGGGGAGGGGAGGGAAGGGGGGAATAGTAGAGGATAGGAAAGGCAGCAGAATACAACAGACACTAGTATTGCAATATGTAAATCAGTGGATGTGTTACCGATGTGATTCTGCAATCTGTATATGGGGTAAAAATGGGAGTTCATAACCCACTTGAATCAAAGTGTGAAATATGATATGTCAAGAACTATGTAATGTTTTGAACAACCAACAATACAAATTTAAAAATAAATAAATATAAATAAAATAAAATGAAATGAAAAAAATAAACCTTTAATATATAATAAATAAATAAATAAATAAATAAAGATGTTGTGTCCACCAAAAACTGAAAGATAAATATTAAAACATTCTCCCTTTCTTTCTCTCTCTTCTCTCTCTCTCTCTCTCTCTCTCTCTCTCTTTAAAATATAAAAAAATTCATTAGACCACATTACCTTGCCATCACATCATACACTATTTATATTAGAAGAAATATTCATACATGAAGCCTACTAGTTATATGAGTTAGAACTGGATTTTTAAAAATGGAATTTGGAAATATTTTGGTATTCGCACAAATGTCCAAATTAAAATAAGGATACAACATCTAAAAATGTCATTAGAGAGCTTTTTTATGTCAATTTTATTTTTACATTCTTAGTGACAAAGTAAATGTAGATCAAATACAAGTTCCATTAGTAGTATTTATAATTGATTGAATGACCATCCAGAAGGGTCTGATCACTGGATCACTGTGAGCCAAGATAGAATAAGGATGGTCTATAGGTCTTTAGCTTGAATCCTCCCTGAACAACTTTTTCACCAATGCTTAAAATGAAAATCAATCACAATCCATAAAGATCCTGATAAACATGGATCAAATTCTACCACAATAAAATAAGGCAGGAATTCCTACACATTTTCAAAATTTACACAAGCATGAGATTCACAATGGTAACATTTTTGATAGACTTTGATGTTTAAGTAATTAGCAAACTCAAAATTAATCTATAGTGTAAACCAAGTTCAAAAATAATTTAACAATAGCTGTCTTGATTGAGTGCTCCATATGTGCTAAATCTACATTGAGCATTTTGCATATATTATAAAACCCCAGAATAATGCAAATTGGATCAGTAATTGGCTCATTTATTGCCAACTCTCATTCTTAAAAAGGCTGACCTAGAATTCTTTTTCTAAGGGAAGAAGATGAGAAAATGACAATCTCTTGATATTTTCAGACTCTCTTGCTACAAAATTTAAATTGTTGAGTATAGCATAAGTTTCAAAATCTTTATATTGTGTTTATTATAAATATACAGACTCATTAATTGTACAACATGGCAGTGCAACATATTTAAGTAATTGATATTTTAGACCAAATTGTAGGAATTATTTTTCATTGTAAAATTCACTTTTTTTTATGCCAGGGATTTAACCCAAGAGTGCCTATCCACTATATATATATATATACAGAAAAGTGTCCGATTGATATGTATGTGTTTTAATGAATTTTTGCATGTAGGGTGCAACCAAGTAACTATTACCAGATGAAGAAATAGAGTATACCAGCAAATCAGAAGCCTTCCTTCTGTCACTTTTTTCTCATTAATTTACCCTAAAAGAACTATTCTTACTTCTAAGACTATAGATTTGTTTTGCTGGTTTTTAAATTTCAAGTAAGTGAAATCACAGTATGAACTCTTTAGTTTCTGGCTTCTTTTGCTTAATTTATGTTTGTGAGATTCATCCATGTTGTTGTATGTAAAAGTAGTCATTTCATTTCTACATAGTAATCCATCGTTTATATGCAGTGGATACATTTATCCATTCTACTCTGTCAATATTTGGATCATTCAGTTTTTGCATTTTTTAGGGATTATCTAGAAGTTAAAAAATCTTTGTTATGAGATTTGCATATGTTCAGTTTTAGTAAATATTGTCACAGTTTTCAAAGGTGTTAGCATCAACTCATAATTTACATCTTATCAAGAACATATGGGAGTTCTAGTTGTTCCACATCCAAGATAATACTTAGAATTGTCAAGGCATTTGTTTTGCTTTGTTTTAATATTAGCTATTGTGTTAGGTAATAGTATCTCATAGTTTTAAAATGGTTTTCTGATTATTAATGATTTTAAGTACATTTTTATGTTTATTGGCAACCAAATGTATTTATTTACAAAGTACTTTTTCAGTTAATTTCATTTTCTGTTATAATGTGTGTTTCTTATTCATTGACTTTTAGGAATTTTTCACATATTCTAGATACAAGTCCTTTATGAGATAAAATATACTGCAAATATTTTCTTCTCCTCTGTGGGTTGGATTTCCATTTTATTAATGGTATTGCTTATGTGAAGAAATTCTTAATTTTAATGAAGTCCCCATGATTAATCTTTTCCTCTACAGTTAAAGTGCTTGTAGCTGTTTGGAAATCTACAAGTATCTTAAGGGTTTAATTTGGGCATTACTTCTCTATCATTTTGGCCTTTCAAGTCCTGTCTGCTAATCATCTTGAGCAGAGAGAAAGAAAGTTGGCAATAACATGGTGTTGTCTCCAAATATTTGAAAGGCTACCATAGGGATGAAAACATTTGACTTATTCTCCATAGTCTTGTGAAAGACGTAAGACCATAGCCTGAGAAGTAAATGGAGGAAGAAATAGTCTCCACATATAATTGGATGACTGTATTATCCAATGACAACAGGAGATTATGTGTTCTTCTCTCACTGGAAATGTGAAAGTACAGATTGATGGATTTTTGAGGGAGATGGAAACCATAATAGGTAACCTTTAAGCCAGTTTATTTGAATTTAAAGGTGTAGCTATAGTATGTGATATGAGACAGTATAGTTGCCTATTAGCATAGGTAACTAAACTTTTAGGGTTGAACTCCCATAACATAATTATTTTTCTCTTAATAAAATACATGAATAAACTTTTATTTACAACTATTTCTATTTTAACTCTGTATGATCTCTACTTTTAAAATAATATAACAATTCTTTTTGTAGTAAGGAAAATTTTTATGGGAAGATCTCTATGTTTCATATGGTTATGTTTATCCTAAACATAGCCTTAAGGATTCAGGATCCAATCTTTGTCACTTTCAACCTTCATTTATCCAAAAAGAAAAAAATTATTTATTGATAACATGACAGCATCAAAATTCTTCAATTCTTGTTTACTCTAAGATGCCATTCTCTACACCTTCTACTCCAGCTTTATGTGTTTTCTCAAGTTCAGGGATCAAAATTATATGAGTATTTCAAGAAAGGACATAAGACTAATGTGAAAGTAAACAAGTAGACACTCAAGATAGATCTAGTTCAGACCCTATTTATACAACTTACTCAAGCATGCACTTAAATTAGGCCCAGTATTCTAATCTATAAACTGGAGGTAATAGATCTCCTATATTAGTTTCTGTGAGGATTACATGAGATATTTACCATAAAATACTCAACATAATACATAAAACTCCATTTATGTATTATGTATCATAGAATTACTGTCATGTTTAATTAGAACAAATAAAAAATTTTTAAAAATACTCAACATAGTACATGTCTGATGTTATACACTTTCTTTTTTAAAAGTACATATAATATTATTCAGCCATGAAAAGGAGTGAAGTTCTGATACATGCTACAACATGAATTAACCTTGAAAACATTGCTTAATTAAATAAGTCAGACACAAAAGGACAAATATTTTATAATTCCACTTATAAGAGGTAACTAGATTAGTCAAGAATAGGGGTTACCAGGAGCTGGCAGGCAGAAGAGTGAGGAGATGTTGTTAAATGGATAGAGTTTCTGTTTAGAAAACAAAATTTTTGGAAATTCATGATGGAGATTATTGTACAACATTGTGAAGGTACTCAAGGTCACTGAAATGTACTTAATGCTCCTAAAATAGTTAAAATGGTAAATTCTGTGTTATGTATTTTTACCACAAAAAATAAAGATAATTTAAATGTTAGCCATTATTTATGGATTTTTTAGAGCCATATAATGTATCTTATGCTTAATCATACCAAAGTTTAACTCTTCAGTTCTCTCTCCCAGCATTTCAGAATTTAAAAACTTTTTTGTTAATTTTTTCATATCCGAAAATCATTTGTATACCATAATTGTTAACTCAGAAATTTAATATGAGTACCTTGTCTATAAAAATTCTAACTCATATCAGCACTATTTACTGTGGGAGTCAAGTACAATCTTCTTTTTAATAAGTAAGTAATTTTTAAATAAAACAAAGCTTTTCTTCCCCCAATCCTGTAGTTAGTTTATCTTTTTTAAGGTGTAGGGGGTTTTTTTGTTGTTGTTGTTGGGTTTCTTTTTTGTGTGTGTACGTGGGTTTGTGTTGTGTGTGGGGTTGGAGGGGCACAGCAGAGGAAAGGGAGACTGTCAAAGGTATTTTTTCTAATGTTAATAAGTTACATCTACTTGTTCCTCTTTTTTTCAGATAGTTATTTATCATTTCTTGAACTCATGTTGATTGGTTGGCATGACTTCCCATTACGTAAATCATACTATTCATTCCCAAGCAAAATTATGTTTACTTAAATATTCAATAATTACACCATTCATTACAAATTCTGCCTGCTTCCCTGTTTTTGAAGTAAAAATGTACAATCTGTAATCAACAAGGACTCCCACTGGAATGCTTTGTGTGGATCAATTACACAGAAGTTATTTGTAATGATAAGATGTACCATTTTCAGTCAATGGTAGTACATTAATGTGTGTTTGGAAAAAATAATACCACCTAGGCAGATCATTTTGTTTCTTAATCTTTGGTGTTTCCAATTGCAAGCCAGGCATTCTATATTATATCCTTATTTCTATATACATTTTAAATTCTGGATGCACATGCAATTTACTTAACAAAAACTATATTTTAGAGGCAAGACCCTTAATACTCTGTTATAGAGAAAATGTATACCATTTCATGGAACCTAGTTTTCTATTATCAGAAAGTATTCAAATTTTATTTCTAGTGATATAATTTTATTATCAAAAAATGCAAAACATTAAACCTAATACTTTTCAGAGGAATATATTCTTAAATTTTCACTGAACATGCCTGAGCCAGCAAATTTCATGACTGATTACAAAAATTTATCCATGTTCAACTTTAAAATAGTCTCAGTGAAAAGAATATAGTTTAAGATCAAATGAAGCTGATCATAAGAAGCATTCATCATTAGGATTCACTTTATTGAACTATTCATTTACATGAACAACTGGGGAATTTATCCTAAGGAAAAAGAGAAGAGAATAAAGCTTGGTTCAATTTAAAAAGGAAGGCAATGTATTGTAGTGGTTAAAAAATGGAATCAGGAGTCTACATAAGTCAAATTCCCTAGGAAAATTTGATATGATTTTCTTGTCCAAGAGATTTATTGGCTGCTCTCCCAGAAGAAGATAAGTGGAAGAAGTAGGATAGGTCAGAAGAAGCAAGTATGCTGCCCAGGTAGACATTAGTTTTATTTTGATCCCAAAGGAAAACCATTAAACACAAATTGAACCACAGAATTATCCCCACCTTGAGTCAAGTAGTCAGCCCTTTGTAACCCACTGTCATTCAGTCATTGGTTAAGACATATTGGGGGGAAAGGGAGGAATCATAGTCTCAGGAGGTAGCAGTTCTCTGAGTTATCAGCCTACAGTCATATTAGCTGGAGGATGGAATTGCCAGCAGAATAAAATGAAGCTAGTTGTACATCAACATCTACTAAAGAGCCCAATTGTTTGGGCTGTGAATTCCACCCTGTAACCATTAGTCATGTGACACTTGGTAAATATTTAAGCTGTTTGCTCTTGGGTAACTTATCTATAAAACCAAGAATTACCCTCATTCCTCAAAGCTGTTCTAAGTATATAAAAGGTAATAATACATATATTGCAGTTGAGCTGATGCTGATAAAAGTGTTCAATAAGTAGATGCTTTAAATAATCCTAAATGGACTAGAAGGCAGGAATGATGAAAAGAATGGTATGGTTTCTTTCAATAAGATATAATTCTTGTCAAAGTTTCACAAGTAAGGAAATATTTGGGAAGCCTGGCCAGCAAAGTATTACACAATAAAGACATTCTTCTCTCTCTCTCTCTCTCTCTCTCTCTCTCTCTCTCTCTCTATATATATATATATATATATATATATATATATATATATATATAGTTGCTAAATATCTAGAAACATAGGGATGAACTTCAGTGACAAAGCCTAAGTGGTGAAATAAGTGCCATAATTCCTATGGGAACAGCAGCCTGGTCCAGAAGATGCAGAATCACTGGCAGAAGTGCCATCACTTAACATAAGAAAGTAGAAAGGGAAGAAAGAAAAAATGGTGGAATCCATGAGGCACCTGACCAAACTTATTTGTGAGGCTAAGGTGATTAGGCCAGGGTGTGGGGAGGCAGCTGATGCATGATATTCAAGCCCTATAATAGTAAGGAGGGTGACAGTGAGAGTTAGCTAAAAATAGGACTAGATCCCTATAAACTACGGCTTTGTCATTCATATTGATGCTACATATGTTTTACTAGCTTGAAAGGATAGGTACAGGCTCAGAAGTGACATTTGTGATGGGCATCAACTTTAGTCAACTTGCCTAAAGCACTTTTCTAGGGTCTTAAGATACATCAGGGAATAAAACATAAATGTCTGCTATTAGAGCTTATATTTCAGTAGGGGATAAACATAATAAATAGCAAATAATACACTGTAGTATGTTCAAAGGTGTTAAAAGGTATAGAATAAGAAGACAAGGGCGTGCCAGATGGTGAAGGAGCAGCTTGGAATATTAAATACGAGGGTCATGATAGGCCTTATTGAGAGGGTAAGATTTGAGAAAACACATGAAAATCATGAAAGAATTAGTCTAGTGAATATCTTTGGAGACTATTTGAACAGAAGGAACAGCTAGAGCAAAGGACTTAGGACAGGAGAGAATCTAGTGTGTTTAAGAGAAAGCAAGGAGAGGATGAGCAAGGTAATATGAATAAGCTCACAAGGGTAACAAGAAGAAGAAGGAATGTGTGACACAGGGGATTAAAAGTGGAGGAACATTGCCTAGTTTTTGCTCATCCTCTCCTTGCTTTCCCTCTGTTGTGGCCTGGCTCCTGTTCCCCAAGCCTACCAGATTAGAAGAAGCCACCAGTGTTCACCTATTGCTGAGTGTCACCTGTTGCCTACAGTCATCTTTTGTTGTGCCTTGTCTCAATATCCTTCACTTCATTTCCCTGGCTAATTCCTATTCATGTTTGGGGTATTCTTAGGATTGAATATTGGGGTATTCTTAGGATTGAATATTCAGTTCAGTCCTTCAACCTCAGCCCTTTCTCTACCATAACTACCAGTATATTTTATGCATCACCATGATGTTGAGTAGAACCTGTAGTCTGATTCTTGAGGACACATCAATTAAGATATGTTTCACAGGGCTTTTATGTTTCTTACAGGTATCTTCAACCAGTATGTACCTACCCTTTCTAGAAAATGGATACTTTGAAGGAATGGTAATATTTAAAGCACAGAAAATATATTTACAACATAATATTCCTCCTTTGTTTTTTCTCAAATGCTAGTAACTTAGTGTCAGGCAATATTAGTTGGGTACCTATGGATCAAAAGAGATTCAGTGAACATGCAAACATAGTGATTCTGGCCAAGGTAATTAAAATCCCTGAACCTCAGTTTTCACAACTGCGAAATGAAGATGATGTAAAATTGTCACAGTATTTTGCAGACTTAAAAATAGCAGGAAAAAATCCTACATTTATTTTATGGGTGTTTTATGGTAATCCCATTTCACCATAACTGTTTTTCTCTTTATTTTGCTATTCTCAGCATAAGCCTATGAAACGTCAGAAAATCTATTCTTTACTCATGGCAATTTAATGATTTACATACATCTGATCCATCTGGCTACTGTAAGAACGTAAGAAAAGCCATGACCATAAATCTAGGTCAGAGCAAAGTATAATAAGATGTATTATCTCACCAAAATATATTAAATAGTATTCAAATAGCCCCCTTTTGAGGACTTGTTTGTTCTATAAATAATGAATCACATGAAACACGTTTCTGAAAAATTTTTTGGAGGTCAAAAAATTCCATATATACCACTGTTCTATTTCTATGTGACAATTCCAAACATAGCTTTAAAGTCAAATACATGCAGGTTATAATTAATTTCAATTATTGTATACATATAAATAAATATAAGGTATTTTTTGTGCAGAGGTCACTTTCTTTGGGTTCATAAAACTGTCTTATTAGCCGGGTGTGGTGGTTCATGCCTGTAATCCCAGCAACACTGGAGGCTGAGGCAGAAGGAATGCAAGTTTAAAGGCAGCCTCATCAACTAAGCAAGGTCCTAAGCAACCAGCAAGACCGTGTCTCTAAATAAAATACAAAAAGGGCTGGGGATGTAGCTCAGTGGTTAAGTTCCCCCGGGTTCAATCCCTAGTAATCCCTCTCTCCAAAAAATAACTATCTTATGAGCATTCCATGGTACTAATGAGGTATAAATCCATTTTCTAGAGTTAAATTGATATCTTTCACACTCTTGCACCATTGAAAAATTAGAGCTACAGAGCTATTTTGGCATGATGTTATACATCTAAGAGAATTCTCTTAGAAAAAAATTATCTCAACTTTGTGTATTTACAAAACATTGTAGAAACAAAAGAAATAAATGTTGCCTATTATAATGTGAAAAGTAATGTAAAATTAATTTCAAGAAACAAAAGATTCATTTGAATAGCAAAAATACTTGACATGAATAATTTTCATAAGGTTTTCATTTCTTTCAAGCAATAACAACAAAGTCTACAGCTTATTTCCAACATAGAATTTACAATTACTCAAAGTTCTACTTTATAAAATAAAACTATTAAAATACTGTGTCTTGCCTCAACACCTCTCCCTCATTTTCTTACAAACTTTTAAGTAACCAATAAAACTAGTTTTCATAAAATGTGGTATCTAAGAGATTATTGTTAAGAAATTGTTGAGAAACATTTAAATGCTTAGTTTTAAACTTTTTATTATAGATGAATGGAAATTTTATTTTTTTTTATTTTTTATTGTTGGCTCTTCCTCCCTACTCTGTTCTTAGTTACTCTCCTTATATCAAAGAAGACATTTGGCATTTGTTTTTTAGGGATTGGCTAGCTTCACTTAGCATAATCTGCTCTAATGCCATCCATTTCCCTGAAAATTCTATGATTTTGTCATTTTTTAATGCAGAGTAATACTCCATTGTGTATAGATGCCACATTTTTTTTATCTATTCATCTATTGAAGGACATCTAGGTTGGTTCCACAGTCTTGCTATTGTGAATTGTGCTGCTATGAACATCGATGTAGCAGTGTCCCTGTAGCATGCTCTTTTTAGGTCTTTAGGGAATAGACCGAGAAGGGGAATAGCTGGGTCCAATGGTGGTTCCATTCCCAGCTTTCCAAGAAATCTCCATACTGCTTTCCAAATTGGCTGCACCAATTTTCAGTCCCACCAGCAATGTACAAGTGTACCCTTTTCCCCACATCCTCGCCAGCACTTGTTGTTGTTTGACTTCCTAATGGCTGCCAATCTTACTGGAGTGAGATGGTATCTTAGGGTGGTTTTGATTTGCATTTCTCTGACTGCTAGAGATGGTGAGCATTTTTTCATGTACTTGTTGATTGACTGTATGTCCTCCTCTGAGAAGTGTCTGTTCACGTCCTTGGCCCATTTGTTGATTGGGTTGTTTGTTCTCTTATTGTCTAATTTTTTGAGTTCTTTGTATACTCTGGATATTAAGGCTCTATCTGAAGTGTGAGGAGTAAAGATTTGTTCCCAGGATGTAGGCTCCCTATTTACCTCTCTTATTGTTTCTTTTGCTGAGAAAAAACTTTTTAGTTTGAGTAAGTCCCATTTGTTGATTCTAGTTATTAACTTTTGTGCTATGGGTGTCCTATTGAGGAATTTGGAGCCCGACCCCACCGAATGTAGATCGTAGCCAACTTTTTCTTCTATCAGACGCCGTGTCTCTGATTTGATATCAAGCTCCTTGATCCATTTTGAATTAACTTTGGTGCATGGCGAGAGAAAGGGATTCAGTTTCATTTTGTTGCATATGGATTTCCAGTTTTCCCAGCACCATTTGTTAAAGATGCTATCCTTCCTCCATTGCATGCTTTTAGCCCCTTTATCAAATATAAGATAGTTGTAATTATGTGGATTGGTTTCTGTGTCCTCTATTCTGTACCATTGGTCCACCCGCCTGTTTTGGTACCAGTACCATGCTGTTTTTGTTACTATTGCTCTGTAGTATAGTTTGAAGTCTGGTATCGCTATACCGCCTGATTCACACTTCCTGCTTAGCATTGTTTTTGCTATTCTGAGTCTTTTATTTTTCCATACGAATTTCATGATTGCTTTATCTATTTCTACAAGAAATGCCATTGGGATTTTGATTGGCATTGCATTTTATCTATAGAGAACTTTTGGTAATATCGCCATTTTGATGATGTTGGTTCTGCCTATTCATGAACAGGGTATATTTTTCCATATTCTAAAATCTTATTTCTCTCTTTAGGGTTCTGTAGTTTTCATTGTATAAGTCTTTCACCTCTTTTGTTAGGTTGATTCCCAAGTATTTTATTTTTTTTTGAGGATATTATGAATGGAGTGGTTGTCCTCATTTCCATTTCAGAGGATTTGTCTCTGATATACAGGAATGCCTTTGATTTATGCGTGTTGATTTTATATCCTGCCACTTTGCTGAATTCATTTATTAGCTCTAATAGTTCCTTTGTAGACCCTTTTGGGTCTGCTAGGTATAGAATCATGTCAACTGCAAATAGTGATGATTTAAGTTCTTCTCTTCCTATTTTTATGCCTTTAATTTCTTTCGTCTGTCTAATTGCTCTGGCCAGTGTTTTGAGAACTATGTTGAACAGAAGTGGTGAGAGAGGGCATCCCTGTCTTGTTCCACATTTTAGAGGGAATGCCTTCAATTTTTCTCCATTCAGAATGATGCTAGCCTGAGGCTTAGCATAGATAGCTTTTACAATATTGAGGTATGTTCCTGTTTTCCCTAGTTTTTCTAGAGCTTTGAACATGAAGGGATGCTGTACTTTGTCGAATGCTTTTTCCGCATCTATCGATATGATCATATGGTTCTTATCTTTAAGTCTATTGATGTGGTGAATAACATTTATTGATTTCCGTATATTGAACCAGCCTTGCATCCCAGGGATGAATCCTACTTGATCATGGTGCACAATTTTTTTGATATGTTTTTGTATCCAATTCGCCAGAATTTTATTGAGGATTTTTGCATCTAGATTCATTAGAGATATTGGTCTGTAGTTTTCTTTCTTTGAAGTGTCTTTGTCTGGTTTAGGAATCAGGGTGATGTTGGCCTTGTAGAATGAATTTGGAAGTTCTCTCTCTTTCTCTATTTCCTGGAATAGCTTGAAAAGTATTGGTATTAGTTCTTCTTTAAAGGTTTTGTAAAACTCTGCTGTATACCCATCCGGTCCTGGGCTTTTCTTAGTTGGTAGTGTTTTGATGGCTTCTTCTATTTCCTCTATTGATATTGGTCTGTTTAGGTTGTCTATATCCTCCTGACTCAATCTGGGTAGATCATATGACTTAAGAAATTTATCGCTGCCTTCACTATCTTCTATTTTATTGGAGTATAAGGATTCAAAATAATTTCTGATTATCTTCTGTATTTCTGAAGTGTCTGTTGTGATATTGCCTTTTTCATCCCGTATGCTAGTAATTTGAGTTCTCTCTCTTCTTCTCTTCGTTAGCATGGCTAAGGCTCTGTCGATCTTATTTATTTTTTCAAAGAACCAACTTTTAGTTTTGTCAATTTTTTCAATTGTTTCTTTTGTTTTGATTTCATTAATTTCAGCTCTGATTTTAATTATTTCTTGCCTTCTACTTCTTTTGCTGTTGATTTGCTCTTCTTTTTCTAGGATTTTGAGATGAAGTGTGAGATCATTTATTTGTCTATTAGACTCTTGAACTTGAGAAGAGTTTGTTTGATAAACATAGCTGCACCATTGTTAGGAGCATGTATATTTATGATTGTTATGTCTTGTTGGTGTATGGTTCCCTTGAGCAGTATGTAGTGTCCCTCTTTATCCCTTTTGATTAACTTTGGCTCGAAATCTATTTTATTTTATATGAGTATGGACACTCCTGCTTGTTTCTGAAGTCCATATGAGTGATATGATTTTTTCCAACCTTTCACCTTCAGTCTATGTATGTCTTTTCCTATCAAATGCATCTTCTGTAGGCAGCATATTGTTGGGTCTTTTTTTGTGATCCATTCTACTAGCCTGTGTCTCTTAATTGGTGAGTTTAAGCCATTAACATTTAGGGTTATTATTGAGATATGGATTGTTCTTCCTGCCATATTTGTTTATTTATGTTACTTAACATGGATTGTTTTTCCTCTTTGATTATTTTTTCCTTTACTGTACTACCTTCCACTGTTGGTTTTCATTGTTATTTTGCATTTCCTCTTCCTGTAATGTTTTGCCAAGGATGTTTTGAAGTGATGGTTTTCTAGCTGCAAATTCTTTTAACTTTTGTTTATCGTGAAAGGTTTTAATTTCCTCTTCCATCCTGAAGCTTAATTTCGCTGGATACACAATTCTTGGTTGGAACCCATTTTCTTTCAGTGTTTGAAATATGTTGTTCCAGGATCTTCTAGCTTTCAGAGTCTGTGTTGAAAGTTCAGCTGTTATCCTGATTGGTTTACCTCTAAATGTAATCTGCTTCCTTTCTCTTGAAGCATTTAGAATTCTCTCCTTATTCTGTATGTTGGGCATCTTCTTTATAATGTGTCTAGGTGTGGAATTCTTATGATTTTGCACATTCAGCGTCCTGTAGGCTTCTAGGATTTGGGATTCTGTCTCATTCTTCAAGTCTGGGAAGTTTTCTCCTATTATTTCATTGAACAGATTGCTCATTCCTTTGGTTTGGACCTCTATACCTTCCGGTATCCCAATGACTCTTAAGTTTGGTCTCTTTATGTTATCCCAAATTTCTTGGATGTTCTGCTCATGGTTTCTTAACAGTCTCGCTGAGCTGTCTATGTTCTTTTCAAGTTGAAATACTTTGTCTTCATTGTCTGATGTTCTATCTTCTAAGTGTTCTACTCTGCTGGTAGTATTCTAATTTGAGTTTTTAAGTTGGTTTATTGCTTCCTGCATTTCTAGGATTTCTGTTTGTTTGTTTTTTATAACCTCTATCTCCCTATATAGTTGATCTTTTGCTTCTTGGATTTGTTTATGTAACTCATTGTCGAAGTGATCTTTCATTGTCTGATTTTGCTGTCTAATGTCTTCCTTGAGACTCCAGATCATCTGAATCATGTAAATTCTGAATTCTTTATCTGACATTCCATTTGCTGCAGCTATTATCTCTTCTAAAGTTGAGTTGACCTGCATTGCTTGTGGTCCTTTCTTTCCTTGTCTTTTCATACTGCTCGCGTTTCTTTCTGCTTGGTGAAACTGTTGTGTTATTGAATTTTCCCCCTATATATTTATATTGCTCTTGTATAGTTGCAAAGTCTCGCTTGCAGGGGCGGGCGGCAGCTGTGCTCCTCCTCCAATTGGGGTGATCTGTCTATCTCGCCGGCGGGCTGCTGGGCCCCTTCTGCAAGTCACGTGGTCTGCCTACCTTGCTGGCAATGGCTGGGCCCCTCCTCCAATAGGGATGATCTGTCTACGACTCTGTCAGGCCGCTGGGCCTGTTCTCCAGTTTGCAGGTCTGCCTACCTTGCAGGTGCAGGCAGCGGCTGTGCCCCTCCTCCAACTGGGGTGATCTTTCAACTAGGCCGGCATGCCACTGGGCCCCTTCTCCGGGACGCGGGTCTGCCTACCTTGTAGGCGGCAGCTGGGACCTTCCTCCAATTGGGGCGATGTGTCTACCGCACCGGCAGGCCGCTGGGCCTGCTCTGCCGGTCGGTAGCAGGTCTGCCCACCTTGCAGGCCCGTGCGGTGGCTCTGCTCTGCCCCTCCTCCCAACATCTTTATTTTATGTGGTGCTGAGGATGGAACCCAGCGCCCTTCGCATGCCAGGCAAGCGCATTACCACTTGAGTTACATCCCCAGTCCCTAATGAAAAAATTTTATGACACTAAATATATCTTGTTCAGAATGTGCTTTCACAATACACTGCATCTAAATCTTCTTTACTTTTCACTATTCTTTGTTGCCAGCAGAGGGCAGATAAGGAAGAGAACCAAATAAAAGGCCTCTTCTCTGGGTTGATTCAAACACTTCTCTGAAATATTTACAAAGTAATTATTTTTGTGTTTTATCTTTAATGAATTTGAAAACAATTGATCTAAGCATAAATTTTAATTTCTTACATATACACTTGGTTTAATTACTGAATCTCCCCAAAAATTAGCACTTGGAATTTCTTTTTCTTTTGTCTTTTGCCATTCTGGGGATTGAACCCAGGACTTTATGCATACTAGACAAGTGCTTTAACATGGAATTTTATTGCCAGACCTTGAATTTTTAATTAAATTTATAAATAGAATTGCATTTAAAAAATCAGACTCTTCTTTATATTTTGAAGTGATGTCTAAAATATCCATTTTATTTGAGGTAACGTCTATTAATTAGATACCTTCCTTTTATATTTTCTAGCTCAATTATGGATAAGTTTAGGTGAATATTTTCTATATACTTTTTTTTTTTTTGGTACAAGGAACTGAAGCCAGATTCTCTTGACCACTGAGTCACATCCTTGTTCTTTTTATTTATTTTTCATTTTGAAACAGGGTCTCACTAAGTTACTGAGGGCTTCATTAAGTTGCTGAGGCTGACTTTGAACTTTTGATCCTACTGCCTCAGCCTCCTGAGTTGCTGGGATTACAGGTATACACCACCATGCCCTGCCCATATACATTTTAATATAGAAAATTGGTTGTCTATTTTAACATGCAAAGTTCTTAATCATGGTTTGAAGTTTATTAACCAAGTAATGTGTCTCTTAAACAACTGAAGGAAGCTCAAATGATATTCAATAGATTTTTTTTTCACTTTTGCAATAGTGTATCCCATAGGAATGTTTAAATACAGTTTTAGTGGGTATATTAAGATATTTTCTCTTAAAACTTTAAATTTGTTTAATCAATAATAAAACATCCTTTTCAAAACATTAGATAGTATGATATATCCCGAAATTCAACAGCTCAGGGCAGTTTGCATGTAATCTGTGTAAAATTAAAAGTAAACTGGCAACATGGATCTTGACTTTTCTTCTTGAATAATACCATTGTTGTGGAAATAGAAGAGAAGGGAGAAATTGAATAGTTTCCATAGCTGGAAAGATATATCTCCCTGACATTTACTCCAAACACTAGCAATTCCTTCTTTCCTCTTCTTATTGAAAACCTTATCTTTAAGAATCTTTCTTTTTCTTTTCTTTTTTTTTAAAGCCCACAGAAGGGTACTTATAGTGCTAAGAACATTGTCATCACAAAGTAAGTGTTTCATAAATATGAGTTATTATTATAAAGCCGTATACTTATTTTTAGTTTAGTTCACTATGTGGCGTTACTGGAGATTGAACCCAGGTTGTTTTATCACAGAGCTAAACCCTCAGCCATTTTTAAATCCTGTTTTGAGGCAAGGTATCAAAAGTTGCCCAGTCTGGCCTCAGACTTTTCATCTTCCTGCCTCAGGCTCCCAAGTCACTTAGATAACAGGCATGGGCCACCAGACCCCATTAGTTTAGTCCATTTATTGAACTAGCCTGGGGAATCATATAAAGTTGAAAAAATGGATTTTTCAACAAAAGGAAAATAGAAAAACTATCTCATTCTTCAAGTGATAATCTTCTCTATTGTTCCTTTTTAGTCATACATAACATTAGGAATCATTTTGAGATAATTTCAAAAGCATGGAATATAATTTGCTCAAATTCAGTTCCTAGTATTTAACCCCATTCCCTTCTCTCTACTTTACTGATTTACTTTCTGCTATTTACTTTTAGATTTTTTTTTGTTAGTGTCTTCTGAATGTAGATGAAATTAAGATTCATTGGGTATGCTCATATATGTACATATGAAAGTTAGGTTAGATTAATTCCTCTGTTCTTCACTTTTCCTGATGTCCTTTCTCCCTCACCCTCAGTTCCTTTCATCTTGTCCACAAATCTTTCTTCTATTGTGATGGAATCCCCCCTCTCCCTTTCCCTTTCTCTTTTCTTCCTTCTTATTTTGCACTGGCTTCCACATATCAGAGAATACATTTGACCTTTGGCTTTCTGAATCTGACTTCACTTAGCATGATAGTTTCCAGTTCTATCCATTTACCAGAAAATATCAAAATTTCATTATCTTTATGGTTAAGCAATACTCCATTGTGTATTTTTTATCCATTCTTCTGTTGAAGGGCACCTAATTGGTTCCATAGCTTGGCTATTGTGAATTGTGCTGCTATAAATGTTGATGTGGCTGTATCATGGTAGTAAGCTAATTTTAGGTCTTTTGGATATATTCCAAGGAGTGGAATTTCTGGATCATGTGGTGCAAGAAATCTCCATACCGTGTTCTAGAATGGTTGCACTAATTCGTAGTCTCACCAACAATGCATGAGTGTACCTTTTTCCCAACCTCCTGGCCAACACTTATTTATTTCTATTCTTGATAATTACCATACTGACTAGAGTGAGATAAAATCTCAGTGTAGTTATGATAAGTATTTTCCTGATTATGAGAGATGTTGACAGTTTTTTATATTTTGTTATCCCATTGATTTTCTTCTTTTGAGGAGTGTCTTTTTAGTTCTTTTGCCCATTAATTAATTGGGTTATTTGCTTTTGGTGTCAAGTTTTCTTGTGTTCTTTATATAATCTGGATATTAATGTCCTGTCTGAGGAACAGGTGGAAAAGATCTTTTTCCAATCTATAGGCACTCTTTTAATGTCTTAATTCTTTCCTTTGCTGTGAATAAGCTTTTTAATTTGATGCCATTCAACTTTTTAATTGATTTTTGGTTTTATTTATTATACTTTAAGAGTCATTTTAAGTCAGTTTGTGTGCCCACATGTTGGCTTGTTGTCCCTACATTTTTTTTTCTAGCAGTTGCAGAGGTTCAGGTCTAATCTCCAGGTCTTTGATCCACTTTGAGTTGACTTTTGTGCAAGTTGAGAGATGAAGGTCAAGTTTCATTCTTCTACATACAGATTTCCAGTTTTCCCAGCACCATTTGTTAAAAATACTATCTTTTCTACAATGAGTGTTTTTGGTACCTTTCTCTAGTGGCAGATAATTGTATTTATGTTGATTTATCTTTGTGTCTTCTATTCTATTCCATTGGTTTTCATGTCTGTTTTGGTGCCAGTGCAATGCTGTTTTTGTTACTATAGCTCTGTAGTATATTTTGAGATCTGGTATTGTGATGTCTCCAGCATTATTCTTTTTGCTCAGGATTGCTTTTGGCTATTCTAAGTCTCTTATTTTTCCAAATGAATTTTAGAATTGATTTTTCTATTTCTGTGAAAAACATAATTGGTAAATTGGGGATTGCATTAAATCCGTATGATGTTTTTGGTAGTATGGCCATTTTAATAATAGTGATTCTGCCTATCTAAGAACACAAGAGGTCTTTCCATCTTCTAAGGTCTTCTTCAATTTCTTTCCTAAGTGTTCTATAATTTTCATTGTAGAGATCCTTCACATCTTTTGTTAGATTAATTCCTAAGTATTTTATTACTTTTTTGAGTCCATTGTGAATGAAATAGTTTTCCTATTTTCTTTTTCAGTAGGTGTGTTATTGGAGTATACAAAGTGATTAATTTACGTGTATTGATCTTGTGTCCTGCTGCTTTACTAAAATTGTTTATCAGCTCTAGAAGTCTTCTGGTAGTTTTTTTTTTTTTTTTTTTTTTTTTGGTGGGGTTGGCTTTGGAATTCTAATTTAAATTTAATCAATGAAAATAATCTCTTGACTTGGGTGACTCAACACATTATTGAGCAAACTGGAGAAATAATGTCACTTAATTTGCTTAGACTAAATGCTCCAGATGATGAATGGGTATTGAGTTTTCTAAATAATAACTTACGTGATAGGGTAAGATCTAGTTCTTGAAAGGGAGTAAAACAGAATGGGAACAAAAAGTTTTACCTTTTTTTTTTTTTAGTTGTAGGACACCATACCTTTATTTTTATTTATTTATGTGGTACTGAGGATTGAACCCAGTGCCCCATGCATGCAAGGCAAGCACACTGCCACTGAGCCACAACCTCCAGCCACAAAGCTTTACCTTTAATAAGGAATCCCATTGGTCTCAATAAGGAGTACTTCAAAATACTAAACTAAAAAGAACTTCCTCTGATCACCTGCTGAAGACATGCTTATAGCTTAGGACATAAGTGGGAGAGGACACAAAAAGGGGATCTTGAGGACTGAACAAAAATAAAAATTTTCTGGTTAGGCAAAGAGTAAGAAGGCTTCAAGCCTGGGAATGCTGTCCCAACCTCTTTACTGATTTTGCAAACAATCTCTTCCTGTTCTACTAGGCCACTGCCCCTTTTTATTTCAACTTCATCTTTCTAAAATGCAATACAATGTTCCTTCTTCACTCAAAATCTATACAGTCTCATATTTATGATGATTCAACTTACAATTTTTTTGACATTACAATTATATAAACACAATATATTCAGTACAAATTGCATTTAAAATTTTGCTTTTCTTTTTTTTTTCATGTTAGGGATATGAAGTTTTTGATATTCTCTTGGTGTTGGGTACCAGCAATGAGCTCCATCACCTTCATGAGATCATGAATGTGAACATTCAGTACTTTTTTTTTTTTTTTGCCATACGATTTATTTTTATTTTTTTTAGTCATACATGACAGCAGAATGTATTTTGACATATAATACATACATGGAATGTACATACATCAATCATAATGTCTATGCTATTCTGCTGCCCTTCCTATCCTCCCTATTCCTCCACTCCTCTCCCATCATTTCTCTCTAACATCCAGTACTTTTAAGTGCACCATATTGATAAGCTCTAATGTTCAGTCAGATGGGTATAATAATGCAATTTTTTTCTGTTTTACAATATTTTCAGCTTATGATGGGTTTATCTGTATATGATCCCGTCACAAGTCCAGGAGTATTTGAATTGACTTCCTTTTGCAAGCAATAGAAGGAACAGGACTCCTTACCCTGTTGTTTGTGACTCCAAACAATATAATCCCAGTCTGATTTTCCACATTTACTTCCTCCTCTACTTTTCACTCACCAATAGCAGTGTTGTTCTTGAAGTCTGCCTCACTTTGATCATATCTTTCTCATTTTCTCTGCCTATCAATGACCCCTTTCTTTCAAGATCTATCTTAAATATCATTGTCTCTTGAAGACATTCTTAATTGGAAATTGTCTTTGGTGCCACTGACTCTTGTGGCTATTTTTATTTCTAGAGAGCCCTCATCTTATTCTTTCTTGTATTACAGGTATTTATATATTTGTTTCTCTTTTTATGATGACTGGAAACGCCTTGAGAATAGGGACTTTGTCTTGTCAACAGTATCTGAAAATACACATCTATTTCTATATAAAATCCTGTTAATTATGTTGTTATGAAATATACAACATAGTGCCAACAAAGATTTCAACATGAATTTAAAAGTTCTTTATTTTAAAATACCATAAGCTTTTTAATATGTCTGTGCAATGTCACAAAATAAAACCCAGTATGTATATTTATAGATAATTACATGAAATTCCATACTCAAGCCCAACAAAATTTCAAATTACACTCCACTTATAAAATTTAACCTTTACTCTTTCTGCCAACCACAGATAATCATTTGAGTTCTGGTATGAACACAGCTCAATGACTTGATCTCTGATCTGAACTTTGTAATAAGAGCTACCCCATCAGCTGGGCTCCTATTGACTATAGCATAGTAAGAAGAGGGTATTGCTCCTTAATTCCTCCCTTCTTTACCCTTTGCCCTGTAGTATGAACCTCTTGGGACTTAAGGGAACCAACCACAAAGTCACCTTTGCTAAATGCCAAAAAAAAAAAAAAAAAAAAAATCTGTGTAATGTTAAGGGGACAGTTGAATTTTCTAGTGCAAATTATTTCCTAGGTATTATACAATTTAAGATCTCTTGTTAATAATTTAAAGGAAAATAACAAGGCACAGTGGCACATGTGTAAGTCTCTGTAATCCCAGAGACTCAGGAGGCTAAGGCAAGAGAATTGCAAGTTTGAGGCCAGCCTCAGCAATGCAGTAAGATGGTGAGACCCTGTCTCAAAAAAAAAAAAAAAAAAAAAAAAAAAAGTGGCTGGGATGTGTTTCAGTGATTGAGTGTCTCTGGGTTCACTACCCAGTAAACCCTACCCTTCTAAAAAAACATGTGTTGTAAAAAAAAAAAAAAAAAAAAAAAAGTTTTATTTTTAAAACATATTTACCCTCTTTCAGCAAAATATGACACCTCTTTGTTAATTCGTACCAATCCTACTTGAATATTTAAAACTGTAAGTCAATAATGGTAAATATAGAAGAACAAGAGTGTAGAGTGGAGAAATGGAAATCACATAGATGGAATACAATTATTTAGGTAAAATTTTTTTAGAGAACTTTAAAGGGAAGTCTCTTTTAAACCAATATTTTTCTAGAATTCAAATATTTTTTACAGAATACAATGAAAATAGAATGGCTAAGTCCACTGTTATTTTATAAGTCATAAAACTTTTACAGTGAGTAGTTAATATTTCCTGAAATTTTGGCATGGTTGACGAATTCCATCTTCTGAATAATGACTACAGATTTTTAAAATAACTGAAGACCAGTTTGGTTGTTCTGGGGGTGTTTTTTTTTTTACATGAAATGTTTCCCACTGGGGATAGAAAGTTTTTTAAGGTCACAGAGTAACCCAATTTGAAGCTAGTTTTATGCAGTCCCTGCTCTAAGCCCTAGATCCTATGTCATCTTTGCAAGAGAAATAATTAACTAAGAAATGTAAATGTGAAGAGTATTAATTTTTAAACTGCAAAAATGAAACAAAGGGATCTTGCCTGGCTTGAGATATTATTATTAAATATTATTAAAGATTTAAATATTAATTTCTTGTTGCATAGAAAATGTGCCAAAGATCAATAAAATGATTTCCCTTGTTTTCCACAGAAGAATTTTATTTTAGAATAGTTTCAGACTTACAGAAAAATTATGAAGACATTAAGAGAGGTCCTGTACAGCTCACACTCAGTTTCCCCTATTACATTGTCATAATAAATGAACCAATATTGACATATTAACATTAATTAACGTCCTTACTTAATTCAAGATCTTTCCTAGGATACCACATTATACTTAGTCCTCATATCTCCTTAGACTTCTTTAACTTGGATTGTTTCACAGACTTTCCTTATTTTTGCTGACCTGGACAGTTTTGAGGAAATCTATTCAGATATTTTGTAGAATACTCTTCAATTGGCATTTGTCTGATGTTTTCATCATGATTAGATGGGAGTTGAATATAGGAAGACCATAAAGATCAAAAGCCATTTTTATCACATCATATGGAGGAGGCATACTACCAACACGACCTATTACTGTTCATGTTGCTCTTGGTAACCTAGAAGAGGAAGTGTGTTGAATTTCTCCACCATAAAGTTTTTCTTCCAACATCCTTAGTACTGTACTGTACTCTTTGGAAGGAAATCACCATAAGCAGCTCACACTTAAGTAATGGGACAGACAGATGTCTTATCTCTTTGATAGTGCAGTACCTATTTAATTATTTAGAATTCTCTTGTACTAGAAATTAGTTTATTCTCTTCCATTTACTTATTTAATCATAATTTATGTCACTATTGTCTCTTGGATAGCTATTTTATGCTTTGGGTTATAATTAAAAGCTATGTTATTACATTATTTATTGTATTGTACAAATTGTTCCAGCTTTGGTTATTGGATGGTCACTTTTACATGGTTCTTGGGTTCCTTTGAAATATCCCTTAAAATTTTTTTTGATTGTTTTTTATTTTCTTACTTTCCTACTTTCTGACAATACCAGATGTTCTAGGCTCAACTTGAATATTCCTGCTTCAGTCCTGAAAGGAGCTATGGTCCCTTTGATTGGAGAACAGTATTAGAAACCAAGGTCTGGGCATTGTGGTCTACTGGTTGTCACTGATAAATTATTAGTTTTAGGTTTTTCAGTTGACAGAACAAGATATATGTGTGGATATTGACCTGTACATACATATACTCTATAAATATTTCATTATAAAGCCATCTGTTTCTTTTTTCTATTTTTTAATTTGTTCTTTTTGGTTATACATGACAATAGAATGTATTTTGACATACATACATGGAGTATAACTTCACATTTGTTTGCTTGTACATGATGTGGAGTTACACTGGTCGTGTATTCATATATAAACATGGGAAAGTTATGCATGATTTATTATACTGTCTTTCCCATTCCCATCCTCCCTCCCTTACCTCCCACTCCCCTTTGTCCAATCCAGTGAACACCTCCCAACCATTGGGTGTCAGCATCTGCATATCAGAGAGAACATTCAGCCTTTGGTTTTTGGTATTGGAAGTCATCTGTTTTTTTTTTTTAATCAAGTTAAATATGAATTTATGTAGTGTCTCCAATTCTAATCTAGTACTACATAGATCATTCTAGTTTCTTCCTTCGCTTATCTATAGCTTCCTATTCCAACAGTGATAAACCTGGTTTCTACCATCAACCATCTACTTGATTTTTTATTTCTGGTATTGTGTATAGTAATTTCAAAATATTACCCTGTGTGATACACCTTTATCAACTGGGATAGTCCTCATGTAGGTTCTCTTACCTTTAGTTTCATAGATTATTCATTTCGAAGTTGCTTAGACCAGAACCTTTCCCTTCCACTTCTTTCAGTGTTACACTCATAACACAAATTCTTTTGTTGCATTCTGAATTCTGTCCTGGGGTTCCTCACTTCTCTGATGTCCCAAATTATTATTTTTTTGATACACATACATTAAAGATTGTTATTTGTGCTGTGTAGTTCAATAGGCTTTAGCAAAGGCATAATGCCACATATCCAGTTAGTATCATATAGTATAGTTTTCCTAAAAATATCACATTCCTTATGTGTTACCTATTTAACCCTTCTTCTCCCCATCCTGATCTCCAGGCAACCACTTATCTTTTTACCTTCTCTATGAAGTTATGCCATTTCCAGAATACAAATAATAAAATTCATACAGTATGTAGACTTTTCATGCTGGATTCTTTCATTACCAATATATATGTAAGGTTCATTGCAGGAAGCCACCGTGAATTACTTGAGGGTCTTTACTTGGTATGGCAGTCAGGGAGATTTTAGGTTTGGCATTGTGAACTACCCATGGCTCCCCCCATGCAACAGATTGCCCAATGCACTTGACCTTTATCTCTGCTCTACTAAGAAGATCTCTTACAGTAGCTCTGGAGATGGAAGTAACCCATAGGGAACTGAATAGGCTGCCTACTACTTTTTTGCTAAAGAACATTCTATGGAAGGCCTTTGATGTTCCCTGATATAAATAAAGCAAGTGCAGGTTCCATTTTGTTCTTTTTGGTGTGGAAGCTCCATGGTGTGATTGGCTAGCCTATTCTGACCCCACTTTCTGAAAATATTTTCTGTGTCTATGGTTTCTTGTTTGCTCTATTTTTCTTAGCTTTTATTGCGCAGCCAGCCCATTCCACCCAGGGGAACCCCATTTCCACCGCTGGCACAGGCTGTGGGTGGGACATCTTGTCTTTACATGGCTTGATAGCTCATCCCTTTTTATTGCTAAGTTAGTATTCTGTCACATAGATGGAGCAGTTTATTCATTCACTGATTGAAGTATATCTTGTTTACATCCCGTTTGGGACAAATAGGAATAAAGCTACTCTAAACATTTGCATTTAGATTTTTGTGTGGACATAAAGTTTTCAAATCAGTTGGGTAAATACCTAGGAGCATGGCTGTTATATTGTAGTAGTAAGACTACATTTAGCTATGTAAGAAACTGCCAAACTGTATTTCACAGTGGCTCTTGCCAGCAATTGGTATTAAGGAATGTTTTTCTTGGGGGGATGGGAGCTCAACCTTTCTAAAAGATAAGTAAGGGTATCTCATTGTTGTTGTAATTTGCAATTCCCTAATGACAAGTGATGAAGAGTATCTTTTCATATGCTTATTTGCCATCTGTATATCTCCTTTGAGGTGGTGTCTGTTCAGATGTTTTGTTTGCTTTCTAATTGGGCTGTATTCTTATTGTTGAATTTTATTTTCCCTTGTTTTTGAAGGAAGTAAATAAACAAAAATAAAAGTAGTTGAAAAAATAAGCATTTAAAAATCATAAAGAATTCTACCATACCTATTTAATTCTACCATAAAAATAAAAAAATAATTGGAAGAGTAAGTTCAGCATTCAGTGACTCATTAATGTGAGGATGTGAAAATTTGAAACACACAATTGCACAATTTGTTGAGCATTTACCTATATCAGTCAACATGCTCAATTTTTAGCTTTTATGTCAACTCAATTTTCATTACAACCCTATGCAATAGAAGCTCTTGTTTTCTGGTTTTACAACTGAGAAAACCTCAGTTCACACTCTGCAGAAGAATTTTAAAGCTCTGTGCCATGTTGTTTGATAGACAATGTATATGTGTATGTAGATAGATAGATAGACAATTTTTTTTTTTTTTGAGACCGGATATCATTGTGTTACCCAGGCTAGCCAGGAGACAATATATTTTCAAATTGCTAAAATTTCCAAATCTATTCATGTTTATATGAGAACACATTTAGTTGATTAAGTAGAGTTCTATATTTTTTTCTCAGATGTTTAAATCTAAATTTTGCATAGTTTTTTTTTACATCTTTACTTTCCCGAAAACAAGCAAGATAAAATGTAATAAACAAATAAACTGTTTTTCCCACCACATTTCAGACGAGAAGAATAATTTCCAAGAGTCGTTTGCTTTATTATTTGAGAGGTAACAAACAAAATAAATTCCTAAAGACAATTAGCATCATGACCAAATTGGGTCTTGAAAAACAGAGCAGTGCAATCGCAGCTGGTGGCTGGGTTGGTGGCTGGCCATGAGCCTGCAGCATGGGACTGGATGTTCCACCATGGCTTGGCACTCCTCCAGGGAGCTGTCAGTCGCTGGGTTCCCACAGTGCCAAGCACGATGCAGGTGCAGAAAGGTTCAAGGTTTCTGTTCCCCATTAGTGTTGAGGGCATGCAGGTTGTCTGACACGAGGGGCAAGCAGAGTGGAGTTCCTGCTTTGCTCTGGGAGAAGGCTGTGCATTGACAGAGGCTGATGAACCTACTGTTGCTCCTCTTAACATGCCTCAGTCTGACTCTGAGATGAGCGGGAGTTTGCAGAGTCCTTTTAAAAAAACAGGATTGAGGCTTCTAGACTTTTTTTGGGTAGGGGCAAAATATGTTCTAAAAATTATGTTTTGTTTTGCATTTTACATTTAAAAATAATGTTCTTAATATTTAGAAAAAGAAATGCAGTAGAATTCGGACATTTAGGCAAAATACATAAGATTCACAGCATTGTTGAAAGTTACCTGATGAAAGTATTTTTTGTTTATTGTATTTTACTTCCTCCTAAATAGAGTGTTTTTGTGACTACATTTAATGGTGCCTGTGAACATTTGGTATTCAATTCTAAAACCAGGAATTGGAGAAGAATGTAGGCCTGGGATGGGGAACAGAAGAGAAAGCTAAAGGAGATCTAGGGAGTTAATGTAATTTTGCAGGGCCAGGTTGAATCCAGAATAAATTAAAGAGACACTGATGCTGGTAATTTCCTTTGGGCTCAGGCAACTAATGCTTTTCTTTTTCAAAGTATTAGTCATATTTAGATCTAAAGACTGTTGGAAGTTGTAGCATAATTCTGTCTTGTTTACTGTGTCCCCTGCCTGGCACAGAGCTGGAGCATAAAAGGATTTCTGAAAACATTTGCAGAATGGAATCAGAAAGTCACTCTATTTCACAGTATGCATATCTTGTCTTTGTTTTGAAAATATATATTATATATATTCTAAAAGTTTAGAGACTTAGGTCATAAGACGATGATATCATCAGACATCCAAGAAGGCTTTTCTTCTTCTTCAGTGTTTATCCACACATATGTATGCATCCACTTCTTGGGGTACAGATATGGTCATATCTCTTTTTAATATTTAAATATTGAAGTTAGCAAGAAGTCTAGAAATGTTTTCTTAAGGATTTCCTTCACCCCCCAATTGTCCAAGAACCCCCAGGGATTTTCCTAGTCCAAAGGGGTAATTTGTTTCCAAACACCAGAGAAGTGGAGACTATGGAAAATCTGGCCAGTTTATTGCCATATGCTCCACCCCATTTTCTGCTGCAGGAGCTTCTGTCACTACAGCATTGTGTCACTGATGAAAATAGGTCCTCCCACAGAGTTGAATGAATACTGGGTCACTGCTACCATTAGCACAGTGTTGGAACAGATCCCTGCACAGGTCACAGCAGTTTCTCTCATTCTGTTTTAATTTCAGTCAGTACTGCCTTATAAGTGGACTTCCAAAGGTGCTACTGTAGTTTCCGAAGCCCACTCCAAGATCTGTGGGGTAAAGGCAAGCTTCCAGTTTCAGCTACAAAGTCTAGCAACCTATCTCCCACCATGGAGTAGATCATGGCATGAAATCTTTCCTCTCATGGTAGGATGTGTTCTCCTTGGTGGTTCTTAGTCTCTCTATTTGAACACTTCAACTGGGATCATCTCAGTTCATCAAATTAGATTCTTACTATGTTGAACCTCAAAAGAAATACAAGAAGTAGATTTTGTCAAGTCACAGCAAAGACCTTATTCCTCTTTTACTCTTCCTGGATACGTCCCTACTTTCCATTCCTCTGATAAAAAGGGTTCGCTCAATGAAGTCAGAAGAAATGAAGAAAAAGAAGAAAAACCTCCTTTGCAATAAGTCTTGTTTTCACCTACACAGAGAAGCAATAAGACAAATTCTAAAAGGGAGATATTCTCTCTCTCTCTCTCTCTCTCTCTCTCTCTCTCTTTCTCTCTCTCTCTTCCATGTTAAACAAACAAAACCATTCCATGTGGTCTTGTTATAGGCAGAGCATAGTGATTAAGTGTCTAGCTTTGGAGCCACGCCACTGGGCTTGTTCACATTCATGTTCTTTTTTGAATTTGAATGTGGCATTTAGCCTTTTGTACCTCAATTTTTTCGTTTGTTTAATGGGATGCTGTTTTTATATGCAGGGTTCCTCCCTGCCCAGGTGTATAATGCAATTTATACAGAAAAAAGTAAACAATGTACAATTTTTTCTTGCAAAGATATCACCATACTAAATTTGCTTTTAGTAAAATTATATCTAATTTTTAGTTAAAACTTCATAACTGTCAAATTTGTTTAGATAAAAATCAGGATACAAATTTATCAATTT
Organism: Marmota flaviventris; assembly: GCF_047511675.1. NCBI lineage: Eukaryota > Metazoa > Chordata > Mammalia > Rodentia > Sciuridae > Marmota > Marmota flaviventris. Next base: position 44,902,563 of record NC_092498.1, read on the forward strand.
AATTTTATTTCCTTGGTATTATAGATTTCGTTCCAGAAAGCAATTTTCAAATGTTTTCAAATATTTCTTGTCTTTGTTTTGGGAAAATATATATTATATAAATATATATAATATTTATAAATATGTAAATATTATATATACACACACACACACACACACACATATGAATTCCAAGGTGTTTTGTTATCATTTTGTCAGTGCTTTTGTCAATGTTGCTTCTTGGCAGTCTTGGAAGTGAGCAGATCCCAGTCACTTTGTCAGACCCACTGATGCAGAGGGGCCAGTCACTGAACGAGGAACTGGTTGTCCTTTTGACCATATGGATTATTCACCGTAGTTGCACCAATCACATTGAACTTGAGATCAATAAATATGCCCTAAAACAATATCTCCTAGGTTCTGTCTATTCAGGGTAATTAAAGCAGATCAAAAAGGAAAACCTAAATCTGTGAATCCTTAAATTCTAGCTTCTTAGGCCTCAAATCCTGCCTTGGGGAACTGAATTCATATCCTATTCTTGTTTGGGTTTTATTTTTTTGTAATAGGTTGGTGTAAGAAATGACTATAGAATAAATGTTGTGTTACCTGTTTTTATTATGATTACAACTGTGGCCAGATGAAATCTGGCACCCTGTTTAGAGAGAAAAGTTATAAATAAGCAAATAATCTATTATTTAGTGTGCTCCATTGCCTTGTTAAATGCAACTTTCTCTTTGATGTAGCATATCAATTAATACAGAACTCACCTGAAGAAAGACACCACCACTTCTCTTAGGGATCAAATTTATGAAACCATTATTTTAATTCTACAGATAACATCTGGCTTTCAGCATGATATCACCAATGAAAATTTAATTTGGTGTTATAGATTATCTTGTTTTTAAAAAAGCTTCAGTAGGAAAATAAGAAGAGAACCAATATAAATAATGAAACATTTCATGAACAGCAGCTTTAGGAAATCTCAGAATATTTGTTAGCTTCTACATTTATAGCAAAGTTGCATTCAGGATGTTGTTCAAAAATTATTCCAGTGATTAGTGGCACTAATAAAGTCCCCATTTTGTGCAGCTTTTTAAGATTTCCTTTATGGAACTACCTTTAAGTTACAGAGGAACCATCAGGGTGCCAATTTCCATCTGGACACAGTTGTTACAAATATACCAATGTTGATGAGCTGAAAATTAGAGGAACCTAAAGAGAGTTTTCAAATGTCATTTAAATGCAAAAGGAGTAAGGATATTTCCACCATATAGTATATTATTTTGCCTCTAAATCAAAATTATCTTAGTTACTTGACTTTACCCCCTTTTTCTTCTAGTTCAATACAAGAAAATAACTTCATAGTGAATGAGAAAAGCCCAGTGTTCCTGAGAATTCTGACAGCCGTTAGTGAGTTCAGATTTCTCTAGCATTCCATTTTGCAATGCTACTATTTTCTGATTTACAACTAATAATGTATAATGATAATCTATAACATTAGTTGAATTCTTATTAGGTTTTAAACCCTTTATGCCTGTTAAATATATCACATTTAACTAATTCTATCCTGTAGTTCTCAACTAGAGGTGATTTTTCATCCCCTTACTCAGGGTATTTGTCAATCTCTGAAGACAGTATAGGTTGTCACAACTCGAGGGTAGGGGTGGTTCTACTAGTACCTAGTGGTTGGAAATTAGAGATGCTGCTAAATGTATAGGACAACCCCACATCCAAAGAATTGTTCAATTCTAAATGTCAATAGTGCTTGACATAATAAAAATCTTCCCATTCAATAATTTATTTGATGTGTATCATTGGCCTTATTTTCAGAAAAGAGAAATGGAGATACAGAAAATTTATATAAATTATCCCCAAGATCACAGAACTAAATAAGTTGTGGTTTCAGGATTGAGAACCTAGTTCTTTCTTGCCTTAAAACCCACCCTCTCTTTATATTCTGCTATCATCTCCAGAAGCTCTGATGACCATGAATAGATTCTGAGTTTTGAAGGGTAGAGATATGCTCTCCTGCTGTGTATCTGCCCTAGCACCATGCTCTCACTTGCTAAGAGACTAATAGCAACGACTCATCTCTAGAGCATCATCAGACCTTCCCTTTAGGATGACGTTTCAACCATTAGGTCAGTAACCCAAAAGATTATATATACTGAATTACTAAATAAGGTGTAAGTTAAAAGAAAAACAAGGCACTATTTCTGTCTCAAGGAGGTTGTTGGAGAGAAGATATATATATATATATATATATATATATATATATATATATATATATATATATATATAGTATTATGAAGGTGCTTATAAACAGACTTGTCAGACCAAACATAATATTGAAAGCAGTAAAAGTAAATGAGAAACTGGCCTATTCATGGGCCAGGGCACATCTTTTGGGTCCTGAAACATCTTTGTAAGACTGTAACATGCATTGTTATTTTTGTGGCATACTGTGGAATAGCTGTGACTGCTCCTACCTGTCCAGCTTAGATAAATTTATAATCATGCTGCCTATGTAGATGAGGCTGATGAGGCCTTGCCTTCTCTCTTTTGATGAGCTTTTCTTCCCTGTGAGGTGACATTTTCATCCTCCTTCTACTTTTCTAGTTTTTAGTGCACTCCTGGTTGCTACCCACTTAACACTATTACAGCTCACTCAGGAGAGAATCTGAGGAACACTCTCAAATTAAATTGAACATGATGAATAAATAGAGCGTAGTGAAAGTTCACTCTCATAATCTTTACTGGAGAAAATTGAGCTATCATCTGGTAAGGTGAGCAATATGGGAAAGGAAGATTGTCTCTTGTAATCTTTCATACAGTGAGATCCTTTGTAGGAAGCACCTGCATATTGATGCATGTACAGTAGGTACTAAATAGGTGTCTACTTTCTTTTCCCCCCTTCTGCTCCTTCCTCTTCTTCCTTCCTCCTCTTCTTTCTCTTTCTCCTTCCTTCCCTCTCTCTCCCTTCTTCCTTTTTCCTCTTTCTTTTTCCTCCTCCTTCCTTGCTTGCTTCTAACATATCTTTAAAATGATGTCAAACACGTGGCCTCTCACTCTTGTATATTTAAAGTCAGTGCTGCCTAAAGCATTAGGAAATTCTGTAGAAATGTATGTAGTCATTAAATGCTTGTGCTCAGGCAATCAACTAGGTTCAAACCCCAGTTTCTTCTGTCATTATATTCTCTGAAACTTGCTTGGGAAAATTAATAAACTTCTTGTACCTCAGTCTCTTTATCTGCAGTATATAGATAACAAAAATACCTGTTCCACAAAGGTTTTATAAAGATTAAAAGAGGAAAATCATGCTGTGTATTTGTCATTGTGCCAAGCATATATGGCAAATTTCCAACAAATGGAAGCTATTATAATATTGTTATAAAATGATATGAGCTGGCACTTGAGTAACTTGGAAAGAAGAATTTCTCTGTTTCTTATTACCACCATCCACCCTCACCTGGCCTATTGATTTCCTCTGAGATCCACGTTTAGGATTTCAGTCATGACCTTCAGCCCTATTTGAACACTTTTCTGGTACATACATTTGCATTACTACATTAGGTATGTTCCTAGATGCAAATCCTGAGTATCATATCTCAATTAGTTCATTTGGACAGGTCTTCTAGTAATGTTAAAGTTCTGAATGGTGAAGTCTTTTTCTGACCAAACAAACTTAAGACTGGGATACTTTGTGATAAAAACCTAGGGTCTTTCTATGCATGTATGTATGTACATGCTTAAAATAAAATATTATAGTTAAATGTCATTCATCAAAAATATGTAACTCCAGTGACTAATTATTTGAGATTTCTGCTTTCCTGTCTCATTGCTGAACAGGGCTAGAGTTTTGACTTCATAAAACTAATGTGGGCAGAAAAAAATGGGCTGGTCTAAGTGACAATATATAAATATATAAATACAGGAAGGATTGTTTGATTAGAAATAAATTACTGATAGAAGAGATGGTTTGGAGTCAGACCTGAGTTTGAATCTTGACTCTACTGTTGTAGGCATTTACTAAACTTCTCTTATATGTTTCTTGAATTGAAAACTGGGGATAATAACGCATATTTATATGGTTGTCTTAAGGTTTATATAAATGATGCCTGGCAGATAGTAAGAACTTGTCACTATTTTATTTATTCTTGAGATTACTTGACAAATATGTGGGGTCTCCTTGAGTCATAGCTCTTAGTCAGCTTCTATAATCTTTGGAACTTAATTCTTAATCTCTTTATTGTCACATGCTTGTTGATAACAAAGAGGAACTGATTAGCAATTTATTTCAAAATGTGTGTTTTATATTTGATGGGTCACACTAGCAGTTATAAAGCAAACAGTGGGGGTGGAGAGTAGATGGAGTGAGTTCAATCACATACCTGGGAAAAGTCAATAGTGAAGATAGAGCCTCAATTTTTGTCATGCTGGTGAAGAAAAAATGTGGGCACAGGATTTGAAGCAAGGGATTATGAGTTAGAAACACTGAAGCTTTTTCCTGGTCTCTAACTTTATACAATTTGTTTTATATCTTCACTCTTCTTTTCCTATTATAATTAAGATAATAAAATTAAAATGTTTCTAAAACTTACTTTAAGATAAGGAAAAATGATGACATTGAAAAATAAAACAGAGAGATAAAAACTTGCTGGACACATTTATTTAATTTAATGCATGTTCTCCTCTTTGTAGCATTATGGAATACATGTTTTATATGTACTATATTTGGGTGATTACAAGTCAACAATAAGATAATTCACAAGAAAAACACTCTTGCCTTTAAATGATCAGGCCAAAATTTTTACTTCTGTTTGAAATTTTCAATTCAAACTCAATGTACATTTGCTTTTACACAATAGGGTTCAGGAATTCAAGGCCTGTCTCTTTAAAAAAAAAAAAACAAAAACAAAAAAAAACAGCAGCCAGGCACACAGTCGTCACACTGAAAACTTGGAAAGAAGGCACCCAGATGACTGCCTGCCCAGGAAAACCTAAATGCCCTCAGAGAGTTCAAGACAGCTCCCCCCCCCTCCCCTCCCCAGTCAGGTCAAAGTGAACACACTACTTTGCTTCAAAGACTGGATTCCTTTCAGTGTATTAGTTAAGATGTTTTGCAGGCCAAGACTAGGAAATCTATAGGAGGGCGGGTTAGTTTACACACTGTCCGCTTGTCATTGTCTCTAAGACACACAAAGCCGCCTAAAAAACACAGCTCTGCTGAAATACTTGCGACAGACCACGAACAAATGCTGGGCAAGTAATGGGCAAAGAAATATCTCCTCTTACCTTTTGCAGATTTTTTAAAAATATGCAAATACGACTTATAAGGCGTCTTTGCCACACTTGGAGTTCACCTACGCCTGAAATTAACAAAGCTTGGTTCTTCCCTCTGACACGCAAAGGAAGCTCAGAGGAAGCGCATCAGACATTGCCGCAGAACTTTCCAGCTCTCTAAGGCTGTATTTTGATACAGGAGGGGCATATTTTCATTCCCTTTTCAAAATGCACCTTGCAGATGTAACACGAACCAGGTTAGGATCTCAGGAAAGAGGAGGAAGAAGACTCCGGGAAGAGGGCGGCTGCGGGTCCCAAGTCCTGGGTCCTGAAGAACCTGGTGCGTAGGAGAGTCCCTGAGGCTCCAGCGGGGGCTGGTTCTGCTCGAGCCGGTGCTCCTATCCTCGAGTGTCGTGGACGGGACCTGGAGAACGCTACGATTGTCTCCCAACTGTGGGAGGGCTGGGGCTGGACGGTAGGGACACAAATCTGGAAGAACCGCACGACAGGACCGCGGGACACGGGAAGGCTGGGAATCAGAATCGGGAAAGGGAGGCTCGGGGCAGGAGGGAGGGAAGGAGGCCAGAAGGAAGGAGCGATCTAGGTGCGGAGGGGGTGGAGAAAGCCACAGGAGCAAATTTGGGGCTGGACTATGCCGCGCTGGGCTTTTAACCTGGACAGTGGAGGCGGGGGAAGGAACGAAAGGAAAGGGGAGGTGTGTGGGAGAGGGGTGGGTGAGCGGGAGTTGAAAGCAAGTGACATCAGCGAGTCAGAGAAAAAGGGGTGAGCGGCAGGCACCGAGAGAAGTAGGGCGTTTGGCATTAGGAGCTCGAGCCCAGCCTGCCCTGGCAGGGTCCTCAGTGCCCCAGAGACCATGCAGAAGTCGCCTCTGGAAAAGGCCAGCGTCATCTCCAAACTTTTTTTCAGGTGAGAGGGTGTCCAGCGGATCTTTGGAAGGACACGTGCCCATGAAAGGAAGAGGGAGTGAATATGGGCAAAGTTTTGGGGGAAAGAGGAATATTTTTTTAAAGAGATGCACTATCATTCATTGTTTTGAAAGAAAACATGGATATTGTGGAATAAAATTTCATTAAGAGAAAAAAGAATAAGCTGAAGCCAAGTGTTTGAATAGAGAGCAAAATCTACTTGTCACTGAGAGTCAGACTCCGAAGAATCAAATATGCTAAGGTGCAATTGATTTGATTTTTAATTTTTTTGAGAAATTTATAAAGTTGTTAGTAATAAATTCTTAAGTTTGTTCTTTGTTTTCCCCTTTCATGCCTTGGAAACTTTTCTTCTTGGCACACGTACTACAGGTAATAGGTGGTCAGAAAACATTTGTTAGCTGAATTTTGGGGAAAAAACGGGATAGAGAAAGTGTGAATTATGTGCCTAAAGTTTTTATTGTTATGATACTGAGTAAGTCTAACAAGTACTTGCCACAATTTCATTATTTTTCTTTTTAAGAATGAAAACAAATCTGTCAAAGTATTTATCTTAAGCATGAACACGATGAACGATGGACTTTTAAGGGAGGTCAGAACAGTCATGGAAATGTGAAGCATTGGGTATAGGTACTGAAGTTATGTGCAACTGGCATTTAATAAACTGTACTCTTGTTCTACTTTGCATGTGATGTGCAATAAAAGCTTGCAAACTTCATCTAATGAGGTTTTTAAAAATAGTTCAGAGTCTTAGGCAAAGTGTAATTAAATGTAGCATTTCATATTTGAAGTGTTCTTTGGATACCACATCTACCTTGTTCCTGTTATACTTGTATGAATCAATGAATAGGTATAGTTCTCATGGGACCTTTACTTGACTCATAATTCTCCAATGAATCAGCCTAGTGAAGTATCAGAAAAGTCAAACATATTATAAATATGCCTATATACGTGTGTGTGTGGAGGGGAAGATATTCAGCTTTCACATCTCTCTAACGTTCAATTCTCTGTATGTACAATGAGCCTGGAACTCAGGTGTTAAGAAGAGTTCATTGGCCACTGAAGGAGACTCCTCCCCTGTGTTGGGGAGAGAAGGACTTTACTCTTTGGAATTACTTATTTTTCACTATTACCTGCCCACCACACATCTGGGAATTGAGCCCATTGCTTTACTGCTAAGCTACATCCCCAGACCTTTCTTAACTTTTATTCTGAGACAGAATCTAAGTTTCTCAGGCTGGCTTTGAACTTAACATCTTCCTGCCTCAACCATCTGAGTAGCTGGGATTGCAGACTTGTACCACCACCCCAGGCTTGCAATTACTTTTTGTATTGACATTTCGAGAGCCTTTTGTTACTTTATTTATAAAACTGGCTTATCTGTTGATCAATTTTCCTACTACTTACAAAATCACAATATTAATTGGCATAATTTATAGCCTTTTTATTAGAACACTTTGAGGAACATAAAGCTAATCAGTCAAAAGGCAGCTTTTAGGAGAAGGAGTATCTCATGGCTATTTCTTTTCTTTTTATGATATCAGGGATTAAAACCAGGGGGCTTAACCATTGAGCTGCATTCCCAGACCTTTTTATATTTTATTTAGAGATAGTCTCCCTAAATTGCTTAGGGCTCTGCTAAGTTGCTGAGGCTGGCTTTGAACTCTTGATCCTCCTGCCTCAGCTTTCCAAGCCACTGGGATTACAGGCATGTGTCACCAGACCCAGTTTCCCAGGGCTACTTCTAAGTAAGAAAGAACTTCAAAATTAGTCATCTACAAAGTATTTGTTTTTAATTTTACTTTTGCAGATTACCTAATACATTTTAGTATAGTTTGGGAAATGCTCTTAAATTGATTTGGAAAGAAAATGTATTATAATGAGTACTAAATTTGTTAAAAGCTACTCATTTCTGTTCTTTAAACTATTTCATAATAAGTTCCTCTAAGAATAGGTGTATTTTTAAAAATTAAGTTCCTATCATTTATAGGAATTGACAATCACCTAAAGTACCAGTGATTATAAACTTCCTATGGACTATAAGGGTAGAAACTTATTTTCTGCATTGGGGTAAGCAGTATTGCTTAGTGGTCAAGGGTGGTAGATTTTGGATTCATATTGTTTAGATTCAAACTCTACTGCTTTGTAACTTTGTGACTTGAGACAAGTCCCTTAACATTTCTGTGTATGTATGACTTGACCTTTAAAATTTGAAGATTAATAGGGATTAATCTTTTGAGAAAATAAATGTGTTTAGCCTACTAAATGTTAGCTGCTATGAGTAATATTATTATTGTTATTATTTACCACATTTTGACATTCTTTATAGCACAGTGTGCTTTGTTTGTATAAGATGGTCATTTCATCCTCTTGAGCATAATTTTGTGACTAACAGTCTGTATGCGCAATGAATGAGCCTATGTGAGAATTTAACTTAGGAAAAAATCCCATTGAACATGGCCTTACCAGGTATTTAGGAAAAAAGTCATATACTCATATCATATCTTCTTCAGTCCCTTAGAATTGAGCATTCTGAATATGATCCCATTGACTTCAGAGTCATAAAAGTATACAAATATTATGGTCTGGTTATAGATTTTATTAAATATTTAATTATCTAGAGTTTGTCATTGGAAAACCAAAAATGTTTGAGAAAAATCTATTTTCTTAATTTTGCAAGGATTTCACATCAAATACAAAATTTGAAAGATATTAGAACTGTCATAATGCATAATATAAAAGAGATTTTTATCACAAAAATTCAAGCAGTTTATGAATATTATGGGAAATGAGTTCACTAAGTTGAAGCTTTTATGAAAACAATATTCATGAAGAAAGATGTTTATAAATGGAGGTGATATACTTTCATAGAATTGGATTCATATCGTAGTGGGATCAATTTAATAATGTTCACCTACAGAGGTTATGTTTTCTGATTTTGAGCAGTTTTTCAAGTTTACATTTTCTTATAACATTTATTATAATTATTCAGTTTTTTCTTCTCTCTTTCTCCATTCCATGAATTTCCCATATTCTGTTTAGTTGTCATAATGTGCATCAAACCATGTGTTGGATGACGTAATGCGAATTCTGGTTATGGTATCCATACCTAAATAAATCTACTTGACTTGTGGGAGTCCCACAGAAGCCAAGTGTCCAAGTCCAAAGACTGGGTACCAGGGCCTTCCATAAATTCTACAGATAAATCTCAAGCCAGATTGAAAAGTAGCATCTAAGATAGATATTCACAAAGAATTGCATATTATAAGATTCAGGCTAATAGTAAAAACTTTAAGACATTTTAGTAGTTATTAAACAGAAAACAATGAGAAATTTAAAAACAGACACACTAGAATTATCAGAATGGGTGTGGTGGCTAACAGTGAAAATGACACTCCTAAGCATTTTGCCTTTGATCAAAATATTTTTTGCATCTTTTATTATGAAATTATCTTTAAAAATAATATATAAATTTATTTTCATAAGTATATATTAACTTTGATTCTTTATGATTATTATCCAGCTTGTGTTTGATTAAAGATCATATTACCCAGACTGGTCACTTAGTTTAGTTTTTACAAGACTTTTGGCTATAACTTAAAATCAAAGTTTTCATCGTAATTCACTTTGTTAACAGTCAAGTACTACCTAAGTTTGGATATTGTCTTTCAAAAAATGTATTTCAAACTTTAAAGACAATTCTTACAGAAGGGAAATATAAGTGCTTTGAGCAATGAAAGTATAATTATATAAATGTAAAAAAATTCATAGAGCATAATTTTTGAAGCAGATCAAAATAAATTAAGGCACATTGTAAAAACCTCCATTATAATTATTTTATATTGACATTTTATTTCTGTTATAATACATGAATAAAACTCTAATTATGGCTGTGTCATGAATCTTTTTGCAATTTTTTGGGGGTGTTTATAACAATGTTGCCAAGGAAAATCAGTTGGCTACTCAAGTGAGAGTCTAGTCTGGTTCTGACCAATACTCATGCATTATCGCAGGTTTGACTCTAATAGGGTTAGGCTATCTGAATAAAAAAAAAATCATAAAACCAAGGCCAATATGAGATGGATAATTGGTATTGTGATGTAAAGCACCAAGGGGACCTAAATACCATGCATCTATGAGTGTGGGCAAATGCCATTCCAAAGAAGACTGTTCCAAGTTTCCATCTCTGAGATAGGGGTCCCTCTGTTTTCATCAATGTTGCCCAAACACTCCCAAATGTTGACTCTACATCAGTGCCTTAGTATTTCTTTCTATCCATCTTTCCTTTGCTGACCATGTTGTTATTACACAGCTCAGATTTTTTCAACTTGGAATACATGTCAATTTTGGTTGGTTTAACTTAGAATTCTAAAATACCTTCTCTACACAGTCTAAGTAAAATTGTAATTATATATAGGTATATCTAAGAAGCATCTGTATGTAAACATATAGTTATATGATTGTTCCTTTTAGTTAATTTTACAAGTTTTAGCAATTACCCCTTGGTTTCAAGTGTATTCCAGTGAATGTTTTTATATACTTAGAACGCGCAGCATACAATCTAGTGTTGTTTTGTTTTGTTCGGTTTGGTACCAGGGCTTAAGCCTAGGGGTGTTTGACTACTGAGCCACATCCTCAGCCCAGTTTATTTTGAGACAGGGTCTTACTAAATTGCTTAGGGCCTCCCTATGTTACTAAAGCTGGCTTTGAACTTGTGATCCTACTGCCTCAGCTTTCTGAGCCATTGGGATTACAGGTAGGTACCACCTTGCCCAGCTGGTTTTTAATATTTAATTCCTTGCTAAAGAGAGCAGTGGAATCTATTTTTCTTAACTGCTTCATCAATATTTTATGTTTGATGTGGTAATCAAAATATCCATCAGAGCCTGTTCATAACAAGGGAAAACATGGTTTTACAGGGTTGTTTTTTGTTGTTGTTGTTCTTTATGTTTTATGGGAGGAAGTAGGACTTAGTGTGATAATATTCAATACATAAATGTTGAAACTTGTTTTAGAAGGTCCTTGAATGAACACTGCTATAAAATATATTATTATTGTTAGTGTCCTTTAGTAAGAACCTGTAATTTCAGTACGATAGAGCTATAATGTAAGTATAGGATTGCCAAACCATCAGGGAAGGGTGTTAACCGTTTAGCATGGGGTTATATGTTGTTTGTCAAGACTTTAAAAACACCTATGACTCAACGGCAATTTTGGCCATTTTAATCCAATGATTCCTGACGCATCTTGTGTAGGGCATTTCCCTGGATCAAAATCCCTACGATACAATGAGGTCAAAATGGGAAAACAGATTATAATAGAGGTTTGATTATTTGGGGACACTGACAGATAGGTTACTTTATAAATATGTCAAGTACTTTATAAATATTTCAGTTGCTTCTCTTTAGCTTCTTAGAATGAGTGTACCATGTAGTTGTTTGAGTGAGAAAACATCATTACCAAGTAGTTTTACTATAAAGCTTTGTGTCAGCAAAGAGCTTGGGTACCTTTAGCAAGAAGCCTACACAAATTCAATTTAAGTTTAGACAGTTTGATGAAGAGAATTATATCCCTACAGAGCTTGGAAAGATCTGATTTTCACAACTGTATCCAAGTTGTAAGGCTTTTCAAGTTTGCTCTCTGTGCAGCACGCTATTACTATCTTTTGACATTAATAATTATTTTAAATTGTAAAGTCCTGAATGCTAGGGTCTTCTCCAAATTGTTTAGTGTAATATTCATACAATTTTAGGACTCTCATATAAAATGATTTAATAATTTTTTTGTGTGTGTGTGGTAAGAATGATTCCACCACCAATGTTAGAGACATATGTATATTACACACTGATGACAACATCGACAATGCAACAGAGGCATCATTTTGATAAAAGAAGAGGGAGCAGAACTATGAGCAAAATTTTAATACAGCAATTATTCCATCATCTTCTTTGTGACCCTCATTTCTCAGTCTTTGAGAGACAATATATTTACTAATTTCTTGCTCATAATGTAAGGAAATGGTCTGAAGATTTTTGCTGTCTAGGACTGTTAGGATTTTCCATACTCAGATATTTTCCCAAAGGAGCTGAGTCAGAGCAGAGTTCCTTTGTACACATGATTCGGGGACAACCTGGGGGATGCTCTCATTCATTTATTCACTACCTTCTATATTCCATGCAAGGCATTAAGAAGGGAGAGGTGGATAGGAAAGAAATTGCTGTTGTCTTTATGCGACAAATTCTCTCACACCCAGAATCTCAAGCTTATAGAAACTCTCAGCAAGCGGACCTAATCCTGACTAAGGATTGCCAAGGTTTTGTTGGAGGAAATATCTCTTGCATCACACTGAAGGATGGTATTTGGTAGGAGTTATACAGACAAAGAGGGTGGAGATGAGTTAGCGAAAATTTAAATGCAGAACCAAGTGATAGTGTGTAGGAATGGCAGGAAGAGTGAGTAAGGCAACTTTAAAGAATTCAGAGAAGGTCCCTGAATTCTTCCTGAAATGAGTGACAGAAATTTGTGGGTGATGGGTCTGGAAACTCTAGCAAAGACCAGATCGTAAGAGGCTTGGTAAGGTTTGTTTGAGATTTATCATATTGTAAGGGAAAAGCCACAAAATTTATGAAGGGGAGTGATAGGACCATTTCAGCAAAAGAAATGATAACCTGGAAGAATGGCAGTAAGGATAGAAGGATGGATCTGAAAGACAATTGATTAGAGGTGAAAGGGGAAGCAGAGAGAAGAACATCTAGATTTGCTGATCTGAACCACAAGGTAAATGGTGTTCATTGAGTGAAGAAGTTCAACTGGAGAAGGCTTGGTGTGGGAGTGGAGACCTATGCAAACACCCTATATCTCTTTAAAATGAGAAAGGAAATTATATGTATGGCTCAAATCCAGGTAATAATATGGTTATTTGAAAAAAGTCTTGGACCTCTGAATACATTTTTTTTTCCTCAAAAATATAAGTAAATTGACTAAATACTTATTACCAAAGGACTTCTACTTGTCAGCTCAAAGATAGATTTGACATGTAAAAACTCACATTTCTTCATCTGATGCCTGATAGATTTATGACTTCTATCCATAAAAGTCAATGTATAGTTAGTATATGTGTGTTGTGAACAAAAGGAATCAAAGTAAATAAATCCCGCATGGATTAATTAGATTATGGAGCCAACTTGGACCAACATTAGTAGTACAGTTAGGCAGTAGATATTTACATAAATTATTTAATTCAGTGCATAGAAGACATAACTATAGTGGGATTTAAAATTTATTCACTATATTGAGTTTATTAAACTGTTGAAATTGAAACTCAGAGGTAGTAATCCCTGTAATACCAGAGCTAAGTTTTTATGCAATGAAGTTTTATTAGCCAGAAAGATAATCACTATAAAATGAACTCATTAAAGTGAAAGTAATTACTTTGGAATACAAATGTGATTTTTTAGTTATTCATTCATTCACTTATGCACACATGCATGTGTGTATGTATTTATTTAGAGTACATATACCTGCCAGGGATATAGTGATTTAAAGACTTAGAAAAACATAAAAATTTATTAAACATTCTAATTATTCTGCTTTTGCTAGAATTTTCAAACAAATATTTTTAACAATACATTTTTTTCCTTTGTAATACAAAGCCATCATGCACAGATATAGTTTTTTACTTTTGACCACTTTTTGAAGGGAACCAAAAATTTTGGTTTATAAAATTGTTTACTCTGCAAAGTACATTTCATATAATGAGCTATTCCAAAGTCACCAATATTATTTTTTGACAATAAAAATTGTTTGCTGTATTATGAAAAAATTAAAAATTTCTTATGAAATGTAAACATAAGTTCATTTCATTTAGAAACATATATTTGGTTTAATCTTGGACACAGTCTTTGTGTTCACTGAATTATTAACCTAGTAACATTTCAGACTATTTGAACTTATGCAAGGCTTTGGTGATTCCATTGTTTCTTCTGCCATGAAGGGAAGTAGAAAGACTTTTGTCTTTCCTGGTTCATACTGAGTCACTAATGTAGAATGGGGTCAGATTCTGGGCTAGTGGACATGTATAAATATTTAGAGAAAAACAATGAGCTACCAAGTCTTCACTGATGAAAATTTGCTCGAAATTTAGTTGTTTTGTGGAAAGGGATAACTTGCTTGAAATGGGATAAATAAATTCTTGAAGTAAATGCTTAGGCTCTTAAAGTCAGGAGCTCTTACTTCATAATTAACAGTATTTTCTATGGTATTTGCTCAGTGCTCTTGAAATTATTATCTGCTGATCACCTGCTCAAAACATACTAAATATCAATGTAGTTTATGTATATATATGTAATATAATACAAATATAACATGGTATATATTTTATGTTAAATATGCAGATTCCTGAGTTCTACTGTATACCTACTAAATCAGAATCTATTCAAAAAATTTCAACTTTCCAGTTGAAAAATTGGATTCTTTTTGCCTACAAGAATCTAGGAACCAGTATGTCATTAAGGCCTCAATTCTTCCTCATGTTTCTGATTCAGAAAGTCTAGGACAGGACTTGATACAGAGTTCATAAAAGCTTCCAGAAGATTCTGATCCATGGGGCTCAGTGGTAGAGCACCCGCCTTGCATGTGTGAGGCACTGGGTTCAATCCTCAGCACCACATAAATAATAAATAAAGATATTGTGTCTATCTACAACAACAACAACAACAACAAAAAGACAATAACTATTCCACCAATTCGAAAATATAGTTAACTTCTCCCTTATAATAAAGGTGAAAATAAAGTTATTCTAAAATGATTTTATGAACCATTTTCTTGGACCTACATAATTATGTTTTTCACAGTGTAACACTTCTGAAATTGAGGTGTCCTTTACAATTGGTATTAAAAAACAAAATCAAAACAAACTTGTCAGTCAAAAGGCCTAGGAATAAATTGTAATATAGAAACTTAGTAATACATAAAAAAGTGTGTGTGTATTCATATATTCATATATATTCCTATGATTGCATTTGGATTTATTTTTTTGCATTGGTTGCACCTCAAAAAGTTGACTTTTAACTTAAATTTAGTTTGTTGCTTGCTATTTTTTTAGAAGAGTTACTCTGTGATCTAGTTTTGAGAGAAAGAGATAATATTTAGTCTGAAGTTTGTCTGGCATACCAGGCAAGGTAATTATAGTAGAAGTTGCTAAAACTCAGCACTTCCCTGTGCCTTGAAATTATGCTGCTTGTGCCACAGGTGAAGGTGCTATGAATTCAGCTTGTCACTGTACCTCTATTCATAGATTTCTGAAAGGCCAGGAGTGATTCAGAAGAGTATATATATTTTTTACCTGAATGTAAGGCTTAGACTAAGATTTTAATTATTACACAAAAGAAGAAAGTGATAGGTAATTGCATGCCTAAGTATGTAATACTGTTAGTTTCTAAAAGCTGTGCATGTTGTTTCTTTTTGAATAGATGAGTGTTAAATTGATGGCAAGTCTTTTGATCAATGTCACCTTAGAGTGTATAAGCATGATAAGATGTTATAAAACCATCATGGTATCATCTTGTAGCTTGTTATCTATTGTCTGGGTGTTGTACAACTCTGTTAAGCTGTGATGAGAGCTTGTGTGAACAGGTGTGCTGGAAAAATGGGCGGTTAACTGAGCTTTGCCCATGTGTGCTGTAGTGACATGCTTACTTATATAATGTAGAGATTAAACAATGAAGACATTAGGCAGAATTCTCCAGACAAAGAGAACTTATAGTAAATAAATATATTCAATATATATGATCTATTATAAGGAATTAGCTCATATGATTATGCATGCTGGCAAGTCCAAAATTTGCAGGGTTAGCTGTCAAGCTAGAGAACTGGGAAAGCTAATGTTTCTGTTTGGGTTCAGAGGCAGTCTGCTGTAGAATTCTCTCTTGCTTGGGTAGACCAATTTTTTTGTCTGTTTTAGGCCTTCAGTAAATTGGATGAAGCTTGCCTACATTAGGGAAGGAAATTTGCTTTATCCAAAATTCATTGATTTAAATGTTATCTGATCCCCAAATATATTCACGGTTGACACAAAATTACCCACTACCCTCTGTGATCACTTTTCATGTCTTAAGTGCCAACAAATAATGCCAAATACGGAGTAACTTTTAGTAAATGGCAAACACTAATATCAGCCACAGCCCCACACTTGTAGTTGGCATGTTTTCAACTCTCTGTTTAGGCTCTAAGAAAGCATTTCTTTTGTCTCATTTTAATTCTCCTCTCCTATGAACTATACCTGTACCTTCTGTGATTTTTGGACATCATTTTGGCCTCTGCCAATTGCATATTTTAGCTTTTGCTTTGCCACTGACTTTCATCCCCAGCTTTTAAAAATTTTTATATATCTTAAATATTCAGATTATCCCATCTGCATTGTCCTAACATGGAATTTCCATGTTGCTTAGGACCAATATACTGTACTTGCTAGGGATGCTGTAACAAAGTTCCATAAACTGGGTGGTTTAAACAACAGAAATGTGTTATGCTGCAGTTCAGCAGGCTGGAGATCTGAGACCAAGGTGGTGGAAGATGTGGTTACTTCTGAGGGCTGTGAGGGAGAGTCGGTTTCATGTCTTTCCCTTGGCTTTTGGGGTCTCTGGTAATCTTTATCATTCTGTGAATTGTAGAGGCATCACCCTGAGCTCTGCCTTCATCTTCACAGGGTGTTCTCCCTGTGTGCCCATATCTGTGTCTTAATTTCCTCTTTTTATAAAAGTAGCCATCATGGTGACAAGGGCAAACTCTGATGGCCTCACTGTAACTTGATTACTCTGTAAAGATCCTATATTCAAATAAGGTCACAAACGTTTTATGGGAGACAGTTCCATGTTTAACAATCAAGAACTGTCTTCAGGAGCAGAATGAGATATGGAAGTATTTTGAAACTGTAGAGTTCCATACACATACCAGGTTACGGTAATGTGAAACTTATCAAACTGTGTGTATCTCATATATGATGGTACATAAATAAAATGTAGATAATACAGAGAATGTCAAGTGACATGATACAGAAACTATCAAGGAGGGTCATAATAAAGGAGACCATTTGTTCTTGAGAAGAATGAAGTGAAATTTTGGTACAAATCTATTAATAATAGGATGAGGGTCAAATATTAGGAGGAACATATTAATAATGAACAGTGTCACATATGAAAACATTTTATTGAGAATTAGTCTTGGAGGGAAGTATTAGGATTATGAACTTTAAGTTACAACTCATGAAAGGGGAGGAAATGTTATCAAAGAATGATCCCTGACCAAGTAGAGACCACCTCACATTTGTATCACATTTACTATAGTCTTAAAAAATGTTTTGACTTTTTTTTCTTTTTTACTTTTAACATCTTTGATCAGGAGTAATGGCAAAAAAACACCTATTTGCAGTGTGTATATTCACATGGGGCATACACATACCATGTTTGTAGAATAAATTAAAAACTTAATTCATTCAGTTTCTAGTCTGTCCAAGGCACTGAACAAGACAATTGAAGTAAGAAGATAAATATTACACCCATGTTATCTTCAAGAATATAGTCTTGCCAGGCTTGGTGGTACACAACTGTAATCACAGCAACTTGGGAGGTTGAGGCAGGAGGATCACATGTTCAAAGCCAGCCTGGGCAAATTAGTGATACTCTTTCTCAAAAGTGAAAAAATAAAAAGAGCTGGGGTGTAACTTAGTCGTAAAGTGCCCCTGAGTTTCATTCTAATACCGGGAAGAAAAAAAAAGATTTCCATTTTATGAGGGAATTTGTAAACAAAGTATACTGTGGTTACATAGATCCAATACTTAAAAAAAAAAAAAAAAACTGAATCACAATTATGCACCATGCTCTATGGTAGGTATAAGGGACAGACCTGGAGAGAGAGGGAGGGGGGAGAGAAAGACAGAGAGAGATTGATCTATGAGGTGTTTCTCCTTTTAGCCTTATAGTTATGGGTGGGGGTAGCATGGAGGATTGGTGGACAAAGGAATAAACAAGCTGTGGAAGAGCTCCCAGAATGGTGCAGAATGGTGCACATGGGAGGGAGGTTAAACCTAGACTGAAGATAGGCTCATTGGGGGTTTCTTGTAAATAGAGGTCAGGTTTTATCTCAAGGAAGTCATGCATTTTTCTTCAGTGTGACCTGTCTGAACCAAAGAATGCCATGCCTGGTGATGGCAATAGGAGAATCCTTTTAAAAATTAAGAACCACCTTATTATCAATGGTTTTATCCAGTGGGAGCTCCTGCAGAGTTCAAGAGGAAGAGAATCTGGCTCAGTGTTTTCTTTAAAGTTCATTTTCCTAAAGCACAAATGGAAGTAAGAGATCATGACATTTTGAGGTCAGAAAACCTTCCTGAATGGCAATAAAAACGATTTACACTAAACCATCATAATTTGTGTTATGATTTTTGTTTTTAGTTACCTGATTGCCAAGGTGACCATTTTGAATTCTTAGATTGCTTATTAGGAGAAAGTAACAAATCAGTCATTCATTATTGTATGTTTTTCTCTTGAAAAATATAGCAATTTAGTTTTTATTTAAATAGATCTTTACTCAGCTATATATTGCTTTTATTAAAAGAAGACATAAAGATTAAATTAGGGGGATTTAAAGTAAGTTTCTTGCAATAGCATTTCACTTCTATGGTAAGCCTTGGACTAATTTCTATATCCATTCCCTGACTGTGTCTTGATTTTTTTCTGGAATTCAGAAGGATGCAAGGTTGGGTAAGGATTAGGTTATTGCTGCTGCTCTCCTTACCCACAACTCTGGGGAGCTTTATTATTGGTGCCTCTCCCAGTGATGTCAAGACTTTAAGATAATGAAAATATAGCTTTGCTCCTCCAGCTCAGAAACAGGGATTTGAAACTTAAGTTTGGAACCATGCAATGTGTCCATATATATCCTTCCTTTCTCTTTCCTGAAAGGGGAAGAAATGAAAGAAGATGATAAATTTACCTTTAATTTGCAACACTCAGCAATTTTTCAAGATGATACAATCACAGCAGAATGTACAAAGGGTTAAAATGCAATCACTAATCAAATCCCATGTTTAGTTGGAAGATAGAAAATCAGCCACAGCTGAGAACCCTGAACCAAAAGCCATGGTGTTCTTTAAACCCTTCTGAAAAATAATCCTGGGTAACAGTTATACAAGGGTATCACAGAGCAAAGAACATACACAAAGTGGGGCAAGAGAGATTAACACAAATGAAAAAAATTCCAGAATTGACTGATTGGTCATATGGCTTGATGATTCCAAATAGCGTCCTAGAGAGACCATCTTTATTACAACCAAATTTATAAACTCATCAACTTTGTCTTCTGATGTATCCTCTGTATCATTGTTATCCTTGGAGTATTAGTTCTTAATCATATTTATCTTATATCATTTTTGAAGTTGCTCCTAGCCTCCATTTGACCATTTTAATCATCAAGGAAAATAAGTAAATAAATGAAAATCTTCAAACAAGTTATCTTGGAATTATTGTATTTTTAATTTTTTTTAAGTTTGTGAAAAGCAGCCTTGAGGTACTGCATGACAACTATCATAAAGGACTTAATAATTAGTGATTTTTAAAATACAAATGGCAAGAGATCATTAAATCACTTGGATGTTGAAAGCCATGAGAAAGTCTAGCATGTGTTTTGCCTCTTGAGCTTATATCAGATACCTAACTTCATTTTCCAGATAATTTCAGAGGATTTCTCCCCAAAAGAGATATGATCTCCACAGTGTGAGAAACACCTTTGAAGAGAAAAGTGAAGTAGCTTCAATACCAGATGTTGAGTTAGTTCCAGAATGCAATCATGGCTTGAAAAAGAAGTGGGTTTTTCTCTGCCAAGGGACAGAGAAGTTCCAGTGGTGTTTATTTTGGGTCCTAGTAATGGTGTCTGGACAAGTTAGATGAACAAAGAGCCTCAATACAGGATTTAGAGTTTTAGAAAAAGGGATGGAACAAGGCCAAATAAATGGTGTAATTATAAATCAAATGTCAGCAAAGTTAAATCTCTGCATCATGTGGAAGCTCTCTCTATCACTCATGTGAAGTATGTTTTGTTCCTACCTCAGGTAGAAGACAGATGGAACTTATGTTTCTTCTTTTCCTTTCAGCTTCCACTAGGGATGCTTGAAACTGTCCTCTAGAATGAGACTAACAGTAACAGTGCTGATGTTCTGCCAGTCACACAAGTTTCCCTCTGTAAGCTTTTAAAAATGCCTGCCAGTTATTACCCAGTGGCATTTCTACCGTAAAATCTTAAGGCCAATCTATTTCCCTTCTTCCTTATTTTCTTGGTTTCAAATATGTTTTGTATTGCCAATGGAAATACAAATTAGAAATTAGAGAGCAATGGTATCACTTGTCTTTCTTGGTTAGTAAAGAGCTCCTGAAAGTGAACTCAGACAGGATGCAGCAATTTCATAGGGCATTTAATCATTCTGTCTTGCCAGTTGTTCCAGCTACAGTCAGTTTTGTGGCTTTTGTTAGTGGCTTCATGCCCAAATAGACTAAAAATCAAACTCACATCATGGAAAGACACTCAGTCTGCTTTTCTAGAAGAGACCATAAATCACAAGGTTGTACCTTCTGTTGTCTTTCATGAGAGGTGGGTTTTTTGGTAGCATTGCTCACTGCTTCACTAATTCCTTGAGTCTCTTAAATCCAAGTCATAGAATGAGTTAGGCATGGCTGTTCAAAGTGGCCTTCAATGCCAATGTTGCATATTCCTTGTTTCTTTAGAATACTATCACCATTAACTACCCCTCAATTCATAATAGTTATGGAAGTTACATTCCTTGCTTCTGGGGATCAGGAAATAAACCACTTACACAACTCATGTTTCATGGTACCAATTCTTTAATCTCTCGTGAGCTTTGTACATAGCCTTAAATCTTTTCCAGTAGCCACATAAGCATTAATATATTTGAAAGGACTTAGAGTGTCAAAGTTACTGTAAAGAGAATTCTTTTTACCAGTTCTAGAAGTATCGAATCAAACATTTAGAAAAATTCCAAAATGAACACTGGCAATTGATTTCTTTGTGAAGTTATTCTTATTTTTAATTCTAATTAGTTATATATGACAGTGAAATGCACTTTGATACATCAAATATAGATGGAGTATAATTTCTCGTCTTTCTGGTTGTACATGATGTAGAATCCCACAGGTAATATAGTTACATATGTACATAGGGTAATAATGTCTGATTCGTTCTACCATACCCCCTCCCCTCCCTTCACTCCCCTCTACCTAATGTAAAGTAACTCTATTCTTCCCTAGCCTCCAGTCCTTATTGTGAGTTAGCATCCACATATCAGAGAAAACATTCAGCCTTTGTTTTTTGTGGGAATGGCTAATTTCACTTAGCATGATATTCTCCATTCATTTACCAGCAAATGCCATAGTTTCATTCTTCTTTAAGGCTGAGGTATATTCCATTCCATATACCATATTTTCTTTATACATTCATCTGTTGAAGGGCACCTAGGTTGGTTCTCACAGAAGAAATATAACCAATTAACAAATATATGGAAAAAAATGTTCAACATTTTTAGCAATTAGAGAAATACAATCCAGAACTACTCTTAAGATTTCTTCTCATCCCAGTCAGAATGGCAATTATCAAGAATACAAACAACAGGGACTGGGGATGTGGCTCAAGCGGTAGCGCGCTTGCCTGGCATGCGTGAGGCACTGGGTTCGATCCTCAGCACCACATAAAAATAAAATAAAGATGTTGTGTCTACCGAAAACTAAAAAATAAATATTTAAAAAAGAATACAAGCAACAATAAATGTTGGCAAGGATGTGGGGAAAAAGGTACACTCATACACTGCTGGTGGGAGTGCAAATTGGTGCAACCATTATGGAAAGTGGTATGGAATTTCCTCAGATAACTTGGAATGGAACTACCATTTGACCCAGGTATCCCAATCCTTGGTTTATACCCAAAGGACTTAAAATCAGCATATTACAGTGACACAGCCACATCAATGTTATTCTTAATTATAGCTTTATTGGGATGTAATTCACATGCCAATTTACAAGTATAAGATTCAATGAGTTTTTAGTAAGTTCCCCAGAGTTGTGTTCACCACCACCATAGTCAATTTTGGAACACTTTAATCACTCCAGGAAGAAACTGCATATACATTAGCAGCTATTTCTGGAGCCCCACTCTACCTCTTCCCTAAGCAACTACTAATATACTCTCTGTCTCTATGGATTTGCCTATTATGGAAACTTCACATAAATTGAATAAAGTATTCTTTTGTGACTGACTTCTTTCACTTGGGGCAATGTTTTCAAGGGTCATCCTCATTATTACATGTATCAGTGCATCGTTCTTTTCTTTTGCAGTGATGGGGATTGAACTCAGGGCTTCAGGCATTCTGGACAAGTGCTCTACCACTGAAAAAAAAAAATCTAGCCTATTTAAATTTTATTTTTGAAACAGGGTCTGGTCTCTCTATGTTGCCCAGGCTGGTCTTAAACTTGGAGCTCCTTCTGGCTCAGCCTCTCAAGTAGCTGGGATTATAGGTGTGTGCCACTCTACTTAGCTCATCCTTCATTTTATTGTAGAATAATATTCCATTTGTTGAAATATCCCTTTTATTTATCCATTAGTTGATATGTATTTAGACTTTTCCGATTTTTGTCACGTAATAATAATATTATGAATATTAGAGTACAAGTTTTTTTTATGGACATACATTTTCATTTTTGGGTAACACATTTCTTTTGGGTCTATACCTAGGAGTAAAATTGATGATTCTTAGCAAACTTTATGCATATTATTTTGAGGAATTTAAAAATTGTTTTCCAGGATATCTGCATCATTTTACTTTCCCACCAGCAGTGCATGTGGGTTAGAATTTTCTCCACATCTTTGCCACACTTATTGTTATTATTATTTTTTATTATACGCCATTCTATTATGAATGAAGTGGAATCTCATTGTGGTTTTGATTTACATTTCTCTAATGTCTAGTGATATTGAGCATCATTTCATGTACTTGTTGGCCTTTTGTTGTATATCTTCTTCTTTGGACAAATGTCTATTCAGGTCTTTTGCTTATTTTAAATTGGGATTGTTTTTTAATTATTGATTTTTGAGTCCTTTATATACAAGTCTCTTATCAGATATTTATTTGAAAAAGTTTTTTTCTCCTAGTCTGTGGATTATTTTTCCACTTTTTTTGATTTTTTTTAAGTACAAAAGTTTTACATTTTGATAGTGTCCAATTTATCTGTTTTTTGTTGTTGTTATTATTGCTTGTGCTTTTGTTGTTATATCCAAGTATATGCTGCTTTTGAGATTAGTTTTAATATGTCAAATTGAATACAAGAGTAGGCTTTGGTGTTATGGTATTGGTTATTTATTTTGCTGTTTTATTTTTTAATTCTAATTCTGTCATTGATAAATTATTTAAGCATCTTCAGCCTCAATTTCTGATCTGTAAATTGGCTACCAAAATTTGGTACCAAGATTTATCTCTGGAGTTATTGTTGTGGATTTTGGAAGAAATATTGTATATGAAATAGAATTTTTTATGAATATCATAATACTCTATTAATGTTAACTATTATTACTGTTTTAATCCCAATAATAAACTCTATTACTCTGAGAATTAAAGTAAAGCCAAGCAGTATATAAAAAAAGCACATAATAATGTGCAATTGTAATGTTTTATAGTCAACATTGAGTTTGGCTCCCATGAAAGCCAGGTAAAGAGTCATGGTACTTACCTTCAGAGGATCTGCAACTGAGATGTAAATCTATTGGAAGATGAGAAAATTTCTAGTGTATTTGAATTAGTCTACCCAATGTAGTTTAGAGTAATTTCCTTTGTTCCTTAATTATTAACTATTTCATGGGAAAATGAAAAAGGCTACTAGTCTTTTGGTGTATTACTATGTCAGTGTTTGGAAGAAGTGTCATACAAGTGGAGATTTGAATGTGCTGTTTTATTTCATTTTCTTTTATTTGGCTAGTGAAATATAAAGTACTGTTAAGTACCATGGGAACATGATTGTTTTATACAAACAAAATCATTTTGACTTTGAAAAGATCTGATATATGACCTTCAGAAGTTTTAGCAGATGAAAATGTCAGATGCCTCTGTTGGATTAATAAGTCAAATGTCAAATGGAAGATGATTATAAGCTTTAATTATGTTGCTTTTAGAGGACAAGTTTTATGAAAATCAAAGCTTTAATAGTGGCTATAATTAACAATTTTTTTTTCATTATAAGCAATAACAAGGAACTCTATAAGAAAAAAATGAAAGTTCTATCTTAAGAAATGAAACAAATTAAATATAATATCATGTGTGTGTTTTTTAAATAAATAATGTGATAACTTTATTTTTCCTCCAATAAATATGAAACCTTTTATAGTTAAGTGAACGGGAAACTATGTCTGCATTGCTAGGATTGTTTTTCAATCTTAGTTTAACACTTGTAAATTATAACACTCTGTATACTTTATGGGTCTTTTCTACCTCACCATTAATAATTAGCTAGCTTCTGTTAGAGATAGTAAGAACTTTGAAAATGGTCACAATTTCAAAGTAGCCCAACATAAATCCATTGTCCATATACAGTGCTAGTTATGAAAGAAAGAGAAGGCAAGGTCAGCTGGGGGTGAGAGGAAAAGATGATGGGGATATGGAAGGCAGAGGAAAGCCAAGCAACAGTTGTTTTTGGTTGTTTCAGGTATACTTGCTCAGGTATACCAGGATGTTCAATGATTTCTAATGAAAGGAATATCGAGGTGAAATTCCTGACTCTGCACTCTTGTACCAGGGATTGTTTAAAAGAAAAACTGGCTGGATTTTTGCATTAATTAATATTATAAAATGTTTAAGTACAGATGTCTGGAGGTTTTGTTTGTTTTGTATTTACAAGACTGGCTTTAGGTAGCTTGGACAACTTCTTAATAGTCCAGATTTCATTCTGTTTTACTGGTTTAACCTCAGAGAATAAAATTTTTCTCTAGGGTGACTTAGTGGTGTCTGCCAAGCAACCTAAGGTTAATGAATTTTAGTTTTTATATATGATCTTAGGCTAAGTGTCTATTTTATGACACAAATATAGGCTTACTGTGGTGAAGCTGCCAGAAAATACTAATTAGTAGTAATGATCATAGGTGGCAACCTTGGGTCTTTAAACTGCTGAATTTATTTGATTTGATGATGCTGGGTTATGGAACTCTTGATGACCAAAAGCAGACATCATGTTGCAATTTAACTTATTGAAATGGCACAGATAACAGTGGAAGATTTTTATAAAAGCAACTCACAAATTGTGTTAATTTGAAATGAGTTAGCAATTCATTTATGGGAATGCTCACCAGATCTTAGATATGAACCAAAGAGTTTTGTTTCTAGGAGATTGAAAAGATATAATTTCTTAAAAATGCTTTTTGTTATGGTAGTGATATATAGTAAAATTCTACTTGCTTGTGAAGTCAGTGTTATATTTTAATAATTTCAAACATGTTAAAAATACAAAGTTTACTAATAGGTAGAACACATTATCTTTCTCAATAAATCTTCTACAAGTCCTTTAATTTCTGTCCTCAGTGCCATTACCTTTGTTTGCAAAAATTCAGACATTTGACAGTGGTTTGCTACAGCTGTTTTTTTTCTGAGCCAATTGTTAACATAGTTAGGAAGTTTGTAAGCTTGTTGTTCAACATAACCACTATTAAATATTAAATTCTTTAAACTTACACTTATAAAACCTCAGAATAAATAATAAAACCTCAGAAGTTCTCACTTTCTAATTATTTTATTATCTGTGCTATTGAGGTTATTTATGTTCAATGTATCTGAGTGGTAAACCTACCATATTATAATATGCAACTGCGTATCTCTTTCCAATCTGTTCAATGACTTCATATTGGTAACTTGAAATTGGTCCTAGTGAGAGTATTTACATCACAGAAAATGGCCAATGCCATAGGTCATTTTTTTTCTCTTTCTTTCTGAAGAAGGAATTGTTAAATTTTATTTGCCTTCACATCACTACTTGCAGCTGGCTAGCTTTTGTTCTCTCTGCTTTCAATGCCTCTTCCCAAATGTATGTCTAGCACAACTAATCATACTTAATTTTCTTAAATAGCAAAAGCTAAACATGGTAAAGGAAAGAATGAAGTCAAAAGAAATGTGGAAAAATCTAGGCTTTGACATTTAGTAATTCAGATAAGTTTAGCATATCTGAGCAAGATTTTTCTCCCTTTTTTCTCTACTCACATGACAAGCTTTTCACATTAAAATCACAATGTACTCATGGTTGTAAAAGAGGCTTGAAAAGTGCTATGCAAGGTTTTACTAATAGCAAGCTTTTGTTTTACCTTTTTTACTTCTTGGCTTAAGTTTACCAAGGATCATAATCTAAATCCAACCCTAAATGGCTCTCTCCGTTTTCCCCAGCCTGTCATTTATATTTCCAACTTCACCCTCCAGTATGTTGGTCGCTGGGATGCTGAGCACTAGGTGGAGGTACCATGCCTTTCTCAGATGGTGCCAACTGCAGACATGGTGTGATCCTGGTGATTCTTGTCTTACGGCATTCAGATGGGCCTCATCTATTTTCATTATTTTTCTCCAGGAAAAATGACCAATGGATCAGGCCCAGCAATGAAGACTGAATCTAATTATCACCTTTTGTTAAAGAAAGCTCTTATTTAAATGCATATTTGCAAGTTAATGAAAAAAAGTGACATTAAGAATCACATCACTGATATCCTCATTAATATCTTAGCAAGAAATGATTGATAGAATTACTTAATTTTAGAGCTGGGCCTTAATTCATTTAAATCTTTTATTTTTAATTTTTTTTTAAAAAAATATTTATTTATTCTAATTAGGTATATATGACAGCAGAATGCATTTTGATCCATTGTCCACAATTGCAACACAACTTTTCATTTCTCTAGCTGTAAACAATGTAGCATTGCACCATAAGTGTGGTTGAAAGACAAATTTTAGAAATATCAGGAACATGGGGTGGTCCCTGCAAGAAGCCAGAGAAGAAGAAATGTGAAGAAGAATCCAGACTCTTAATGTGGAAGTGATGAGGTCAGACATGGAAGGCCATCTGCAAAGTTTTGCTCTGTAATAATATCAAAATCTTTGCATGTGGCATTACACTCCCTTTTTAAAAATTCTGAATGGCCTTGCTAGAGTATTTGTTCCTATTATAAATTTATCTTTCCTCTCAGGACTAACATGCTCCTTTTTGAGTTTTGGTGGTTTAACAGGGCATTTTGATGCATAACCAAATGAAGTGCCAATGACACCAGATTTTACAATTCTCTGGAACAAAGAAAGATGCTGAGGGAAAAAACATAATTTAGGGAATAATTAAATGCAAGTTTCCTTTCTTCAATAGATGAGTGAAATTTCACCTGAGGGAGTTCTCATTCTCTTAAATTTTATTTAGAAATGTTTCTTTGTCCATGATTTATTTCAAAATTTTCACCTGTCTCTTCTTCTTTCTTTTTAGATTTTCTTATTTCTGAAGATTATTCTGCCTTATCCATAATAGTTAGAAATGATATATCTGAAAATACTGGGGTATTCTGTTTAATTATTTTCCATACCACTATCACTAATTTTCATCACAAATTGTTATTTATTAGATGCCTAGAGGACAGCCATGTAACTATAGTGGAGTGAGGTAAAGAAACATAAGAGAGTTACAATTCCTACTCTCAAATGATGATTCAGACATGATAATTAAGTCCACAAATTTATATAAACTACTCACTCCAGCTATAGTCTGTTCCTTTTATATATAAGTCATTGCTGAGTACCTTGTTTTAGAGTGACACAGTTATGGAAGATGATAATTAAGTATCTGTTGTCTGTTTATCAGTCAGGTTTTGTTTTCCTTTGGGAAGTATTGTACCATCATTATTCCTGATCCCTTCGACAAAGAGATGGTCACATTATTTAAGCAGTGTTGATGTGAATTTTGTTATTTATATAAATTGACTTATTGTCATATTTATGCATGTCTCTGGTACTATTCATATGCCAGAAGATTTAAATTGGTATCAGATTCCATGTCTATGTTGGAGACAAAATCAAAGGAATACTTATATGTGCTCTGCCTCTTTCTGTTTTAGCTGGACTAGACCAATTTTGAGGAAAGGGTACAGACAGCGCCTGGAATTGTCAGACATATACCAAATTCCTTCTGCTGATTCTGCTGACAATCTATCTGAAAAGTTGGAAAGGTATGTACATGAAGATTATTATTAGTTGAAGAGATACAGTCATATTATTAATTACTTAGAGATATAAAACTAGCATTTTAAAGGACTTAATTCTTAAACTGGCACATTTAAAATCAGAACATTTTATAGGCTCACTAAAATCTTGACCAGTTCAAGAATTAAACAATGAAATCATGAAAGAAAGCTAAATATTTGCTTGAGAAATGACTTATTTTTGCAGAAAACACATTATTTACATTCTGAGAATTTATGTCTTTTTGAAGAGCATGAGGTGGATTTTATGAAGACTAAAGCAACATCATTAAGAAGCAAATCATGTATTTTTGCTTCCAAAATCTTAATATGTGAATTCCAGTATGGTTCCTGGGAAATCTTAAGGCAATGGTTATTGGATATCAAGATGTAAAAAGAAATCATATTTTTGAGTACCTATTACCAAAAAAGCACTATTATCTCCATCCTATAGAAAAGCAAACTGAGGCTTGAAAAGATAATGTCACTTGCCAATGAATAAATGATGGGGCCATGATTCCAACCTAGGTCTATACTGTCCACCTGTAGAAACACTGTTGCCTACAGTGAAGAACTTCCTAGAGTTCCCCTTTTGATGAGTATTGGTCAGGACCCTTTTGATTGCCAGTGATGGAAACCAAATTAATAAGTTTAAGTAAATAGAGGGAATTTATTGGCTCATGAAGTCAAACCATGTGAACATCTAGTTAGCTACCTGGCCTTAGGGAATCTGTGGAACCAAGGTCTCAAATATTACCTGGTGGCATTTGCCTCATGCTGATTTAGTCTCTCAGAATGGCTTTCTTCATGTTATGGGTCCTTACTAAAAACTCATTGCTTTCCCCTTTATACACCAGAGAGAAAAGAGCACTTTGCCCTTGGCTGAACAGGGAAAATATAGAGACTCCAAAATGACATGCTCACTCCTTGGACTCATCACAGTAGTGAATGAATTAGCCTGGGTCTTGTGCCAGTAGTCCAGTGTCTAATACCAGAGAGGGAAATGGAATTAAAAAGGAAAATGTACCTGCCAATTTATTGACTAAAATTGAAAAGTTGGATAAGGTTTATGCTTTGTTTACCTTATTTTAATTAGATTTATTTCCCTTTTTTTGATATTTTCATGGCAAAGTAAGATATCAAAACTTATTTTTCTTGATTGTATTTTTTTCAAAAATATATCTAGAAGGAGTAGCAAATTCATATTTCCAAGACCAAGGGTCAACTTCCATTATTGAACACTTGTGTATAAGTGTCATGAAGGTATGGATTTTTTTGTTGTCATTGTTGTTTTTTCTGTTTTGTTTATTATGCATCCTCAAGTGCCTAGAATAGAGCCTGTCATAAAGTTCTACTTAATAAGTATTTGTTGGGTAAATGAATAATTGAATGTGAAATGCAGCATTATATAGAAACATTGTTGGAGAGATGAAATATATAAAGAACATAGTGTAAGTATATTAGCAAGTTCAAAATAATATAGATTATACAGTAGATCAACCAACAAGTCCTAAATGAATGCTGAAAGAAATATTAATCAGAGTAGGGTTAGGTTCATTGAAAATGTGTGATCTAAATATATTTTTTGAAATGGCCAAATTTTTTGAAGAGGACATACACTTAAATCTACAGACTATCTGGCTTAATATTTCTTTTCTTCTCAGTTTCATGGCACCTCCTATTTTAATTCAATCTTTGAATTAAGCAATTTTGTTTCAGTTCAACAACTCTATGCCAGTTTAAGTCTATAAATTCTACCTTTACTATTTTTGCTTTGCTCTTTGAATCACTTCTTCACCTTGTTATTATAAAATTGGCATGTGGAATTTTCAAACTTTGAAATTTGGAAATAACGATATACCATTTATACTACTTGATACCTCTGTACCTTAGGGAGTGACCCTGGCCTCACAAGTTGTATCTGTCTTGTGAGCAAGACCCCCAGATGGTTTCCATGTGGTTGTGGTTGAGGTTGAGGTCCAATAGCCCCTCTGGCTGAATTTTGTGACCATGGAACTGAAACCTCTACATTACTGCAGTGTGCAAACCACATATTCATTCTGTGATTGTAATTAACATATGGACTTTATAACTATAGAACTTCTGCCCTCCTGATTCTACTATGGTGCTGCTGGAATGTACCACCTTAGTCTTGTTGCTAACTCCTCTCAGTCTACAAATTATTCAAGTGCTACACATTAAAAAGTTCCCCAACCTGGGTTGGGGCTATAGCTCAGTAGCAGAGTGCTTGGCTAGCATGCGTGGGGCATTGGGTTTGATTTTCAGCACCACATAAAAATAAACAAATAAAATAAAGGCATTCTGTCCATCTACAACTACAAAAAAAAAAAAAAAAGTTTCCCAACCTGACCTTCCTCTCAGTTACCACTCCATTCTTTTTCTGTTTCCTTTCATAGCTAACATTTCTCTGTTCTAGTCTCTGTACTTCTTTACCATCTATTTACATCCCCGCTTCCAGGACTTTGGTTCCCACTTTTATCATATTTCTAAAACTACATTGACCAGAATCAGCAGAAACCCTTTACTCATAGAATATAATTATACTTTTCTATATTACTTCACTGTTGTTCACTTCTTCATCTTGAAGCTATTTCTTTGGTTTATATTCCAACCCTCCTTCCTGGTTATCCCATTGGATACATTCCTGCTTTGATAGATAGAGGGTGATTCTGCTCCATATTTGATATCTTACCCTATTTTGAGTTACCATATACTATGGATGAGAGGCAAGATACATGCGTGTGAATGAAAAGTGGGAATGAGTGTGGGAGGCAGATGGGGAAGGGTGACTAGGCTTTATAAATGAGTGATAGTTTAGCAACCTTTTGGAGGAAGCTACAATTTATGCATAGAGACTTCCAAGCTTGTCTTTAGATCTAGCTATTTTCTCCCTTTAAAGTGAAATAGAACTATGTCTACTTATGGTAACTTGATAGTAATGGGAATAGCCATTGATAAAATGCGAAGCCTTTATCTACTTCTTTAGTTGTTGCCTGTAGTTCATAATTTTTTTTTCATTGCCATCTAGTTTAACAATTAAGATGAAAGTAATAGATAGTTTATTCCCTTACAAAGAAAAACAGGAGTTTTATTAACAGAGATCAGTGGCAATAGCTTAAAATAAATACAGTCAACTGATGTTCCTATAATATTTTTGTAAAATAATAAAAATGTATTGATTTCAGATTATCTAATTCTGAATGCAAAATTTATGGTATTCTTTCCTCATTTTTCAAAGAATTTTACTCTGATAAATGACTTCAGTACTTGAAAACGAAGTTTGATGATTTCAATTTTATGCCTCTACTTTTTAGAAACAAAGTTTAAAGTTTTTCTCATGTTAACTCACAGAAGAATCCACTTGACATTCTAACTTGTTTTGCGTTTGACATTTAAATGTTGTAACATCTACGACAGTTCTAAAAAGATAAGGATTAAGGAATGAAGGAGAAAAACTTAGAGTGTTTATATGTTTAATTTATTTAACTTGTTCCAAGCACAGCAATGTGTATTCATAAATGTCGTACTTTCTTTGTCCAACCATTCCTTTGCTCTTAAAAGCCCAGCACTTTTCTTTAACACATACAATATGGCCTTTTCATGAAATCAAATCCCTGCAGAATGATATATGATGCATCTGCCAAATAAGTAGTTGAGAAGTTGGTATTGGAGAGTCTCCACAAAGTTTTGTCTCTAATCACTCGGGTTAATCTCCTTGGATACACTTGTGTGAAACAAGGTATGTTAAGGAAGAGAGGACAACTTAAATATTTGCACATGCAACTTATTGGTCCCATTTTTTTATTCTTTTGCAGAGAATGGGATAGAGAACTGGCTTCAAAGAAAAATCCCAAACTCATTAATGCCCTTCGGCGATGTTTTTTCTGGAGATTTATGTTCTATGGAATCTTATTATATTTAGGGGTAAGAATCTCTCTTGTAAATATGTGATAAATAAAATAATTATATTTTTGTGATTATAGAAGAACTAAGGAAATCTGGTGAACCAGGGTAAAGAAACAAAGGACTAATCCAACTTCAAACACTAAGAAACCACCTAAAAAAGATTAGTGAAAATCCTCTGGAACTAAGATGTTCCTGAACACAGGTGGCACTTTACAATTTAAAATGGGTCCAGAAAAATGAATTACTTGTTTAAAATTTTTTCTTTTATGATTTCAAATCATGTTGTCTTATCAGTACATGAGATTACCAGTGTCTTTATTTTTCTGTATTCAATAGGAGAATGTCAGGAGACATTGATTTTCAGGAGACAATGTCAGGAGAATTAGGTCAAATTCAGTAATTTATGCATAGGAATATTTGTAATATTTTGAAATCATATTTATATACTGAATTATTTCAAAGAAACATAGCAACAATTTCACATTTGGCAATGAGATACACTTGCAATGTATTTTCTCAATATTCTGTGTCTTCTTCAGTGTAAGAGTGGCATAGTTGAAAACCCAGGTTTTTAAGGACCTTGGATGTTCCCCAGTTGCTCTCGAATGTGACTCTATTATTTTATATATAATCTAAATGTCACTTTGAATCCTTAGTTGTAACCTGAAAAAGGAGGTGACAAGTGGGAAATGTGTCCAGACTTCAAGGGATGGCTGTGCACAATATTGCTTTGGGATACTACAGAGCATATGAATTGACCTGTGTTTTATTCATATGTCTTTCTGCTTCCTGGAGGTAGCAGTGTCATAGGCTGTCCCAATGAAATGCCATGTGAGTTACTCTGCTTTAAGAATTTATTTCATACAGTCCAGGGAAAATTCATTTAAAATTTTTCTTGACAAAGATGACTACAATTAGGTCCAGAGTGTTTCCTAATGGTCTTGATAATCTCTAGAAAAACTTTCTGGCTTTTATAGATCTACAGATTTATATATATATATATATATATATATATATATATATATATATATATATATATTAATAGAGTCATATATGTTGATCTGTTATTTAAAAAGCCAAAAGAATTTCTCCTAGGAGGTGAGTGTGTGTGTGTGTGTGTGTGTGTGTGTGTGTGAAAGAGAGAGAAAGAGAGAGAGAGAGATACATATATTACAGAATCCTGAAAAAGTTGTGGGAAAAATAATTTGTTAATTAACATGACTTAGCTAACTCAAGAATTAATTATCTTTATTGTATCTTTGGGAAACAATTTTTATTCAGTTGAGACCTAGAGTGCTAAGGGAAAGGAATGGAGTAGGTGTAAAGATGGGATAAGATCTCAATGTCACAAGATTTAAAAAAGATATTATGACACCATACATAATGTATTAATTATCCATGGATGAGGTGAGGTGGAAGGAATTTCTGAGCTATTCTGAGTCCTAGGCTATATCTCTGGAAGCAGCAGAGCATTTGAAGGGCAAATATATATTTCAATTCATACTGGTAACCAAATGATTATTGGCTAGAAAATGATTCTGGTAGGAAAAGCAGCTGTGAAGTGTGTTTGGTGAGAAGACATGGAGAGGAACTATTACATTGGGAATGGCTCAAGGGTGGCACGGCTATAGGTTTTTAGTCTTGTCAAGACAGTTTTAAGTCGTAAAAATATTGAAAATCAAGTCTCAAAGAATTTAGATAACCACATTAGCTATTTAGACCAGTGCAATTTTCCAGATATTTGATCTCTTTAAAAAATTAATTTAATAATTACTTTTAACATTTTAATAGACACATAATAAGTTGCACAATGTAGAGGGTATGGGGTAATATTTTGATATATTTGTGTGATATTTAATGATCAAAACAGGGTACAGACCTCAGACAGCTATTATTTATTTGTGGTGGCAACATTTAAAATTTTCTCTTCTACTTATTTTCAAATATACATTATATTATTATTAACTATAGTCACTCTACTAGAATTTATTCTTCCTAATTGTAAGTTCGTATCTATTAACCAACCTCTCCCCATTCTCTTCTCCCCTCCCCTTCCCAGCCTCATTAACTTTGCTCTTTTGTTCCTTAGAGGAAAAAAAGAAGGAGCAAAGGTTCAGCCATTAAAAAAAGACCTGTATCCTTTTAAGAACTGACACCAGTGCCTGACTGTTGTTTTCTTTCTGTGCATTCCTCCTGTTCATTAAATAAGCAGGGATCAACAAGCATGGATTATTGATATGGCTCTAACACTATTCTTAGAAATAGATGACCATAACTTTCATAATGTCTATGCATTTTTAGTCCCTCTACATCATGATAATTGTGGTAAAATAAATATTTGGTTGTTTTCAGGACGAATACAAAAAAGTACTCTAACATTTGCTGTTAATTGTGAAAGGTTAAGAAAAAGGAAATGCCATCATGAAAGAGCTTATCTTTCTGCAATGCTGATATAATTTTAATCATATTAGCTACAGCTTGTCACCATTAACTCGGCACTTGTTTTTTTTCTTCATCTGACTCAGCCGCCAGATACAACATTGTCTTTTAACATTTAAGACTCCCAGCATAGAAAAGAAGATGCCTGTTGTGAGAGTCTGAGGGAGGCTAAATAGAGAGCATCTGAAAGGATATTACTAAGAGAATATCACAATGTACTTTTATTTATTTATATATGACAGTAGAATGCATTACAATTCTTTTTACACATATAGAGCACAATTTTTTGTATTTCTGGTTGAATACAAAGTATATTCACATCAATTTGTGTCTTCATACATGTACTTTGGATAATAATGATCATCACGTTCCACCATCATTTCTGACTCCATCTCCCCTTTCTTCCCCTCCAACCCCTCTGCCCTATCTAAAGTTTGTTCACAATGTATTTATTATAGGAAATTTACAGGCATTCACTCAAAAAGTATTCTTGTATTGAAGGGCATCTAGGTTGGTTCCATAGTTTAGCTATTGTGAACTGAGCTGCATTGATGTGGCTGAATTACTATAGTATGCTGATTTTAAGTCCTTTGGGTATAGACTGAGGAGTGGGATAGCTGGGTCAAATGGTGGTTCCATTCCAAGTTTTCTAAAGAATCTCTATACTGCTTTCCAGATTGGTTGCACCAATTTACAGTACCACCAGCAATGTCTGAGAGAGTCTTTCCCCCCATATCCTTGCCAACACTTATTGTTGTTTGTATTCTTGATAACTACCATTCTGACTGGCGTGAGAGGAAATCTTAGAGTAGTTTTGATTTGCATTTCTCTAATTACTAGAGATGTTGAACATTTTTCTCATATATTTGTTGATTGATTGTGTATCTTCTTCTCCGAAGTATGATTGTTTATCTTCTTCTGAGAAGTGTCTGTGGTATATATACACAATGGAATATTACTTAGCATTAAAAGAGAAAAAAAAATATGGCATTTTCAGGTAAATGGATGGACTTGGAGAATATCATGGTAAGCCAATCCCAAAAAAACAAAGGCCAAATGTTCTCTCTGATAAGTAGATGCTGATCCATAATGTGGGGTTGGGGGGTCCATGGGAAAAAATGGAGGAACCATGATTGGGAAAAGGGGAGGGAGGGGAAAGGAGGGGGCATGGGGGCAAGAAAGATGGTGGAGTAAGATGGACATCATTACCCTAGGTACTTGTATGACTGCACATACGGTACAACACTACATCGTGTACAACCAGGGAAATGAAAAGTTGTGCTTCAATTGTGTACAATGAATAAAAATGCATTCTTCTGTCATATATATATAATTAGAATAAACAAGTAAAATTTTAAAAAAGTATTCTTGATTCCTAGGCAGCCATTGGCATGGTTCCACCATCATATTGAAGTATATTATTAGTGCAATGTAGGTCAGACTACTTTTCTTAAGTCCCAGGAAGTTTAAGGGCATAAAAAAGTCCTGGTAATCATATTGTCAGAGTCCTCAAGTCCCACAGACTGCATTGTAAAGAAAGATCTTTGTCTCTTATGTTTGGACAAAACATTGGACAGGCACTTGAAAAGCAGCCTACTGGTAAAGAAGGGAGGGTGTTTGGGAGAATTCTTCACATGGACAGGCCCTGCCTTAGGCATTTTGGCTTATGGATATCCTTTCCATGTGATTAGATCCCTAAGGACTGTTCCCTCCTGGAAATCTTCTAGAGTCCTGCCATGTGGGATTCCTTTCTCATCTTTGTCTGCCATCACCCCATACCCCCATATCTGGCTGTTTCTCTGACCCTGGTGGTAACTTGCACTCTGAGCACCCTCCACTCCACTTATTTATATCCTCAGTATTTTTACTCCCTACCAAAACTGGTATCCCCATCCTTAAGAGATTGTGCTGCCCATTGCTCTCCACATCTTCTACCAGATCCTGTGACAAGAACACTTGGCATTTCAAAGTGGGTCAGTTTTTTTTCTTTGAAATGTAGGAGATTTTTACTTACCTTTAGAGTAATAAGTAGTTGCTTCTCAGATAATGTAGGCTTAATTGGTCTGGAATCGGACCTGGGACAGTATATTTTTGAAGTGTTCCCCAGGTGATTCTAATTATCCATCTGGGCTAAGGACCACTGGTAGATAAGCACCAGTATGTACCCTGAATGACAAAACATTCATTAGATCTAAAATGATGGCATTCAAGGTGTTACACATAGAAATTTTTGCTTGTTTTCTTAATGAAAATTCTGGATAATTTTTAAATGCAGCAAAATTAATTTTAACTCTTTTAATGACAGAAGGCAGCATTTCTCAAACTTTTATATGCAGACAGTTCACCCAAGGATCTAGTTGAGTCTGGCTCACCAGGTTTGGGTGGCAACTTGAGATCTGGTTCTAAGAGCTTTCAGGTAGAGAAATTTGCCCTCAAGCCACATTTTGAGTAGCTAGGTCTCTGAGGGTCACTGTAGAAGAAAAGGCCAAGTTAGAAGAAAGAGGAGCTGTGCAAAAAATAGACTAATTATGGGGAAAGATTCCTTAATGAAAGTGACAGCCATCCCACTGAGACTAAAATGTGCCTTCTGACAGTTCCAACCTTAGCTGTTAACTTTGTGCTTCTTCCCTCCAGCACCCCCTCTTAAGACTGGAGAGGGGCAGATGTCAGGGGCATGAGAGGGCAAAGCTATAGCTAAGAGGGGCTCTATGTTTCTCTTCCAAGACTGCAACAGGGAGAGATGTTCCATCTTTTCTTGTGGAAACTTTACTATAAGGTTGGTTAGGCTTTTTCAGGTACTACTGAAACGGAAAGGTGCTCTTAAGAGCATTTGGGGGCAAACCTAGGCTAACCTAAAGATCCAATACCATGTTCAGTAGAAGATTGTGTCTAAGGCTAAAGACATCTCCTGTTCTTACATCTGAAATTTCAGAACAAATAATATTTGTAAATTAGGAACTGGCTGTGATTGTGTTTTTAGAATTGGGATCAGAAAGGAGGTTGGGATATGATTTATCTCACCCATAGGAAAGAGAGTAGTCTGTAGCATATGAAGTTACATCTATGTCCTATGGTTTCTGATGGATATGACATGGTCAAACAATATACATTACATATGATACTCTCAAGTATGTATTTTTTTCCCAAAGGTGCAGCATTATTTTACTAACTCTTCTGAGATAGGTTTATGCTCTGGTGACATAAACCCATTTGACAATTTTGGGAAAATCTAAGAACTTGTCTGGAACTCTAGTTTCTTTAGCTATACAGTTTTAAGGGTGATAGTACAGTGTGCCTTCTCTAGAATCTTTTCCGTTTTTAAATTATGTGTTTGTGAGATGGGCCTAGAGAAATAGAACACATACTGTTATGTT
Source organism: Marmota flaviventris (assembly GCF_047511675.1). NCBI lineage: Eukaryota > Metazoa > Chordata > Mammalia > Rodentia > Sciuridae > Marmota > Marmota flaviventris. The sequence goes on from NC_092498.1 coordinate 44,940,805, forward strand.
GATATTAATTTAAATCTTGATTTGTTACATTAATTTTGAATTGATGATTATGTATGAATTGGTAAACAAATGAGAAATTGTCAGGTTGTGTTGTAACATTTTCATGTTGATTTAGGGTTATGGATACACAGATGAGAGCTTTGGAACCAAAGTCTCTAGTTGAAATCCAAGTTTTGCTGGTCAATAGCTGTGTGGTTTTGGGCAAATTATTTAAACTATTAGTCTTTGTTTATTATAGAGACAAATGATGGCACATATTTCATAGATTTGTCATGAAAGTAAATGAGTTAAGCACATGGAATAGATCCTGTTACATAGCAAATGTTTAATATATATGTCATCATTACTATATTTTTAAACAGATTCTCTACCTAAGTGCACAAATACTCATTATTTGTACTTACTTATTTTTACATACATGCTTTAAGCAAGTCTTGAAGCAACAATTTGATTTTTATAGGGCACATGAAAATATTTTACCAGTGTTTAAAAGTGATAGCTGATTCTAAGCATTACTTCAGAAATATAATTAAACTTAACATTTTAACACATATTCCATTATTGTATACCCATTCATTGCTATGTCTGAAAACCCAGGAGCATTTTCTTACAGAATACAAAGGCTATTCCTCAGATTACTAGTGAAGACATCACCAGTAATCATTAATGAAATTAAATAGACACAAAAAGGAAAATAATAGCAACAAAAAAACCCACACAAAAAATAATTTTTGAATTAGGCATTGAATCTTAAAACATAACTCAAAGGTGTATTTTTGAAACTGTGTTCTTGGTGTGGTGTATATATGTATTTGAAAGTCGAACAGTTTTGGCAAAGTAAAGAAAATATTTTGAAAATATAAATTTTGAGCAACTCTTTAGTGCAGTAAGCATGAGTAGGTTTCTGTTTACTATTCAGAATATGGGAAATTCTTCCTTTATCCAAAAATTACCATAAGACTCTAGTGCATCAAGATAAATCAAAATTTGACTCTCATATTTTCCCTGTCAAAATCAGAATCTTAAGACTTGACTTTGATATATAAGCCAGTGTATCTTAATAAGTTCTTGGGTCTATATGTTTACTTTCTTCCAATTTGGTATACATTAATTCTTTTATCTTTTATTAATTATCATAAGTATATGAAGTTTTCTACCCAAATTTTCATCACATTTTAGGTATTTTTGTTTATGAAATAATTAGATAAGCACTAATGATTAATGATGTTTATCCTTCCATTTTTTCCCTCCATGGGAATATATATTTAATACAAGGAAGATAATCATTCCTTTATATAATGTACTATTAATCTGCTTTTGCTCTTAATGTATTGTAAATGGCTTTCAATGTCAGTAGATGTTTTTCCACCTAATTATTTAATAAATTATATGACTATAGCATAATTTATTTAATTAATTCCTAGTTGGATATTTAGATTGTTTACATTTTTACTACTGTAGTCTTTAATACACATCCCTTTAACTAAAACCTAAATCTTACCAGATCTTCTAGACCCAATCTAAGTGCTAAGTACAAATAAATTGAAAAGATGTCCTCATGTACTCTCCTAGTACTATTGTGTGAAAAGTCAGTTCTCACCAACAATAGATGTTATTATTTTTAAAATGTTTTAAATTACTAACTGAAAGAGTGTATATTTTTATTTGCATTACATTTAGTTGCTAGTGAGTTTAAATTGTTTTTATATTAACTGCATTTCTGTTTTTATGTGTGAGTTGTCTTTTCATGTTCTTTGCCTCTCCTTTGACTAGTAATTTTGTTTCTAGTAATCTTTTGCTTCTTTTTTTTTTTTAACCCATGAGAAGTTTAATTTAAAGAAAAATTTGCTGCCAAATCTGTGCATCTTTTTGTTTGTTTTCTGCTTTGGTACTGTACTTTAATGAAGGTCAAATATTATACATATCTGTTTTTATTATTTTATATTTACATTTAAATATCTAACCATTTGGAAGTCATTTTGATGTATTTGAAATAGAAACCTAATATTTGAAAAAGGACTATTGAGTTTTTCCATCATTTATTACATAATCTACTCTTTCTTCATTGAATTAAAATGTTATACTTTATTATAGATTAAAATATTACATGCATTTAGACTCGTTTCTGGACTTTTCAGGTAAATCACTCTATTTCTTTGTTGTCATATCTTATTATAACTCTGATTCAATGTCCAGTAACACACATTATTCTTATTCCTCAAATTTTATTATAAATTTCTTTTTGTGTGAAAAATATCTAAAAAATTGGCATTACAATGTCTCTTTTGTCATATTGTTTCTATGAATGGGATAATTATCACACTAATTATCATGTTTGGTATTTAAGAGTCTATTTTCTTGATATAGTCTAGATCACTTAAGGTATTTAGGCAGCAATGGCCTACACTGATAATGATATGTTTTTATTCTCCTTTACAATATTCATATTCCAGTCATTTTTTTTTACTGAATTGCATTAGCTGGAAGTTCCCTCAAAATGTTAAGTGGTCATAATAGCTAATATTCTTATTGTGTTTTCCTGAATCTAAATGTAATGCTCCTAGAGTTTTATTGACTATGACGCTGAGTATTGTTTTGAGGTAGAAATTGTTTCTCAGATTAATGAAGTATATTTATATTCAAGTTTATTAAGGACATTCATCAGACACAGATATGAAATTTATTAAGATTTCTTTCTCATTGTTATTGAGATAATCATAGTTTCTTCTCTAGTCTGTTGGTATCCTATTAATTAATTTCTGATTGTTAAGCTATTCTAGTATTCTTGAGACAAAGACATATAAAGTATATTTAAAATGAGAAGACATAATGATGATGATATTACTAAGTAACCACACCCAAAAGAAAACAGGTAATTTTAGAGGTTCTTCAATTAATCATTGTACTTATATTAGAAACAACTATGCTTTGGGTTTAAAGTGGTAATCTTTAATACAAATTTATTTTGGGATAAACTCATTTAATATAACTACGTCCAAAATGATTCTACATGTGGATGTGGGTAATCACACTTAGCTAAGGAATCCTTGACCTGTGCCAGGGACTCAGATCATATATTCAGAGATATTATTGCTGGAGGAGATCTTCAAGATCTGTTTGCTCCACCTCTCAGTTTATCAGCGAGAAAAACTATCCAGGGAAGGGAATTGAATAAGGTGTCAAAGAGGGAGTAGTTAATGTACTAGGATAAGAACTTGACTTTCAGGATCCTGAATTCATTGCTTATTTCACTGTCAAGTTGATTTAAACATTGGCATTAGGCTTTTTTATTATTATTTAAGTGAATCATTAAGTGAATTCCATCTTGGTTTTTGTATAAGTAATAAAATATTTTATTAAATATTCAAATAACTTTACACTTATCCTCATTCATACAAGCCTTAGTTTATTCATACTGTTTCATGAGGTGGCAAATCAGGAAAGTTTTTGTGTCTCTGAAAATAGTCTAAGTGACAGATAACTTGCAGCTTGTATACACCACGAATATAGGGCTGTTTCTCCAGGGGTGATTTTTATAAAGACTGTACTTCATAGATTAAGCTGCATATCAGTTACCTCTACTTTCTTTTCCAAATAACAAAAATCAGGTGATATCTGTAATGGTTCTATTGTAAATATTAGAGAACATGCTGCATAAAACAGATTAGTGAAAACTATAGGAGGGTGGGGGATACTTGAAGTGCTGCTTTTGTCCTTGAATTATAACAACTCTAGGTGGTGGTGAGGATTGTGTTGATTTGCTATTAGCAGATGGTCCTTTTATTGGAATATTTCTACAAAAAATAAACTGTATTTTGTTCTATGAACATGTGCCCTCCCAGAGTAATACCATCAGCACGTTTGTGAAATTGTCACTGTCATTCGTAGGATAAGTATGTCCTCTTTTTGTTGAGGCAAAATGACAATAATGTCAGTATGTAAAATTGACATTTCATTCAGCTTAATACAAATTTTAATTTTTTGTCATAAGTTGTGACCAAATACAAATTCAGCAAATAATTTTTTTGTGATAGAGATGGCAGGTTATGAAAAATTATAATGGGGATTCGATAGCAGGGAGTTTTGCTTAAATCACTTGGGTAGGAAAAAACTTATGCAAAACTGTACATTTCTAATTTGAAAAATTCTGTTCCATAGCTTGATAGCTAAAATATTTCTCTTTTTGCCTCAGTTTGCTCTTTTTAGCATTGTGTAGACAGGAGTTATTCCTTAGAAGTATTTGAGTACTTTTGCAGCAATATGTAGTTATAAGTGGTTCTATATTCTTTGATACAGTTTTTAATAGGAACCTCTTTCTCTTTGAAATTGGTTCTGAAAAAGAAAGATTTTTTTGTTATACATGATATAAGCAATTGATTTCATGAGCAGCAGTCATTGTTCATACTATTCCAATTATAGTCTTACAATGATCAAGAAATGATGCTTTATCTTGTATGCATGGGAAACACTAATGTTCTCTGCTCCCTGATTTATGGCCAAACAGAATACTTCTAACATGAGTAGCACATACATGCAACTCAAAAAAGTTATTTTATTTATTTATTTTGGGTGCTGGGGCTTGAACCCAGGCTTGTGCATGCAAGGCAAGCACTCTACCAACTGAGCTATTTATATCCCCAGCTCCAAGAGTTTTTTTTTTTTTTTTTTTTTTTATAAACATGTTTTCTTCAGTGAATTTGGTAGACTATTAACAGGTTATATCTGGCCAAGATGCTAGCAGTTTCTTCTCAGTATCTACCTGTTTGATGTAATTCGAGCTCATATTTAAAATATGATTATATGTGAGAAAAGAATTATAATAGTCCACATTTGTGATGACTTTGGAAACTTTTTTAAGAGTTTCAATTTTTTTATATTCAGAGTCTTAGTTTATACAGTTATGAAATAAAGTATGAACTACAGAATGAGTAGCTACACAAAGCTATGTGTAGATTATAGTTGTCTGTGGGGAATGAAGTTGATGTAGAAAACATGGCTATCTGTTGAGAATGTGAGGGCTAGTACTGGGCATTTGCAATTTAGAAAAGACATTGTAGAGAATGCGGGGGGGAAAAGCAAATTAGGGAATAATTGGATATTGCTTAGAGTAATGCTAAGCAATAGCAGGGTGGAGACAGTCAGGATTGGAAATATCACTTGAAATGAAACCAATGAGTATAACATCTTTTTGTAGAATTTAACCCCAGATTCTCCTTTTACTAGATCATTGTTAGACAAAATGAGGGATTACGCATTTTTTCCTTATGAAGGAAATTTATCAAGATGGGTAAGAAGAATTAGGCCTCCTTTTACAAATCTATTCCTATATTTTCAGGAGAAAGGATAATGAATTGGATGGACAATTTGTTTTTGTAGTTGATAGAAGACTTTTGAGGAGTTGATGAGTTGTTGGGAACTGGCCTGAGGTGGAGGAACTGGACAGACTTCTTCACTGAAGTCCATGCTATTCCAGGTTGAGAAGGGAATGGTATCCCTGGTGGCTGGCCTTAAATTCCACTGGTGCTGACATGCTCCTCCCTCCTGTCACCAGTTCTGCTATGTGGTAGAAAGCCTTGAGTAGCTGTGTTCATCCTGAAAATGAAGCCATTGCTCAAAACACTTTTGAAAACTCTATTTTGTATTATTTCATGTTGACTCTTTGGCCTCAGTTTCAACAACTGTAAAGTAAAAATAAAAAGACCTACTTTGACTCCAAAAGTTTTATGAAATTAAATGGGAAATATTTTAGGAACCGTTCAGCACCGTGTAGGTGTTAGTGACTAACAAATCATTTCAGAATGTATACCTTTACTTTGTGGTCATTATTCACCTTTAAGTTAAAAATATACATAAACTTGTCTTCAAATTACTTTTTCTATGATTCAAAATTCAAATGTGTGTGCATGTGTGTGTGGGGTACTATGGGTTGAACCCAGGACTCATGCATGCTAGGCAAGCATTCTACTACTGAGCTATATCCCCAGCCCTTTGTATTTTGTATTTTGAGGCACAGTCTTGCTAAATTGCGCAGGCTATGCTTAAACTGGTGATCCTCCTGCCTCAGCCTAAGTAGATGGGATTACAGGTGGGCCCCATCATGCCCTGCTCAAAAATCTTATTTGAAAGTATCCAGATATAAAGACAGTGTCCGAAGTTTCATAGACATTTGACCCTCTCTGGAACCCCATTTTAAGTCCTTCTGTAAAGATTAAATCTCTTATGTTGAAATTGTGAGAGCGTTTTATGAAATGGAAATTAACTTCATTTTCTTTGTTTCTCTCCTTCTTCAGGAAGTCACCAAAGCAGTACAGCCTCTCTTACTGGGAAGAATCATAGCTTCTTATGATCCAGATAACAAGGCGGAACGCTCCATCGCCATTTACCTAGCCATAGGCTTATGCTTGCTCTTTATCGTGAGGACACTGCTCCTTCACCCGGCCATTTTTGGCCTTCATCACATTGGAATGCAAATGAGAATAGCTATGTTTAGCCTGATTTATAAGAAGGTAATACTTTCTTGCACAGTCCCCAGAGTACATGTATTCTCCTTGGCACGTGTCTTAAATGCCACAATGTAGGTAATGAGCTGATACAAGTAAGGGCTAAATGCTGAAATTAATTTCATATGCCTGTGAAATAAATGACAGGAATAACTAATGTTTTTAATTTTCTTTGATAATTCAGTTACTTCAACTGATAACTTATAAGCATCTTTTGTAACCTGTCTGTGTTGTAGGTTTAAATTTTAGTCATGTTATTCATGTTTTTGGATTTTTTCCCCTCAATGCTTCAAATTGCTAGGCAAGTCTGCCACTGAGCTATACCCCTATCTATCAATATTCTTGGAATCCATGATTCCTTGCTAAAATGGCACATAGTGTGCATAAAAGTCAATGCCAACATATCATTTGACGGTAAAATGCCATCTGCCTGTCTTTGTGTTCACTAACAAGAGTATAATGTGCTATCATTATTGATAAACCAATCATTGAATTTCCACCTTAACTAGTTGTCACCAGTGGGGACCTTGTTTCAAGTTGTGGTATTTATCCTCTGTTTTATTTTGAGTTGGATCTTTGTTATCCTGTGAATCTGCAACTTTAAAGTTTTTGAAACAGCATATGCATGAGATCGTAAGAACTTACTCTGCTTTTCTGTGTGTAGTATCCAGACAAGAATCCAAGTTGCTAAGGCATGATTTAGGCAAATTCAAATGAACATTTAACTATCTCCTAAACACAATTGAAGGTCATTTCAATGGCACATGCTTTCCTCAATTTGATGCAATACCATATGTGATTCCTTGGTTCTATCAGGCCATTAAAGAAAGCTGTATTGATTGAATCATTTAGATATTGGTTTATTCTTCTTTTCTTTTTTCTTCCCCCAGTATAAAAACTTTACAAACTTGGCTTATAAGGGGTATGGATCTGGAATTCACCTGCAGCGAACAACCCATAATACTTCCATGATACACATACAAGGTCAACTGTGCTGTAAAACCTTGATAGCCATACTTTATTGTTCAAAACAGCCTTTTATGGAGGCAGAGGAAAAAAAAACAGAGTCAGGTTTAATAGAATCACTTTAACTGCAATCTCATAAGTTCACAAGTCCCAGAAACACATGGGTGACAAAATAATAAAATGTTTATTTTGATCTAGAAATTTTGCATAACTCAAAAATTATTAGGCATTATTTGAAATGTGGTACCTATATAACTTGGTATTAAAAATTTGAATTTAGCTTAATAATATTTATAAAAAGTACTTATTATCATAATCATAATAGCTAATGATATGCACAATAAGGTTCTAAATAATTGAGGGATATGATCTCATTTGATCCATCCCATAACTCCATATGGTAGGTACTATTATCCCTATTTTATGGATTAGGAAACAAAGACCTAGAAGCATTGAAACTATTTCCAAATATCAAGATGGATAAATCACATTGTCTGAAGTGGAAGGGTTTTCAACCATTAGGACAAATGAAATAAGGACTGAAATATAACCATGAAGGAAAAGGCAAACGAGGACAAATAAAGAGCAAGGCTAGTTCTCAAACATATGTTCTTCAAGTAACATTTAATGAAAATATATGTGCTTCAGACTCAAAATGCATGAAGGAAAAGTTAAAGGCTATTGCATTTATTCTTTCTCAATGTTGAATGCATGTGTCCTTAACCAGTTTGCTTTATCTTGCTAGTTATTTATTGTCCTTCATTGGCATCATCACCAAAGAATGTGATTTCATCTCCGTGTGGCTCTGACTTGGCCCCTAAAGTAAGCCTTGTCTTGGCTCCTCTAAGGTCTCACTGTTACCTATGGCCAAGCTATTCATCTTCACAGCAGGAACATGTAGGACCCTTTCTATATTTCAAATTTTGAACTAAAGCCTTTTGTTTTGTTCCAAATTCTGTAACCATAACACATTATACTGGAAATAATGAATATAAATGCAAACAAAATTGAGTTTTGCCTCTGAATTTAAAGAAAGCAGAAATAACTAGATTGATGAATATTCACTAAATGCTTACTGTGCACAAAGCTCAGTGGGGTACCCTGTGCAGAACTCAAGTTCAAGCCATATGTAAACTAGCTCAGTGGATCCTTGCCCCCAGTATTGCTCTGATAATGTTTTAGTATTAACTTCCTTGATTCTTTAAGGTACTCTCCATGATTCCAGATGAATCTGAGAAAATATTTCTAGACTGTCTAACCAGAACTGTGAACTTTCTCTTAACTACTCTATTAATTTTTACTTTCCTTAACTAACTTATCATATCATACTTATTTATGTACTAGGTTGCTTTGAGGCAAGAATTATGTTTTAATAAATTTTAATTCCTAAGATATCAAGTATAGTGATTTGTATCTACTAAATGCTCAATAAATTTGTAATGAATTCAATTGAAAGAAATATTAGACAGATGCTTTCCAGTCAAAGCCATCTAAAAGCAAATCAATTCTTATTAAATTTTGCAGAAAAGCATTACTCTGATCTTTTTTTCTTTTAACCGTGCTCTTTCATAATCAGAATTGATTTACCTATTTTAATTATTTAGCTTGTACTTAATGAGTAAAAAATTAATTTATCTACTTAAGTATTTTTCACGTATCACTGCATTTTTCTTTATAAAATTTAAAGATTTTGTATTTTTAATATGATATTTCACAAAATATTTAATAATTCAACTATTCATAATTACTTTTATTGATCCTATTAGTAGTTTTATTCAAGAGTTAGTATAAGACTTCATAAAAAAATCAAGGCCAAGCTTTTAATTTCAAGTTTCACTGCCTTATATTTTATTTTTTAAAAATAAAAGCAAATGAAACAAAACAAAACAAAAATAAAAAACCCCACATCATGTACATGGATATTTAAGAACAATATCATTCCTGTTATAAAAGAGAAAAAAGTAATTACTACTGTCTATACATTAGAAGATAAATAGATGTATGTCCGGATCAGTATAATATTTTCAGTTAAGAGAAATATTTATAAATCTGAGAAGATCCAAAGCTAGATAAAAATAAGTAAATAAATTTCATTACCTTTACTTAAAACTGCATACACATAGCCTAATTCCTCAGCTTTATTATAATGTTACTAATAAGTGTATTTGTCTTTTTTTTTTGTTGATATTACCTAACTTCCCATTTTTCTTTTAGACTTTAAAACTGTCAAGCCGTGTTCTGGATAAAATAAGTATTGGGCAGCTTGTTAGTCTCCTTTCCAACAACCTGAACAAATTTGATGAAGTATGTACCTGGTGATTAAATCTTTTATGTGATATGTTAGAAATCATGCAACCCCAAAGATGGAGTTTTCCTGTGTCAGATAACAGTAATAAGTAGTTAAGTCTTATTTATCCCTGCCTTGGCTATTTCTGGGAATTGAGAAAGCTAAATTGTGTAGCAGAGTGCCATTCCGAGGTCTGGTGGAACTGTCCAACTCAAAGTCACCTCAAGTTGCTCTTAATAAGATTTTCAAAACTTAATCCTTATTAGGCCTTGCTTCCTTTTAATACTCTAAATTCATTATTTACTTTGGCTAAATATGATACTGCGAGCAATTTTTATTCTGTGCTGTCTTATGTGACAAATAGATTCAAGGTCCTTGAGGACAGATAATGAGTTTTATTTACCTTTGCATTTCCAGTACTTACCGTAGCACTGGACCCAATCAAATGCTAAATAAATCACTGCTGAATTGAGCAGATATTTTTCTGAATACCTGTCAGGTAATAGAGTTGTGCATTTCTATGTGGATGGAGCCCTGAGGAGAGTCCTTTATTCTCTCATGTTCTATGATGGTTCTTGCTTTATCCCCAAAGAGATGTTATTTAAATAAATTGTGGACACAATACTTAAGATATCTAGTCTCAATTTCACTGAGTTAAAAACATGCTTAAAAATGTGGTGACTTGAGTTTGTTCTTGGGAAAATCTAGTCTCTGTGTAGAATATTTGAGCTCATTGCTTTGTGTTCATGTAATGGACACCTAAATTTTAATTTGCTAAGGACCATGAAGTGTTTGATTACATAAGTTCTGAGTGCTTATTTTGTTTTATATTTTATTTGATTTTGGGGGTGGGGGATAACATACCATTTTTTTTTTCTTGTGCTTTTATTTTCTAGGGACTTGCACTGGCACATTTTGTATGGATTGCTCCTTTACAAGTGACTCTCCTGATGGGGCTGCTCTGGGACTTGTTACAGGCCTCTGCTTTCTGTGGCCTTGCTTTCCTGATAGTTGTAGCCCTTGTGCAAGCTGGGTTAGGGAGAATGATGATGAAGTACAGGTAGGAATTTATCATCATAGCTTGAAAGTGTTTAAATCAGGTTTTCAAAAAGACCTTTCTAGTAAAATCAAGAGTTTTCTATTACTGAATTATGGGGTTAATAAGGAATTATTTTAGTGGTATAAATATACCACTAGGACATTTCTTTCCTTGAAAGTCTATAGAATTTCTTTAAAATGTGTTAATATTCAGTGCATTTTTATAATTCATAAGGTTTAGGTAAAAATTGATATGACATTTGTATAAATTGGAGGCAATACATAAATTTTGTGTAGTTTGTTGACTTTAATTGCTTTTTTTTTTTTTTGGTGGTGGTGCTGGGGATTGAACCCAGGGCCTTGTGCATGCAAGGCAAGCACTCTACCAACTGAGCTATATCCCTGGCCCCTTAATCTCTTTTTATTACAGAAAAAAAAAAAAAAAACAGGGATATCAGTTACTGCTTAGGTTAGAGGAATTCTAGAGTTTCAGCTACAGTAGGAAAGAAACTATATAAATTTTGGAGTCATGTAGGTCTTTGCTTGAATCTCAGACTGTATTCTTGTTTTCATCTGGTTTTTAAAATGAAGATAAATACTTCTCGTAGACTTTCATAAGGCTGAGGAATAGTGTATGGAATGTATGTAATACAGTGACTAATACCTAGGAGGCATTTACTAAATGGTAACTATTATTTTTGTAGCTTTTCTTAAAAGTTTGAGCAGTTCTTGCCCCCACCACCATCTTTTTTAACTTGATCAATTGATTTACAGAGATCAAAGAGCTGGAAAGATCAATGAAAGACTTGTGATCACCTCAGAAATGATTGAAAATATCCAATCTGTGAAGGCATACTGCTGGGAAGAAGCAGTAGAAAAAATGATTGAAAACCTAAGACAGTAAGTTGTTGTGATAATTATAATACTGTTAATAACTTTATCCTTAATATTTTAAAAAGTCTATCACAGTAAATTTCCACCTCATATTTGAAGTTTCTGACAAACAAGTGTATTGAGATGTATCAATATTTATGCATTAATTGCATAAGTTATTTTGATGTGCTTCAGTTTTACATAGTTGATTCAGAATTTTATTTTGCACTACAAGGATATTTATACCTTATTAAAGAATATCCTACATATAATTCCATACTGTGTAAATGATTCTCTATTATGACATTTTACTTACTTTATATGTTACAACTCACAAGATAATGAAAATAACTCTATTTGGAAAAATTATATTGATTCTTCCTTAATATAGGAAAAATGACACAGGGTAATATCCATATATTTTACTCCTATAAACTGTATACGTGAGGCAAAGTCAGGTTAATTAAAATGAAAGCCACCTCCTGAGATAGAATCAATCAGTACCTGACATCTATGTCTAGTCTTCTTTTACCTTATATAACCTTTCACAGATTTTTAATAAAGAGTATATCTAGAAAAAAAAATGTACAGCTCAGACTGAGATACAATTACTGAAACAATTTTGAACAAAATATGAACTAAACACCATTTGCCTTTAGTTGAGTTCTGTGTTCTACAAACTGTTATCAAAAAAAAGATCCTAGAAGATTTTGTGGTTGTTGATAACACCACTGGAGACAAGTAATCTCAAGATGTATGTCACATGAGAGTTTCACAGGGAAAAATATACTAAAAAGGAGAGTACCCTTTTGTATGCAATGAATATGGATTATTAGGATTTTAGGCTGCTGAGTCCAGTAGACAATGGTAACTGAGCTGCAGGTGTGTGATTGGAACAACAAATGAAATGCTGAAATGTAAAGTTCTTTGCCATGTAAATAGAAAGAGTAAAAGCATATTTATTTCCCAAACATTATTGGTCACCTGTTTTTGTTTTGCCTTTCAAGACAAATCCAGGAAAAGAATTGCATTTTCTTTCCAGAAACATCCTTAAAGATCTTGGGGAATTTTTCAGTTGATAGAAGTTGTTCTTCTCATTAACAAGGGAGTGCTGTATCACTCTAGGCTCATTCATAGAGGCATCGCATCGCCAGGCTGATAGGAGATTATCAGAGGATCTGGTTTTCTTAGCCCTAATGATAAACTCATGGCCAGGTCATTCTTAGGCTGACTTTTCTTGACAATGTTTTTTTTTTTTTCTCCTCCTTCCTCAAAAACGAAATTTATCCCTCTATTCCGTATTCGTGTTTGACCAATTCTAATAGCAAATGTCTGGTTGTAACTAGTATAATCCAGCATGAAATTGTTACCTGAAAAGGCTGGAAAGTACTGACGTAAATATGGGAAAGCAAGAATTGCTTCTATTCAAGAAAGCAAATACAATGTTCTGAAAGAGATTGACAGGATACACTTTAAAGGAGTGATTACCCTAGCCTGGGCCATTGGATAACTGGGCAAAAGGCTGTGCAAAGCTCCTTGGAAATCTACTCTTTTATTGCTCTTTGATAATAAAGTCACTCTCCATTTTTTATAAGAACCTGATAAAATATTTTTATGACTCCTAAACTGTTAGTGATTTTATTATGGTGAGTATTGCTTTCTGGATGATTTGTATAAGTGTTCTTGGATCCATTATTCTTTTCGTGTTTGACCTCTTCTTATTTTTCTCAATTGTTTCTACTATATTTCAACAATTTGACATTTTTTTAACATTGTAAACAGTATTTTCTGCCATCTTATAATTACCAACCTAATCAACCTGAATATTTTTTTCCTATTAAAGGAAAGGACACATATTTTAGATTCTAGTAGTAGACCCTCTGCTATGCTGTCGTTTAATTTTGAGAACTCCACAAGGAAGGTGTGTTTCTCTTTAGATTTTTAGTCTATAAAACTAGAAGGAAGAGTGACATGCTTAAGGTGGCATAGATAAAATTGACAGAGCCAGGATTAGACCCAGGTGAGTTCCCAAAATCATAATCTATCTTCAAAGTCAAATTATTGAAGTAGCAAGTATTGCACATTATTAGACTGATCACAATGCACGTGGGACACATTGAACTTCACTTTCTTCACTGGTGTGCTCAAATGACATTTCCTTTAAGACAAAAAACTAAAAAAATTAAAAGCCCTAAAATTATTCCCTCTGAATTCTATCAAGTTAATGAGAATTGCTTCTCTGAATTATACAAGTCTGTGGAACTTGCACCAAATTCCAGTGCTTTGCCATAGCACAGTTTTTGTTACCTCCCTCCAGAGCTCTCTATTTATCTATAGTGCTTTTTGACTGACTACCCAAGGACTAGATGGGGACAATCACAAGCAACTTCAATTTTTTATGGCTTCTGGAAGGTTGAAGGCCATGTTGTCCTCTGTTCTCCATAGCCTCTTCCTTCCCTGCTTTCTGCCTGTTGGAGCATTTAAGCCCTCATACATGTGTTAAAATAGCTCACACTTGTAGTTCAGATTAGAGGACTGATAATAATGTAATATGAATGCAAATTATTACACTGAAAGACAGAGATAGAGAGGATACAGTGTCTACTCCCAAAATTTTTCAAGAACCTTCTGCAACAGAATCACCTGGCTTCTTTTTCTAAAACAGATCTGGAAACAGTGGAGATTACTTGATCAATATCTATGAATGTAGCCTGAGGATGCATTTTTAACAGCTTCTTGGGTGATTTTTGCCTATGCTCGTGTTTGAGAACCACTCTTCTGTCATATAAATAAATAAATCAATAAACACATAACATACATATATATGCATGTATATCTTTTCATTGTTTCTCACAGTCAAGCTATAATTTCTAAAATGTTAAGAATCTCATTAGGTAATCACAAAATTGTCTTTTTCTTTTATAAATCTAGCAACATTTTCCTTAATTATTTAAAATAAGAAACAAAAAAAATTTCAGCATCATAAATCTTACAAGTTAGTAATGAAGTGAATAAAGATATAAAATAACAATAATTAAATTACTAGTATAATTAAAAGTAATATTTATAGGTATTTACTGATAGATGCATTATTATCCCTTTTTCAGGTAAGATGACTGAGGCCCAGAGAGGTTTATAACTTGCCCAAGTTCACACAACTCATAGGGTGGAGCCAGGGTCAGAACACAACAGGAAGAATGTAGACCCCATGTTCAGATTTTACATTCCAAGTGGCCTGATATTTGAAAAGTAAAATACTATCTTGAATCTTCTTCTTATTATTATAATTAATTTTATTTTATAGGACAGAACTGAAACTGACCCGGAAGGCAGCCTATGTGAGATACGTCAATAGCTCAGCCTTCTTCTTCTCAGGATTCTTTGTGGTGTTTTTATCTGTGCTTCCCTATGCACTTATCAAAGGAATCATCCTTCGAAAAATATTCACAACCATCTCATTCTGCATTGTGCTGCGCATGGCGGTCACACGGCAATTCCCTTGGGCCGTACAAACATGGTACGACTCTCTTGGAGCAATAAACAAAATACAGGTAATTTATCATAACTGTGTGTCAAATAGTGTGATTTTGAAATGTTTCAGGATTTTCTAGCAAGTAAACTCTCTAGAGATGAATGTTTGGTCTTGGACCTATGTAATGCATGAGATTTCTTCTCTTGACATATATACATGATGTAATGAATCCTTGTAATGAAAATCTAGTGAAATAAAAAGAAAACCTGTGATATTCTCATACCCCAAAGGAATTTAATCATTTTTGTAATCTTGAGAATTTCATCCGAGTGATCTGTCCTTGAATATATCTGTTCTTAGTGAACTTTGTAAATGTGAAAAAAGATTGAAAAGGAAATTTCCTTCACAAAGAAGTTATAAAATTTCCAACTAATACCAGGAATGTTCACCTTAAATTTTTCCTAGCATTTCCAAGAGCAGTATAATGGATGACAATGGTATCTCATGCCATGTTAATTACCTTAAAAATCCCAGCAATATTGATGTAGCTGGCAGCTGGGAAGAGTTCTAAAATCGTCAGGTGATGAGAGTAAATTTATAGAGAGCTAATTGGATAAGCTTTATTAATAAGCAGATAAAGTATTTTTTACTTTTAATATTTATTTATTTAACCCATAAAATAAACCCTTATGACAGAAATACAAGTTCAGGGTGAAGGGTAAACTCCACTTTTATGTTGTGCTACCATTATTTAATGCAAGTCAGAGGTTGCAAATGGTGGCCCATTGGACCTAATTTTCGCTCTTAGATCTGTTTAGTTGGACTGTACATTTTTAAAATTTGAATTAGCTATCAGCAGTTAGAAATCGGGAGATGTCTCTTTGTCTGTCTCTTTCATGTATACATGCACCCCCTCAGTCATGTTCAGTCTCTTATCAAAGACTTGAAAAATCTTGTAATCTCTCTTCGTTCCCACAAGCTATGGCAACTGGTCCCTTGAAGAGCACCTACCAATTCATTGCAATCTCTATCAGCTCCCTTCTAATTATATAACTGAGAGTGAGTTTGAGATCTGTGATAAACAGATCTGGAAAACAAAACTGGGAGAAAATGAGATAAATCAAAAGAGAGAAAGAGAAGAAAGCAGAGAGGAAGGGGAAGAAACTATGAAAGAACCAGATATTTTTATGACTCAAGTGGTAAAGACTTCAGGATCCAAGGAGTTAAGTCCTCCTCATGCTCCCTATGGGTTTGGAATTTCCAATAGAATCCTTCTCTTAGACTCTTTAAGGTTTGCCACCTTAAAACCAGTTACATCAAATCTTTACATCTTTATTTAACCCAGAGAATTGATGCTAACACTCCCTCTCATAAGGGTGTTGTAAAGATGAAGATATTTATTTTTATCTCTTCTGTTGTTGAACAAAGGCACATTGGCAGGTAATTCAGAGTTGCTTTATAAATATATAACTAAAGTAAATATGTAATAGTATGAGGAAGAATCAGCTATATGTTGAAATATAAGCATAAAGACAGTAAGCATAAAATGTCAAATATTTAAAGAAATTCTTTCAAATATGATGGATTCTGATGCTTTAATTAAGTTTAGTACACCATTATAAAATTGTTTTATTAAGAAATAATTTTTAATTTAATTGTTAATATCAGTGTTTAAGATGCAGCACCATTAGAATATAACATAGATTTAATAACTACACTATGATTTTGCTTTCTTTCATGAACAGGATTTCTTACAAAAGCAAGAGTATAAGACATTAGAATATAACTTAACAACTACAGAAGTAGAGATGGAGAATGTAACCGCCTTCTGGGAGGAGGTAAGAATTCTTAATTCTTAAAAAATCATGTTTAGAGGTTTTTCTTTGAGAGTCTACCCTTCATTCCGATGGGAAGTAAGATCACAATGATGATATAATTGATAGAACTGAAAGGAGAGACCACTTCTCTTATTTTATAAAGTAAGAAGGAGAAGCCCAGGAATATTAGATGCACTAGAAAAAAGCCATGCGATGTGTTTCACCTCAGATCAGGAACTTGTACAGAGATCAAAGGCTTTGAGGCTGGGTTTGAATCCTGGCTCTGCCATTTACTTCCATCTATTCTAAATCAAATTACTTTAACTTTGAGAAGCCTCTGGTTCTCTGTGAAATGAAGAATATTAATATTTACCTTGAAAATTTGTTGTGAAGGGCACTGAGATGAATTGTGTGAAGTATTCATTAGAGAAGCGGAATTTATTGGTTCCTCAATGAACGTTAACTTCTCAAATCTCAAGTTGTAGTCCAATGTGTTTATATACATCAGTCAACAAAAAGAAGTAGGAGAGATACACCAATGATTTTTAAATTTTTTACTATTTTTATGTTATTTTATTCACTGTAAAAATTCTCTCATTTTTCTCAGAACAAATATAACTTTATCCTCTAAGAAGCAATATTTGATTACTGAGAACACCTATTGAGTTCTTATTTCTTAATCACTTTTATCAGTTGAGTAAAGATAGGAATAGTAAAACTGATGTCCTGTTTCTGAATCTCTCACAATATAGTAAACTTGATTTATTTATATATATAACTTTATAATTGAGATACATTTTACTTTATTTTTTAAAAGATGTGGGAAATAGAATAATTCTTCATCTGCCTAGTAAAATTGTTTTGTGGAAAAGTGTGTTGCTAAGATTTATTTTAGTTCTTTGCATTTAGGAATTTCAAATGCCCTTCTGAACATAAAGGAGAAACATGAAATTTTCCCTACTTCTTTCTGATTATTGTTTTTCTACTTGGGTCTAAAAATCCTCCATTCCTTTCTTTCTCCATTGAATAAAAGAAGAAACATGCTTGAGCCCTCACTCCATGCCAGGCAGCAGGATAAGCATTTTATGAGTTTTGTCTCCTTTAATTTCTTTTGGTTAGTTAGTGTTCCATCACTGTGAGGAAATACCCAAGATAATCAACTTAGAAAGAAGCAAGGTTTATTCTGGCTCCCAATTTCAGAGTTTCAGTCCATGGTTGGTTGACCCATTGCTTTTGAGCCTGTGGTGAGGCAACACTTCATGGTGGGAAACAAAAAGAGAGATAGAGACCGAGATCCCAATATCTAGGGCATACTCTCAATATCCTCATTTCCTCCAACCACCTCTTAAAAGTTTAATGTCCTCCCAGTAGTATCACAGTCTGGGGACCAAGCCTTTAACACTTAAGCCTTGGAACGAGATGGAGGAAAGAAATCAGGTCCAAACTAAAGCAGCTTATAACATTCCTGTGACCTAAATAATGTAAATATTTCCATTCCACTAATAAGAAAATGGAGACTTTGAAAACTTAAAGGTCTTGCCTCAGCTTACACAACTGACAAAGGCTGAAACTGGATTTTGGACCCAAATATCAGAGTCTAGAGCTCTTTCACTGAGTCATTGTCTTCCATCTGGCTGTATTTTTCCCTCCAGTCTGTGTCACCTGTCAAACCCCTGACACTACTTGATGGCACGTTATAGGATATTGGTGCTTGTTAAGTCTCTACCATTTGTCTGAGACTTCAACATCCACATAGATGATCCTTTCAACACTATCCTTAGAACTTATATGACTTCCTCAAAAACTTTCTCTCTTCAACATATCCTGAGCTTTGTTAGTACTCAGATTTGTGTAGCTTTGGAAATGTCACATTCTCAAATCTATTTCTTAGCCCGAAACTCCCAAGCCTCTTAAGTCTACTTTCATAGCCTTTCAGTTTCATTAGATTGTGGTTATTCTAGTTCTTCCTTTGGACCCCTCTTGGCTTATCTTCTGCTTATTCTAAGACCAGTCATCTTGGTGCTTCTCCCACCTATACTCTCAATTCCCTTTTCTTTTTGCTGATTTTTTTTTAATTTTAAATTTAATTTAAAATTTTTAAATTTAATTTTTTAAATTTAAAACGCTCCCTTTATCAGCTTTGGAGAAGGAAGTGTTATCTGGGAAAATCAAAATATACTCTAATCAACTGCAAGTTTTATACATTTATTGTTTCAACCTCAGTTTGCCCTGTAATCCTTCTTGGAAGAGTCTTCAGTTAATTTTCTTTATAATTTCTCTAAAAGCTGTTCTAGAATTTTACCACTTTTCTGAAACCTTCAACATCTATCAGGATGCACCCACTCCCAGTAGATGGCCTTGCCTTCTGTTATATACAGAAAAAATAGAGACCATTATCACAGAATGCTTCCAACTTCTCTCTTGAACCTCATAATTCTCTTTTCCTTCTTATTTTTGGTCTAAGAGAAAGATGTGTGCTTCCTCCTGCCCTTGTTTGAATTATTGTACCTTCTTTCAGCTTCTCAGAAGAACTGTAATTAATCTCTTCAGAAATTTCAATATCTTTTCTCAATTGACTCCTCACATTTAAATATTTTCAGTTAAAACACCTTTTTCCTTGAATTTGTGCCCACTGAATCTCATTTTCCAACCTTATCACTTTTTTTCCCTTTGTTGTCAAAACTATTCTCACTGCCTCACAGTGTACTTCTCCCCACTGCATTATGGATTGTGCCCTCACTGATCTATTACAACTGTTCTTTTCTTGTGGAATTAATGA
The DNA here is from genome assembly GCF_047511675.1 of Marmota flaviventris. Classification (NCBI taxonomy): domain Eukaryota; kingdom Metazoa; phylum Chordata; class Mammalia; order Rodentia; family Sciuridae; genus Marmota; species Marmota flaviventris. The sequence continues at coordinate 44,960,537 of NC_092498.1, forward strand.
CTTGATTTAGCTTTAGTGAGCTACTCTATCCAAATTATTTTAGCCTAAGATCATGACATGTAAGCCTGTTCTACCTGTCACTTCTGTGGTGATGGGCTACTGGTGTTCCCACCCCAACAAACATCTTCAGGCATCTCATGGTCTCTGTGGGTGACCTCACTGAGGTTTCACTGACATCAATGTGCTGATGATTCTCAAATGCAAATCTCTTGCCTTGGTTTCTTCCTGAAGTTCATACATGTGTTTCCAAATTTCCTGCCTGCTTCTCATGCACTTCACAGTCACCACTCCCCAAGCTTCAGAAACCCACTTGTTCCAGTGTATTCTTCATTTCCTCTGAAGGCATCACCTGAGAAGTCAGTCCCTGGTGAATTATATATGACTCCTCCCTCGCTCCAGATCTATGAATAGGAAAAACTTCTTTTCATGTATAAGGAAGTCAAGGCTTAGAGAGTTTGAATAGTTAGAACAAGGTTGCTCAACTAGCTAGCCTATAGCTCAAATGACAGCCTTGGCGTCTCTGACTCCAAAGCCCTTCTTCACTCATCATTCTGACACTTACTTAAAAAAAAAAAAAAAAAGGACTGTTGCTTTACTATATACAAAATGCTTTCAAACATGTCACCTCCTTTAGTGCATTCAACTCAGCAAATAGAAGCTGTAATGTCTAAGACTGTCATGGCTTGTCAAACTTTACCCATCTAGTTGAGAAGGTGAGGAAAAGGCTGGAATCTAGGCACAGAGTACTGTGACCATTCCCCCCAAACTGCAGGGATCCCCTAAACATGGAAAATGCTCAGTCATAGTAGAAATAAAATAAATATAAAATCAATAGTGAGATTCCATTTTCACATACACAACTACACACACGCACACACAGCCAAACCAAAACCCAACTGCCAGTGTTGATGAGGGTTCCTGAAAACGAGCACTCTCATATGTTGGCTGGAGGATAATGTGGAACTATTTTTTGAAAGACATGAAATTTTTCATACATTTAGCTCTGGAAATTCTTCTTGTGGGAATTTATACCAAACAATAAAAAAAAATATGTGCCTCAAGGTATAGCAAAGTACATGTGTCCCAGATGTATTAAATTAAAAGAGAAACCCCCAGATAGAGAACTGTTTATAGTTTACACTCTGTGACATATCCTGCATTTAAAAAGTATGTTAAGAAGACTTAATGCTATGTGAAAATAGTTATGATTTATAACATCATAAAATAGGTCACAAGCCTTACATATAATTTTTATGAATGTTCTGAAAATAATATATATGCTTATAAATGTAAATAAATACCATATTTATATTTGTAAAAGAGTAGAGGGTTATCAACTGAAACATTAAATATGGTTATTTCTCAGTGGTACATGACAAGCAGTTTCTATTTTCTTGAAATAACTGTCTTTTGTGATCAAAATAAGAGACTTTAGTAACAGCAATCTTCCATTGATCCAAGTCCTTATTAGATAAAAGTCCTGCTTCTAAGCATAGCTACCCAAAGTTCATTAACAGCCTTTGTTAGTAACCCATTCACTCACTATTTTTGAGGCATATTTTGGTTTTTTGTGTGTTCAGATCTGTCTTCCAGGAACACCTCTAACCATTTCTTGGTCTTGTGCAATTCTACTTCCATCGTTCATAGCTAGTGCGTATGTCATTTATTTGGTCAAGGTTGAGTTGTTTGCTCTCTCAGATGTATTCCCATGGTACTTCATGTGCCTTTTAATTGTAGTACCACACGCACCACAATATTAATATCTATTTTATATGTTATTCTCCCATGTGAGATTTTTGAAGTGGACTATAATGCAGAGGTGGTGTTCGATAAATATCTATTAGATACACATGAATAAGAGATTAACAGATGTCTTTGCCTCATTTTAAAAGACTTCACTGACCACTCCATGAAAGCTCTGCTTTTAATTATGTGCTGACTGATATTAGCCACTTATATCAAAACAAGAAGCAATAGTCTTTGAGCTTCATTGCTTTTATGTACTCTAAAAGAATGTTGAAAAACTGTGCACATTTGATGAATTTTTAAGTTGACTTGCAAATGTTTCAACATAGATTTACGTGGTAGTGAAGGATATTATTTCCTGTTTATTGTATATTATCTAAATATATTAAATAGTTTTTTGTCAACACTTTGGTGCTGCAGCTTTAGTGTGTTCAACTTATGGAAAATAAATAAATTTATGAAATTACCAAGCCAGTTAGCTAAATATGACTTGTTTTTTATCCAAAAAATGTGACTTGAAACTACAGTTAATAATCTATATTAAGTGCTAATAAAATTAAATAATTAATTAAACAATTAGTTAAAATGCCTTATTCCTCACTCATTTCTGAAATTTGATTCTAAGATAATACACATTGATTGCCTTAAGTTTGAAATCTGGGTGAAATAAAATGCTGCCTTCTTCAATATTTCTGGCTTTGCTTTTATGGGACCCTGACCCTCTTTCAAGAGAAAACCCTTCCTTTATGGATCCTTTGTTTTTTCAGTCCCAGAGGATTTTATGCTCTGGAGAGTCCAACATAGCAAGACCAGCACACTCTTGCTTAGTGAGAAGGCTATTGCTTATGAATAAAGAGAGAAGGACAATTGTGAGATGGAAGTGGCTTAGGAGAAATGACAGCAGGAAAATTTTCAGGCAACTTAATTTTAGGAAAGAATGCCTTTGGCTGTTGAGTTCTGAAAATAGATTTCCTTGAAACCAGGTGTACCAGCTTTCTCCTGATCAATCTTTAGGTCTGTTTACATTGGTTTGAAGACCACTACCCCAAATGTTCCATGGAGGCAAATGTTCCATTCGAGTCACCTTTCAATTTCATCTCATTTATACTCAACATAATTAAAGAATCCTTTGAGCTTCTCAGAGGAGGGGAGCTACCTGTGTGATAGTGTGATAGAAGTCAGATTTGGGTTGTAAGTCTACCTGTATCTTACTGTTTATGTGACTTGGGTATTCAACCTTTCTGATTCAGTGCCTACAGCTTTGAAAGAGGAAGATTATAAAATCTACTCTATATATTATGCTGAGGATTGAATAATAACTTGTATGTATACAGCCTAAAGGAGAAGGGATGTGTGCATATGTATATTCAGTCTTTAATTAATTTAAATTGGCATTGAAGTTTGATAATAGGCGAAGTTCTGAGAAAGGGCAGTTTTGTTCCAGTTAAATATTGGGCTTATAATTTTCAGATGTTTGGAATCATGTACTCTAGAAATGAAGTTCTCTGCAATTATGTACTATTAAGTAATAATGTACACTTTGTAATGGATTTTGTGCCATGTGATTTTCAAACCACTCATACATAAAAGTATTCATAAATTACCTAAAAAGCCTACCTTTTATGTCTTTTATTCATTTTTAAACAGGGATTTGGGGAATTATTTGAGAAAGCAAAACTAAATAATAACAATAGAAAAATTTCCAATGGTGACAACAGCCTCTTCTTCAGTAACTTCTCCCTCCTTGGTGCCCCTGTGTTGAAAGATATCAACTTCAAGATAGAAAAAGGACAATTATTGGCAGTTACTGGATCTACCGGAGCAGGCAAGGTAGTCTCTTTTATTCCTCAATGTTAACAACTTAATTTGGCATGCATTTCTTCTTTTTACTTTTTTCTAGTTTGTAGTGTAAGAAGGTATTCTGTAGAAATTCTTAAAGGGAATCAGAATACTTGGGTGTAGTTTCTCTTATAATATAAATTGTTTCACTGATAAATTCCCCTTGCTTTTAATTTCCTCTTATGTTTCCCAGTAACTTTTCCTACATTTTATATTTTGCATAGTGTTCAACACATGTGACAGGTTTCAATAACTTTATTGAGCAAATGAATCATATATTTTTATCAGTTTTTAGGAACTATTAAAAAAAATCATCACTTAAATTTGACTTCAGTAAACTCATAATTTTTAAAAAGGTCCCCATTTTGTTGACATTAGAATTTTGGAAAATGATTCATATTTGCTTATACTATATGATAAAAAATGAATTTTTTGAGAAAATGTTAATTTCTTTAGTGGTCATCCTCCCCCAGTCCCCACCCATACCCAAGAACAACTTATTATATAAATTCAGGATATTTGGAAATATATCTGACAAAATCTAGTAGGTTAGAAGGAGAAATAGCTTAAGGATTGAACTTTATTTTCCAGGAGGAGACATAGTGATTTTCAAGGGTATGAGCTATCATGCAGTTAATGAAAAACACTGTTTTTCTTTTAACCATGGAGGAGGTAAATTTAAAGGACATGAAGGAATAAAATGAAAGATAATAAGGTGCTTTCTAATACTGGAATCAGCTACTAAGGGCAATAGGTATTTGCTTTGGAAGTCTACAAAAATAGTTTCTTGTTCTCATTTGATTGTTATTTTAGCTATGGTACTTTCTAGAAATATAAGAAAATGTTTAGTGATTTCTTAAAGTTTTTCAAAATACTTCCTGGAATTCTGTACAAGGACATAAGTCAGAAAGAAAAAAAAAGTAAGTATAAAAGGAAGGAGCAGTGATTCTACAAGGTAAAAATGTCAATAAAAATAGAAATTAAAGACTTCTGAAAGGCAATTATATATTTATATTTAGGATGGGGAGGACAGTATTTTGAAGAATTCAGTCTGAGATTTTGCAGGGGGGATCCCACAGAAAACTTCTTGCCCATGTATGTAGTGTCCACAGTGTTAGTAATACATTTGCTTATTTTTCTCCAGTTGTTTCCCTACATGTCACACAGGTCTTTTAAATAATGTAGTTATAGTTGTGCATTTTCTTCTTTAAAAAATCAATTCAGCATGTTATTTTTTTCTTCTATTTCTTATATAATATTGCAATTTTCACTCTGAAAAGAAAATGACACCAGAGGAGGAACTGATACTAGAGAGGTTAGAGATGATCTCCACAAGGATGTTTGCTTGTGACAGGATGGAATGTGTGTTTCATGGTATTTTTAAAATTAATTGTTTATGTTTTGAAGATCAATTCCATGAAAGATGTACAAAAATAGATTTGGAATTGTAAACTGCAAGACTTACCAGCAAATAAATTTCAGGCAGTTCCTTTAAAAATTGATGAGCAGATAATTACTGGCTGGAGCTGCAGCTGCATCTTAACAGGGAGTAACTATGAAGACAGTTGAGGAAGCCAGTGGTCTCCTAGGAATAATTGCACACTTCTGAGAAATAGTTTGCCAATCCCACCTAGAAGGCTGCCTTTTTGTACTGTTAAGAATGAGATATTTTATCATTTGGATTAAAGATCTAGATAAAAATTAAGATTGAATAACTGAAAATTTTAACATTTTGAGTTACATTTTATCTCACTCAATTTGGTAATTTGTACCAAAAGCCTTAAAATAACCTAATAATTCTTCCACTTGTATGATATATCCTAGTATATTTATAGAGATTTTACATAAAATTCTCCTGACCATACTACACTCTATGTATGTGGATGTTCTTGATGTTTTGAGTATGAAAAGTTCTCCAGGATGTATAATTGAGAAAAGCAATGAAAAAAAAACTGTCTATATATAATGCACTTTTTATATGAAAAGAAAGGTGGGGAACAATAAAAAAAATATATATTGATTACATACATATTAAAACATTTCTGGAGAGATACTAAAAACACCAAGAAGATTGACTTCACAGCATTGCTTTTAGTAATCAAATAGTGGGAAGAAAAGCACATATCACGTTGTTATCTCTTGAGATTGAGGTTCAGTTTACATTTCTGAATTTTCCAAAGTTTCAGCAAATTAAGATACTATTTTATTGACTAAATGATAAATTCATGTTCAATTTTATCACTTCTCTATTATAATCATCTAGACTGAAAAGGAACTATGACTTCTTCATTTTTCTAGCCCAAGTATCATCATAGGGCTTAGCACACAATAGGTGCTTTTCACCATTTTAATTGAACATCTATAGGAAAATGCTTTTTTTGTTGTTGTTATTCCAACCCATATAAAGTGTCCTGTATTTTGTAGGCTACTTTGGGTTACTTCATGAAATCGCACTGGTGTAGGAGTCTATACCACCACTGCCTTTGAGTGGAAGGTGGCATAGGGACTCCCTGAGGTCTGGGGATTTTAGTCCTTCTTTTTCTCAACAATAACTGAAGCAATCATTTGGCCTTGTTGACAAACCCTGACAACCCATTGTTTATATCACACGTCCTTGTCCAGCTCTGGTACTGAGTTTTAGCTTGACCCTGTAACTGGACATCAGATGTATAAAGCAAGCTATTAGCTCATATCTTTGTACTTTTTAAACAAAAATATAAATTGGCAAAGGGTTTTGTCAGCCTTTTGAAATTTTAGGAGATAAGAAATTGAATAAAAATATAATTGAATATACATACATACACAACCATCCATATCTGTGGGTTCTGTACCCTTGGATTCAAACAACTGCAAAGACATTAAAAGAAAATGTTGTGTCTTTACTGAACATGTATAAACATTTTCTTGTCATTCCCTCAATAGTAAGTGTAACAACTACTTACGTGGGATTTGTATTAAATTAGAAATGATTTTAAGGTATATGGGAGAATGTGTGTAGTTACATGCAAACACTACACTATTTTATAGAAGGGACTTAAGTGCCTGTGGATTTTGTTGTTTTCAGGGGTGTATTGAACTGATCTCCTTGGGATACCAAGGGATGACTATATTATGATTTTTAAAGAAAATGTGTATATTTGTTTTAGCAGTTATATTTATAAGAATAACTTTATAGCTGGGCATGGTGGCTCATGCCTGTAATCCCAGCAGCTGGGAAGCTGAGGCAGGAGGACTGTGAGTTCAAAGCCAGCCTCAGCCACTTAGTGAGGCCCTAAGCAACTTAATGAGACCCTGTCTCAAAATAAAAATTTAAAAAATGGGCTGTGGATGTTGCTCAGTGGTTAAGCACCCCTGAGTTCAATACCTGGTACAAAAACGAAAGAAAAAATAACTCATGTTAAATCTTTTATTCTATGTCACTCAAATGACCTCTGATAAAATCAGTGTTTTTTTCTTCCTCTGCTACCTTCTTTTCTCTGACTTGATTGTAGTGAATAGTATTATCTAAACATTTCTTTCTGTATTGATAAATATGTTTGTATGACTAGAATTGTTAACTTTAAGTGATATCCTTTGACTTGCAGCTTTTCTTGATAAGGCAATCAGCAAATTTCCTCTATACCCTACTTTTCCTTTGCCCTATTTATATGCCCTATTTCCTTTGTTTTTTATATCTTTATATGTTTTTTACTTTTAACTTATTCTCAGGGTGTATAACTTACTTGATTTTTGTTCTTCAACTCTAATTTTCTCATTACTTTCAATTTTAGTTCACATCTTTGTTCACTGATAGTTCTTTTGGGTTACCATCTCTGAATAATCGTATACTTCAGAGAAGTCTCTTGGAAAAACATTGCCTGACTCTTCCTCTTTTTGCCTAGTCTCTCCTTTATGAGATGATAATACTGCATCTACTTTGTAATGCTGTTGCAAATAATGTATAAATTAAAAGCACAAGTGGTTAAAGCCAGCAGCCAGTAGAGTGAGCACTCAATAAGTGTCAGCTATTACTAATCTTTCCTAGACCTTCTCCAGATCCACCCCAGTAATCTGAAGTAGGTGCCCCTTTTATGAGATCCTCTATCACAACACTGACACTGTGTGTTGTCATTGTCTCTTTCATTCCTTTTATCTTTTGTGCATAGCAGATTACCTGAAACAGGTAGTACTTAGAACATTTTAAATCAAATGTGTTTGAATCTTTAGAAATCAGAATATATATTTCTGTTTAGTATGATCATTTGAAAGTAAGTGAATACTGATAGAGATTTGATCAAGTAACTTAATAACAATGATTTTTATTTCTAGACTTCACTTCTAATGATGATTCTGGGAGAACTGGAGCCTTCAGAGGGTAAAATTAAGCACAGTGGAAGAATTTCATTTTGCTCTCAGTTTTCCTGGATCATGCCTGGTACCATCAAAGAAAATATTATCTTTGGTGTTTCCTATGATGAGTATAGATACAGGAGTGTCATCAAAGCATGCCAACTAGAAGAGGTAAGCAATTACATGAAAAATGGCCAATTATGCATTTTAAACCTTCAAAGTACCCAAATTATTTCTTTCTTTATCTATTCAATCAGTCATTTTGTATACATTAAAGTTTTGTCTAGGAGTAAGCCACTGTAGGTGAATTGATCAATAGAACGCGTGAGCTCTGCCTGAAGAAGCTTGTAAATACATCAAATAGATGAAAGTTACTTTCTAAATGATGGACTAATTTGGTCACATTAAAAACTCTTTATGAAGTGGTAAGAATTGTATTCACACATCAGTGAGATAAATATCTTCAGTGTACTTTTATATGGCATGTGATTTTGCTCCAAATTTACATAAGAGGATTTTAACAATTTTAATAACACCATCACCTAATGAAATGGATATTAATCTGATAGTAGAGAATTAGAGACAAAATTACCTTTTTTTTTGTACCAGGGATTAAACCCAGAGGTTCATAATCACTGAGCCACATCCTAACCCTTTTTTATATTTTATTTAGAGACAGGGTCTCGCTGAGTTTTTTAGGACCTGGCTAAGTTGCTAAGGCTGGCTTTGAACTCTCAATCCTTCTGGTTCAGCCTTCTGGGATTTGAGGCATGGGCCATTGTGCCTGGCCAAAATGATATTAAAATTTTTTCTTTGACTTTGGACATAGAACCATATAATCTCTTGATGTAATCTCTTGTGACTGCAATTCTCTAAAACAAAGTAAAGATGATGCTGTTGTTTCAATTCCTAGGAATTGAGGAATGGGCTACTTATTTGGAAATTACATAAAGTATTCCATATTCCAAGTGAAGCCAATATATAGATCTTAAAATTGTTTGATGCTGGGTTCAATAATTATTGATGTTAACATTAGGCTAGAGAATATATTATTATGAGGTTTATTGGAAATATTACTTCAATAGTATATGTACAATATGTCACAATGAATAATCCCACTATTATGTATAAATATAATGCACCAATAATTTTTTAATGAAATACTTGGTGTTTTTGATAGATGACATTTGACACTAATGCATTCATTTATATCACATTCTATGAAACAAATTGCAATGGAACTTAAAGTACAGTATACAAAATATGGAAAAAAGCTCCCTGTGGATTAGAGAGAGCTGTGAACTGGTGTAAGGGGCTCTCCATGGGTGCACTGACTTATTCAACAGCAGTTTTCTTAAAATTCTAATTCTTTTATTTTCTGTCTACTCTGAGAGCTTAATGAAAAGAAAAGCTATCCTATAAAAGTATTAAATTTGTCTTGAAGATGTCCATCATCCTCAAAAGTCCTTCATTCAGGAATAGTTTTTCATAGCCCAGATGGTAGAACACTCTGGACTTTTTAATTAAAAAAAATGAAGTGTTTCTAAAGAACACAGATATTTATCTGGAAGGTAGCGGGGATGTTGGTAATAAATTATTTATTTACGAGTAGAAAGTTTTAGAAGATTCCTGGTAGATTTTATTTTTTTGCTTTGAATATAAATTTTACTACAGAAATTATTTTATAAATAGTGGTTTGAGCTCACCAAGTAAACAAAATATATTTAGCCCAAATATAGCTAAGGAATATTACTAGTAATAAATTCAGAGCTATGGGTCTCTCATTCATGAAGTGAGTATTTGCCAACTTTGGAATACTGTGATAGACCCTGGATACCAAATTAAATACAACAGTCTATTTTTGAAAGGTTTGTAGCAGAGTGACCTGTATTAATAAGGAAGGATCATATGGTATGTGACTTGTACCTCAATAAGCTGTTGAAAATAATGAAAAGAAGAAGAAACAATAGGACATATTCTTCTTTTTTTCTGAGTGCATGGCCAGCCTTAATTTTTTAAAGAATATTCACAGGTTATACTACTACCACACCTCTCTAAAAGATACCCTTTATCCATTACTAATCAATTCACATTTCTTGTGCCTAATTTTACCTCCTTCCATCCTGGGCAACTACTAATCTAATTTCTGTCTCTATCAATTTGTCTGTTCTTAACATTTAACAAAAATGAAAATGTGCGATAGATCTTCTGTGTCTAAACAAACTTTTAAAGTAGAGAAGATAATGAGTCTGCATTTAGCAAACACTTATTAAAATTTGCTAAACTTTATACAGTGTAGCAGGAACAGGAGATGAATATGGATACAAATAGAACATGATCCATTTGCTTCAGGAGTTGATGAACTAGGGGGAAGAGAGAAACATTAATAAAGAATCTTATTAGTGGGCTGGGGTTGTGGTTTAGTGATAGAGTACTCACCTAGCATTCATGAGGCACTGGGTTCGATCATCAGCACAACATAAATGTAAAATAATGATATTGTGTCCACTTAAAGCTAAAAAAAATATTAAGAAAAGAATCTTATTAGGACCCTAATACAAATTGAAAGAGAAATTTTTTGTAGGAATAAAATGAAGAAACATGGACTCCATTTGTGTCTGCTTGTGGTAAGGAATAACCTCCAGATGGATACAAAGCTAATTTCCTCTGACAGAATGATTCACCATGGAATTGCAAGGGTGAAAGAATAAAATATATGGTCTCTAAACGATCTTTGCTTAATCCATTTAGTCCCATTGTCCAAGAGGTAGAACATCTATAAAAGCTTAACTTGAGCAACAAATGTACCACTTGTGGTAATTTTGAAATGATTATTAGGTTCTCAGAATGGAAAACTGAGACTTAATAGGTTAAGAACATTAGAGCTACCCATAAAGTAGAGTGAAGATTAGGTTGATGTAAAGAAATAGGAGATTAATAAATATATGTTCTTGAATTGTTGAGAAGATTAAATGATATATACATATAGGGTGCCTAACACAGCTTCTGGCACTATAGTCCATTTAGTAAATATTAAGTTGCCATTTCCCTTTGAGTTAGAGCATACTGTTACAGAGCATGAGGGCAGGAGCCAGGGGATGGGGGGAGGTGATGGCAGGGAATTCCTCAATGAGTGAGTGACTATTATAGAGATAAGATGGAGGTTAGCATCCTTAAGGAAAAGGAGAACCAGAAAGCCTAACAATGAAAAGCCATCAAAATGATTTTAAAATTTCATTTTTATTGGTATATTTTAATTATACATAATAGGGGGATTCATTGGGAATGCCCATTCATGCACATAGCATAATCATTCCCAGTACTTCCCTTTCCCTTTCCTCTTCCCTCTTCCTGGTTCCCTTCCTCTACTGTCCTAGTCTCCCTTTTAATTTCATGAAGTCTCCTCAAACACACATTTTCCCCCTTTTATCTCTAGCTTCTACATATGAGAGAAAACACATGACCCTTGACTTTCTGAGTTTGGCTTCTTTTGCTTAACATAATTTTTGTCAAATTCCATTCATTTTCCTATAAATGACATAACTTCATTTTTCTTTATAGTTGAATAAAGCTCCATAGTGTTTATATACCACATTTTCTTTATCTATTCATCTGGTGTTGGGCACATAGGCTGTTCCTAAAACTTGGACATTTTGAATTGCATTGCTATAAACATGAGTATGCATGTATCACTATAGTATGATGAGTTTAATTCTTCTATATATATACTAAGGAATAATAAAACTGAATCATATGGTGGTTCCATTCCTAGACTTTTGAGGAATCCTTATACTGATTTTCATAGTGATGGTACTAATTTGCAATCCTGCCAACAATGTATAAGTATTCTTTTTCTCTTATATCCTTACCAGCATTTATTAGCATTCATATTCTTGATGGTTGCCATTTTAACTGGAGTGAAATGAAATCTTAGTGTAGTTTTGATTTGTATTTCCATTTTGATTGCTAAAGATATTAAACATTTATTTTCATAATCAATATGAATTTTGCTGCTGACAAAACTGGCTATAAGAGAAATTATAAAGATGTTCATTTATAAATATGGTAGTTGGTCTGCATGACCCAATCCACAAAAGTTGGGATGTTCTCTGTAAGAAACCAATGGCTTCCTGGAAGAGAAAAAAAAAAGAGAGAGGGAGAGAGAGAAGATGGCATAAGATCTTGAAAGTTTAGATTGAGGGCACATTTGTTCCACAATGAAGAAATAATTATGGGTTTGGAAAGTGATCCTTCTTTCTATGTCAATTTGCTTGTGTGGTTATCTCAGACTCTGTTCACTGTCGTGGAAGCAGGGTGGACATAAAATGAAAGTATTATCATCCCTGCTCTGTCCAAGGGCTTATAGATTGATTTGGGGGGAAATGAACATTAAGGGCCTATTTCAACATGATTCAAATCATGATTTGAATGATTCGAATCATGTTGAAATACTCTTAAATTACTGCAGAATCCCAGTAGCTTGTAGCCTGCTTGAGCTATCCCCAAAATTGGACACTTTGAAGGATGAGTCAAAGATAGGAAGCATATTCTGGACAGAGGAAACTGTATGAACAGAAATAGAGAACATAAAGTCACTTAGTTTGTTCAGGGAGCTTCAAGCATATTGATAAAACCAGAGTGTAATGCAGGAACAATGACTGGGCAAGAATGGAGTTAGAGAGCCATATCATGGACACCAGTCTCAGAAATTTGGTCTTGGAGAGTTTTAGGTAGGGGAACAACGTAATCCCTCTGAAGTTTAGGTATATCACTTTGTGACAATGAGGAGCAGAATTAAAATGTTTGTGGAGTAGCAAAAAAGAATAGGTCTTAAAGCCTGAAAGACCAGGTTACTAAAGAAAGTCATTTTACCTTGCTATATACTGACTTTTATGCTCTACAACACTAAGTGAACTACATCTTTTGTGGAGTTTTGTGGGTTTTTCTGGCACACAGAAAGTTCTTAATGAATAAAATAGCTATGATTATTATTGCCAGTACTATTTGCTGATCCGACTAGGTGTAACCCACTTCAGTAATGCTCATGATAATTAAGAAGAAATAAAAATTAAGCAGAGGAATTGTGAGATACCAAGGAATATCATATTTATGTACTATTTAAATCAATACGGAAAGATAAAATCAGGAAAATGGCCTTTCAGGGAAGAATGAGTTGTTTCCTCAAGAAATTAGAGGAACAGAGGAATTGGTTCAAGATTAAGGATTTCTTGTACAATAGGAATCAAAGAGGGTGACAGGTAAATAGGCTATGGGTTCAGAACGGAAGGACATGGATGTGAACTACGAAGAACTGAGATATCTGATCAAGGCAGGAAATCACAAGTTTAGTTGAGAAAGAACCAATGGAGGATGTCACTGGGTGGGATTTGATAAATAATGACTATGATTATTTTTGAAATATATAATCTCAATTATACATTTCAAAAATGTATGCATTTTTGTTCTTTTTTCCTCTTTGCCTAAAGTGTCAAGATATATCTGTTTGTTTGTTTTTTAATTTCAAAGAATCCCTAAATCTTTGCTCCTTTCTGTCAAGCTGATTTTTGCAACTGTATTTTGCCTTCTTATTCCCTCTATGATAGGCAAAAGCACCCAGGAATTTATTAAATTACTTGTCCTTCAAACTAGCAAATGTAGTGTACATAATGAGTAAATTAATATATGCCATTTTCTTCTGTGTTGAATGTTTCATATATGTTGTTCTTATCTATCCAAATAAAAGGCAAATTCCTCTGGAACAGCAACTCCAAAGACATTATTATGGTTTATTCTACATAGTACATTGATAGAATAGTAAATTTTTATTGGATAATTATTCTGGAAATGTTTTGAAGTTGCATATTGCCTACAAGAATTTTGCTTAGAAAATGTTCTTCTGTGTGCCTCACACCCTTGGAGCTTGAGAAGATTATTACATGACAGCACATGATTGATAGGAGTAACACAAACATAACTGGAGGTTTTTTTCTCTACCTTCACAGTCAAAAATCAGAAGTTTTCCTTATTTTCAGTAACTTGAGGATCTTTATTTTTTGTATTTTTGTTTATTATATAAATATTCTCTACTTTGATAAAGTTCAGTTATAATCTCCATAAAATATAATCCCTGTGTGCCAAATGAAGATTTTAAGTGCAGAGTAATTTTGATCACTGGAAAAGGAGATACTTACAGAGTCCTTGGTAATGGGCTTAACGATCCCTAAATATAATCTTTATGTTGTCCCTGTCTCCAAACATTCATGATTCAATCTGTTTTCATTTTGACTGCAAAAGCTGGTCTGTTTCTAATGTGTTACACCTAGACTTGGAATTGGTGAGGAGAACTGAGTATTCTCTTCCTCATTTTTTTGTTTTTGTTTTTGTTCAGCCCTAATATCTTCAGAGCTCTTGTGTATGTAATGATGCTCAGTGTCACAGGAGTAGGCAGGTTTGTGTAAATTTGGATAGGGAAAAGCATGCACAACATATTTCACATAGTTTTCTGATTTCAGTTTGTTGTTGGAAATTATTCACTCAGTAAGATACCTTAAAGACTTTATCACAGGGAAGGGCATAGAGATAGTTCTATGATGATGGAATAATTTGTAACATGCAGCCACAGATGGGCAAGCCATGTTCAGATTCTTTTTCTTTCCCTCCTCTTTTGAAAATATCTCCATGCCCTGCTTTATAAAACCTACTTAGAATTTCAATTGCACTAGCATGGATTCCTAGGAAAATTTATAATTATTTTAAAAATATTATTTTGCATCCCTGTGGCTATTAACTTATTCTCCCATATTTTTCCCCATGTACAAAAACTATCTTTAGAGTCTTTCTAAACATTTGTAGCTACTGTAACTAGCACTAGAGACTTTACTAGCTTAAAAAGAGGAATCAACTTAATTGAGTCCTGGTTAACGTACTTCTCTCTTATAAAATTATAATCATATTTCACTATTGAGCGAGAGAGAGAGAGAAGAGACACACTATTCTCTTGCCCTTTTTATTTCCAGAACACCACTTCTCCTGCATGTCACCTTTATCACAGTCTACCACATAGCTCCATAGCTGAGAGGAAGAGAACTCTAGGCAGCCAGTGTTTGGGTAATGAGTAATTGGACTGTCTTTATTCAGTGACTCACTCTCTTATAAGAGTACCTGGACCTGGAGAAGTAATTGGCTTTTATGATAGTGTGTGGTGGGGTACATGGGTAGGGAGTGTGAGAAGGAGGTCAGGGGCTTGGGTTATGTAATTCGTATTCACAAAGTTGTTGCGATACTTTTGAAACCACAAAATGATCTTCATTATCTGCCATGACAGCCATTACATATGCATTGTAATAAAAATATTTACTGTGTGTTGAAAAAGGTAAACTCTGCATGTGTTTTTTATTTCAATGTTCCTTGAGAGTTTTCAGATTTAAGTTACAAGAAAAAAATTGAGAGGGAAGTTGGCAAGAATTAACTAAAAGGGGGAAAAAAACTTGGGAGGGAATTTGGCAAGAAATATGAAAAACCTCGGGAGGGAAGTAGGCAAAGAAATGAGTTAATGACTGTTCTGGAAAATAAATTCCATCATGCAGATACCACATGACTAATTGAATTTGAATCTGACCTCTGGATCTTCATGTCTGGCAAAACTAACCCGTAGGAGCTTGAGGCTTAACCTTTAAATGCTCAACCCACCACTGTAGGAGAATTCACAAATTTTCAGTTGGTATAACTGAAACAATAAAGGTGCTATAAGAATTAGCATTTACATTTAGTATCAGCTAAGAAATAATGGATATCTCAAACAGATATTTGAAACACATTGAACTATGTCACCTGAACCAGAATAAACCACATTGACTGTACCTTGAACTAACTTTAATTTTCCACTGATAGATAATAAAGTTTGAAGCATTAATACTTATTTAGTATAATATGCAACTAGAACATTTATTTTGTAAAACTATTGAACCAGAATCAAACAAGAACGACATAGAGTTTCATGAACTAAATTGCTACCTTGCTTCATTTGAGTCCTGGAAGTTAAATATAAATATTAGCATCTATGAACAGAGTACACGTGTCAGTAGTGTGCTAAGTACTTTATATGAATTCATCCATGGAACCCTCACTTTCACTTATCTAGTGTCAACTTTGCATAGAGTTTGCAGTCCAAGTGTAAATGTGCTGATTCTAAAAGTTTGAGCTATATATTAGGGGTGAAGATGAAAATTCTAGAGCTAATTATTAGGTTAACAAATGAGAGTTCTTACGTCTCTAAAACCAAAATAGCCCTGAGACTGCCCCTCCTACTAAGATTTGGGCAAGTCAACAGAATGGTAGTATACAAATATAATTATAACTGTCTGGGACCAAACTATCCTACAATAATGAAATTAGGACACTAAAGCCAGACCTAAATATTTAAAACACAAAATAAAAAATCATGAAGTTTAAAAAGAGCAAAGCTGTATTATAAAAACTGTATATATACATATGCCTGATGTTTCAATCCCAGTTGAAGAACTGGGATTCTAAACTCAAGTTTTCCATATTTTAGATATATGTAAATTAAGAAAACCTTACCCTTGTTTTTATAATAGACCTTAGACATAGAAGCGTCTTCAGTAATCCCTAGCTGAACTTAACATCAGTATCTGCTTCTGGGCTTCTCATTATGTTTTGACCTTATTGCCACAGAGAAATGTTCATAAAGACCTTCCCAAGAAAGAAATCTTGGTGTTTCTAAAAATGAGTACAAGAATTTTCTAAACAAAACAGCTCTTTAATGAAAGATTGTATTATCATTATTGCCTTTCAGAACCACATCTATAATACCAACTTTTAGTTTACAGGGTTAAATAAATCTTTGGTTCAAATTTGATGAATTAAAAATTTGTTTCAACAAATATTTGTTGAGTTCCTAACCAGCTCTGTGTTAACTCTAGATCTACCTGGAAATATAACAAGGACCCCTGTTTGTAATGAGGTTTTGGCTTACAGATATTTAGGGAGAGAAAAAAAAAAAAAAAAACAAAGATGATGCCAAGTTTGTAAAAATTCAATTTTAAAACTTATTTAATTATTTTTTGAATTTTCCCAGCTTTATTGAGGTATAATTGACACATAAAATTGTATATATTTGACATGTATAATGTGATGTGATGATGTACATATGCATAGTGAAATGAGTACCACAAGCAAGCTAGTTAATATATCCACCAATCATGTAGTTGTCATTTGTGCATGTATGTATGTGTAGTGAGAACATTTAAGATTTGTAATTTTCAAGTATGTAACAGATTATTATTAACTATAGTCACAGTGCTGTACAATAGATCTCCAGAAATTATTCATCCCTTTTAACTGAAACTTTGTACCCTTTGACCAACACCTTCCCATTCTCCTCCCTTCCCTGTGTCAGGTTTCTATTGTGGGTAGTTGGGTAGACAGCAGTAGCACTGGCTGAGGTATGTTGGTAAGGTAAAAAACAGGTGCTCCTTTTTGAAATACTGAGGTGATTAGGGAACTCTGGAGAGGACCTGTGGGTCTAGATCTTTGGCGCTGGAGCTGGACATGAGGGAGATCTTACTCTGTGGATTGGCAATGGTATTATAACAGTAGATGATGTCACCAAAATAAGTATAGTGTGAGAAGACTGGACTGAGGACAGAATACCAATATTTGTGAGGTAGCAGAGTGAAAGGGGTCCATGGAGGACACAGAGGATAAGACTGACAAGGGATGGATCTAGGAGAAGGGGTGACTATGGAAGGGAAGGAAAGAGAATATATTTTAAGTAATAGGGAATGCTTAATAGTGGCATCTTCTTTGGAGAGGTCAAGTGAGATTTTTAAGAACTTATTAGATTCATTTTTTTTAATTTTCCAAAACTTGTACAAAACAATAGAAAAGAAATGGATAATCTAACATTAAAAATGGACAATGTACATGAGCAGAAATTTTATTAAGATATGTAAAAAATGCTCAATCAGATTAATAATTAAATTAAAACAACAACATGCCTGAATGACAATAGAAGGGAGGCTGATGAGAGGGAGCAGTTGAAGATTCAGTGCAGAAGAGAAAAGGTTGAATTATACATAGCATGAGGAGGCCCAAACCATAGAACCTGTTCAGAGGTCTAGACTCAGGCAGGTGCATGGAGCCCACTTGTTATAAGTTAGAATGGATAAAGAAAAGTCCTTGTGGATGCAAATTTGTGGTGGGGTGTATTGGGAAATTGAGTGAGTTCATATTCAGTCATTTATTAAAAAATGTTTATTGAGCTACTTCTGTGTGTCAAGAATTTACAAGTTGACAAGGTAGTACCTCCTCTTATGAAACTTACATTCCACTTAGAGGAGACAATTTATAATAGTTTATAACAAAACTATTATAAACTGTTTATAATAAAAAATCAATAATACTTTCTTTCTGGTGATGGTACAGTAAAAACAAGTAAAAGATAGTGATGAATGGAGTGAGAAGGAAAATGCTTCACTGGACCTCATCCTTCTACTCCAACATCTGAGCTACTATTTCTCTTCATTTATGTCTTAAATGTAGTACACATCACATGATCATAATCATCTCCCTAATGAAAATGCTGATGTTTGTCCTCATGATTCCTAGAAAACAAAAACAAACAAACAATAAAAAAGGTAGAAAGACAGAAGGTCTTCCACTTCACTTTCAGGTTCCTTCCATTTCACTTTCACACATTATAAAATTGGTGAAATCCAATTCTCATATAGAACTCTAGCAACAGAGGAGTCTGGGAAACTCAGTGTTGAATATTCTAACCCTGTTTTTTGGGAGTTTGGCTAACTTCACTTAGCATTATCTTCTCCAACACCATCCATTTATCTACAAATGCCATGATTTTATTCTCTTTTATTGCTGATTAATATTCCATTGTGTATATATGCCACATTTGTTTTTATCCATTCATCTACTGAAGGGCATATAGGTTGGTTCCACAGTTTAGCTATTGTGAATTGTGCAGCTGTAAACATTGAGGTGGCTATGTCCCTGTAATATGCTGTTTTTAAATCCTTTGAGTATAGACCAAGGAGAGGGGTAGCTAGGTCAAATGGTGGTTCCATTCCCAGTTTTCCAAGGAATCTCCATACTGCTGTGCTTTATGTGTGTAATAAGAATTGTAATGCATTCTTCTGCCATTTATTTTTAAAAATTCAATTAAAAAAAAAACTATTTTAACGCTGGTGCACAGGAAAGTACCCTGGGAGGGGAGTGAGTGGATCTTTAATCTGCAGTAGCTTTTCTTTACTGGGGATGTGCCATAACCTAAACAGTATTTTAGGAAGGTTAATATAGAATCAGTATGTTAACTAAAGAATAATTAAGATGTTATGGTTAGATGTGTATGAAAGACTGTTATCTCATATTAAAGAAAAAGAGAAATTGACAGAACCAGCAACATAATCCAGATCTTCTATTTATCTTTTTATATGGTCTATTAGTGCTGCATATTTGAAAATAAACTCCTGGACTAATGAGTTATCCTTTGACATTATTGATTTTAAGTTAGAATTTCATGCTAGTTAGTTTCATAATGATTACAGTAGTATTAAACCATTAGGACTATGAAAATGCCATTTGCAAAGGAGATTATGATAACAAAGGTTAGTGAACTATTTGTATTGAGAATTCCATGGCATAGTTTTGAAAAATATTTGTAGCATATTTATTTTCATGAAAGTGACACTTTGAAGTTACCACAATACTAAGTAAGTATATCTGGGAAAACTACCCACCTATTCTAACATATTGGAAATTTAAATAAGTCAGGAATTTTCTTTCAAGATCTGCTTCCAAATTATATTCTCTTTTCCTCTCCCTTTGGGGCAGAATCTCTTCTCCATGCCTCATAACCTTAAATTTAAAATATGGAAGTCTGCGAGCAGGTGGACAGTCATCACAGGGCTGAAGCCTGTTCAGAGCAAGCTGAGCAGCTCCTAGTTCAAAGTCAGCTCTTGAGAGAACAAGGAACTTCAGAGGTAATGGATGGGTAAGGGTGAAGCCCATCTGCTACTCCTCCCAAGGAACTGAATTCTAAAGCAGGAGGCTTAGTGACTAGGGAACCGGAAAAGATTTGGGGAAATTCACACCAGAACCAAGTTCAAGATAACACAGTAATGTTCTAGTGAAGTACTGAGAAGAGGTCTTTTTCACACATTGAATTTGTCCCAGCATTTTGGGTGGGCAGACCTAAAGGAGGTAGTTAAGGAATTAGCAGCTTCTAAATACCTGTTCCTGGACTAGATGGATCAAATCATCCCCCAAAACTTTTAAGAATTAAACGAGATTTTTAAGGGGAATTTGAGATGTGAAATTATGGTGTTCAGGAATCTATAGTTAAATCAGTCTACAGTCAGGCCAGAATAAAGTAAGAAAGATTGTTTCAGTTATCTTTTTTTTTTGTGTGTGTTTCATATAACAGTTTTCATTTAATACTCCAGCTGCTGAGAAGTTCAGGAAAACTAAAGCTTAGTGTTCTTGTCCTTGGGGAGGGGACGTGTATCCTATCCTAAACATCTTAAATCACTGTACTCTACAGCTTTTCTTTCAAAAGTGTTCAAGTAAATTCAAATACACACCTACATACCGAAGAGATATAGAGATATTAATAGAGTTGCATATATACTCACAGGTTACACATACAACAAACACTTACATAAACAGGAGTTTAATATTGGTAACAAAAGTACTATAACATTCATTTTTGTAGTTTTGTTGATTCCAGCAAAAAAAATGTATTCAAATTTAGTTTTTCTGCTATGAATTTGGCTAGTGACCATCAGTGAAGGAAAATCTTCATTTTTCAAGTTGATTAAGAAGTCTTACTTCTCATACTGTATAGCAAGGTTTAATCTTCAACCAATATTTCTATTTACAGCTATTTATATTCAATCTTAAGTTAACAAATTACCTTACCCTTATAAATAAAACCTCAATTTTATTCATTCTTTTATGGTACTGGGGAATGAACCCAAGGGTGCTCTACCAGGTACCCCGCCCCTTTTATTTTGAGACAGGATCTCATCAAGTTGTTGAGTCTGGCCTTGAACTTGCAATCCTCCTGCTGTAGTCTTCTGAGTATGTGGGATTACAGATGTGCACCACTGCATCCAGCTTAGAACTTCAATTTTAATTTGTGAATTCATTAGTTGGAATTCATGCTAGATAGTTTCATAATGATTATAGCAGTATTAAACCACTAAGACTAAGAAGCTACCATTTGTAAAGGAGATTATCATACCAAAGATTATGATAACAAACTGCTATGGAAGTTTGCCCCTCTCCCTTGTATATATATTTGTACAGATGCATGCTTACACAATAGCTGTGTGAAAAAAAAAAGTTTAATTCATTTTTTTCTCTCTTTCCAGTACATTTCTGGCTTTTATACTCTCTATCCTTCTCTTCTATCTTCCTGTTTCCTTTACTCCTATGACACATCTCTCTTCTCTTGCCCAATTTCCTTGTACATGAAGCATGATACACATTCAGTAGTTTTTAAATATTAATAACAATGGCATTAACCAGCCAATGACTCACTCTTAAAAATGTGCATTAATTAATATATTAAATGGAAATTCTCTCAAGTTAATATCCCTGTACCTCTAACTTCTCACCCTCCTCCCCTGCCACAAGCATCTGTATTGTCAAGGTTGTTCTAAAAGTGATAAGCTAGCCATAAAATAAGGTTTATGGTGTTTTCCTACCTTCAAAGTTTCAGGAAGCTCAAATGTACTCAGTAAATATTGCAAAACCACACAGGCGTATTAAATATAACACCCTACTATTTCTTTAAAGTTCTTGTTTTCTCTCTCCCTCATATCTCTCTCTCTCTCTCTCTCTCTCTCTCTAATAATACCATATATCATTGTTCTGCTGTATGTTCAATTCAGAGTTAATGAGCATTATATTAGCAGTTCCTCCTGAACAACTTCATGTTTGTTTGGTCTAGTTGAATAATGTTAGAATGATAAAATAGTATTTTTTAAAAAAAGTAAAATTGAAAACTGACTCATAGTGAGGTAGGGAGAGGAAGCATGGGAGGAATAGACAAACTCTAGATAGGGCAGAGGGGTGGGAGGGGAAGCGGGGCAGGGGGTTAGCAATGATGGTGGAATGTGATGGACATCATTATCCAAAGTACATGTATGAAGACATGAATTGGTGTGAACATACTTTATATACAAACAGAGATATGAAATGTTGTGTTCTATACATATAATAATAATTGTGATGTATTCTGCTGTCATGTATTTAAAAAATAAAAGCAATTAAAAAAGGAAAGAAAATATGTGAAAAGGGCACATATCACATTGAATATGTTATACACTCCTTAACAATAAAACAAGTTAATCTTTATTGCATACTTATTATATTATTACTTTGACCTGCTCTAGTACTCTTTATCTAAGTATTTTCAGGTGTTTTACAATGTCAAACAAACACAGTATTGCATGCACAGAATACTTTGAAGTTGGTATTTGCCTTTCTGATCAGCATGTTGTAAAGGAAGTCAACCCAGACAGCAAGTATCTAGATGAACACCTCATACCCTGGTGGGCATCATCATTACAGGGAATATGTAGATTCATGGGCCATGTCCACATTCTTCTGAGTGAGAATAGATACAGCATTAAAAAACAAACAAACAAAAAACTCCCAAGTGATTTTGATAACATGCCTAAGAACCATACCTTAAGGACTAACAATCTATATATTTGATTTTATCCTTAGACAAACTATGCTGAGGAAATGAAAATTGAAATTATTGTGAAAATATAAATATTAAATATGTCTCTTTCAAAGAAAAATTAATTAATCACAGAAATTAAAGACTTTGATTTGTGACTATGTTTATTTTTCCATTAAAACCTCCTAGTAATTTGATTTTTAATAAGAGTTTAAATCATATTTAGTGTCTTAATTCCAATGGATGATTTCCCCCCACAATTTTTGTGGGTAGCTCTTAAGGAACTCAAGTTAATTTGCAGTGCAAGCAAAGAGAAATATAATTTTTTCTCTATGTGTAAGGCTTCTCTTAGTGGCACATGCCCTTATATGGCCTTTTAAAAAACTTGTAATAGCACCAAGCAGCATTAAGTCTTTTTAAATTATAACTTACATCATAATGAAAATCTACTGTGAAGTCTAAAACCAACACCCTTTAGATAAATATATTACCAGATTTGAGTGCCCTTAGTAATCAGCAAAGATAAATGTTTAACAGTGCATACAAGACAGAGTGCTTTATGTTAAATCAAATAGAGAAAGCCAAACACTAATAAAGAAATCTGCAAATGAACAATAAACTAGGTAATCAGAACATGTACTCATATTAATAGCAGGATATTGGTATTACTAATGTGTTTGGTTTGAAAATAATGGACTTAATCACAGTTTTCCATGCCCCCACTATATGGTTTCATTTCAGTCTCAGCAATTTCATATTAATTATGATCTCTGAGATACATATTAAGTTATCCAAACGTATACATTTCCCTTAACAAATGGTTTCAGTTCAGAAAAAGGAGCCAGACACTTGGCAGAGAACATCAAATCTTTTCAGATGCAGGAATTTATTATTTCCATACTTTTAAAGGTCATTATTCATACTTTTAAAAGGTAATGCTACTAATGTGTATTCTAGACAGGAAACTTTCCTAGCATCCCTATTTTCTTAACTATGTTGTTAGGGGTCTACACAATTCCTAGTAGGACTCTGTCCTTGTCATCATCATTCTAGCACAGAACTCCAAGCTTTGTCAGTTGCCATTATGAATGAACTATGTACTTTTCCAATCTACTTAAATTATTTTACAACCATATATACATATGGTTATCTATGGACAATATTTATTAGTTTTGTTTGTGCAGCTTTAAAATTTATGTATGTGGTATAATTTGTGTACATCATCCTTTCCCTTGCTTCTTGGCTCTTATTGTCTTTTTGAGATCTAACTGATATATAGAAATCTATTTCATTGCTTTTTTGCACCACTGTGTTGTACTCATAGTTCATTGCATTTTATTTTATTGACGAACATTTGGGTTGTTCAATATTGAAACGAAAATCTTTGTAAGATTTTTTTGGCATAAAATCCTGTCAGTGGAATTGCAGGTCACAGGAGAATACACAAATTTAAATTTCATTAAGTACTACCAAATTAAACTTTTAAGCAGCTAAACCTATGTATAGCACTACCAACCTTTATTCCTCATATCTTTGAAAGTTCCTGTTATTGATTTTAATTGTTGAAACTTTGATTTCTCTTTCTTTACCTCTATTGTTCTGATTTGCAGTTCTGTGATTACATGAAAGATTTTACATATTTTCATGTTTGTTAACCATTCTGATTTCATTTTATTTGCTATTTGTGTGTGTGTGTGTGTGTGCATGTAAGTTATTGTGGTGGCCATGAAGTGTGTCTTACCAACCTCTGCTACAGGGGACATAATTATAAGAAGGCTCCAGTTGTGTATTGAAGTCCTTCACTGAGTTTATCATGAGACTACTTCTTCCACATGAATGAATGAGTGTGTGGGGATATAAAAGCATATCTGTAATGTGAGATGCAAGACTTTATTGGCTAATTTTTGGCTCACAGATTTCCAACCCTTCCTTAGTCTGAAAAGGAATTCTAATTGCCCAGTCCAACTTTCTATTCCTTTTTCCTTCGCTTGGGGTTCCGATTTGCATGAGATCTCACAGTCTTCCCTGCCTATCTCCATGTTTCCTTTTACACAAGTATTTTTCCTAATAATATCCTTTCACATTTTGTACCATTTTGGTATCTATGTTAATCAGGTATATTGGTCTCTAGTTTTCATTCCTTGATGTTTCCTTATCTAGTTTTGGTATCAGAGTAATATTGGCTTCATATAATAAATTTGGGAGTCTTCACTCCCTTTCTACGAATTTGAGGAGGATTGGTTTCAGTTCTTCTTTTAAAGGTTCTGGTAGAATTCAACTGAAAATTTATCTGGTCCTGGGATTTTCTTTGTTTAAAAGCTTTTCATTACTGCTTCAACCTTTTTGTTTGTATGTCCTCTTGGTTCAGTCTGGGTAGGTCATATGTGTTTAGAAATAAATCAAGATCATCTGGATTTTCTAATTTATTGGAATACAGGTTTTCAAAATAGTTCTGTGGATTTCTGAAATGTCTGTGGTGATATCTTCTTTTCTGTCTGAAATCCCAAGACCATATACATAATAATTTCAACCATAGTACATCTGGCAACTTTGTGCAAACCTGGGTCTTATACCCATGGCTTCTGATTCTAAGTCCAGAGCTTTTTCCATTGATCATCCCTCATAAAGTTCTTATAATATCATACTAATTAAGGCTGTGTAATTCAATGTGAAGAATCTGCTTTTCCTCTAATGGGAGACTAGGGCGAATTATCACATTGTGTGGCATTCTACTCAAGGCAAAAGGGGAATGCCATATTCAGATCATTGACAAAGATTTTATTTAAAAACTGCAAAGCTCACCAATGTTTGAGTGTATATTATGTACCAATTTCTTTATATTAAGTTCATTTTTTAACCACTGTTAAAGGAAGATACTGCTATATTATCCCCATTTTATAAATGGAGAAATGAGATCCAAAACAGATTTGTCTCAAGCTATTTGTTAGTTGATAATAGAGACAGGGCTAGAAAAGAAGTCATTTTGTTCTCTGGTTGCCACATATATTTTCTATTTTGTTTAAAGTTTTATTTTATAATCTAAAGTATTTTGTTTAAATTATTGTATTTTATTTCATTGCTTTGTATTTAGTGAATATTTTGACTTCTTTAAAATACAGGTATTATATAATCTCCTAAGGGAGAAGTTTGGCTTATAATAACCTTTTGTTTATACTATCTTAAGAAAATTAATGTAATAAAATTATATTTGTTGTCTTTGGGCATTTAAATTCAGCAGGGATATTTATTAAAGTGTAGATTGTAGTTCCTTATCTTTATTTTATTTTTGTCTCTTCCTCTTCAGTTTTCTTATCTCTTTTATTCTGCCAATATCCTTTTGCTTTTTCTTAAATATATATCTATTCCTTGTGACAATCTTTTCTTTTCCAATTTTCTTTCTCTTCTCTGTATGCCTTTCTTCGTTTTTCTTTCCTTTTTGTTTGCAGATTGCTAGGGGCTGGCTCCTTCTGTTTGTATTGCTGTTTTGGTATGTGATCTATTAGAGAAGTATTCCCTGGGAAATCAGGATCTCCAGAACATGGTGGGATTCAGTCCCCACCTCCTCACCCAAGTTCTTGTAGATACTTAGAGAGATAGATACATTTCTTTATTTGTGACTTAATGACTGAGTCACCTCCCTTCCCCATCTCTCTTCCTTTCATCATCTTTTATTCTATAAATCTTTATTAAATGCTTGCATCATGCTGCAAATTTTCATCTCTGAATCCATAACCCAGTCTCTACATTTCACTGTGTCATAATCATACTTTCAGGATAAGTAATGATACTCTGAGTTTAATTTTTTAAAATTTTAAACTGATTTAACTTGTACTACGTTGAACTTATATTTGAAAATAAAGAAAATGTAATTTCAGAACAAAACCTCATAACAAAAATAGCAAGGCTTTTAAAATGTATTAGAAAACTTACCTCTTTTATAAAAGATTGCTCTTAACCTAATCATATGAGAATGATTTCTTCCTTTTTCCCTCCCTCTTTTCCCCCTTCATTCCTCCCTCCCTCTTTCCCCCTTCTAAAATATTTAAAGAGATTTTTTTTTCTAAAATTTTAAATAAAACGGATTTGGGGGAAGAAAACATGAGGGCAGGGGTGAAGAAATAAACATGTAAGCTGGCTTGCTACTTTCAATAAAACTTAAACAAACAAACAAACAAACAAAAAAAAAAACTCAAAGGCTTAAAGAACTAGATGTTCATGGAAGTGCTCCTCTAGTAGATCTAAAGATTTCAGTCACAAGTGTGAGATTTGGCTGCAATTCTTTTAATTTGGATGGAACCATAGGTATGTGGCCCAATTTATGAGCTGATCAAACTAAATGACCAACTAAATGACTTGCATTTGAATTAATTGACCACTAGTGCAGATAGAAGGCAACAAGAGTACTTGCTTTCACATATCTAATTATCTCTGAAGGTCCTCCTCATATGCAGGGCTGTATGGGTCTTGATGGGTCTGTTATATTCATTTCCCCAGCACCTATGTGTCAGATTCCACCAAGTCCTGCTGCATCTTCTCAGACTTCCCAGTATTTTTGATCCCAAGCTTTTAGTCACCTGAAGTCAGAAATGTTGATAGCAACAGTTCCTTTGAGGCAGTGACTACTAGCATAGTTCTATCCTGCAGGAGCTGCCAAGTAGTTCTTAACACAAGTGACCATTAATTAATTTATCTGCTTTGTGTTTGGAGTTTTGTGTGTGAGGTTCTACTTCATTTCATATACCAGACAAAAGAAATAGATGAATAATAAAAGTAATCTTGCTAATGCTTCAAATACAGATATCACTGATGAATTATTTCTGCATTGCAAAAGAAAAAAAAAGACAGTGATGGAAAAGAACTTTAAGGAGAGGGAAAAGAGAAAGAGGTGAAACAAAAGGATTGGAAAGAGAAAGAGAGAGAGAGAGAGAGAATGAGAAAGAGAGAGAGAGAGAGAGAGAGAGAGAGAGCGAGAGCGAGCGAGCTTTTTTGGACTAAAGAGAGATTCGACCTTATCTAACTCTTCTCATTCTTCACAGCCAAGGTGAAACCTCATCTCTTTCAGAAAACCTCAAGCATTTTTTCTATCTATTGTGTAGATACTTCTGTTATTTGCACAATTAATTTGCTAATTAATTATGCACTGTTATAGAATTCATCTTAAAATACTTAATTAAATATTTAGGCTTGTTATTGCTTTCTCCTGGATTATGGCTTACCTTCTAAATTAGATTTATAAAGTCTGTAGTTAAGGACCTTCTGATACAATGCCTACAATGGTTGCTGCCACAGGAAAGTTCATTAGCTGGGAGAAAGGATGACAGGAACTGCAGGAATGTGACAGTAGAGGCAGAATGGAGAGGGGGAGAGGATACAGGAATGAGTTGCTGAGGATAGGTGAGGAAAAAAGAGAGCAAATGAAAAAACTATGGAGGGGCTGGGATTGTGACTCAGTGGTAGAGTGCTTACCTAGCACCAGCGGGACCCGGGTTTGGTTCTCAGCACCACATAAAAATAAAATGAAATAAATGTAGATGTTGTATCCATCTACAAATAAATGTAGATGTTGTATCCATCTACAAAAAAGATTCTCTCTCTCTCTCTCTCTCTCTCTCTCTCTCTCTCTCTCTCCTTTAAAAAAAAAAGAAAAGAACAAAAACTGTGGAAAGAAATTGCCTTGTACCCGTTGCAGCCCATTTGAAGATGCTTGGATACTATTGCAGGGGAGTGCATATAGTGTTATTTTAGTTTCTCTTAGTAAAGGTTGATTTATTTTGGGTGGTTTTCTGTAAAGATTAAGTTTAGAATGGAGACAAGTATACTTATTTAGCATGTTAATTGCACTTGAGTTTGTGTAATGGGCCCATGGGTGATCAGTACACATATGTATATGTCCAGGAATACACATATATTTTACTTTTTAATATTTTTCAATTCTTACTTAATGATCATGAATGACATTTTAAAAATCAAAGAAAAATTACTTTAAGAAATTAAAAAAAAATTTAGGTATGTTATTTTAACCAACTAAATGACTTGCATTTGAAATCACTGAGATGCAGCATTCAGAATTTCAACTTTGGCTAAAGTAGTAGTCTGATATCTGATTTTATTTGAAAGGAGATATACTTTTCAATTTCAAATTCAACATACCAATTTCCTCTGTAATTTTTTGCTTTGGCTAACAGGACATCTCCAAGTTTGCAGAGAAAGACAATATAGTCCTTGGAGAAGGTGGAATCACACTGAGCGGAGGTCAACGTGCACGGATTTCTTTAGCAAGGTGAGTATCTAATTGTTGGTCTAGAAACTATTTGATGTAATATTGGATGTAAAATATTATAGACACTTTTCTATTGCTTTATATTGTGTTTCTGAAATTGAAAAAAAATGGGGGCTTCTATGGCTAATGGGTTGAGTCACCTTTAAGAGATATAGATGATACAGTTGTTCACATTTGTTGAAAATAATGCCTTTTATCAAAATGAATTCCCGTATTTTAGAGTGTATATACTTGTTTGTCTTATGGTATAGTTTACTATAAATAGAAAGCTCTGGAATCCTACAAAAAACAAGGAAAGAGAGGATATAAATTTCTGTTGGTTCTATCAAACACTCTGTCATTGCCCCTATTTCCACAATTTACCCACCTAGTTTAGGCTTCTGTTTATGCTTCTTGGTTTAATTAAACCTAAGTCTTCAAAAATTTTCAACTTAATTTATCATTTCCACAATAAAAATAAGACAAATTATGCCAATTGGCTTAAAGCCTACTCTTTAAAGTAAAATAAAACAAACACATCTGACATGGTGGGTGTAGAAGTTCCCTTGATAGAGACATTCTTGGAGTAAGAATCTAGAAGCTTTCAGAGAAGTACATATAGTTCATTTGTGTCAAGAAGAAAACATGGTTAAATTATAACTTTCAGTTTAAAAATTTATTAGTGATGTGGGATGTCAAATATACCTCCAGTTTTATTTGAACAAATTCTTACTGTGTTGCAAAGTTACTAAGAAGAAATCAATTTCATTGCTTTGTTAATGTGTTGGCTCCCTTCCTTCACTCTCTCCAACTTCCAAAAACAGACAAGAAACTAATACTGAGCATTTGCAGTTGCCTGGTGTGTGTGTGTGTGTGTGTGTGTGTGTGTGTGTGTGTGTGCATGCGCCTACATGTATGTGATCTCCAACCCTTCAAAGAAAGAATTTTTATCTTTGCTTTTCAGAAGAAATCATGAGATAATTGAGTCTATTAGACATTAACTTGCCAACAGCCACACAGGGAAATGGTGGAGTCACAATCTGAACCAGGTCTTCCTGATTCTGCTTTAAACTCTTCCTTTATCTTGGGTTTGCACTATGAAGTAGTAGATATGGACAGTTAACAAACAAGATAATGAATTCTGAATAATGGCAAGTTGATTAATTTATGTGTGAATCAACAACTTAACTTAAACATTCCATCCAAGAGTTAGGTAAGAAATATGGCTTAGGAATATGGCTTCTAGACATTCATTGTAGAGTTTGTGTTTACCAGCGTGTTTGGTCTTATTGTAAGGCACACACAGTTTAAGATCCTACTAACAATAATGTCTTTTGTAATTCTGATCTGTATGTAAAATGTGTTGTCCAGTTTTTGACAATAAATATATTATTTCTAATCTCTTGATAAGCTGTGGTTATAGATATGAAAGAGTGTCTTAATTCATTCTATGTTGCTAATAATACAATGTCATGGGTTTGGAAAGTCATAAAGAAAAGAGGTTTGGCTCAAAGTTCTGGTCAAGGGGCCACCTCTGTCTGGTGATGACCCAATGCTGACAGAATCTGAGGCAGCACAGGAATTCACATGGCAAGAGATAGAGAACCTGTGTATGAATGCATGATCTTTTCTCTTTTTTTTCCCCCATTAAGCCTCTATTTAGAAGTGATTAGAATTAGATACATTTCAACCTTGATAACTGCATCTAATTCTAATCACCAATGAATAGCTCCATTTCTAAACACTCCATTTCTAAACTTAAGCTCAAAATTTCAGAGTGGACAAAACAAATTTAGACCATCTATCATAAAGACAGAAGTAAGAGTCATGTATAAATATGCGCAATTTACCGTAAGTATACATTTTGATTGGGTCCTTTAGTTATTTCACATGTCTTCAAACTTAGTGTGTTAATTAACATTTTTTGTTGTTGTGACCAAAAGTACCTCAGAAGAACAACTTAGAGGAGGAAAAATTTGTTTTGGCTCATAGTTTCAGAGGTTCACTCCATAGTCAGCCGACTCCATTGCTATGGGCCAAGGTGAGGCAGCACATCATGGCAGAAAGGGCATGGTGGAGGAGCACTGCTCACCTCACAATGACCAGGAAGCAAAGAGAGAGGGAGACAGGGAAAGGGCCACAGGGAAGATTCACATTTCCAGGGCATATCTCCAGTGACTCACCTCCTCCAACCATGCCCCACCAACCTCCAATTACCACCCAGTTAGTGCATTTGAACTATAATGGATTGATTAGGTTACAGGTCTCATAATCTTGTCATTTCACTACAGAATATTCCTGCATTAACACAGAAGACTTTGGGGAGACACCTGGTTTCTAAATCATAACATATAGTTTACAATATAAAATTTATTTTAGATTTTACTTTAAATTTTTGCTATTTCTGAATTCTTCCATTATTTCTCTCATTATTTGCTGACTGGATTCCATTTTCTTTATTATAAAAGTTTCTATAATTACATATATATGCTCAGAATCCCACACAGTTGGGTGAGAGATATAATTACTTATAATCATACCTGAAAATTTAAATGTTATGATGAATCATCTCATGTTTGTTAACATAGGAACTACATCGTAATACTGTTCTAAATCAACTTGATGGAGATTTTACTTGCTTAAAAAAATTTATTTTTAACTTAAAAAGTAAATGAATATGGACAAAAATTTGTATTGTGAATATTTAATTCTTTCCTTACTTGGAACTTTTATAAAAGTGATTCAGAGATGAAGACTAAAGGTGCAAAAAGCAGTATCAATTATATAGTCATGACAGCACTGGTATCAACTTGGTGATAGCAGTGAACACTTTGAAAAATATTTTTTTAAAAAATTCACAACACTACTGTAATTTATTTGCTGTCTCTGACATTTTACAGTTTAAAATTGTTTACCTTCTTATTTATTTCCCCATCAAGATGCAAGCTCTTCTAGGGAAGTGACTATAATTTTAAAATTGTATTCCTGCACATAGCATGATCCCTGGCTTTAAATACATAATATTGTTAAAAAGTTTTTTAAGACAACATTTTAAATTGTACCATACAGTGTTATTTAGTTTATAACTTTTTTTGTTATTTTTTTGGTATAAACAGTAGTAGAGTGTATTTTGATATATTATACACACATAGTGTATGACTTATTCTAATTAGGATTCCATTCTTGAAGTTGGACATAATGTGGAGTTTCACTGGTTGTGTGTTCATATATGAACCTAGCAAAATTATGTTTGATTCATTCTACTGTCTTTTCTATTTCCATCCTCCCTCCCTTTCCTTCATTCCCCTTAGTCTAATCCAGTAAATTTAAATCCCCCCACCTTATTTGTGTGTTAGCATCTACATATCAAAGAGAACATTCTCCTTTGGTTTGGGGGGATTGGCTTATTTCACTTAGCATGATTATATCACTTGCACTTAGCAAAAATATTTCATCATTTTTGAAGTACTATAAAAAGCCACAAAATCATTTGTGACTTATTATTCCTCATTTAAAACAATCTACACTATTAAAGACACATAAATAAAAAAGTCTCTAACAATGCTACCTCTTCCTTATGTTGTGAACAATTTTATTTCAGTGAAAAGAAGTGATGACTATACTGTAACATAACAGTAGACTGTTTTTTTTTAAATCATCTATACTTAGTGACATGGAAACTATTGAGAAAATTAATTTAAATTTCATTTTCTTTTTAGAGCAGTATACAAAGATGCTGATTTGTACCTATTAGACTCTCCTTTTGGATACCTAGATGTTTTAACTGAAAAGGAAATATTTGAAAGGTATGTTCTTTGAATAACTTACTTATAATGCTCATGCTAAAAGACAAGAAAAATGACTATACCATGGTAGATGGCATATTACCTCTTGAGAAATACACCCACCATTGTTGCAACTCAGGATGGCAGAATGTAACATGGAGCTTACTCATGGCCTAGATTGACAATTACTTCCCTTAAAACCTTTCTAATTATCACATGCTAAACCAATTTATTCCTTTGCTATACCGTTACAACAGTTGCTATCTATGTAGATTTTACAATA
Organism: Marmota flaviventris; assembly: GCF_047511675.1. Classification (NCBI taxonomy): domain Eukaryota; kingdom Metazoa; phylum Chordata; class Mammalia; order Rodentia; family Sciuridae; genus Marmota; species Marmota flaviventris. The sequence continues at coordinate 44,993,506 of NC_092498.1, forward strand.
TTTTTGCCTGCAATGTATCTTCTATTGTTTTAATTTGTTATTATACTTAAGAATTTTGTATTTACACTTTTGTATCTTAGTGATTTTTTTCTGTTTTCTCAGTCAATAGTAAAATAGTGAACTCTTCAAGGAACTAAACATGAGGAATAGTTGAATGATGAATGCTTAGTCTTTACCTCAGTGCTTCCTTAAAAAATCTCCTCCTCAGTCATGCAGAGATTAGAACTTACATTTCCTTGTTAGTTAATTTTCGAGCTCCATGTATGTGAAGTTCCTAAGAATAACAGTTAGTTATATGACTTAATTTCAAAGCTTCAAAATGATTTTATGTACTATAGAGTAATTTATTGGGAGAATAGTCATTATAGTCTCTTAGAAACAAAGATTTTAAGCAATAAAGCAAGGTGTGTGTTTGTGTGTGTGTGTTTGTGTAAAAGTCTGCATTATTTTTAGAAGCATCTTTCCTAGAATGTAGTTAAATTTATTTATTTATTGCTTGTGTTCAAATTTTTATTTTAGCACAACCTTAACCTTTGAAATATTCTGGACACCTGCTTAGTTCCATTTAAATTTTGCTACTTCAACCCTATGATTTATTATATTAAAATATGAAGCCAAGGAAAGCTACCTGTCCAGGCATTAGGTTTTCTGAGGAGGAATCATGTGGCATTTTTCTGTTAGACACTTTCAACTTACATTACTTTCAGTGAAGTGATGTATACTAGAATAGTCTGTCTATTCACAATCCCAAGGCAGTTTCATTTCAGCTTCTCTAAATAAATTGCAAAGTATAATCAATATGCTCTCCATTCAAACTATTCCCAGTTCCCATTTTCACTTCCAACACAATCTGTATGGAAAAGTGTATGCTATTATAAAGCACTTTGAGTTTGTTTTAAGTTTCTCACATTTATTCTTAACCTAAAAGGAAGGCAATCACCTTTCTACTTTCCCTAAAGCTTATTCAACCCACTCCTTACAATATGGTCTTGTATTTAGATCTCACTTTAAAATCCCGGTTATCTTCTAAATCTCCATAATTGCCCTCAATGGACATTTGTACAGTGCTCTGACTTCTATAGTCTTAAAAATGTTAGATAACCTCCACCATTTTAAACATAAAGCAACTCAATTTAGGACAATAATTTTTTACTGTTATTCAACAAAATTATAAGAACACAAATCCACTTAATTAATCAGTTAATTAATTTTACGTTTCATGCATTCAAACCCTTAAAGGGTACAGCATCATAAGGATTCAGTATCCAAGGGCCTTACCCAGAAGTCTGGTTGCTTTGGAATTTAACATGATTGATGCCATTGTTTCCATAAGCATGAGTTACCTTTCCCCAGATTCCTCTGGTTTTGTTCAGTTTGCTGCCACAAGTCACTGTGCTCTTCTTTGCTTTCCTCACAATGGAAATCAGTTTCATTTCAGGCATAAACACCCCTTTGACTTTAAAATGAGCAGGATGTTCTGGTTTGTTCTGGAGACCCCGCTTAGAGCCAGCAAATGCCCTTGTCCTTCCAAGGATGTCTGCCTTTTAGAAGTCCTGTTCCCGGCAGGCCTCTCCAGACTCCAACATGATATGAAGAGCAAAATTTAGTTAAATTAACACCCAAAATACTATTTTGATAATCTTGTGACTATGATAAGTAATATCTTAACCATTATAAACTTTGTGACATTTGTGTTGTCTTCATACATGAGAGTATAATGATGCCTCTTTCTATATGATATATAAGGTTTTAGTAGTTAAAAGTAACTGAGATCCCCTATAAGATTGCAGTCAGGATTAATTTCTAGATTGGGAGAAATTTTTATTAGAAGAGGGTCAAATTTATTATAATCTAATTTTCACTTGTTTTAACCATCATATTAGTCTTAATATGGTCAATTTAAAATATAAGAGGAATTCAATTAATAGAAAATTTAAAAAACAAGAAATCTTTGGCACTTTATAAGATATGTAGAAATAAAGACTGCTAGAGACACCAAAGGTTATCTAAAAAATTCCTCATTTTCAAGAGAAATAAAGACTCAGAGGGTAAGTGATTTACTCAAATTCAGATGTCTAGTGAATATCAGCAATTTAATTTTATTTTAGAGCTATTAACATTCAACTTTACAATATGGCATGCTATTTCATGCTGTAATAATTCAAGAGGCACCAAATTAATTACTATGTTTACTTTTAGAATCATTTTTCATATAATAATAAAATGGTACGGTAGAGATTTTATATAATGAAACATTAATAAAATGCTAAGATGAAATTCATGTTATTGCAATAAAAATATTTATGAAATTGATATTTTTATCTTTTTATGTTCTTTAAGCTGTGTGTGTAAATTGATGGCTAACAAAACTAGGATTTTGGTCACTTCTAAAATGGAACATTTAAAGAAGGCTGACAAAATATTAATTTTGCATGAAGGTAGCAGCTATTTTTATGGGACATTTTCTGAACTACAAAATCTACGGCCGGACTTTAGTTCAAAGCTCATGGGATATGATTCTTTTGACCAGTTTAGTGTGGAAAGAAGAAATTCAATCCTAACAGAGACATTGCGCCGTTTCTCATTAGAAGGAGATGCTTCTGTCTCTTGGAATGAAACAAAAAAACAATCTTTTAAACAGACTGGAGAGTTTGGGGAAAAAAGGAAGAACTCTATTCTCAATCCAATCAACTCAATGAGAAAATTTTCAATTGTACAAAAGACCCCATTACAAGGAAATGGCATGGAAGATGATTCTGATGAGCCCTTAGAGAGAAGGCTGTCCCTAATTCCAGATTCTGAGCAGGGGGAGGCCATCCTGCCTCGCTGCAATGTGATCAACACTGGCCCCACATTTCAGGGCCGAAGGAGACAGTCTGTTCTAAACCTGATGACACACTCAGTGAACCAGGGGCCAAGCATCCACCGGAGGACAACAACTACACGAAAAATGTCATTGGCCCCTCAGACAAACTTCACTGAAATGGATATCTATTCAAGACGTTTGTCTCAAGAGAGTGGCTTAGAAATCAGTGAAGAAATTAATGAAGAAGATTTAAAGGTATGCATAAATTATTAGTGCCCCTCCAATATAATCAGGTACAATATGGTATGTATTACATAGCAAAATTTACTCAAATTATCAGGTTAGGATGGGATTTTATCTTAAGACTTAGGACATCCAAAGTCCATATGTAAGCAATTTCAAAATGTAAAACAATCAATATTTCCAATTGCAATGGATATATATCCATCATCCCATAAAATATTTTATAAGCCAAAGCAAGGATTTAGCATTAGATTCTTTACTAGGCAGTGTTATTCATTATTATACATTAAAAAGAATCTGCTTTATTACCATTTGAAACCTCTGTGGGATGAAGTGGAGAATAAATAAATATATAAACAAATAGCTTCAATTATGTGTAAACCAAGAACTATGTCTGAATGAACATAACCTATATAAGGAGTATAAACATCTGGTCTTTCAACAGAACCAACTCACATTCTGACTTAGATGTCATTCTTAACAGTATGGGCTTTTTTCTCTTTTTAAAATTATTACTATTATTATTATTATTAATGCATTTATTTTTACCATGGATTGAACCAAGGGATGCTCAACCTCTGATCCACATCACCAGCCATATTTATATTTTATTTTAAGACAGTGTGTCTCACTAAGCTGCTTAGGGCCTTGCTAAGTTGCTGAAGCTGGCTTTGAACTTGTGATCCTCCTGCCTCAACCTCCTGAGCCACAGGGATTAGAGGCATGCACCACTATGCTCAGCTGACTTTTTGATCTTTTAAAGAAGATATGTGAAGTAAAGTATATAAAATAGTATAGGTACACTAGTGCCAATCTTCAGACAAAAAGTCTGTTATATTGCAAAGAATAAAATGCTTTCATTCTTAAAACAGAAAGCAATATAAAAGAGGAGGATTTTTCTTGTTGTTTACTAGAAAACTTATGTACCTTGGATGAAGTTAACTACTGGTGGAGTTGAATGAATTAACATGTTTAATAGCATAGATCATTTAAGAACAGAATGAACTGGTGAGTCACAAGCCATTTAACATCTCCAGGCCAGAGTTTCCTTCATTGTGAAATGAAGGAATAGATGATCCCTAAAATATATGCTTTTAGTATTTCTATAATTTTAAAAGTGTTTTCTAATGGATAAGTCATCCACATGGTTTAATAGCCATCTAAGTAGATTTCTCAAATCTGAGTCCTCAAATTTAATTTGAAAGAATGATTTATTTGACTAAATAGTAGTTACTCTTTATTGATTACTTCTAGTACCAAGAAGTATAGACTCAGTCCCCACTACTATGTTAGAAAGTATAAATCATTGTCTTCATTTATTGATGAGGAAATGGAATTTCAGACAATTTCAGCATCTTGCCTCAATGCAGATTTTAGAAGTGGAGCTTGAATTCAAATACAGGCCTATTTGACTTTAAAATTTTGTGCTTCAAGCCAGTATGCGCTATTACAATTTTATAGGACCTATCTTTGTGATCTAGTATTTCATTTACAAATTATGTGGACTTCATGAGAAAAAAAAAAAAAAACCTGTCATTTCTCTAGGACTATCTGGAATCCCATTTTTTTCAATTTTTTAAATTTATCTGTCAAAAGTTTTTAAAAATTTCTGGGGGAATATACCCGAAGTAGAATTACATAATTTAAATCATATCCATAAAGAGGTATAACCCTTTGCTACTGAAGAATGTACAAACCCAAGCTGATTTTCAGTCTATTGGGAGACCTTTGTATCTAGGAAAATGCCAAATGACTTGTCCATGAACACTGGAAGAAACAACTTAAATCAAGGAGAGATCTGTGAAGCTTCATATTGATGATACCATTCATTTTTTAAAAGGTATGACACTGTTGAGCATTTAACTACTAAAATCATCCTACAATAATACAATTATATACCCAATACTTGTAGAATTTTTTAAAAGTACAGTGTTTCACAGTTTCCAAAAAGCTTTGTTGCTCCATGGACTTCATATTGGCTATGGAATGATATCACATGTGGCATTAATTCACTTAGCTTCAAGTAATGTTCCTTTATTTCCACACATTCAAAATAAAACTGAAATGATGGTATGAAATGATGTTGTTTCATTGTAATAATCATGGCTCTTTTTCAGGAATGCTTTTTTGATGATGTAGAGAGCATACCTGCTGTGACCACGTGGAACACATATCTTCGATACATCACTATCCACAAGAGCTTGATTTTTGTGTTAATTTGGTGCTTAGTTGTTTTTCTGGCTGAGGTAAGGATATTCTGTGATTTAAAGTTAAATTAAGAATAGTTTCAAGAGGTACACATATTCATGTGCACACACACATATAAATGCATGTCTACACATTTATGTATGTATGTAATTATGATATATAGTATTATTGTTAGATTTTGAAAATCCATAATTATAATCACTGTTGGTATTTTATTATTTCATACATAGCAAATAAAATGTGCCCAAAATATACATACTGAAATTGAAGAGTATTTTAAAAATACATTTTATTGTTTATATGTAAGATATACAACACACTATTATGGGATTCATATAGATTATAACAAGATTACTATCATGTAGCAAATTAACATATCCATCCTTTCAAATAGTTACCCAGCAGTTTTGTGTTTATGTGTGTGTGTATATGTGTGTGTGTGGATAGAGGGGGAAAGAATAACTAAGGTTTCATTTAACATGGACCCCAAATATAGTATAATTTTACCTATAAATTTCATTTTGTGCATTATATCTTTAGATATGAAGAATTTTTAATGGAATAATTCAAAGGTTCAGAGTAGATGGCCTATATAATTTGAAATTAAGTACTAAAAATAATTCTTCACTAAATTCTAAATTTATTAACTGTCTTCACACACACACACACACAAGGTAAATATATACTAATGGAATAATTAGTATAATGGAATAATTTTAAACAACCTTTTCAGAGACTCAAATCACACACTTCCTTGCAGAAATTGTGTTGTCTTTAAGGCCCTCATTGTAGTTTGTTTGCCAGGCTTCTGTTGGGCTTCATATCACCAGGTTAAAAGTCAGATGGAGGTAGAAATAGCATGGCAGGCCACAGCACAAGCACTTCCTGAACCTGGGGGAGGATGAGGCTTTTTTTTTTTTTTTAAGATTTGGACACCCATGGAAATACCAAAGGGTCCTAGCAGAAGACATCAGTGGGGGAAGTGACAGAGAAGTTGAGTAGAGAGAATTTGCCCTCTGGTTGTCTGAAGAGGACAAACATAACTCAGCACCAAGGGCTTACCATGTGTTCATTTAACAAACATCATTTGTGAAGATAGAGATCCAGATTTTTTTTTCTTGTAAAATTTTCCCACTTTAAAATCTGAGTAGTTAGCTGGGTGTGGTGGTGCATGCCTGTAATTCCAGTGGCTTGGGAGGCTGAGGCAGGAGGATTAAAAGTTCAAAGCCTCAGCAACAGCAAGGCCCTAAGCAACTCAGTGAGACCCTGTCTCTAAATAAAATACAAAATAGGACTGGGGATGTTTCTCAGTGGTTGAGTGACCCTGAGTTCAATACCCAGTACCTACTCCCCCAAAATGTGAGCAGTTAATTAAATAAGAACCAACAAAGGAACAGCATGTAGACATGACAAAACAGGTTTATGGATTGGATTATTCTTGTGAATGATTACCCCCAACATTTATTCCGGAGAACATGGATATATATGTCTTAGCATAGATCTAACCTGTTGCCCCATTCTGCCTTCGAGGAAGAATTGGCCTTGGTGAAGAACCACAATAGAAATGTGTAAATAACTGAATCACAAACTTATAATTGTTCATTTTCCCCCTATTTTTTGGCTGCTTCCATCCTCAATTAAGAAGGCTACATAAAGTATCATTACCTTCCATGATCTTGTAAAATAGTGCTAAATATCTAAAGGTATACACCAAAAAAAAAAAAAATGTACATACTGCTTCAACAGAAAACCACTGGTTTCCAATTGACCTTTGAGTTTTGGTACTATCCCTTTTTTTGCCATGTTGTTTTAAATTAACTAACCAAATGGAGACTTAAATATATGTAGTATAGTGCCAACCCTGGAATCAGAATGACTGGGTGTGACTCCTAAATTTGTCTTATTAATACTATGAAACTGAGAAAGTTAATCTCTCTGAGACTCCAGTTACTCATCTGTATAATGGATATTGAAGTAATACCAGATAAGTGGGCCATTTCGTGGGAGACATTGTGATTATTAAATACTTAATGTAGGGCTTGGGACAGAGGGAGCAATGCTAATTGCTGTTATCCATTAATATCATTATAAATCTCAAGATAGTTTGAGGTGAACAAGTCCATAACAGTGATATAATTCCAATAATTTCTTTTACTCTTTAACAAAAATAAAAGGTTGGGTAATTTGATGCCCACATATGAGTAATAAATATTGTATTGAAATGTACTTCAAATGCACCTCATTAATTTCAGTCCTGCCAAATGACTAACATTAATGTGAATGGAACCCAGCCTGTGCCCTATTTTAATCTCAACCAGTCCTTATTAATGATTTGATCCCTTCATATTGAAATATCACGTTACTTACGTTACTTAATTGTCTTAGACTTATGCAAGAAAATAGTGCCTGATTGTGGTGGTAATTTCTGTTAATTTTTAAGATGTGAGTCTCATGCAGCTCCATAAAATTGAACTTAGTTAGGTACCTTTCAAAATGAAGTGTAATTAACTACTTACAGAATGATGTGTAATTAACTGATTGCCACACATGTATACAATAGTATTTACTCACTTAAGAAGACAATGCCAAGCATGGTGATGCATACCTGTAATCCCCACTACTTCGGAGGCTGAGGCAGGAGGATCACAAGTTCAAAGTCAGTATCAGCAATTTAGTGAGACCCTCAGCAATTTAGAAAGACCCTATCTCAAAGTAAAAAATAAAAAGGACTGGGGATGTAGCTCATTAGTAAAGCACTCCTGGGTTTAATTCCCTCCAGGACCAGAAAAACAAAAGAGAAGTTTAGGGCAAGAAACTAAATTATGAAAGAAGATATAAATGCTATATAACTACTCATATTAGTTAACCTTTCACAATTGTTATAAAATTTGCCTTCTTAATGGGAAAAATGATTAATAGTGTTCTTTTCTGGACAAGAAATTAAAAAAATAAACCTTGTGGCTTTTTGGCCAGTATCCTATAGGCACTGCCAATTATCTACCTCTAAAATTTTGAATAATGAAAACATGGTAATAGAGAAAAATACTGATTTTTAAATTATGTGCACAGTTATACATCTAAACAGATCATTCAATACTGTTCACAATTTTGTTGCTTTCTTTGAATCAACATTTACATAGTTTTTTTTTTAGCCTAAGCTTCTTTCTTAATTCTAGTGTGTCCATTTCTTATTACCATTGGAACATCTCACGGATACTCCATATCATGGTACAGATGATAATTCAGCATGATAGTGTAGTTCTTTTAAACTCTCTTCAGGGCACCATATTTATGATTGAAAAACTTAAAAGAAATGTTAAGATATATATTTTTTTCTCCATGGAAGTGACTTACTTTTTAAAATTTTAATAAGGGTAATATTTTAATTTAGATTTATGTTTTTACAGAATAGGTTCAATATGCTTCTCTTTTGCAATATGATATACTTAACCTTCCCCCCATTTTTACATTTAAAAATTCTTTTTTTTCAGGACTGCTAAACTGAATGTATTTGTTTGGTTTATTCAGTTTGCTAACTTTTAACATGAGTGTGTCATTTTGAAGAAGGAATCAGTCTCCCTTTCTATTTTTGTAACATTTTCTCCTTTACAGAATAATATCTTCTGTTAAGTTCTTAGATATTTACACCAAACAGACTTTAAAATTTCTACTGCACTTGTCTTTCTAGTGGACATACTTGACTGTACATTACTGATTTGATAGAGAAGAATGCCAAGAATAGACTAGGAGATGTTTTCCTTTCCTTTGCAACTATCAGAGGGTGTAGTTGATGGAAGCTTCTGAAGGTCCTTTTCAGATCTTCTATTCGATGGTTTTTAGCAAAGTGTCAGAGAACTGCTTTATGTTTTTTTTTTTAATTAAATGACTTCCTTTCTCTCTGTTAATAAGGAATCTCTTGAGTGGCTTTACATTGTTAGGAATATGAGGATGTAGAGAAATCCCATGGTATTACTTCCTATGCTAACTGATGGCAATTCTCTTAGAGCACTTTTCTGATCATGAATCTATATTTTAAGGAATGATTTGGCCAGTAAAATATTGAAAAATATGTATTAAAGTATACTGCATTCTATTTGGTATGGAATGATGTTTAAAACCCTGAAAAAATAGAAAACCTTTTTGCTAATCATCTGGGATTATCACTCTATCAGAAATTGTGTTAACTTTATAAACTCTAAGCATTTTGGAAATGAAGTGATAGAATGGACTCAAATATTTTTATGTGCCTCAAATAATTTTACTAAAACCACTATGTGGAGTTCTTGAAAATGTTTTGGCTGTAGTCAATAAAAGCAGTTTGAGTTTGTAATTCCATGTGGATAGAGTCAGGAGATAGCTTTATATTACAATGACTGGGCCAGTTCTTTAGAAAACTGCTTTGGGCATTGTTCCATTAGCAAACATTATATTTTTTACTGAGATGTATTCACATTCAGAGAAGTTGGCAATGCCAGCATTATTGACACTCCTTTAATTGGAACAAAGGGGGACTATAATAATAAAAGAGTGACTCAAAGCATGTACACTTATCTTAGATCTTGAGTAATTTGATTAGTTGGAAGAAATAGGAACACATTTGTATGGAACAAAGACTTTTGGAAAGTCTAGACTATCCTGGGTTTCTTGTCATTTAAAATTTTTATGAATCTCAATGAAAGCAAGATAGTTTTTCTTTTTTTTGAGAGAGTGCATGGAGGCTATTTGTACAATGAAGAAAAGTAGGAAAGTGCGAACAACACCATTAGACTTTTCATCATTCTATGTGCCTCTGATATGTAAATTTAACTAAAATGTATACACGTTTTTAAAGTATAGTACTTCAAAGTGTAATTTCTTAATTGATGCTAAATGTTCCCCTTGAGTTTTTTTTTTAATATAGTGGCCTTAAGATAAATTCAAGAATGAAATGCTAGACCCTTATTCCAAGTGAATTTATTTCTCCCCACTTTATTTTTATTCTGTGCACCTTTCTAAAATCACCTTACTCACAATTGCTTGCTTTTTCTATTTCATTCTCTGATAAAGTTAATATTTAGCTAATTGTATGATTTCTTACATTTCAGTCATTCTAATATGACAATTGTGATGGTATCAGAATGAGATTAGATTTCTCCACAAGGTTTATGAGAATGGAATGTCAAATTGAAATAGAACAGAGCACATATAATTTAAATATCAAAAGACTATAAAAATCAAAGTTGTTTAAAAAAATTTTTTTTGGGGGGGGTATGGTATAGAACATTTATTCCTCAGCTGAATGTCTTTACCTTGAGAAAGTCCTAATTCCTAAGAAATTTTCATACTGATAATGTGTTTTAACCTGAATGTAACTTTTCTTAATTCATAAACTATGCAGTTATACACTGTCAAACTTTTTATTTTCATAAATATTAATCTCATCTTTTCCAATAATTAATTGTTCTCACAAGGATTAATCATCCATAATCATTACACATCAAATGAAATTATTTTTGGCAACCAAAGAGATAAATGATCTGCTGGTAAAAAATAAAGTGCATTATTTAAAACATTTAGCTATAATCTTACTTCTTTTGTGAGGTTCAATGAGTAGTACCTGTTGAATGAAGGAAAGAATTGGCTCTATTTACCTCAGTGAAAACTGAGTTCCATAAACTTAATGTGTTCTTACCACAAATAATGATGCTTAGAACCCTTATTGCAGCTGCTGGACCCAGGAAAGCAAACAATAATGAAAATGTTTGTATGCATGCTGCTAGTCATATTGAAGATAGAGGCATACATGGAAAGAATAAGTAATGATGTTAGAAAAAAAATCAACTGTGTGTTGTTCTATTCCAGGTGGCTGCTTCTTTGGTTGTGTTGTGGCTACTGAAAAAGTGAGTATTTTATGTCTTATTGTGAATTAAATTTTATCTGCATCAATTACTTGGGTCTTATGAAATATTACAATATCCCCTGTGTTTCATTTCCCCACTGTATTTTATAACTGAAAATACAAGTCCTAGTCATCCTTTACATTCTGAGGGGAATGGGTTCCAGGACCCCCACAGGTGTAAAAATCTGCAAATGCTTGATTTCCTTATGTAAAATGATGTAGTATTTGCATATAACCTCTGCCTACCTTCTCATATACTTTAATTAATCTCTAGATTACCTGTAATATCTAATACAATATGTTATATAAATAGCTGTTAGAAAGAATTGTCCAGGGAATAATGCCCCCAAATATGTATATGTTCAGTATAGATGCAATTTAAAAAATGTTTTCAATCTACTGTTGGTTGAATCCATGGATATGTGACCTACAGTTCCATAGGTCAACTGTATTTTGTGAGTATGTGTAGTTCCTGCAGCTCTTTGCCATTTCTAAAGGAATTAGTTATGTTCAACTTTTGTGACATTCAATAAAATATTTGAAACAATATTATATACTTAATACTTTTCTCTAAATATTTTGATCTAATAGAGATCAATTATATCTATTTCAATGGTATAAAAAGCTTAATCTACTCTATTGCAATAGAAAATTTTGAGATTAAGGGTTAATCCAATAGATTATGTTTCTTTAGACACAAATTTAGTTTTTGTGTGTATTGGAAATTCCGTAGACAAGTTTGGTTGCCAAATAACATTTTCCCTTTTGTTTTACAGCAATCCTCCTCAAGATGAAGGGAATAGTACTAAAAATGCAAATAACAGCTATGCTGTGATTGTCACCAGCACCAGCTTCTATTATGTTTTTTACATTTATGTGGGAATAGCTGACACTTTGCTTGCTCTGGGATTATTCAGAGGTTTGCCACTGGTGCATACACTAATCACAGTGTCAAAAATCTTACATCACAAAATGTTACATTCTGTTCTACAAGCACCCATGTCAACCCTCAACACGTTGAAAGCAGGTACTTGACTAGGTCTACAAAATGAAACTGCTAATCCATCATCAGAAGGGCTTGCGGCTCAGATGACTTCCCAGCAGAGCCACTGGCTTTTTCTTTTTTTTGTAGGTGTCAATGGACCTTTATTTTTATTTATTTGTATGCAGTGCTGAGAATCAAACCCAGTGCCTCACACATGCTAGGCAAGCACTCTACCACTGAGCCACAACCCCAGTCTGAGGAACTGGCTTTTGCAGAGTGTCATCTATACTTTGTTGAGCCTCCTTATGACTGGCATGTGCATTTCTCAGATATAACAGGCAATCATATATTGTGGCTCCTGTGGCTTTCTAGATCAGACAATTAGAGTGGGTTAATTTATTAGAATGTGATAGAACAGTAGAAGGCACAATCAGGAGCCACTTTTCAAAAGAAACTAACTTTATTTTTAGAACCACACACGCCAAACAAAACAGCTCCTCAGGAAAAACCCTCAGAGCCCCAACTGCCACCACCGGCTTCCCATAAGCCTCTCCCTCCGCGCGATCCCACTACTGATCAGCACGGGAGTTTTGACCTTCATGATTCAGTGCAGGGATAGTAAATGCAAAACGTGGACTATCCTCAGGATGAATTGGAATTGAAAAAAAAAACAATCTTTAATATCTATAACTAAAACATACCAGGTTTTTGGCAAAGCAGACAATTGAGGAATCCCTGATTGAGCAGGTCCCATAATAACCATTTCATTATTAATGGCTCTTAAATCTTGCAATAATCTCCATTTACCAGATTTCTTTTTGATGACAAAAATGGGAGTATTATGGGGAGATACAGAAGGTTGTATATGTCCTTCTGCTAATTGTTGTTTGACCAGGTCATGGACTGCTTGTATCTTTTCTTTAGTCAGGGGCCACTGAGGAACCCATACTGGTCTTTCTGATTTCCAAGTAATTTTTATTGTCTCAGTGGCCCTTTCTGAAAATCCAACCCATGTCTGTCTGTTCCTTGATCTATTTGTATTGGTGCTGCTATACCTTGTTCTTGGTTTTCTAATCTTTTTCGTTTCCTAAAACCTTGTCTAGTCATAATAGTGGGTGCATTTTGGTTGATGTTATTTGTTAATGTCAAACCTAATTGATCTAGGACATCTTGTCCTCATAAATTTATGGGAAGATGATCCAACACATATGGCTGTATAGTTCCTTCACATCCTTCAGGATCCTTCCAATCTAATACCATTGCACTTCTATGGGGATTAGTCGCCACTCCTAGGCCTTGAAGCATTTGAGTGGCTTGTTGTAATGGCCAATGTTTTGGCCATTCTTGACGAGAGATGATGCTAAGGTCTGTACCTGTATCCAGTAGCCCATTAAATTCATGTCCTTGAATATTTAGTTTTAGCATGGGGCGAGAATCTAAATTTAAAGAAAGCATAGCCCAATCTACACCTGTGGAGCCTAATCCCTTGGAACCTCTTTCTACAGTACGACTGGAAAATTTATCATGTAGGCTGGGTATTATTAGTAACTGTGCTATTCTATCTCCTGGTGAAATTACTGATATACCCTTTGGAGAACTGGCTATAATTTTTATTTCACCTTCATAATTGGGATCAATTACCCCAGGACTTATCATGTCCTTTTAGAGTGGAAGAGCTGCGTCCCAATAATAAGCCTACTGTTCCTTTGGGAAGAGGTCCTTTTACCCCTGTGGGAATGATTTGAACTCCCATCTCTGGAGTTAGTACTGCTCTGGCGGAGGCGCAGATGTCCAACCCTGCGCTCCCTCTGGTTTGTCTGATGAGGGATCTGATGGACAATGTGTCCTGGGCACTACCCTGATGGGGTTTCTGGGTTCCTCCAGTGCTCCGTATATTTGTGGTTTTGGGCCCCGGAGTATTGGAGAATGTGATAGAACAGTAGCAGCAGCAGCAGCAGCAGTCTTCTCTGAATCAGTTGTACTTTTCAAATATTTGCTCTAGTCACCTTCTAAACATCTTTAAATAGTGCTATTTCAAGAAGGAGAAGACTTGAAGGGATCAAGGAAAATGTATAATTCTTCTATTAATAAAGTTAATATTCATTTCATAGGGCAGAATAATCTAGTTTTATGTACCTGTTTAGGAATGATCAAGAATTTGTTCCATTTTATTTTTTCCAGGGTGGAAATAAAAAAATGTATTTTGAAACTATTTTTGACACCATAATAGTTAAAGTCATAGAAAGTAATGGTAGTGGAATAAAGGGCCCCCGAAATTTCAAAACTTAGGGTCGTAAGGTACTTTGAAATTAATGAGTTCCATTGATTCCCCTTTAGACAATTTCACACTTAAAGACTTAATGATTTAATAAGTTGTATTCTTACAGCCATCTGTCAAGTTCACTGTGTGTGGCACTAAGCCAGAGAGTGGATGGTACATAGATGAATAAGCCATCATCCTTAGAGGAGGACAAGCAAGAGGAGGACACAGAAATACTTGACTATGAAATGAGGAATATGTTTCAAGATTAAGACTTACAGAGTGATTTGTATCAAGACAAGAAAGACTTATTTTTTGTGGGTAACAAAATTTCAGTGTTGGTACATAGGAAGATCTTTATGTTTATTTTGAAGGCTATGGGTCACTTAAAGGTTTGCCTCCTTTGGATATACTCATTGGCATCCTATGTTTTAGCATTCTGAATTTTAGACCTAATGGGATGCTCAGTTCACTTGATCCAGTGAGTTCATTTCTTATGGAAATCTGAGACCCAGAGAATGTAGGGGATTTGCCTGAATTTCTGCCAGAATCAGAAATGGGCTATAAAATACAATGGAAAGAATACGAGGATTGTTTGAGGCCTGGTTTGGCCCCATAAAAGTGATCATGAGGAAGTTACTCTTAAGCATTGGCTTCCTTACCTGTAGGGCAGGATAAAGAAAAAATATCTCAGAGGGTCTTGTGAGAGTGAAACAGGACAAGTTTCTTGCCTATTAACAAGCCAAGATGAAATCAATGTTAGTTTCCCATCACAGTTTTCTTTTGTAGTGTTGTTCTCTTGGGGGCTACACTTCCCATTCTCCCTCTTCACTTTTCTGATTTCCTCTTTCCTTTACACACAACTTGTGGTTGGTTCTGCGCCTTCTTGGTTTCATATTTAAATGATCCACTCTTTTTTTTTTTTCTCATTTGCCTTACTTTCCCAACTTGCATCATACAGGATGATTCCTAAACATTACTGTGTTGTTTGTATTCCTTCTTATTTATGCTCTTGAGAACTGAAATAGTAAGTTGACCTTAATATCTCTATGCCCTGTTCCTGCCCCTCCTCTGCCACCTCCTGTATTTGTATGCAAGGATTATGCTTTCTTTTAAAATCCTTCTCTCTTGCTGATTCACGGGCCAATAGCTCCCATTCTTTCACCTAGTTATTCTCTGCAATACTTGGCAACAGCCAGTGTAAAGGGACTTGTAATTTCTCCCAGATGTGCCCTTCTGCAATTGCACATTGACCTTGATTTTCTCTGACTCCTTGTCTGATTTTCATGTCACTTTTGAATGACCTTAAGCCTACACAGACAAATAATAGATGCTCAGCAAAGTACATCAAATGAATGAAAATGTGAATGTGTATTTTGACAGAATATTACCATTTGAAGTATAGTAAGCACCAGGATATTTCTTTTTCACAAAAACAAACTTTCATTTTCTAGACAGTGATTATAAATCCCATGGACTCTTTTTTTTCAACTTTTTGTACGTTTATGGAAAGATATATGAACATGTTTAATGAATTATGCAAAAGAACATATTAATCAATAGCTATTTGTTGAGGAATTCCTACATTTAAGGCTTTTTGGCTTGGGCTGTGATGATACAAAATGAATGTGGTATGATCCCATTGACCTCTAGTAGTGACAACCTAAAAAAGAGATAAGACAGATGTGCACAAGCAACTGTGATATACAACATGCATGGAGTCCTGTGACACAGAGGTGCAGACAAGGGTGAAGAGTTTACCTGCAGCTGGAGCACACACCGAGGCTTTCTTGCAGGAGGGTAGTTCATGTAGGAAGCAGATTTTGACAAGCAGAGATGAGGGGAAAGGGTTTCCAGGCAGAAGGAACCAAATGGGGAAAAGAAGAGTGGTAGGAAAGAGTAGAATGTGTTTATCAAGAATAGACCAGCTTGGCTGAAATAGGATATTTGGGTAGAGGAAGCTGGTGCTTGCTAGGTCACTTAAGGCCAAATTATGAAAAGCATTAAATATTAAACTAAGAATTTTGGACTTTATCCTGCAGTTAATAGTGGGTGAATGATAAAGTTCAGAATTACTTTGTTTGTACAGTATTATGTTACATTTTATCTAATTGTTTGTTTAACTCCTCTCTAGACAATGAATTCCTCAAGGGCAGGGAGCTTGGCTTATTCACCTCTATTATCTCAGTTTTTGGCTTTATGCCTGACACATAGTAGACACTCCATATGTAACTTTTTTGATCAAAAAAACCCAACTGATCCTACTTAATCATGTGAGTCTGGAATTCAAAAGACAGGCTAAAACTTAGATTGCCAGTGAAGAGCATAGAAAGAGAACATGGCAAAGGAGAGCCACAGAGTGGGTACGAAGAGAGAGAGAGAACTATCATGGATTCAGCAGAGATGTGTCAGAAAGGTAGCCTGGAGAAGTTAGAAGAGAGGGAGAGGTCTATGTTATGGAATACAGACATAAAGGAAATGGTGATAGCATATCCAGTGAATGATCTTTAAACTCAAGATTGCACAAATAAGATTGTATTTAAATAAATATTTAAATAGCTATTTAAATAACTATTAAAGACATTTGTTTTTTATCTGCATCCCATAGGAAGGTGTGTTTTATAACAGTTGAAACATAGGCCAGGCATGGTGGTACATGCCTGTAATCCCAGTGGCTCAGGAGGCTGAGATAGGAGGATTGCAAGTTCAAAGACAGCCTCAGCAATTTAGTGAGGTCTTAAGCAATTTAGCTAGTTCCTGCTTCAGATAAAAAATAGAGAAGGGACGGTAATGTGGCTTTTAAGGTTAATCCATGGTACCCTCCCCACACCAGAAAAACCTTGGAAAGTAGGGGACAACAACTTGAACACAAAGTTACTTAGAAATTGAACAAGACTAAAATTTGAAAGTCCTTATTTTTAATACATGCCAATTCTCATATGATACCTGAATGTTTCTGCTATGATCTAAGTTTAGTATTGAATATATTGATATGCCTTTTAAAATTACTTGATTTTTGAGATATATGCTTCTTTCATATTATAGGTGGGATTCTTAATAGATTCTCCAAAGATATAGCAATTTTGGATGATCTTCTGCCTCTTACCATATTTGACTTCATCCAGGTTTGTAAAAATTCACTGTTAATTAACTATTATCTTTGCATGTGTCATATTGCTTTTTCAATAATTACAAAAAGAAATAAATAAGTTTTAGCTCAGTTTTCATTTGATTGACAGTTGAAGTCCTGCTTATTGTATAAATTTTTTGAACATCAAAATTCTTCAAAATAGGCATAACATTAATAAATGCAGTAACAAGTCAAACCTATTTACCTGCCCCAAACCCAAGACAACCCCTAGCTGTAATAACTAACAAACAATTACCCCACCCCATTGCTGGCCACAAAACATGATTTTTTTTTATTTTGGCATCACTTTTTGTTGAAGCCCACCTACCTCCAAATGGTCCATGTTGAAATGAAGTTGGATTAGCAGTCTCCACATGAACACTTTGGCACAGATTAGCTAATCAGTTTCCCCAAGTGAAGAGGCAGAAGTATAGTAAATTTCTGAACAGATGAGAGGAAAAAGAAAAAGTCATGCTACCCAAAGGCTCTCCTGGAGTGACAGATGTGAATGGGCCTGCAGGGTGGCTGGGCTGAGGCTGACTCCCTGGGGTGAGAGTCTGATGGGGTGGTGAGAGTTGAAGAAGGAAAGAAGACATGGAGATAAGAGTGACCTTACAGATACATTAGGACTCTAAAGTGACAGAACTAAGGAGTGTTATGAGCTGATACTCTTGGCTTTTGGACCAGGATTGAACATAGCTTTCTGGGCTTTCTATCTGGTTTAGTTGAAGCTCTGGAGACCAAATGCCATGGGCCTCAATGGCATTTGCTTAGGGAAGCAGTTGGAACAGAATGCTGCCCATCTGGGGATGAATTGTTCTCTGTCCTTGCTCCATTCTCTGTCCCCAGTACAGTACTGCTGCATTAAAAGAACTTAAAAAAAAAAAAAAGATTACCATGCATGTGTGTATACATAAACAACATCGGCAGATGCAGAAAAGTCATCCTGTCAGTATGCCTCATCTGCAATGATTGCTAATCAAATACTTTTACTGTTCCAAGTGACCTTTTGCATTTTGGATTTCCTTCAGTTGCTATGTTTAGAGATATAACTCAACAGCACCTGCTGGAATGTTTTAATCCATTTTTGAATTCGGGCATTCAAAGGAATGTTCCTGTGTCTTTCTTTAAAATGCTGGACATTTGTTCCTCATTCTAGAAGTGCAAATCACTGGTGCCAAATATAATCTTATTAAATGAGGTACAGATTGGAATGAATATCTTGGCCTGATTGCAAATGTGTTCATGAATGGTGCATGGTACCTTCTTGATAGTTATTTTTCTACTTATGTGGTTTACTGGGCATCTTCTAAATCAGTTTGAGGCTCACCACAAAAATCCTCTGAGAGAGCTAATTTTTAAATATTTATTTTATAAATTAACATTTGACATATGTGATGGATCTCAACTCCTTTCTTTTATGTCAGTTTGAATAATTTCTGCTCAAATTCTAATGCTGTTGAGCTTCATTTGCTATTCCTTCACAAGTGGTTAGGCAGAGCTCTTTTGTTCCCCCACATTTTCTATAGGTGCATCATAGTTATACAATATCATGGGATTTGTTACTACATATTCATGTCTACAGATAATATAACAATTTAATTTGTTCAGTGTCACTCCAAAGAACTCCCTCCACCTTCCCCCTCACTCCTTGGTTCCTTTCCTCTACTGTTCTCCCTTTGATTTTCATGAGATTCCCTCTCCTTTTCTTCTCCTTTTTCCTTGCTAGCTCCTGCATATGAGGAGAAATATGACTCTTGACCTTCTGAGTTTGACTTATTTCGGTTAACATAATGGTCGCTAGTTAGGTGGAGCTCTTTTATTGTAATTTACCAATTTATTTATAATGGAAGATTCTGTTCACAATATTTTAGGAATAGATCTGGTGCACAAAATAAGGCATAGCTATTAATTATCTTTCTCAAAAAGAAATCCCTTAATGTCTCGTCACTCTATTTCTTAACTTTTGTTGATGTTCTGACAAAGCTGCTTTCTGGATTAGAATGCTATATTATGAAAATGGAAGATCTATCATTATCAGTGTTTTACCTTGAACAGGCACTGAATCTTTTTATTTATTTATTAAATTTTTTTTTAGTTGTCACTGGACCTTTATTTATATGTGGTGCTGAGGATCGAACCCAGTGCCTCACACATGCTAGGCAAGTGCTCTACCACTGACCCACAACCCCAGCCCAATGCACTGAATCTTGAAGGGTCTAAGTTTTGTCACCTTAAATTAAACCTGATGATGGTCCCTTTCAGTTCTAAAGCTATATGGCTCAGACTGGCTTGCTGGAATTGGACCATCCATAAAAAATTTCTTCTTGAAGGCAAACAAAGAAAAAACTATATCCTAGCATCCTACTTACCTCTATATCTGAGAAATAATTTATTTGTGGAATAGAAGCGTGATTATTTTAAAATACTCATTTAAATACAATTTGAAATTCTGTTTTCAGCCTCAAAACTTTAAGAACTCTTGATTTCTTCTTTCTTATCTAGTATAAGTCTATGCACTGGGTCCTGCTGTTCTGATCTCTGCAACCAGTCTTTCACATCTTTGCCCATCCCTCTATTCATTTTATTGATCCCCATTAATCTGTGCTTAGACATTTTCAAGGATTCCTCATAATATATGAATTAGATGCCAAATCAGGTGTTCATTGCATGGGTTTAAATAGGCTTTTAATGTTTGTTTGTTCGTTTAACTGATTCCAAAATGAACATTATTATCCTCTGTTCCTACTTTAAGAAACTCTTTGTGGCCTTCAGTGTCAGGAATGTTTTCTGTTGTTTGTTTGGTTTTGTTTTGTTTTTAATTTTTAAATTTTAAAAAATTTTGGTGCTAAGGATTGAACCTGGGTCACTTTACCACTGAGCTTCATCCCCAGTCCTTTTTATTTTGCGACAGAGTCTCCCTAAATTGCTGAGGCTGGCCTTGAACTTTTGATCCTCCTGCCTCAGCCTGAGCAGCTGGGATTACAGGTATATGCCATTAAACCTGGTTCAGGATGCTTTGAGCTGAATGGAAATGTGCTACCACTTCTTAGGAGCATGAAAACATCTTAGGTTTTCATATTCTGTTTTCTTATTTTGTTTGTTTGCTGGGGACATTTAAGATTTTGGTAAAGATGAATGGGCTTTAGAAATGTGTGCTCACATTTTATCTTGTCCTAAAGTCCCTCCATTTATTTATTTGTGTTTTTATTTAATTGATTGGTGCCCTCTTGTTAATATACATGGCCTAGAATGATTTTTATTTAATTGATTATGAATTTAAAACTAGGATGGAATTTAATAGTTTTTCTCTAACTAGAGTATCAAATATATTAAACCAGCTAGTGTCTTTAATTTTGCACACAGGGCTAAATTATTAGGCTCTGATCTCAGTTTCTAAAGATGGCCTTTTATGGAGAAAAAGAAGTTACTTTTTTCAAGACTGAGACTTATTTTTCATTAATTTTTGGTTTGGACTGTACTCTGGGTAATTACAGTTGCTAGAAATCTGATAATTGTGTGAACTACTCAATTCCAAATGTAGCCACCTTCTCAATTCTTCTCTAGCACAGTGTAATAGCTACCCAATCCCACCTATCTTAGACAACTTCCTATTACTGTAACAAATGACTAAGACACATCAATTTATGAAGGAGGAAGATTTATTTTGGCTCACAGTTTTAGAGGTTGCAGTCCATGATCAGTTGGCTCAGTCGCTTTTAGGCCTGTGAGGCAGCACAGTGTGATGGAACAAAATCTCTTACCTCATGACCAGGAACTAAAAAGAGAGAAAGGGTTTGGGGTTCCACTATCCCCTTCAAGGCTACAACTCCTGGTGACACAAAGATCTCTACTAGGTCCCATCTTTAAAGTTGCTGACACCTCCCAATAGTCCCAAGCTGGGGACAGAGCCTTTAACACTGAGGCCTTTGGAAACATTTAAGATCCAAACTATAGCACCACCTGTTCTATGTTAAGATAGTTACAATTGTGTTCCTAAGGGTCTCTGCCATCTTAGCTTTCATTAAAAATGAAATAATGCTTTCAATAGAAAATAAGACTAGTGTGTTTCTTATACCAGCAGAATCACTTTCCCACCCAATGTTTAAGGAAAACCTCACCAAATTGGCATTGTAATGTAAGAATGGCATAAGTCAAAATTAACACAGTGCAATTTACAACTGCCAATAGCAAATAAGAGACCCTGATCCTGATGGAGTAGCTGACCATTCCTGATATCACCAATGCAACATGATTTTAGGCATGCTGATATTTAATGTGATGATCCATTTAAATTAAATCATATTCCTGCCTTAACCATACTTGGAACTTAGTCTTTCTTTTTTTCCAAGAGCTCATATTTTTTAGAAATAGTTGACCCAGGTTTGAAAAACTGTGATTTGTCATTAATGAAATGATTTTCCATTGATGAACGGTCTTGCCACATAGTAATTGGGGGTATTTGGAGCTTTCCCATTGTTCTGGTGGCATCTGTAGGCCAGGAAGAGAATATGGAAGATTCTCTTTAAGATTTACTTCATTAAGTCATAATATACCTAGGTCAATAACAGTAAAAAATTATTCAAGAACTTGTTGAATGAATAGGTGGCTGGCATTTCTGCTGTTGATGATTGGAGATTTAATGTCCTTGAAATATGATCATTTGAAGTTTCTAATGGAAATAGCAACCCATTCAAAGACTTATTTTACTCCCCATCCTTGCCCCATTTATACTACTATACATTCCTCTGAACCAGTTGGAAAATACATGTTACCATGGAAACTTGGAAAACTGGCCTTTTGATTATTATGTGAATGTTATAATGGGTTTGTTTTTAATTCTTATTGAAGACAGATACTGTATTCAGATGGTTATTGTGTAGTAAATATTAGCAGACTTTTTATCTTTTAAAAAATATATTTGATGTCCTATAGAACTGTAGAATTTAAGTCTTTATCCTGAAGAAAGCAATCTGGCATATCTGTTTCTGAGATTACCAACAGTGTTCAAGTTTTGGGTAATAGGAAGCGATGTCTCTGTTGGACGGGCTCAAGTGAAGTGCAGGATTCATTTTGGCAATACCTGATATAGAAAAAAAATGATCTCATTTCACATTAAATTAGCCATTTCTCAAAATCTTTTATTAAGCTGTTAGAGTGTCTCCAATTATTTCAAGAATGGGAAGAGGAAAGTTGGGGAGAAGAGTGAAATTTAAAATATAATGTCTTTCAATATTAAACAGGAGAAAACTAGGCTCAGAGAAGTTAGATGACTTAACCTATTTTTAAGACAGATATTTCTCACTGAAAAGATTTCAAGACAAGTTCTTAATTTTCCAAAATTATCTCAACAAACCAGGCATGATGGTACATGCTTATAATCCCAGAAACTCAGGAGGCTGAGGCAGGAGGACTGCCATTTCAAAGACAGCCTCCACAACTTAGTGAGGCCCTAAGTAACTTAACAAGACCCTATCTCAAAATAAAAGAAATAAAACATAAAAAGGGCTGGGGATGTGGCTTAGTGGTTAAGTGCCCCTGGGTTCAATCCCTGGTACCTAAATAAATAAATGAATGAATAAATAAAAATAAAATTTTAAAATGTACATTTATACTAAAATTATTTCAGAATAGGTTAAAAGACCAAGCTAAAAAATATATTCATTTAAAATTTACTTATTGTACTCTATTTCAATGTGTCTGGGAAATGAGTGTATCCAAGAGATCATAGAACAACACCATGTTTCTAAAGCTTCAAAAAGGTTACTGCCAGAATCCTAAACATTTTAAATATTTTTCATAGAACATAGAGGAAAAAAGCATACTTTGAGACAGCTGTCTTCCCTACAATAGGGACACACCTGCCCCTTATTAAGAAGAGTAGGAAGAGTGCAGGTCGAATATGTCACTGACCTGGGTGTGGTAGCACACACCTGTAATTCCAGTGACCTGGAAGGCTGAGGCAGGAGGATAACAAGTTTGAGGCCAGCCTTGGAGACTTAGTGAGAACTTGTCTCAAAATAAAAAGGGATGGGGATATAGCTCAGAGGTAAAGCACCCCTGGGTTCAATCAATCCCCAGAACCAATACATACATACATACATACATACATACAAGAGAAAAAAAAAAGAAAAAAGTAAAGAAGAAAAAAAGAAGAAATCTCTGGCATGTGTTGTTCATTTACAACATGGAAATGTTTGCTCATGGAGTGTCTTCTTTGATCCTACAGTTGTTATTAATTGTGATTGGAGCTGTGGCCGTGGTCTCTGTTTTACAACCCTACATCTTCCTAGCAACAGTGCCAGTGATAGCGGCTTTTATTGTGTTGAGGGCATATTTCCTCCGCACCTCACAACAACTCAAACAACTGGAGTCTGAAGGTATGACAGTGCTCGCCTTTCGAGAAAAACCAAAAGAACATTTGGGAATTCTCCATTGTTAATCTACTTTGCAGAAAAAAAAAAAAAAAAGAATCCTGCTCATAAACTCTTACAACATATAACAATGATTTTTTTGGAAATATATATTTGTAGAAGAAAACTACATCACACATAAATTATTTTTGCCAACTCATGACTTTATTTTGGTTTTGAAACAAGCATATAGTCTGGCCAGAGTTGGTGCCTAAGACAGTCATTCATAATTTATTTATACCATTTAAATTTTAAAAACTTCAAAAAGGTTACTACAGACTTTCATAGAACCTAGAGAAAATGTATTGCTACTACTGAAATTTTCTGGGTTCCTAAATAACACCAGACAGAATTTTTCCCTTTGTCTTATCATCCTCAGACCATTCCTTTATGTCCCAGGGCTGCCTTTTTGTGTGTCCCCAGCCGCTCCTTGATCTTTTTGAAGCACCTTTGTATGTAACAGCCTGCCTGTGGGTGCATTTTCAGGAGATAAACTTCCAATGTGTTTCTGCTTCAGGATTTTTGAGCTAAATCAAGTCACATAAACTTAACTGAGACTTGAAAGGATTGTTTTTAAAGAAACGAAACAAAACATTTTCTCAGGAACAATGCCCAAAGGTAGCCAAGAAATGTGAGTAAATAATGGTCATGATTTTACAGTATGTTGCCATCCATGGTAGCCAACGAAAAAGGAAAGGGTAATTCATCAAAAATGAACAGTCCTACTATTCAAAGTGTGGTACCCGAGTGAAAGATCTCTCTGACCTGTGACATTTATGGCATGCTGTATTCTAAGTCATTTTTTAAGAACGTGGTAGCCTGAAATTGCACTCTGTGTTTACATGATTTGCATTGTTTTCAATGGGAATACTTCACAGGCAGGAGTCCAATCTTCACTCATCTTGTTACAAGTCTAAAAGGACTATGGACGCTTCGTGCCTTTGGACGGCAGCCTTACTTTGAAACTCTGTTCCACAAAGCTCTGAATTTACATACTGCCAACTGGTTCTTGTATTTATCAACGCTGCGCTGGTTTCAAATGAGAATAGAAATTATCTTTGTCATCTTCTTCATTGCTGTTACCTTCATTTCCATTTTAACAACAGGTATTATGAACTCATTAACTATTTAACTACACATTTTATTGGTTATTTTTAGTTATATATGACAGTAGAATCCATTTTGACATAATTATGAAAGCATAGAATATATCTTGTTCTAATTCCGACCCTAGTATCTCTCTTTCCCATTTCCCCTCCCTACCCGCTAATCCTTTCCCTCTTTTGTTTTTTCTGCCATTTAAGTAAAAATGTTGTCAATGAATAAAAAGCTACATTCTTTATAGGTTAAAGAGTGTAGATATCTTTAAAAGGTTCTTGTTTTTCAGTTTATTAATTAGAAATTTGATGGTTTACTCTTGATGAGCAAATGATTTTTTTAATTTATATTGTTTTATTTTTGAGCAAATAATTTCTTTGCATTGGAGCTATATATGGTATTATCCCTACTTTCACACTTTAGAAAAAATCTGAGACACAGAGAGCGTCAGTTAGCAGCAAATTTGTGATTGGTAGAAAAAAATTACTCTTCTTATATTGATATTGGTAAAGGGACCTGGCTTCAAAATCAATAGATTTCTTTTTTAAACAGCTCTTGGAATCGGGGGAAAGAAGCATTCCCCCCCACCTCTCTCTTGTTTTACCTCTCCCTCTCTCCCTCCCTCTCTTGCCTTTCTCCCATCCTGATAAGTTTTGTTCTTTTAACCACTGGTTTATGACATTCTTTATCTAATATTAATTTCACATGAGGAGACATTACCAGAGAAGGGAAATACTTTAGATAAAAGTGACATAGTTTTCAAATGCTAAGATTCTGAATTCTAGGATCTTTGGAAGAAAATCACTAAGTTTTTCATAATAAGTAAAATACAAATCTATATAGATAAATGAGGTTTTGAGAAGTTTAATTTCTGAGCTGTATATCATCTATCTGTATTATATATATAACAATAGACAAAGATTGAGAGAAAATGCCACTCAATGCCAAATATCCAGGATTGTTTGGTTGTAAAACCAGAATCCTGCTCAATCCCAAATGGACAATTATAGGAGTCTTATGGATCCAAAGGGCAAGCAACACTATTGTACCTGGGAGGGGCCAGAACAGACACCAGAGACCTTGCCATCTTTTGAATCCAGTTGCTGGCTTCTGTCCATTCCATTCAAGAACTGTCATTCCTTTCTCTTTGAAGACTGGTTTTCTTGGTGTGCCAGAGTTAGGGCACATGTACTTTATGTGGCTTTTTCCTTCTTGAATTAACAGCAGCATTCCCCCATCTATTTAAAAAGTCCCGGAGGGAACAGAAAACAGGTTTTTTGTTTGTTTGTTTGTTTTTGTTTTTGCTTTTTTTTAAATCAGGGTCCACCTGCAATCCACACTGTAATGAGGCTAGTTGCTTTTCCACATTTGTTTTTCTCTCAGCTGGACAGTGGGAAGTGACTCCATGAAAAGAAGATAAATGGGCAGGCAAATAATAAATCTCCCATAGCACACTAGTTTTTGGCAATAATTTTTAAAAGTAAAGTTTCTTGTAGAGTCAGAATATTTAAATTTTTTATTTAATAACTTAAAGATCAAATAGGATCAAAATGACTGAATAATTACATAAATGAGGATTTGTTAACAATAAGTCAACCCAAATATATCATGTGCTATATTATGATGGTGTAAAGTTTGGTTGAATTCTGGGTTAGCAGGGAAGTAGTCAAAGCATTTAACAATCAGCATAATATAGAACCTCCCAGTCCAATCACATGCCCAACCACAGTGGACACTGGCCACCCAGGTATTATCAATCTGGGCTCAACTGGTCTTCAGCTACATTAACTTTCATACATAAATTAACTTCACTAAGCTTCTCATTTTCCTCATGTGTAAGAAGACACAGTAATAGTACCTCTCCCTAGATTTGTGATGAGTATTAAAGATGGTAATTTATGTAAAACATCAGTATAGTGCCTAGTCCACAGAGAATACTCTATAACTGCTATTTTACTTGATGTTATTAAAATTTTATCTTATTCTTAGCCTCCAAAACAAGTAATATATTGGAGACTTGGATGGATCTTAAGTATTTAAAGTGAGTTACTTAGTACAACAGCAGAATTTTGCTGTCTATGGAATACCTTCTGTTAGAGGAATTGTGAAAAATTTTTTCAATTAATAATAGGATGAGAGCTGGTGTTGTGGCTCGGCAGTAGAGCGCTTGCCTAGCATGTGCAAGGCCCTGGGTTCAATCCTCAGCACCACATAAAAATAAATAGATAAAATAAAGGTATTGTGTCCAACTACAACTAAAAAATAAATATAAAAAACTAGGATGAATTATTTCTCCCAATTTTTGAACTTTACAACAATGTTATCATGCATTCAAGAACTAAAATTGATTAGGACTTGATAACCTAAATTTATAATAATTTAAGAACATCTCAAAATTTTTATAGCCAAAATACTGAATACTTATAAATTCTAATTAGTTGTACTTTCTAGTCCTGCAAAATTATTTGCTCTAATTAAACACTTAAGCATTCTTCTTTCTAGTGAGCTAGTTTCTTATTTCTTCTTTTCTTTTCTTTTTAAAAATGTAATGGGCAGCTTCTTTCTTTCCAAATGACAGACCCATTTGTTTCTGACTGCCTGGTCAAATGCTAGGTCCATTTTCTTTCTAACTGCCTTTGAGCAGCAGGGAAATTCATCCTTGCAAATATATAAAGCACACCTAAACATTGTGCAGATGCTATTCACTTGTATACCTCCTTAGCTTTTGAGTTTGTTTTTTCTTCTCTTCTCTTTCTTTCTTTCTTTCTTTCTTTCCTTCCTTCCTTCCTTCCTTCCTTCCTTCTTTCTTTCTTTCATTCTTTCTTTCTTCCTATAGGAGCCCATCAGGACCCAGGACTTTCTTTTCCATGTTCCATTCTAATATTTGTCATTAATGTTATATTCAGAGCAACAGTAGAGGAAAGAAAATATGCTATGTACCCAAGACCAATAACTCTGTCACTACCTGAAGCTTTTTTAATAAAAATGGCATTTTTTTTCCTTTTATTCAGTCATCTTGGATTTAAAACATTCATTGAAAATTTACTATCTACTATCTGGGGGCATTTTTGCTACTGGCATATGTGGTGGTGGATTAAGAGGAAACAAAGATGGTTAAAATCAGCATAAAATTTAAATGTGAATTTAATGTGATTTGTGCCATAAGAGAGGTCTGCACAAAGTGGTTCACAGAAGAGACAAATGACATGTTTTTTAAATATGTTTTTTTCCACATATAGGTGAAGGAGAAGGATCTGTTGGTATTATTCTAACTTTAGCCATGAATATTATGAACACATTGCAGTGGGCTGTAAACTCTAGCATTGATGTGGATAGCTTGGTAAGTTATTATTTTTTTACTTTATGAAAAAATTCATAGGTAAGAACATAAGCAATAACTATATACCATGAGATAGCTTAAGAAATGAGTTCCTACAAATAAACTAAAGACTGTTTAGTATCTCTCAATGAGCTCATATCTCATCTTTTCTCCACATAGACAGACACTATGAAGATCAGATCTTGCACATGTTTCCTGTCCCAAGGTTTTTCTAGGACAGAAACTTAGGTGTGGAATTGCTGGGTGACAGAATTCACCCATGCTCAACTTTATGATGCTAAATTGTCCTTAAATCTGTTCCACCAATGTACAATCCCATAAAGAGGCTGCAGGAATTCTCCTAGCCCTTTGTCTTTAGCAACACTTTTGTTACGTCAGAATTTTAAATTTTGGCCATTAAGTGGATGTGATTATAAAGAAGACAGAGCAGCTTACATATTTCGTGTTAAAATCCATTTGGGCTCCTCTTCTGTTAATTGCTTGTTTATCCATTGCTCAGTTCTGTACTAGACTGGCTTGTTTCTTCCTTAATTGGGTCAGTAGGAGTTTATGAATCCTGGATCAGTTGTCAGTTTGTGCATTTTAAACATAGTCCTTCAGTCAGTGGTATGGCTTTTGATGAAAAGAAGCTTTTTTAAGTTTATTGAAGATAAACTTATTAATCTTTTCCTTTGTGGATTGTGCTTTTAGTGTCTTATTTAAGAAGTTCTTCCCATATCTTAGGTTTTCAAATTCAATAGTATAACATTTGTTCATAATGTTCTGATTTTTTAAAAACTTTTATTTTTTTTAATGGTTGATGGACCTTAATTTTATTCATTTATTTGTATGCAGTGCCAAGAATTGAACCCAGTGCTTCACATATGTGAGGCAAGTACTCTACCACTGAGCCACAATTCGAGCCCTAATGTTCTAATTTTTAGAAAGTTTCCAGTCTTAGTGAAGCTTTATTAGTCCTTAAGTGTTTATCACTGTCTCCTCACTTTTTGTTTGATCAATTTTGTCACAGATTTATATTCATTATTAGTGTGCTACAGACCATATTTTGGTTTTATTGTTTTTCTTGTCTCTTGTTCCATAGAATACAGAGCCTGTAATTGCTTATGTACTAGCAATATGTCAGGAACACAAATTCCCTGGGCAGCTGGAGTGAGTAGAGAGGGAGATTTTTTTTCCCATTTTTATTTAATGATCAAATACATAATTTTTAGTCAGAATATATAGCTGTCCTGGGTACTTCATGATTGACTTTTCTTTAGGCTTTTTTGGAATACTATATTGAAAATTATTCATCCATTATTACATTGATGGGAGATCTAAAAACCCAAGTAAAAAAACGAGTCCACAACAATATTATTTCACTTTTTGTGTAAATTCCTTTCCCTTTTCTATTAGACAAGTCACATGTTCTCAAACCACACACATTTGAACAATTAAAATCAGTATAATCATTTGGAACAAAAATACTTATGTAAATATCTCTAGGGGGAAAAACCTTTCAATACCTTTTTTTTTTGCCCTTATGTCTGTATTTTATTGAAGTATCTTAATAATTCATTAAAATGTAATATACCTTTAGCATAGAGTTTGTTTCTTTTACTTTTTTTAAACTTGATTAGATCTTTTAGTATCTCCATTCTTTTTTTTTCCATATTTTTTATTGATGCATTATAGTTGTACATAATGATGGGATTTGTTATTACACATTCTTATATGCACACAATATAACAATATAATTTGACCAATATCACTCCCCAGTACTTACCAATATCACTCTCCAGTACCTCCCCACCTTCCACCCTTTGTTCTCTTCCTGTTTTGATCTCCCTTTGATTTTAGGAGATCTGCTCCTACCTTTCTTTTCCTTTTTCCCCTCTAGGTTTTGCATATGAGAGAAAAAATAGGACCCTTGAAACTCTGAGTTTGACATATTTTGCTGAACATAATGGTCACAAATTCTGTCCATTTTCTTAGTGTCTCCATTCTTCTCACTTACTTCTATTTCATTATGCTTTAGGAGTTGGTTCTCATAAAGGTATGTAAAAGGGTTTCTGTTGTAAAGTAGCAGAAGAATATTAAATATATTGTGTTTGTATTTATTCAATACCAATATTTACAAATACAAAAATTCTTTGTTCAGCTCCTACAACGTTGACTTTACCTTTTACAATTCTTCTGCACTTTACCTGTTTTTTTATTTAAAAACATCTCTTTACCTTGTATAGAAAAATTCCCTTCTTTTGCCTTACTAATTTTCTTGCTTTGTATAAGAAGTTCTACATGATGATGTCAAACTTTTGTTCTGTGCGTTTTTATTCTGCAGGTCCAATCTCGTGGGAGTTGCTTGAAGGTATTGGTTTTACACATAAGCATCCTGGGATTTGTAACCTGTGTTTTGACATTGTGTCTTTCATCTCATGGCATAAAAGGGCTTTGCAAGATTGTATTATGTTATGATATAGCCTGTGAACCGTATCAATATTTGCATTTGATTTCACTTTTAGAAAGTCATGTTCTTTTGTATATCAAAGTGAATATGTGAGTTTTCATGTGCCTGCCAAATAGCACAAGTCTTTCCCAGGCATCTGTGAGCATTTATCTAGTTATCAATTCACATTATACTGCTGTCACCCCCACAGTTACTAAAGTTATAGAGTCACCTTTTTATTTTCATCTTGCATATTCTGTGAGGGAGTAGAAGAGATAGATTGAGCTATGTCCTAAGATTTCACGTTTGTGTGATGCTAACACCAAATGTCCTTGGACTTCTGAAGTGAAAACTCCATGTGTTGTCATTTTACTTTACTAAGTTATTCACTGAATTTAGAGTTGAATCTAAGTTGGAGTAAATGGGATTTTTTTTAATACGTACTTTTAGTTTTCAAGTGCAGGGCTGTCAGGAAAAAGAATCCTTGGGTTCTTGCTACATACCTTGTAGAAATAAGAACAAGAAAAAAGAATATTTCACTCACCCTTACCCATCTGGCCTCATTTAAACACGGACAGAAAATGAAACACTGACAGGACCTGAAGTCATGAAAATGGCAGTGTTGTTTTTCTTCTACTTCCCACCTGCTCCTTATACCCAGGTGCCTAACTTTCTTTAGCTTTCAACTAGTATCTAGATGATAACAATAACTTGAATGACTTTGTATTTATGATCACACATCTCAAATACCAGCACTCAAAACTACACAACAACATTTTTATAATGTTTTACTAATAAATTCTTTGTTGTATTCCCAAAGGTAGCTCTTTCCCACCTTCTTGTCTCCTCTCAGATTCTCCAATAATTCTATCTCCTGTGCTTTTATCCATGACTTCGCTGCATACCTTGTAGAAATAAATAGGTGTAATCTGAGCACATCCACTCACCTCTCTCCACTAGTGGCACCAGCCTACTGCACCTCTACTCAATTCCCAGCCTTCTCTTCTGTGTCCCTGCTCCTATACACAGGCATATAATATACAATTTCCTGCTTTGTGGGGTCTTTTGCACTAGCAGAAAAATACTCACCCTTAATCTCCAGCTTCCATATCATTTCTTTGACCTATTTTCAGCAAAACTTCTTGAGAGATTGCCTTTCTCTGTTTTCTCCCCCCATTCTTCCTACAGCCTGCTTTATTGTATTCCCATCACTCACCTGACTCACAACCAACATCTTGCCAATGCCAGAGTCCCTGCCTCCTGCAATTATTGAGCAGTATTTGCTGTGGGCAAAACCGGTTGCCCCTCCCACTTTGTTTCCCTGATACCTCCTTATTCCTCTGTAGTCCTTTGGGGGGCCATTTCTCTCTTGCAGATTTTTAACCAAAAGCTATGTTGCAGCTCTCCTATTTATATTTCCTCTATCTGTTATTATCTAACCTCATGCTTCACAAACCATTTCTTGATGAATCATAAATTCATATCTTTAGTAATGGCCTCTCCTGCTCTCTGAACATGTATCCAGCTACCTCTTACCTCCATGTGTTCATTAATCACACCCATAAGGATGTCTTCCAGTAAACTTGACATTTTAGGACATGAGTTACCATGCCCTAAACACAAACAGGGTCGTAAGGGACCACTAAAATGACACACAGCTTCCACTCTACCTCCTAATTTGCCAGGGAGGTTAAATAAATAAATAAAAGCCAGAAAAATATACCAAAGGTAATGTTTCAAACTCAGCCGTGTCAAGCCATCTGGTAACTGAGAAATTGCTTGCACTCATAGTAACCTCATTTGAATGAGGCAGTTGACAACTCATGTCTTTTTAATACTGTCTACCACAGGGTGAATATAGTTAAAATATTCTCAGGAGGCGAATACAATCTTACTTCCTCAGTTTTCCAAGGGAAGCAGCAGATAACCATCCCTGTTTCCAGTAGCTGCCTGTCTGTCTCTAATAAAGACAAGAGGAAGGAAGCCGCCAGAGTGAGCCGGAGGACAGTGAACCTGCAGGGCTCACATTTAGATTCCCGTTAATGAGGCTCCAGAAGGTTCTTACATGATTGACGCAATCCGAGAAGAGTTTTCTGTCAATAGAAACTCTCTCTGTTTCTCCTTTGTCCTTTCACTGCCTGTGTTTGTTTTGAGTTCCAGTAAAGATCAAGTGACTGATTGTACAATGACCAGCGTGAAACCTGGTGGGAGGAGAAAAGGGGAATCTGGCTTTTCTTCATCACAGCTACTGATGCATAATGTCCTTGTAATAAAAGCGGTTTCTGTTGTAAGAATCTGAGGAGAAAATTCATTTCTCATTTTTTTTCTTTCTTTTAATGGGTTATTGATCATGCCTTTGATTTCTGTTCTCACAAGTCTTTCTGGTATGTTTTCCTCTCATGGCCTCTATCTCAAGACTTCTTTCCATCCAACTGTTCGTTGTCCTTCCATCCCATGGAGTGGCTGTGTTGGGAAGAGTCCTGCATTCCACTCTGGCCATCTGAATGTTGTGTGGCATTAGGCAAGTCATAGCCCCTACCATCTAGGGTTTTTTTTTTTTTTTCTCATTTACTAATTGAAGCAGTTTGGTTAGGAATTTTCTAAGGTTCCTTCCATCTCTAGCATTGTCTCTCTTCTGAACCCTATTCTTATGAAAGATTTCAACTCTTGATTAGCATGAAGGCATTATTCCAGACCTTTGTAGAAGTCACATACCTGCCCCCTGAATGCCAAAGTCCATAATTTTTTTTGACCTTTACATTTATCAGCTGATCAAAGGACTCTGACACAGTATGTTTCTAGAATCCAAAAAGAGAAATAAAATTTGGTAATGTTTTAGATGTCTTGAATTAGTACAAGAGAACTAATGCAGGACATGAGAACTAATTTGAGACATGAGAACCCTAAGGGATTGCTGTGTAAAAAAAAAAAAGTTTGGAGAGTACAGAACATTCAGCGCACTTGGTGCCTGTCACTTTAACCTCCTGTATTTATATTTTCTTGTTTGAACAATGAAGGAATAGATTAAATCACAGGTTCTCAACCTGATAGCAGATGAAAAACCTTTATGAAAACAAAGATTATTCAGGTTTCACTAAGACCAATGAAATCTTTCCTTTTGGTGGTGGGCAGGATGATTGATCCTGTTGACTATATTTTTAAAAATACAATAGGTGATTCTATGGAGATCCAGGCTTCTGAATCACTTGATTAGATGCTTTCTAAGAGTCTTCTTACCTCTGATTTTCTGTGAGCAATGGCAGGTGAGTCAGCAAACTTTTCCAGTAAAGGATAAGATGGGAAATACTGTCAGATTTGCAGTCTAGATGGTCTTATGGCAACTATTCAGTTCAGCCTTTGAGGACAAAGCAGCCAGAGATAGTATATAAACATTGGTGTGCCCAAATGGGGCCTGCAGGCCATAGTTCTACTAATCTCTGATCTATGTCATATAATTAATTTTTAAATATTTTTTTTGTTGTAGATGGACACAATACCTCTATTTTATTTATTTTTATGTAGTGCTAAGTATTGAACCCAGTGCCCCACACATACTAGGTGAGCAATCCACGGCTGAGCCACAACCCTAGTCCCTATAATTAATTTTTGAATTGATGGATCACCAACAAATTGTTTTTTTCCCATGTCAATCAATTATACACACACACATGACATGCAAAGCATAATGTTTAATGACAATACAAATATTGGGAAGCCCCAATATTTCAAAATTAAGATCCTCAGAGAAATATCTTATTAAAATAATAAAACCCTGAGAAGATATTTGATATGTTATTTTAGACTCCTCTTCTTGATATTTATTTTGAAAATTTTTTTGGTAGAAACTATGTAGACTCTAGCTGTATTCAACAAGCAATTGTTGATGGCTTATCATGTGCTTTTAAAAATAATAAAACATGGTAGAGTGCAAACAAGCTTCAATATGAGCAGAAGATTCCATGAGTATGTCAGACATGTCACAAAGAAGGGTAAATTTAAGAGTCTTCCTTTGCTTGTTGGCACAGTAACTAGTTATGAAATCTCTTTCAAGTTTTACCAGCTAGATCTGAAGCATGAGAAGTGATGCTATCATTGTATGGCTTTGGTGTACCATGTTTATTAAAAGTGGGCAATGACATATTTGAAAGGTTCATGTTTGCTTGGGATATGAATTTTGTCTGTAGTTGCAGCAGATTTTCTCCCTTATGTGAAGATCATGATATCCACTGCTTCTGACACTGTCTTGCCATGTAATTTACCACAAGTTAGAGTACATAAACTATTTCTGTTGAAAGCAAGCTATAAAAGTTTACTAAAGGGTACAAATTTGTAATGTCGTAAAGAAACTCATTTATGCTGCTAATTAACACAAAATTGATACTTGGCTGACTTTTTATGTGTTATAGGAACATAATTAATAGAAGCAGAAAGATAGCCTCGAGTTTCAAGAATATATTTTGGGCAGAAAGTCTCTTTTCTTTTCTTTCTTTCTTTTTTCTTTTTTTTTTTTTTTTTTTTTTT
Organism: Marmota flaviventris; assembly: GCF_047511675.1. Lineage (NCBI taxonomy): Eukaryota > Metazoa > Chordata > Mammalia > Rodentia > Sciuridae > Marmota > Marmota flaviventris. The sequence goes on from NC_092498.1 coordinate 45,028,816, forward strand.
TTTTTGGCACCAGGGATTGAACTCAGGGACACTCAACCACTGAGCCACATCCTCAGCCCTATTTTGTGTTTTATGTAGAGACAGGGTCTCACTCAGTTGCTTAGTACCTCACTTTTGCTGAGGCTAGCTTTCAACTTGCAATCCTTCTACTTCAGCCTCCCAAGCTGCTGGGATTAGAGGCGTGTGCTACCACACCTTTAGAAAGTCTGTTTTTCTGATAACCATCATCTCTTAAATCTATATGCATGACCTAAAGATGATGCTGTTGGCTCTATACAGCCTTGGGGCTCAGATCTGTGTTAGTGAATATTGAAAAGCATTTAGTTTGGGCCTACCTAAAAGGATCTATGATTAAAAGCATTTTAATCTCTCCTTTTAAGTACTTATAGTTTTAGAATGTCTCCTGTGAAATGTGTGACATTTTTCACATTGTGACAGTTTCCCAGCTGATCACTTCACATCTCTTTCTCACAATCCTCCTATAACTATTTATGAAATCCTTTCCAGTGTTGCCGGCTAGATCTTAAGCATAAGAAGTGATGCTATCATCGTATGGCTTTGCGGGTATTATGGCATGTTTAGGTGTTGTTGCATTAATTTGATATCCTGGAGTCTAAACAACCAAAGAATGTAAGAAAATAGAGCAGATATTTATGTGAGGGAGAGGAGTCTAGATTCCAAAAACGGCTTTGAAGATAGCTCTTCCATCTTTGTCATCAAAGAATGAGCAGGAAAATCAGGAATCATTTGCTTCTTGACTTAAATGCATCCCTCATAAAGTAAAGCTGAGAATGATTAGGCTATGGTGTTGTTTTTGTTAAGGCCATCATCTTCTCAAAAGACTTTGTTCTACTCATGCTTAGATTAGCAATTTTAAACATTCTTATAAAGATAATGGTATTCAGTTTTAAGAATTAATTCCTTCTCAAGATGTTCAGGGGAATTTTTAGATACTAATAAAATTAAATAATGAACCCAAGAATTTAAACTGTGCTTCTTAAGCAACAAACTCATCTAATTTTGGCAATATTCCAATTTTATAGAATTGTATAGTATCTGCACTAGTTATGTCAAATTTTCCTCTCCACTAATGAAGAATAGGTTTAGTGTTTCAGTACCTGACTCTTGATTTGGCTTTATCTTTTACTTCTCAAAGTCTAAGAAAAAAGCTACTGTCTACCTGGTGGGAGCTGCAATGAAACTTTCCTATCAAGAAGGCCCCCATATTTCTCCCCTGGCAAATCTTTTCTGTGCATAGGAAGCAGCTACCTAAGGTTAAGGAGTGAGTCTACTGTCACTGATGATTGTCCACTCTGTGTTTACATCTCACACTATTTAGGGGACTGGACAATGACGGGATTTTTATGTTTTATGCAAAAATGTATAGAAGATATTTCTACAAAAGGGCCAAGTGAAGTGAAAGAGCTCAATGAAAGCAAACAATAGGCTGGACTAAAAATAGTTTGGGATGTTGTAACTTCTAACAATGTACAGTTTCAAGCTGAGAAGCTGAGAGGTGAAATCCCAGCCTGGGCTACACACTGACGTCCTCACAGCATGCCATTCCCACTGCGCAGATGCAGCCTTCTGCATGGGAGTGAAATAATGAATTCTGTCATTTTAAATAGAGATTTATGAACTGAGTGCCTGATGCTAAGCAGTAGATGGAGAGGAATGCTGTGAATATTCCATTGTTGAATACAACAAGCAATGATTTGAAGAAAATTACTGTAATAGGTTGAATGGTTTACCACCAAATCTAGGAGACATAAACTACAGGTCCTCTTACTTGCATGAACCCCTTTGAAAGCCCTAAACTTAATGTTATGTGCATATTTTGAATTCTTCCCTAAATTACCTAAACTTTAGGATCCCCAAAGCCAGGATCCCTTTCTGATTGTAGCCATGAATCTTTGGCTATAAAATCACACGTACGAGAAATAAGACTTCAACTCTGCTGTATTTGAACTCATTTACTATCTGAACACATATTTCACTGAGTGAAAGAAACAATCTCAGTTAATTCAGAGATTTTGCCAGGTTCTGAGTAGAGTTTACAAACTAACAGAGGTACCAGGAAGGAGGGGGAGCATCTGGCCCTACATTGTCCCTTGCCCAGCCTTGCTGTCTCTGATTCACTGATGTTTCTATCTGACCTAGAGGTGTGTGGTCCAAGTAGACTGAGTTTTTGTTCTTGCCTCCACCATAAGCTCCCTTTTGCTGTGCTTTTTCTCAGCTTCTTCCATACCCTGGAGAGGTCAAAAGCTTTAATTTGTTTTCCACCTACCAATTCCACTATGGAAACATAGGGAAATCTAAAACTGCCTCAAATGGTCTGTGCCTGGAAATGACAATTCAACCATGTTCACTCTGCTGTCCTTATGTCATGTGGGGCACTAGAAGCTTCTCTGCAACATACCTCTTTCCTGGACTTTGCCTCAGAATTGAGACACAGGCTTCCTGTGATCTAAAGTGCCCTAAATCAACTTAGGATAGAACCAGGGTTTAGTCACAAGATCGGACTCCTTTGCAGAGGATTTGGTGTCTAAATCTTCATGTTCCCCTTACTCTTGGGTATAGATTGTAGGGTGAAGAGAGTAGTTGCTTCTCAGGCATCAGAAATTTGTTTATGATAATTTTTTTTTTCACATAGACACTATGCTTTGACTGTCTCAGGCTATGGTTTTCTTTTCTTTCTTTCTTTTTTTAAATTCTATTTTTCTTTATTTTCTTAAGATACAGTATCTCACTGTTGTTCAGACTGGCCCCAAATACTTGGTCTTAAGCCATCCTCCTGCCTCAGCTTCCTAAGGACCCATGACTACAGGCCTGTGCCCAGCTTGGGCTTTGGCATTTCAAGCTTAAAAGTCAATATTCCTATGACCCCAAAATGTCAGTTTTTGAAACTTGGAGAAATTGATGTTCTCTGTTCTGGCTCTGAGCAGGCTTCTCCTTCCAAAGGCAACGGAGGTAGAATAGTCAAGCTGAGAGCCTGTGAGGTATGAGGAATTGGCGAGTAATTCATAATGTTATCTGGCCACATCATCTATACAGTAATGGTATTTCAGTGGCTATTGAAGTGAGCACAATGCAGGTGTCTACCTAGTCACTTTTTCTTCCTGTCAGAAAATGTTCTAACTCATTGGATTGAATGAATGCTTTCTCGTATGCTGTGGATGATTGCCCATGGTTAAGAAATAACACGTTCTTGGTCAGGCATGTTTGACCGTGCTGGGAGTGACTATAATAGCCTGTCTTTGGGTCATTCGAGTTGGAAATTTTCATTTTCTAAATTTGATAGGTACATATCATTATTCACATTGGACATCAAAAATTCTGAATTCCCCTTCAGTAGTGAGCCTCAGTAATGGTGCATATAATGTACAGTGCTCAAACACAAGTCCTTAGATCAAAAAAAATTTATTAAATTGTGTATAATATTGCAATATGGCCAAAATGTGGTTGGGAGAATCTTTGTTTTTTAAATAATTCTTTGTATAATTTTGAGTAGTTTAGACAGCAATATTTAAATGCTTTATTGATTACTTGGGAATATTAAAGAGTATATAATACTCTTTATAAAGGAAAGCTTGATATAGTATTTACCAAAGATTAGTTTATAATTCTTCACACAACTGACAAACAAAAATAACAGTTCCTATTTTATAAAGTTAAGCTATCTTTGTATATGTATTTCTCTAAATCATTGCAAGAGAAAGATGCTATTCTTATACAGGATAAATATAGTAAGTGTTTTAACTGTGTTTGAGCTAGTTTTCTGGCAGTTTTATTGCAATGATAATTATAGCCATAATTTATCTATCAGACCTTATATAGACTAGCAGCTGTATGAAAGTTACTGACAGTGAAATGCAAGGGTACAGTTTAATTCCAAAGTAATCAACAATGATTGAATCAGAATTTCACAGCCCCTTGAAGTCATTTGTAATTCAGAATTTAAAACATTACAGTGGGAAGAATTGTAATTATATCCCATTTGCTTTCTCTTGAGTTATTTATGATGGGTGTGGGCTTTGGACCCTTTTAATTTCCATTAACAGTGTGTTTGACTTAAAAAGATTCTCTTCTTCAATCTTGATTTAAAGTAATTCTTAAAGGCAATCTTGAAGGTAATTTACAGATATTTTCAAGATGAAGGAAACTGAAACACAGAATTACTATACAGAAGAAAGAACTTTATAAACAAAGCAGGCTTGATCAGTGGCATGTGAAAATAGGCATTAAAGTTAGAATTGTGAAGATGAACTTTCAATGTTCAGTAAAGGATTGATGTCTGAACTACTATGTTTCAGCCCATACTAAAAATGAAGACACTTTCCATTTTCACCTCTTCATGATAAAAAATAAAAGTGATAGAGGCAAATGCCCCCAATGCATTTCTATCTACTTGTTTTTATTTAAAAAGAATTATTTCAGAGCTGGGGATGTGGCTCAAGCGGTAGCGCGCTCGCCTGGCATGCGTGTGGCCCGGGTTCGATCCTCAGCACCACATACAAAGATGTTGTGTCCGCTGAAAACCAAAAAAATAAATAAATAAATATTAAAAATTTCTCTCTCTCTTAAAAAAAAAGAATTATTTCAACAGTCTAAGCCATAGTTATAAATAAGAGGATAATATACTAATACTTTAAAGAAGAAAATTAGTTAATGTTGTAAAGGTAAATAAAGTCAACATCAATAGTTAGTGTCAAGACTCAGAATAAGCAGTAAAATTCTGTCCTCTAAGCTATTAATATCTCAGAAGGGCTGAACAACAGGATCAAGGGTATCTTTTTGGAAGTGCTTCTTACCTTGATTTAATTATTTCAGATTGTAGACATGTATCAAATGACCATAAAGTACCCTATAAAGATGTACAAATTATTAAAATGATGATAAAAAAGTGAAAAGGATTTTTAAAAACATAAAAAATTGAGAGAATTCTGTCTTTAAATTCTTATTTATTAATTTTTATTTACTCATGTTATTCATTCATTCATTCATTGTTGACTATCTATTGAATATATTTTATAATAGGCTGTTTTAAAAATTATATTATAAATTCTAATAAATCATAAATATCAGAAATATGGTTGTGTTAAAGAATTTAATTAAATATCTTCTAAAAATAGTAGAGCTCCTTTACTTTTGTGTATATTAAAGATATACTTTATTAAGTATTATACCAATGAATTTATAAAGCAGATGCATATGTTATTTTAAATATAACCCTTATGTATAGTTGCATTCTGAATAGCACTGGAATAGATATTTAAATAATTAGGATTGAAAATGTAAATATTTAACAACAGATTTATGCCAATGCCTTAAATCTGTTTTAAGATTATTGTGAGATTATTTAAAACTGACTAAATATCAAGAGTCTACTTATGACCCAGCTGACATAGAGAATTGTAGATAGTTATTGAAGTAGTTTGAAAGAAAAATGAGAATCTTCAGCAGTGGTTTTGAGGTGTGGTACATTTTATTATAATATACCATCTGTACAGCATTGTGCAGTACTCCTCCTAGTAGGAAAAAAAAAATCCTTCTAACAACATCTATTCTCTTGAGAATAGTTGGCTATTTATGTGTGGCTTGCGTAACTAAGAATTAAGTGATCACAAAGATAAACAGGTCTATCCAGAGCCCATTTTTACAAATCTTAGTTAATTCTCTTTGGTTAAGCTTTTAATTATATCCAATTATTTCCAGTTGGTTCATTGAAAGACCTGACAAATAACTGAGTGACGAGTAGCCAGCATCACATCTCACAAGCTATTTTTTAGCAAACATCAAACTAATTATGATACTGTCTACAGTTTTTAAGCAAACAAATATAAAATATTTTTGTTTCAGATGCGATCTGTGAGCCGTGTCTTTAAGTTCATTGACATGCCAACAGAAGACAGTAAATCCACCAAGTCCATCAAACCATCCAAGGATGACCAGCTCTCAAAAGTTATGATTATTGAGAATCAACATGTGAAGAAAGATGACATCTGGCCCTCAGGGGGCCAAATGACCGTCAAAGACCTCACAGCGAAATATGTAGATGGTGGGAATGCCATATTAGAGAACATTTCCTTCTCAATAAGTCCTGGCCAGAGGGTGAGATATAAACATTGCTTGCTTCGTTTCAGGTTGTTATTATATGGAGTCACTTCTATATGAAATTTAATTTGCAGAGTCCTGAATCTATATAATAGCCCGATTTTAAATGACTGTACTTGCAGAATATCTAATTAATTGTTAGTTTACCAACTGTGGAAGCCATTGACTAAATCAAAATTATAACATGTTTTTAAATTTTCCTACTTGTAAATATATTCCAAAAAGAGAAATATTGTATTGCTGACTCCATCATTAGTCTTTAATTTTATCTGGTTGATGTTCTGTCAAATGAAACTTTTTTTCATAGCTTTTTTCAGTTGTTTTTTTTTTTTTAGTTTTCATAAAGATATATTTAATTTTTCCCCAACCGTTACTAAGAAGAATTGACAGAAGAATTATTTACTAAGCAGTAATTTTTTTGCTTACTAAATAATAACTTTATTATTTACCACACAGAAATAAGTAACGGTGTTATTTTGAAGTGTTTCTTATAAATCCCAGCATTGTGCTGGACACAGAAGGAACTCATTACGTACAGATTTTTTGAATAGATTCTTGGAGAAGAGAATGGTTGTTTCCTGTATAGTTCATGCTTTATAAATGTAGTTCTATATTGTTTTCAAATCCCTTATTCTGTACTACTCTATAAATCCAAACAAAGTTATCACATATTTTTGATTGATTGTCTTTTTCTAATCAAGATAGAAAGTTGAATTTGAAAACTTCATCGTTTTGTGTTTAACTTCAAATAGAGATTTCAAAAAATAAATTTATGGTCCATAAAGATGTTAGGAATTCTGCTGGGGTTGTGGGTCAGTGGTAGAGTACTAGCCTGGCACATGCGAGGAACTGGTTTGATCCTTAGCACCACATAAAAATGAATAAATAAAATAATGGTATTGTGTCCATCTACAACTAAAAGTATATTTTAAAGAAAGATATTAGGAATTATAAATACTGACATAAAAACAGACTATTAGCACTCATTTTTCAGAATACTTGATAAACGTTTAATGCATTGGACCAAGTTCTGTTAAAAATAAACATAGGATGAACAAAAAGTCCTTGTGTCATGCTAAGTGACTTAAGATGGAACACCAGAAATTTTGACTTCTCTCTTAATCTTAGGGATAAATAAATTCACATATTACTAAAATATTTTTTTTCCGTTCATCAAGAATGGGGTTTGTTTTATTTTTTCTGTTCTTGAGGAAAAAAAGTTTTTGTTGCAATTTTTTTTTTTAGTTGGAAATGGACAAAATACCTTTATTTTATTTATTCTTATGTGATGCTGAGGATAGAACCCAGTACCTCATGCATGCTAGGCAACTGCTCTAACACTGAACTACAATCCCAGCCCGGAAAAACAGTTTTAACTTGGTGTAAACGGAAAGATTTTAGATGATTGAATTTGTCTTTAGTGTTAGCATGGGGTTATTCATGGAATTGTTTATGGATATTAAATTTATATTGGAGTCCTGATCAAATGTCTGAAATTTTTAACATTTTTTCTTCATTACTGAACATGAGGAGATGTTAGTTATGGTTTGGAATAATGTAAAATTAATCCTTTGCCTCGGTTCCTCCCTTGCCTTGAAAAAACATAATTAATTACTCTATTCTGCTTTGCTTATCAATGAATACCATAGGCATCCAGAGTGTCTTTTGCTGGGACCACCAGGATGGATGCCAAAAAATGCAATAATTGTTAAATACAATAGCACAACAGGTTGATATAAACTTGGGACAAATGCCTTGGTAAATTATTTGCTTTAGCATGGTATAACTATCATCCCTTTATTAATTTATTTGGGTCTCAAGTGTAAGTAGGTGTCTTGTGGAAAATAAGTTGGGTCTTATTTTTTTAATTTGTTCTGGCAATCTCACTTAATTGTCATATTTAGACCGTTGGCATTGAAAGTGATCATTGATATAGTTGGATAAATATCCGCCATATTTGTTTTTGTTTTCTGTTTGTTGCCTTTGTTCTTTATTTCTTTTTTTTATCTTTAACCCTTTTCCTTTACATTGTAGTTTCAATTAAGCATTTTATGATTCCATTTTTTTCTCCTTTCTTAGAATAATAATTCTATTTTTTAAAATGAATTCTCTTTTTTTTAATGGTTTACCTAGAGTTTGCAATATACACTTACAAATAACCAAAGTTTATTTTCAAATAATACTATATCATTTCACAGGGAGTGCAAGTACCTTATAATAACAAAATTTTTACCAGCTCCTTTAAATATAGTATTCTTGTTATATTTTATTTTACTTATATATGCATATAAAAGTATACATATATATAATGTATATGATCAAATATATTGTTGTTATAATTATTCTGAGCAAACTACTTTTCATTAGATCAACCAGGAATAAGAAAAATTAAAGTTCTCATTTTGCCTTCACTTATTTATTTAGGTACTCTTTCTTTAGGTAGATACAAGTTTCTGCCTATATATAGATCTGAGTTTCATTTTTTTCTCTGACATTCTTTTGACTTTACATTCTCTGACTTCTTTTGACATTTCTTGTGAGACAGGTCTACTGAAGAACACATTCCTTCAATTTTTGTCTGACAAAAATCATCCTTATCACTTTGGAAGGACAATTCCACAGGGTAAATTCTTGTTTCTGCAATTCTAGTTTGACTTGTTCTTTCTCTCAACATTTTAAATGTTTCACTTCACTCCATTTCTTGATTGCATAGATTCTGAGAAATTAGATGTAACTTTTATCTTTGTTTCTTAAAAAATAAAACATTTTTTTCCTCTAGCTTTTTTAAAGAGCTTTAATTTCTTTTTGATTTTTTTTTTTTTTATAGTTTGACTATGCTTATGCCTCGATATAGCTTTTTGGTTTTTGTGTATTTATTGGTTTGATTTTGATATTATTCTGCTTGGTTTTCTTTGAGTTGTGGTATGGCATCTGACACTAATTTTGGAGAAACTCTAGTCATTATCCTTTCAAATATTTCCCTCCCTTCCTCCCTTTCTTCCCCTCCCCTACCCCTTTAGTCCTTCTCCTTCTGGTATTCCAATTATGCAGATGTTACACTTTTTGTAGTTGTCTCACAGTTCTTGGGTATTCTGGCTTTTTGTCTGTGTGTGTTTGTGTATTTGCTTATTGCAGGGCTGGGGATTGAACCCAGTGTCTCTAGCATTCTAGGCAAGTGCACTACTACATTCCTAGCCTCTGTCCATCATGACTGAGCTCATCAAAGGAATTCTTCAGTTTTGTTTCAGCATTTCTTTTTAATCTCTAGAATTTATTGTGATTCTGTCTTAGAATTTCCACTTTTTATAATTTTTATAATAATGAATAATTACATTATTCATCTGTTTTTGCAGATTATGTATTTTCCTATTAAAAATCTCATCTTATTAGTCATAGTTGTTCTAAGTTCTGACTCTCTTAATTCCAAACGTCCCTGTCATATCTGACTCTGGTTCTGATACTTACTCTGTGTCTTCAAATTACTGTTTTTTTTAAAGTTAGTTTATTTATTTTGATTTTCAATTTGCTTTGTGATTTTTTATTGAAACTTGAACATGATGTGCTAGATAAAATGAACCATGATAAACAGGCCTTTAGTAATGTAGTGGTAAGGTGTTGGGGGAGGGCAGCCTCTTAATAGTCCTATAAATAAGTCTCAGGCTTTACTGAACTTGTGTCCTTGAGCTGTGAACTTCACTTAGCTTTTCCCACCACACTTAGGTGGGACAGAATGACAAGAGTGGACTGGAGTTAAGTATTCCCTTACCTTAGTTCAGTTAGGCTCTGAAAAAAAAAAATCATTAATAGGCTTGACATGGTAAAATAGTTTTTCTTAAGTATAGGCCTTATTAAGAACAGAATGCCCTAGTCTATTTCAAAATGGTTACTTTTGTCCTCCTCTTGCCTGAAACATAAGAGAATTTTTTTTTTTTTAATCTTCACTGTGAGAACATGGTAGAACTCCTGGAGATAAAATTCATGCTAGTTTAGAACTTCCTAATAACCAAGTCCCCTTAGAATTGCTTTGCTTTCAGACTCGCCCACACTGTTTCTAGCAAGTTGTCAGTTATAGTTTAGGCTTTCCTACCCTGGTGTGCTGGCTCCCTCAGGTTTCTGCTTGGTGGCTTCTGTCTGATTCTCTGTGTGATTGTCTGTGTCTGCTTGCCTATCTCTCCTGTTTGGGGTAATCATGGTTCCCATTGTGACTTTATGTCTCTGGTAGATCCAAGAAAAGTTTTGTCGATTTTCCACTTTGCTGAAGTCTTCACTTGTTTGGATACAGTGACCACTTCCAAACTCTGCACATGTCAGACTGGCATCTGGAAGTCGTTTCTTTTTTTATCCTATTGTCGAGCACATTGTGTAGTTTAATAAATCTTTAATGAATGAATAGTTAACAAATGAATGGATGGCTTATTCCTTCTTTTAAGTCATATGCTTCCTTAGAATAGGAATTGATTCTTAAAATGTCTTATGGGCAGTTCTCTTAGAAATGCCATTTCTATTGCCTTGTTCTTAGAGTTGTAACAGCATCTTGCAAACTGTAACAGAATATATTTCTTATATACCAAATTAAGAAGCAAACTCAAATTAGTGTGCTATTTTGGGTATCTAAAAATACTTCAAACTCAGTTGTGTGCTAATTACTCTTCTTGGAAAAAGAAGCAATTGAAAATTAAAAGTTTAAATGGACATACCCTTTAATTTTTAATGGATTTCAATGTTTGTGGCTCTAGGGGGGATAGATGAAAAAAATCAATATTTTGTTCAGAAAAATTATTCAATCTTCACATTAAAACACATTGTCCATAGGAATTGCTTTATGGAAAATGTATCCTACAAATTTATTTGCTATTAAACACCTTTAGTTCACAGAAATTATGCTTTAAAAGTTTTTATTTTTAATGCATGAGGAATGTAGCACCTTATATATAGCTATTACTTCAAAAATATTTTTTCAATCTCAAATAGCTTTTTCTTAATTTTTTTTGATTTTTTGGTCTAAATATTAATAACCAGATTATCTTCCCCAAAAAAAGAGTACCTCTAGCTTTTTTCTTTTCCTTTTTCTCCTGAAAATGTAGGCTGGAGTTTTAATTTGGAGTCAGGTCCCTCATGATAAACCTAGGCTTAATTCTCCAGATGGCATTTTTTAAATATGATAGTACTAGAAAGTCCAGTGATTAAAGAGATATTTAATAATTTTTAAGATCTATTTTTTGGGGAGTGATTATAGCTGCTTTCTCAATTTGTAGTCCCTTTAAAATACTTTAGTATCCAAAGTGATTCATAGAAGAGCAAGGCCTTATTAAGAACAGAATGCCCTAGTCTATCTCAAAATGGTTACTTTTGTCCTCTTCTTGCCTGAAACATAAGAGAATTTTTCTAGATCAAATTAGCCCAAACACTTAACTGCCTATTTGGTTTGTTAACACATATCTCATTTTTGTCTTGGTAAAAATTTCTGTGCAATAGCTGAATCATTCAATAATTTGAGCAGCATATAAGTTTTATTAGTAATAAACAGGTATAGGACCATATAAAATCTTCAATTATGGTACAGTGCTGGCCTGGCATGCCAGAGGCCCTGGATCTAAATTTCACTTGACTTAGTATCTTGATTTATAGAGACCACAAGGAAATGAAAAATAATTACAACATACTTCTATCTGTTGCAGTGTTAAAATTGCAAGTCAGACACTAATAAGGAAAGTATTGAGACTATTCATGGTATAATGTGATCACAACTAGCACTAAACTCAACAGTGTTTTGACTTTCCACATAATAGTTTGATTTATCCTCATCCAAAATTCTCAGAGAGAAGGCATATTGAAGTTACTTGAAAATACTGACTTGGAATTAGGGTATGTCTTCAAAGCTTATTTATGGGAAGTACTCTTACAAATCCTGGAAAAGAATTATGATGTGCCAATTATATAAACAAGAAAATTGTGGTAGGCACAAACCAATGAGAATTCTTGCTGTTGAAAAACTTGTCATACATAACGCATTACTCGCAGTTCAGTGATAGGAGGAAACCAGAACAATAGCTAAAAGCTTTAAAGCTAAACAAAGTATTTATAAATTGACTCTTAATCCAGTCTTATCCCAACATAAAAACAGAAGGAAAAGCAACATGGTCATTTATCCTATGCATTAGGACCCTGACTAATAATTTGGGGATTTAGACCTCAGGGTGCTTTTGAGCCAATATTCTTGGTATGAACTTAGAGCAAATTACTGTCATCTATTGGACTTCTCTTTCTTCTCTTACCTTCTACCTCACCTGCAGTGTGTGTATTCAGATTGCTTACACAAAGCTCTACTGCTGTGTTTGAAAAATCATGTACTTTTGCAACACGGGCTTATTCAGAAATGTGCATATGAAATTCCACAAGGTTTAAAATTAAGGGTGGTCTGGCAACTGACCAAAATTAACTAAATCCATTTATTTGTAAGAACAAATAAATATGTATGTTCATTCATCAGCTTATGTCCTTCCATCTGACTGTCTTGCAGTCAAACTAAATAGGTATTTAATTGAGAATTTTGTATAAGCCAACCACATTGCCGGGTGCTGAGAATGGAAAACAAGACAGACACCCTACCCTTGTTGAAGTTTATCAGTTTTGGTGTGAACACAGCAATAACTAAGAAAAAAATAATTACAAATTGTAATCAATACTGTGAAGAAACAGAGCAGGGTGTTGTGAATAACAGTTGCTTGATTTAGTTTTCTCACTCAGAGAAAAACATTTGTGAAAGTCCTAGTTTAGAGCTCCTATAGTAGATAGGAAGAGCATGGTTACTGTTATTATTACTTACCAGCTTATCCCAAAGGCCTAGTTTATTAGCAAGTTTCTATAAATATTCAGTAAGTTATTTTTCATGGGTGGTTATAAACTCTAAAACATTTATTGTGGTCTACATACTGGTTCTGGTTTACCAACTATTACTGGTCTATGATGAAATAAGTACAGATATTCAGTGTAAGCTTTTAGAAATTCATTTTTAATATATGTTTTTAAAGTACTAATTTGCAATGAATTGGGAATTAAAAACAATTCTTCATTATAGATAGTGTGATAAACACTATTCTAGAAGACCATTTGCTAAGCTATATTGCAAAGAGGCCATATGATTGATTAGAAGAAGAAAAGGAAAAGAGAAGGAAGTAAATTAAATCTCATCACCAAACACTAAATGTCATGCAGTTTATTCTCTAGTCAGTTAATGACTGAAGGAACATTCCATCCCAACCCAACCCTCTTCCTCAAGAGCTGGAATCTGAGCTAACATTAGAATACAAAGTTGGGGCATTCTGTGGGTCACCTATAGCACTTGTCTCCCCCCACAATGTGTGACACCCTCAATTTCATGCTATGCTCTTCCAGACTAGACAACAAGAATAGCTACCCTCCCCTTTTCTTTAACGTCTGTTTTGCTCCCTGAATTTGATTTGATGATTGTTCCAATGCTTATCTATTCCTGGAGTCACCCAGCCTCCTTTAGGAATATATAGCTCCCTGAAAATATTCTTATTTATTGTCAGACCTGAAGTTGATACTTGCTTACTTTATAGAAAGAGTATCTAAATATTAGACCTATTTTATATTAATTAACTTCCAAGTTTATATCCATGTTTGGAACTATCTCAGGGTATATATGTCTCTGCTTCTGGCTCAAGCCCATCCTTAGAAATGATGTACATTAAGACACTCTGACTTTGCTTTTCTTAATGTTGAATGTGCGTTGTCAACCTTTTTGTCATTAGTAAAGGTCAGTGACATAAAAAACCAGTATCGGGTGTCTAATTCCTTGTGATAGTGCTTTTTCTACATTTCATTCTCAGATTATTTTTCCCTCCATAAATTGATCAGAATTGGGAATGTTCAAAAGGGCTTGAATGAGTAAGCAAAAATCTTCCCCTGATAACAGAAGAAAAAAATTCCACTGGTTTTTATTGAAGTACAATCCTGAATTGCATTTATAGTGTGGCATCTATATGCCTTGAGAGTAATTCCATCACTTTTACTCCATAGGTGGGTCTCTTGGGAAGAACTGGATCAGGAAAGAGCACATTGTTATCAGCTTTTTTGAGACTGCTGAATACTGAAGGAGAAATCCAGATTGATGGTGTGTCTTGGGACTCAATATCTTTGCAACAGTGGAGGAAAGCCTTTGGAGTGATACCACAGGTGAGCGTAAGATGTAGCCAGAAGGAAAGCAATGAAGGTGACATTATTTCCAGAAGGAAAGCAATGAAGGTCTACCATTATTTGATGCTTGCACTCAAGAAAGTCACAATAGTCTGTGAAATCAATTTGTTATTCATTGTTGTCTTTTTTCCCCCCTGCAATGACATAAAAAGATATCATAAGGAGTAAAAAATGTCTCCAGAAGTTTGGAATTCTCTATGACATGTAGTTATTAAAATGCCCATAGTTTTTGATAGCATTTCTCAGAAGATAGTCTACAGCACTAGCCTGGGCTTTTGCTTTTACCAGCTTTTTCCCCCCCTGTTTCAGAGGTCTGAGCTCCAGATTAACAGTCACAACAGGTTGAGAAATGCTTTGTAAGACATAAAAGGTGCTCCTGAAAACAGTAAACACTTGGAAGCTTGAGGTAGTAGAATTGAAAAAAGAAAATGTATTGGCTGCTTTTGTTCTTTTATAGGAAGAAACATGTCAGATTAAACTTAGCTTTTTTTCCCCCTCTTAAATGTCATTCTTTGATTTGGGTTAAAAGAATTTCTAGTCTCATTGGCTTAGTACTATTTTATCTGTGTTATTGTACAAGAGCATTTCTTGTATCAGAGAGAAATAGCAACAGTTTTGGTTTAAAATGATCTAAATGGAAACCAAAAACTGTCTTTATGGGGGCCCAAACTAAAAGGCATTTGCTCATCTCTATGGGTGTTTTCATTTAAAACAATCTTTTGTCCCTTAGTACTAGTGGGCTCTAGTATTCTAACACCTCTTCATTTTTAACTCAAAATTAAAATGCCAGGGGCATCTCCAGATAGATTGATTCAAATCTAAACTGAGAAAAAAAGCTTGTATGTCTTGATAGATTACCTTTGGGGGATAATTGTTCCTTTAAACTAATGAGGCACTAAATATCAAAAATGCTGGACTGATGCTTTTAATTCATTTGTTTGGACTTTGCCATGTTGCCAAAAACTCAATCCTGGCTGGAGTTTTGAAAACAGTCTTATTTTCTCAAAAAGAAAAAGTGGATTTTTGGATGGCCTAAAGATAAAGTAAAACTGGAAATACAAGTATCCCAAGGTGATAGCATTAGACAAAATAAAAATGCTGAAGAACATGGAATAGAATCTGGTTGTTAGAGAAGTGTTGCTATACAGTTTAACTGGGTCTTTTGGTCCCATTTTTAACTAACAATAATAAAGCTTTTGGTTTTCTTGTTTTTATTCAGAATAGCTAGCTGTCCATTAGAGTCAGCCAAGCTCTAAAAGTCAATTTCAGTCTCACTGGAATCCTTTGGTTTATCTGCCATGTGGCAGACATTTTTGTATTCTTACATGTTCTACTTAGGAAACTAAATATTCTAAGACCTGGAGGAACCTAATGGACCAGTGTTATGAAATTGCTTACCTTGCCTTTCTGCTAAAAGGAATCTTTCAAAATTGCCTTTGTTTCATTTATCCTCTTCCAAGGCTTTAAGCTTTATATAAACTAAGCAATAAATGCTTTTAGAGATTCCTTCTGAGATACTTGATGATGCTGACCTAGGTATTTTCACATATGTGTTTATGACCCTAATTTCTGGAACTAACTCCCAGTATTACAAGCATGACTGTCAACAGAATGTACTATTTCTTCCACACTGAGAGCTTTTGGCTATTATGTGCTAAAGAAAGAGGATGAAATACTCTTATGTTGTTGATATCAAAACGAAGAGATGCTTTTATTTTCATAATATTTTTGGAATGTACAAATTAAGAAACTTTTTTTTTTCTTTCCTGGAGTTTAATCTTTAGGAAGAAAAGAAGGAATTAAATATCCAAGGAAAGCAAATTTTATTTGCTTTTTCATCCTCCTGTCTTCCAAACCCTGCAAGGGCATCGTTCTGAAGATCTCTGACATTGACCTATCAGAGATTGCTGGGTTAATTTGACACTGGTTTTCAGAGATGTGAAGGAACTTGGAACAAGAAACTTTCCTTCTGTCTCATAGTGATCTTGAAATATTTGCTATGGAATCACAGAATGCTAATAGTTTTGGCAAGTCTTTGCAGTTTTGTTTTTTAAATTTTTTAAAATTTTCTATCCTACAACAAAAAGAAATCTTGGAGAACACGCCAGCCCAGAGGAAATGCTATTGTATAGATTTCAAGGTGGAGCCGTGAGGTCATGAAGAGGAGGCAGTGAGGTTTACAGTCAACATCCTCATGGCTTAGGCAGTTCAAAACACCAAGGATTAAAATTGCTCATTAGCCCTGGACCTTATTAATACTTAATTCATGGAAAAAAGACAATAATTTTCAAATTTATAATTAAAGCTTCAGGTATAAGTTTGAAAGACTGCAAGGTATTCTGAGCGAATAACTAGACCTATTCTTGCCATAGACTTTATGATCCAAAAATAATCCATGCCTACTAAAGACTCCTACCACAAAGTTGGGATGTCTTTTGTTCTGTAGGATGTCAGGAGGGCTAAAATATGTGTCTATGGATATGATGGATGAAATTGGGGATATGGTCACCATTTAATAATAATTAACAATTGAACAATTAATTGTGAAGCCCATTTTATATAAAATTAAATATATTATAGATTCTATAGCTGTATGAAATGTATAGGTAATGTTTGTCATTGATCTGTCACAGTAAGTTCCCAATCTGATCTACAAGTTTTAATGAATAGTGCAAAGTAACCCTCATTGTCATATTTCAGATCAAAGAAGAAATATTTTGACCAAATGATAAATAAAATACAGATAATTAGATACAGTATTGGTCAAGGCATGGGCCAATCAGGGGTGCTATGGATAATTCTTGACAGAAAGCCCAGTCCCCGTGCCATCTGTCACACTTGCACCACATCAGTGTATCTTTCCTTTCTCTACCCCCACTGTATTAGGCTTTCCTCCTCATCTTGTTCCTTGTATCTCTCCATTCTATGTGGCCCATAAACCAAACTTTTTAAACTACCATTCAGATTCTGTAAATTTGGAATTTTTTATTCCAACTCAAAATACTCCACTCACATTCCAGTCCCAGATGGGATATAGGACCTTGTTTATATATCTCTCCTGGCACTTCTTAAGTGTCATATGCTACAATCATCTGTGTATTTGTTTAATTTCTACTTAGTATTATAAATACTTTGTAGACCTTCTAGCTAAAGAGGCAAAATTTAAACAAAATCATCAAAAATGGAAGCAGGCTAACAAAAAATACAATAGAAATGCTAAATACGACATTTTTTTCTTACTACTTTTGCTTTTTACAAGGCACATAATAAAATAGCTTGCCCAATAGGAATTCAATATTGTTTTGTCACTAAATTCTTGATCTCTTTTACAAGGGGTTGTGGTTCACTCAGTATTGGGTTTTAATCCATGTAACTTAGGTAAGTTATTTAATTTCTCTGTGCCTTAGTTTCATTTCTATAAAATAGGTATCATGCTAGTCACCACAAAACCTGAGGTTTTATGGGTGTTGAATGAATCAATACATGTCAAGTGTTTTTGCCTCCTTCCTGGCACATACTGAGTATATATAATACACCATGTTCTGGTAGTTGTTGATGTGATTATTATTTATAGTTCCTTGAGATAAGGGATCATGTCTCCTTTATCTTTGTATTGGATTAAAGGTATAGTATATTCTGTAGGGATGAATGAAGTGTGGATAGTTTCACAAAGAAAGTGATAAATGAAAATGAGCCCTTTAGTGTCAAAAATATGTAGGTTTTATAAAAATTGGGTGCTTGGGCTTCCAGGCAGGGAAATTATGAACAACCACAAAGATGAGAATTAGAAAAATTCAGAGGTGGGAGAAAGATCAGAGGCCACATGTAGGGGTATTATAAGAAAGAAGAAAGACTTGACAATTATTGACATGGTCCAGGCAAGGTCTGGGCTCACTCTTCTGGAGTGAAAGGGCAATAGAGCATTAATGGATGTCGGACAGACTTTGGGGGAAGTAATAAGAAGCAGTAATGAGACTCCAAAACTCTCCAGCTGTGTTGTGATGAGCATCTGGACTACACATGAGGACAGTGGCAATGAGGTGTCAAATTCAAGGGAGAAGAGAAAAATAACTGTTGAAGGTAAAAGTGTAACACAACCTCACTATTTCCGAGCCTCAAAAGTTGAAATTTCTGATACTATGTTTCAATAAGGTAAACATTTTGAATATTATCTCTGAAAAAGTATATAATAGCAAGCAAAATTTATTATTTGGTAGGATAAAAAAGTTCTGAAACACTGAATAACTTTACAAGAAATAATAATTTGACCATCTTACCTGTAAGCATTTACATGTAAATATATGACATGCATTTTAATATTATAAAATTAGTCTGTATTTGTTGTAAAGAGATAGAGCATAATGCCTATTACAGTGATATGTGACAAGTTATTTACAAGAAATAATAATTTGATCATCTTACCTGTAAGCATTTACATGTAAATATATGACATGCACTTTAATATTATAAAGTTAGTCTATATTTTTTATAAACCTTTAATAGTTCTGACTCGGAAATATATTATTCATCTTATTCTATGTAATAGATGCTTTTAAAAGTAAAGTGGTATTTAGTTTTTGCCTATTTTTAAACATTCTCTAATGCAATCTGTGGCATTGATTACATTGGATAGATTTTTTTTAATGGTACTGATTCAAATTATCAGAAAATGTTGCAGACATTGTCAAAGAAGTTAATGATCACTATGATACTTGCAAGCATTTGGGCCACACCTTAACAGAACTTTACATGATATGTCTGCCTCTCTCTTCCTCTCTCTCTCTCTCTCTCTCTCTCTCTCTCTGTGTGTGTGTGTGTGTGTGTGTATATATATATATATATATATATATATATATATATATATATATATATATAAATTTATATTAATTTATAATAATATATGAATTCTGGTTCAAAAGGGAAATATATATATAACAAAAATTAATAGCATTATGTGTTTAAGGATAGAGAGACATTCCTCCTACTTATTTAATTTATATTATGTTCAGTCACCACAGAAGCCAAATTGCTTTTTTGTTTTCATTTGACATCCAGTGATAGAGCACAATGCCTGTTTCAGTGATACGTGACGAGTTCTGAGAACTCCATGTAGGCTCAGCTGTTTCCCCAGAGTAGAGGGGTTGAGGAGTAAGTTCCAGGTAAAAGATTAGTCATGTGGTGAACAATGGTGATCTCTTATTCTTCCCTTATTCTCAAGAATTGCTCTTTATACCATACATGACATTAAATAAATATCAAATATTTGCACACCCTAACTTTCTTATTAGTGAATAGTTTCTTAAAAGAGAGATACAGGTTCATTGTGATTGATAGTTTCAGGTGCATTTTTTTTTTTTTTGAGTGCACAATGGGTTTGACTGTGCCAGGTTGGCCAAACCATGTAACTTCTCAGGCCCTGGCTGTTTCATTTATAAACCAGAGGAAAAGGCTTTAGGTGACCTCCAAGGACCTTTCAGCTGCAGAGAAGAATTTATGGAAAGTTCATAGCATTTAGAAAACAGAAGTAAGACACCCCACTGGCACCCCTGGAAGCTTGAGAGTGCCAGATCCTATTTGTAATACAGGAATGGAATGTCTGATTGATCGTATGAAATTGAATTCTAACTGAACCAGTTTGTTCAGTTAGATTTTCTTTAAAATTAAAGTAATACTCAGCTCATTGCCTTATGCTAGACAATAAACTGTAAACAAAAGACCTATAGAATTTCTGCATGGTAACAAATCCACCACACTTAAAACTTTTGGATGCCTAATTCCAACAAACAGCTTTCTTCCTTCATAATCGTGAATATGTATCTATTTTAAATAAAATTAATTCATATATACTATAAATTTATATATATAATATATGTTATAAATAATATTTGCTAAATAGTTTATATAAATTATTAGACTGTTATGAATAAAAGTTAAATAAACCATTTATTAAATTATTATAAAGAACCAGCAAAGTTTTACTAGGTTGTCAGTGTTATTCTTCAAAAGACTATGATACTTGTAAGCAGTTAGGTCACATATTAATAGAACCTCCCCACACCCTTTTAGGCAAAACAAAACAGCTGGTAGAAGCGGTTTTTCAAAATGGAAGAAAATAACATTTATGTTGAAGTCCAAATCTAACTTTGATTTTTTTATATTTTTACTTCTTATTTTTACCTTTGCCCACTCATTCATTTGAGCAACATTTATGACATTATATATTATGTCCAAATCTTATGACAGGAAAGAGATTAGCCACGTGGTGAACAATAGTGATCTCTTTATTCTTTCTTGTGTCTTGGGAATTAATACAGGGTGTACAGGCTATCCAACAAAGTTATAATCGAACAGGAGAGATGGATGTTAAAAACAAAATGCCTTCCTTAGAAAGCTGGGAATGGAACCACCATTTGACCCAGCTAGTCCCCTTCTCTGACTATACCCAAAAGACCTAAAAAGAGCCACAGCCACATCAATGTTTATAGCAGCACAATTCACAATAGCTAGAATGTGGAACCAACCTAGATGCCCTTCAATAGATGAATGGATTAAAAAAATGTGGCATTTATACACAATGGAATATTACTCAGCACTAAAAAATAACAAATCATGGCATTTGCAGGCAAATGGATGGCATTAGAGCAGATTGTGCTAAGTGAAGTTAGCCAATCCCTAACAAACAAATGCCGAATGTCTTCTCTGATATTAGGGGGGTGACTCAAAATGGGATAGGGAGGAAGAGCATGAGAAGAAGACTACCACTAAATAGGGAAGAGAGGTGGGAGGGAAAAAGAGGGAGAAGGGGAGTTGCACGGAAGATGGAAGGAAAACCTCATTGTTATATAGAATACATATATGATGTTGTGATGAGAAAAAGAAAAAAAAAGTGTGTCACATTAGATTGGATAAAGAAAGGATGGGAGAGGAGGGGAGGAGTAGGGGGGATAGGAAGGGCAGCAAATAGAATAGACATTATGATTGATGTATGTACATTCCATGTATGTATTATATGGCAAAATACATTCTGCTGTCATGTATGACTAAAAAAAATAAAAATAAATCATATGGTTAAAAAATGCTCACAGATGTATATTTAATCTTAGTATTTTGAGAAGGTTTATTTTGTTTTGAAGTAAGAAAGACATCCTAAGGAAAAGAAATTTAATTTGAAATCTAAAGGATATAGTTGTCCCTGGGTGATAGAGGATGAGATTCCTAAGCAGGGAAAATGAAATAAATGAAGAAGCTGAGGAATTGAAAGAATGCCAGAGTGGCTGGAGTGAAAAAAGGAAAGGGAGTAGAGAAGAGCACTAGATGAAGGAAGTCGAAGAGGCTAAGTCACATACCATCTCGTAGGCCATATTTAGGATGGTATATTTTGCCCTGAGTGCAATGGAAAGTCATTTATAAAGGGTTAATGAAATGATCCAGCTTATACTTTTAATGTCTTGCTTTAGTTGCTAAGAGAGACTGGATTGGATGGGAAGTAGGAACATAGTGGCATAAATCAGTTAGGATGCTCTTACAGTGGTCCAGAGAGAGATACTGATGGCTTGAACTATTCAATAGCAGTGCAAGTTGAGAAATAAATGGATTTAGCATAAAATTTTGGGGAAAAAATCATAGTACTGATGATTGATTTCATTTGGGAAGATCAGGGGGAAAGATAACTCATGGATGAGTCTCAAGTTCCTGGACTGAGGAAATGAAGGTGTCATACTGAGATGAGAAGCACAGAGATGAAGCAAAATTCAGAAGAAAGGTGATACTTCCCATTTCAGGAAACATGGAAATGAAAGAGGCAGGATCCCTGTTTGTAATCAAACCTTGCATTGCTATGGCACTTTTGCAAGCCACAATGCTTTTAATAACTGTCTGCTTTGAAGCTATAACTCCTTTGGCCTCTATCCACAGTCTTCCAAGATAATGGCGTTATTCTATCTGGCCAAAGTAAATATTTCTGTTGTGGCTTCCTTTGAATGTATAAGCCTCCTTCAAAGTTATGAAAAAGGCTATAGCACATTTGAAGCTCTTCAACTCAGGCCCTCACAGGAAGAGGAAGCTAATAACCCCAGAGGAACTGAGCCTCTGGCTAGAGGGATGATTACTGTGTTTAGATAAAAGTATGCTCCTAAGCCCTGATGAGCTTTTCATGCACCCCTATCCAACCTTTAATCTTTGCTGGCTCCAAATCGAGTTGGGGATGGAGGACTAGCCTAGCTCCAAAAGGACTTGAGGCATGTTGTTCCGATGGTGAGGAGCACAGATTTGGAGACAAACACACCTGCCTGTGTTTGAATTCCAGTTTCTATTACCTACTTGCTCATTGGCCTTGATCAAGTCACTCAACTTATTTTCCAAGCTGCTGTTTCTTTATATGCAGTAATGGGCTTTATCTCATTAGGTTGATATGAAGATGGAATGAGAAAAAATGTAATGAATCTGCCCAAGGTGTGGCACATGGTAAGCCTGCTACAAATGGGAGCTCTGTGTCCTGCCATTTGGTCGAGATAACTTTTCTGCAGCATTTGATATGTTGTCTGATACTTGGTTGGCCAACACAGTTCTTAGTTCCTTCCTTCTCAGTAAGCCTAGAAATGTTCTAAATCAAGAACTGCAATATAAAAAGAAATAGATTAAAAATCTTAAATTCTGTTGGCAAGCTTTTGAATTCTAGTTACTAAATAGACCAAATTGCTTAAATAATGAATTGATTCAAATTCTCAGGACCGTTTCTTGTTTAATTCTCATTAGTTTGTCAGAATTCTCCAAAAATGTCTTTGTCTACTCTCTTTAGCTTATTTGTACATTAGTTTCTTGCACTTAGAAGCATGGAGGTGGATGCACAGTTATATCCATCGCATATCTTATGATCTTATGGGTCATACATTCATCTCATATCCACCTCTGCAGAGAAATGTCAGTATCCCTCAGAAAGGTGATTTTAATATAGGTCAGGAAACGTCCACAGTAAGACTTCTGGTTGCCCTCTCTAGAAAGTTCCTGAGATATTTAGCAATACCATTGTTCTTTAGGCCATAAATTATGCCCCCAAAGATTAGCCTCTAATATGATTCTCCTTGAAATTGGTTAAGTTGGGAGAATGCATTCTTTCTGCCTGAGAGGTACAGCCACCATAATCTGGAGCCAGCTTGTCTTGTGTGGTTCCTTACAGATTACATAGGCACTGAGCAGTCTGTCTTAGTCTAAAACAATTTGTGAAAATTGAGACTCTGAGAAATTTAGTTCTAAATTCACCTTAGTGAGTGTCATCAATCAAAGGCAAAAGGAAAAAATTATTCTAGACGTTAACATAAAATTATTTTCTCAGCTGAACTATATGTTCAAAGGGCTAATTATTATTATTTATATTGTTGTTATTATTTATTACATGAGCATTTCCTAGCGAAGCAGTGATTTTCTTTTATGACATAAGCAAACCCAAATAGACAGTGATATGGCAAGTAAAGTGTCACAAGGAGAAAGCTGTGCATTGCTTTTTGCAGGGAATTAGACTCATTTCTCACCTCACCTAGATCAGTCTCATTTGTCTTCCTTCTGTAACACACATGAAGTTTATCAAATATTTGAGTTCCACTGTTTCATCATCAATTCCTAACTATGGCCTTCTCCTGTTTGGTGGAAAATAGAGATATGCCTTGATGTGTAGACCAGACATACATGTGGGTTTGAATAAATGCCTGTAAATTCGAGCATTTTCAGAATCCCTAAGGAAGCTAGATTTATCAAAGAAATCCAAGGAAAATACATTAACAATATAGGAATGTGCTCTGACAAGTTAATTATAACTCATAAATTTAATGTTTTTAAACTTTAAAATTTTATATTATTTTTGCTTATAATAAGGAATATTTCTAGGAATAAAAAATTTTAATTTTCCACAACTTGTAATGATCTCAGCTTCTTTATTATAAGAACTTTGGGACATTAGAGAAATGTTCACAAGAGGCTTCAAATATTGATATATTTTTTCTTAACAAATGGTACAAAGCAGGCATAATAAAATGTTAAAATTTAAGAAACCAGATGGTAAGTACATGGATGTTTGGTACATTGCTTTAAGATATATTTTTTTTTTCTGTGATGCATTTCACATTAAAATAAAGAAAAAGTAAAAAGATATTTAGTTCATTCATGTTTTCTTCTTTATTGTTATAGAAAGTATTTATCTTTTCTGGAACATTTAGAAAAAACTTGGATCCCTATGAACTGTGGAGTGATGAAGAAATATGGAAAGTTGCAGATGAGGTAAGGATGCTAACTCAAAAATTTTTGAAAGTGGTAGCTCATACATGTAAAAGAATGGTTGTCATAACTGAGATAATTTTACACAATCACCCGTGTGTGTGTGTTTTTTGTGTGTGTGTGTATGTGAATGCACACGTGAGTTTACACAATTTTAACAGGAGTATCCTAATCTTCCTGGAGCACCCTATATTTTGGATTTTACCCATTTCTCTCTACCAGGGACTCAGGTCCTGTCTCAGTACATTTAGGCTAATAAAATGCCATAGACTGTATGGCATATATTCATCATAAATTTATTTCTCACAGTTCTGGAGGCCAGAAAATCCAAGATCAAGGTATCAGCAGTTTTGGTGCTAGTAAGGAAGTGCTTCCTGATTCATAGATGGTGGCTTCTTTCTGTGTAATAGAACAGGTGAATGATCTTTCTTGGAACTCTTTACAATAGCTCTAATCCCATTCACAAGGGCAGTGTCCTAATGACTTAAGCATCTTCCAAAGGTCTCACCTCCTATTGCCTTGATGTTTGAGGTTAGGATTTTGACATATAATATTTTTAAAGGACCAAAACACTTAGACCTAGAATTCCCCTTGTTCCCCCCAAATACATGTTACTCTCATATACAAAATGCACTTATCTCAATAACCCCAAATGCCTTAATCATTCTAGCATCAACTTAAAAATCTAAAGCTGGTAGTCATCTAAAAGATATATGGTGAGACTTAAGATATGATCTGACCTTAAGTAAATTGTTTTCTGAATATAAACCTATAAAATCCAAATTTGTGTATGCTTCCAGAATAAATTGATGGGACAGGAATATGATAGACATTCCCATTCCAAAAGGGAGAAGTAGAAAAAAAAAGGAGTGCCAAGTAAAATAATATTCTTTGGTTCAATGCTGTGCCCTGCAGGCTCACTAGGTAGGTGTCCCACCTTTCAGACACACTAGTGTGGAGACCCTACCCCCATGGCATTGACAGCTCACTCCTGTGGTGGCTTTGTGCCTGAATTCTGTGCCTGAGACTCCCTCAGGCTAGAATCTAGCTGGTAGATGATAGATGATTCTAGCCTGAGGAAGTTACAGGTGCCACTTTATAGGAAGGATGGCCTTTCCTCCATTATCTAATACTGTATTTCTCATTTCTGACTAAGAAATTATCCAAATGGCCTCTACCATCCATATTTCTTTTTTTACTTTTATAAATTTATATGACAGCAGAATGCATTACAATTCCTATTATATGTACAGAGTACAATTTTTCATATCTCTGATTGTATACAAAATATATTCACACCAATTGGAGTCTTCATACATGTACTTTGGATAATAATGATCATCATATTCCACCACCATCCATATTTCTACTCACATTTCATTCATGTAAAATCTGACCTTTTGTGTGCTTCCAGAATAAATTGATGGGACAGACATATAATTATCTTTGAGATAATTATAGTTTTCTTTGCAATTCCCCCCTCTCCCTCACCAGTATAACCTCCAATGGGCCCTTGGCAACCATGTGAACTTTCTCTCACATGCACCTCAAACCTCTTCCAGCCTCTACTCATTACCTAGTTCCAAAGCTGCCTCCACATTTTTAATATTTCTGGAAGCAGCATTCCTCTCTAGGACCAATTTTCTGTCTTAGTCTGTTGGAGCTGCTAAACAAAATACTATAGCCTAGATAACACAAAAACAAGAGATATTTATTTTTCATAGTTTTAAAGTCTGAAAAGTCCCAAATTAAGGCCCAGGCAGATTCAATATCTGGTTAGGGCCTGCTCTCTCATAGATGGCTGTGTTTTCGCTGTGTCCTTATAGGAAAGAAGGGGTAAAGCTAGGTCTCCAGAGCCTCTTTTATAAGAGCACAAATCCAAATCATGTATTGAGGCTAGTGTCCTTATGATCTAGTCACCTCCAAAAGGCCTCATCCCCTAACACCATCACTTTGGGGGTTAGAATTTCAACATAAATATTTCAAGGGCACACAAACATTAAATCTATAGCAGAACCCATAGATAACATTACTTGGAAGTAATTTGCTTCAGAGACATGATCTAGGAAACACTCAAGCACCTGCTGTGCCCTGGGATTACCCTTGATCACCTCTCCATATTTCTCATGTACCCCGTAAGTTCTGAATCCCTCACAGCATAAAGAGAAGGCTATAATTTGACACAATGTACTTCCCTGAGAAGATAGGTTTACAGAGTTGATGCTCATTCTAGAGCTCTTGAGAATGACTAGAATCTTCTCTGAAAGTTAGCAGGAATCATCTGCTTTCAGAAGATGTGGTAATGAGCACTTCTATGCAAAATGCCACTTGACTTAGATGAGGCTTATGCCATCTCTTTAAGTCATGAGGCTGCCATATAGGAAATGTATCAATTAAAAAGGAATCAAAATTTCTAAATAGCATTCTGTGCTTCTTCAACAGATGACTGATTAAAATTGAAAGCATTATACAGATGAATTGGTGAGTGGGGAGAACTAGTTATATTCCTGATTCCTTTATCAGAACACCCTCTCTATAAACGGATAATTTCTTGAAAGAAATATAACTATTATGTTAAACAGAAATAGACCACAAATTGCTCTCTTTTGTTAAACTTGAAGTTTGATTCCATAGAACTAAATGGTGGCAGAATATAATCATGAGATCCAAGATTGTGGAGACTCAAAGGTCTTCTTAGAGAACAATTTCATTGTACTATTTCCTGTACTTTGGTCCTTCTCACCTGATTTCTGTTTATCCTAAATGCTCTTCCCTTTTCTGCCTCCCTTCTAAGTAGACCTTGCCAGGAGCTTTGTAATGTCTCTGAGCGCTAAACACTTACCTGTTGAGTGCCCAACCTTAACATGCCCCTAATAAAATGTACTTAGATTAACCATTTTCATTATCAAAGTTTCCTTATTACCCAACAAATGCAGGGATTTTAAAGAAAACATTAACTAAATTGCAAGTGACACATTTTAAGACCTTTGATGTGACTTCAGAGATTTAACTATAGGAACACAGTGTGGTGGGAGAGAATTTAGGAAGTAGACATTAGACTTTATAAAATCTGCTAGTAATGCCAAGTAACAATAAAGTTTACAGGGAAGCAGGATCATAAACTAATCTAAAATTTTAGAAGACGTGGTTAAAACTTTAAGTACTCCTACAATATAGATATTTACATGTTCACATTTTTATTTGATTGGTTCATATTGAGGTTTACCTTTTTGCTGATATTCTTTTATTAAATAATTTTCTGTTCATAAGCAAAGACAATGATGCTATCCTAATCTTAATGTGATATGCTTTGAGTATTAGTGACACATTTTTGTCCAAGAAGCCCAAAGGCAGCAAATAAACAGTAGCCCAGAGAAGCAGAAAAAGGATTGAAGTTTAAAGATTATAAGGCCCAAGTTTTAGTCCTATATGGTTGATCATATTATCATATGCAAACAGGAACATTTTTGGATGTGTCAGACCAGAAACTGGACAAGAACCTGGAACCTGGTTTATTCATTAGACTGCAGCTCCATCCACTTTGCAGCCCTGGTGAACTTTCTAAACCCTACTTCTGATTACTTGTCTCTTTATTTCATATATATGGATCCTTATTGCCTGCAAGACCAAGTCTATACTGTTTAAAGTGGCTTATAGGGACCTCTATGATATGCTCTTTGCCTCTCTAATTTTGCTTTCCGATGAGGCCTGCTTTCCATGATTCAGCTATTCTGAATTTCTCTGGATTCTTTAAAGCACTGAGTACACTCTGATCTCCAGGGGCTTTTTCATGTGCTGTTTTGTGTACCTAGGAAACCCACCCATCCCTTTGTGGCCTCTTTCTACTCCTAATTTCAGGACTCTCCTTACACATCTCTTCTAGAAATTTGCCTTAATGCTTCAGGTCCAAGAGAGAAGCCTTTCCTAAGCATATTCTATACCTCCACCTATCTCATAGCACTCCTCATAGCAGATAGAGATTTACCTCTCATCTTGTCCAGGCCCCCTATCCTACATGGTACCAAAAGTTCCTCAGAGTCAGATTTTGTATCCTATTCAGTGTGGTATTTCCAGTATCAAAAGAAGTGTTGGACAAATAGATAGTGTTCAATGAATATTAATTGAATGAATGAATGAATGAATAAAGAATTCTTCCATTTCACATGGAAACAGCTTTGTGATTGATATGCAACAAGTATGATCATCCCTACTTTAGTGATGAGTATCCTGAGCCTTGAGAAATTCAAGGGTCTTGCTGGGATTGCTGGCAGATGCAGGAATACAGCCACAGCCTAGACTTCTGGGTCCCAGGCTGTTTTTCATGTTAGCATTATTCATAATCTAAGTACTATGGCTGTTAGTTTTTATTTATTTATTTATTTATGTATGTATGTATGTATGTGGTAATCATTTGCTTTTTAGCTTACTTTATAGAAGTTTTCATCTTTACACATTGATAGTCTGGTAAGCCATTTTAGAAGAAAGCTAAATAGCAAAAATAGTGGCCTTTTCAGTGAAAAATTTGTCCAGGGAGGCCTGCAGAGTAGGAACAAAAGGAGTATCAAAAGGAGTTAAAAGTGTTTATTTTTATAAACACTAATGGACCCTTAAGTTAAATTTCAGTTCATGTTTCTGATTTTTTTTTAATGTTCCTGACACAAGACCAAACTCTTGCTCCATAATAACATCCAGTGTGCACCAATAGCAAAAGCAAACATTTTGAATAAAATACTTGGTCCTTTACCAACTGTTAAACATTTTTTTTTTGATATTTCAAAAAATACTGCTTAATTAATAGGAGTTTGGGAAGTACATGTAATTTAGTAGTTCAGTTCAGTAGTAACCCTGTTACTATTGGCATGGTTTAACTGAATACTATTGTAGTACTTTTTGCTAATTTATCAGCACATATACTTAGTTGTAACTATAACTTAGAAAGTTCTTTTGATGTATGGCTCCTTATTGATGTGTCTATGTATGTATTTATTTTTAAAGCTGTGTTGGGTAGAATGAAAATAATTAAAAACTTCTAGATTCTAATTGTTTTGAATTCATCTTGGCTTGGGAAGAATTAAGCTAAAGTTTATATTTATTTTTAACCATTTGTAAAATCATTCGTAATGATAGTATTAAAAAGATGACATTGGAATAGAGGTTTGTTTATGCATGCATTATACATGCATAGATGTGTGTGCATATGTGTGTGTGAGAGAGGGTGATTCTGCTGTTAAATATCACTAAATTAATAACCTGTATAATAATTTCCATTTCAGTCTTGTTTTGCCCATATTGTTCTTTGCCCATAATTCTTGAACAGTAATTTCACATTAATTATTTTTCTCCTCATCCAGACTATGTGTTTCTTCAAAGTAGGTCCTAGTGTTATTGATCTTTGAATTCCCAGGTCTGTCATAGTACCTCAAATTTAATAAACTCTTATTAAGATTCTATTGAAGGAATAACAGATTAAGCAGTCATTTAAATTCAGATGACCAGTAAGCACATCCAAACCATTCTTATCAGCACTATCTTTGTATCTTTTCAAACCAATTGCCGGTCTATCTTGTTTCTTATTTTCTCTCCAAAGTCTATCACGATATTTGGCAGAAAATAGAATCTCAATGTTCATTAACTGCAAAAAGTTGTCACTAAATTATGTTGACTTTTCTCTGGTAACAATGATTCTAAAAGATTTTTCCTGTCCTTCACAGTGAACAAAACAGTGAGATAGTATTGTTGCACAATACCTAGATTGGGCAGTCTTCCCTAACATTCATTTTTAAAATTCTGTTCTCTAAATATTGACAGTGATATATGTTTAAGTATTATTTATTTGTAGTAGAGAACATACTTTGATCAGCTTTTACCAGAGGCAAGTACAAAGTATAGCATAGTAAAATAGCTTTTCTAGTGTGGCGTTAGGACATTAGTATATGATCTATGTGAATATAGAGAGAGACAACTCCACATTTACCCAAATTCCAGCTCTCTTACTATAGGCATGATTTAACTGAATACTGTTGTAGTACTTTCTGCTAACTTACTTTCTGAGGCCACTTGTGAAGAGAAAACCTTGGAACCTCATTGTCACACTAATGTAGTGTTTCTTCTCCAGAGCCTGCATTCTTGGGATTTTCCAGGCTTTGCTAGTAGTTGCCATGGGTTAGGTAACCATAGCTCATGTGCACTATACTCTGTAGAAGCCTCTTTCCACCAATAAGCCCAGTTAATCTTCATAATAACACTTCATGATCAATACTATTATTTACACCTTTTTACATGCAAGGTAAATAACAAAATAACATGCCTTACATTGTGAGCAAATAAGTGGAAGTTCAAAGCCAATTCTGTTTGACTTCTCTGCTTCAGTCTTTAACCATTAGTTTCCTTGTTATTTGTCTACAAAAAATATCCATTCATATGTAAATACATAAATATATAAATAAAGCTTCAAATCCTACTGACTAAACACCTATTTATTGATCTGAAATAAAGTAACAACTTCTCTATCAGTTTTAGGTAACTTCTATTTTTTTAATTTGTTTTGGGGGGTTTTATCAAGTCTTACAAGACTTACAAGCAAAGTGATAAGCTTTAGATCACACTACGTATAGCAGAGCTGAAACCAACACTCATCCATTCACCCTTAAGTTTTGTTTCATCAAATCTCTGTTTGGTTTGGATGAGGAATTCTAGGAGCTCAGTACATATTTGTTGAATGAATGAGTAAATGTGTTGAGGCTGACAGTGAGCTGAGCTGAAGAGCTCATTTTTTTTTTACCTTCAAGAAGCTTACTGTCTTACAAGAAAAGTTGCACAAATACTATCATAAGTAGATGCCTGGGTGCCCTAAGGGATGATAAGGGGTATTACTTTAGATTAAGCAATAGCACAAACCTGAGAATATCAAGGTTATGGGAA
This sequence comes from Marmota flaviventris, assembly GCF_047511675.1. Classification (NCBI taxonomy): domain Eukaryota; kingdom Metazoa; phylum Chordata; class Mammalia; order Rodentia; family Sciuridae; genus Marmota; species Marmota flaviventris. Next base: position 45,060,337 of record NC_092498.1, read on the forward strand.
ACTAAAAACTGGTTCTGCTGGAACAAGTATAGAGAAGGCTTAATTCTGGATGCCTTGTGTGCCATGTGAGATCCTTATATTTTATTCTGCTAGGAAGACAACTACTGTAGGATTTAAGACAGAGAAAAGTTTGGTCAAACCTGCAGCTTAGGGAGATTTCTGGAGTGTTCACGTGATGGAGTGATAATTCAGTCAATTGATATTTGTGGTGCGATGCTGAAGAAATGATGATGGTCCAGACTAGGTCACTGTAACAGAGGTGCCAAGGAAGAGAAGGATTTTAGAAGTATTTGGATAAAGTCCAAGATTGCAGATAAATATGTGAAAATTATTAGCTTATTGATACCCTGAAAATGACTGAAATCTTAGAGGAGAATCGGGCAAGTTGGGATGGAAATTAATATTCAGGGGACAGAAAAAGAGAAAGTTGTCCACACATAATAATAATAAGAAATGACCATGGTGTAATTTCTCAGATGCCAAGGCAAAATGTTTCAGAAAGGAAAATCTTCTGTGGTATAGGACGACATATACATACTAAATTTTTAAAATATCTGGATGACAAAGTGGGTAAATATTGAATGATTGCCAAAGGAGACCCTGGTGGCAAATGAGGATTTTGCTTTTATTTTAAGAGGGAAAGACCATAGCAGATTCACAGGCAGAAGCAATAAAAAGCAAGATGTGGCAGACAGAAAGAATACAGGTTCTGTAACTGCCTAATATACTTTATTCATGTTCTTAGATACTTGCACCTCAAAGTAGTTTTATGTTGGAGCCTGCAGAAATATATCAGAGTAATCATCTTTGTCTAATTAACATGTTTACATTGCCTACAATCTCAGAAACCTGTTTTCAACCTTTAATGAATTCTCACAAATTGAGATTGTCTTAATGAGAAATTACTCAGGGAAAGCAGTATCACCAGCAATACACATCATGAGCACACAGATTTTGCTGAATAAATAGCAATGTGGGGCATTTCTGGTTTCATTTCTGAAAACATGAAATTTTTTCTTAAGACCATTATATGATTTTGCCTGTATTATAGTTAGGTATTACATATCTTGCTCCTCATACCAAATTCCAAATTCTTCAAGGGTAGGAGACAATCATCTCTGTATCTTAGGTCCTTTATTCTCAGCAATACTTGGCTGTGAAAAAACATTTAATGTACATTTATTCAAAAAAGTGATATGAGCCAAGACTTCAATAATTTTTGTCTTATTTTGATAGGATGGGTTCCTATACATCATTTGTTTTTCCAAGTGGGCAGGTTTTTTTTTTTTCTTGCAGTTTTTATGAATTAAAGAGATGAGTAGTAAATTGCCACATGTAATTCTAAAAATCTCCCCAGTTGATTCTTTAATGATATCTTTTATTCCCTTTTATGATAGAGTGGAAATGCAAGGTGGCATCCATGTCATGTCATACCTTCTAACCCTTTATGCGGTCTTTTATCCTCTATAGGACTAGCTACACAGGGATGCCATGATAGAGTGAATAACTGCTTTCTGTACATATCATCTTTCCCAGCATGTATTCAATTGTGTTGTAATTAGAATATACAACTTAATAAATCCTGAGCCCTGAAGGAGCCATCTGCCATTTATTATTTCCTCAGTGCTTGGGAGAGTACCTGGACCTTAAGTAGGTATTCACTGAAATGTTCTTGAATTAAGGTGGTAACAGACTCAAACAAGTGTTCAAGTGATCCTTTATTGCTGCCAAGATTATAAATAGACTTTTGGTCAATCAGACCCAAATAGTGTAAGTTCGGGTGGAGTTGATATGAAATTGAAGTTTTCAGAGCTCTCATGTGTATTTTTAGATTTTCAAACTCTTGGGAGATTTTAGCCCTGTATTGTCTCAAGTACCCTCTCAAAACAGTGTTTTCGCTCTTTCCTGCAGGTTGGACTCAAGTCTGTGATAGAGCAGTTTCCTGGGAAGCTCGACTTTGTCCTTCTGGATGGGGGTTATGTGCTAAGCCATGGCCACAAGCAGTTGATGTGCTTGGCCAGATCTGTTCTCAGTAAGGCAAAGATCCTACTGCTTGATGAACCCAGCGCTCACTTGGATCCCATGTGAGTTTCAGAAACCCTGATCCTTAGTTACACTGTGGGAATAGAATCATTGAGAACTACTTCAGATGGATACAAATTCCCATAAGGTTGCCATGTCTGCAAGTGGGGAACCCCCCTTTCCCCCAATATTAAATAATTGCCCAATGGAAAAGTCACTATTTGGTGTGAGCACAAATGCTTATTTCCTTGATAAGAACTCTGGGTTCTCTTATAAATGTGATTTGGAATTTCATACAAACACTTCCATCTTGTCAACACAAGATGAATTATTAGAGACATGGTCCTACTCTGATCCTTATGATTTTTTTCCTTTGTTCCATTTATACCATAAATATTTAAATGCAAAAAAATGAAGAACTGCTGTTGATTTTCTAACAATGAAAAATCACTTATTTGGGCTGGGGATGTGGCTCAAATGGTAGCGCACTCGCCTGGCATGCGTGCGGCCTGGGTTCGATCCTCAGCACCACATACAAACAAAGATGTTGTGTCCGCTGAAAACTAAAAAATAAATATTAAAAAATTCTCTCTCTCTCTCTCTTTCTCTCAAAAAAAAAAAGAAAAATTACTTATTTATGAAATGTTCTTCAAAATATTTGTCCTATTTACTTATGGGTACTTTAACATCTACCCTATAGTTGGAAAGCTGATTGTAGTTAACTCTAGACCAGTGCTATAATAAAAGTATTGAAAGAAAGAAGTGATTTAGTCAGGCTTGGTGGTGCTTGCCTGTAATCCCAGTGGCTTAAGAGGCTGAGGCAGGAGGATCACAAGTTCAAAGCCACCCCCAGTAACTTAATGAGACCCTAAGCAACTTAATAAGACCCTGTCTCAAAAAAAAAAAAAGGTAGGGATACAGCCCAGTGGTTAAACACCCCTGAGCTCAATCCGTGGTATCAGAAAAAAAAAACTGATTTAAAGAACTACATTGATTGAATAATAGGCATGTTATCAAACATAAAGGCACATTTTCCATATTCTGTGAAGTGGTATACAAACATTCTGTATGTGGTATTTTCTTTCTTTTCTAGAACATACCAAATAATTCGAAGAACTCTGAAACAAGCATTCGCTGATTGCACAGTAATCCTCTGTGAACACAGAATAGAAGCAATGTTGGAATGTCAACGATTTTTGGTGAGTCTTTATACATTTACTTAAGATCTCATTTCTCTTGTAATTCTTGATAACAATCTTGCATGTGATACTGCAAATTGCAACAGTGTACAAGTTCTTACTTAAAACATGTGTCAAAAAATCCCTCAGACTTCACTCAAAATAGCTGCACAAGTTTTTCACTTTGAGTTGAGCTATGAGTTGAGGTTGAAATTCAGTACTCCTAAAACAATCGCATGTGACCAAGTTACATTAATTAATAAATCTGATACCTATGCTTTTTGAGGCCATTAACTAGAGACCAACTCATGAAAAGTACTCTACCATTAAAAAATAAAAAGTCTTTCTGACTCTTTCAATAACAATCTCCCTTGGATAGGATGGGGATAGGCCTGTTTGTCTTATAATCTGATTTATGGTTTTAGTGTGGTAGTTGAGAGACTTATTTCTCTGATTATATTTAGGGCTCAGGGTGCCTTTCTCAATCCCCTTCTTAATGTGCTTCCAAAACTGTCACAGATGCCCGTCAAGTGTTGTTTACAAATTCTCTTGGGTTTAGTCACAAGGAAGTTCTGAGGATAATATATCATATCATTTCTGTTAAGGCTTTTGAGCCCTCAGTAGGTAAAAGCTCTCTTTACTGGTGAGTTTTTATTATCATTATTATTAAAAAGCTTGAAAATGACAATTTAGGGAGCAGACAACCTCTGTCTGTCATAGACAAGTTCAGGTTGGGTTAGGCCCTCTATTCTCTGGCCTTGAGTTTACTTTAACATGCAATAGCAGCATATTAAACTCACGCAAATCCTGACCAATTTGGAATTGTTAAGCTTCAGGTCCACTGTTGAAGAAGTTCAGTATTTTATGATGCTGTGCATTTAACTCACAAAGTATGTAAAGAATCTCTGATAAATCTTTCTTGTTTTCAAAGCACCCTCAATTCATCTAAAGTTCTTTTAAGAAGTGCATTACTCAGTACTATATTAATTTTTTAAAAAATTCCAGCTGCTACATAGAAAATTACAGTTAATTTCACAGATGGTAGGAGCTCCTTAAAGCAAGAAAATGTAATAATTAAATGATGTCCCTGATTGTTCAAAATGCCAGGCTCTGGACACTGTATTTTCTTTTAGCTTTTAATTTCCTTTGAGCCTTTGCCAGTTTCTGTCCCAGCTCTGGTGTGACCTGACTCCTGTCTGAGATCTCACTAATGACCACTTCCCCAGGTCATAGAAGAGAACAAAGTGCGGCAGTATGATTCCATCCAGAAGCTTCTGAGTGAGAAGAGCCTCTTTCGACAGGCCATCAGCTCCTCCGACAGGATGAAGCTCTTCCCCCACCGCAACTCCAGCAAGCACAAGTCTCGATCCCAAATTGCTTCTCTGAAGGAGGAGACAGAAGAAGAGGTCCAAGAAACAAGGCTCTAGAGAGCAATTAAAAATGATGATGACATGGGACATCCACTGATGGAATTGGAGCAGAAATCAGCTGCCTTGGCCTTAGAAAGCAAGGATGAGAATGCTTTTTAAAAATGAAACATTTTGGTTAAGAGGACTTGAGGACATTCATATAGGTCTGGATAAATGGCTTCCTAAAGTCATCAAATTGTGTGAAAGGTACATCAAATTCTTGAAGTTTTACCACTTGTATTTTGCAAGACAGGTTTTCCTGAAAACACTTGCCTTTTGGTAGTTGTTGGAACGGCAGCTAAATATCAACCAGCCTAGTTGTTCACCTTACCGTTTAGTGAAACTGGTTAATTTGTATTAGCAAAGAACTGAAATCATACTTCTTAGAGATATGATTAAATAATGATAACTGGAAATTTTAGTGGATTATATAATTTATATCCCTTTTTCTCTCCCCTCTCTAAGATATTTAGACAAACAAATATATTGTCTGCTAAGCATTCTAGCTGTCTCATTTCCAAACAAGTTTTAGAATACTGCAGGAGTCACAAGAGAGCTCATTAAGTTATGTTCCATTCAATATCCAACGATTGGTCAAGAAAGAAACTTCCAGATCCTGGGAATCAGGGTTACTACCATCTATATCTACCAAACACTTAAATATTTCAGAGTATCAGATTACATTCTTTACCTAGATAAGACAGTTGTAGTCCCATGTCAGGGATGAGATGGATCCCTTGATGTGGAAATTGACATGCCTCTCCTACACCTGAGAATACTGAGGTCTTAAGACCTCTGACCTGGAAGATGGCTAGAAAAGCTTGTGAGTGCAAATTGGTGCAGAAACACCCTGCTTACCACAGATGCTCCAGATACAGAGCCCATTGGTACATAATCCATGGGCTCTATAGATAGGTGCACATGAAATCCCAGCCTATAGATATAGTGTGTTTCAAGGCCAGCTTTGCGTGCTTCATACTGTCTACACTGAGTGGGAGAGAAAATAGGAGACACCCCGAAGAAGATTAAATCATGAAATAGTTTTATATGCTTCTATTTTATAATTTTGTGATGCAAATGAAATTTTCTCTAGGAAATATTTATTTTAATAATGTTTCAAACTCATATATAACAATGCTGTATTTTAAGAATGATTATATTATGAATTATATTTGTATAAAAGAATTTTTTTTTATATTTGAAATGTTAACTTTTTATGGCACCAGCTCTTTTTATGATATGTTAACACTGAGGTGGGGGGAACCTAGGGTGATGTGGATCAGGGGCCCATGCATCACTTTTGTGGTGTAGAGAGAAACAGATGCAGATGTTGCACATATCTGTGTGATTCTCCACCCACACACAGGTGCCTTCTGATGCAGGTGGTACCAGAAATCTGATTGTTTTTACCAAGGGCACACTGACTTCCCAACTCCAAACGAACCCTCAAGAAGACTGCAATATTTATTACTGTAAGAAAATATCATATTGTCAATAAATTCTTATATTTGTGTGAAACTCATCTATTCTCAGATGTGTTTATTAATCATATCTCTTCAAACTCTTACTCCAGTCTCTTCATGGAACATAAAACTTTGAGTCTTTCTTTTAGATAGTTATTTATATATTTATTTTTATATTTTTTATTTAAATATATATTAGATAAACTTGTATAATCTCACATGAATTAGCACACAAATTATGAAGTTGTCTTTTTAAATTGTGGTAAAATATACAAGGCATAAAATGTACCATTTTAACCATGTTAAAATACAGGTCAGAGATATTTTGTGAATTCACATTATTGTACAAATTACCACCATCATAAATCTACAGAATAGTTTTTAACTAAAAAAAAAATGAAAATCCTTACAATAAAAAAGTCCATTAGACAATAACTCTCCCTTCCACCCAACCCTGGAAACCATGATTGTGCTATCTATGTGTGTGATGTTTGACTACTCTAGGAGTGCAAACATACATTAATCCTATTGCATTTGGCTTATTTCAATTAGCATAATGTCTTCAAAGATCATCCCTGTTATTTTATATGACAGAACTTATTATTCTTTTAAAACCTGAATAATATTCATTATACATATCATTTTTATACAATATACATATCATATTTTGCTTATGCATTCTGTGTAGATGGACACTTGGGATGCTTCTACCTTTTGGATACGGTGAATACTAATTTTATGGACATGGTATATGAGTATCTTTTCATGTCCCTATTTTAATGACTTATGACACTTTTGAAGTTAATTTTGTTTACAATGGAAGCTTATAGAATGCAAATGATTTATAGAACCAACTGTTAATACTTCCCACACCAGTGTGTTACAATTTTTTCAATTAGTCAATCTATATTGATACATCATTATCACCCATGGTTTACATGTAGACTTCCTTCTTGGTGTTGTACTTTTTTATGAGTTTTGACAAATTTCTAATAATGTGCAGTGTCACACTTTTACTTTTTGTGTAGTGTCTTATAGAGTGGTTTTGCTGGCTTAAAAATCCTCTGTGCCATCACTATTCATTCCTCCCTCCCCCCCACCTAACTCCTAACAACTTCTGATGTTTTCACTTCCTTAATGCCTTTGCCTTTTCTAGAGTGTCATATAGACATTCAGTAATGCAGTGTGTGGCCTCTTCTGAGTGTCTTCTTTCACCAAGTAATATGCATTTAATATACCTCCATGTTGTTTTGTGACCTGATAGCTCATTTATTATTCCTGCTAAATAATATTCCATTGTTTGGAAATACCACAGTTCATCCATTCACCTACTGAAGGGCATCTTGGTTTGTCTTAGTTTATTCTTATTCATTTTGGCAATTTTAAAAAAGCTGCCAAAACAACTATGTTTGGGTTTTTATGTGAATGTAAGTTTCAACTTTGGCTAACTAACAAGGAACATGTTTATAAATCATATAATATAAATATGTTTAGCTTTGTAAAAAACTACTGAACTGTTTTTGTGAGTGGCTTACCATTTTGCATTCCCACCAATAATGAGTGAGAGTTTCTATTGCTCCATATCTTTGCCAGTATTTGGCACTGTTAATGTTTTTGGAATTTAACCTGGATATAGGTGTGTAATGGTATCTCATTGTTGTTTTAATTTGCATTTCCCTGATGACATATGATCTGGAGCGTCTTCTTGTGCTTATTTGCCCGCTGTTTATCTTTTTTGGTGGGGTGCCCATTAAGGTTTCTTGGCCCATGTTACAATTGGGTTGTTTGTTTTCTTATTGTTGAAGTTGAAGAGTTCTTTGTATATTTTGGATAACAGCTCTTTATCAGATATGTGTTTTGGAAATATTTTCTCAGTATATGACCTGTTTTTTCATCCTCTTGACTTTGTCTTTTGCAAAACAAAATTTTAATTTTAATGAATCACAGTTTATTCATTATTTATTTCCAGGAATTTGGCTGTGATATTTCATCTAAGAATTTATTGCCATACCAAAGATCATGTAGGGATTCTCTTCCATTGTCTACCAGAAACTTTATACTCATGCATTTTGTATTTTGATCAATGGTTCATTTTTAAAATTTCCATGAAGGACTTAAGGTCTATATCTAGACTCTTTGGTTTATGATGTTCAGGTTATTTAGCATCATGTAGTGAAAAAAAAAATCATCTTTTCATCATGGTATTATCTTTATTTCTTTGTCAAAGATCAGGTGATTATGTTCATGCAAATCTATTTCTGGATTCTTATTTGATTCCATTAATCTATTTGTCATTTTTTTTTCCTGGTACCATAATGTCTTTAGTATTATATTTTTATAGTAAGTCTTGAAGTCAGATCAGGCAGTGTGTTGGTTACCTCTTCATCACTGTGTGACCAAAATATGGAACTAGAATAACTTAAAATAGGAAAAGTTTATTTTGGACTCAAAGTTTCAGAGGTCTCAGCTCATGGTTGGCCAACTCCATTGCTCTGGACCTGAGGTGAGGCAGCACAGCAGAGTGGAAGGGTGAGGTGGGGAAAGCTGCTCAGTTCAGGGTGATGGAGAAGCAAAAAGAGAGAGGGAGGAGCCAGGGAGGCACAATATAACCCCCACAGCATGCCCAGTGGTTCAGCTCCTCCAGCCATGCCCCAGCTGACTATAGTTACCCCCCAGTGATCCACTCAAATTAGTAAACCACAAATGAATTAATCCATGGATAAAGTTACAGCTCTCATGATCCAACAATTATACCTCCCACATTAACACAGGAGTTTTGGGTGACACCTCATATCCAAATCATAACATTCCACCCCTGGCTCCCAAAAGTTTAGGTCCATTTCACGATGCAAAAATGCATTTAGTTCATCTCCAAGAATTCCCATAGTTTTAACAGTTCCAGCATTGCCCAAAAGTACAAGTCTGAAGTCTCTTCTGAGAATCCAGGTACAATTTTGGCTGTGAGCCCCCATAAAAAAATCAAAAGCAAGTTACATTTATTCAATAAATAAAATGGCAGAGTAAACATTCCCATTCAAAAAGGGATAAATATTGGCATAGAAAGAAAGAATGGGACCAAAGCAAGACTGAACTTCATCTGGGCAAACAAGTCCCATAGCTCCATGTCTAGCCTCTGGGCACAAAGACATGAGATGTGATTTCCAAAGTTCTCGGGCAGTTCTTCCCTTTGGTCTTGCCAGTTGCAGCCCACGTGGCCTCTCTCTTAGGCTGGCTCTGTCCTTATCCAGCAGCTTTCTTTGGCAGACCTTCCACATTACCGACATCTCTTAATCTTTGGAGTCTCCACTACAAATTTGGCTTCCTTGTCAAAACTTTATGCATTGCCCCCTCAGGAGCTGCCTGCTGGTATTCTGACCCTACTGCACTTTGTCTGGCCTTCCAGGTCTTCCTTTGAAATCTCAGTGGAAGCCTCCATGACACCTTAACTGCAGCATCCTGCATTTCTGCAAAACCAGTGTCATGTATATGACAACAAGATCTGCCACCAGATTGAGCAGTAGCCAGGCCCACTTGGACTATGGCTGTAGTGGCCTTTGAGTGCGTGGGTGTCTAAGAATGGTGAAATGAATTCTGGGCAAACAAATTCCAGGGTCTCTTTTTAAAGGAATTTCCTCTTATATGCCCTTGAGTCTGCAATGTGTGTGGTCTTACTGATTCCTGAGTTGCCCTTGAGAGATTTTTTCCTATTATTTTTGCGCAAAGTACTTAACTTCTCTTGAAGAGAAGTGGTGATCTCTTCAATAACCGCACCTTCCTTGGTCCATTTTACATGCACTTTTCTAGCCAAATTGCAAGTTTTTAAAATTCTTCTTCTCTGCTATCTGCTTCTAGTTCTCACAGTAAACCTGACTAAAAGCTGCCAGCAATATCCATACCACTGCGTGAATGTTGTGCTCCTTTGAAATTTCCTCTGTCATATCAATTAGTCCATGATACAAAGTCGCAAGACAGGATATAACATGAAGGATCTCTATTCTAATCCAATAGCGTCCTCATTTCTCTCTGAAATCTCAGGAGCACAATTTTTACTGTCCACATCCTATCAGCATTTTGGTCTTCTGAGTTTCCACCAGAATCACTCATTAAGCTCTGCTTATGGTATTGTAAGTCTTCTCTAGCCTGCATCTACAAACTTCCAGGCTTCCCTGGGAAAGAGTTTCAAAACCTTCTGCAACACATGGTCAGGTTATTCATAGCAATGACCCTACTTCTCCACACCAACGTCTGTGTTAGTAAGCTTTTTGTTGATGTCACCAAAATACCCAAACAGAACAACTGAAAAGAAGAACATTTTATTTGGGGTTCACAGATTCAGAGGTCTCAGTCTATGATTGGCTGACTCCATTGCTTTGGGCCCAAGGTGCTACAATACTTTCCCTGCAAAAGGATGAGGGAGAGGAAAGCTACTCAGCTCACAGAAGCTGAGAAGCTGAGACAAAGAAGGAGGAGCCAGGGGACAAGATATAATCCCCAGAGATCCACAGTGATCCACCCTCTCTGGCCATGGCCCACCTGCCTAAAGTTACCACCTAGTGATTCATTCAAATTATTAAACCATCAAATGGATTAATATACTAATGAGGTTACAGCTCTCAGTTCAGTCATCTCACCTCCCACATTCACACAGGCTCTATGGGAGACACATCATATCCAAATCTTAATAGGTAGTATCAGTCAGGAATGGAATGAGAGAGAAGGGGTGGGGGAGAGGGAGAGGGAAACAGAAATAGAGACAGAGATAAAGAGATAGTCAGGCAAAAACATATCTATGTCAGTAAAGGGCAATCTAAAATGGGAAATGGAAGATGCAGTGAGACCAGAGATGGATTTACTGTGAGGCTCACAAGCTAATATTTCAAAGAACTTCTCTGTCCTTAGTACTTTCCAAGACTGTGGGAGTAATTTTGTACTTGTAATTTTATAATCTTTGAAAAGAGTTACCTTTCTCATGTATAAAGTTCAGGCTCAAAAAATCCTTGGTAAGCCCTTGAAGAAGATATATACCAGTAAAATGCCACAGGAATTAGAGGAGGAAGTAGTTAGTATCACTTGGTAGAAACTGGGCTATTCAGGAAAAGTTTTATATAGGAAGTAGCATTTAGAATGAGACTTTGAGACTTGAACTGTATATCTGAATGAATAGGGGATGAACAAGGGTGCTCCAGACAAAGAATATAACATAAGGCATTAGCATGTAAATAAAGCAATGACTGGTTAAGTCAGTTTGGAGAATAACTAGAAGAAGTAAAAGGAGATAAGACTGGAGCAAGATAATAGAGATTATGAATTTTGAAAGTCAAAGCAATGTGGGGAGTTAAACACCTCAAAAATCCTGGTAGGGTTTGCTACTAAGTAGTCTTTGGTCATCATCAAGAGCAATGGATCTCAAAATGTGGTCCCCAGACCAACTGCCTTTCTGGAGAACTTGTATGACTTGTATGTTTTGAACCCTGTCCTGACCTACTGAATCACAAACGCCACTTGTGAGGCAGTGGTCTGTTTTAGGACCCTCACAGGTAATGCTGATGCATTCCTATCCAACTGTAAGAACCCTGACTGAGAGTCTCTTGGTGTAGAGGAGTGAGCATAGAATTCAGCTGGTAGGAGTCAATGGATGGCTGAGTATGAAAGTGAGAAGCTCTGTAGAATGTTAGTGGTGGGAAACAAGACAAGAACACTGGTCTGAGGGGATGGTGGGATCAAATGCAATCTGAAGGCATTTGCTTCCACATCAAGGAGGAATGATTTCCTCTGAGACTGCAGGAAGGGAAAGGAGTGGAGTTAGGGAGAATTTTTGAGCAAAGCGCAGAGTTGGGAGACTGAACTTGCCAACTAAAGTTCTGATGGTGCCTCAACCTTTTTGTTCTTTAATTGTTAAATTCTTTTCTTTAAAATTAAAAAAAAATATTATATCTTTATGGTTATACATAGCACTTTATTTCATCCTGAAAAACTTGGACTTGCATGGAAACCAATTTTGGTTCATGATCACCCCTTTTCCCTATTCCCTTTCCCTCCCACCCTCCCCATGCCTTCTCCTTACTCAACTCTACTAGGCTTCCTTTCTCTTGTCTATTAAATTGTATTTGGTGGGTTCTTTATGTACCTTTCCCTCCTGCTTTTCTTTATTTTACTCTGGGTTCTGCATTCATTCAAGCAAACATTCCACCTTTGAGTTTCTGTGTATGGCCTATTTCACTTAGCACAATATTCTCCATTTCCATCCACCTACCAGCAAATGCCATAATCTCCCTCAACCTTTTAAGCCACAGTCATGGAAGTCAGTCAGGTATGTCAATCCTCTGACTTTGTTCTCCTTCAATTAAATCTCTAATTGTAAACTAATAGTAAGAGTTGTCTATTTTCTTTACAGTTCTGTCAGTTTTTGCCTAATGAATTTTGGTACTGTTGTTATGTGCATACTCATTAAAATTGTTGTCTTCATGGACTGTTAATTCAGTTTTTATTGTGTAATGCTCCCCTTCAGCTCTAATGACTTTCTTGATTTGAGTCTGCTCTGTTTGAAATTAATATAGCTACTTCCATGTCTCTTGATGACTGTTAACATGGTACAATTACATTCATTCCTTGATTAATCTATATGTGGCTTTAAATGTAAGTGGTCTTCTCATAGACAACATGTATCTAGGCCTTGATTCTGAATCCACCCTGACAATCTCTTTTTATTTATTTCCATATTTTTATTGGTGCATTAGAATTGTATATAATGGTACAATTCATTGTTACATATTTGTACCTGCCCACAACATAATAATATAATTGGCAAATATCACTCCCCAGTTTTTCCCTTTTCCCTCTTTTTCTCCTACTTCCATACGTCTTCTAATTGGTATATGCAGACCATTGACATTTAAAGTGATTATTGATATACTTACTATTTTCGGCCATATTTGTTCCTGTTTTTGTTTCCACCACCACCCCCCTTTTGGGGGGGTGTCAGTTTGAGGTTCTGTTAAGCATTTTATATGATTTTATTTTCTCTCCTTTCTTGGCATGACAATTCTATTTACTTTTTATTTCTTTTTAGAGTTGCCCTAGGTTTTGTATTTTTAATTAATCTACGTCACCTTAACATCATATCACCTCACAGATAGTGTAAGTACCTTAAAAAAGAAAGATTCCTAATCCTTCCCTCCTGTTTCTTTTATCATTGCTACTATCAATTTCATTTATATATATATGCATATATATACATATAAATATACTATTGATTATTATTTTGAACAAAATTATCTGTCAAATTAATTAAGAGTAAGAAAATTATTATTTTTCCTTCACTATCAATTCCCTTATGTTTGCTCTTTTATATGTAGATTAATTTCATAACTTCTTTTAACATTTCCTGCAAGGCAGATCTACTGACAATAAGTTCCTTCAATTTTTGTTTGTCTAATAAAATTTGTTCTCTTTCACTCTTGAAGGATAATTTCATAAGGTTCAGAATTCTAGGTTGGTAGCTTTTTCCTCTCCAACCCTTTACATATTTTGTTCCACTCTTTTCTTATTTGCATGGTTTCTGAGAAGTTAAATATAATTCTTACCTTGGACTTTTATGGATAAACTGTTTTTCCTCTGGTGTCTTTCAAGATTTTGTCTTTACTTTGATTTTCTGCAGTTTGAATATAGAAGGCCTAGGTGTTAGTTTGGGGCCTTTGTTCAGCTTTGTGTTCTTTGACCTTGCTGGATCTGTATTTTGGTGATGGACATAAATTTTTTTCTTTTAGGTTTTTAAAATAATTTTTATTTTTTAAAAGTAAATTGTACATTACAGAAAAGAAAAAAAAAAAAAAACAAGCAAAGAACAAAGTCATCCAGTCACAAGAAGCTTAGTTGGACGTGTCCCTCTAGGTTGTGTGCATATATACACAATATCCCATTTTGTGTGATTGAGATTGTGGTGTGTATCATGCTTTTCCACACATCATGAATATTCACCAATTCAAAATCCCAAAGCTATATGAGTATTTTTTGATAACCAAGAATACACTACACCAACTCAATCTGTTATCCTTTCTTGGGGACAAAAATTTCACTGAAGACAGAAATGGCAACAGGCCTCTAGATAGACATATTGGCAGAGTTACAACTAAAACAATTCATTCCCTTAATGCTCAATTTAAAATGAAACAGCAACAGAATACACCAAGCTTGTTTCATTACCAGATTTCTACTACTAAAATATTAGCAAGAATGCATGTTCCCAGTGAATTAAAATATTCCAATAGTACAGCCAGAAGATGCACACACACCAGTGGCTCACATGAAAATGTAAATCTTTGAGCACTTGCTCCCATCTTTCCCTATGTTTCCCTCTGCCCCTCTGCTGCCAGCCTAATGAACAAGTCCTGACACACAATGCCCAGAGATTGTTGGACATAAATTTGAGGCAAAATCTCAGTCATTATTTCTTCAAATATTTCTTGTCCTCCTTTCTCCCATAAATTATGTCACTTGTACCTGTCCTACAGACAGGAAGGAGGAATTAGAAATACTTCATTTTTTAATGTACTTACACTATCTGTGAAGGGATATAGTGTTATTAAAGGTGACATAAGCTACTTACAAACACAAAATCTAGGACAACTCTGAAAAGAGCTATTTTATTCTGATGTTGTTTTTCATTCTCTTTTCTCTTTATTATTCAGTTCTTTAGGTTTCTGTTCTCAAATCTTGAAGCTCAGAGATTCTTTCTCAGTCATTTCCAGTGCATGAGTAAGCCAAGCAAAGACATTTTTTCATCTTTGTGAAATTTTTTTGGGGGGGTCTGCAGATTTTCTTTGCGATTCTTTCTTAGAATCCCACCTCTCTGGGCTAGGATTGTGGCTCAGAAGGAGAGCGCTCACCTCGAATGCTTGAGGCACTGGGTTTAATCCTCAGCACCACATAAAGATAAAACAAAGATATTGTGTCCACCTCTAACTAAAAAAAAAAAAAAAATTAAAAAAAAAGAATCCCATCTCTCTGCCTATGTTATTTACCTGTTCTTTCCATGGTGTCTCCTCCTTCCATGAGAGCTACTGCACATTTATCAGAGTTGTTTTAAATTCCTGGTTTGATGATGGCAACATTCTTGCCATATCTGACTCTGGCTCTGATGTATGCTCATTGCTCAAATTGTCTTTTTTCCTTTTAGTAAGCCTTGCAATTTTTGTTGTTATTGTGGAGAGGAGGCTCCTATTTGCTGGAAAAAGGAACTGTGGCAAAAAGGCCTTTCATCCTGCAGTGGTAACTTGGGGTGACGCTCTATAGTCACATGAATGGGCCTTGGTCTTTGGTGAACCTGTGCTCCTGGACCAAATTTCACCAGCGATTTTCAGAGGTTTTCCTCCACTTAGGTGGGGCAGGATGGCTAGAAGGTGCTGGCATTTGCTATTTCCCTTTCTTTGCATCGATATGATCACATCAAACCTTGGCAGCTTAGCCTCTGGCATAATAGTTTGTCTTGAGGGAAGGCCTCAAGCAGAGTGCTGTGGGGTATTTCTACATGAATACTTCTCCTCTTGCCCTGCAAAAGTAAGAGGGGATTTTTCTCCAATATTCCTGGCAGACCTCCTAGAGCCAATACCCATGAAAGTGTGCCCCTCTACTAGGTTTTACTAGCGCATTTAACTCTAGTGTCTTTAACTCTAAGCCTTGTCCAGCTGAGCCTCCAGCAATTTACCAATTATGGTGAATGCTTTCCTACTGTGGCACTGGCTCCTATGGAGATTTTCTTTTGCTCAGTGGTTTCCACTCTGGAAACTTGTGATTCTCTTTATCCACTTGTCTGCCTCTTCAATTTTGTGGGCAGTGGTTTGTCCTGTGACCTCAGAGCTCTGATGGCTCTCAGAAGAGTTGTTTTTCAGTTTGTCCAGGTTTCTACTTGTTAGATTGGAGGCATGACTTCTCTGAACTCCTTAAGTTCTGGGCTGGAAACTGCAAGTCCTTTTCATTCATTTTTAGTTGAAAAAAGGAATCAAGTGCAAACTGAGTGGGACAAAGGAAGCCCAAATAATGAAAACCCACTCAAAGAAGATACTGGAATAAGAAGGTTTTCCATTAAAAAAAAAAAAAATGAATGATTTTAACCCCAGACTTTCTATTGCAGTCTCCATTCAAGTCCTGAGTTTTAGGCTTTCCTTGATCAGTCTGTGGTCAGTCCCTTCTGACACACATTTTCTTAATGTATTTCTCAGTCCTTTTACTCTGTGGATCCTCATTGTATGCCAAAAGCAAAAGTTTGAAACTGGTTCATTTCCCTCAGTAACCAGGGGCCTTCCAGGGTTGGGAAACTGCTACTTATTAGAGTGAAAGACTAATAAAATCCCCAAAGTAAATATTTTAGTAGTTGGCTTAAAAAAGATCCTCAAATACTAATGTGGAAGACAATTTAGAATGAGGTTTATAAAGAGCACAAAAACCTGTTTGACCTGTTAAAACAGGTGTGGACAATCACAATTCCCTATTAAAAGCTGTTATGAAAAAAAAAAAACCTATAAATGCAAGACAAATACATTGGGGCATAAGAACTCCAGATCAATAGGTTGGGAATTATAAGCTAGTGCTGTGTATAAAGTCTGAGACCTGAGTCACTGTCAATTGACAGGGCCAGAGAACCAACTCCTGTGTATTTTCTCAAGGAAAGAAGATTTCTCAGGAAAATTTTTCAGTTTATCTTTAATTCATCATAATGGAAACACTCATTTGCTTTTTAATAACTCATTTTCTCTAGGTGTAAAATGGCATAATGTATGTTGAAATGTGGTTAAAAATCTTTAAATGGATACACCGCTACTGACCTTTAATTCCATGTAGCAAAATAAATAAATGCAGCAATAATTCTAAATAGTTGCTTAGATTGAAAGTTTTGATACAATTCCAATACATGGTCCATTGATCAAAGTACAAAAGCTATACAAAAAATGTAACTCTCCCTTCAAGAACTGCCCCCTTGTGGAGATTTGGTTGTATTGTTAGGGGAGTCAATTTCCCAAATAAGCACAATCCAGCCATAGAAATGAATACATACAGATCTCACATTCCCACTTAAATGAATTGTCATGACATTTTAGCCTTAAGCCATTTTTATTATTAAAAATTAAGCCTGAATAGCTTGGTGATGCACGTAGTTCTTTAACTGTGTTCTTTATCATCCATCCTTGTCACGGATATAGTAATAGAAGAAATGGTTTTTAACTACCACAATGATAGGTATTCTGATCAATGGAACTAAAACTGAATTGTTTTTTGATTGACAAATATTGACACAAATACTTTTAAAACCTGAAAGACACAAATCTACTCTGGAACTAATTCCTATGAAATAAAGTAATAATTTATCAGAAATTATACTATAATAAAGTAAGCTTTCTTTGTTTCATTAAAAAAAAAAAGTGGATATATTTGACCATAGTTGTTTGGCCATCATTATCACCAAGGTTCTATAACCTAAACAAAACCAACAAGACTATTTTTGGCTTTTATATAAAATAGGTGCCAGGGGGTCATTACTATCTTAGAAAAAGGAGTTGTGTGGGCAAATTTATGATCATGAGTGATCCTGTTGTAGGGAAGAAATTTTTATTTTGTTTTCTCTTTTCTCTTAGTAGGGATCCAAAGTAGGAGGCAGAGTGTCCTATACAGACACAACTTTCTTCTATTTGGGAAGCTATACCAGGCACGTGCACTTGAGCCAAGCAAGGTAGCTGTTGTGCCACAAAAGAAAAATTAAACATTCCAAGTGAGCCTGAGATGCCTATTACATTATTTTACATTCTTCAGTCAATTAAAATTTTATTTTTTGAAAAATTTCAAGTATATGCAATAGTAGACATAGATAACAGATTTATGTTCCTTTTGCTGAACTCCAGCAGTCATAAAATCATGGCTGTCTATTTCATCAATGTTCCCTTGTATATTATTTGGAATAAATCTAAATAATGTATTATTTTAACTGTATGTGTTTCTAAAAGCCAAAGCTTTTTCTCTTGGTCTTTTAAAACACACATTCACATTATCATTACTAAAAAATATAAGGTATCCAACATCCTCAAATATTTACTCATTGTATAAATGCTATAGTCTTGATTTTTATATAGAAAATGGCTACTTTGCATAAGACTTGTAAAAGCAACCATGCAAAATAGTTTAAATAATAAATGGGAAAAGTTATTGTTCCATAACCTTAAAAATATTAAGTATTAAACTCTCTTACTGTTGATTGTAAATAGATAAGGAAATTTTAAAAATATTAAAAACTAGCATGAGGGCTGGGGATGTCACCCTACCCAACACTTTGGAAGATGTCCTAATCCTAGGCCCTGGGGCTGGGGTTTTGCCGGAAGTTCCTCCACCCAGAGGAGGTATCAATCAACCTGAAAGAACTAGAAGAGTATTCTCAGAGTGGCCTGGGGCATCGGGCAGCACCTGTGACCTTGTTGGAAGTTCATGCTTTTCTTCCCCCAAACTCCTGAATCAAACTCTGCAGCTTTGCCCAGGGAAGTATTTTTGGACAAACTCTCTAGGCATTCTTATTCACATTAAATTTAAAAACAAACAAACAAACAAAAAAAAAAAAAAAACAGTGAATTGGACTCTCCTTTTGAGGTCAAAGTCATTCAGAAACTTGGATGAACATCAGGGAAATGTTGAAGAAACTTTGATAAAGGCCCCATCCCAAACCAATTGAAGAAGACTCTCGGGAGGATAGAGTGAAGGTTTTGATAGGGTAAAAGACTCCCCAGGTGATTCTAAGGTTGAGCCAGTTGCAAACCCTTGACCTGATCAAGGTCGGGTCTTTAGGGTGCATTGAGAGTGTGGTGCTTGGAAACCGATGCAAAGCAGCAGGATTTTGAGCAGGGAGGTGGACATCTGTCAGCGGAGGACAAGGACAGTAGGTTAGTGCTTGGCACCTGAGGGCACTTCAGGTGTTCATTTAAAAGGGGGGCGGTGATATCAGTTGAAAATTCTTAACTAGATCTTTGAAAACTGACTGCTGCCTGTGTGTTCTAGATGTTCAGGTACAGCAACCAGCCAGGAGGCAGAGTCCTCAGTCTCATGAGGCTTAGGTTCTAGTGGGTGGGTGCAAAAATCAGTGGTTAAAATATATAATCGTGATTGAGAAAAATTGAGAAGTAGAGAGATATTTGACTTAGCGGTGTCAGTAAAGTCCTTGTTAGTGAGTTGACATTGAACACAGAGACCTTAAGAAAGTGAGAAAGTCAGTCCTGTGGGTGTCCTGGTGAGTGCCTGAAGCAAAGGGTATATCAAACAGCAAAGGTAGAGACGTGCTTGGTAGGTTGGAGGAACAGCAAGGAGATGCTGTGTCAAACTCAGAGAGTGAAACACAATCATGGGCGGAGGAGGGTCTCTGTAAGAGGCTTTTACTCAGAATAATAGAGGAGACCACTGGACCCCTGCTGTGTTTTTAGATAAGTGATGTGATTGGGCATATTTGAGCAGAGTCACTCTGATGTTGAGACCAGGCTGCAAGGGGGAGTGTGGAAGCAGGGAGACCAGTTAGGAGTTCATTGCAATAGTCCTAGTGAGAGAGCAAGCTGCTTGAACCTAGGCAGTGACAGTGATGGATCAGAGAGGTGGTCGGAATCTGCATATATTTTGAGAACAGAGAGACAAAGTTTGCTGATGAATTGGATATAGGGTAGGAAAGGAGAAGGGGCCTCGAGGATGCTGCTGAAGATTTTGGTCTGAGATTTGGTCTGGGATTCTTTACGGAGACTGGAAAGAGTGGAGGGGAAATTGGGGGTGGGGATCAGGATTCAGCAATGTTTGACACATGTTAAGGTTGAGACATCCAAGAGGAATGGCAAGTGAGCTGTTAATCATACAAGTCTGATGTTCAAGAGAAAGAGTTGAAGAGTTAAAGACAGAAATACAGAAATCCTCAAAATGTAGATGTGGTGAGTGAGCAATGCCATTAACATAGACTAAACACATTTGTGTTCGATTACAATGTTAGAATTTACTGAACAACAATAAACTAATAGGTTATATCACTTTCAGCTGTTATAGTTCACGGAATACTGGTGGATTACCTGCTGGTCATAAATTAAGCAATCACAGATTTTTTTTATTCATTCTTAACTGCTAATATCTATAATTGTAATTTATTCATATAAATGAATAAAATGCTATGAAAGGCTAAGAAAGGGTTAAGGCTGGGTTTCAGAAGGCTAAACTGAGAGAAAAGGCAGAGAACCGATAATAATGATAATTATAATGAGAGTAACTGCAGGTGATCAGATAAGATTACCAGCTGAACTTGTTCAGGCTACAGAGTTGTCAAAGCACAGACCCTGAGCCAGGGATGTGGCAGAGGACAGTTTCAGAGTGTCAGCTTACAGTGGGCTGTGTGTGGTCATCATGGGCAAGAGAAATTGCACTATGCTGAAAACCAAAGGAACAGATTCAGAGGTTCATTGCTGGTTTCTGTGGTGTATTTTCTGGGTGGGACTTATGACAAGTAACCAGGTGATGGGGTCATTGTGCCATGGTGGGTGTCCAGCCTTGGGATGTTCCTCCTTTTATGAGTCTTAGGTGAGGGATTTACTTCATTGGTGGTCTGGTTTGATAAGCTCATGAACCTGGTTCTCACCATATATTGAATAAGTCCATGCATCTCTGTGCTTCTGATGATTTCGATAAATTCACAGGTAGCCATTTTTATTAGCATGATTAATTTACCAGTTTGAGCCTATGGTTGTGCTAGGCAGATGGTGATTGCTTACATTATACAATCAGGGCATAGAGTCATTCTGTCTCAGCAATTATAATCAAAATGGAGTAACTCATGGCAAACTGCTGCTTTATAAAATGGAGTAATTAAGGGTTAGGCACAGCCTAAAATCTACTGTTGTATATATCAAGGAGTAACTCCCAGTAGAACACAGCCTGCTCTCTATAATATATGATGCCCAACATCATGAGGGTGACTGGGTTCTTGTTTTTTCATCATTAACATCACTTGGGGGCTCATTAAAAATATAGAATCTCAGGCTCTACTCCAGAACTATTGACTCAGTGTTGGCATTTTTATCGTGATCCCCAGGAGATCTATAGGCACTTTAAATTCTGAGGGTGCATAAATTAGATAACTTAGGGTCTGAATAAATCTATAGAAGAGAAGGACTGACAGCCTGAGAAAATCTAACTTGGAGGTCTTGCTGAAAGGAATGAAGACTGAGACAATATAGAAAATAAAATTTCAGACAGGATTGTGTTCTAGTCCAAGCCAGGAAGCTTTGAGAAGAGTGGAGTAATCAACTTAGGCAAACACTATATGGGTCAATTAAAAAGAGGAGTTGAGAAAAGCTGTCTACTAGATTTTGCAATAAGCCTGCCATTGGTTATTTTTATAAAAGCATTTTAATGGGATCCCACATGTTGAGAAGAGACAAGCTAGAGACAGTATTGTTTTTAATGAATTTTATCTAAAAGAAAGGTGAGAAATGGGTGGTAAGTGGATGGGAAAGTGAGGTCTAGTGAAGTTTGTAAAAAGGGAGAAATAACATTGGCTGGCATAGTGGATATGAGGATAATCAGTTACCAGGAGAGGAAAGTTGGTGGAGCTGGGAAGAGTTGAAGAATGTCCAAGAATGCCTTGAGTGGGTGAGAAGGAAGAGACATGGAGAACAAGAGGAGGGAACAACTTGAGGGTGGTTGATGGACAGTTAGAGTAATTGGTAGGAGAAAGGGTAGGTTGGTAGATGTGGGTATGGGAAATTATGAGGGTTTTTTCCTGACTATAAATACACTTTATTTTGGATGATTTTCTTTTGATGGAGTAATTAGAAAGTAATCAGTTGAGATGAAAATAAAGAGGAAACACTAAGGATTAAAGAAAAGGAGGTATGAATTATCTTCAAAGATGATTTCCTCCAGTCTTTATAAGTCATGATGCATAAAAAATGAGGATATTTGGTTGGAAATTGCCCTTGAAGTCCTGGACAAGGGACAGGAGGCATTTGGCTCAAGATTCTCATTGTCACAGACCCTGCCTACATGTCTATGCAGCTGAAGAAAGTTATATCTTCTGGAACCCTGGTTCTGTTTGGCACATTACTTGGGGATATTTGTAATAAGAGATGGGAAGGAAGATATCCAGGTAGCAGGAAGTTCTTCAAGTCAGTAAGTTCATGTATCTGGAGAGAGCCAAGTCAGGCAAGATGCCTCCTGTCCCTTGTCCAGGACTTCAAGGACAATTGCCACCCAAATATTCTCATTTTTTATGCATCATGATTTATAAAGATTGGAGGAAATTATCTTTGAAGATAATTCATACCTCCTTCTCTTTAACCCTTAATATTTCCTCTTCATTCTCATTCCCAAATAGCACGGGAAATAGTTTTGTACATTTACCCATCTTCAGCTACACAGGTACAGTCATGTAATAAGTGAGGAACTGGATTTACCTAGGTTTGGGGTCAGGACTAGCAAGTACAACAGAAAAGAGAGGGGACAAGGAAGTAGAGAGATGCAAAAGAGTGATAAGATCTAAATCTAAACTGGGTGGGGAATAAGGATGTGAAATAGGAAGGAAATACTAGAAAGACCTGTCATTCAATGGATCATGGTGGGATCTCCCTGCTTTTTTGGAGTTGGGATACCAGAAGGAGGAAGATAATTGGAGAACAAACTTGTTGAATTTGACGTCATGGATGGACAACCACTGAAAGTGTGTGGGAAGCTGGACGATGGTGGGAGAAGAGAGGTTGAGGAACTCTTTTCAATGTATTAAAGGAATTATTTACATTCATGAAACAATCAGAAATAGTCAGAAATAGTACCATAGCATGACAGTGAACCTGAAAATAAACTCTTCAACAAATGAAAGAGTAACCCCCAATGATTACACAGAACATGACTATGGAAAGGAGGACTAATGTGGTCTGATGATGGAGTCTAATGTCTGAACTTCAAAGAGGGGCATTTGTAGGGGAGGAAGAGCCAAATAAGTGGAAGTGACCGAGGAGCGAGGAGGACATCATCCTCTGCCTCTAGGTGTGGAAGTACCATGTGTGAGGAAGAACGCAGCCCACTGGAGAGGGTCCCAGAAACAAAATGTCCTTTGTGGGAGTTGGTCCTTCATCAGGACAAGGTGAGGAGAAGAGTCAGCTATGTGTTTGAAGATGCAGGAGATTTTGTTGAAAGGGCTATGACTCTGGAGGGCACAACGGGAGGGAAGAGCTGGGGAGTTGAGCTGTTTTAAAGAGAGAATATGATTGGGGTACATGCGGATTAATGGGGTGAAATGCTGGAATGAGGCCCAGCTCAAGATGGTGAGGTTCTTGTTACTGTTGCTGCTGTGCTGTGGTTACTTGTGAGCAGACAACTCCAGACAGATTCAGTTTCCTGCCTAAGTAACTTTGGGTTATCTAATATAATTTTCAGAGAGCATATCTTGGCAGAAAATGTTTTCCCCATAAACTACTTAGAAAACCACTTAGACTTTCCTTAAATCAATCTTTTCTTGAAACTTTTCACAGAATAACCACATCCAGAAGTGAGGAATGTGAAAATCTTATCCTAATTCTCTATCTTAAGATAAGTCGTCCTTCCCAGCAGCTCAGGAGGCTCAGGCAGTAGGATCACAAGTTCAAAGCCAGCTTCAGCAAAAGTGAGGCGCTAAGCAATCAGTGAGACCCTGTCTCTAAATAAAATACAAAGGGGGCTGGGGATGTGGCTTAGTGGTTGAGTGCCCCTGAGTTCAATCCCTGGTCTCCCCTGCCAAAAAAAGATAACTCATCCAGGAAAAAATGATTTTTAATTTTCCTTGAGGCACTGTCTTTAAAAGCTTTTCATTGAAACTTCTCTCTGATTTGAATATTGATCCAAATCATAAGCAGCCCTCAGTCCATCATATATATATATATATATATAATTTTAGTTTTTAGTTTTCGGTGGACATGACATCTTTATTTTATTTTTGTGTGGTGCTGAGGATTGAACCCAGTGACCCACACATGCCTGGCGAGTGCTCTACCGCTTGAGCCACATCCCCAGCCCCCTCAGTCCATCTTAATCTTACATAACAGGGAACAAACCTTTGCTATGGATGTGATGGTATAGGTGGGTGGCCTGGTGGCATCCTGATTGTCCTTTAGTTATGACATATTGCTCTTCGTGGCTCTTCATAATATTTCTATTTCCAGTGACCCGTATGATTTTGGGTTGTGACTCATCCGGACAAATATTCATTTCAAAAACACTGTATACTGAAGGACAGCTAGAAAATTCCAGGATTATATCCAAGTTCTGAGTTGTGATCCCCCTCCTTTATAACCTTGTAATAGACAACTTTTGTTAGCACTTGTTTTCCAAGTTACCAGATCACTCACTTCAGAGTTCACTTGCCCCGAAACTGCCTACTTTCATGCCTAGAAGAGGTTTACCCAACAAAGACCATTAGTATCTAGGATAAAACATGGGCTTGTTTTATCTTTGCTATGAAGCTCCCGAGAAAAGGGAGGAGAGAGGCCAGCTTTCTCACAGGCTGTTGGTGACCCTAGGGGGGATGCCCCATCTTATATTTGACAGTTGAAACAGTTGAGCTCTTCCAGGTCATAAGGAGTCCTGTATGTAACACTGTCAGTGATAGGAATTTATTATTAGAAGACTCTTAACAATAAGAGTGGTATCATGGGTCTCTCAGCCTTAGCGCCATCTTCTTGGAAACCTCTGTTCCATGACAGCCAAGTGGAGGGAGAAGTGAATAGAATGCACAGGTTGATGCACAAAAGAAGAAAGATGAGGCAGAGGTCCAAGTAAACTAGCTTGTGCACCATGGAGGCCAAAGGAGTAGAATAAGGAATGACAGAGGCCAGGGATGTTGGTACAAGTTGTTGGACAGCCTGCTACTGTCCAGCTTTTATCTTGGTGGATTTAGAACTTACATGGACATCCTGTCACCAAGACCACCACTGAGAGAAGACTCCCCCTTGCTCTTAACGGCTCCTGTTGGTCCTTTGCCCAGGACCTTGGGTGTTCTGGACTAATTAGTTTCTCAGTTGCAGCCAGTGTAATACATGTACAATAAATCATCCTTTCTGCTGTTTTACCTGAAGAATCAAAAAAAAAAAAAAAAAAAGGAGTAGTAGCACAGGAAATAGCCTCATCACCTGTGCATTCCTCCTATTCCCTGGACTTTAGAGCTGGGAGGATACACAACAGGCTTCTCAACTAAAGTCAAAGAACAGAGAAGTAGCATGTCTTCTTTTCATTTCCCTCACACATGGCAGAGTGTGTGCTTGAGTCAACTTTCATCTTCTCACTATGATGCTCCCCAACTGGAAATGGTTGCCAAAACCCACTCCAGTGATGGTCAGCTTCTCTAGCAAAAAGAGTTTTAACTTGAGGCTTGGAGGTTCCATCAAGTCCTCCAAGTCCTCTAGAATGATATGCCAGGAGGGTCTGTCTTTATGGGTATTTTCTTACAAGACGATATCAGCCCATCTAGAGACACCTCGGTCCTTGCAGCAATTCACTGTGGCTAGTGTAGCAAATCTGTATTTTAATCATGCCCCAAGACAATGGAGGCAGGAACTGCCATAAAAAGGGATCCATGTGCTGGAGACTTTTGAATTAAAGGTTGACGATGGCTGTGGCACTTGATCACATGTCTGAACATTGTGTGAAGTGACTCTCGCTTCCCCACACTGATTTCTGTACCTGTTTCCGGTCCTCCTGTTCATCTCAAAAATGCCCTCATCCTTCTCTAGTTGTCTCCAAGCCCTTGCATACCACCTCTGACTTGGTAGCAGAATGTAGACAGGATTTCTTGTGTGGTTCCATGACCAAATAAGTTCCTTCATGCTCTTCGAATAGACCCTTACCAATGGGTTCCATAGTGTGGAATTTTGCATCCTGTTTTTATTCTAAGGGACTGAGGTTAAATAAAAGTATTCCAGGATTTTTACTTTGTAGAAAGCAGACAGTTTAAATGTTAATCTTCCACACTTCAATAACAAATATTCTACAATGGCATATAAAAACTTCAAGAATTCCAGTCAATCCAAACAGAAATCTCTGTGGTATGTTTTTAACTATTTCCAATAGGGTTTTCACTACTTCTAGTATTAACTTAATCTCAATCAGCAGCAATATTAAAACAATGTCAAGTTTGAAAGGAAAATCCAAATGCCCTTCTCAAATCACTGATTTGACTCAAGTGACATGCCTCGTGTTGTTTTTTAAAGTCAGATTTTCTAAGTCAGAGCCACTTACCTTTCATTGTAATGACTGACCTTCCCAGTTGGGGGACTGTCTGTGCTGAGTTAGAGAAAACAGGAGAGATGAGTTAGAGAAAACAGGAGAGATGGGTGCTGTTTGCAATACATAGTTCAGACTAAACCTCATTTTGTTAACTGTGCTACAGAACTAACAAAAGCTAACAGTTGGTCAGGAAAGAGAAATTATTTCAACAAAGTTTTCAGTTCACTGACACCAAAAGACTTCTAAGACTTGATAACATGCATATACCACAAGGGGCTCAAAATTTTTGAAAAAAAATGTTGAGAACAGGTGTGACATTACACAATTTCACTGGCATTTCTCATGCAAAGATCAGTACAGTTTGTAAGAAATTATGCTTCGTTTTCTTCCCTGGAGAAAGCTGAGCTTTTTTAAAAAAGAGGAATGAAAATTAATTTTTATCAAAAGGGTATTTAGTGCTTTTATGTGTATTTTCTGCACTTGTTTTAGAGGATTTTTTTTCCCTATGTTTATCAAAGTCTTTTATTGTAATATTTTGTCCTTGGAGGGTAAAAATAAAGACAAAATTCTATAATATGATTTATAAAAGTCTTAAATAAAGTTTACATAGAAACATGGAATAGAATCCAGGAAAGGCACATGAGGCTTGGTGATTATATTTTACTTCACTCTGGAGTTGAAGAGCTTGGAAGAATGTTTTCACTGCAGCAAGAAGACAGTACTGCCAGGACCAAGGACACAGCTCAAGCAGCTGGTGACACGATTATCTTCGTATTTGGATTTTAACTTTTTCACTCTGCCTTTGCCTTGGTCTTTTTTATGTTCTATTTGTTTTCAGAGGGGCTTGGTTTTATTCATTTTCTTTGAGCCTGTATCCCATTTGTTAGAAGAACTTCCTTTAAATTATCTTGTCAACTCCTGCCAAATTGTCTTTTCACTGTTTTGCTTTCTGGGTTAGGAGAATCCACGGCAAACAGTCCCCCAAAGAATGTGTGCTGCATCTTCTTGAAAGCTCACTGCCCTGGATCTTGTGAACCTTTGCCTTTGGGAAGGCAGCAGGGAGAGGGTGGATTGGCCTGCACAGGGTTTCTCAGAAGAAACAGGTTTTTCTTCAGAGAAGCCATGTAAACGAGCTCAGGGACAGAGAGATACCAAGTTGAGGGGCTGGCTGAATTTATTAATAAATGTGAAGCTATGCACTGGTACTTCTTGGGTGCCATTTACCCTTCTGATACCCATCTACATCTTTTCAGAGTGTATGAAGTTGCCTTCTTTCTCCCTCGGGGTCAGATGGGTTATTGCTGTCAAGCTTTTTTGCTATGAAAACAATAATAGAAATACCTATGCCAACTGCATGTTATTTCTGTGATGTTTTATTTCCTCTCATGAGCAGTTGTGACCAGTGAGACTATACATCTCTGGATGAAGTTAGTGTGTGTAACCAGATGTACCAGCCACAGGAGCTCCCATCTGCACAGTGCTGCCACAGGTGAATGGTGGCGCCTGTTTTGGCTTACTTCAGTTAAAAAAGAGAGGAGTGGGGCTGCTGATGTGGCTCAAGCGGCAACGTGCTCGCCTGGCATGTGCGGGGCGCTGGGTTCCATCCTCAGCACCACATAAAAATAAAATAAAGATGTTGTGTCCACCAAAAACTAAAAAATAAATATTAAAAAATTCTCTCTCTCTCTCAAAAAAAGGAGCATAATCTATTGTGTTCCTAAAACCTAAAGGGTTATTTTAATGAAAATAGCACAATAAACTAAAAATTTGCATTAAAAATAAATACATATACAAATTAGAGAAAATTATATAAAGCAATACCATCACCATCTAGGTTTGATTTAAGGATCTTCATTCCTAGAATTAACTATTGAATTCGGCTCGTGTGACTCCTAGGTAAGAGTCACACCCCCACAGTCAAAGTCAACACTGGTTGAATAGTGTTCTGCATACTGGGAGAAATCTTCTCACTTTGGACTCAATGTGGAAGTTACTCCTTCTAACAAAAAGAGCAGAGAAGAAACCCACCTATCAGAAAATTCCTTGCAGGATGTACAAGATGAAAGAGCTGATATCTGATCATTTTTGCCCCATATACACATCCATTTCTTACTGATCAACACAATAGGATTAGAAACTCTTCCTTCTGAGGGAGGCTTTGTCCTTTGTTACTTTTATTTTTCCTGTGCCTGAGCAGAAATTCTCAGCAGGGAGTAAACCTGATTTCTGTCTCAGGACATTATTTTCTCTTCCCCTAACCTTCTACAGTATCAAGAAATATCTTGGGGTTTCCCATGAGACCCTAATATTATGCCTGCTCTCTCCTGGGATCCAGCCTTCTTCATCCCAACATTCCTCCTAATTAAGCTCCAAAGTTTACTGGAACAAAGGGAAGATGGGGATGAGGTAGGGGTGCTTTTATATAGATATAAAATTAATTGTTCATAAGGTGTTTATTTATTCTCAATTCTTCTTTCATAGCATCTTGGATTGAAGAACTCCTTCAGGTGTTGTTATTGATAGGTATCTATGACCTCAACTTATTTCAATTAAGGTTTGGTACCCAGTGGGCGTAGGCCAAGTAAGCATCATCCTTTACAGAATGTGGATTGATGTGTTTTACCTGTATAGGTGTGTTACATGTTACACTTACATAAATTTTGGATTTCTTAAAGGCTGTCTCAGAATATAGTCACATAGCTCCACTACTTACATATTCTTGGCTTTCTGTCAGGAAAGGTAGTAGCAAAGTGTGCTTGCTCACCTGATCTGGTATTCACCGAGGACTTATTCCCTGGCATGGGGAAATAATATTTAATTTCTTCAGGCCAAGGCCCAAGAGGCAAGACCAGTTCAGGTTAGTTCTTACCCTGAACAATCCTGTCATTTATAAAACCTTCAACATTCCTAATGAAGGAGCTTACAGATCAATATCAAACACTTAAGAATCTTTTCAACATTGATGTCATTATAACTTCTGTTTCTTTCCCCCATTATATCTTTTAACAACATTTTACTTTTAATGAGAGGTAGGGTGTTAGTTTCCTGGGGCTGTTTTAACAAGTACAGTATCATGAACTGAGCAGATGAAAATGGCAGAAAGTTATTCCTTCACAAAGTTCAAAAATCAAGGTATTGATGAGGCCATGCTCTCTATGAAGGCTCTTTCTCACTTCTTTCTTGCTTCTGGTGGTTGCTGGCAATCCTTGGTGTGTCTTGGCTTATAAAAGCATCACTACAATCCCTCCCTCCTCTATCACACACCCCTCATCCCTGTGGACCTGAGTTTCCCTCTTCTTTAAGGATATCTCCACCCAGCATGACCTCATCTTAATGCAATTATATTCACAAATGCCCTGTTTCCAAATAAGTCACATTCACAAGTTTGGGTAGATATGCATTTTGAAGGGACATTATTCAACTTACAAGTAGTCATTAATATTTTCTTCTAAACATACTAAATTCCTGTAAACAAAATTAAATATTCAAGCAAATATTTATATAAATATAAAGAATCACCACCATGTTCCCTATGTCCTGAGCTCCACTGGTTCCATGTTTATGTTCATTCTCAGGTTCATTTAACAAATACATGTCTTGAGGAGTGCTGGGGACTTGGTATTGGGACAGAGATGCAAGGTCCTTGTTTATAAGGAGCTTACTTTCTACTTGAGAGAGAGCTAAACAAGTATAATTTCATTTATGCTCTCAAGCACCACATACTGAAAACTGAGTAGGTGTTGTTCCCTGAGGATGATGAGAAAAGAGCAAGGTCTCTGCCTTCATAGAACTTATATTCTATTGTTCCAGGAAAGTGCACAAATAAGTAAGGACACAAATAAATAGTTCTGGATAGTCTATGAAGAAATAAAAAGGCAGGGTTGAGGAACTATGTATGTCTTTTTAGTTATTCTAGTTAGTTATACATGATAGTAGAATGCATTTTGACACATCATACACAAATGGAGTCTAACTTCTGATTCTTCTGGTTGTATATGATACAGAATCGTACTGGTTGTGTAATCATATATGCACATAGGGTAATAAAGTCCAATTCATTCTACTATTCTTCCTACCTCCATGCCTCTTCCCTTCCCTTCACTCTCCTCTGCCTAATCCAAAGTACCACTATTTTTCCCTAGCCCTGTTCTCCTTTATTGTGAAGTAGTATCTGCATATCAGATGAAACATTTGGCTTTATTTCACTTAGAATGATATTCTCCAGCTCTATCTATTTACCAACAAATGCCATAATTTCCTCCTTCTATAAGGCTGAGTAGTATTGCATTGTGTCTATATACCACATTTTCTTTATTCATTCATCTCTTGAAGGACATCCAGATTGGTTCCATAGTTTAGCTATTGTGAGTTGAGCTGCTATAAATATAGATGTGACTATGTAACTATAGTATGCTGATTTTAAGTCTGTTGGATATAAACCAAGGAGTGGGATAGTTGAGTCAAATGGTGGTTCCATTTCAGGTTTTCTGAGGAATCTCCATACTGCTTTCCATAATGGTTGAACTAATTTGCAGTCCTACCAGTGATGTATGAGTGCACTTTTTCTCCCATCCTCGCCAACATTTATTGTTGCTTGTATTCTTGATAATTGCCATTCTGAGCAGAGTGAGATGAAATCAGAGTAGTTTTGATTTGTGTTTGTCTAATTCCTAGAGATGTTGAACCTTTTTTCATATATTTGTTGATTGACTGCATTTCTTCTGTTCACTGAAGTGTCTGTTCAGTTCCTTAGCCTATTTATTGATTGGGTTATTTGCTTTTTTTTGGTGTTAAGTTTTTTGAGTTCTTTCTATAGATTAGTGTATGTGTGGTAAAGATTTTCTTCCATTTTGTAGGCTCTGTCTTTATGCTCTTGATTGTTTCTTTTGCTGAGAAGAAACTTTTTAGTTTGACTCCATCCCATTTATTAATTCTTGATTTTTACTTCTTATGCTTCAAGAGTCTTATTAAGAAAGTACAGGAACTATGCATCTTTTGATCTACACCCTGAAGAAAGCCAGGGCATGGTTCTCGTCTGGGTGTAGCATTTTGGGGAGGAATTGCAGGTACAAAGACCGGGAGGAGAGCACCTTACTGGAGTATTGAGGAGTAGCAGGAGGTCCTTGTGGCTTCTTGGTATAAACCAGAAAAGAAAGGGATTGAGCAGTAGCCTCGGGCTCAAACAGAGACCTGAAAGCCACAAGGACAGCGATCATTCCAAGGGCCTGGAGGGTTTTCAGCAGTAGAGAAACATGGTTGTACTTGAATTTTAAAGGGGCCCCTGGCTACTGTGTGAGTGCTGGTCTCACACATGTAGGGGGCATCAGTGCACAAGGGATCAAGCGACGGTTGGATTTTGACTGCAGAAGCAATGGGATTTGGATATTGGAAAGGGCTACAAAGCAGACACATAGGATGGAGGGAATGATAGGAAGGAAACCAGTTTCTTCAGGTAGGTAGTAGCTAAGACCTCCCTGAGAAGGTGACATTTTAGTTCATACATGAATGTTAAAATTAAGCCACAGATTAGGTCAGCAATAAAAAGGTCACTTCCTTTTATAGCCTATCTTAGAAGATATCAGAAGAATAAGATCATTGAGGTCAGAAATACCTGAGTTTTAATTTCAACCTTTACCTTTCCTGATAGAGCAAGTTGGATGTGACTTTGGAAAATTAATAGAATCTCTGTGGTCTTTATTTTCCTCAAGGGCAAAAATGATCCCTATAAGGTTGCAATAAAGATTAAATCAGATGGAATGTGACAGAATGACAGCACATGATATTATCCACTGTGGGGAAAAGTCTAGAAATTCTTTTTTATTTATTTTTTTTAATATTGCTGAGCTAAGTGTGCTCATCTGCATGACTAGTCTAGATGTTGCTGTTCAAGAAGTCCACATTGAGACTCTGCTACGAGCTCACTATATGGTACTGTTATGATTTGTTAAGCTCTTAAAAATTGAACCTTATGACTTCAGCATGCTCCCCAACATCCCAGTGGAATCATTATCATGTTTAGTGCATAATTCTCTGAGCTTTTTTGTGCTGAGTTGAGTGAGACAACCACTACTCCCTCTCCCAGGACTTCTCTGCAGCAGTAAAGTTGCTCTGGAGAAAAGATGCTCATAAATGTTCACAGATGTTAGGAAGATGACTCACCCCAGAAGACCTCTCAGACTTAGTGGTAGTGTGGCTGGTTATCATCTAGGGAGATGGTATTGTTTCAGGTGGCAAGCAGATGAGGTTAAGTTTCTCTTTGATCTGTTTATACAGATGCTACACAGTCACAAGATGTTTGCATTTAGCCCTGTGCTCAGAGATGCACGGAGAGAGAAGGAACTCTTTCAAGGATATCTCTGGATCCCCACATGGCAGTGTGGCCTCTGCTGCAGGTCCCAGCTTCCTTGCATTACTCTGTTCATGTAGCATGAGGACGGACCAAGAAAGCATAATTCTGGGTCTTCATTTCCTTTTACAACATATCTGCTGGGTGACCTTGAATTTATCACTATGGGTCCAAATTATACATCTCTAAATTAAGGAGTTTTGATGAGTTTTCCATATTGCCTAAAAACAGAAGAGTGACCAATTTTAATTGTAAGCTCTATAGGGCATATTTTGGTGCTCTATTGGCCAATAGAGTGGGCACAAAGAACGTTTTAGTTGATTTAAAAAATAGAAAAGCCTAGATGAAGTGACATGGAGAGAGAGGTCCTTTTTTGGGGGGAGGGGGGTACCTTTTGAGCTTACATGCAGGCTTAAGGAGGAAAAAAAACACACCGAGGGAAGATATTGGAGACTGAGCAACACATTGAAGGGGCAAAGTCTTATAGTAGTTAACTGAAAGGGAAAGCTTTATTTCGTGATAAGAAGTGTTTTCATTTGTGTTCTCTAAGAAGCAGATACCAAGGTGTGATTCTCTGTGTAAGAGACTTACTGGGGAAAATATTTATGAAGGATAAAGAGGAAGAGAAAGAGAAAGTGGGGAGACACTTCAGACCTCAGTGGAGGTCTGAAATATGTGGAAGGGTCAGGCAGGAAGTGTTTCAAGGGGAACACAGATCCAAGCAAGTTTTGTCCAGACCTATGCAACAGTCCCTGGGTAAAGAAGTTTCATATCTCATTGTAGCGGACTTGAAAATCAGGTCCCCATGCTTGGTTGATGGCTGGGAACAGCGTGTGTGAGGCCTGACTTCAAAGCATCTGAGAGATGGACTCAGAAGAGGGCAGCAGCTGGAGTCACCCGCCATTACACTTAGCATACCAGGAAATTTGAGCAGTATATTTTCCCACGCCGCTGCATCTGGCCATCAACGAGTAAGGGGAACAGGAAGATAAGGAAGTTCCCAGCTGGTGGCGGCATTTATCTTTGAAGTATGAAGCATTATGATTTGGTCTGGTTAGAATGAGAAAAAAAAAAAAAAAAAGATAACAAAACTGGGGGAAGGACTTGAGGGAGGAGGGTTTGGAGTAGCAGAAACTGAAAAGGATTCAGTGCAGTGGACAGGGATGTGTAGTGGCACAAGCCAGGCATGCTTATGCCTTTCTTCCAGAGAGATCTAATGGCAATAAAGGTGGTAGACTTTAGGACTCCTCCCTTCACTGTTAATAGCACCCTTGCTTCCAAGGCTGCCTGTATTTTATAATTCTGAAGTTTTTAGTCCTTCCTTTAATTGAACGTAAAAATATGCATTTTTGAACCTCGCCATTGTATAGAGCACAGAGAGTTAGAAGGATGGGTTTCTGCGGTGGAGGAACTTGTAACTTGATAACAGCAATGTCTAGGTTGCAAGGCAGACTGTAGCAGGTAACATCAGAGAGGTATAAGGAAGGTCTAGGGGACTTCAGAAGAGATGCAGATACCTGACTGGGAGATGAAGGGGAGGAGAGAATCAAGGGGCCTCCATTGAGGGGACTTTGGTTTGGGATGTAGAGAGGAGATAACTGTGACAGGTTTGTTCTCTTCCCTGTCTGGTATAGTTCTAGGTACTAGCTATTACCACCACCCCCGCTTTTCAATCTTCCTATTCATGGTCTTCATCTGGGCTGCATGGCGACCACCTCATAACTAGATTGCTAATGAACTGCTCACTCCATACTCTCTCATATGCTTGATTACAAATAGCTGAATAATTATGATCATATACTCTAGAAGCTTTGGAGATCTCTTCCCCCCAGAGGACACTACCACATCATGTCCTTTTGTTACATTCACAAATCTTGCACATTTGTACACTGCCTGTTGCACTAAAATGTTTCCCTCCACTAGATGTGTATGTTTATCGGGTCAAAATCTTGAGCTGGACACTACACATGCTTGAAATGCAAAAGTGTTGGTTCAAGGTCTAGGTGCTCAGTTTTCTCACAGGCCAGTGTGTCTGTAATTCACAGTCAAGGTCTCTGTTTACAGAGCAGGCAGAGAAGGCCCTGCTATATTATCTAATCCTCCTTTACCAGTAAACAAGCTAATCCTGAATGTTGATTTTTCATTTGGATCCTTGTTTTCAAATGAATTATTTGAATGACATTTTCACCACCTTGGTGATAAATCTATAATGAGTTCCTCTTCTACCTTTTCAGTAACTTGTGATTGAAAACAACGAGAAGGTACAAAAAGTATAACATTGCATAGTCGGAGCCTCTCTCTTAAAAAGTAAAAATGATTTACTACTTTTTGGAGACATGCACCTATTGTACAGTAAGGAGGTTACTCAAAGCTATTACTAAGGTTTTTAGATACAGCTCAATGCAGTCCATCAAATAACTATGCCTAGTTTTATGACCCTCATTATTAATACCACACAGTGAACTTCAGTCAAGAAAACTCATATAAAATGTTTTACAGATGACTTGCTCCAGACTTTACAATGTTGTTCAGAGATATCAGTAAAGTTATGAATGAAATTAAAGTCATGAAACCCTGTCCAACACTATAAATCCCCCTAAAAACTTTTCTTATGAAGTTTCCTCACATAGTCGATGCTTAGTTGTTTCATAATTAGTGATTTTGCATCCTTTATGGGGTGGGAAGTTCTGCTCCCTATTTAGAGGTAAACTTGGGCACAGGGCTGCCAAATCTAATCTCTACTTAAGTCTCTGCCATTGGTCTCTCAAGGAACTTTTCCTTTACAGAAACAGATATCATCTTTTAGGAAACTTTATCAAGGTCAACAGAACACAGTGGATTACTTTAGTAATCCTTTTGTATTAACAGTATTTACTTTTAGGATTATGAAGATGTATTTGTCCTCCCTGGCAGCAGGCTGAGTTGTTGCCATTTGGGGCAAAAAAAAAAAAAAAAAAAGTATGTGGTGTGTTAACACTGGACAGTAGGCAGGAAACCTCATGTCATGCAGCAGGAAGAGTTTCTAGGGTGCGGGGTGCTGAGGGAATTTACTCTTTTCTTTCAGATGTGGTAGAATCTTGTATGGGAGAAGCTTCTCCAACTCGTACCAGAGCTCTTTTCCATTCTTTGTGTATTTAATCACAGTTTTTCTTTGCAATTCATTTTATTCTCTAAGGGTTGGGGAGGTGAGCTGTCCCTCTTTTGAGGTAAGATTCTCAGCTTTTTTTTTAAGCTTGCAATT
This sequence comes from Marmota flaviventris, assembly GCF_047511675.1. Lineage (NCBI taxonomy): Eukaryota > Metazoa > Chordata > Mammalia > Rodentia > Sciuridae > Marmota > Marmota flaviventris. Next base: position 45,096,246 of record NC_092498.1, read on the forward strand.
CTCCAAGTTTCTGGCTGTCCAAATCCACATACAGTGGTCATTCAGAGATCCATTTCAACAAGCAATTGCATTTTGATCCAGTAATCTTCTAGAACCAAGATTTGGCAGTCCTTTCCAAAATATTTTTCAAACGGTGCCTACAGCTAGGTAAGTGCCAGGTGAATAAACACGGCAAAACACTTTCCATGCTGCCTTGGCAAGGAAACATCTAAAACATGAGTAATTGATTGACCCATGGTTGTAGGAAGTTCACAGAGCAATATTCAATCACGTCTTAAGTTTGCTTGTGATTGTAAAAACACATGTGACATTGGGCTGATGTCCTATCTGTAGGCTTCCTTCTTACCTACCAAACAAGAAAAAAAAAAAAAAAAAAAAAAAAAAGGGTTACCTGACTGATTTCTCCAAGTGGCCACTCTGTGGACTTTTGAAGCACATGGGCTACCTTATCCCCAAGTTAGTTTTGAAATTCCTCATAGCACCAGCCTTGGATAACTTGATCATCTTCCTTTCCCCTTCCTCTCTAGGAAGACTCTTAAAATCAATTTAGATAATTGTCCAGTTCTCAGGTCTAGAGTTAAGAATCTTCCAGAGGAATTTACAATGAAGCTCAAGTTCCTAGACCTCTAGTTTCCAAGCATTCTCCTCAGAGGCTGTGGGATAAGACAGGGGCCACAGTACATACTAGAGACATGGGGCACTTTCCAGAAGCCTCAAAGGTGCCAGGCTGGCTCTGCTTCCTCACCACTACAGCTCGGTCCTGGTAGGCCTCATCCAGAAACAAACCATATCTTTTGCCCAAAGGAGAAAAATTAGAATGAATCAGATTTTGGTCTCTAATCCAGACTACTTGGACTCAGTCCACTTGACCATATGGCCCACCTTCTCCACAACAAGAAGCACCATATTAGCAAAAAATTGATAGGTGGGACACAACAACTGAAGGTTAAGAAATCCTCTCTATCCTACTAAAAATCAAAAGAAAGTTTGAACAACTCTACTAGAGACAAGACTGAATTATTATTTTTTTCTATGGAACACTTTACAACATCATTACTGTATTAGGAAGAAAATAGTTATGTGTAGTCTATGAAAAAGACATTAAAATTCCTAGAATACATTTTTTTGGTAGTGTTTTTTTTTTCCCCTTTAAGATCTTTACTGAGAGAAAATGCACACATAAGAAGGATGTCATATAATTTGCCCATTTACAGTGTCCAATTCCATGATTTTTTGTATATTCCGAGTGGCAACCAGCACCACAATTTTTGAACATTGGCATCACCTCAAAACACATATGGTGCAACTCTAGATCATTCACTACCAGATAAATCAAAAGCTGTGCTCCATTTGTATACAATGAACCAAAATGCATTCTGCTGTCATGTATAACTAACTAGAACAATAAAAAAATTGAAAAGAAAAAAGAAACTTCATGACTTTTAACTCTTGCACTCTAACTTTTCTCCTCTTTTTCTCTTTCCCTTTATTCTGAAAATTGAACCCAAGACCTCCCACATGGTAGACATGAGCTCTACCACTGAACTACATGCCCACCTATTTTTATTTTTTTATTTTTTAATAAAAAGTCAAGTTGCCTGAGTAGGCTTTGATCCTCCTGCCTCAGTTTCCAAGTTGCTGAGATTACAGGTGTGTGCCACCACACTGGGTACACCCCTGGCCTTTCTGTTTCAGTCCTAGTTCCTGAGTAATACCTAATCTACATTTTTTTTTTCTCTGAGTATTTGTAAAAGAGCATGCAGTGGGAAAGTTTCTAAAGTCTTCTTAACAGATTCCCTAGCTTGGATGCCCCTATTTCCAAAACAGGCCTTGGATTCTGTTCTCTGCACACTCCATTTGGTCTAGTGTCTATAACTAAACACACCATTTCCTTCAAAATTAGGCAGAACAAACTATAATATACCAGGCATTTATTTCCTTATATGAAGGACACCATCGAAAAGGAAAATATTTCATTTGCACTGTGCTTGGAGTATGTCTTTGGATTTGAGATTGAGTTTCTTTCCATTTCACAAAACTTATCAAATGTGGCATAGTACAGTTGAACTGTGTTGCTCAGGACTTCAATCATAGGAGGCAAAAGACTGATGAAATTGGCTTGAACAAAATGGGATGTATTGCTCATGGGACGATCCTTGGGTTCCTATGGTAGTAAGTGCTCTGACCCTGCCATTAAGGCTTGATCTTGCTTTCTTTTTGTTTTTCCTTGTGCTGACTCCACTGCAGGCAGGCTTGTCCCATGACATGAAAGACCGGGCCAACAGCATGAATATTTCCACTCAACCACATTAGTAGTGGGGAAAGGCCTCATGTTGGGCCTGAAGCAGTCCTAGAATTGAGTGTCATTGGCTCTGATAGGCCTGGTCTGGGTCATATACCAGCTCTTGACACTCAAGGGGGAGTTTGCTCTACCTGGTCTGCTTGTCTAGAAAGAAAGGAATTATTTCCCCCAGGAAAATCAAGGTGGGTACAAAGGATGGATTTGGAGCAGGCAAAAGCAAAGGATCATGATTCAGGAGTGTTGCAGCATGAGACATACACTCTGCACTTCAGTTTAAGGTGGTCCCTACGTAGTTTCCTTACTTGAAGCCAATCACTTAATCTCCATCAGTCTTGATTTCCAATTCAGTGAAACTACAGACTGGCAGAAGTCCACAAAGTTTTCTGCTACTTTAAAATTCTAATCTATTGATTAAACTGGCTAGATATTTTGGTATTAAGAAGACATGGCTAATCTTGCTTTTCTTTGATGCAATCAATACCATTACTTTGACAGAAGTCAGCACTGTGTCCCATAGCAAGACAGCTAACTGTCTGGAGTCATGAGTGTGTCCTTTTGATACTGAGTGCACCTGCCAGGAGAGGCAGGTGAGGGCAAGGTTTATCATTTATTTTTGAGCTATCTTGGATGTTCACAAAAGTTTAAAAGCATTTTTTTTGTTTGTTTTTATGGTGCTGGGGATTGAACCCAGGACTCAGTGTAGTGGCTTTTTGTTTTGTTTTACAAAATCAAGTTGATTGCATCATGTTATTTATTCTTATGTTAACCTATGTAGTGTTAGAGAACAATGAATTCCTGGAAATAGGAACCCACTGGGGGGAGGGTAGAGATGAGATAGAATAATTAACCCTTTGATATCCTTAGAAAAAATAAAATTTATCATCTCAAATCAGGAACTATGGCCTTGATGTGGGAAATGAATGGGTCCTGCTGAAAGATTAAGAAGATGGATTTGTCCCATGATGAGTAGGTCACGTGGGCTGTTGGGCTAGCTCAAGGTGATTGAGATGAGGTGGGAAAATGAGGCATTGGATGAGGGAAAGGATTCTTTATCTTTGGAGTGGCAGAGGACTTTCCTTAACTGGAGATTCTTGCTTCTGGTGTTGAATGATATTTTTTTTCAAGTGTCTAATAAAAAGGCAAATATGAGTTCCCCCACGGATTGTGGAGACTTTGGTATCATTTCAAGATCAAGAATTCTGTTTATTGATTTTCCACCAAATCATTTATACTTCATCTGTTTGTGATTTTGACAATGCATGTTTTGGCTTTTGGCTTTGGTGAGATCTATCACTCCTCTGAGGTTTTATAGCAGCACCTCTTTAATTTAGGGCAGAATTTCTCTTAGCTTGGACATGAATGGCAGATACCCTGGAAAGGTAAACATTTTCCCCAGTACAATGTAAGCACCATTCACATGAAATTCTATGTAAGTGATGTCTCCTAAGCATAAATACGTCAATGTCTCTTTAAAACAGATGATGCTGATTATACTACAATGTACAAATTGGCTATTCCCAGAGGGGAATATGGTTTGATTTGAAATACAAGGCAGATACTCATTTTTTTATTATTATTAGTTGTTCAAAACATTACATAGCTCTTGACATATCATATTTCATACATTTGATTCAAGTGGGTTATGAACTCCCATTTTTACCCCGTATACAGATTGCAGAATCACATTGGTTATACATCCACGTTTTTACATACTGCCATACTAGTGTCTGTTGTATTCTGCTGTCTTTCCTATCCTCTACTATCCCCCCTCCCTTCCCCTCCCCTCCCATCTTCTCTCTCTACCCCATCTACTGTAATTCATTTCTCAAGGCAGACATTCAAATGACTATGTCTTTCCCCAAAGTGCTGTGTGATTCTGTGAATCTGGGCTTCATTTTTGAGAAAGCGAGAGAGGTGATGAAGTTCATCTGTCAAGGCAAGTAGGAGAAGGAATCAAACAATGATTCATCTTGGTAGCACAAATGCTCTAACAGATGGGGAAGTTGTTAGATGGGAGCTTAATAGGATGTAGGATTATTCTAAAAATTAAAAAAAAAAAATGCAAACCATAAGACTTCCGAGATTGACGTGACCTTCCAGACATGAATATTGTATAAAGGATTAGTTGGTACAGTAATGCTCAAGTACATTGGGTAAATATTAGGTTTAAAGGTGAAGATACTTAATGTATGATTATTTACAGGAGTAAGTAAGGCATATTTTAATATTTAGCACCTCAAAGGATGAGAAGGAAGATAGCATTGTGCTCACCCCCCAGTGGAACTTAGAACTTCTTATCAGATATCAAAACCGATGCTCGCACGCATGCACACACCCAAGAGGGTATGAAAAGATTTACTAAAGATTTATTTCTCATATAAGGTCATCTGGGGAAAGCAAACTAGGCTCCCAAGCAAGGCTCAGAATGGACTGAGAGTGTAAGGAGGGCCAGCTGACTTGAGCTGTTATGGTGGTTTTCTGAGTTTTGGGCTGGATGTGGGGTTCTGGTCCTTCTGTGTGGGCTGGAGGAGGGGCATCCCAGCCTTCATGTCAGACTGTGCAGATGTGGGTAAGGAGAAAGAAGTGACAGAGCTGTGTCTGGGATTTGGAGAAATGCAGAGCCCAAGGACAGAGGGGTCATTAGGAAGCATGGTCAAGGGTTAAGCTGCTACTAGGATACTGGCCAGTGGCTAGGGAAGAAGGCCATTCTCTGGATGTTTGGGAACCCCTGATGGATTAAATGTTTGGAAGTTATGCCTCACACTGCCCTCAGTGCCCATTTTGTTTCTTTGGCTTTTACCCTCCTATCATCCACCTACTCCACGTGATGACTCAGGTGTTCTGAAAGCCTGCACACAAGGCACCACCTGCTGTGGTGGTGGTGGTGATGGACACTCTTTCAGCTTCACTTGTGAGGAACTTGAACTCAACTTCCTGGTTAGGCCAAGACACCATCATTATATTGTTTATCAATCATCATCATCATTTTTATAGTTTATTGTCAATCATTTATTATAATACTAGTATATAGAAGTACGAAATATTGGAGTCAAAAAGAAATGAGCAAGGCATGAATGGGCTTAGCCTTCAAGTAGTGAATAATTTACCACTTGTTTGGTTGATATACAACATTTGTAACTTTTCCTTCTTAATGTTCCTGGACTAGCTGGGTGAAATGTCCCTTCACCCAAACTCTAGTCTTCAGCCTGGTTGCCTTTTTTTTTTTTTCCCCTCTAGTCCACTATTTTATCTTTAGCCCCATCTTCTCCTGGGCTTGGTGCTCCCACTGCCTGTTCCAGCATGTTCTTTCACTGCTCCTTTCTCAGCATTATGCAGCAGGGATGGCCCCTGGAGGAAGGGTCCTGCTCCCTGGACCATATCAGAGTCTTTCCTTCTAACTGAGAGATTCTAATTCTATTCCCTGAGCATTTGGGTAATAAAAAAAAAAAATTATCTGGACTGTTTGAGGTGCCTGATGAATTACAGAAGCAAAAATTTCTGGAGTTGAAAGTTTCATTTTATTCCAAATTAAAAGTCTAGGTCCAGGAAGGTCATGTCACATGATCAATGACAAAACAGAGTTTTATTATTTCAATTGCTATGCTCTATTTACCATATCACAAACTACCACAATATCACGTATTAATAGGATGATTCAGAAATAAGGAAGAGAGGGATACTAGGACAGGATCATTTCACCTCTCAGATTACACCACACAGTTGCTGCACGTTACACTAGTTCCTATTTCAATACTTACAAGGTCAATCTTGAAAATGCCAGGGTAAAGCAAATTGTCAGAAAGGTCTGAACAAACTGGTTTGACAGAACCAATTCATGCTGCTTTTGCTTAAAATGATTTTTAGTGAAAATATTATTATATTTGGGCTTAAACACCCTTTGAAAGATTTGTCAGGAAGAAAATAAAACATTGATGCTTTAGGCCCAATGACATGGAGACCTAGACATTAAACAAATGTGGTCAGTCTGTTTTCCTAAAAAGGCAAAAATTTAAAATCTCAAATTAATGGATAGTCAGCACAGAAACAAATTCAGCTCTAATCAGAGTGATTTGAATGTGTATGCTATTCCCAGATCAGAAGGCAAAGAAGATGCAGCAAAACTTCTGAATCAAAGGAGAAGTTGTGTTTACAGAGCATGTTGATTGCTTTAAAAAGTTGACTTGTATTTTGGCTAGAATTGCTTTAAATGTGTAGATTTAAGGATTTTCAAGAAAAGACACTTTGTTATTAACTAAAGGCACCATTCTGCACAATAGTTCTCTTGAACTATTTTTTTCTATCTCATTGAAAACTTTAACACTTTGATTAATATTTTCCCAAACATGTCAGTCAACTCTCTCCTTCTGTATGTTTGCCTTTTTTTAGATTCTACATATAAGTATGATCATGTGGTATTTTTCTTTCTTTTTTTAAAGTTTAACTTAATATCCTCTAGGTTCATCCATATTGTCACAAATAATAGGGTTTACCTTAAAAAAAACTGGACAGTACTCTATTGTGTATCTGTACCCCATTTTCTTTGCCTCTCCATTTGTTGCTGGACACTTAGGATGAATTCCTATCTTGGCTATTGTGGACAGTGCTGCAATGAGCATTGGAGGGCAGATGTCTCTTTAACAGTTTGATTTGGTTTGCTCTGGGTATGTACCCAGGATTGGAATTGATGGATCACATGGAAGCTGTAGTTTTAAAAATTTTTTGAGCATTCTCCATACTAAAATGCCTGTTCTAATTTATATTTCCTCCCACAGTGTGTGCGCCTTCACCAACACTTGTAATCATTTGTCTTTTTGATAATAGCTATTCTAAAAGATCTGAGGTGATATCTCATTGTGAGTTTAAATTGCATTTCCTTGAGAATGAGTGGTATTGAGCATTTTTCCCATATACTTCAGTCTTAGTTTGAGAAGTGTCTATTCAGGTCATTTCCCCAATTGTTTTAAGTCAGGTTAATTGTTTTCCTGCTATTGAATTGAGTTTCTTATGTATTTTAGATAGTATCACATGGGTGGTATGTAAAAATTTTCTTCTACTCTGAGTTAGCCCTTTACTCTGTTGATGGACTCCTTTTACTATGCAGAAAACTTTGAATTTTATATAATCCCATTTTGTCTATTTTTGCTTAAGAGCAATTTCCAGTACATCCCCCGCCTTCCTACATTTCTTAGTCCATTTCATTCTTCAGATACCATAGAAAATGTCAGGTCCTTAGAGATATATTCTGTCCAAAAGTAATTCTTCTTGCATGGTGTTAACAAGTTCTATCACATCACTGATTTCCTTTATAGGACATGCATAATGACATTTATCTCACTTTATTTGTATTTTCATTTACTCACTGTCTGACCCCAATAATCTCTAAGCTCTAAGATGGGAGGAGCCTGGTATATCTTAAGACTTTATTCCTGGATACAGCACAATTAGTGAACAAATACTGAATTAGACCTGCAGAAATGCACTGATTTTCTTAAAATACATAACTGTCATGATATGTTTAGCTGATTCCCTAATGAAAGTGTCAGTATAAATAGGAACAACTCTTAGAATTTGATTTTTTATTGTATTTTTCTTCTGGGAAGCAAAACAAATCCTCTAATTTTCCACATGTATACACAAAAGCCCAGATATATTCAGTGTCAGGTTTGTAGCAGAGTTCTGAACTCCTGACTGGTGATATTTGCTACCTCATTATGAAAGAAAGTCCTGCTATGGTATGTAACCACAGGTGACTTCTCAGTGGATTTTCTAGTCCTTTTACTCAACCCTCAACTGGCATCTTGGTCAATGATTAAAGATGTTCTTCACAGTCAAAACCAGACTAATAGGGTTGGGGTTGTGGCTCAGCAGTAGAGCGCTCGCCTCGCATGTGCGAGACCCTGGGTTCGATCCTCAGCACCACATACAAAAATAAACAAGTGAAATAGAGGTGTTGTGTCCAACTACAACTAAAAAATAAATATTAAAAAAAAAAAACAAAAACAAACAAAAAAACCAGACTAATAAAGGTTATCTACTCACTAATATAATCCTTTGAAACCTATAGAATATTGGGGGAAAAATGATCCTACAGAGAATACAAAAAACATCACATAACTTCAGAAAGTGACTTTTCTATAAATGGGCCATTCTTGTTAAGAAAGGTGCCTAACTGAAAGTATGGCCAGGGCTATTCAGATGAATTTAATTCTCATTAAGCATTAACTGAATTTATATACTAACATTGGCTACTTTTAATCAACATTTATAATGTTTTCTTATTAACATAAAAGTAATTATAAAATGTATTGGTCTACCTTGGAAGAGACTCATGTTTAAGCTGAAATAATATGAAAATGGAAATGGCTGATGTGTTTTACAGTTATTTTCAATTAGACATGTCTGTACCTTGTTTCATACACCCATAGCTTAATATGTGAGGATCATAATGTAGTTGTCAGTATTTATTTTTGAATTATTATAATTCAAAAAGATGTTGGAATCACAATGGTGATTTTTTTTTTTTTAATTTCTGCTCTACTCTTTATCCTTTCTACTAGCCGTGGGCTTAGTTTGCTTTTGTTTTTCTAGTTCCTTGAGGTAAAATGCTAGGTTGCTTTTCTGGATCTTCGTGATGTAGATGTTCATAGCTATGAACTTCCCTCTTATAACTGTTTTTATTGCATCCATATTTGGGTATATTGTTTCTGTTTTTGTCTCAAGATTTTAATTTCCCTTTAAGTTTCATTGGCTCATTGATTGCTCAGGCCCAGGTTGTTTCATACCATTGTAGCTGGAAAAATATTTGATATGATTTCAATTTTTCTTACATTTGAGACTTGCTTTGTGGCCTAATAATGATCTATTGTAGAGCATGTCTTGTGTGAGCTGGGGAAGAACACATATTTTGTTGCTGTTGGGTGGAATGTTCTATACATCTGTTATGTCTGTGTAGCTTAAAGTGCAGTTTGTCTGATACTTCCTTGTTAATTTTCTGTCTGGAGAATCTGTCCGTTGTTGAAAGTGGAATATCAAAGAACTGCACTATTTACCATTCCTCTCCCATCAGATCTGCTAATATTTCCTTTATGTGGGATGCCACAATAATTTGAGCTCCTGATTTAATACTTATTTTATGAATGAATGAGGCCCCTAGCAATGCCTTACTGTACTCTCATCTAACACCATGGACAACCTGAAGGGTTATTGTGATCCTTATTTTACTAAGAAAACTGCATTAGGTTAAGTAGCTTGTTTCACTTCACAGGAGAGCTAATAAGTAAATGGCAGTGCTTACTTGCACATCAAGGCTGTTTGCCACAAAGACCAATTTGCTTGCCCCCCAACGCAGCCCCACCCCAACACTAGGTTATGTTATATGGTATTGACATTCAAAGACACTTGACTATGACAGTTACATCTTAAATGACATGGACATACATCCATACATTCACATAATGGGAACAAACTTAGGTTTTTACTTTTATTGACTGTGATATTTTGTATTGAATTTTTTAAAAATGCCAGTTATAACTCCTAAATTGATATAATGACCCCTTAGATTTCCACCTGTATTTTGAAAGCCCCTATTCCAATGCCCCTTTTGGACATTCTGCCATCTATCCAATTATAAAAATGGTACAGATTGAATTTTATTAAGAAGTCAAAGCAACATGGGTCAGTTACCACAGATCATCTTAATAATGTATTCCAAATTTGATTTTGTTTTCTCCTTTGTTCCTTGAGTATGCTAACAGAATCCTTGTCTTTAGATAGGGCATTATATTTATATCATCAGCCTAACTACTCAAATGAGATATAATCTAAATTTTGTCCTTAAGCAGGAGAAAAATACAGTGGGCCACTTAAATGTAGATATGTTGGTCTATGATTGAGTGTATTCAGTTTGGTTCCCAGGATGTCTTTTTGTAGACACTAGAGAGTACCAGCTACTGCTAGGGCACCCAGAACTTGGGTCCAGCTCAAAGGAGTCATTGCATTCCAGTCTAAGCCTGTTTCCCAGTCTCCCTCCTTCCTACACCTGGGCCCTTGTTCTAGTCTTCCCTCCCTGCTGAACCCTTCTCTGTGCATGAGGTCAGAGCTGTGCACCTCCAGGGTTGGCCTGGTCAAGGTAAAGCCCAGAAAGAATGAAATGCAGTTTTGCCTTGATGAAAAGGTCTTCCCCTATTTCACCCCAAGTGACATCTTCACTACAGGTTTTCTTATTTGATGCTTGCAGATGTTTAACAGTATCAGTGCAGGTGTAGGTGCTTTAATATAAAAACCAATTCTGGCCCCAAAAGGGTTCTCAACAACAAGCAAATGTTTCTTAAATTAAAATTGTACTTTGTTGGTACCTACTGGGGGGAGGGGTTGTTTTATTGCTGGAGCTCCACTTAAGTGTTCGCTACATTCTTAATTCAACCAACACTTTTTAGTAAGGGTGAGTCTGTGAATAACTAATGAAATAACAGCACAGTGGAAGTTTTAAGAACATTCCTAAATTGAAAGTTAGAGATAGAAAATACAGCAAAACTATTTCACTAATTCAATATTTTATTTTGTGTCAAAGCATCTTAACTGAGTTGAATAACTAATTTCATCAATAATTTTAGAAAATCACTTCTAGAAAATATCAATTTTAATATCAGTTGTGCTAATAGAAATAATACTTAAGAGGGGATTAACTCCAAATTAATTTATTGAAGTCTTTATGCAGGTATCTCTTATATCCACTTAGGTACAAAACTTTTTTAAGAAAGATAACACTTTTATTGCATTATAGTTTCATATTTTACAGGAGTTATAATGCAAACTCATAAGCATAAATATATACATGATGCAACCAAATGGCAATGTAGCCAATAAAGTATTCAAAATGTAAAACTAGAATTCAACAGGCAAAATACTTAATATGGCTTGTAATGGAAAATAACTGCTTAGAAATGATTTGTTATTTATTGCCCCATTCTAGTCATTCTCCATTAAGTGAACATAAAATTATGATCTCCATTTAAAATGATACATATTATCTAAGCCAATGTTATACATATTTTGTAACATATGCAATGATTCCTTAAATATACATATGTACATATGTACAGAGAGCAATATACAGTACAGAGTTCTAATACCCCTGAACATCTTGATTAAAACTATTACAATGTTTCTATTAAAAAACTACTTGAAAAGTTGGCATAACTTCTTGATATTGAAGTTCAATCCTACAGAATTTAAAAAAAAAAGAGTTATAAATACATTCTTTACAAAAGATTGAATAGTGGTCCCGCACTCATACTTTATATTACAGTGTTTGAAGGTATTTACATCTTGTCCTTGGTGTTTGAGAGAAATATACAGGAGTTAATAGTGAGAATGTTGTAGGCAGGCCTATTGGTTAGGTTTTTCTACTTTGTTCGTGTTGGTGTGGGTTCCAATTCTCTTCTCTGGAATTGTTGTTGATTTCTAGTTGCCTTGTATTACTGCTGCTGCTGCTTTTTTTGGTGTTCTGGGAACACTGGGTGACTTTACTTCTAGGAACAGGAAGGAAAGATTTAACTCTTGAGACACCCGACTCGGTCTTTGATTTACTGTTGCTGCGTTCGGTAGTTTGATGGCTGCTGAGAGGACTGACCTCCTGCAAGAGAAGAGAAACCAAACACACTTATGTTACTGACTTAACGGTTGCCCTCATGCTCCTGTCTGAGCAAACATAGAAATTCTCTCCTGACACAGGTTTTCATGAAAAACTATACAAAATGTAATAGAAGCTGAATGATTCACTCCAGTAAACATGCTTAATTTTTATTAGGCCCTTCCTGGTGTCACCAAACTAACTACAGGGGTCAGTGAGACAAATGCTAATGACTCTAGGATCTCCTTACCAACAGGAACTTCAAAAACAATAAGCTATACTAGAACAATCAAGTACTTGTAGGCAGCTCCACAAATTATGTCACCTAGGGTCAGTCAACTTTTACATTTTTCAACAATACTTTTAAAGCCTTCACTGAGATAAGTGTTGTTCTAGTTGCTGAACACCTAAGAGAAACCTACCTGCCTAATGGAGCTTATGTTCTGGAGAAGTAAGGGTCCTGCTCAGCAATTCTGTGACTAAGTGGCTCAAAACCTTCCATAAAGTCACATGTTATCATCCTTTCTAGAGTTTCAGAATCCTTATGAACACCAGGCCCATGTCTTCATTTTTCCCACGAGGAATCTGAGAGCTAGACTCACAAGATGATTCACCTACACCCTAAGAATGAGGAAGCTGGTACTTTCATCTGGGTGTTTTCCCCTATACTGCATTAAATTCTGCAAACAACACACGAGACCTACTAAGTGAACTGCTCTGTGTACTTGTGAAACAGCTAACATTGATTACTTTCCCTCTTTGACAAGATGACTTGATTCAAAACCAGAATGTAACAGGGAAAAAAGATCAGCTGCTTTCTCCTGGATGTCCTAAGTTGGTGGTTCTCGGTGTTGGTCAAAACACTGGAATCATCTGGAGATTGACTGGTCTGATGCCCATAGATTCATATTGTTTGGGGTGTGGTGGCATGGACACATGGCTTACCAAAATCATCCACATGATTCTAATGTGCAAAGTTGAGAACCCTCCCTTGACTCCTCAGTGTTTTTGATCTCCACTGACCTATTGAATGAAGGCATTGTTCTTAGCCCTGTGTTCACCTCAGATTGTTGGTGATCTTTTATTTCTGCCCATCTGAATGTTTCAATTTTCATCATGTATAACTCCCATAATTCTGGCTCTCCTTTATGTTGTGAGCTTGAGAATGACATTTCTACCCATTAATCAACAAAATTCACCTATCTCCAGCTTGCATTTCAAATTTGCTAAAGCCAAATTTATATTTATTCTCAATCCCAACCATTTCTAAAGTCTTTCTTATTGGCTAAATATGCTGTTCTCTCAGTTTAACAAGAGACTTCAGTCTCCCCTCTTCCATTTAATCCTATGTTGACAGAAAATTTTGGCTATGCTAACAGAAAACAAGTGAATGGCTTAATAAGAATTAACTTCAGAAGTCCTAAACATCTAGGCATGTCACTAATGGTCTTGATTCCAACTGCTTTCCTTCTACCTCCCCCTAGTAAAGTACACGTGATAGGCTTTATTAGGACATTAAATCATGGAAGTGAATACCGGTGCCAGATCCTTGGCTCTAGCTGATCTTCAATGGTAAGACAACTGTGCAACTCTAGGAAGGGTATGGATATGGGTCTAGGACATTTGTAGGGGAAGGGAAAGAAAGAAGTCCAGATTGCCAAACTGTGACTGAGGAAGGTGATGACTTTAGGACAAAAGTTCTCTCTGCAGAGAATCATGAAACATAAAATACCAAGAAGCACCCACAGCAGAGGAGACTCTGGCTGGGGTGCTGGGGCTAATCAGCCTCTGGAGGTGTGAGGAGAATATAAGGCATCACTGGGCCACAGCAGTCTAAGTCGGGGAGATCAAATGCCTGACAGTGTCCTGTAGGAAAGAGCAAAGTTACTGACACCCAAGTACAGCTTTCTGGGTCTTTTTCTCAAAGCTAATATCCACCACCAGCTCCTTCACATAGGAAAGTTAAGGGTGGTTAATGTTTCCTGAGCTCTAAAGTTCTTCATATTAAGCATATCAGGTTACTCTCAATGTTGTTAAGCATATGAAACTCAAAGAAAAACTCCAATTTGAATAGAAGTGTACTACCCTAACATTTCAATTAGCCTTAAGGAGTGATTGTTAAATCAGAGCCATTCATTCCGTTCAATACTGAACATCTGAAGTCAAGAAAATACCATAATCTATCTAGATCATAAAATAGGGGGCAGGAAAACAGAGATTGATCTTTAAAGATGTACAGGACTGTAAAAAGGACAGACAGTGGAGAAGTGTATAGAAAGTTTCATGAAGGGGAGCTGGGATATAGCTTAGTGGTTCAATCTCCAGCACTGCTTAAAAAAAAAAAAAAAGTTATGTGCAGGTATATCAACACCTGTAAAGAGACATTTGGAAAGAAAGAAACGGGGGTGTAAAATGAGGATGACAGATCAGAACTATATTTTAGAGTAGTGGCTTGTAGCCCTGACTTTAAAACGCGCAGTGTCCAGGCCCCATCCCAGACAGTTACATCAGAACCTCTAGGGGGCAGCATGCGGGCACTGGGGATGAAGGGAAAAGAAAACTTCAAGTGGATTTTATCCTGAAAGGTGAGAATTTTTGCTTTAAGGAGATTAGTTTACATTTACATAAAACATTTATTAGTAATTGCTATTGCTGATTTAGTTATTTAATTTTAACTAAGGGCAGCTGGTTATCATGACTCTCAATTAATAAACCCAATTACAGGTCTTTACTGTTAGAGTAGTAAGGGGTTACATTGTGTTGCATAACGAGGACAAAGAAGTTACTTATTTTTGTTTTCTTACAGAGGCAGAACTAGTCTTCTGGCCGTGAAGGAGAAAAAGCTTTCAACTAACCCAAAGCTCTTACCTTAAAGGGGAGTTACTTCCTTTCCTGATAACAGAAGAAACTGGGCATGGAACCAAGGAAAGCTAGTTATCAGGAGGATAGAAAAGGAATCCCGTCTGCAGCTTTCAGAAGGCTGCTGAATGAGTGTCCTTCGCCCTCTGCTGGCCAGATCTGAGAAAAACATCTAGCTATCAGGAAAGCGCCCCTCCAAGACTCAAAGGTGTTCCTCATTTCCCATCACACTGCACATTTAAACAACCACACCATTCATTTTACGAGCCCAGATGAGATGACCCATTTAAAAGAAAAATCACTCTTTCAAGACAAAATTGTTCTGAGCTGCCCACAGCTTAATCATTTTCAGTACTATTTGTTATGGACAGAACCTTATTGTAGTAATGCAATATGGTCATGTGACAGAGAAGAAAGGATACAAAAACATTTCGCCATCAGGCATTTAAATAACAGGAGCGAGTCTCTACCACACAACAATTTTATACAGGAAAGTGACAGCTCTATGGAGAAAGTGGCTCATCATTGTACTCACAGGCCCTTCCTGTGACTGTTCCACAAGGAGTCCTAAGAAATGAGCTCTTGTCTCCAATCAACCAAAGCTCAGGGCAGGCCATCATATATCGACAGCAAATCGAGACTCTAAAGATGACAAAGGGTGCTGAGGGTGCAGCTCAGTGATAGAGCACTTGCCTACCATATGTGAAGTCCTGGGTTCAAGTCCCAGTACTGCACACATAGACACACAAAAGAGAAAGGGACAGACCCTGAGCAAAGTACTCTCCAACCAAAATGCTCAGTCAGTAGTGACCTTAAATATTCTCTAAATTTCTAAACTGATCCCATTTTTAAGGGGGGGGGTAACATTAGGATAGAGTGAGCTTAAAAGCCCTATTCTTCTTCACAGGTCAACATCCTATGCATTTTATTAGGGACCCACCCCTGAAAATCCCCTCCTTCTTCCTTCAATGAACAGTTCATCCGGTTCCACATATCACCAGAACTGAAGTCTAATGAAGCAGTGGCTGTGCAGTCCAGGGCTGCCAGTGATCAGATAAGGATTTATAATTTAATAGTTACACTGTGCCCACTTTATAATCCTGCCCTCACACACACAGGTCTTTGTAAGCTGCCATGGGACTAGACAAGAACAGGATGTGATAGCAAATGACATGGTTGGGTGAACAAACCACACACTCCTAAGTGCCTCTATGAAATCTGCATCCTCATAAAATAATGAAAGGGTAAGAAGTAGTTTTATTGTTTACCCAGGAATGCGTGCTGTACTGTCTCCTGCCACTTATTAACTAATCAATAATGGTCCAGTGCCACAGTTCTAAAAGCAATTTCAAGAGGTTAGTGCAATCTATCATAGTCTTGGCTCTACTTGTCACTCTGGTTTATTTTAAAAGGAAAGTTTCTCACTGAAGCATAATGCAGGTGATAAAATTAAGATTTAAACATGTATAAGATCTTTATGCTATCACTTAGCCCTTTGCTGTAACTCGAATTTTCCAGAATGCAAGAAATCTTAGAAGTTCTTAAATGGAAAAAAAAAAAAAAAAACATTTAAAAATAGAACAACCAAGACAACAGAAATTAGTTTTAGTTTGGCATACAAGAATGAAAGCAAAGGGTGATCTTCTCAAATGACACCTCAAATACTGGACTGAAATTAGAATATCAAATAGAAGGAAAAAAGGAATGCTTTCTTATGTCATTACTTCAAGATACTATTCAAACAACAATCTTTCCTATCTTGATTGGTTAATGAGAACTTTTACGTTTATCCTATTTCTCATTTCCTAGTTGTGATTTAAAAATAACTTTGTGATTCACACTGAAAAATTTATGAACTAAATTCTACAATAACTCTTTTGGGTCCCATTTTTGGGAGAAGGGGACACTCACCTTTTGTGACACTGGCATTCTTGTATTATTAACAATTGCTGAAAATGCAGGGTTGTTTCCTGAACTATCAAGCCTCCTTAAATCATCCCTGGAATCAGCAATCTGGAAGATAGAGAATTTATCAAGTCATGTCTCAACAGTTACACTCAAAGCACAGTTAAATATCACATCAGGAAACCCACAGAAGTACTGTCCTCTTCCCTGACCCTGGGGAGTTCCATACAACAGGCCCCCCAAATTCTGCATTGTTCATATGAAAGATTTGAGGGCTGCATGTTAAACCAACACCAAGTACATGAGAAATATCCTGAAAGGGAAAAGAGTATTAAATAGGTCAAAAGAAGAGCAAAATAATTCTATAGGAAGACAAAGTTGTTTGTCAAGTAAAGAAAGGGTAAAATTTGCCAGATTTTAATCATTACCTCATTTTTCTAATGGATAAGAATTTCAATTCATTTCCAGCAAAATTAAATAAAAGCCAATTCTACTTGGTCCTAGAGAGTATGAGTGTTCAAGTATAATAGTTGAGTCTTTCAATGGAACCTCTGCAAGTTAGAACTATCTTCATAGGCTCTCTTCCAACTAAAAGGCATCTGTCAAGAAGTTTGGTCAAACTGTCTATAGATGACAGAGGCCAAGACAGGTTGAACTTGATGCTCTTTCCATATTTGGAAAGTTCACAGCTTAAAGACCATAATTATATGAATTATGTAGGTCAATTATTTTTTGTACAGGGATTACTAAAATTCTGCATATAACCTGAATTTACTGTTAAACTTGTTATAATTCTGATACATGACTTATGTACCAAAATTAGAAATAAGGAATAGCTTGACGAAAGTCAAATTTATGATTTTATAAAAAGCTGACCAAATATGTTGGTGTGATTTGTGCTAATGCAGTTAAGATACAATTTAAACTTCAGGTCTTTGAGAAGAATGTTTGGGAAAATGTCTTTTCTAAGCAAAGTGAGGAATAGTTTCATTTAGAGCAATAACTATACTCTTCAATAAACAATTTCTTTTACAAAACAAGTATTATCATGTGGCTCCAAGTGTCCTTCCCCCATATTTGTTATTGGTGCATTATAATTATACAAATTGATGGAATTCAAGGGTCCCTTTATAAAGGTAGGTTTTTCTGCTATTTCCAGTCACTGATGTCACCTATTTGGACTACTTACCTTGCTTATATCAGATTCAGATTTGCTGGAACACATACTCTGAAGTTCTTTGACGAGATCTGCTTCATCATCTGAACCCAGAGAGAGTCTCTGGTCCAAAGTCAAGGTTAATGACAGATCATTCTCCAAGGACCTAATGCAAAATTTCAGAAATGAATTTCTCATGTGAGAACAATAACCCAATCCCCAATATGGAAATCTAGGCACTGGTACCTTTTTTGGGGATTTGGTGTGGGATAGGGAAAGACTTTTTATTATCCTTTCAAGTATTTCATAAGTGTCATTTAACGCAACAACCCACTTCCATACCCTGAAAGATTAGAACACTTCAGTAATAAATCTCCACAGGATTTTAACTCCTACTCAAAATTCTTTATAGAATAAAATTTTATTCAACAAAGACATCTACTTGGACCGACAACATTCCAACCTTTCTCTCCCCTTTTTTCTTTTCTTTCAAACCAGACAAAATAAAGATGCTAAGAAGTACCATGTTACGACAGACAATATGATACAGTGGAACAAATATAAAACTTGGCTCTGAGGCAGGATTTCCTTTTTCCCTTTGCCCCTTAATTTCTGAGTTTCCTTCTCTATAAGAAATCCTTACACCTATTTCATAGGATTATTGCAGAAATTATGTAGGTGGTGGTATGTGATGGAACTAATGGTTGGTACATGACTCTCTAGGCTCCTATGAGACCTAATGCAAACTGCCCCAAATTTTCTAGTCTGAGTGACTCAATCGTCCTTAACATCTCAATCTATAAGCTGAAATCAGCAACAGTTCCCTAGGGACAACATAAAAATAGTTGAAATTATCACTATAAATAGATAACTTAAAGGTACATAAGTCATGCTATGTTGTATAAATCTGAAAATAAAAAAAAATCATCTAAAGACTAACCAAAAGTTTATAAATGCAGGAGTTTACCATATATTTGTCAAATGCATTAGCAATGATCAAGTTTGATGAAAATGAAGTCTAATATTTCTAGCCTTATTTAAAAGCAAAATATTAACATAAAATTAAATGTTTATTACACTTAATATAAATATTTTTTAGATTTCATTCATTATATTTCAATTTAATGCCAGTATTAGAACATCTATTTCATCATATTAATAGCTTAATAGTTGCACAGACTGATTTATCTCTTAGCTACAAGTTAAATCTGAAAGGAGAACTTACTTCTGCTTTGACGGACAGGCACTCCTATTACAATTCAACTGCGATATAGTCTTACTTTTTATACCTGTTAAAAAAATTATAATCATTTTCAATAGAATGGATCATCCCTGTGCATACTGAACTCTATATTTAAAAGAAACAGACTCTGGACCCTGCAATACTTTAATACTGTTGTTGGACTAACATTTACCTTGTGAGAATCCCCCAGGAACAGCCTCCTATGTAACACTGCCACAAGGCCAGGGAATAACCAACGCCCTGTTGTACAGTGATGACTGAACTCAGCAAAAGAGTACCATCTGGAGCTCAATTCAGGAATACTGAACTTCACTTTTATCAGGACCTCCTCTTTTCACTAGTCTACATTTCTTTATTTTCAAAGAATCAAAAGAAAAATTTACCATCTGCTACTGAATGCTCCTCTTCTCTACCCTTGTCTGTTTTCCAGCATCACTGACTCTGTAATCAAGTGCAGTGTTGGATGTGTGGGCGTGTTCATGTGCTACAGTACATGTGGCATTAGCAATGTACTCGTAGAAATTTCATTTTTAATAGTTATGCATCATTTAGGAAATAGGAACAGCATACAAAGAAGCATGGAAATTATAATGATGTTTTTCAAACTGATATACTGAAGAACAGAAAACAGTCTGTACTGCATGCATAAATTTGATTTGTATCAGTTATATATACTTAAGCCAACACATAGGTCTATGGATATTGGACATGATTGATACAAGATATATCTGACTGGCCTATAATCAAAAACATTGGAGAAACACTGTTAAACCATTTTAAATGCCACTAAAATATCTGTTTCTGTAATGTTCACTCCAAATTTATAAACACACTTGAGCATTTAGTTGCTTCTCAATGAATTCTAAAATTGTATGAATATTGCTCCACAAAATATTCCCTACAGAATGTCTTTAAAAAATAAATTGAATTTAACATATTCTCATTAAAAGTAGATCATCAAAGACAATTATGTACTAGTTTATTTGCTCATATTTTTTCATTATCTGAAAGTACTGACTAGTGGCTTTCCCCTAATTACTTTTTTTTTTTTTTGAGATAGGGGTCCCTGTGTTGCCCAGGCTTGCTTCAAACTCTTGATTCTCCCATTCTTCTGCCTTAGCCTCACACATGGCTGGAAATACAGGCACCCCTACTTACTAAAGAAATACCCAGGCTTGGACTCTGCCCTTGGAAAGCCTGTGCCAACATCATCTGCCTCTCTGTTTTAGGTAAGAAAGGAAATAAGCTGTGTCTTTACCAAGTTTTATGAATGTCCATAGTGATCTGCATGTAAAGGATTCATGTTGTGGTGTTATATTTTGTTTTTTGGCGGTGTTAGGGATCCAACTAAAGCCCTCCAACATAGTAGGCAAGTGCTCTCCCACTGAGCTACATCCCCTGTCCATGTGGTATTTCAACAATTGTGTCAAAACTCAACTCAACTGTACTAATCCTATATCCAATGTAATAACTGTAAAATAAAGTCTCATTAAAAGATAACAAACTCTTGGCTCATGAATTATGTATGTACTTGGTAAAATTATCTTAGATTTTATGTCTGCCAAAAGTCAGCATCAGTAAATATGGTAGTTTTATTAATCTTTCAAAGAAGTTTTCATGTTTCAAAAAATATCATTTGATATCAGCTGGGCATAGTGGTGAAAGCTTTTAACCTCAGTTACTCAGGAGGCTGAGGCAAGAGGATTCCAAGCTTAAGGCAAGCCTGGGTAACCAAGCAAGATCTTGTCTCCAAATTAAAATAAAACTGATTCACTCATATAAGGCCTTATATCGGTATAAAATACACCTCTACACATATTGTTAAAATGTAAGATTGGCAAAGTAATGATATATAAAAAGAGTGAAATATGCCAAAGTGTAATGATCTTATTACATTAATTGTGGATACTAAAAAAAACAAATTAATTTCAATAAAGACCATTGACAAGGTAAATAAAACTTCAAGCATGAAAAGATTATTTTTCAGGTAGAGGGCTCCCATAGACTTTTGGAAATATAGCTATTAAATTTTCTGTGTAGTCTATGGAAACACGCATTAAAGTACTCAGGTATTTTTCTTTGTGGTATGCACAGTGATAAAAATTAAAGCCCATTTGCATCCATAAACTGGATCATGAGGGCCCAACTTCCTTTGAGCAGCAGACCTACCCACTTACCTTCATGGCTCAGGTCTGGCTTATTCCAGGAGGATGAGGAGAAGCGGCCAGGCTTCTTGCGAGGACTGGTGTTCACTTTTCTCCAGGAACTGCTCTCTCCTTTTTTCTTGCTGTAACTTGAAACTATGGACAAAGGGAAGCTTCCTCCTTTGAAATCAGCTGTATGCTGGTCTAGCTCTGCAACAACAAATTCCAGTTTGCCAAAGGGAAGGTAGTGATGATGAAGTTTCATAGGATAAAGCAAATTCCACCTCCAATTCTCAGAGAGGGACTCTTGGAAAAATCACAGTTCTGCTTAATTCCCAAGTTGGGTCTTTGTGGACTGGTGCACATCTTACTTGGAGTTCTAGGATTCCAACATGAGCCAGTAATTGAAAACAGAGTTCTGACTAGCTTAGATGTCCATCAATAAAAAAAAATGAAGAAAAATATATACACAATGACTTTTATTCAGCCATTATGAAGAATGAAATTATATCATTTGCAATGTACTTATTAAAAAGAGAGTTCTGGAGCAATGTTATGAAGTGCCTATTAATTTCTTTTCTTACAAAAAGACAAAAAAGAAATCCTTAAAAACAAATTCCAACAAGTATTATATGAGGGTGAATTTCCTCTCTTCCCTGCAGGAACACACATACCTGCCCTGGGGAGGGGACAGCCACGCAGAACAGCTTTGTTAAGCAAGATGCTGAGAGCAGCTTTAACCACAGCCTGCTGTCCTTGGCTAGGGTGCTTTTTAGCAGCAGTCTCCCCAAGGCCAGGCTGTCTTTTCACAGAGGCTCTTGATAGTATTGCTTCTTGAACTCTGGGTGCGATGATAGCATTCCACAGCTTAGACATCCACCTTGCAAGAGAGATTGATTCACCAGTTAGCATCAGGCCTCTCACCAATTACTCACAACTCCACAAAGGACAGGTGTGAAGACCACGGAGAAAAAACAAATGCTTCCATAGATTTGCTACCTTATCTGGGTAGATTTGGAATAAGTGAAATTACTCAATTTGGACTCAAAAATTCATTTCAATAAAAGCAATTCTTTAACATCTTTCTCTGAATCCTGAAATCGATGCCTGAGTGTTTTGTCTGAATAAATGAACAAATAAACACATGGAAAGAATTTAAATAGTGAAGGAATCTGGAAAATGAAGATTTTCTGAAAGTTCCTACCTAAATAGTTTAAACTTATTTGCTACATATTTTTAATAAGACACACAATACTGTATCTGAATATTTCTGAAGTTGGGATCAATTTTTTAATCACTGGCAAATTAAATCTGTCTACCCCAAGGAAAGGGCTCATGGTTGCAGATGGGAGGACTCAGCACTGCAGAGAGAGGACAGGGTCAACAAGCCATGGCCTCTGGTGGACTCTATGCACTCACAGCTGTAAGCCACAGGAGTTTAGCCCAAATTTGAAGCACTTGATGCCACACAAAATTCCTTCAAAAGACATTGTACTTTGTTGTAGCACTAAAAAAAACCATTTAAATAATTAAAGATGGGAAAGTCTGCAAAGATATCAGATATTGGCAGGAAAGTTTTAAGTATTGTGAGGTATTAAGCATTAACCTAATGTGAGTTTCTCTGTTAATGTCTAGTGATGCATAATGCAAGGAAAAAAATAAAACTACAATAGGGAATAGAAATGAAAATTCTGGTATTCTACAATAGGAGTCTTATTTCTAAAAGCATTTAAACATACATAGAACATAAGCTTTATGTGTTTGTTTGTTTTCATTCATTTTTTTTTCTTAAAGGCAGCTCCTTAACATGGCTATGGGGAAACAACTGACCCTGGCATTTCTGCACAGCCTGTATTAGCTCTTGCCAGCATTCTTCTTTGGAAGACTGAAGGTTAAAGGTCCACACCTGTGATGCAAATCCAGTATTACCTGGGCCACCAAGATCACCCTGTGGCACTTGAGAGCTAAGTGGAAAGAACCTATGTAGGTAAAGTTCTTTGTTTCCGGTCCAGAAACCATGGCAGGGAAATGCCCCAGCTTGCAAACAGGCCAACAGGGTAAAAACCTCAGCATCTCCTACAGTTCATGTCAAACACTATCCTCTGTATGGGTAGTTTCTGAGACTTAGTTTCTAAGACTCTGGAGGTTAAAAAACATTTTTTTTGACTTAATTGTGAGAGATATGAAAGCAGCAGTCCCTATATCCATAAATGCATTTGTTTTACAGTAAGAACATGCTGTTTAACATTTCTTCCTTTCCCTGAAGTTAGCTGTTATTAATTTGGTGGTTTATCCTCCAAGAAGGAAAATATTATTTGCCGCCTCTGCTTTCTAAAACAGATTTCTGCCCAGGATGACAGAAAATTCAAGAACAGATCCTGTAGTTAATCACAGGATCCTCACTAAGCCACACAGTGACAAACTTCCCTCCTTAACACTTGTTTTTGATTTTCTAATTCATTGACTTTATTGTATGTATGTCTCCTAAGTTGCTTCAAATGAAAACATAGTAAGTGCATAGTATTAATAAAGGAGGAAGTTTTTCAACTTATCAATGGACTGCTGGTAGTGGTTTTGTTTTTGCAGGGGTTGAGGGCATAAAAGTGTTCCACATGGGACCTTGCCCAGGACACCACACAGCAAGCCAAACATGGTTATGACGAGAATTTTGTGATAGAGGAAAAACTGCTACCTAGTTTTTAGCAAAAATAGTTATCTTAGTAACTACATGAGAAGCCCTGGTCACCATGTACATTCTGTGTTAAAGACAGAAGGGAGCATAGCAGTTTGGTCAACATTTTCACTATCTGACATCCAAAATGTGCTGATGTCCTATTTTAAGTAGGAAAATAAGGAGAACAAACTTACTTCACTGTTGCTTGGGCATGTCCTGGGACTACAGGACAAGACAGGAAATACTTTGGTCCTAGAAGTGCTTCAGGTGTGCCCAAGCGGGCCAGGCAGGAGTTGAGCTGTCGCCAGACAGACAGAGCCCAGTCAATGGTTCTGCACACAGGATCACAGGGTAAAGGCACCTGACCTCTGAACTAGAAAGAGGGATGGACACAGAGGCTTGGCTTAGAACAATGCTTATTTTCCCTTTGCTTTTAAAAGTCCAAAAATAAAAATGTAAGTATTTGAAATGATGAAACAAAAATCTAGCTGAATCTGACTTTACCTTTGCCTTGAGTGGTTGAAGGAGAGAAAGCTTAAAATACACAATTCGGTATATTCACACATTAGAGTGATAAAAGCTTTTCTCATTTAATTCTTTGCAAGCCTAAAGAAGGCATTTTCACTCCATTTTACACATCAGAAGAATGAGACAGAAGGAAATAATAACTTGCCCAAGGTCATAAAGGTAATAGTTGACAAGGCGAGGGCTATAGCTTATTTATTTTTACATTAAAGCATAATTGACAAATAAAAAGTATAATTACAGTATACAACATGATGTTTTTATAAATGTATTCATTGTGAAATAATTAAGTCAAGCAACTTTAACATATTCCTTACTTTATATACATACTACTTTTTTTTTTTTTTTACAGTGGGAACATTTAAGACCAGCAATTTTCTACTATACATTATTAACTATATATAGCTCATTTTTAGAAGAATAATAACATTTGAATACAGTATTTGGCTGAAATAATAAAGAGTACTCACATTTAAAATAATGTTAGTAATAATGATCAGACTAAATAACACCTTTTTCTTCTTCAATTCAAGTTTAACATTCTGATGATCTCTGTTCAAGCTTTATCTCTGGGGTCAGTCAGGAAAGAGGAAGAGATTTGGCTGTGTGGGCAGCTGACAGAGGAAGAGGGGTCTCCCAACTGCCTCGTCAAGACCACTCGCTAAGTAAGGGAGAGCAGGGCAGAGCTCTTGGTTTTAATAGAGTCCCCATGGAATCATTATTTTTTCCAGGAAGATTGTTTCTTAATGACTATCCATGAACTACTTCCAAAGAACTGTTAGGTAGCCTGATGAAGAAAGACATTTCATAATTCCCAAAGGTGGGATGAAATCTGCATACCCTGAGGTCCTGAAAAACAGGTGGGCACACCTTCCCTCTGAAGTACAAATTTTGTTTACATGAAATTTCTCATTCTGCAAGTTGGTTGTTTTATGGTAACAGTGGTTATTATGTGACAGAACATTAGAAGCTGGTGCCTATCCAATAAATAGAACTTCCAGTACTACATGTTTTATTTCCTTAATTTTATTACTTTAGCATAAATACGATTTCATAGAGATGCTTAGAGGCCTTTGCATTTATTGTATGTCTACTATGTATAGCACTAATTACACTGTGAAGAGGAAAAAAAAAATTGAAACATGTTTGTTTTAAATTGTTGCTGGGGATTGAACCCAGGACCACATGCATGCTAACGTGTCTTCTACCACTTGGGCACAGGGCAAAGTGTGTGTCCTTTATAACTACAGAGGAGGACAAAAGAAAAGATGTGTCCTGGGACTCTGGAACTCAGAGCCAGCTCCAGGGGACAGGAGGTCTGAAGAAGGTACACAAGTGTCTTTCTATGGTTAAACTTTAACATCTGTAAAATGAAAATGTTGGTACACAATATCCTCAAGATCCCTTCCAAACTGACAATCTTTAAGTACAGATACAAGTCGCTAGGGTAATTTACAAGGATTAAGTCAATAAATAACTGCAGGTCAGGGAAAACAAGGAGATTCAGTGGGACTTCAACTGATCTCCCAGGATGTGAGAGACACTTGGTTGGTGAGGGGAGGTAAGAAAGAGCATCCCAGACATGGATGGAGAGGTAACAGGGGTAGAGGGATACAAATAGATGCTGATGTTTGCATATAATAAAAGGGGTGGAAAATGAGAAGCTTGCACAGGTAAATCACCTCAGTAACTGTTACTGATTCAAGTACTGGATCTGATCCCTCTGCCCAGCACATCATCAAAGGAAGAAGTCACTGCACCACTGTCTTCCAGTTCCTAACACAACATGCTCTTCTCCCTTATGTTCGTGATTTCTTGCAACTGCTGTTGCTTCTGCCTGTACCCCTTCCCCACTATTCTCAGCTGATCCTTTCCCACTAAAAGGCCCTCCTTCCCATCATTCCTAAAATAAATACTCTTCCATGGTCCTACCCTATTTTCTATAGCAGTAACCCCTCATCTGTTTTTGTCACAGAGCTTATTAGTCACCTGTTCCCTGAAACGAGCATGATGTCTGTGTTGTGCCTATGAAGCCACAGAGAATCAGAATTGAGAATACAGTATAATCTGATGTCATATCAAATTCATGGCCCTGCTTCTCAGGAAGAGACAAGGCTTAATTAGGTGACTGTAGTACAGTAGTAAATAACAAAAGTGGGGTTATACTCAAATCCAGCCTGTGAATTAGATTATCTGTCCACTGAACCCACCCCACTGACAGAACATTAGAAGCTGGTGTCTATCCAATAAATAGACACTATGTCCATAATGCTGGTGGAAGGGACTCTTCTGGCTCCTCCTGGTACTGAGATAAATCTGAGCCCTGGTCATGAGTCCTCACCAAACTCTCTTGCTGATACACAATGTCAGCCAGTCAAGAAAATAACCCTACATGGAGAAATAACCCAAGTTTATTGAGATGGTGACATTTTTATCCTCATGAATATTCAGAATTAAATATCATAATATCTATGTTGTTGCTATTTTCTGGGTAAGAGATAATCATATATTTGGTGTTTTCAAGAACTTCTTTATTTGAATGTTACATATTAGGATGGTCTCATATTACCACTTTAAAATGGTAACTGAGTTATTGATTCAGCATGTCATTTCTAAGTGAAAAGGGATAAGAGAAACTTGCTAAGTTTATATAAACAGTACAAGAAGTAGGAAAACACTTAAATTGCTGGATTTAAAAATTTAATTTTCTGGCTTTAAAAGAGTTAATTAAGTACTTAGGAAGATTTATTAAAAGTTCTTAAAAAGAGAGATTAAAATATATTTAAGTTTTAAAGGCTAATTAAGTAATTTCCTGGAATTTAATTGACTAAATATAAATGCTCCTTTAAAGGTGATTATTAAATCCTGCTAGCTTTAACACATAAAAATAAAACTAGAATAAGAACAGAAAAGCTTGAGGAAAAGCTGGGTATTTGGATGTGTCTTTTTTTAAAAAAAATAGCATTTAAATAATCTTTCCCAATAAAAACTATCCAACAAGGCTCTCACCCCAGATGATGGCTCCTTTTTATAGGCCTGTCTTTCCATGAGAATGTGAACTTCAGAAGGGTGGGGAGGATGCCCTGACACACCCTACAGTTCTGGGTCGGGGGTGAATGTCTACTGAGTAAGTTGGGAACACTGTTCAGATGCACCTCCAAATAGCTGTCCATGGTTATGCTTATCACAATGTATTCTGATCAGTTTCCACAGATAAAGGTCCATCAACCCTGTTACTGGGTCTTTCTTGGTCTGCCAAAGAGTGAGGACTTAAGAAAAAAAAAAAACAAAAAAAAAAAAAACCACTAAGCTTGACTGACTTCATGAATAGGCAAGAAGTTCTAAGTCTGGATGACTGGATCAGAAGGGGAAACTGGAAGTCAGTTTGAAGCAGGCAGGACGCATTTGCTCTGGTTATACGTGAGCTTGAGGTATATGCTAGCACATCCTTTTGAACCTGATGACATGAAACAAACAGAACAATATGCACTCTAGAAAGAAACTTGAATGAATTCTTAAACATCAGTTCTGGAAGAAATCATCCTTTGCATGTATACAGAGTACCTCACAGGGCCTTGCAGATAGAAGGTGTTCAGAATAGGTTTTCGAATTAATGAAACAGGAATGACGTTAAATATTTCCTATTTTGGGTAAGTGATGACGGTGTATCTGAATCTGTGGCATGCTCACCTTGCATTATACTTCAAAATGTTTTTTGAAAACTTTTCCTAAAAGAAAGGTCTCAGCTAAAATGCTAACATCACCAAAATGTACAGAGCTCCGTAGACATAAAGAAATTTGTTTTCAAAACTTAAAATGTGCAAATTTTAAATAATACTGTATAACACATTTGATTTAATGGGAGCAATTCTTTCTAGAACTATATTTGATAAAACCAAGTCCTTTCTTGGTGGTACAGAGGGTTCGCAGAAGGACAAAGATTTATTTACTATTAGGAGGAATATTCCTCAATCATTTAGATGTCAGATATAGTAATTAACATTCATCTTATAAGAAAGGAGATTCACGTAAATCTTCCTTTACTACATATTAGGATATTGAGAGTGGTGACAACTGTGCACACTGTTATGTCATCTACATGTAGGAAATAAAGAAATAATTTAGCCAAGAAAAAAACAAGAGTTGTTCAGTGACAGTACCAGCTCCCCTAAATTGATATCCCCGTGTTACATAAGGCTTTGTTACAATAACTTCCTTCTCTTCAAAAGAGAAATAATCATTATAAATCCCCTACTTTCTCTGATATTCTTCCAGCAAGAATTCTGAGTTCAGCATTATAATTAAAGATAGCAAAATATTAACTTTCCACTAAAAAGGTATAATTATTTTTTATTAAACACTAGTAGGAAGCCTAGTATTATACTGAAAGATCTATTTTCTTGTATCATTTAAAGAATTAAAAAAAAAAAAACTATAATCAAGTGCCAGTGTGCTTTTAAATGACTACAAGAATTAGGGTTTTGGATGCTACAAGATTTCTGATATTTGGTGGTCCCACTGTGCATTTACCCCAGGGGATTCATTTTATTTACCTACATTGAAGTGATTCTGGATAAATGAAAGGCATTATCCTCCCTGCTTCTATTCTCTATAATACACCCCACTCTCAAACACAATACAAAAGAGCAGAGCTCCATTTCAAACTGTCAGAAAGCTAGGGGAAGAGGGTGCCAATTCTACAGAAGAAAACTGGCATCTTTTGTGATTATGTGATTGACTTTGGTGATAAGGTTTAAGTATTAACAATTATAAAGTTAAGGGAAGCATCAGTGATTTGAAAGGCTACTTCCCTACTTGGTCTTTACTCCACTCTTCTTCCTACTCGTTGAGGTCCTACAATGGCGGTGCTTTGGCCAAGAGAACATATTTAAAACCAGACAATTAACATTAGTGTAATTTGGGGTATATTTCTCTGATTAAATTCAGAATTTCAGATATTAATTCAAATCAGACTGTGGCAGACAGTGTCCACTAAATTACCAATAGCCACTCCCATTCCGTACTCTTCTGTACCCCTCTGCATGCACACTGACCCACTCTAATATAACAGAAACAGACTTTTGTTCAAGTACTTGATGGAGAGCTTGAGTCTTTGAAAGGTAGCTCTTGGCATGGTGTAGGACCGAGGGGGTGGGAAAGAAAGCACTTGAAACATTAAAGAGAAGTCTTAGGTTTCTGGGAGTTTCTGAAAAGATACTTTCCTCTCTGGTAAGAAGGAAAACAAGGAAGCTCTTTATTATTCACTGTACCCCACTTTCTGCCTTTGAACCTGCTGCAGTGAAGGCTAAAGTCCTGTGGACGAGCTTGTCTTGAAAGGATGGTTTTGAGACACCCTCCCCCCCAATCCAGGCCCTGATGCTTTGGGGATGCTTAACACCTACCACAAGCCACCTGCTTACATGAGGGGGTTCTGATATGTGCAGCTTAAAATAACATACTGATAAAATTATGACACTGTCCTCCAAATGGTCCATGGTGCAATAGTAAATGAGAAAATCACACTAAATTGAGCTTCATTGCTTCAAATCTTCCCTGAAACTCAGTTATTGGTCCAATTTAAGACAATTAAGTTGAAGAATGTGTTATTTTCAATCAACACAGCATTATTTTTATTTGGGAGACTATAATACTTATTATTCTTTGGAAAAAAAATCACTAGTAGTTATTACTACTATTCCTGAAAATGTGTCAAAAGATAGAGAATTTTTACTTTTCATTTGTTTACCACAGAACAGGATAAGGATAATAATCCTATATTAAATCTTATCCAAATGGATGGAAAATGTTTGGAAGGCTCATAGGAAGCAGTGAGTTTTCCTTAAGAAGAGTGATTAACTTTCCAGTCTCTACAGCATTTACACTTGGTGAGATTCCTTGAGAAAATTTAATTACAGTAAAATATATTAACCTTTTCTTATACTTAATATGCTCCAAAGACTGCTATGTGTTTTCCATGTACTATCTACCACTAACAACAGTAAAATCTTTTTACATTTTCTTATTCTTAATATAGTCCAGAAACTGTTATGAGTTCTACATTCATTATCTTATTTTTCCCCTGAATTTCCACAGATTGCTTCTGCCTGAGGCCACACAATAAGAGGAACTCCAGCCCGAATCTCCTCCCGCACCAGGATGCAGCTGCTGTTTGTTACCTTATTCACGACTTTCCTTCTCAAGAACCTCTGTAGCAGTCCTTGCATGGGCTCACAATCCCATCGCAGCTGAACCCAGCGGAAATGTTGTTGTACCAGCAAATCGGAGCCCTGGAGACAGGCCTTGGCAATGGTTCCCATCAGAAAGCAGTTCTCATGAAAGTAATAACATTCAGACATTCCATTTCCTAAAACAAGCCAAAAGCCATGGTCCAGTCTCAGCAAGTCATAGTATGGGATAAGTCCAAATTAAAGTTAAGTTAAATAAAGAGGAACAAGAAGCCTAACTGGTATTCTGGGGAACAGAAGGGCTAGAGGGTATCACAGAGCTGGTAGAGTGGACTGTCTACTACCTTTACCTTTTTGGAAAGTACATGGGCTTTCAGTACTGCGATTCTCAAGAGGTGCCAAAAAGTCCCCCAACAACTCAGACAATGAAGATTTTTCCAAATTCTCTAAGATGATGATGATTTTCTTCTTAACTGGAGATTGTTTCACTGGAATCAGACAAGCTGTGATCAAAAAGGAAATTAGGGATTAAAGTTTTTACAAGAACCTATATAAACTGGCAAGTTTTTTGCTTTGACGATCTTTTAAATAATTTATTCTGATTTGTTATATATGACAACAGAATGCGTTTCAATTCATATTACATATAAACAGCACAATTTTTCATATCTCTGGTTGTATATGGAGTCACACCATTTCTGTCTTCATACGTGTAGAGTAATGATGTCCATCTCATTCACTGCCTTTCCAACCTCCATGCTCCCCCTAACCCTTCCTCCCCTTTGCCCTATCTAGAGTTCATCTATTTCTCCAATGTGTGCCACCACACACCCCAGCGCCATCTCCATTATGAATCAGCATCCTTAGAGCAGAGAAAACATTCAGCATTTGTTTTTTTGGGGGATTGGCTTACTTCACTTAGCATGATATTCTCCAACTCCATCAATTTACTGCAAATGTCTTGATTTTATTCACTTTTATTGCTGGGCAATAGTCCATTGTGTATATGTACCACATTTTCTTTATCTATTCATCTATTGAAGGGCATCTAGGTTGGTTTCACAGTTTGGTTTGTGAATTGTGCCTGTGTCCCTGTAGTATGCTGTTTTTAAGTGCTTTGGGTATAGACCGAGGACTGGGATAGCTGGGTCAAATGGGTCAAATGGTGGTTCCATTTCCAAGGAATCTCCATACTGCTTTCCAGATTGGTTGTACCAATTTGCAATCCCATCGGCAATGTATGAGTGTGCCTTTCCCCCATATCCTCGCCAACACTTATTGTTGTATGTATTCTTAATGGCTGCCTTTCTGATTAGAGTGAGATGAAATTTTAGTTTTTCTCTAATTGCTTGAGATGTTGAACATTTTTTTCATATATTTGTTGATTGACTGTATATCATCTTTTGAGAAGTGCCTGTTCAGTTCCTTGGCCCATTATTGATTGGGTTATTTGTTTTGGGGGTCAGCAAGATTGGTAGATTGTAATGGACATCATTATCCAAAGTACATGTATAAAGTCTCGAATTGGGTGTCAACTCTGTTTATATAAATATATAAACAGAGATATGAAAAATTGTGGTATATATGTGTAATAAGAATTGTAATGCCAAAAAAAAAAAAAAAAAACCTAAAACAAAGTTCATGTATAAAGGCACAAATTGGCATGAACATACTCTATATACATCTATATAGAAAGAAATTAAAGAAGACCTTAGAAGATAGATAACCTTGCTCTTGGATAGGTAGATATGTATATAGAGTTATCAAATATTTTGATGAGAAAAATTTAAAAGAAGGAAGATATAAAGTGTTATCCAAAAGTGGTATGTTGGGCATACTCTGAAATTGCTGAGGGAGTATGACTCTGGAAGAGAGTCTGACATTCCTTACTGCTGTTGGAAGTGCACAGGAGATTCCTGGCTCCCTAACAGATTTCAAATGGAACCAACCCAATGGCCATCAATAAGTAAATAGTAATATATTTATGCAATGGATATGAAAGTGAACAAATTACAACTCTAAATAATGGAATAGAAGACTATTACAAACAATATATTAAGCAAACCACCAAAGAATATTATTTCTAAGTCAATCTGGTAGAAAAACGAAATGGAATGAAGCGGTCACTAGAGACTAGGAATGGTTGGGGATAATGGGGATTAAAAGAAGCCTAATAAGAGACAACAAGGCATAATTAAGAGTAGAGGAATTATTTCTGGTTCTCCTTTAACACAGTAGGGTAACAATTGGCTAAAACAACCTATATTTCAAAATGACAAGGAGAATACAAAATTCCTAATACCTAAAAAATGATAAATGTTTGAAGAGGTAGAAATGCTTACTCTCTTGATTATATTATTACACACTGTTTACATATACTAGATTACCATAATGTATCCCATAAATATGTGCTAGTATTATCCATAAAATCTATTATTTCAACATGTAAAATTAAAAACAGGAAACACTAAAAATATAATTTAGCCACTTACATAGAGGTAGTCAAACTATAAACCAAAACTAAAAAATGATTATTGCAAAAGATTGTTCATTGATCTGTAAGTATAAGTAGTGTTTTATATATGTCTCTTTCATGATACAAAAGATTAAAATGCTTAAATTACACATACATAAAATATTCATAAAATTATGTGAACGGGTCCTCAGAGAGAAAAGCAGATCCCTCCTATCATTTCACAAATCTCACAGAGGTTAAAGTGATTGGACTAAGGTGTTAGGAACAACAATAGTAAGGAAGGAAAAACATCTAGGACTTATAAGTCTTATTTGAGCATTCCTTCTACTTGGGATGGGAGGGACTGCTTTCCTATCAACTCAAATTGAAAGATGCAAAATAATGGGCTATTATTATTGTATTTAGGAAATGAATAAGTCAGTGTACAAAAGAGTTAAACAGTGCTGGCACTATGAAGTACGCAGATTTTATTAATATTTTACTATCTAGATTTACTATATAGATGTCAATCTATGTAGTCCTTCCTATATACCATTTAAAAATTAAATTTCAATTTTTAGATGATTCTAAAACTTTCCAGTCTTATTCAAATTAACCTTGAAAAAAGAAACAATTTTAAGTATTGAAGAATAATACTGTCAAGTATTCTGCTTTTCACAAATACTTGGAGAGCAGATTCTCTATTCCTTCTTGTTATTTATAGAGAATGCATTCAAATTTCAAAAGAATCCTTGAACATTATAAATGGCTCTCCTCTTAGACTGAAAAAGATTTCCTGGAGGCTACAAAGCTTTGAAAACCAGAAGACTAGAAATAGTAACAGCCACCTTTCAATTTTAGTTGTACTTGTAGGTGGCTATTACAATGGGGTCTGGTTGTGCTGGATTCTCTTTAACACAGCTAGCAATAAGAATGCTAGAATCCTATGCTTTCCAGAGTTCAAATATTATTCAAAATATGTGTATTGTGGAAGTATAATAAATGCATACTTGGTTTAAACAACCATTACAAACCTTTTCTACTCAATGATTTAAAAAACTCAAAACACCAGGTTGATGGTTTGTATATGTTTTTATGTAATTTAAAACTGAAGGCCTCCAGGTTTTCCCTGATTTGCTAGTTCAAGTGCCTTTGAAGCTGTTCCAACTAATTAAAAGTGTTAGAGAGAATATTTAACTGCATCAAAAAAATGTTTACCTAATCCTCCTTGCTACATGTGCTATGTGCTAAGTGTTATGGCATTCTGGAGGTGAGGGATTCTAACTAGGGAAAAAGTGGATTTTTATTAGCCCTATTCTGAGGAATGGAATCTTTACAGATGGACAGGTCAGAGGAAGGCCTCCTAGATTTAAGAGAGATTTTTTTCTAAACGGAGCAGTTCACAGCTCCAACACATAAAAAATGGGGCATCAAATCAAGGTGCACTGACTATGAGCTCATTGCTGATACATACCTCAAGTCAGGATTGGGCTGGGGGATTGGGGTGGTGCCATATGAATGGAATAGGATCAGACAGTCACCACCATGGGCAGCATCAGAGTAGCAGTGTGATGCACATTAGAATCACCTGGGATCCTCCCCTGAAATTCTCAGTGTCTCTGATTAATCAGTCTCCGTTGGGTATGGGGCACTGACATTTGTAAAGCTCCCCATGGCTGGAATTTCAGCAGACCTGCTCTTCTTAAGTCTCAAAATCCAGCCAAAACTGAAAAGTGGAAGATCCAGAATGAGATTTTGGGGGAGCAACCAGGGAATCAGTGAATTCTTTACAGAGGGGCATAAACAGGACTAGACAGCTGCTCTGAGGTCCTTATTCTGGTGTGAAGACATCAACTTGTGGGGAAAGAAATAAGAGAACGTATCTACTCAGCTCTTACAACTGTGGTGAAGGCACGAGGTGAAAAGAACCTCTCCCAGAACCAAGGTACAGAATAGAAGGCATTTTGAGAGAGACTCAGTAAGACATGGTGTTTGACTTACAGAAAGGGACAGAGAGGAAGAATCAGAGATGCACTGAAGTTCCCACTGAAGAACAGGGTGTGCAGTTAATGGAGACAGAGAGCACACAACCAAGATTATGCTTGCAAAAGGGATGATAGTGATGGGCTCTTTTAGGACTGATGTGTCTGATAAATGAAGCATCCTCTCTGAGATATCTAGCAGTGGGTAGGACATCATGAGGATGGGAACACCAGGGAGAATTCAGGCTGGGCATCCAAATGGCTTTTTGGCCACAGGTCAAAAGGAATCTACACATACAAAGTGCGGCAAGTGGCCTTCTTTTATGTCTACATAAATTCTGATAAGAGTCTGGTTAAACCTTTAAATTCAAAACTGAAGAGTTCCCTATTTCTTCCCTGGTCATCAGTGAACAGCATGGGCCCTTTGAAGAAGATGGTGGTAGTGGTGAAGGGTGTTTTAGAATATGAAGAGTGACATCAGTGGGGGCAAGATGAGAGGCTGACAACATAATGCTCAAGACATACATTCCGAGAACTTTAGATTTTATTCTGGAGCCTTTGGAGTATAATAGTGGGGGCACTGATGAGTGGTTTTGTATCCTAGAGTAAGTCTCCTGAAGTCCTCCATAGGGTCCTTGGTGGGAGTGAGGCCTGAGGAAATAAGAAGAGCAACAGAGGCCTCCACAGTCTCCTTACTGTGGTTGGCAAGGGAGATGAAGAGCAACAGCAGGAGGTGAGACAAAGGGAATGGATTCAACAGGACACACAGACTGCCTCTAGGGAGAGAAAGGCAAACTAAGGGATCTAGAATGTTCCAGCTGCTCACATGGCAGATTACAGTCAAGCTCTTACCAGGTGAACTTTGTACTAATGCTTTAGTTTTGTTATTAAAAGTGAAGGAAGATTTAATAAATATTTAATAAAAGTGTAAGTCAAATATAGAAATAAAAATCCTTCTGTATCCAAAGACATGACATTTCCTACTCCTCTCCTTACAGTAGTTTTTATTTGTTTTAGTCTATTGTTCAAAAATTTTTCTTTCCAGGGGCTGCGTTGCAGCTCAGTGGCAGAGTGCTTGCCTAGTATGTGTGAGACACTAGGTTTGATTCTCAGCCACACCTAAAATAAATAAAATAAAAGTCCATTGAAAACTAAAAATAAAGAAAAAATAACAACCAAAAACTTTTCTTACCAAGTCCAAAGCATTTTATCACTATGCTTTGTCATCAATAACTTCCTTATCAACTCCTGTCCTCTCTGCATTTATTGCTTTCTATCTTTAAGCAGGTTCTTCCACTTTCTGATACCTGAAAAGGACAAAGAATCCCACCACCACCCCTTTTTTTTTGGCTTACAATGTTTCCTGCATCAGAAAATTCACCCATTCACTCCACACATAATTATTGGCAATTAGTACACAGGTTAAACAGAATAAGCTATAGTACTAGCCTTCAAGGGCCTCAGAATAGAACACATGCAGGGGGCAAAGCAGAAACCCAATCAATACCTTCACTGCCTTCAACTATAGTCAGGTCAGTACAGGGGTAAAAAAGATATCTCCAGATGTTCCCTAAGGGGATATGGAGGGATCAGAGAAGCCTCCACTTGAGGTGCCTGTAAAGCATTTTAAAGAGGTTTTTCCCCTAGTTTCTAGTGGGACAGAGGATGATGTCTGCTTTATCACTAGTGTTCAACATAGTCTGCATGGTCAATGTCATGTGGTTGTCATACAGTGTGTGTGGGAAGGGTGAGGGAGTTTACATGTTTACGCTGTAATGTTAGTTAGTGGCAGCTGCAGTTTTCACAAAGACATGGAGTGGAAAGGCAAAGGACAGACAAAGAAGAAAGAAATGCCACATCCTGCCGAAGCACAGACCATTGGTTTAAAAGAAAATCAGGTAGATCTATGCTCCAGAATGGAAGGCCTTGAATAGCATGGACTCAGTGCAAGGGCAGTGGAGGAGTAGGTTGCAGGAACCACAAACAACTTCCAGTCAGAGGTCTGTAGGCCAGTGATGAGTGTTCAAGAGGAGAAGCCATAGGCAAGAAGTCAATTACAGGAAAACAGATGTGCCAATGGGAATGGATTAAAAAAAAAAAAAAAAAAAAGGTCAATGGGATATAACCACAGTCAGGCTATGGACAAGGATGAAAAGTCCATAAATGAGTAGAAACAATGACACCTACTTGCGTGGTGCTGTTGTGGAGATTGATTAGTGTACACAATGCATTTTCCAAACAGCCAATCAATGGCATACCAAAGTGAGATAAAATAGGCATTAAGGGGTGTATTGAATGTAGAGAATTTGTGAATAACCAAATTTACTTAAAAATAATCTTTTTCTTTTTTACATCATCATGCACCAGCAATTCTAGACAGCACCAAAGACATAATGTCCAGTCCCACAAGGGTGAATTGCTACCCTTAGTATACTACTAGTGCCAGTTATAAGTGTGCTCACAGCAATTACTGATTTATAAAAAGGATTTTAAAAAGAAGAGAATGCAAGGTGCTCAACAAATGCAACGTTATGCACATAAAAATAATTTTTTGGCAAGCATTCATCTGGGTTCTCTACTTTCACCCCACATCTACCAAATAACTAAAAAGTTGACTTAAA
Organism: Marmota flaviventris; assembly: GCF_047511675.1. NCBI lineage: Eukaryota > Metazoa > Chordata > Mammalia > Rodentia > Sciuridae > Marmota > Marmota flaviventris. Next base: position 45,133,928 of record NC_092498.1, read on the forward strand.
CCTTTTTCTAAGCAATAAAGTTTATTTCCTTTCAATAGCATCATTGAAGGGCATGCCTTTGAGTTATCACCATCCAGCTTGCTGAAACTGTCTTACCGCTACTGATGAACAGATCTACTAGCTGTTCCTTGGAGAAACTAGCATCCACTTCAGCTCTCACTATTTCACAGGAGAATCCTGCAGCCAGTTGTCTGTACTATGATAACAAAACAGAATGATTAGTTCTACACACTTTCCAATTTTCAAATAAAAGGGAATGGTATGAAATTAATCAATACCTTCATGCAGAGTGCAAGCTGATGTGCTATGTATTCTTGCAGGCTTCCTTCTGGGCCATGGAAAATGACATTATGATATTGCTCAACCTGTTAACAAACCAAGAAAAACCCTTAGGTGAAGATGCTACATTGAAAAGAGGAAAGAAAAAATGGGTATGTAGGGATGGAATTCCCTTTCTAGTTATCCTCAGATCATCTGGTTGTAAGGTTTAAAATGTCTTAGGGATCATTTTATTCACTGGGCACTTGAAGTTTTTCATTTCATGTGAAACATGGGCAAAGAATCTTTAGCAACAGCTGACATTTTAATGAAAAGCATACATTTATTTGCTTCCTACCATTTTCTACAGAAGGTTTAGCATGGTGACTGAAAAGTTTACTAGAGGATTTTGTCTCTTGCAGATGCTCATTACTTTGAATTTCCCAATGCTTATTTTATTTTTTAATAGTTAGAGCAGCAATGCATTTCATTAAGAAATTTTGGAAAATATAAAGTAGAATAAAAATCCCTGATAGTATCAACACTGAGAAGCAAAAACTGTTGAACCTTTTTCTTTTCAGGTTTTAGTTTACGTAGTTGTGTGTGTGGGAGGATATATGAGTGAGATCATTTTATAGCTGTTGTATGTCAAAGAATATCTTTGTGCAGATGTCTTAGGTAAAATACTACTTGATGGGTATAAAACTCCTGGGTCAACTTTATATATTATTTCATCCTGAAATTCAGTGTTTTGATTACATCTAGGTAGAGATGGATCATTTTTACTTTCAAACAACAAAACATCCTGCCTGGATGCCTCTAGGATATTTTAAACTTTATCATCATATTTATGAATATCAAGAGAACATGTGGAGATTCAGCATGCCATTGGACAGAAAGCCAATTGTCATCTACCCAGGGCAGAGACAGCTAAGTCTGGAGCAATATGTGGAGGGGAGGTCAGGTTTCCACTTCAGTCATTCCAGGTCTGTGCCCCATTCCTAGCACACAGACTTCATAGAAGTTTTCTTCTTTGAAAGGTCTTGCATAAACAAATCAAATCAAATCAAATCCAGACTGTCAAAGTTCCAACTTAATCAATACAGTTGGTACTGCTCATGTGTGAAGATGGAGCCACCAGGACTTAAGGAAGTGTTAAGCCTGGAAAAGTCTGCTCTCTCTAAAACTTGGGACAATGTAAAGACATGTGTCTTTCTACTATTATTATTCCTCTATTTCACTCTCATGAAGTTGCCCCTTTCACATCACAGGGAACAGCCACAACCTTGATGGTATATCCTAAATATGTCCCTGGGTTCTTCATTATAGAAAGAGAAAAATTCTGGGATATAAAAGGGAGGCTTTAGGGGAAACCCTTAGCATGTACTAAAGAGGGAACTCCTCCTGTATCTGGGGACTTTAAGACTTAAGCTTTGTCGTCCAGGGAGATCAAGACATGCTTGAATGACCTCTTTCAAAGGGGGAAATTCAGGTTTCACTACCAATTGTCAGATGGTGAGGTAAGTAGAGAAGTGTCCATCAAGGAGGGGTTCCTTCATTTAGGGCTGTGTTTTAGGGTCTTAAAGACAACATATTTGGTAGACACCAGTGATATTCTTTGAAATTAAATCCTATACTTTGGTAAGCCTTCAATAAAAGCCTTACCAATGCCTGCAAAGACAGTGACTGGAGCTTCCCAAGGATGTTAGATCCCACAGCCACAGGATGAACTTGGCATTTGCCTGGACTATTCTCTGTGGTATTGGTGGTTTGTGAGCCAAGAAATGTGGAGGTATAGGCAAGGACCAAGACTGGGGTGAGAACTTCTCCAAAGACACAGGAGAGAGAATATCCTAGAAAATCCAACTAAGGTTGACCTCTAGTCTATAGGGTTATGGCTCCATGAGACTTTAGGGATAAATTATTATTAAAGAATTACTATTGTCAGATGTGGTAGCACACAGCTGTGATCCCAAAGGATCAGAGACTCAGCAAATTAGCAAGACCCTTAGCAACTTATCATATTCTCTCTCTCTCTCTCTCTCACACACACACACACACACACACACACTCACACACACAAGAACTAGAGATGTAGTTGAGTGGTAAGGTACTCCTGGGTTCAAGCCCTCATACCAAAAAAGAATTATTATTAAATAATCATCTTCTCTAATTTGTATTGGTGAGAATGGGAAGTCTGGGGAATATATGGTTATATTTGTCATTGAAAAAAAAAAAAGTCACCCAAACCGGGCATGGTGGCTCATGCTTGTAATAGCAGCAGCTCTGGAGGTTGCGGCAGAAGGATCACAAGTTCAAAGCCACCTCAGCAACTTGGTGAGACCCTGTTTCTAAATAAAATCTTAAAATAGGGCTAGGAATTTGGCACCCCTGGTTTAGGCACCCCTAGGTTCAATCCCAGGTGTAGATCCCCCCCCCCAAAAAAATTGCCCAATTTGTGTAGCTTGGGCCTCTTTCTCCCAATCTTAAGTGGAATATGGGTCATTAGGCTTCCAGGGCTTAGGCAATTTTTCTTCCATTATGCTTTTCAGAACGTCTCCTTTTCTGGTTCTATTTCTGAGGAACATCTGTAATGTTTTAAGTTCTGCCTCTCTACTCTCTGTGAGGACATTTGTCCTCTTAACTCATCATTATTATAACACTGTTCTTCTCCTGCACATTCTGGGAGAGCTCCTAAACTTTAGTCTTGCATGGTATCAAACAGAATATTTATCATTTCATTACTGCTCTTGTCGCAAGTATAACTTCATGCCATTGTATTTTTAGTTGTTCCTTATATGTCCACGTCCTTTCCAACACTGTTTAATCTTAGCTCAGACTCTACAGTTTTCTTCAGTCTGTCCACTCACATTCTACAGAGAATATGAATTTCCAAATATTTTGTACATATTTTTCTAGTTGCTGTGGTCTCATGTTCATGTTCCCCATCCCTCAATTCATATGTTAAAACCCTGGCTTGTAAGATGGATGGCATTAGTAAGTGGGGCCTTAGAAAGTAACTAGTGCCCTTATAAAAGAGGCCTAAAAGACCCCTTGTGCCTTCCACCACATGAAAACCCAGCAAAACACTGTGAACCAGGAAACGGGTCCTCTCCAGATATTGAATCGACTGATCCTTAGATCTGAACTTCCCAGGTTCTAGAATTGTGAGAAATAAATTTGTTTATAAGCCACCCAGTCTATGCCATTTGTTGTAGCCATCTGAAAGGACTAAGACAACAGTAAATAATTTTCCCTAGGTTCTTGGAATGACAATTGTTCTGTGGTTTTCTTTCATAGACATATTAATTTTTTAAATTTTTTTTTGAGAGAGAGAATTTTAATATTTATTATTTTTTAGTTTCTGGCGGACACAACATCTTTGTTTGTATGTGGTGCTGAGGATCGAACCCGGGCCGCATGCTTGCCAGGCGAGCGCGCTACCTCTTGAACCACATCCCCAGCCCAAGACATGTTAATTTTTTATTATTGTTATATGGTGTGAAACCAGGGAAAGAATTTTGTAATGAAGCAGAAGGTGCAAACCTCTACTGCCTTTACTTGCTACCCATTACTTTTCTGGACCCCTTCTTTAAGGGGTCCACTGAGTGGAGGACAAGCTGATGTCTATAGTTGCTAGTTAAACTCCAGGATCTAGGAATAGCTGAAGTGGTATGGACTTCTCCCATCCAACACAGTAGACAAATGCACGAGGATAAACTGCACCAGGCTCTTCCTATGTCCATCCCCACCTGGAGCGCAGTCTCACCAATCAGCAACAACTTCTTGCTGGTATATTTCTAGCTGCATTTTATAAATGAATACATAAGAGCAGGGAGCAGAGGAAAATCTTATGTGCTGCAAAAGCAGAGTCTAAATACCTCAATTTTCTTTTTTCCCCCTAAATTTTATAACTGGTATAAATCTTACTTTTGTAATCATTAGGAAGACAGTAAGAGAAGGATGATAGTGTTTTCTACCTAATTTCAGGGAGGCCTCATATAAGTGGGCCTAACACTGTATTGACCCTGAAGGTAAGTGAATAATTTTCCAAATTCTTAACAAAGAAAGACTCAGTTCTATTTTTTTTTCTGGTATTTTAAGTTTTTTGTCATACTTCAAAAGTACTTTAGTGGGAAATAATATAGTAGGTACTGGTAGCCAGGTGCAGTTTTAAGCCAGAACCCTTGAGCTCACCAAATTAATCCAAATGGCTATGGATTGTTAGGTAGAGCTTGTCTCACAAGGAATCAATTGTTTCATACCAGTGAAACAGGATACAGATTTTCAAGATTTACTGAATGTCTATCCCTGAGATTTTCAACTAGTATTGCAATTTAATCTTGTTTCACTCCCAAAGACAAGAGTGCTCTATTCATTACAGCCATCCTGCCAAACTGCCTACACTTCCTGAAGATTGATTTTGAAATCATACAACAGCAAAAACCCAACTTCATAATAATCTGTCTTCAATTTCAACACCTCATCAGTCCTCAGATTGCAGGAGTTTTTAAAGGGAAAAAACAGAAAACATTCATTGAAAACATAAAATTTCATTGAAAAGGCCATTTGGTAGAAGTAAACCCTTTGTATTTAGTTAGTCTAATATCACTCGTAGGATATGGTGGAATATAAATAAATAAGTAAATTATATAGGTAAAGGGAAAAACAAGCGTGCCACATTTTCAGATCATTAATACATTCTAATACACTAGGAGTCTCTTATTTCAGGTATTGCACAATTTTTTTTTGGTAATTTTTTTTTGTAATATTGGATCAATGAAGTATAATTATGTTGGTTACCATTTAAAATCTGAACAAAAAATTAATTACTGTGAGTAAATTACTGTTACTCTATTGATACTGGTGCAAACCTGAAAAAACTTGGTCAAGGTAATGCATTTATCTATTTCAGAGCTACATTACATTTCTTTGAATATAGAAATCTTGGATATGATAAAAATGCATGCTCCATGCTTCCAGCAGAGGGCTCTAAAGATAAACGGATGAATGGATGGATGGGTGGATGGAGCTATAGGCCGACTTTTGGGGGGGTGGTGATTACAACTGTCCTCGTTGTGTTTAAAGGAGATCTGTTCTTTGCAAAAAATCAAATTAAATTCAACTTTTAAAATTATGGTCTAAATCAGAATCATCAGAATTATTTCCTTTACAGTGCAACATTTCTGCTTATTAGTAAGGGACACTGGCCTCATTATCACAATTGATACCAATGCCTTTTATTCTTGTGTCTTCACAGCCTATTCAGGAAGCTCATCACATGTCAGTTTGTGAGACAAAGGGATTTTGGAAACAAGTGACCTAAACAATGGGCCATCACCCTTTTATTTATTTTTCACTACAGTGTTTTTCTGCAGAATAGAGTTTACTAGAGGAACTGTGGTCTCCACTACTGCCCAAGTGGAAGTTGTAATGTGTCCTTAGATTTGTGGCATTTGAAGCAGTAACCCTCATCTTTTGCTCAGCGTTTCACTCATACAGAATCTGAGAAAAAGCTTCTGCTGTCCAGAGATAGTTTTAGGATAGCTTGTGCTGAAAGACTAAACTCAAAACAGAATGAAAAATAAAAGGGCTTTAGCTGAACAAATAAAACTGGGATAGGTATTCACTTAAAGCCATATATGCTTTATATCTAGGAATTTTATCCCAACCTTTTCTGACACTGAATTTTAAAGAACTAAGTTATTTTCAATTTTAGAGCTATGAAAGATAGTTATTATTCTTCATATAAAATTCATTCATATAAAATTCATTCATATAAAATTCCCCAAACAACATCTGTTGTTTATGCTAGTCTCAATAGGGTGATAGTAATTTACTCCCAGTGATAAACTTTTTTGGTCATATTTTAAATGGTAACCAATACAACTACACATGATTTGATGATATGGAATGAAAACCTTTAACAAAAGATTGGCAATATCTGAAATGAAATCTAATGGAATGTGTACATTAGAATGTATGAATAATCTGTCCATCTGTACGTCTATACCCAGCATTCAGAAATAAGAAATTGGACTTCTTCACATTAGAGATAATTTTAAACATTGCCAAGACCCCCTTTACAGAACAGGTATAAGGGAATAACCAGAATTCAAGAGTAATTACAGTTTATATATAAAGAGAGACACTGTAGTAGAGATATATTTTTAAATTAGCTTATTGAAACTTTAAAAGTCAATATCAGTTTTGATTACTAACTTCAAATAAAGACAAGTCCTCATTTATTGACACAGAAATAATAATTTGGACATTATTGCACTTATTTAAACAATAAAGCTATACACTAACTCTTGAACTCTTGTTGCCTTGCCTGCCAGCCTCAAGCCCTCAGGAACTCTATATGCTCCAGATGATCTTTGGGCTGCTGTCTGACCTACTGCCTGGAATCTTCTCCCATTGTTGTCCTGGGAGCCCAAGGACCTAGCACTGGTACTGGAACCACTTCTTTTTTGCTCAAACTAGGGAACTGCTTCCTTATTCTGCGAAGACCTCACCCAAACTCATTCTTCTCCTTCATGATAAAGATCAGGCTAGAACAGGCCATCAGCTAAAGGGGCTGATGGAGCTTTTGTGGTCTGTCTTAGATACAAAGCTATCACAACATTATTTTTATGGAAAATAGCAAATTTATTTGGGTGATGTATGAAGAATGTGTAGACTCTCCTAGTCATGAATCTTTAGGATTATTAGCACAGCACATATTGCAGTGGATGGCCAACAAGTGGAAGAATCTCAAGGATTCAGAGTCCTTCATTTTAACATTGGGCTTGGATTAGGATGATCTACTCAAGTATTCTTCTAACATATTAAGTACTCACTGAGTTACTGAAATACAAGGTTGAAAGTAAGCTAAAAAAATCAAACTGGCTAAGAGTAATGTTTTGAGTTCAGTTAATGAAAAAAAAGTTCAACTATTGCAAACAAATTGAATAAGCTTTTAGTGATTAAATATTCAATAAGGTTAAGCATTTCCCTATTAACTCATAGGCAGATATCTAAAATTTACTTCAATTATTTAACAATGCAATGAAAGTATTTAAAAATAGCATCATTCTAGCCTGGCATAGTGGCTCATGCCTATAATCAATTTACTCAGAAAGCTGAGGCAAAGGTTGCAAGTTAAGGCCAGCCTTTGCAATTTATTGTCTTTGTCCCAAATTTTAAACAAACAAATAAATAAAAAAGACTAGGTCCCTGGTAGAGTGCCCCTGAGGTAAAGCCCTAGAACTGAAAAAACAAATAAAACTAACATTTTAAAAGATAGAACAGAAGTAAAATGCCTGACTTACAATGTCTCTATCCATGAGGTTTTCTGCATGCTTAACACATGCATTTTAACTTAGTAAATTCATATATGATTAAAAACTGATTTCTGCAATTTTTTTTTTAGAATTTAACCTTTATTTTTCTATTTATTTGTTTTTATGTGGTGCTGAGGATGAAACCTAGTGACTCCCATGCTAGGCAAGTGCTCTACCACTGAGCTATAATCCCAATCTGGGTTTCTGCAATTCTTAATAAATTGTAATGGCATGCATGACTAAAACAGCCTAGTTCAATTCTGCAGGTCACACCAGTTATTCCTGAAGGACTTGGGGCAAATTACTTTAAACACTATTTATTTATTTGTAAAATGTGAGCAACTGATGCAAGTAGCTATTCCTAGAATAATTAAATGGGACCATCCACATACTTAGAACAGAACTTGGTATATATAATACAGCTCAATAAAAGTCAGCTATTACTATGTATATTGATTATAGAGATTTTCAACAGTTCAATACAGATCAATATGCCTATAGTTACTTGTAGCACTGAAGAAATATGCTACTCTCTGGCTCAAATTTCCCCAGTGGTTTCTTATCCTATTGGGAATAAAATTCAAAGTTCTTGATTTGTCCTGCATAATCCAGTTTCTGGTCATTTCTCAGATTTCATTGACAGTTTATACAACTTTATAGCTACCATTCCAACTGCCTCAAATATCCTCTAAAAGGCTACTCCTTTACTTCATTTGGTTTTTTAGTTCAAATGCCACTTGACAGATTTTTCAACAAAACTTCATCTAAAAAAAAGGTATCTTAATACAAAGAATCAATGCAACAAAGAGTTGCTTCTCTGAAAAGATCAACAAAATTAATTCTGAGCCAAACCAACCAAAAAATGAAGACCCAAGTCATTATAATTAGAGATGAAAAGGAGATGTCACCGACATTTCTGAATTCCAGAGGATCATTAGGGACTTCTGAAAACTTATATATCAATAAGGTAGAAAATATTGGCAAATTTTTACACACATATCATCCACCCAAGTTGAACCAAGATGATATATAAAACCTAAATGGAAGATTGTACAAAATAATCAAGTTACATTTCATTGAAGTGATATAATGTTGGTTCAAGTATGCAAATCAACAAATGTAATTCATCACATAAGAACAATTAAGGACAAAAGTACAGGATCATCAACAGATATAGAAAAAACCTTCAACAAAATTCAGTACCCATGCATGTTAAAAAACACTGAAGAAATTAGAGGCAGAAGTAACTTACCTCAACATCATAAATACTATAGATGACAAATCCAAAGCTAACATTTTACTGAATGGGGAAAAACTGAAAGCACTTCCTCTAAAATCAGGAACAGCACAAGCTGTCCACTCTCACCACTCCTATTCTATATAGTTTTTGAAATTTAGCCAGAGCTATCAGGTGTGTAAAGGAAGTTAAAGGAATTCAAATATAGGAAGAGTCAAATAATTTCTGTTTGCAGATGATATGATCCTATATTTAGAAGATCTTCCCCCCACAAAAAAAAAAAAAAAAGAAAGAAAGAAAGAAAGAAAAAACACCACACTAAAAGACTTCTAGGACTGATAAACAAGTCCAGTAAAGTACCAGGATACAAGATCAACATATAAAAATCTATAGCTTTTCTATATACTCAATCATGAACCCAGTGAAAAAGAATCAGTAAAACAATTCAATTCACACTAGCTTTAACAACAATAAAAACCCCTGGGAATAAATCTAATCAAGGAGGTGAAAGCACTCTACAATGAAAATTACAGAATACTGAAGGAAGAAATTGAAGAAGATCTTAGCAAATGGAAACACCTCTCATGTTCTGGGATAGGCAGACAATTAATATTGTCAAAATGGCTATACTACCCAAAGCAATATAGATTCAGTGCAATCCCTATCAAAATACCAATAACATACTTCACAAGACCAAATTAATTTGAAAGAATAAGAGACCCAGAATAAATAACCAAAGGAATTATGAGCAAGAAGAGTGAAGCAGGAGGCATTTCAATACCTATTCTCAAATTTTACTACAGAGTTATATGACAAAAGCAGCTTGGTATTGGCATAAAAACAAACCTGAAGATCAATGAAAGAGAATAGAAAACAGAGGAAAACCCCACAGATACAGTCATCTGATCTTTGACAAGGGAGCCAAAATCATACACTGGAGAAAATATAGCCTTTTTAACTAATGGTGCTGGGAAAACTGGATATCCAAATGTGAAAGAATGAAACTAGATAGATAGATTGCTATCTATCTAGGAGTTTCCTCTAAAAATCTTCCACGACTCAAAGTGGATCAAAGACACAGGAATTAGATCAGAAATTTTGCAAACTCATAGAAGAAAACACAGGTCAATATTCTAATATTTAGGCATAGACATTGAGTTCTTTAGTAAGATTCCTAAAGTTCAAGAAATAAAACCAAGAATCAGAAAATGGAACAGCATCAAATTAAAAAGCTTTTGCACAGTAAAGGAAACAAGAGCATAAAAACAGAGCCGAGCCAGGTGAGGTGGCACACACCTGTAATCCCAGCAGCTCAGGAGGCTGAAGCAAGAGGACTGTGAGTTCAAAGCCATCCTCAGCAAAAGCAAGAAAGATACTAAGCAACTCAGTGAGAACCTTTCTTTAAATAAAATGCAAAAAAAAAAAAAAAAAAAAGGGCTGGGGTTGTGGCTCAGTGGTCCAGTGCCCCTGAGTGTGATTCCCAGTAACTCCCCCTGCCAACAAAAAAAAAAAACAAAACAAAAAGAGAGGGGGGGGGAGGGAGGAGAGAGAGAGAGAGAGAGAGAGAGAGAGAGAGAGAGAGAGAGAGAAGAGAAGAGAAGAGAAGAGAGAGCCAAAAAATTGGGAGAAAGTCTTTCACATCTACCTTTCTGACAGAAATAATACCAGAAATCTTAACACCAAATAAGCAAGTAAATAGTCAATAAGTGGGCAAATATATGAAAAACCTTCTACATATTTAGCAATCAGAGAATTGTAAATCAAAAACTACACTGAGATTTCATCTCATCCCAGTCAAAATGGCAAGCATCAAGACTATAACATGAAATGCTGGTGAGGATGTGGGGAAAAATGAACACTTATACTTTGTTGGTGGGATTGCAATTTAATACAAGCACAATGGAAATCAGTAGGAGTTCCCTCAAAGGACTCAAAATGGAACTGCCATATTACCCAGCTATCCCACTGATAGGTATTTATCCAAAAGAACTAAAATCAACATGCTATAGTGATACCTGCATTCCAATGTTTATGGCAGCAAAATTCACAATAGTCAAGTTACGGAGTCTTCCTTGGTATCTTTCAACAAATGTTGATAAAGAAAATATGGTATATATACACAATGGAGTTTTATTCATCATAGAGAAGAGTGAAATTATGTTATTTGCTGGTAAGTGGATGAAAGAGGAGAATATCAAGCTAAATGAAATAAACAGAACAGAAAGTCAAAGGTTGAATGTTTTCCCATATGCAGAAGCTAGAGAGAAATAAGAAATAAACAAAAGAGATCTCAGGAAAGCATATGGGAGAACACGAAGTAGACTAAGGGAAGGGGTTTGGGAATCAAGAGGGAGGGAATAGAAATGGGAAAGAGAAGAAGGTACTCGGGAATGAAACTGGCAAATTATGCTATATGCGTGTACAAACACAGCACAACAAATTCCATTTTATGTATAATTATAATGCCCCAATTAAAATCAATAAGTAGCAGGGAGACTAGTAGTGTACAGGAGGAGGAGAGAAAAAGAGGAAGCACTGGGAAATGAAATGCAGCAAACTCTTATGTGCATGTATGAATGTGTCATAATGAATCCCACTATCATGTATAAATATGATGGACTCATAAAAATGTAAAAAAAAAAAACAGTAAAAAGAGTTTTCTGCTTCCTGTTCCATGTGTTCTTTACCTTTTTATCTGTTTTATTTGTCTTTATACTTGTAATTATTGTAGTCTATACATAACCTAAGTATTTAATCATTTATTTTTAAATTTGCCTTTTCAACTGGAATATAGTCTCCATGAGGCCAGGGAATGTGTCTTATACATAAATTCAATCTATGTCTCTAAACCACTGAATGCATTAGGAGCCTCTCAATGGTTGTCAGACAGCTGAAGTAAATGACTAACATGATACAAACTGCATAACACTTGGTATATTACTTTTAGGGGCTTATAAACTTGCATGGAAGAAGACATATTCACAACCATTACACATACAATTGCCTCAGTCACTAAGTTTTAAAGTGGCTGTTGAAATGAGTGATACATTTTATTATATTCAATCAAGAGTTAATTGGTAGATTTCCAAATCCCTTTGTGTATATTCACTAAACTGAGAACAGAACTAAAAACTGTTAATTCAATCTGATTGGTTGGTCACTGGAAATCAAATTATGTCTTGTGAATCAGGAGACACTTAGAAAGAATACTAAGAATATGCTATATATAATGTGATTAGTAGACATTTCTTTTTATAGATTTGCTAGTCAGTGAAATGTACAAATCTAATTTAGTTGCATGGCTTTTCTATTACTTTTATTTCATAAAAATTAATAAGGGATCCTAATTAGAATAAGTTATACTCCATGTATGTATAATATGTCAAAATACACTCTACTGTCATGTTTATCTAAAAAGAATAACTTAAAAAAATTTTCAAGAAGACATTGCTTTGAACCAGGTTCCTGCATTGGGACTCAACAGGTCAGACTAAAAATCAAAATGGAGTCACAGAGGCTTACATGCCATATCAACAAACAAACAAATTATCTCTTCTGAAAACCCAGAGGGGAGGGGAGGGGAGGAGACAGGAGAGAGAGAGGGAGAGAAAGTGGGAGAGTGCAAGCAAGCAGAGCCAAGTTTCCTAAACAGGCCAACTTAGCAAGACCCTGTTTACAAAAAAAAAAAAAAAAAAAAAGGCTGGGAATATGGTTAAGCAACAGTCAATTCCTGGTACCAAAAACAAAAACAAAAACAAAAACAAAAACCCACAAAAACAAAAGTAACCTGAAGTAACCTGGTGTTAACCAATTACTTATTTTTCTATTTTCTATCTCCCTGTCTTTGCCTTACAAAGAAAGTAACTTTGAGATGACCAATTTACTTCACGTTCTTCATTTCTGCTTTCTTCCACCCTTCTCTGCTTTTACAACTCCTCACTGACCAGCCCACTGGAGTACTTATACTATTTAATGGAATGAAGTGCTGGAAAACAAAACCAATCAAGATCTTTAAATTTGCCTTTATTTTTTTATTTTTTAACAATTTCATCATTTGAACAGGTACAAACATGCTGTGAGAAGAGAAGGAAACGGTTCCATCAGAGCCTGAGGCTCACATTCCTGAACAGTTCCTTCAACTTTTACTCAAGCAAAGGAATGAAACTTATCTCCTTCTGCCAGGCATATTGGGGAAATGGAGCAAATAATAAAGAAAATAAATAAAGTGAAAGTGACACCACCTCTGCCACATTGTGAGGCTTTTGAATGTATATCTGCAGCTGGTACAAAGGTCAGTCCCAACTTTGAGCCTGGCTAGATCAATGAAATGGTTCTGAATCCTTTTTTCATCAGGAGTGAAAAGGAAGCCATGTCTGACTCTTTTAAAACAACAACAACAACAACAAAACGGCTACCTAAATTAAGGCAGCAAGTAAAATTATTATTCGCTTAATGTTTTATACCATTAATTAGCATTAGTTTTGGATAAATCTCTCACATGCAGATACAATGTCTCAGGCACTTGCACAATGGACTTATCACTAGGTATGTGGCTTTGAGCAAATTACTTCTTTTTTTTCAGTTTCTCTATTAAAATCAATTAATCAATAAATAAATGTGTGAAATACTGCATGGATGTTTGGAAGAATATATAAGACACAAGAAAACACTTAGCATATTACCTAGCATGTATTAAGTATTTAATGAATACAAAGCATTACCTTTATCCATTCTGTATCTAGAATTTTCTAGAATTTCTTTTGATAAACATATTCCCTCTCCTCTTTTTAGTAACAGACTATCCAGTTCTAGGTAGATTCATGGTTACTCCACAAAAGGCCACACTTGCCAGCTAGGAATGGACATAATTCTAAATTCCATTCCATGGGATATGAGCAGGAGTGTGGTGTGAGACTCCCCTGAAAGAAAGAATCCTGCCCTCCAGGCTCTCTTCTCTCAGGCTAAGATGTGGATGTGAATATTTTTTAACAAGTGACACAAACACCACCCTAGGGAATAGTGGATCAGAGAAGAAGGTGCTGTGATGCTGGAATAGTTGACATGCACTTTCCTCCTCTCCAGATCTTTTATCAGCAGGGACACTCAGGGACTTTTACCAGCAGGCTCAAGAAAAATAAACGCTCTATTTAAGCTATAATGACTTGATTTCTGTTAAAGTGGCCATATCAGTTGAACATAGCCTGACTGTAATCCCAGCTACTCCAGAGGCTGAAGCAGAAGAACTGCAAGTTCAAGGCTAGCCTCAGCAACATAGGGAGATCCTTTCTCAAAAAAAAAAAAAAAAAAAAAAAGACGTGTGATGTTGTTCAGTCAAAAAGCATTCCTATGTTCAATCCCAGTAACCACTCAAAAAAGCAAAAGTGGCCAAATCAACGTTGTAACTAATATATTTACTTAATTTTAACTCATAAATGCATATAGTCAAGCATCTTGATATGCATGACCATTCCTGTCCATACTGATGATCATTCATTTGATGCTAAATCCTTGTTAAGGGAAGACAACCTCCTGCTGCCTAAATTATAACACCAGTCACTGGTGGTCTCTGGGTCCAGGAAATGGATACTTGGATAACAACTAACTCCAGATGAACTGGTTGCAGCCTGCCAGGGAGAGAGCTAGGGCTTTCACTCCTATAAATATAATAATGGACCACCAGGTTTTGAAGAAGCCAGATGGAAGTGGAGGCTTCCACTGACAGTGTCCACCTACCAGTCTGAGGTAGTTCTGTAGCATCTGAAGAGGGATCATGGATGCATAAGTCACACTACTGAGACAGCCTTCTTGGGGACCTGTATAAGAAACAAATATAGAGAAGGAAAATTAGCTCTTCCTTGTTAAGTAGAGATGGTCAAAATGCAACGAACCTATCATCAAAGAAAGAACATGTTTGTGGACATCTATAGGCAGAGCTGACATTTGGTCAAGAAACACCAATGTGCCATCATTTCCCTGAAAGTCTCCTAGGTGACAGTAACCCATGATGAAAAAAATCAAGAGTACTCTTTGGAGGTTGCCTGAAATTGGGGAAGGACTAATTGGTGGGGTCCTCCGGGAACCTTTTTTTGGAGGGGAGGGTACAAGGGATCAAATCTAGGGCACTCTATCACTCAGCTATATCCCCACTCCACTTTTTATTTTTTTTATTCTGAGACATGGTCTACTAAATTGCCAAGGCTGGCCTCAAAATTACAATCCTCCTGTCTCAGTGTTGCAAGTCTCTGGGATTATGGATTTGCCCCACCACTTCTGGTTATCTCTGGGTTTTTCTAATAAAAGGTACAATGACATTAGCAGAGCCAATGGTCAGTGTGATATCACCTGAGAATTTGGAGACATGGCTTTTCATTTTTCCTTCTCTTAATCAAATGTTTCCAAAAAACAACAACAACAGCAACATTTAATTGCCTCACAGTGGGAGTGTCGCATGCATGACTAGAGGAGGTAGGACAACATGCAGACTGTGAACCAGTCATGAAGCAAATACTCCTTGAATGTCACCTCAACTTGGAACATTGTTACCTGACAGAAGCACAGTGACCTGCTCTGCCTTGTTCTTCTTCATGAAGTCCCATGGGGACTGGGTGAAGCTCTGACCAGTGGACCACGGCATATTTCCTAGTTTAAACAAACAAAATAAAATGTCAAGGATTACTTAAAAAGTAATGTTTTCATAATGCTAAACACACATCCTCTGTGAGAACTCAAAGGAATCCAGAGCTTATGTTGTCCACAGCACAAACAGAACATGTTACAGGCCACACAAGGGGTGAACTCTCTAAGAATGTTTTGAAGGTCAAAAGGAAGGTGTCCAATTGACAGACTTCTTAAAAGTCATCCTGAGAAGGGATTGAAAAAGGTATCAAGAGAGCAAAAATATAGACACATATTTCTAGAATCAAGTTCTCAAAAGCAAAATGCTCATAACATAAAAACCATTTCTGGATTCTTCCAATGTCTGATTCACAAAGCCCAAGCACTGTGGATGAGATATCAGATCCTTTATGATTTGTCCCTGAATCCCTTTCCAACAAAAAGGGATTCCAGGAAAAAATAAAAAGATAATTTCAGATGCTCAGAAAAGGGCTAGCTTTCTCAGATTCAATCCTCTGCTAACTTCTGCTCAGAAGGGCTTCTACTTCATGCATGTCTTTTCTAGGGAGGGATTAGCATTGAGTATTTTTTCATCTCTACCCTTCCACAGACCACTTCTTTCAAAAGTCTATTTTCAGCATATTCATGCATATACCTCATCAAGAATTCTGATTGTTAGCCTGATGTTCCTTTAGTCTAGCTATGTATGTATGTATGTATGTATGTATGTATGCATGCATGCATGCTATCTATTTATGTATGTATGTATGCTATGGATACATTAAAATCACCTGTAAACACATATTAATGATAATAATATTATCATTACCAATTATCAAGTGTCTACAGCCAGCCGTAAGTACTTCTCCCACAACACTCAAAGTTTTTTCATTTGAAATGCTATTACAATATGCTACATTTCTGTGACAAGCATGAACACTGGAACAATCTGGCCTTAGCATCCATTATTCTGTTGACTAAATGTGTTCTTCACCGTCATCTAATTTTTAATAAAAATTTTAATTGAATAACAATGCTATACTAATAATCTTCTTAATGATCATGCCAAAGACCCATAAAATCAAGTTATCACAAATAATCTATTCTAAAATCTAGTGCTAATGTATATTTTGAAAGTGAATTGGCATATATTAGTGCACAGAATAATATACTTTCTGCTATAACAAGAACAATATTCTTTCTGATATAATATTAATAGGCATTTAAAAGTTCACCCTTCCCACAGTCTTGACCATTCTATTCTAACATGGAAAAGAATCAGACAGACTGATTTGAATCTTGTTTTGCTCCTTAGTTGTGTGACCTGAGGCAAGTCCTCTAATACCTAGTTAGTTGCACAATCAGGCTACTGTAAAAAACATTTATAAAGCATCTAAAATAGTTCTTGAAAAAGAGGCTTCCCATGGATGTTAGTTCTTCTGGCCCAGAAGATAAGAAACTAATCAGAGATTGCAACATTTTTAGGGCACCTACTATGCTCAGCAGAAAGAAAATCTCATCTTCTAAGTCCTTCAGAGTCTCTTTTGCTGTGTCTCTCAAATAGAAACAACAAGCTACCACTTTGACTCATCCCATGTGGGAGCTTGGAACGTATCTTCTTTAAAGCATTTCCAACCCTTGACTTCATTAGGACACTTGTTTTGGAGGTAAGATGTTAATGTACCCCAGTGCTCCTGGCACAGCTAGGGAAATTAGGGGCTGTGTTCAGAATTTGTGTTTTAGCAAGCAGCTGTGGTGTGGTTGATTTCTTGCATTTATCTAGAATACAAGTGTAATCACAAAGCCTCATCAAAGGCTTTCATGTTCTTTACTCTCTGGTGTTATTTGGGGCATAAAAGCATTTTTTTTATATTAACAGGCTACATTATGTAATGGCTATGTTGTGAATATTCAAGATTCTCAGCACTGGCAGTTGCCATAAAAGAGCACTAAATGTGCTGAATCAATGAACTGAGTATCAGGTTATGATGCCCACAAACATAAATAAAGCCAGCAATTTAACTGTGTCTCCACTGTAGGTCCGATGATACCTAGCGTGATGGATCGTACACTGTTTGCACTGAGGCCGATGTCGGAGTCCGTAGTGTTATTAAATGTCATGTCTTCCAGACGGCACCATCCATCAGAAGAGATTACTTGGAAATGATTTGTCAGGGCTTGATTCACTGCTTTTGAAAAATCATCCCATGATGTCTGTTTGCGGATATTTAAAGCACATATTGTGTTTTCACATTCAAAGTCATCAGAACCACAGTTGCCTGGTTGAATCTCACCCAAGGAAATCCTTAAGGGTATTTTAAGAGCATCTGTTAGAAGATTAAAGAATTAGAAGTCAAAAACAACAAAAAAACAAAAACCAAACTTGACAGAAAAAAAAAAAAAACAGCAAAAGTATTACATAAAATAAGCAGATATGAACATTTAAAAAATAAATTGAAGGACAGCTATCTTTTTTCTTTAAAGACATTAAATTGAATAGTCTTATACTGGAGTAAAGTCTGGTCTCCCAATCTCTTCACAGTCTCTTTGGAGGTATCCTGTATGAACTGTTTATCTTTCCTTGTACCTTTAACCTTTTGTACTCCACTGACTCCCTTTGAGTTTCAAATCGTTTTTTTTTTTAAATCTAAGAAAACTAGAGCTCCTCCTTGATCCTGAATTCTATCTATTCTCCTTATCTTTATAGATAATATGATGATCAAATCAGGCAATAGTTATACAGGCCAGAAAGTTCATGATGGCAGCTTGAGAATTCTACTGAGCTTGGTCTGAGCCTCAGGTTTGGCCTTTTCCTACCTGTATATATTTGGTGAATTGCCTTGAAATTGCTATACCTCAAATTATTCTTTAAAAACAACTAAGTAAACTTCTGTTTGAAATGGATTCAACACATTATTTGTTACATGGCAAACACTAGTAAATATTGGATAAATGATAAAAATGCAATAGGAACTTCTTAAGTGATCTTTCAATTTCTCTGACAGCACTTGACTGGGGCTCCACCACAGTGGGTGCCATCCCTGTGCACTTGTTTTTGATTTAAATTATATGTTTACTAAGAGTCATTTGTGTCTGTTCCCAGATCTTCTATGTCTGTTCAACTCATTACTGCAATTAGTGAATTTAATATTCCATAAACTGATGACATATGAGTTACTGTTATTATAAAAACTAGGTTGAATGCTTTAGAGACACTTAATGGAGTTACTAAAAATATCATTTAATAAGGTATAAATGAGAAAACTATATGCAGTTATAAAAAATGTAATAATCTCTGGACAGACAGTATCTTTGGTTTACTTTACAAATGTGTTTGAGTACTCAAACACTAAAAATCATACATGATACATTAAATGTACGTTTTGTTCTAACAAGAATAGGTAAAACTCAGAAGAACAATACTAAAGACTAAAACTCGGTGAAAGAATTACTTTGCAAGATTTAACATTACAATGCTTTATTTAAAGTATATATTTTTATGATCCTTTTCTAAAACTGGCTTTCATTAGCTGACCAGCTATTGGATTATTTTATCTTCCAACTGTCAGTTCTTACTTATCTTTCTTATCAGCAGCATTTGATGTAAGTGACCTCTCTCTGCTCCTTGACAGACTCCTACTAGCTTTCCTCATTGCTCATTCTTTTCCTTGATGTTCTTTCTTCACTATCTCTCCACTTTTTCCAGACTTCTTAATGACAGAGTGATTCAGAGAGTTTTATTTTAAAATCTTCTACATTCACTTCCTATTATATGCATCTGAAATGTTTCCCCCAAAGCAGAAAGTGTCGAAGGCTTGATCCTCAATACAACAGGGTTCAGGGGTGGGGCAATCAGGAAAGTCCTGAAGGCTTTGATCACAAGGGCTTTGATGCCATGAGTGACTGAGTCCACTGAAGGATTTATATTTTGACATAATCAGGAAGTGATGGAAACTATAGGAGAAAGGGCCTATTTGGAGGAAGTGTGCCCTGGAAGATGATATCTTCTCCCTGGTTGCTCCCTCTCTCTTTCTGCTTCCTGGCCACCATGAGCTGAGCTGAGCAGCTTTCTGCTGCTGTGATGTTCTTCATCACCTCAGACCCAAAGCAATGGAGTCAAATAACATGGACTAAAACTTCTCAAACCTTGAGCCGAAATAAATCTTTCTTCCCTTAAGTTGTTTATCGCAGGTATTTTATCACAGCAACAAAAAGCTGACTAATACACTTACTTAATGATCTCATGTAGTCCTATGACTGAAAATATCATGGGTAGACTGCTGACTTTCAAACTTACATATGCAACTCCTACTCATCTTCCAAAATTCCTGCTGGCTTGACATAGATAGCCTCCCAGACATTTCAGATTCATACACGAAAAACTAAACTCCATATCCTCATCAGCAAAATCTGCTTCAACCTCTGACAACCTTCCTTCTTGTGACAGCAAGTCCATCCTGCCAATCTCTGAGGTTGAACAACTTAGAATTAACCCATGAGTTTCCTCTCTCACACTCCACATTCAATCCATTAGTATGTTCTGCCACTTTGATATTTCACACCTCCACAACCCAACCAAGTACTTCTCATTACCTCATCTGCTCCCATCCTAGGTTGAGCCACCATTACTGTCCCCTCACGTGGAATACTAGAGTCACATCCTAAATGATGGCCCTGATTTTACCCATGACTCTGTATGGTTTATTTGCAACAAAGCAGCCAATGACAATTAAAACATCCATTAGATCTGTCACTCTGATGGCTACCTTAAGTCCTTATCATGACCTATAAATTCCAACAAGATCAGGCCTCCAACCTATTCTATACTTTCTCCAACCTGTTTCCTGATTTTCTCTCATTATTCTAACCCAGTCACCTTGCCCTTCTTGCAGTTCTTCAGAAATTACCAGTTACCTCGAACCATTTGAGGACCTGCCTGAAAATCTTTACCTGAGATATCTATATATCTTCACCTCTTCCAAGTCCTTGCTTAAATGTTTTACCAGGAAGGCTACCTTCATGACCTTTTTAAAAATTAAAATCCACACCCAATCCCCCTTAGTCTTCAATGGCACATCTCACTATCTCATATTACCATGTAATGAATTATGTTTATTGCTCATTTCCTGTCCCTTAATGTTAGAATAGAACCTTCATGATTGGGGGTACAGAGTGGGAGAGTATTGGGGATTAAACTCAGGGGCACTTGACAACTGAGCCATAGCCCCAGACCTATCGTATTTTATTTAGACACAGGTGTCACTGAGTTGCTTAACATCTCACTTTTGCTGAGGCTGGCTTTCAACTTGAGATCCTCCTGCCTACCAAGCCACTGGAATTACAGGCGTGCACTATACCCTGTGGATAACAATCTTTTTTTTTTAACTCTGACTTATCCCATATGGTCGGGAGAGTGACTGACACTTGAGGAGCTCAATACTAAATGAATGAATAAAGGGAAGAATTCTGAATTTGTTTTTTCCCACTGTCTTTCCATATTATTCATTGTTTAAAATAATGAGTTTCTGGATTCAGAATGCATGAAACTTGTCTCCCTATGAGCAGCAACTTCCTATTTGCCAAATGTGGCTGTTTCTTTTTAACCCTTATACCCTAGAGAATTTGATAGTACTGAATTACTTCTTTCTCTCAGAGATAGTCTCCTAACTTCTTTTCTAATTTTGCTCAGTCTTTTGAGTCAGTTTTCCCTTCTATTCGGCTTTGGGGGTTCCTCTGGGCATGGCCTTTAATCCCCCTTTTTCCTCACCCTACACTTTGCCCCATCTAACAGCATACCTATGCCTTGATAACCATGACCCTCTCCTCCAGCCCTGCTCCCACTAGCTAATTCTGGCCTGTGTTCTTTCTGACTTGGTACCAGTCATGTGCCCCCTCCTCCTACAGCATCCTACATAAGATGTTATTTCTACATTTCTAATCTCTCACTTACTTACTTGCTTATAATCATTCTTCAGAATTCACAGCAATTAAGTCAAAACTTACCCACAGGATTGAGTCACAAGGAATATAAGGCCTTTTATGACCTGACTCTAGATTGAACCCAAGGACACTTTAACACTAAGTTAACCCTTTTTATTGTTTAAGACAGGGTCTTACTAAGTTGCTTAAGTCCTTAGTTGCTGAAGCTGACCTCGAACTTGTGATCTTCCTGCCTTAGCCGCCCTTGCTGGGATTACAGGTGTGCACTACATGCCTGCCTCTATATTATTGTATTTTTACAGTTCATGTATTTTTTCCTTCCTTGTGAGATAAAATAATACAAATCTATGTATAAGATTGAAGGTTAAAACATTATTTTAACTTTTAAAATTCTGTTCATCCTTGAGTTATTAAAACAGCTGGTAAAATGGATGGGTTGGGCAATAATCTTGATATAAGTCATAATATTTTATTTGACCTGGCATTCCATATTCATAAACCCACTAGTGAGCCTTTCATGAAATGTGCTAAGGAGACTATACTTTTGGAGCTGAAGGGGACCCAAGAGATTATCAATTATACATAGATACATAGGCAACCAGGCGTCAGGAGAGAACCCACGTGCCTCTCTCAGAGGATCAGCTGATGCAGAGTACCCAGTGGGATTTCACCCACCCTGGCAAATCTAACGTCTAGAACAACAATCTAAGTGAGAAGAAAAAAAGCAATTAATATTTAGAGAGCTCTCCTGGATTAGTCAGTAGAATACAAGAAAGATCTAGCATTATCTGAATGGCAAGTTGTTCTGTAATGTCATTCTACATGGAAAGAAGAAATAATTGCTATATCTATCATCAATAAAATGTTTTTGCATTAGCAAGGGTTCAAAAGAAGTTAACAAGGGAATGAGAAAATTGTACTTGCAATAATGTATTTCCCATTATCCCAAAGGCCCCTGAGGCATAGAGGGAGGATGAGCAACCAGCTTTGAATGCCACTCACTCAGATTCTCCAGCAAATGCTTGCAGTCATCTGTGGCAACATCATGCACAGTCCGATTGCACTTGTCTCTCTTTTCCGGCTCGAGCCCTCCATGCCTACACAAGATTTCTAGGCAGTTCTGCAAAGACAAGACCTCTATTACCTTCACGTCAAAATGAATTAACTTGAGTGCAAAACCCAAAGGAAAAGCCAGTTGCTTGTGGCAAGCCAATCAAGAATTCACAGCTAGAAATCTTATTTCAATTCCAGCAACCCAAATAACCAAACCGGTCTCAGATTAATCTAAATAATGTCTAGAACTGAAAAGCAAAGAATGCTTCATTTATGTAAGTTTTTTTTTTTTTTTTTTTTTTTAAATCTGTGCTGAGGATGGAATCTAGGACCTTAAGCCTGTCAGGCAAGTGCTCTACTACTGTGTATATTCTCATCCCAAAGAGTCCTTCTTTTAAATGGGAGTCATTGCTCTCAGGGAAGGCTCTTAGGTTTGAAGAATAACAACAAAAATTCTTAGGCTGGGGTTGTGGCTCAGTGGTAGAGTGCTTGCCTGGCATGTGTGAGACCCTGGGTTTGATCCTCAGCACCACAAGTAAAAAACAAAGTAAAAAATCCATTGATGACTAAAAAAATGATTAGCTCATTAATTGCTGGGTTTGCAGAGTGAAATTAAGAATGAAACTGACTTTTCAAGTACCCTTTCATGGTAATTTGATAATATGAAGCAAAAACACTGCTATCATTGGATGCTCCCTATTGCCTTCTAGACTACAAACTGCCTTCCTAAAGTGCAGGGCTCCAGTAATTCTTTCCCAGAGTTCCCATAAGCACATTTGTAATTTGAGAACTTATGCCACCCTACTTACTTATTTTAAAAACATGAACATCATGGTTGAGTTAAAAAAAATCATTCCCAATAGATATTAATTAAAATTCTGTTCCTTTTTTCAGCTTTTTGTCCTACTAAGCTGCTTAAGGAAATCTTCCTTCAAAAACTATCAGTAACTATTACGTGAAAGGTCTTAGTCCTCATAATTCTGCAAATGCAAATTACAAGACAATATACATATAGATGTAAGTTTCATACTTTATATACAACCAGAGATATGAAAAATTGTGCTGTATATGTGTAATAAGAATTGTAATGTATTATGCTGTCACTTATTTTTTTAAAAAATCAATTAAAAAAGAATTTCATAGCAGGATATTATATCAGGGTATTTAACAAAAAAATAGTTCTACTAGAGCAACTGTTACTAATTCATATTTTGTATACTGATTGTCCACAAGAATATGTAGAAAACTGAATAAAACAGAAACAATGAGAAGGAGCTAAAAACTAAACCAAGTAATGTCCTCCTCCTCCTCCTCCTCTCATTCTCTCTCTCTCTCTCTCTCTGAGTTGTGCTTATATGGGCATGGATGGGACTGACACTTCAGACAACACAGTAAATCAGGCAGTCTGCAAAGCCTTCTCTAATCTTCCTAAGCACCCTTTTTTTCTGCTGAGTAAAATAAATTTTTTCTTTTCTAATATAAAATGTTTTTCTTGAAGTATAATATTCACATAGACAACTACATAAGTGCACAGGTTGAAGCACTATCAAAAGGGAACAAACCTGTGGAAGGAGCACTTTGCTCCTTTCAACCTCTAGCCTCTCATCCCCATAACTTCTGTTCTGATGTCTAAATCAGCGATTGGTTTAACCTGTTTTTGAATTCCATATAAATAGAATTGTACTTTAGGTATACTTTTATATTTGGCTTCTTTAATTCAACATAATGTCTTTAAGATTTATCCATGTATTAGGAGTGGTCATAATTCAACTTGCTTTTTTAAAAAAAAAATATTACTAAATGGTATTCCATTACGTGAATACTTATCCATTCTCTTGTTGAGGGACATTTGGGTCCACTATGAACACTGCAATACATGTCCTGTGGTCCACAAATATTGAGTATATGTACTTGTGCTGAATCACTAGGGTACAGGTTGTGGCATCTGCAAGAGCTTTTGAAAGTGACTGTACATTGGTACTCCCATGAGTATGTGTGAGTTCCAGTTGCTTCATATTACCTCCAAAACATACTTTTAGATGCAATACTGAGTTCACAGAAAAATATAAGAAATCTCTAAGTCACACACAATAATAATAATAAACTGAAATAAAGTGAAATTTGAACAGAAAACCAGTGCTGGTCTACAGCAGAGCTGATACACAGAACCTTTTTTGGACAAGAGACTAAGCACTGGTACCTACATGTAAAAAAGGGACTCAATCAGAGAGACTGTAAGAAAAATCAGCCTGTCTGAAAAGGGAACTTACTAGAGCATTTGTTTCTTATTGCCTGCTCCTACTCAGATTGGAGGGATCTCTAAGACTTGTCATCAAATTTTGGCTTTCATGAATCTATCTATGGTTTAGATTTAAGAAATCACTGTTTATAAATTAGCTGAATTCAGTCAAATGTATAAATAACAGTTCTTATCAAGCTGTTATTACTAATTATATAAAACCAGCAAATGAATAAGGTAGTTACTGCAAAAGACACACAATATTGATTGAGAAATTCATTCTAAGAGACTTAAACAGAATACAATCTGAGAACTAAGTTTTGTTAATTCCCAAGATGAGAAGAGATAAAAATAACACATTCGTTACACAAGTTAGTATTAGTAGCAAGAGTATAAGAGTCAAAACAGACCTAGATACTAATCCTAACACTACAAATGATAATATCTATAGCCAATGGTAAATCTTTTAACATTTTCTGCTGTAGTTTCTTTATCTGTGTTTCAAATATCTGTATCTTATAGGATTGTTATACGGCTTAAATGAAAAGATGCATACAAAGCTCTTGTGTTTTTGGCACATATTAAAACTCACAGTATTTATCACCAGCCCTCATTTATTAAAATCAACATCATAATCACTAATTGGAAAACAAGTACTAACAGTACTATTAGTTAATTGATTAGATGTTACAAGCACATGACAAATATCACTAGTATCAAGATGATTCTAAATGATGTTACTTCACATTACAAACAGCAATGACAAAAGGTGCAATATACATTTGCAATTCTCCTGAATTAAGGTTCTTTGATTTCTGACTTTCAAAGTGGGTGGTTTCTAATTTTTGTCACACTCAGGTAGGGCAGTGACATCCTCTTAAAGGAAACGTGAAATGTCAGTGCTCAAGGGTAATGCATATCCAAACACAGCTAGCTACAAGGGGGAACTCTACAGTGCTATGCTGATTCTGTAGGGAACATAAGGGAGATAAAAATTTTGACTCAGGTGGCACTTAATAGCAGCAGCTACAGCAATGATTTGAGCACAAGTTCTAGGCACTGTTCTGGCACTTTGCAAGTAGAGACATGCATGGCTTAAGGATGGGGATACATTCAGAGAATGTGTTGTGAGGCAATTTCATGTTGTGCAAATACCACAAGGAGTACTTCCACAAACTCCTATGGCTATGTTATCACTAGGCAATGTAATCTTAAAGGACAACCATCATATAGATTTTAGTCAGCTGGTTACTAAAATGACATTATGTGGTTTAATGCTTATTTACTCCACATTACAACTTCATGGAACAGGTACTAAGCACCTCTGTGCCAGCCACTATGTTAAGGCTGTTCAGGTCCTTAAGAACAAGATTCCATGTCCGTCCCACAGAGTGTCAAAGTGTCATAAATAGTTGGACATGGAGAAAATACAAAAAATGAAGGGATGCATTAGCTTTCTATTATAATAACAAACACTTGAGATGATCAACTTAAAAAGAAGAAAGGTTTATTGTGGTTCAGAGTTTCAGAGGTTTCAGTCTGTAGCCAGCTGGCACTGTTGCTTCTGGACCTGTAACGAGACAGGAAACCATGGTTTGGGGCACATGGTAGAGTAAATGATGCTCACCTCAGAGTGGCTAGGAAGCAAAAAGAGAAAGAGGAATAGCCAACATCCTAATACCGCAAATGATTGGGAGATGCTGGAGTAGGCCCCACCTCTCAAAGGTTTCATCACCTCCCCAAAGTGTCATGAGCTAGGGACCAAGCCTTTAACATGGGCCTTTGGATATGAGAGTAAGCTTTTACTTTATGGAGGAGTAGGAGTAGGGACAGAGGGAGAAAAATACTTTATGCTTTCTCCTGTTGGGTGGGATTGTATGAAGAGGAGAAATGCTGCAGGACTAGTCACTGGGAATGAATTTCCAGGGGGGCAAAACTGGATAGGGTGTGCTACCCCGGAATCTAGACGGATGAGTTTAAGCTCAAGTCCTGTTAAGTCCAATAGAGATACCCCTGCTGTGACAGACTTTAAAGTAGTGACTTAGGCTTCAGTTTTCCCTTCCACTCACATTTACAACCCATTTTTGGGTGACCACTGGCTCAGAAAACAAGTGAAGGGGTCCATTATTCCAGTGAAGGGCAGAAGAGATATTGAAGGTATATTAAGATATTAAGCAATCTTTGCCATGGTCTTTTAATGAGAGCTTATAAGCAAGGAACCAGATTAAACAGAAGCCCCAGGTTCAAGGAGTAAGAGATAAAATCAAAGTCAAGGCAGGGAGCCAAGAGTTTGAGATTGGGCAGAGGGAGAGAAAGAAGAAAGAGTTTTGAAATGTGCAGAAAAGTGAGAACAACCTGGAGGTGCGGGTGTATTCAGGGCTTTGCAGGGTAGGCTTCCTTGAAAGGCAGGGGAGATGCACACTGTTAAGATGGGAAGTAAGGGCATTAGTGAGAAGGTACATGGAGGTTTGAGTGGCCAAAGATGAAACTGACTGGAATTGACTATGAAGGGCTGAGAACTGGTGTTCAGTGCTTTTCTGTAAGTACAGGGATGTGTTCCAGGCAGAATTGCCATGAATGTCTTTTCTAAAAAGCCAAATGTTGCATGTAGGAGTCATGTTGGAAAGGAAGAGGATGATGAGAAAGGGACCAGTTATGAAAGAACCATAACAGCCCAATCATTTATTGATTCAATAAGCTATTAGTGCTTCTGGGCCAGAGACTGCTGGGAACAATATACACAAAGATGAAAGAAGTGTTTTTTTCAGAGGAGGTGGAAACAGAGAGAGGCACATAAACAATTACAATAAAGTAGAAGCCCTAAGTAAAGTGCAGAGAGGTGCCCTGGGAATACCTAACTCCTGGAGCCAAGACTTCAGCTGAGATGTTTTCCAGGCAGAAAAAAAGTTCAGGTCAGGAGAAGAGGCTATTTGAGGCAATGGGAACAGCAGATGCAAAGCTAAGGAGAGGAGCACAGGATGTAACCATGGCTACTGGTCATACATGGTTAGAGCACAGAATGCACTGTGGAAGGTGACATAAATGCACCTGTGGAGGTGACTGAGGCCAGCAGGAAGGGGCTGGCCCTTACCCTGTGGAAAGGCATGGAGTGGTTATGTTACATCACCATGTTCACCTGCTGGAAAGGTCCCTCGTGTGTCATTGTGAAGGAGTGAAACCTAGAGACTGGGATACCACGGTAGGAGCCTGAATGCATCGAGACAGCAGATGATGAAGGCTCTGCAGGGCAGGGTCTGTGAGTCAATGGAGGAGGCCATATATTCAAAGTTCATTTATAAAAGTAAAATCTAGAGTTGTATCAATCATTCAAGTTCATTAAGTTAGGAAGATGGCATGCGTAAAAACAAACGCCAGGTGATGTTACTGGATGAAGAGAGGAAATGTAAGACATAGCCAACTGACTGGCTAAGGGGCCTATGCATTGGGGTCTGAGGACACAACCACATGGAACTGACTGGTGAGAGCGAAAGTGAAAATGGTCATCAATAGTTTATCATATAATGTTCTAAATGGGACATCTTAAAGAGTAAAAGTGGGCACTAAGCAGTTCTACCGAGGCATAAACAGGACTGTAGTGGGTACACTGGCAAGTTCATTCCCTAGTTATCTAGGAGATGCCCTGTAAACTGTGAGCTTCCTGGAAAGGAGCTTCCTGGATAGACTCAGGAAATGCTTAGTAGGGCTAGAGAGAAGATTCTTGAATTCCTTGAGATTATATTCTGAGGATCAACAGGGAGGAAGTACAGAATGAGAGGAGAAAAAATGGTCTAAACTAGATCCATTAAAGTTGTAAATAGAAGACACCAGAAAGTCCATGTCTTAGCAAGGAAGGGAGAATGACTCTCGGTAGGTAGTTTACGTCCTCTCTAGGGTTCCTCTGGTCAATCACTGCTGCCTAAAGGAAGCAACAATGCAATTACTCTTCACTGAATATTCTGGAATAAGTGTTTTGTTTTTTAAAAACCCTTCCCTTTGTTTACATACAGCCTAACATTTTCAAAAATAATTTGACTAAAAACAGGAAATAGTTATTTAGAATAAGAAAGTTTTCTATTTATCCTGATTAACATCTAGATCCTGTGACTTGGTACTTTGAAGATACCTTATCTTTCTTTTATTTAAACAAGTTATACAATTTTGTGTGACAAGGAAAAACTGTAGTAAGTCCTATTGTTCTCTTTGAAGCAAAGACATAGAAATAAAGAATCCAAATGTGGGGGCTCCATGTAAATCCTGGCACATACTTACCTATCCAGGTCACCAGGAGAACTAGTGTGGCTGCAATGGGGTGAGAGAGTGTCAGATTCCTATAGAGCTAAAAGCTAATAATGCATGTCAGAATGCAATCCTAATACAATGTAGCAATGATTTTAGGATGGCAACAAAAGGGCTACCAGAGGACAGTGGGCCTGCCCAGAAATGACCTCTAGGATGCTGAAAATAAGTGTCTAGAAGACAGGTAAAAGTCAGATGTCAGGTATGCATTTGGGAGTAGCTATCACTGCTACAGTTAAAGCTGAAAATCTGAATAAACTCTTTAAAGAATAGGAGGAGGTAGCTGAGAATGGAGCTTAGGAGTGATGTCAAGGGAGAAGTAGGGAAAGGGCAATGTTCTGGAAGCCCAGGGAGAAAAGAATTTGCATTAAATAGTCAACATATTAAATATATTCAGAGAGACGGAACAGAAAAATGAGTAATAAGAAACCACAGGTTTTGGCAATTGATAAGCTAGAAATATAACCTATTCCCATAATCAAAAACTCATGCCATCCCCTAAATTAAAAAAAAAAAAAAAAAAAAAAAAACTGGGCATTTGAGTTTTATTCAGTGATGCTCAAATTCAGATAATCTCCTGAATTTGTTTCTGGTACAGGAACTGGACTTGCTGAAGATCTCATGGCAGAGCAGAGAGCTTCATGAAGAGTTCCTTTTTCTATTCACACAAAGTGATTGAAACAAAGAAAGATTTATCCTTGGTTCAGCTTTCTCTCTGAAGTAGACATAGGCCAGCTTGAGAGAGGTGCTTGTACTGCTAAAGACTGCATGGTGATTTGTATTAATTTCTTAACCATTAGAAAAGAGACCAACTACTAAAATGGAACAAGCACTTATGGGGGACTGTCTATGAACTGACCTTGGGAAATGTTTCACCATTTCCCAAGACTTAGTTTCCTCATTTACAACATGAGGGGGTTGGACTGGATCAGTTATGGTGCTTTGAGCTCTGAAATTCATATGGAAAGAAAGTTGCTTCTTGGATAATGATGCTGCTACTACCTATGAAGGCTGGACATGCATAGATTGCTATAGAGAGAGAAAAAAATTCCTGCTTTTTTATGCTCTGTGGTAAGAACAGACTCTCTCTACCAACACATTAATTCGTAACTGTAATTTCTATTTTTCAGAAAACTAGCCTTAGTAACTTAGTTGTGACTAGATAGTCCTAAAGAGTTATCCCAATCAAAATAGAAAAATTCTTTTAAGACAAATGATGGAAAAATATCTTTGAATACTTTTGACTGGGAAAGAAGAATGCACAGTGAAAAAAGTAGTGGAACCAGGCAATCTGGCTTTATTCCCAACCTCTATCTATTAAACCCTCTAGGATTGAAATATCCTAATTATAAGATAAACAGATTAGACTGGAAGATTAAATGTCCATTCCAGGGCTACCAAAACCAAACCTATTATTTTAATAGCTTAGAAATATGGGAATATTTTCAATCATGTGCCTTTAAAAATCTCTTTCCTCGTAAAAAATAATCATCTAACACTTCTTAAAGTAATAATACAAAAGAGTCATATTCTATGGGAGAAAGAGGTCATATTGTCCTTTACACAGTAGTAACAGAGCATCCACTGCTTGCCAGGGTCTTGGGAATCAATGTAGATACCATCTTTGATCATCAAAACCCCAGAGCTCATAATGAAGGAACTGAGCAATACTCTCCACCAAAAAAGGGTAACTCCTTGGGAAAAATTCTCTGCCTAGCAAGAGGGGCTCAGTAGTCCAATATTCCAAGTCAGAGATGCTCGAGTTTTCTTCTATTTTTACCTGCAGGTTGGATGCATGCACAACCTACTCCTTTCAGTAACATCTTGCAGTATAGAGGTTTTCTTTTAGGGATGTCAGTAGGTTTCAATGTACTCTTTCTATGTACTTCTTCACCACCAAATGAGAGTCACAGTCTTAGATTAACTGTGCATTTTCAAATTTAAACTATTCATGTTTCCCATTTTTGCCTCCTAAAAATTTTATGTCAGATGCTGCTGCATTCCATTTAAATCTATGTATGTATATCAAATTCTCAGAATTCTTCTCCTTTTGTTAAAGGATACAGTATGTGTTGGGGAGACTACTGCCAAAAAGTAGTGAACCAAATCTTGCCTTTTTCTCACTTCTTAAAAACCAAAATCAAAATGAACGGCCTTTGCAGGAGATCCTAACAGGAAATTACCCAGCCAGGAGCTCCAAATACACATCTCTAGGTACTTCTATCTGGAATGAACAAAACACTTAGATTCAGCATATCTAAAGCTACATTCTATTTTTCTGATTAGGGTGCTGGCTTTTCTTTGCTTTTTCCTGTAACGTCACTGTCTTTCCATCCAGCTTCCTTCCATTCCTGTGTCTGTTCTGTGTTCCATCTCTGGACACTTCTTGTCTACAATGTCTCTCAATATTTTCCTGGTTCACATCATCTTCCACCATTTAGTCTCTCTCTCTGCTTCCAATTTGTCCAGAATTCCAACTTCTAAATGTTATTGCTAAATTCATGAATTTAAACTGTGAAGCAGGTTATCTTTCCCCTTTTTCTAAAACTTTTCATTGACTTTACTTGCACTGGTAAATTGAGAACAAACTCCTTAACATCATTGAAGGCCTCATGCCTACAATGAAACTCCCAGTCTGATTTTATTTCTCGCTACTCTTCCTTAACTCACTTGAAGCTTTTTTCTACCTCCTTATCTCCATGTCTCCATTTTTACTTCTCCCTCCACCTGAACTACTCTGCTTTCTCAATGGTGAGTGGTACATTTAACCCATTCAGCAAATCCCCCAATAATTTCCATCTCCTCCAGAATGAGCCATCCCTAAGTCTAACATTGCTACAACTATTCTTTGAAGTATGTATGATCTTCTATTTTTCACAATTGTTGAATTTTTATACTATTTCAATAGCATGCCTATTATCCTTGTGTTAATTTTGTGTTTCTTTTATTATATACTTGTCTTATAACCTGCACACTTGCCACTAGACTAGGAGCAGAAATAAGCACAGCAAACATTATTATGCACACTGACAAGCATTCAGGAGCTTTCTAATGGCTTATTATTATTGCTAAAGTGATTTAGAAAAAGCATGATTTAAATAGAAAAAGCATACTTTTTAAAAAAATAATCAGTACTTTTTATACTCTGAGTGAAATCAAGAGCTCTCTCTTAGATATCAGTCAGACAGCACAGGTAGTGCAAAAATTTGACAACTGAGGAAACTGGATAAGATCAAAAACCCTGCAGTACAGGTGAGAACCCTGACCCCACTTCTAACTAGTTGCACAGCCTTGGAAACAAACAACCCAATGGACTAAGATAATATCAATCTTTTTCTCCTATTGTAGATGACATAAAATGTTCAAAATTACTCTCACATTCTTATTAATAGCTTTTGAATACAATAATTTTTAAAATTTCATGAAAGTCTCTTGTACATTTAAATTTTATAAAAAGTCTTATACCCTTGGTGATATATATCGGCTGGGTAGGCAAAAATTGTCAATTTGTACCAGTAGCTCACCATCAACTGCGGTGGTATCATTTGGGTCTTCAATTATTTGACTTAAATACACTCAATCCATAGCAGACAATATTGCCACTTATCAAATTACAAATGCAATGAGGCCAGCTGCTTCAGGACACACCTTAAAACCTTTTGAAGCAGCAATATGGGCAGCAGTCCAGCCTTCTCTGTCAGCGTGGTTAATGAGGTCTGCAGGAACAGCAGGCTTCGACGTGCCTTCAAGACAGTCTTCTCCCCCATCCAAGGCAAAGAAGCCTGGCTCAGGCACCTCCTCACTCAAACAGTCTCCAGGAGCTGGTGCTCTATGGTACATGAGAAGCTTGAGGCTATCCACATTACCAGCATCCACAGCTGCATGAACTGGTGTCCAACCATCCTGAAAATAAATGACCAGGGAGGGGGAAGGGGTCATAATAACATTAATGTTGAGAACAGTGTTATTTAAAGTCTATCTCTAAATGTTCTTGGGCATGGACCACTGAGCTGGGGAAAACAGGCATTCCAATCCTACCACCGATGAGCTATGTTCTTTGCTTGTGCCAGCTGCTGTAATTCCCACTGCTATGACTCATGTTTGCTGTTTTCTAACTGTTTCCACCTAATAGTTAACCATCTGGAGTGAGCAGGCAGTGCCCAGGTCTATAACTGAATATAATATATGATAACCCAGAAATCTCAATTTACTATTTTAAAAGAAAACAAACTTTAAAGAGAATTTTAAAAATATATTCAAGAATAATATTATTAGTAATATACTAAAAGAATGCTGTTATAAACCAGTTTTACTTAAAGGGCAGTGGCTCAACTCTAATCTTAAAAGTTTATGCAAACCATTCAAGAAGCAAATATTCTAAATAATAGGGGAAAACCTAGACATACAGGAAAAACAAAGTTGAATAATTTCATCGGATGTGGATGGGCCTCTTCTGAGTGTTCCATGATTGCAGAAGGATACTTATGCATATGAACTTAAGAAATGTTCCAAAAATTACTGGGTCCATTTCTGAGAACTTGTGTCTATGGAGCCCCTATAAGCTCATTCAGCTGGTTGGTAGAGCAGTCATGGTACTCTTTCCTAGAACACTTTCTCAGGTGGAATCCCCAGACCAGTAGCATCAATATCCCCTGAGAACTTTCTAAAAATATGGATCCTTAGTCTTTACCCTAGGATCAGAAATTCTGGGGAAAGTTGGGCCACCAACTTGTTCTAAGGTTATTAGGATGTACTGAAGTTGGACATGCACTATCTAGGGAAAAATCTTGAATCCATCTAGAGTATCTCATTTCTATATAGAAATTGGTCTGCCAACTACAAAGCACCCATTGTTTTTTAAACTTCTTAATTAAAAAAAAAAAAAAACGATTTTTATTTTGGCTTATTTTACTACCTTTATATTCTCCTTGACCTGATTTTGTCATGTAATATTTCATATTACTGTATTAAAGGTATTTCAGGGAGCTACAACTTTAAAAAATAGGGTAGAAGATAGAAAAACAGACAATAAATGGAAGCTATCTCAATTTAGGCTGTCAAACGGTCACTTATTGAAGCTGACCCTGGATGATGGGCCTTTCCTCTTTTTCTGGATCTCATACCAATAAAGCCCACTTGGCTAAGACAAGACCACAGCTGAGCAGTATCTAGAATACTGAACCCTTAGTCACGAGCCAGGTAAAGCAATTTCATGGCTCCTTCTTCACAGGATTGTGGGCACCAACACCTTGGTAGCAGTTTGACTTAGGTCCTAGAGTATAAGTGTTCTTGACCTTCCCTGATTTACATTACAAAGACAACATAGCCTTTTCTGAAAAACACTTTTCAGTCTTCCATTCTCCTCTGTTACTTTCTTATTAAAAAGCAAAAGACACGATTATTCCCTGAAGATCTCCTGACAATTATACTGTTCAATGCCTTAGCTCTAAAGATTTTTGTCCAGCTCCTCAATAACTACCTTTAGAGCTTTGCTTCTTTGTCCTCTTGTACAGAACATCACTTCAATTTTTATGTTACACTATTTATTTTTCATTCAATCTGCTTATATAAAATTCATTTACTTTTCATCTATAAGTTAGAATTTTAATAATGAATATATTGTGTAATCACCATAGACTTCTTAGGTAAAACACATAAAATAATAAGGAATTGGAAAAATAACTATTTCTTAGATTAATAATATAAATACAAAGTAGAGGATTTAAAAACAACTTTTAAAAAGCTTTAGCAATGAGGTTCAGTGGAAAATGTTTATATCTGTATTATTATATCTCTGCTGATATCATTAATTTTTGGTTCTTGTTGGCGAAATTACATAAGAAAACCCAAATCTAAGATTATTATTTGTTGAATGAATAGAAACTTACACCTCCATTGTCTCGTCTGATTCTGAAAGGAAGACAAAAATATTTGTTTTCCTGTTTTAAAGATAAATCATCTGAGGCTCAGGGGTTGAAGGACTGGTTAGGCTAATGGACAAGGCTTTGTATTTGGAAAGTGTCTGACTTCTATTTGATTCTCTTCTCTGCTAATTAAAAATGTTCTGTACATTTGTGATTTTTCAAAAACATTTTTGATCCATGTTTAGTTGAATCCATAGATATGAAATCCCAAGATACAGATAGTCACCTGTATTTGCTTTTCTAGATGTAGAGTTTGAAGAAACAGTACATACATGAGGGGAAGAAAACTGATACTTACTTGGGTTTTTACACTTCGGTCAGTGCCAGCTTCCAACAAGAGTTTAACACATTCTTTATTTCCATTTTTACAGGCCAGGTATAGAGGTGTCTGTCCTCCAGCAGCAGCATGATTAATGTGAGCATTATATGCAATTAATAATTCTACACACCTAAACACAAAGTAAGGATTAATTACATAAAAATTGAGTTTCACCCCTAAAGCATCACCTACCAAGATACTAAATAGACACACACAATGATTCGAAAGCAATTCTGCCTCTTCATACACATCTATTATTTCTATGTATTGGTTATTGTGGGTCTTATAGATATTTTCCTCACAAATCTAGAAAATATATTTTATTTGTTTTTATTTTCTTTTTTTTCTAGAGTGTCAGAAAATGGTGAACTAATACCTTTAGTCACAACTGAATTACTTGCACAAAAATTCAAAATAGTACATTTGATCAAGTCCTAAAATATGATTTGTGTCACTTCTCTTCAATCAACTTCTGAAAGTGGAATCCTTGGAACAGGTTTAGCTTGTTGGAATGAATGGTTTAAATATACTCTGTGTGTGTACATATACAAATACATAAATAACATATACGTATTTATATAATAAAAATACAATTTGTGGTGCAAAATAGTTTTAACCTTGCAAAAAGTTAGGCTGAGTCATTCTGAAAATTTTCACTTGAGAAAATATTTGCAAGTCGCATAGACAGTAGGGCACCATGTGCCTCCTCTATAAAAAGTAACAGGGAGGCTGAGAAAAGGGCTGCCTTAGACAGAAATGACAGCAGAGAAGTTATCCTGCCTCCAAGCAGATACTCACTGTCCTGAGAATCAAGAAGGAAACCAAGAAGTAAAGTCAAGACTTGGTGACACTTCTAAATCATAATCCAATGAAAAAGTAATTCACTTCATATTTTGTTAACACAGATGCATGGTTTGTTGTTTTGGTTTTCCTTTGCATCATCTGGTTTGTTTATATATATTTTCAAAACAAGTCACTGTTATTGATATATGTGTGTATCATACACATTTATTAACTGATTCCTGGATTTCTATAGTGTTCTTCCCCTTTACAAAGGGAACCTCCCGTTCTGTGACTATTATGCCCTGCAAGCAAGTGGCCCCACAGATTGCCTGGTGACAAGGGAGAAGCATAGCTCAGGAGACATTCCTTTTGCAGGATGGGGGTACATTCAAACAGTTACAACAAAATCAATGTTTATGATTGTTAATAATAAACTCAGGGTGATGAGACATGTTAGATATGCAGAAAAAATACAACACCATACCTCAAACTGATACATTTTGAATATTATGATATTTAAATTTATGCTTAATAATATTTATGTGAACCTTAAAACTCGTATTTTAAGAATTCTATAACTTGTTAAAGAACATTTCTATCAGGAAACTTGGATTAAAATAGTAAAAGTAGCTTGCATTTTCTACAATCTGCCATTTCAGCTCAGGAAGAGAAAGCAACTTAGCTTATTCAATTATTAAAATATGACCTTTTAAGAAGTACCTATTCATATTTTGTACCTATCTGACTTAGTAAGCTCCTGAGGAAATCACTGCTCAAGATATGTGCATTTTTAATTAATAGGCTTTCAGTTTATACTTGAACTATTTTTGCTACATGAGATTTCTGCTTCAATTTTTTTTTCCTTAACACAGCAAAACAAGATGAACACTTGGTATTTAATACCAAATAAATTGTCAGTAGTAACAATTATTACAAATAATATAATTCTATGTTTTTTCTTCTTTTTTTTAATGCCATCATAAGTACAAAAATTGTGTTTTGTCTGGTTGTTTTTACTTTTCTTTTTTTCTAGACTGTCAGGTAATGGTGAACTAATACCTTCTCCATAGCCCCTTATCTCACTGCAGGTTAATGTGCTATGGATGCTCTTCAACACACAACCTGGACACAGCATAATTTTCTTTGTCACTTCCCTCATTTGCAACTACTTAACTATTATCAAGAAGAAAAAATGTAGGATCCAACTTTGTATTCAAATATGTTTAGTGAATCTATTTGCCAATGGATTTCAAGCACTAGTTTACACATTTAGCTGGACCTAAAATAGGTGAGCAAAATACAAAGAGAAGTGATTTTCATAGAAAAGAAAAAAAAAAAAAAAAGAATGAAGAGCATCACTTACTCAAAATGTCCCTGAGCAGCTGCAGCACACAAGGGTGTGAAGCCATTTTTATCAGCAGCATCGACTTGGGCTTCTGCATTCAGCAGCAATCTCACACAGTCTATGGATTTTAATAGGAAGTCATTTAAATTCCCCATTTAGAGTCATGATGAGACAGATTCAATGCAAGCTGCAAACAGATTCTAAACTCAAAAGACCTCTCTCACACAGTTCATCTGACAATTCTATCCTGACAGATATGAGACTCCACAGACCTCCTTTCCCAAAAATGATGATGCCCCAAAACTCACCAATGAAGACATGATCTTTCATTGCTTTATGAAGAGCTGCTGATGAGTAAAAGGAATATCATGTGCCAGAAAAAGCTTTACCAGATTTTTCCACCATCGTATCCCAGAAATAATGTTTTTGAAGAGAGAACCAAATGTATTTACCAAATTGAAATATCATACTTTGCATTTAAATAGCCAAAAATTTTTACTTTATGATGTTCATTTAATCAAAATGTTTCTGTATGGTAGCCATCCTACAACTTACCTACATGAATGAGGATAAAAGTCCAAGAGAACTTTATCTAACTTAGAAATGAGTATCTCCTAGAAGACCTGTATGTTCCTTATGTTATGATATAGATTTAATTT
This sequence comes from Marmota flaviventris, assembly GCF_047511675.1. Lineage (NCBI taxonomy): Eukaryota > Metazoa > Chordata > Mammalia > Rodentia > Sciuridae > Marmota > Marmota flaviventris. The sequence continues at coordinate 45,171,921 of NC_092498.1, forward strand.
CTTTAGATTAAAGACAATTCCTACAGTGCATTTGAAGCAAAGAATAATTTCAAAATACTTTGAAACTACTGAACTATTAGCTCACCAGAATCTTCCATTTATCTGAATTAATCGACAATCATATGGCTCACATATGCAACGCTTTTAACTTTTGCACTTGCAGTCAAATTATTTCTTTTTCAGCACTACCATATGTTTTAGTATATTTAACTACAGGATTTGCATTTTAAAGAACATGAATAATTCCCAGTCTTTATGGATATGTCATTTGTAATTATATAACTTCTCAGTTCTCTGAAAAAAAGTCCAAATAACTATAAACTACTGTTACTACTAAACAATTTCAGACCCATCACTCTTCTTAACTACTAGAATTTTCCATCACTGTGGCATTCCCTAAAGCCCTGATGCTCTGACTTTCTTTCACATCAGGTATTTCTAACAGACAAATTAGGGCCATTTATTTCTGACCAAAGTGACTGCAGATGGATGACTTTATTCTAAAATGTGCTTTTAAATGAATAGACCTCAAGTTTCTACATGTGCATTTCAGTGTATATAAAACAAAGATTACTTTTAATTAGCTGCTGCAGTTAAAACTTTACATTAAGGAACTTACAATTTCTATTCTTTAATGTTTATAAAACATTAAAGCTCATGTAAAAAAAAAAAATCTATTACTACCTGTAAGAGAACATTGAAGCCAAAATGAGCATTTGTCTCATAACAGTGGTTCCCAGTGATATTGGCATTCCATCCTTTTGCAAGCGTGAGTTGTGGTATGAAAATCTCTCATCATTTTTACCTGCATGTCCATTCTTAGCAGCAGAATACAAGGCAGAATGGCCATCTTCACAGGAGTAATTAATGTCCAGTCCTTCTTCATTAAGCAGCATTGATAATAAAGTGACATTTCCCTGGGCAGCAGCTTGCTGAAGAAGGGTGGGCCTGCCAGCCAGGGGGGCAGGACCACCACTCATTAGCAAAGGGGTTAGGGAGGGTGACCAGCCTGCAGGTTAAAGTGACCGTCGTTAGAGAGTAGGAGCAAGGACAGGATACAGATACTATCATTCCTTTCTGAATCACACACACAAACATAGCAACGTGTATTCCTAGAGGATTATGTGGTTCCTAACATTATCAATCTGTTAATATTTTCTTAGCATGAATCTAATCTGTACTGTTATTTCAGCTCTTATATGTGCTGCTAATTAAATTAACATATGTGGTGATGAATTATTTTTAGTCATCAGTCTTACACAGTTAAGTGTTAAAGTCATGACTGGTTTTAGAAAACTAAGATGGCTGTTACATTTTAAAAGTTTAAATTCCTCTTTTGCATTGCAGAAGAATTTTAATTTTAAAATGATGTAAAGAATTCCTCAATTTCAACATCAGTCTGAAAAACTAAAACGGATACTTTTAGGCTTAAGGTAGAAATGATGGCAAGAAACAGATTTTCCTTTTTTAACCATGTTTCCAATTTATATGTACTCTTATAAATTTTATTCAAACCAATAATATGGGCCTAACACTGTCAAAGAGTCTGGTTTTAGTCCTTGAATACACTTAGTTGGGAATTAAAGTAACAGATGCTAACTGTTATTCACTATTAAGAGCTAAATATATAGGTATGAGTAGATCTAGAATACACCAGCACAAATATTCAATAACAGTCCTGAAGACTGTATCATCTGGCCATCTTTACAACAGGTTTAACAAACTTTTAACCAGCCAACAAAACAGGACACTCTATCATATAGTTTAAACAAAAGTCATGAGTTATCATGGTTAGATATTTCTAATCAGTATTTAGCAGCTTTAGAAGAGAATCTGTTAAGTGTATGAAGTCGGCTACATATAGTATGGAAAAGTTTCTGAATTGTTCCTTGATCAAAAGGCTGTAAAAACAGTAAAAATGTTTATTTAATGCGGTATCTATATATTTGTGTCTTTTAGGCTTAAATACAATGAATTTTCAAAATAAGTCATTCTGGTTTTCTCTTTGTAGAACTCCAGTACCTCTCTAAGTAATGTTGTGGACATGGGCACATATACATTGCTCGAGGTGGATTTTCCACATATGCAGGATTATATTCCACTTAGAAACACACATAGGTGAATATTTTCTACCCTTGTGCATTAATACTAGGATAACATTCTAGGTATATGCTTTACATTAATTTGTGTGTAATATTCAATTATTATGATTAAAACCTAAATTATGGGCTTTTGATTATTTTAATAAATATTAAGAAAATACATATCAAAGAAATTTCTCAGTTTTTTATAAAAAGCCTTTTAAAATAAAACAAAGACATTCGTACCAATATTACACTGCTTATTAAAAGCTGGATATTGTATCTTTATAATCAATTATTTGGGCCCATAAAAACTTTATTATTTTACCCTATTATTACTGTAGTGTCAGACAAAATTAAAATGCTCATACAATTAAGTATTTATATAAACTTAATGCTATTTTCCTATTGACATTCATTAGGTCTTCTTACAAAAGTAGTATGTTTACTTCATACTTACAAGAAGGCTCTTCTCTGGTACATTTTACCTTTTGTATTTTCTTTAAAACAAACAAACAAAAAAAAAACAGGCCCACAAAAATTAAATCAGTACTTATTAGAAATGGATGAAAAACAGAGAAATTATAAACACCAAGGAATGAAACCTTGTAAAGCAAATACAGGCAACAGCAAGGCATCGCACCACTGTCTTCTGCAGAAAGGAGGGAACATGGCTCACACTTTCAGCATCAATCTGCTTCCCCAACACACACACTCTCACACACTCTCACAATGACTCACAGATTCACATACATTCATACGCACACATATTGTCACTCTAGATCTCACGCATGGGGTCATGGTTATTGCTATCCTTTTATGAACACCAACATGCGTATATTGAACAGTTTGCTATTATTTTTGCTTTCATTTTTCTTTTTTTTTTCACCACAATTCTAGGCTTTGGGAGGAGACAATATATTTTTCAACTATCTTATATATACATAGAAATAATCAATTATGGACATACTTTGCTGGGAAATCCTATTTTAATGTTAACTGAAAGAAAAAAATATGTTATTGAGAAATTTTCTCATTCTTTAGACCACTCAAGAGTCTTCAAGTTATTATTCTATCCTATGAAACTATGGAAGACAAATCAGTATCCTGGTTTTCTTAGAGAGCTGCAAGATATTTTAAAAATCTGTACAAAAAATGCCTTATAAATATCATGTATTCTTAAACTTTAAATGTTAGATGCTCACTATCCTCTCCAATTTTCTCTAGCACAGACTTATTTTTATAAATCCTGCTATAAATATGGGAAAAATAAATTAAAACCACCACAAGACTACATTGCCTAAAATTCCAAACAAGAATAAAAATGGTAATACTTGGTTAACTGGTTTAGTAGTGACAGACCTATATTCACACAGCTACTCTAATGATGTTAGAAAGAGGCATTCAGCTTTACAGTGTCCCAAATGTTAGTGAGGGTAAGCACTGGGCACAACACATCATGGAGGGAACAGAGAACATGCAATGGCAGAGGAAAGAGATGTTGAGAACAGCTTCCGGCATCAGCTTCAGAGGGTGGAGAAGGTTAATGTCACAGCCTAGACATTTCTTATATTCTGGTTTAGCCTTCAAGCCAATCGTACATGAGAATAATTTTTAAAATACATGTTTAACTAAAGAAAAAAAATCTAAACCAAATTCAACAAAATGTGCCAAATAAACAGTAATAACAAAAAGAAAACAGAAAAGAAAATTCCAAGGGTATGGAAACTCAGCTGCCCAGAGTGCCTTACAGTTTAGGCTTCTGTTCATCTAACTCAAATGTGTTCATTTGACAAGTTCAGAAGGAACAAGACATTCTAATTCATTTAGAATTTAAAATGCTATTTTAAAATTTAACATTTGGCCATAAAAGTTGCCAACAGAATTTGGGTATTTTACAATGCAATCCATTAAAATGGTAATTTGTGTCATTCCAGTCAGTCCTCCTCTGGGCTTTAACTTAGTTTTAACTGTCACAGGCAGAAGCTGACAGGACACCCAGGATTTGAGAGTTTGAAAGATCATAGGATCTAGCATTTCTCCAAGGAGGGAGAGGCAGTGAACTGTTGTTTTAAAATTCATCAGGCAAGCTTAAGACATCCTTTGGTACTATAATTTTTTGACTTAGTGGCTTTCAATTTTAGATGACAAAGCTAATATTTCAGAGAGAATTTGCTCTGCCCAGTGATACCCAGAAAGGGGTAGAAATGGACTAATTCTGCCTTCTTATACTCAATTAAGTACATGTTTGATCATGGAAATGGGAACAGACACCTGCCAGGTATTTGGCAGTTGTGCTCTGTCTCTATTCCCTGCTCCTCACAAGTACAATGGCATTAGTGGATGTTTAGAAGGTTAATACCCTCCAACGGGCTTATGGCCTGGAGAGGCACAAGCTCGCCCAGGCACAGCCAGGTTAAGAAGCAGGATGCAGAGAGTTTGGGTGCTTCTAAGTTGCAATGGTTGTGGTGGCAAGAAATAGGGCAACTGGTCTAGGGGTGTAGCTCAGTGACAGAGAACTCGCCTTGCATGCATAAGGTCCTGGGTTTGATCCCCAGCACCACAGGGATGGCTGTGGGGGAATCTAAATGGAATGCAGAGTTGAAATCCTATATATCATTTGGAAAGTTCAGGCTGACCTACATCCACAGTGTACACAGTTAAACATCCCCATTATCTAAGTGCAATAACGTTGCTTTCAACCCCCAAACAGGAGGTGCTCAGTGTAGACTTGGCTGAAAGACTGAAGACCTCCAATGCCTTTCCTCTCCCCTAAGAAGCCACATCTGGTGACTGAATAGTGCAGAAACCTGTTATTCCACCAAAGGTAATCCTGCAAAGTTCTGAGAATACTTGGCCATATTGCAAAGAAAACAGAAAACAAGGAACCTGTTTCACATATCCTCAATGGTATTTCATTGGAACCACTATTTATATTCTCTTTGGCTTTCTGAACACAAGCAAAGAACATTTTTCAGAGTGGTTCTGGTTACTCTATCCCAAATTCCACAAATATACAACAAATTAATAAGAGTTCTCCATCTTTGAAAACTTAAAATCCTTCTGACAAAATGCTCCTCAGTCATAAATGTTGGTTTTAAAGCTTCTCTGCTGGAAACAAAGGGCCTCAGTGTTAGGCCCAAGAGCACAGGCAACAATTGGCAGAGCCTCACAGTATCAAAGAATAGACAGGAGGATCACAAGTTCAAGGCCAACCTTAGCCACTTAGTGAGGCCCTAAACAACTTCTCAAGACTGTCTCAAAATGAAAAAACAAAGTAATGGGGATGCAACTCAGTGACAATGTCCTTGGGTTAAATTCCCAGTACCAGAACAAAACAAAACAAAACACTGGCGAAATTTATGCATCTGGAATGTGTTCACAATCTGTGCAGTTATGATAAAGATCTGCCACTGCTCCAAATGTTTCTGGAACTTGAATTTTACAACAACCTAAAGATCTTAGGTAGAAATTCTTCTGAATGGTAGAAAAATCCTTGTTCTGAGATTAGATTGAATTTGTGACAAGTAGCCAACATTATTCCAGTCCATGAGGAACAATATTATTTTGGATGAAAAATATGGAAGGTTGAATGCTTATAAAAGACATCACAAAACAATACTAACGTCTATTCTCAAACAAATTCCCTCAAATGCTGGAAATACCACCACCACCATGGCAGTAAGATCACCTCTGTTCACTGACCACTTGTGCTTTTCCAGGCTCAATGTCATGCTCTGTGACATTTCTGATTTTCCTAACAACCACTCTCCTCATGAGTAGTATAAGTTTCACATTAAGGAAGAGAAAATGTGCTCAGTGTGGAAAAAAATCACCCCAAATGCAGTTTAAATGGCAGAGCCAACACAGATCTGAGTAACTTAAAATGCTGTTTCCAATTTTCAATTGTACTCCTTGAAATATGGATGTAGCCTGTCAAAGAATTTAATTTCAAGGAGACTATTTATAACTCGATAAATAAGTTCTGGTGTATTGATTGACCTCATTACCTGATAATCAACAAGTATAGTGTGCCTGTTTTTCAAATTTCCACTCTTAAGTTTTAAATGAGATACTTTTCAAACTCTCCTTTAATTTTTAAAGGAAAAGTGGCAACTACTAAGATGACTGGTAGAAGACTTCTCTGAAATGTCAACAAAACTTGGACATGGTAAAATTGTTGTAGAACCACACACATTTGCCCAACAAAGAACTAATGCAGGCTGGAGCTTAAGGAAGTGGTAGAGCTCTTGCTTAGCATGTGAAAGACCCTGGTTCCATCCCCAGCACTGCAAAAACAAAATCAAAAATAAACAAAACTAATCTGGTCATGCGGATACAAAGCAATGCTTCAGCTAGCAACCTACAACATAAGGGAAATAATCTAGTTCTTCTTTGTTCATCATTCCCAGAGTCAGTGACTTCACAAACCCCAGCTGTAATGGAAACCTTCTCTAACATGCCCACGTGCTGTTATCCATCTGTGCTCTAGTGTTGGAAGATGATAGCTTCAAACAGGGTAAATGGCTTCTGAAATAACCTAAACTTAGAACAGAAATTTTAAAAACATTCACACTCCATTTTTGAGGACAAGAAAGAAAAAAAAAAAAAAAAAAACCAACTTAATACCAAACTGATATTAAAACTCAGAATGTACCAATTACAGAACAAACCTAATCAATTTGATAATCCGAGTAGTGTTAGTAACGACTTAAAAGGATTTTTTAATGTCATCCCAGAAGAGATAGAATTGAACACAAACTGTCTGATGATCCATTAATACTGAGATCCTGTGAGATAAATATTTAATAAGAAGGGATATGCTTTCCTCCCATGGAAATGTTTTAGTCTCTCTAAATTAATGGCCTTCTTGTGCTTCAAACCACTATTTTCAGGTTATTTTAAAAGAAGAAAGCACTGTGCATAACGAAACCGCAATTCACAGAGCAAGATGAATCACCATACCCTGGAGCCTTCAAAGAAAATTACAAAAAAGAAAGAAGAAAAAAAATAAATTAAAAAAAAAGTTTTAAGGCAATATGAAGGAAATGAAGGCAAGGGAGAAGACAGGCCATGTTCTTAAAAGAGGTTGGAATATTCAATCCCTTTACCTGATGCTGTTACCAGGAGGCTGTCTGAGGATGAAGCACTAACAGGGTTTATGGAAGAGCAAGAGGCAGTGGTGGTGGGAATGACAAGGGAGCTGTCGGAACATGCAGGTTGGTTCTGTCCGGGGGTTTCAGCAGGCCAGGCACCCACCTGAGACGTGGCCAGAGCTGAGACAGCACAGCCTGCGGGTGGCACAGTTAAATCTATGGATGGTTTTGGTGGCAGCTGAGGGGAGGATGACTTAGGGAGGTTCTCCTCATTTATTACCCTGTTCCCTTGGGGCAAACTGGAGGGAGATGAAGCCACAATTTTGTTATCAACTTTGGCTCCTGCATTCGAGGCCCTGCTATCCATAATAACCTTGAGTTGGGGGTGTGGTGGAGAAGGAGTTTGGGAGAGCCCTGGCTTTTTTGGAGGGATAGGAGGAGGATTTCCTCTGTCAACTCGTGCTACACCAGGAGTCTTTAAACCTGTCCGACCGACAGCAGAGTAGGTGCCACCATCCCCCGTGGGGGACATTCCAGGTCTTGGGGGAGGACCCGCTTGAGGGCTTGTAAATCTTGACAGTGCTTGGGTCACGGTATTCCGAGCTAGTTGTTTGGCCACTAGGTTGTCACGACTTGTAGGAGAGACATCTCTTGATGGAGGACTTTGGGTAGTATTTCCATTTTGATCTGGGTCATTAGCATTACCCTGAAATCTAAATCTAGCTGCTTGGATTCTTGGGTTTAGACCTGGATGCAAAGATGCATTGGCACATGGTGAATGTAAACTGTGCATAGGTGGAGTCTGCGAGGAATTCTGAGGAGCTGTGCCTGGTGTCTGAGCAGTGAGAGGGGCAGCACTACTGGGAACTGAGGGTGTGCTACTTGTTAGATCAGGTGTTGAGCCAGTGCTGGGTCCATTCTCCTCAATTCTGCTTGCACTTGGAGGTGGAAGAGTGGGCAGAGAGGAGCCCATCAAGTCACCATGGGAAGCCTGCCTGTCAATACCTGGTCTGACCATTGTGGCACTGGTACACACATTCCCTTTTGCATTTGCAGAAGGTGTGGAGGGCTTCGCAGGTACAGTCAAAGGCAACTTCTTCACATGGTCAGTGCTTTCTGTCACTAGGTCTGTCTGGCAAGCAACAGACCTTGTCACAGGTCCCTCTGTTCCCACAGATATGGAAACCAAACGCCTATCTTTTGTCTTTCGTGGGAGAGAGAGGCTTGGTTTGCTGTCACTTCCCCTTTTCAGTTGCTCAATCATCTTCTTCATCTTGTCTATCTCCTCTTTGAGGTCAGTGGTGTGTGCTTCTTCTCGGCTCAGCTTGGCACGCAGCTGTTCCCGTTCTGTATCAAACTCAGAGAGTTGTTTTTCCATCTGAGCTTCCATTTCTGTGCTTCTCCGTTTCTCAGTGGAGAGTTCCTCTTCTAATTCGTTCATTTTCTTCTTCTCCTCCTCCAGTTTAGCCATGGCTTCTTCCAGCTTCTGTGCCTCCTCTATGACTTTGCCTGAGAGCTGCTTGCACTCCTTCAGGAGCATCAGGACCACGTGCTTGTTCTTACCCCGCTCCTCCTCAAGGCGGGCAGTCAGCTTCTTGTGCTCCTGCTCCAGGGCTTGCAGCTGAAGCTTTTCCATTTCGAGCTGGAAGATATTCATAGGGAAACTCAGATTAATAAATGGGATAGACTTTTTAATCACAGAAGAGCATCTTAGGAGATACTAATTGATTTTCTAACTATTCAATGGTTTGTGTTAGTAAAAATGCCAGTTTCAAAATGTGCTGTCGTAAAAAGACAACACTTTTAAAGATCCATTAAAATGAGAAAACAGCTGTAAATGACTATCAAAACCATCTAGGGTTACAATAGAATTGTTTAAACCTGTTAAAGTGAACTATAGAAAAATAAGAATAATCAGATGCCTTGAATTGCAGAATTCAGAAAGTTTTGTTTTTTAAAAACAGAGCTCTGTGAAGGAACTGATGATATTTTAAAAAAAAAATTAAACAAGGTTCAATGCTTTAAAATGACTAACCAATCTTTGAGGCTGAACTGATCGTGAAAAAGGCTGAAAACAGAGAACTTCAGTTAAATTTTAAGCTCCTGTATTTATTAATTGTATTACTTAGCTAAGTAATTTAACATGAGATTCTTATGATAGGTTATTTCAGAAATCTTATAAAATCATATATTGAGTTTTTGAAAACAATAGAGAGCTAAAGAATCATTTGATCAGCACTACAATCAATGTGAGTAAACCTAAAGTCTGACCCTGTGTCTTACTTACTCCTGCTCTCTATTTAGCTACCTCTGAGGCCTCCCTAGTGATTCCTGAACAAGGTTCTGCCTCAGGGTCTTTGACCTTGTTGTCCTCTCCGCTAAGAATCCCACCATGCATCTGCCTGAGGCAGTCCCACACTAAGGGTGTGTACTATACACAGGAGCAGTAGGGTGTGGGGCAGAACTCCAGCCCTTCCCTACTCATCAGGCTGCCCACACATGGGGCTCTATCTGCCTTTTCATTCACAAAAAAGGTGCTAACCATTCATCAAGCCACAGACCCTTAAGCTTTCTGCTTCCAGCAAAGAAACACCTTAGTTCTAATTGATAAAGTTAGGGAGCTTTTAAACACCTTTCCCTCTCCAGATGAGGTTTTCTAGTACTAACAAAAGCAACTAATAGCACAAAAGCCTGGCTCCTTTCTTTCCTTCAGGCCTTTGCTCAACTTTCAATTTTACAGTGAGGCCTCTTCTCCTCCCTCTTGTGAAAAGAGCAGTCCCTGTCCCCCAATGTACCTATCACCCCTATTCATTACCTACCTAGACTCATAGAATGTGACTTTGGGGGAACAGGGATTGTGACTTCTTTGGTGTGTACCCAAGACCTAGAACAGTGGCTGGCATTCAGCAGTGCTTAAATTGTTGAATAGATGAAAGAACATAGTTCCACAGAAATAACGAATGTCCAAATACTATCAGATGTTCCGGGCATGTGGACAGTCTTACAGCTATGTTCTAACACAGTCTTATGGGGTTCTCACATCTATCAAGAAGTTACAAACCACAAAGGACAGACACATCTCCAGCAAGATGTAGTAATAATATTGGCCCACATGCTTCAGCTGCCCGGCTAAAATACTTTCCACTGGTGGTCCACAAAAGGCTTTATGGTTCATAAACATTAAAGTAGATCTACCTGGTTAAAGAGAGGGAAGAAATTTTTTTCCTCTAGACATGCAGGGAGACCCCATTTTATTTTTTATTGTACTCTGCTGCACAGATAGATTTTTTGTTTGTTTAGCTGCTGTTTGTTTTTTTTTTTTTTTTTAATAAACAAATTGAAGGTGTGTGGCAATTCAGCACTGAACTAGGCTATTGGCACCATTCTTCCAAAAGTTCATATTACTGTTAGCATTTATTTGCAGTGAAGTGTTTTTATATTTCATACATTTTTTTCAGATACAATGCTATCACACACTTCTGATAGTGTAAATGTGATTTCTATAGATATAGAAGTTGTACAACTGACTTTATTTCAATCCTCACTTTATTGCAGGGGTCTGGCAGAATCTGTAACGTGTTCTCTAAAGAGTCAGTATTTACTGAAGTCAGATTATAAACATCGATAACAGAGGAAGGGGACACTGCCATGATCCATAGTTTCTGAGCATGTAACTTTGCTATGAAAATCCTCTACTCTATTCCCCTTGGTCAGTCTTGGGATCAAAAGGGGAAAATGTCTCATTGAGAAACTAGGGGTGAGAGATATTACTTATATGTGCTGGGGTGCTTCCTGCTTTGAAGCAGTTGCTGAATGGCATTGACAAATAGATATCATACAGATTATTAGAAATATAGATAATTTCTCAGGAATGATGACACATTCAGTTTATTCTACTGCATAAAATTCTGGGGTGACTTTATAAGTAGATAAGGTAGAACCTGGGAATCAGTTAGTGCAGTCACATAACATATTTACATACATATTTTATTCATAGAGGTACATCAAAAATTTGATGATTAAAGAATAATAACAACAATAATTTATGTTGATCTCAACCAAAAAAGTCTTATGGCAATGTAAGAAAAAGCACAAACCAGGTCAATCTTATGCTTATTTTTGAAATATAAAAATTTGTCTCTGAAGGTGAAAAAATATATATATGTTGTTGAATCTTAAGAGCTATGCTTATTTAACAAAACAACTAACTAGAGGCCAAGTTAGTGATTTCCCTAATGCCATCTAGCTAGTTAATGTTAGAACCAGAGTGATCCCTCACCACTCTACTTGCTTCAAGTGTTTCTCACTATATCACATACTTTGCCAATGGTATTTCTTCACTATGGATCATCATACTTCATTTTTTTTTTTTCTGAAGTCCTGGAAATTGAACCCAGGGACTCATACAAGCTAGGCAAGCTCTCTATTCCTGAGCTATATCCCCAGGCCATGATCTCATTTGTAAATTTTTATTTTGAGACAGGGTCTTGTTAAGTTTCTGAGGCTGACCTCGAAACTTGTGATCCTCTGCCTTGACCACCTGAGTTGCTAGAATTATAGGCATGTGCCTGGTATCTTATATTTTAGAATCAAATTGAAGACAGAGTTCAAATTGGAAAGTAATTCTACTTATCTGTGATATATAGAAAACTATAAAAGCAACCATAATTCTTTTGGCCATCAGTCATTCTACCTGTTTAGTTTCCTCTACCGTTTACTCTGGGGGACATTTCAAACCTTTGCCACTTTCCCCAAAACTTTATCCAATGACCACTTAAAGGACTCTCAGTCTACCTTCACAGAGTCCTTTATCAAGGCAATTCAAATTCACTCCCTCTTTGCATCCTGTGCCCTTCCTTAAATAAGCTCACTTTCTTTCTTTTCTTATTTTCTTTTTTCTTAATAGCCAAACTAATTTCTATGTTCTTCCCTTCAATCTTAGGGACAACAGTTTCTATCTGTTCAACCTTAGACTTTCCTTTAACAATAAACTTCATTTTTTTCTTGCCACATCTAGGATCTGCTCCAGCAGTAATCACACTGCATTATATAATATTAAATATCTGCTCTCTATAAGCTCTTTCAGTATAGAAATATGCTCCCATATTTAAAAGTTATTATTATATTAAAATATTTCTTGACTATTCTGGCAATAAACAGCTTTTGTGTTTAAGAGACTAAGAGATGTAGTATCAAGTTTTGATCCCAAACTTCTTAGTTGTGTGACCTTGATAAATTACCACTCTAAAGATTGGTTCTGTATAGCTCCCTTGTTTACACAATAGAGCATAATAGTAATTACTTTGTAGTAGTAAATGGAGAGGATGCATGTACCAAAGAAAACTGCAGGAGGTCATTGTTTGGGGCTTAGCTCCTATACTAAAATTGAGTCACTCACACTAGAGCTCCACATCACTACCCTGAAACTCTTAACTTTCCAAGAAATAGTTTTGGAGAGATAACAGTCAAATTTCTCCAATAGGCCAGTATCAATTGGCATGAAGTTCACACTGCTTTAGTTCGTACACAAAAGAAGCAACCTGATATTACCTAACCAGGTATTTTCCTGTTGTTCTGTCCCCTTGTTCACCTCCTTATAAGGAGAGTAATTCTGAAATAACCAATCTAGTTTCTGACCTTTTGTTTCTTCTTTCTTTGGACTTTCTCTGTTTATAAAACTGCACTCTCCTGTTTAGGAGTATAATTCGACAATTACAACATGTATCAGAGAACGTTCCATTACCCAAAAATGAAAAATATTGTTTACTAGATAATTTGCCTGTAGGAAATAATTATTAGCCCTTGAAACAAACTATAATGATTTGAAGGCTTGTGAAAGTAATGAACATAGTGGAAATGGTAAGAGGAGTAAATCCTCCTATTAGAACTCAATATAGCATTGGGTGAGACTTGCCCTTGTGTAGCTTTTCAACTGGTGGCCATTCTCTATCCTGGTAGTGCTGGAATCTGAGGCTTAAGCACAAAGCACCACCTGTATCTACTTGAGGAATGAGAAAATGCAACAACGGAAGGAGGGCTGCCACAGTAAACTCCACTAGCATCCTTGGTTGACTCTTGAAATGCACATTAACAGTACAGACCACACAGAGAATGACAAGGTGGCTGCTGAATGGCCAAGGGAACCGAGCAAAGATTTTGGCTGTTACAAGCTGCAGAGAGACAGAGTGTAAAATTATGAATCTAATCAGGGTAACTGCTTACTAGAACAAAATGCAAATCTTTCAGAAGATAACAGAATTCAGAATCTGTATTATGTCATTCTTAATGTCTGAAAAATGATAAAAAGAAACATCAGATATGCAAAGATATTAAGAAAAAGCCCCAGTGATCTAGTCTAGAGAAAAGCAGTCAATAGAAGCCAGGCCCAAAGTGATTTATATTTGAATTAGCAGATAAAAACTTAGAGCAGCCATTTTCAAAGGAAATACAGTCATATCATAAAGTTGAAGATTAAGAATTATTATTAGAAATAAAATATGAATGTAAGAAAAATCCAAAAGGGAAAGAGAAGTGTATTTGAAACTAATCATATGACCATAAGACAATAAAATGTTTCCCTCCAGACTTAAAATTTCAAGAAAGAAAGAAAGAAGAAAATGGTCAAAATGAGTGAAGAAGAGGAAATATAAAACCACCAAATGGAAAAATATAGAACTAAAACATAAAATATCTAAAATGAAATAACTCAATAAATGGGTTTAGCAGATTTGAGAGAACAGAATAAAAAGGAAAATATTTTAAAAATACTGCAAAAGAAAGTATCTAATTTAAAGAACACAGGGGAAAATTTATTGAAAAAAAAAATGAATAGCACCTCAGTGATCTCTAGGGCAATATAAAGTGATCTAAATTCTAAGTAATTACAGTTTCCAAAAAAGAATATAGGATGGGAAAAGAAATATCTTAGAAGAAAAATGGCCCCCAAATTCACGCATTTTGTGAAAAGGCAAACTATTAAATCCAGGAAGCTCACCAATCCCAAAGCATGATAAATATCAAGAAAAGGATACATAGGTACAGCACAGTAAAACTGCTACAAATAAAGATAAAATAATCTTAAAAGCAGTCTGAGAAATAAAAAGAACTTATAAATATAAAAAGGAAAATACTCTAAAATACTTCCAGAAGTAAAAAAAGTAATGGGCAAATCTTAACAATTTTCTCTTATGAATAAAAAGCTTAGGTTGAAATAATTCCTAAGTCTATACAGAGCTGAATAACTCTATAAAAGTCACCTGGACATTGATTTTATGGATCAGAATACATGAAAACTATAGAAGATGCAGTCTTTTTAAGTGCACTTGCTGAGTTCTTAAAACTACCTGTAAATTTCAAAAGGTAAACATCTTACAGAATATGTTCTCTGGCCACAGCAGAATTACAAATAAAGCACAATCTATCAAGAAAACTGAAGATTGAAAAGTAAAACAACTTGTTTCTAAATAGTACAAGGTATAAGAGGAAATCACAAAGGAGACTGGAATATATTGCAAGCTACATGAAAATAAACATACAATATACCAAATTTGGGGGATGCAGTGAAAACAGCACCTCAGGCAGCTGGACATGCTTACATGAAAAGAGTTACCTCAAATCCATCAGCCAAGTTTCACTTTAAGAAGCTAGGAAAAGATGAGCAAATTGAATCCAAAATAATTAGAAAAAATAAAAAAAGAAATCAATGAAATAGAAGAGAGATGATATAAAAATAACAGTCAAAAGCTGTTTCTCATCAAAGAGTCTATAATGTTTTTAAACAGCTTAAAAAACACATCAAGAAACAGAAAAAAAACACAAGTTACAAATAGCAGCAATCAGAGAGGATATCATAGCAGAATGAACAAATATTAAAAGAATAATAAGATGTAACTTTGTGCCAGTAAATTCAACAAATCTAAAACACATCAAATTTCTCTGAAACACAACTTTCATAATTAGTATATAATGACAGAAAATTGAAATTGTCTTTGTTTTTTAAAGAAGTGGAAATTACTACAATAAACTTTTCCCCAAAGAAAATTCCTAGCTTATAAGGCTTTACTAGTGAAGTCTACCAAATATTAAAGAGAAATGGAGCCAAACTTGTACATAGTCCTTCAAAAAAAAAGGGAAGAAATGTTTTCAATTAATTTTATAAACCAAAAGTATTTTTCATACAAAACCCCAAAATTTATATTCTTAATTAATATAAAAAATACCTTCCTGAACACAAACTCAAACCCCTTAGCAAAACAAGCAAACCAAACCCAGAAACATGTAAGAAGGGTAATGAAATGGTAACTCTGTAAGATTTACTTCAGGAATACAAGTTGTGTAAACTTTTAAAAATCAATCTATGTAATTCATCGTATTGAAAGAATTAACAGAAAAAAAAAAAAACATGATTGTGTCAAAAGATGTAGATATACCATTTTAAAAAATCCAAACCCCATCCATCCACGATAAAAACCTTTCTACAAATAATAGAATCAAGGATATAAATGGTTATCTATAAAAAGCATAACTAACATTATATTTAATGAAGAAATGCCAAATATTTTCTCCCTAAGAAAGAAGAAAATGAGGCCAGCACTCACTACTTGTGACATTGTACTGGAGGCTCTAGTTGTTGTGATGATGGGGGTCATGCAGCCAAAGGTAGGCAGGCAAGATGGCAAGTATTTGGAACGGAAGAAGTAAAATGTGTTCTATTTACATATATCATGATTATTCACTTAGCAAATCATGTATAATGTGTGAAATAACTGCTAGAATTAATAATTTAAAAGACAATAGGATACAATGTTAATATACACAAATCAGTAGAATACCTTTGTACTGATGACAAACATCTGGAAGAGCTTTTTTTTTATTTTTAATTTGATGAACAATAGCTTCAAAAAAATAAAATACATAGAAATAAAACTAATAAGACTTGTAAGACCACTACATTGGAAAATAAGAAAACAGATTGCTAAGAGAAGTTAAAAACTAAGCAAATGGAGAAATTTATACTATATTTGAGGGGTGAAAGATTGAATTTTTTTATCATGTCAATTCTCACAAATTTAGTGTAAAATTTAAATAAAATTTCAATTTCTGCATATTTTTGGAGAAATCAGCAAACTAATTTTATTTTTTAATAGAAGTCCAAAGGACCTAGAATTGTCAAAACAACATTGAAAGGAAAAAAAAAGGTTAGAAGACCCCCGCACTTAAGAATTCACTTTAAAACTACAGTCCTCATTTCCCTGAGTTCTAGTACAGGCAAAACTAACCTATGATGAATCTTTAGAGATTGCCTGACTTGGGGGCAGAGAGTTAAGTAGGTAAGTCCTTTAGGAAATTTCTTTTTTCTTTCTTCCCTCCCTCCCCCTCTTTCTCTCTTGGTACTGGGGATTGAATCCAGGAACATTCTATCACAGAGTTACATCCCCAATCCCCAGCTCTTTTCACTTTTTATTCTGAGAAGTTCTTTAGCAACTTATTCTGCTAAGTTGCTAAAGCTGGTCTCATACTTGAGATCCTCAAGTCTCATGAATCACTGGGATTACAGGTGTACACTACTGTGCCCAGCTTCTCCAGGAAACTTTCTGTGGTGAAGGAAAGATTCTGTGTCTTATTAGGAGGATTGCTTTCAAAACTCATCAATGTGTACTCTTAAGACATATGTAAATTTTTTCCTTAAAAATTAGTAAACAAAACTCAGGAGGATGAGACAGGAAGATCATAAGTTCAAGGCCAGCCTTAGCAATGTAATGAGGCTTTCAGTAACTTAGTGAGACCCTTTTTAAAAATAATTTTAAAATAATAAAAAGGGCTGGGTATGTGACTCATTGAATAACCAAAGCAACCCTTAATGAGAAAAGTGAAGCAGGAGGCAGCTCAATACTATGTCTCAAATTATATACTACAGAGCTACAGCAGTAAGAACAGCATGGTATTCACACCAAAGGCATGGAGACCAATGGAATAGAGTGGAAGACAACAGAGACAAATCCAGATAGATACCGTTATCTCATACTTAACAAAGGGGCCAAAAACATACACTGAAGAAAAGAAAGCCTTTTAAACAAATGGTGCTGGAAAAACTGGAAATTAATAGGTAATAGAATGAAATTTAACCCCTATGTTTTACTCTGCGCAAAACTCAAAAGTGTATCAAAGACCTAGGAATTAGACCAGAAATCCTGAACTGGCTAGAGGAAAAGATAGGCCCATCACTCTAACATGTTGGCTCAGGAACTGACTTCCTTAACAAGACTCTTAAAGCTCAAGAAGGAAAATTGATAATCAATAATTGGGACGGCATCAAATTAAAAAGCTTCTTCATAGCAAAGGAAACAATCAAGAGCATACAGAGAAAGCCTACAGAATGGGAGAAAATCCTTGCCAGCTACTCCTCAGACAGGGCCTTAGGATATAGAGACAACTCAGAAAATCTTAACACCAAAAAAACAAATAACCCAGTCAATAAATGGGTTAAGGAACTGAACAAACTCTTCACAGAAGAAATATGAATGGTCAACAAATATATAAAAAATGTTCAATATCTCTAGCAATTAACAGAAATGTAAATTAAAACTATACTGAGATTTCATTTCACTTCAGTCAGAATGGCAATTATCAAGAATACAAGTAACAATAAATGTTGGTGAGGATGTGGGGAAAGAGTACACTCATACATTGTTGGTGGGATTGTAAATTGGTGCAAACACTCTGGAAAGCAGTATAGAGATTCCCCAAAACCTAGAAATGGAATCATTATTTGATCCATTTATCCCACACCTCAGTATATATCCAAAGGATTTTAAATCAGCAATTAAAGAAAATGACTTTATGGCTTTTGCCAGTAAATGGAAGGATCTGGAGACTATCAATGCTAAGTGAAATAAGTTAATCCTAAGAAACCAAAGGTTGATTGTTTTCTCTGATATATGGAAACTAATCCACAATAGGGTAGGAGGGGATGAGATTGTAAAAACAGGAATAGAAATTCAGTGGAGTAGACAAAGGGAGGGGAGATAGGAAAAGACAAGACAATGGAATGAATCTGACATAACTTTCCTATGTACGTACATGAATATACCATAGTGAATCTCAGCATTGTACATCCACACAAAATTAATTTAAAAAAAATAGCAATGGGTAAATGACAGAAAGACCAGTAGAGCAGAGGGAAGGGGTCAGGAGAAGGGAAGGAGAGGTACTGGGGTCTGAGTTAGAACAAGATATATTCCATGCTATGTAATTATGTCAAAATGGATTCTAGTGTCATGTATAACTAAAAAGAACCCAAAAAAGTGTAAAAAAGAAAAAGAATGTAGTGTTACTGGGAGAAATAGCTAACTCCTTGGGTTGCATTAGGGAAAATATGAGTTTGGAGTATTCTGATGCAAGAAATTTAAAAAGTACTTAAAGAATGATGAGAAAATATCAAAAGGAAAGAATGGCTAATCTGGGATTATTTTGATAAACAAAATAGTGATAGCAGATGGTTTTCTAACTCGCTGAACAAGAATTCATGACTCTACACCTAGGTAGATAATAAACAAGTGAATGGTGAAGGGGGACAGTAGAATGTGAATAATAAATGTGGAAGGAATGGTGGGATTGAAAAATCACCAATGATTTCTAAAACTAGTGGGTGAATAAATATGTAATAAGAGGATATCTGCAGAATCTCAAGGTATTTCCCTTAAGTTACTTATTAATTGCAAAAAGAACAATAACTAAGCAGTGGGAAAAGCTGGCAGACAACACCTTAACCAGGTGATCAATGTTATCACCAGATGATTTAGTTTAGGAAACACCAAAATCATATGCTTTTGAACTGTCATGATACAAGATAAAGAATTCAACATCACTTCCATGGTATTCCCACCCGAAATGCACTTACTTGATCTAATCACTAGGAAGCACTGGACAAACTGCTATTGAGGTTTTACAAAATACATAGCCTGTGCTCTCCAGACATATAAAAATAAAAAGTTTAAAAAAAAAAAAAAAAGAAAATGGGTGAGAAACTGTTGCAGCTTAAAGGAGATTAAAGAGAAATTACATCTAAATGTAATGCATGACCTTGAATTAGAAAAATTAAATGAAGGTCATTACTAAAACAACTAATGAAAATTAATGTGGCTATATTACATAAAATACTGGTATCAGCGATAATTATCCTGATTTTGTAAAGTGAATGGTGATTAGATAAGAGATTATCCCTGCATTTGGGGTAAACACTACATCTCTAATTTACTCTGCCCAACATTTCAAAAAAAAAAGCATGTGTTTGTCTTTGTGTAGAGGAAGGAAAGGGAAAATAATAAAGTAAATGGGGCAAAATATAAATAACAGATTCTAGATAAAAATATGACATTATACTATTGCAACTTGTTCTATAAACTCCAAATTATATCAGAAAAAAATTTGAAATAAACAAGGTGCATATTGGAAGAAAGACATCACATAAGAAATAGAAATGGTGACCCTTTAAATATAAGGAAGAATCTCTCTCAAAGATAAAAACTAAGGAGGATCAAGAAGAATGACTTTGTTATACATTAAGAAAGTTCTGACTCATCAAAAAATGACAAGTCTAAAACCTACTGAGACACTACTATGAGAAGGGGAGAAAATCAGTTGATGCAGGGGATTTACAAGTCTGAAGCATTCCCATGGAAAAGCAGGCACAGATTGCTATAGCGGGGAAAAGATAGCCAATAAAAATTTCCAAAAAATAGGTACCAAATGGCACTGAAAACAGAAAGACATTTCATTAAAAATGTAGTAAGTGGTGCTGGGAATGTGGTAAAGTGCTTGCCTAGCATGTAGGAAGTCCTTGGTCTGATTCCCAGCACCATACCAAAAAAAAAAAAAAAGGTAAATATTGATGCCATGTTTTTAAAAAATTTAATATGGTGAATTAATATTGAAATTATTCTTCTTTGTCATTGCTCAAAAGCCTGGTCCTAATTCTATTAAACTGTATGAGCTCGCAGAGTTTCTCAAACAATATATATATATATATATATATATATATATATATATATATATATATATATATATATATTCTGCTAATAATTAAACTGAAAGATCTTAATTCATTGGTTTATATTTCCTCATGTTTATTCTCCATAATACGTAGGGAAATGGCTCATTTTCAGCAAAATCCTTTCTGTAGCCTCCAATTTTTTTTTTTTTTTTTTTTTAGTATTTCTTGTTTATTGTTGGTTGTTCAAAACATTACATAGTTCTTGATATATCATATTTCACACTTTGATTCAAGTGGGTTATGAGCTCCTATTTTTACCCCATATACAGATTGCAGAATCACATCAGTTACACATCCATTGATTTACATATTGCCATACTAGTGTCTGTTGTGTTCTGCTGCCTTTCCTATCCTCTACTATCCCCCCTCCCCTCCCCTCCCCTCCCCTCTTCTCTCTCTGCCCGCCCTACTGACATTCATTTGTCCCCCTTGTATTATTTTTCCCTTTCCCCTCACTTCCTCTTGTATGTACTTTTGTATAACTCTGAGGGTCTCCTTCCATTTCCATGCAATTTCCCTTCTCTCTCCCTTTCCCTCCCACCTCTCATCCCTGTTTAATGTTAATCTTCTTCTCATGCTCTTCGACCCTACTCTGTTCTTAGTTACTCTCCTTATATCAAAGAAGACATTTGGCATTTGTTTTTTAGGGATTGGCTAACTTCACTTAGCATAATCTGCTCTAATGCCATCCATTTCCCTGTAAATTCTATGATTTTGTCATTTTTTAATGCAGAGTAATACTCCATTGTGTATAAATGCCACATTTTTTTTATCCATTCATCTATTGAAGGGCATCTAGGTTGGTTCCACAGTCTTGCTATTGTGAATTGTGCTGCTATGAACATCGATGTAGCAGTGTCCCTGTAGCATGCTCTTTTTAGGTCTTTAGGGAATAGACCGAGAAGGGGAATAGCTGGGTCAAATGGTGGCTCCATTCCCAGCTTTCCAAGAAATCTCCATACTGCTTTCCAAATTGGCCGCACCAATTTGCAGTCCCACCAGCAATGTACAAGTGTACCCTTTTCCCCACATCCTCGCCAGCACTTGTTGTTTGACTTCATAATGGCTGCCAATCTTACTGGAGTGAGATGGTATCTTAGGGTGGTTTTGATTTGCATTTCTCTGACTGCTAGAGATGGTGAGCATATTTTCATGTACTTGTTGATTGATTGTATGTCCTCCTCTGAGAAGTGTCTGTTCAGGTCCTTGGCCCATTTGTTGATTGGGTTGTTTGTTCTCTTATTGTCTAATTTTTTGAGTTCTTTGTATACTCTTGTAGCCTCCAATTTTGATGTTTTGATCTTTACTGATATATTTTGACTCTCTCTCACTTAGCCTTAATATTATAGGATCTTTGTGAGACAAGAACTAGATCAATCTTCCACATGTAAAGGTATTATAGCTGGTTCTTTTACTTATATCACATGAGCAAGTTTTTGTTTTTCTCCTCTAAACTTTTGCATTTTATTGGGGTCACAGCACTATTGGGAGAGGTATGTTAAAATCTGTATCCTTCCATCAAAAATGCTCTGAAGAAATAGCAAAATTAAAAAAAAAAAACTATTAAGAATTTTAATTTTTTCTAGCATTTAGTACACTAAATACGAAGTGCCCAAGTCTGGGAAGCAGATCTCCAAGTGGCTGCCCAACTTTGAGAGGTGTGTAGCACAGGGGTTATGTATGTGAACTCGGGAGGCTGCTGGCTATGTTCAAATCATTAGGGAGTTGTTTAAATCATCTATGGCCTCATTTTGCTTATGTCTAAAATGAGGGCATAATAACAGCTACTACATAATATCCTAAGGATCTTATGGGTTAATTTGATGGAGAACAGCATATGCTAAACAGATGTCCTGTTGGCACATTATATATATATAAGTGTGTCCCGTAAACTCACTAGATTTGACATAATCTCAAAATGTCCCCACTAAGAGTCCTTAATTCTGGCCTATATTAACTTTTCTGATCATCAATAAATTAGCCTCATTTTAATATCTTTACTAACAAATTTATAAAAATTGTTCAGTTCACCACATTTACTAGTGGTAAATGTGCACTTGTTTAAATTGGAATGATCTGAATATTAGTTATGCTCATACCCTTTATTGCAAGCAGTGTTTTAAGTAATGTTTGAAGAAAAAAATCCATTCAATTGCCTATTATGTACTAGGAACCACATTATACACTCCTAAGAATGTAAAACTCCATGATCTCCATTTATTTGATTCTCTGACTCTCTGAAAATTTTAAAGAGATAATCTAAATTAAAAAGGAGCCAAAGTAACGAAAAAGCTCTAATAATAATAAGAGGACCACAGTATAGGTACGCCACTGAAATCCAGTTTTCTTTGTTATAATACTGTTGTCCAGTTTATACCATCTACTCAGTAGCTTTCAAGTAGGGGCTAAAGGGAATTTTGCAGAGTAGTATCACCAAACATTCTTGCAAAGAGCAGTGGACTGCGGTGGAAGAGCTGAGAGGAGCTAACACAGTTTGTTGGGTGGTGAGAAAGTAGGCGGTGGCTCCCAGAATAGCACAAGACTAGAAGCCATGAATGAAGGGGAACACACTTTCACAGAATGAAAGGGAAAACTACGTAGGTGAGAGCAGGGCAGCAATATAAAGACAGTTAGCTCTAATTCAAAGTGGAAAACAGAGAGGAAAGCAATTATGGTCATTTATGAAATGAGAAAGCACAGCGCATGTTTGTCGCAACAAAAAAATTCTCCTATAACTACATTCCTTATTGCTTCCTTGGATCTCTCATTATTCATGGCATCCTTGTCTTCCTCTTCCCCTGGTCACCCCATAACTTTTCAATATGGTAAACAAATGAATCACAATAAAATGTATGAAAATATATTTTCCCTTCCTCTTCCTATCAAGGTCAATAACACCAGTCAGCAATCTGGGCTCCTCAATTCTCATATTCCCCTTCCTCCTAACCTAGCGCATCAAGAGAAGAAAGATAAGCCCTGGGAGCAGGGGGTTTGGCTGCTCTTTACATGGATCAGGCAAAATGCTCTGTCCTCAAAATCCAGCTCACAGCCACAGACCTGAGTCTGCAGCTCTCCTTTAGTAATTGTTCTGCAATGCTCCTGAGAAATCAGAATGCATTTTGAAGTTTAACAATGAATTATACAAAAGTGAGCTGTAGTAATCATTCAGGTACAGAAGAAAATACAGAAATGAGCTAAAACAAGCATTCACATACAAAAACGTGCTAAATATTTTTTCCTAAAAATGTCATTATAGATGATTCTCTACCATGTTATTATGGGATTAAATTATAGAAAGTAATTTAAAACTAAAATATATTCATATGTGTGATAAATGGAACCATTGCATAGTGAAAGAGAAAGCACTGGATACAGATGGCAGAATGAAGTGGTTATTTATAACAAGAAGAAAAAGTCACATGAAATAAAATGAACAAAACAATTTGTTCTTTTATGGCCCACTTGTCATTTCTCCCATTGTCTAACACTGGAATATGTTCCTGGTAGAATTCTCCACATAATAATTATTCCCTACAGAATATAAATATGTTAAATGGTTACTTTTCTGGCCTTCCATGCAGCTAGGGAGCCTGTGGCCTAAGGTTGGCAAGTCATATATTGCCTTGGGCTTCCAATAGAAAATAAATGATGCAAAGACACAGGACTGTAGAGGCACACTCCAGATTCTACGCAGTGATGATGAGAGGCTGTCTGGCATCATCAGGGAAGAGGGGCAAGCTGCAGCCTCCAGCTCATCAGCAGAAGCACCAACTGCTGGAGACTAGCTTTGGAAGAAACATCTGCCTATGATACTGGATGTTAAGAGCTGACCCCCTAGCGGTCCAACCATGATGAACCATGCTATAAAACAGCTGATATTTCTGTAAGCCAGTCAACAAATATCAATGGGCTTTGGCTTCACTTGCTTAAAACTAAGAATCCTATCAGAGGCAACTACTGTCATGCAACTGGCCTAATTATACAGAGCTGTGACCTGGAAAAAGCTATATCTAACACACAGTACTATCATTAGCTATTTCACTGGTGAAAAGATCTGCTCTTCCTCTGAATTCCCTAATTATTATTGTGACTTCTTATTTTTAAAGGCTTTGCTCAAATTTCCTATTTCAGGACTAGAAACAATGCTTTCTAAGTATGAATAAAATGCAGAAATATATGGATGTCCTCCCTATTTTTCAAATACATTAGAATAGAAGCCCTATTAGAGGGTGATGCACAAGATGAAAAATAGAAACCCAGAAACCCACATATCATTCCACCCTGGGTTCCTGGCTCAAAACATGGAGTAGATTACCAGAGGCAAAGTTCCCCATGACGATTACTCATTAGCTTATTCAGAGTGGTTTAACAGGCTCAGCCCATTTGCCAAATTGACTCTTGCCCAAATTTCTCTGGCACACAAATTACCAAACAGTTAACCCTCCTATTAGTAGTCTCAGCAGGAACTTATGCATGAATGAGCACAGGGCTTCTTCTCTAGCCTTGAGAGGCCAACCAGAGCAACACTGAGGCCAAATGTCTTAGTATTACCAAAAAGATATGACGTGTTAGGTAATAAATACTTGAATTACAGATAATGGGCTTTGCTTTCCCAGCCTTTCGCTCTGGCTATGATTTAAAGAACTGAACTCATTTAAAATAATTGATTTTTTTTCCTTATTGCTTTTAGGTTTCTAAAGCTGCAATTTACTCTATATACCAGGGTACTGAAGACATTTGGCTAAAAAAAAAAAAAAATATATATATATATATATATATAGAGAGAGAGAGAGAGAGAGAGAGAGAGAGTGTCAGGATTAAAGGTGACAGATAATTTTGTTGTTTAAAAAAAGAAAGATAACTTTGGGGTTTCTGCTTTTATCAGGTGATGAGATATTTTCTTGAAAGATACAGGGTAAGAGTATAAACTGCCACTCTTCTGAAACACTGTAATCTACTGGAATAGAGTATTATTTAAAGATAAAAAACAGCATTTCCTGTCAAAAACAACCCTTCACTGAGACTATACAGCCAATGAATCTGGCCATAAAGGACTCCTGTATCCCTGGTATACATGGGAGGCAGATGCACTGGCTCATCTTATATTAGCCTCTCAGGGTTCACAGGACAGGAACGATTTCCTTTCACTCCCAGCCAGGTTGGAAATGACCCAGTCATTCAGAAACAAACAGGATGTAAGTTGATTTAGAAAAAAATTAGCCAGATAATAAAATCTTTGACTCAACTAGAAATGGGTTCTTTATTTTCTCCTAAAAGAGAGAGGATAAATAAAAGCAGGACTGAAGTAAAATTGAGGCAAGTATGCATTATTTATATATTAAATGAAAAGAAAATATCCTCCTGATTTTTGATAATACAGCACAAATTGCAGTAGAAATAATTTATTATTATATAGCTCATTTGACATGTTAAGAACATAATTAAAATGTAACCCATCCAAGAAATATAAATGAATTTCAGTGACATCAGCTGAAATAAACTGGCTTCTGCTTGTGCGGTTTGTGGGGAGTTTTTAAACCCTCCAGAGACCTTGGTGGTTGTCTGCAGAGCTTGGTGGAGGGTTTGCTAAGTGTGGTTGACTGCAGGGCTTGGTGGAGGGTTTGCAAAGTCCAGAGTACAGTGACTTTGCCTCACATCATAAAGGCAATTCTATTCTTCACTATTTTAGTCAGTGCTTTTGTTTTCTACCATGTAACATACTGAGGAAAATGTTTGCTTTATTCAGCGCCTACACCAGAATGTTGGCATTCATATGTTAACTAAAGACCTAATTACAAGGAAAAGACACATGCGTGTTCAATGATATTATCATAAATATTGACAGCATACTGCATTCAGGTTGTGTGTACATCAGGTGTTAAATATGAGATATGAAGAATTCTCTGAAAAGGATAAACATTTTAATTTGTACTTTAATAATGATTGGGGAAAACATTAGTTTTAATTTAATCATACCAGGCAGCATTAGCTTCTATGACCTCCTCTCTTATTTAATAAAATCAACAGTATTGGCAGCACGTTAGAAGGATAAAATTGAAACTTAAATTCCCTTATGATAAATCGCAATATGTTGTTTTTTTAAAATCAGGCTTAGTATTCTTTGAAGCATGTACTCCAGTGCAAGGAAAGTGAAAGGGGAAGGAGGTGGGTTCAAATGGACATGTATGAGCAGGAGGTCTGCAGCTGCCAGTCATTGCATCCCAGAGGTGAATTTGACACTCACCAGTACTTTACAACACATTGTGACACTGGATAAGCCATACAAACTTTCATTCTGTTCTATTTGATGTTTCATTTCCCAAAGAAATAACAAAAACTAAAATAACAAAATTATTTCTGATTGCAAACAAATATTTTAGACAGGTGCTGGATAAAATAACTTGGGGATGCTCCCAAATGATCAGAGAGTACTGGTTGCACTGCTGGATTGAGCCACCATGCAGCTAAAGCAAGTCTTACTGCTCTGGGAAAATAAAGGCTCTCCAGCCCCATCACAAAAACAAAAACAAAAACAAAAATTTCAAAAATACATCTTTTAAAGAAAGTTTCAAAGTAACCATCATGGGAAACATAATTCCTTTGTCAAACTTCCCTTATGATTTACTGTTACTTTCCATGGCATTTTTGTTTAAAGATTTTAAAAATTGCTTTATTTTTTAAAATATTTATTTAGTTGTCAACAGGCTTTATTTATTTATATGCTGTGCTGAGAATTGAACCCAGTGCCTCACACATGCTAGGCAAGCATTCTATCACTGAGACACACAACCCCAGCCTTCTGTTGCATTTTAAGTTGCATTTTAAAAGGGACACAGAACCTGTAGCATTTTGCCAATCAAAGTACTTATCCCAATTCCTCCTGAAAATACAATATTTAGCAACAAGCATCTACCTCAATGATAGTTTCTTCATTTACCCTGCATCATGGGGAAATGACCATAAAATATCAGTAATGAAAGCCTCATTACCTTCTTTTGTCTGCTCTCAGCAGCAGCCAGCTGTGTGGACATTCTTTCTTGCATTTTTCTGCAGTGGGCCATGACTGCTTCAAGGATGGAGAGGGGATTGGTACAAACGGGTTTCTTCTCTTTGTCACCAGCACCTGCTTCATAGTCTCTCTGGAGTGCCAAGAATGGGTCGTTTAGATTAAATCTCCCATACCGTTCCTGGATAAACACCTCCTTCCTGCGAGCCTAGGATGAAAATAGAAGAATGTATTGAAGAAAGAAATACAAATATACAGAAAGATATTTAGAAGAAGGTTCTGTGATTACCTTTCCAAATGATGTTCACAATTGCTCTGAGTAATGGCTCAGGAGGTCAGGTGGTGAGCAAAAGGCCAATGTGACCCCAATTTTGACCAGCCTGGCATGCCATTCAGCTCATTAAAAAATTTTTTTTCTGCTATAGCTGCAATATTTTAATGCCCCCCCACCCCCGCCAAAGCCCATATGTTGAGGGCTATTCCCAGCCTGTGATGTTACCAGGAGTGGTAGAACCTTTAGGAAGTGGATATAGTTTAAGGAAGTTAGGTCAAGGGATCATGTCCTTGTAGGACCCTGGACCCTCCTTTTCCTCTCACTTTGTTTCCCATACACCATATGGTCCTGGACTGAGAACTCTGAAACTGTGAACCAAATAAACCTTTCCAACTTTTAAGTTGATTACCTCAGATATTCTGTCCCAGTGATGGAAAGCTAAACACTTTCCCTTAAGAACAGTCTTCGAGCTAGGCACAGTGGCACACGCCTCTAATCCCAGTGGTTTGGAGGCTGAGACAGGAGGATCACAAGTTCCAGGCCAGCCTCAGCAACTTAATGAGGTCCCAAACAACTTAATGAGACCCTATCTCAAAATAAAAAATATAAAGGGCTGCATATGTATCTTAGTAAAGTGCTGCTGGTTTACAATCCAAGTATCCCCCTGAAAATAATAGTCTTTTATATTACAAATGATCCAAATATAGTTTTTCACATGATGCCCCCTCAGGGATCCAAATTCTACTTATAGTCTTTTCAAATTTAAAATAAAATTAGTGGTCATTACACACTATGTAAATGTATCAAATCACTATATTATGGCCAGGCCCAGTGGTGCACGCCTGTAAACCCAGCAACTCAGAGGCTGGGGCAGGAGGATAGCGAGTTCAAAGCCAGTCTCAGTAAAAGCAAGGTGCTAAGCAACTCAGTGAAACCCTGTCTCTAAATAAAATACAAAACAGGGCTGGGGTGTGGCTCAATGGTCAAGTGCCCCTGAATTCAGTAAGTGCCCCCCCCAAAAATAGTAACATTGTACCCCTCAAATCTGTAAAATTAACATTTAAAAAATTAAGAACAAAGTAAATAAAAAATATTGACAAAATAACTTTTAGCAAAACTTCAAAAATAAACAAAATTATCTCTATGATATAATTTATAGTTCAAATAATAATCAGGTAAGTCACAACAAATAAATCCCCTATAAGGTATTTTCTAGCCTGAATGACATTATGAAAATATCTGCTAGAAAAAATATCTAAATTTTTTTATGTAAAAAAAATCAAATCACAGGATTCATATTTTGTAAAGTTTGACCAACTATAAAAGACTTCAGCAGATTTTTTAAAAATGCAATTATCTCCTTGTGGTTGAATATCATTAAAATATAGTTCATAGAATCCCAGGAAAGAACATAACTCTATTTTACTCTAAATGGCAGTTCATGGGTAATAAAGTTAATTTCACACCAATGAATAACACTAAATGCGATTTTTTATAATTAGTCTACAACAATCTGCATAAAATGGAACACTAGCAGAAGAAATATATTGAAAGCCATCAACATTTTTCCTAATTGAGGTCATTTTGGAATAGTTACTAGGAAAAAAAAAGATATTCTATGCTACAGCCATTGAAAAACTAAGTTAAAATAAATCAAGCTTAATTCTGTCAAATGTTAAACATGTTATCTAAAAAAATATTATATATGGTTCCTCACCTTAAAGGTGACGGCATTAAACAATTATTACATTTTTAGAACACTGTCAACAAGCCACCAACTAGATGAGCCCAAGTGCTAGGACAAATGGGAAAAAAAAAAAAATTCTAACATTTCTTTTCCTACTACCAAATAATATTAAGAAATAAAATGCACAAAAAGTGCGGTTTCACTGTTAAATTTAAGCTACCTTTCAGAAAATTATCTTAAATTTAAAAGATAACAACATTTATGAGTTAAAAGCATTTGGTGCTTCTAGGTTCTTCAAATTCAATTATGTAATCAATACATATATTGAATAAGTATCACTTGAGAAATGCAATTTCAAAAGCAATTCCATTTTGTACTTCACTTTCCCTTAACATGCATTCAATGTAATTCTCCCCACACTCCTGGAGAAAAACTTGGACAGCCTCATGGTATTTCTAAGCAATTCCATTTAATGAAAGTGCTATAGTAGTCACTTTAAGTCACAGAATAGTCCCATTCTAGTTATTTGAAAATCTGTGGCTGTCTCTCTTCCTCAGCTAGCATCTACTGCAGGCCAACACCCCCCACCTGGCAAAGGAGTACATAGCAAAGCCTTTTCTCCTCTTTCTAAGCTGGCTTCATCTTTTCTGTTGACAGGTGCTGTAGGAGGATAAAGAAAGAGGTGAGGGAAGTAGGAAAGTTCTACATGCCTTTTATTAGTTGGTCTGCTATCTTTGTCAATTGAGTGTGGTAAATATTTAAGGTCTACTCTTTTCTCATGGTGTCCTTGTTGATTTCCTTCAAGGACTTCTCCCTCACCACTGCTGGGACTCTTTCATTCTGTTTTCTCAATGTAGGTCACAGATTTAGTACTGGCTACCTAATCTTCAGTACCCAGAGCAAAATGCAAACCTGGAGGCCCCACACTCCCCAAAACGTAAAATTTCAAGATGACAATAGCCCAGTGTTTAATCACATGCCCCTTGTAATGCCACAGGTTACAAGTCCCTGAAGCCAGCCCTGCAAATGCTCCTCATGAAGCATCTGAGATAAAACTTTTGTTGGCTGAAGTCCTGTGTTCTCTCCTGACTGCCCTGTGTAACAGGACCTGAATCATTCTCATTCCCACTCTTTGATGCTCCTGGCCCAAACTGGTCTATAAGAAACACTCAGAGCTCTATCCAAAAGAAAAGCTGGTCTCCTCAAGATGACTATGGCATCTACCCCTCCTCACTTCCACAGAATGGCTGCTTGTTCAGCTCCACTTTCACTTATCCCCAGGAGACTGCAGGAGAAACATACCAAGTCTTTAGTTTCCTTGAAGCCCTTTTTTTTACTTGAGATGATGGGAGACCTAACTGGATGAGGCAAGACTCATGGCACAATTCTCTACAGGGAAATGTTCTTTGATAAAAAAAAAAAAAACCTTCCTTTTTGGTCTCAACAGCTAGATTCTTTCATGTGCCCTTTCAGTGGAGATAGAAGGTTTAAAAGCCAAAAGTAGATTTTAAGTATTATTTCTGAGATTTTGAAACTTGGTTTTCGCTTCAGTGTTTTTATATTTATCAGGATGGGCTCCTTAATGAAATTACACTTGAATAACCCATTTTTATTACTTTGTGTCTACTCACTCATCCAACATATTAAAGCACTAACTCAAGCCATTCCATAAAATGTAGGTTATTCTTAGAGCAAACTTTTCCTTTTTTGTTTTTTGAACTGGGGTTGCTTAACACAGGGTTGCTTAACCACTGAGCCCCATCCCCAGTCCTTTATAAAATATACTTTATTTAGAGACCAGGTCTCACTGAGTTGCTTAGGGCCTCACCAAGTTGCCGAGTCTAGCTCTGAACTCATGATCCTCTTGCCTCAGCCTCCTGAGTTGCTGGGATTATAGGCATGTGGCACCATGCCTGGCCAGAGTGAACTATTGATGGATGAGTTAACATTAACCTTGGCAAATCTAAAAGGTAAATACTTTAATCATGAACTTATTTCCAGTTTTTTCAAATAGATTTCATGGTCTGGAAATATGTAATATCATTTTTTCACTAATATGAAGTAGTTTTGTGTGCTTTTCTTGTGTTTCATTTTGTTTTAGAATTATAAGCTTTAACTATTCATAATAGCCAAGACAAAGAATCAGATGAGGTGTCATTGACAATGAATGAATTAAGAAAATGTGGTGTGTATCTGTATCACAAACACACACACACACACACACACACACACACAACAGAATATTGGAATTCTGCCGTTTGTGGCAACATGAATAAAACTAGAAGAACTTACGTTAAGTGAAGAAAGCCAGGTACAAAAAGACAAAGCATGTTCCTACTCATGTGTGGAAGCTAAACATGCTGATCTAATAAAAACAGAATAGTGATCACTAGAAACTAAGAAAGGTGAGGAAGAAGGTGTAGAGAGGGAGGTTGGATAACAAATACCAAAATACATTAAATCAGAGGAATGAGCTCTAGTGTTTTCAGATTGACCATAGTTCAGGATTTATTGTATGTCTCAAAATAACCAGAAGAGAGGAATTCAAATGTTTCTAACCCAAAGAAATGATGAGTTTTAGAGGAGTTGATTCAATCATTGCATTGTATATCTGTATCAAATTATCATGCTGTCCCCCATAAATATATACAATGATTATGCGTCAGAAAAGGTTTTTTTAAAATTACTAGCTTTAACTGACAGTCACAGTGTGTCATTTATTACATGTGGGAAATTTTTTTTCCTGCTGAAAATGTTGCATAATTATATGTATACAGGATCATAAACACAGAAATACCAATTAGTTTGCTTCGCAAATATAGACTGACAGTTAACCTTTACAGTGAAGTACAAGATATGCATGTTAGATTCCCTTAAGGGAAGAAATGGTGGCTCTGTATTTTCTGGGCATTTTTTTCTGTATTTTCTGCCAACTCGCTACATGGTTATGTTCCTGATGTCTTTAGTGTTCAAAATGAGAGAAACGAAGCATGCCTCATTTGTTTCCTAAGGCACCCTGAGTTTAGACAACAAATCTGATTTTATTTTTATTTTTTTCAGTTCCCAAAAGTATAGAAACCCCATGTAAAATGAACAAAGACAACACATACTTCACTAAAATTAAAATGCCCCCTGAACTTGTGGAGATGGTTTTCAGAGTTGTTAAGTAGTAAGTTTTTATATGACTATATACTAATTTGTTTATATATGTTATGTATACATATGTATATGTCATATTTTGATATCCCTATCTTATAAGCAGGGTTTCTAGAATTAAGTGCTCTTAAGACTTACAATGCTCTACAATATTCTAGCATCAGACTTATAAAGAAGAAAATAGTTGTTCATCTTGATTCTAGAGTTAAATGTCACAGATTAAATGAGAATATGTCATAAAGAAAAGATGTTATATCAATTCTTAGTGCAGTATTAAGATGGAATACAGCAAATTATCCACTAAACAACTAAGCAATAACATTGAAAAAATACCTTTATACATTTGGCATTAGCATGAAATATATGAAGTCTTTCATTGATTCTTAATTGAGAGAAGTAGAAAATTATTTTTTCCGCAGCCACATATCCTATCCTAAATGGATGAGTTTTCCTAAGTGGAGAAGGAGAACACACAGCAGATCTGATTATATACCCAGGAATTTTTGGCAACTTGGAAATTTCCAAGATCTCATTACCAGAATGGTGGGCAGTGGGAACATACTCAAGTACCTTCTGGGTCCAGGCAGCTAGCTCAGTATGCATGTTTGGCATGCTACAGATCAATGCGGAATGACAGATCTCTGGTGAGCTGGGGATGATATGCTCTAACAAAAGGCATTCAAGTCTTAGAAAATTACAACAGTGCCAGTCAAACAAAATACAACTGGCAGGCCTGGTCTGGCCAGCAGAATGCCCAGTTATAATCTCTGACTTACGGGAAGAGTTGTCACCGCCAGCCTAGGCAGACTGTATATTTCTCTAAACATTCTGTTTTGCAAGTGAGACACTTTTTCTTCCAACTCATCAAAGGGGCATACAATAGGTACATAATACATACAAGTTGAATGGATAAAGGTGGCCTCCAACAGATTTAGGAAAACAGAATATATAGCCCAGACTATCCGGAGGAAGGAGCTCACATCACATTTCCCAGTTGGAGGGAAGTACAGTCTCTTTGCCATGGAACAATCTTTCCAGGAATGTGGGGCAGAAGCTAGACCAAAGTCAGAATCCTATGCGCAGAACTAATTCTAGAGCAAATAGTGGCTGAGAGTCAGTTCACCCATTTCCCAAAACTGAACTGGGGGGTCCCAGGAAGGACTCTGCAATCTAAATTCAAGGACAGGCGATTCAGGAGGATGATCAAGGGTAGCAGTTGGTTTCCCAGGATTCACAATTCTTTGCAGTCCCTGTTCTTTGCACTCCCAATGCGGATTGTATATAGTAGGCACTCTGTATACCACTCTGTCAGAGAAGCCTTTCTAAGATGGAAAATTTCCTGGTCACCACTCTACTTACAGGCCTCAACACTCACCATCAGCACCTCTGCCCCATGCTTTCATCCATTTCATGCTCTTGCTGAGACAGCTTCCCCTCCTCACCCAAAGAAGTCACCATGGAACACCAGCCCTCACTGCCACCTCCTCCTCTGCTGCTCGTCTCAGAAGTTCAGAGTTCAGCTTGATTTAGATTCAGCAAATCATCTATAACTCTAGGCCATTTAAAATTATGTTACCTACTTTCCAATAAACATGTTTATTCCTTTTAACATTCTTGTATGAAAATTTACTTTCCTTAAGCCATCTTACTTTGTAACAAAGTATTTATTTCAAATGTACTTCATTATTTTTTAATAAGGGTAAGTCAACAGCTGGTCCAGGTGGCATGTGCCTGAAGTTGCAGCTTACTCAACAGATTGAGGCCTGAGGGTTGTTTAGCTGAGTGCAAGGGACAGCCTGGGCAACAAAGAGAGACTGTCTTTTAAAATGCAAAGTCAATAAATAACGGCAGATCAAAAATATAGAACACTTGAATATATAAGGAGACCATGTAACAAAAAATAACTTAAAATGTGTATCATGCTGGGTTTGAAGAAGCCTTTCCCTAAAAGAAGAGCTGAATGTGCATTTAATTTCTTGGTTTATGCATCAGAATTACTTGAGAATGAAGTGCATTTCAGGGAAATGAGTCATTATGAAGACACAGGCTGGCTGTAATTATAAAAACAGACTCAAAACTCTCAAGCCTAGTCACAGCGATGAATACAAATAAAATTTCATCAGAATCTGAAGTTGTATAAAATCTTGTTGAGAAAATCACAAGCAAGAAGTGAAAATATGGCCATTATTCCAGGAGGATCTGACACATACCGACTTATTTGGCTTTTATTGCTTGAAACAATCAGCTGAACTGGTTTGGATGTGATTCATAGGTAAAAAAGAATATTGAAAATATTGAATTTTCTA
Organism: Marmota flaviventris; assembly: GCF_047511675.1. NCBI lineage: Eukaryota > Metazoa > Chordata > Mammalia > Rodentia > Sciuridae > Marmota > Marmota flaviventris. The sequence continues at coordinate 45,206,578 of NC_092498.1, forward strand.
TATTCTATGTTGCTACAGTACAGATCCAGAGAAGCCCCTAAAGGCCTATGTGGTTAAAGCTTAGTCTCCAGATTGGCATTATTGGGAAATGGTGGAAACTTTAAGATGTGGGTCTTAGTGGAAGGTTTTAGATCACTGAGGGCGAACATGCCCATAAAGGAGCCTGTGGGGTCCATATCTTTTCTTTTCTCTCTTATGTTCCTAACCATGAGGTAAACTGTTCGCTATGTTGCATACTCCCACAATTATGTGCTACCTGCTCTCACCAGAGGCCTAAAAATAATGGGTCCACCTGATCATGGTCACGAATCTCCAAAAACTATGAGCCAAAATAAACCTTTCTTATTCATAAACTGATTATCTCAGGTATTCTCTTACAGTAAAGGAAAGCTGACTAACATACATATGATCCTCCTAGGAAAAGAAATTAAAACATTCATTACAAATTGTAGTTAAACACTATAAAACACAACGCAAATCAATTTTTTAAAATACTTAGAAACTTTTATTGAGTGCTTATTGTTTAATGTTGTGTGCTTTATGTTCATTTTGCCATGACAAGAAGCCCAGGAAGTGGCCATTACTTTAATTCACATTTTATAGACAAGTATACTAAGACTTAGATTTAATTCCTTGCTCCAGATTGCTTCAATAGGAGCTGGTCTTCAACCAGGACAGTCTTATTAAAGCTTATACTTCTGAGCACTAAAAGGTAATTATGGTTAGAGTATTTTGGAAGACTAGGGAAGGCTTCAGAAACAAGTGCTGTTTGCAACACAATACAAACCATACAAATAAAGTCTTAAAAAACAGACAAGGTTCTCCAGAAGTTAAAGTTTTCTTTTCGCCATATATGCACTGTCAGTGCTATCGATCATGTGCCACCATGGCCTAAGCAGAATTATGCAGTCCTTAAGATTCTAATATCATATACATGTAAAATACTAATCAACAATAAAAACTGTATGAGATATGTTTTTCCCAAATCACTGTTACATTAAAATTTAAACGACCAAACCTAGAACACCTCTAGATCTAACTGCAAGGCAACTGCTAAGGATCCCATCCCCAGCTCTGTCTTCCCCAACACTATTGGCACTATCTTGGGTACTAAGGACATGAGCCCATGGGGGATGGTTAAAATGATGAGTCCAGTCTGACAAGATGGACTTTTGCAGGAACACGTATGGGTCAGTTCACAGAAGCAAGTGTGAGAAACACTTAGTGGTTTCAAACAACAGCATGCTCACCTTGTGAACCACAGAACAGAAACTATGCCCCCCCCGCCCCCGACACCCACAACTCAGCTCTAGCCTTCATTATTCAACAGAAAGCAGATGTCTGAACTAGACAATACCTGGATTCCTGGGCTCACTTTTGGCTGAAGTTTCTAAAGAATGAGCAACAGCACCCAGGTGTGGTGGTGCACGCTTGTAATCCCCACAGCTTGGGAGATTTAGGCAGGAGGATTGAGAATTCAAAGCCAGACTCAGCAACAGCAAGGTGCTAAGCAACTCAGTGTGACCGTCTCTAAATAAAATACAAAAAAAGGGGGGGCTGGGGATGTGCCTCAGTGGCTGAGTGCCCTTGAGTTCAATCCCCAGTACTCAAAAAAAAAAAAAAAAAAAAAAGAATGACTACCAACAAAAGAAACTGAAGACAGGACTGAAGAAAAGAAGAAACTATTTTGTCTTAAAGGTGGTCAAAGCTGCTCCAAAGATATAGTAGGATGCACCAGACTGAAGAAATCTGTCTCCAGCTGTGCTTCAAACACAGGCTGAAAACAGGCAGTAGGAACATACTGCAGGGACTCAAAACTCAGGAATATCTTTGCACCTGAACTGCTTCCTTCCTCTCCATCCTTAAAACATAAATGATTCAAAATTAAAAGGGATGAAAAATACAGAGAGATTTTCCCAAACACTAACATAAAAATTAACCTACCAGTCCTACATCTCGGTCTTAGTGGTAGTGATCTCAAAATTAAATAAAAGGAAACCTACGAGGCTCCTGTAAAAAAGCAGGGGTTGGGGTTGGGGTTGGGGTGGGGTGGGGGTCCTGTTTATAAATAAATGGGAAAGGAAAGCCAGAGATAAGCTGTGATCTGCAGAACTCATTCTCACTCTAGGAGGGGTGAACAGCCCAGGAGGAGTTCACGGGTTCACCTTCACTGTCACCTATCCCCCTGCCCCCACAGGGGTTGGATAAGTCCAGAGAATAGAATAGCAATACAAAAATCACCGTCTTCCCGAAAATGATAGTCAATGCCCTTCAGTGGTCAGAATGCTTTAGAAATTCACTAGCCAGGAATGAAAAATAACTTCTGGAGTTAAATGCTAACAGAATCTGAAGAGTTCACTTCAGTGACGACATCTCAGACACTGCTCACTTTGTGAAGACATACATGGGCCACAGGAGTGAAAGGCAGTATGGTGGTATCACATGATCTGCAGCACGGGACTGTGGTCAGAGAAGAGGTGTGTTTCCCTCTTTTCTATACCTTTCATCTTTATCTTCCAACCTGTTGGCCACCTATACTGCCCCACCTGCTCATGGTATCATAGTCTGGATGTACAGAAACTGTCATGCCAGAAATATACATAATGTATATTCTGTATGATATAACAAGACTGGCTTAGATTTATTTCGTTCCTGAGGCTAAAATCTGGAAAGTATACTTCAGAAAACCATGAATTTTCTTTCAGAAATAGAAAGCATTCTAACAGAACCCATGCAACAGCTTGATTTTGCAGAAGCCAGAGACAGAAGTAACTTCATGCTTCTGTGAAATCCCCCAATTCTTCATTTTTACCTCTTATGTTGCCTTACACACATTCCCCAGTACTCATCTTATCTATAGGAAATAAGATTACCTTATTCCCTAACTAGGTTGAGAATGACACACAAATACTGCACTGTTCTTCTCTATGGCCAAGAGTAGATATTATTAGATGATCAGCACACTTTAAGGTGAACCTAGAAACAGTCCCAAAGTTCATTTTAATGCATCGCTCCAGGCAGCACTACCTATCAACCAGAACTAGGAGAAGGATGAACCAACCCACCTTCAGTGCCCTGCTACAATTGGCTATTGCTCTATTTCTTTTTCACCTTTGTAACTCAAAAGAGTTTCTAGCAGAATACCCAAGACATACCAGTTACTGTTTACGGCTGATAGTAATAGTGTCCATAACTGTGATTAATCACTCACTATGACTGTTAATGATACATGACTGTTTCACATTGAAGAACGAAACAATTTCAAATAGCATGAGAAGTACTATTATTCAACCTTAATAAACTAAATCTGCTTATTCTAATTTATAAACATGCTTGAAATATTTTGTTTTTATTTCACATAATACATGTTCACTGAACTTTGGAAAATACAGATGAAAGGAAAAAGAAATAATTATAATCCAATCATCAAAAGGTAGTCATAATTATATTTGCTATCACAAATATTAGATTATTTCTTCTCTTGATTTTGTCAATTTGTCTCTGTTATGAGCCAAATATTTGTCCTTTGCAATGAACTGTCCTTTTGTCATTATTAACTGTATTATCTTTGTGATACTGGGTTTGTCTTTGAATCTTTTGTTTCTTTATATTTCTATTCATAATTACCAACGTAAATGTTTAAACTTGTATTATTAAATGCTATAAATAAGGAGGACAGATTGCAGAATCACATCAGTTGTATATGGGGTAAAAATGGGAGTTCATAACCTACTTGAATCAAAGTGTGAAATATGATATATCAAGAACTATGTAATGTTTTGAACAACCTACAATAAAATTAAAAAAAAAATAAGTAGGACAAACCTCCCTAAAAATATTAATGTCTAAAATTTTCTTTGCTATACTACCAGCTAATTCTAGATGAAATTTAAATGTATTCTTATCAACTTCTGAAAACAAGCAGCTATAATTTAATTGGAATTACACACAGGTTAGAAATACATTTGAAAGAACAGGACTTTTCCATAAGTCTTGTTATTGGAAAAATCTTTTGCCTCATTTATCAAAGTTTGCCTTTTGTATCTTACAAAAGTTTTACATTCTCAAATCAATATACAAAAATTAAAATAAGCATTTATATATCTTTGGAAATATCCTCACTTTCCTACTTTTCAGTTACCTAAATTGATAAAATTGCTAAAGCAGTAAGACTCAATCTTGGCAGCTCATCAAAATGGCCCATGAGATTCTATAAACATTCAGAGCTGGTCTAACACTCAAATAGTTGGTCTATGATGGTTCTAAGCATTTTCAAACCCCATCAAAAATAAGAACTACTGCTATTCATGAAATCAAATGTATTCAACATGCCCATGGATAGGAAAGAACTCATAATCATCTAATACCAAGAGAAGCATGCACAGATATGGCACTCTATGGACAGGAAAATAGCTCCACTGTAAGTCAATTGCTATACTCTAAAGAAAATAATTAGAGAAAAGAGATATTGCTATGCCACTCATTCACTTTATAAACTTTGCTTATTAATGGATGTGTTTTTTGGCTTTTGGGGTAAATTTAAAAATAAGCATTTACGCATTGTATTTAGCCTTAAAATAACAAATGAACGGAAGTCACTCATTTTCTGAAGTTCTAAATCACAGTCTTCCTGTTATGTTTCCTATAGTCTCTAAATACTAAGTAAATTGGCACAACTTTTCCAAAAAATTCCATCATAAAACTTAAGTTTGTGACATTTAATGAACTAGCAAAATAGCTCCTGTATAGAAATGGCTTAGAACATCTGTAAGAAAATAGATGTTTAATAATTAAAAGGAGAGTTAAAATTTTGATTGACCATTGATTTCAAAATAAGGGTTCTGGACTATAGTTTTAAATTGGATAAAGAAGCAACTGACATTGAATATCCTTTGTGCTTGCTGGGCCAAATTACTGCTCTGAAATTTTCCAAAGTGAATTCGCCCACACTTGCATGTTGTTCACATCATTTGACTCCATCTATTTGGTTTTATTTATTTATTTATTTTGACCATGTTTTATCATCTAGGACATTTTGACTCATAACCAAAAAAAAAAAAAAGGAAAAACAAATATTAAACATCTTGCTAAAATGAACATTACTGTAAGCAGCTATCCAAACAAACAAGCAAATTAAACCCTCAAGAGAATGCAATACAGCATCCTTGAGGTATTTCAGTATTTCAGGAATAAGGAGCTTGCCAGTATAATTCCAGAATGCCTAATTTTTTTGAGACTTAAAAAAAAAATGTGGAAACAGGGGTGGGTGTGGAAACAGTGGTGGGTGTGGAAACAATGTTAACATAAGCATCCCCACATGAAAAATAAAGAAAGTAAAAAACAGAAATAAGGCTGTATCTTGTCTACTGAGGATAATATCACAGATCATTTCTATGGGCAGAGGTTGTGATTAAAAATTTAAAATATGGTCCTTTTTATAGCCCCAAGGAACATAAGTTGGCTTGGTTAAATACAGATTCCCTAGTACATAAAGATAGAATGGCAGAGAAGTTTTGCTTTTGCTGCTGCATCCCATTCCCAAGTCCCCACAAGACCAGCCCTGGTCACTGAGGAATAGCTCACCAATTGCAAGAACTGCTGAGCATCTGGGAAAATAAACAGAAGGCTCTTAACAGTCTCACCATCTACCAGCTGAAGATGACTCACCCCATATCAAAAACAATCAAGGGAAAAGGAATGCCAACAGTTTGAATGCAGTCTTTATTCACACCCTGCCAGTGATTTTACCACCATTAATTGTTCCCCAGTCCTGAGAGAATGTATTCCTCCTATTACATTCCTCCTGCTACTCCCCACAGCAAACCAGAAAACCTCAGAGGATGTCAGAAAAGGATCCCTGCAAAGATCATGGGGCAACTTTTTGAGGGGAACATCACCATGAACATGCAAATAAAGTAAATGTGCATCCCTCAGATAGATGTCAAATATGCAAGCCATGGGTAAGACACTCCTTGCTAACTTTAAGTCAGAGGTGCAGGGACTTGGGCAAAAAGGGAGGAGAGAAGCTGATCTTGTTCAAGGAAGAGACAGATCTCAGCAGGACAAATGTCATATGCAGGAACTGGGATGAATCCTTTTCAGATCATGCAACGCTGTCTTCCTTCATTGTAAGTGACACAATAACAGCTATGAGAAATGCTTTACAAACCATCAAGTACAGCATATAGATTAGTTACTATTATTCATGTTGACTTGAACAAGTTCCTTGTCACTGGCCTGTTTGAGTTGGCTTCTGTATTTCTATTTCTGCTAGACATTTTATTTTATGTTACATCATTTATTCAGTGAGAATTCATCAAACAATATCTGTGTACATATCTGTTTTCTCCAGGAACCAGCTTCCCTTGCCTTCTTTATTATGCTGGACATCCATGGGCTGAATGGTAAGGGAGTGGTGTACCTTAAACCATCTCTAATAAGGAATAAATGAGAAGGTACTGTAAACATGTGCTGCCCATGATGAAACAGTTGCTCCAGAGAAGTTCTGACCAAACAAATGGGAATCATTTCCAGAGTCTCACACATGTTTATGAGTGGCTGTGATCAATTTCTGAACAGAGTAAACCTGAACTTTATTTTTAAAATCTATTCTTGTACGAATCCATTTTCCCTTTTCTAAGCTATGCTTCCCACTTTCTTCCTGAAAGTGGGGTTCGAGCCTATAAGTCTTGGTGGCCTCAGAGTTGATGACGCTGTTCTTCTGTGTAGGCAGCACATGACACGGCTTGCTGGAATTTGCTGCAGGAAAGAGATCAGGACCTGACCATTCCCACCCCCTCTAATGTGAAGCAGCCATCAAAGGCATCTGTCTCTGTCTTTTATATCCTCAGTCTTTCATTAATATTCCTGGGCAACACAGGATTATAAGCATGACCAAGTTAAGTCAAAATGACACTGAGGTCCTCAGAGTCTGCCTAAAACATGTCAGTTCTTAAAACTCGTCAGTCACATGGAAGTTAGTTTAAGTAGGACTCAGTCTAAGGTCACCATCTCTCGGCCAGAGTAGACAGCAATACCAGCTCAGATTGAAGGCTCTGTGGTCTTTTCTTTGCATAAAGAAGATGATCTTCCCAGGACACCACAGGACTAGGAAAGGAAGCATCGCTACAAGCTCTCATCTTCTTCCTGGTAGTCACTGCCTCTTCATCTGACTAGTCAGTGGGAAATTATATGGCTGTAATTTCAGCTACTCTGTGCTACAGTGAATGCACCAAACAGGAATCACATCCAAGGTCACAAGAGCACCATGCTCAAACTGATTGATCCAAAGGCACATCAGAATTTGCAAGAGGACCTGTCAGAACACATATGAGGCATTCTGATAACTGAGCTGACTCAGTACAGCCATGCATTTAGAAGATCCCTCTAAAATAATACCATGCTTGCCAGTGAATGCACAGGCTGTTTTGCCTGTGTAGACTATTTTTAAATATTGGTGCCAGGCACATGGATATTTGCAGCTATGTTTGAGAAGTAATGGATAACATGTACTTGAGAATTAAACCTGGCACCCATAGAAATAATTTTTACAGTAGCAATAGAATAATCCAGGAAAAAATGACCAAAAAAATCAATTCATGCAAGGAAAAATCTTTTTTCTTTTTTGGTACTGGGGACTGAACTCAGGGGCACTTGACCACTGAGCCACATCTCCAGCCCTATTTTGTATTTTATTTAGAAACAGGGTCTGAGTTGCTTAGCACCTTGCTTTTGCTGAGGCCAGCTTTGAACTAACAATCTTCTTGCCTCAGCATCCTGAGCCGCTGGAATTACAGGCATGCACCACTGCGCCCAGCTAAGGAAAAATCTTAATAGCTCATTTCTAAGACAATTATTCGAAACTGATTTGGTATTAGCAATAGTCTTAATTTATTTCTCTTTTTTAAATGTTAAAATAACCCTAATGACCACAGGATTTTTAACCAGGCACAAGCACTTCTATAGAATACACAACAGGTAATCAATTTCTCTTTAAGTCAAGGAGGATAATAATCGAATAAATGCACCCATTAAGCTGATCTGTGTTACAGTGGTTTTGCTATCAGTCTGGTGAGCCAATCACAAGAGATCTTCTAAGGTTAAGAAATTTATCAGCACTATGATACATTAAGAATCTATCCCAGAATCAATAAACTTGTTAGCCCATGTCTGAGTGAACAAGGAGAGACACATTGGAACATTACAATGCACCTCCCCTCACTCTGAATGTTAAAGTCTCTAATCATTTAGAAGTGCAAGTGAAGAATTAGAAAGCCAAATAAGGTCCCTAAGAGGTCACTGTTCTCACAGCAGATACCTTATCTGGAGGGAGAAGGTACCCAGGACTGCATCAGAGTCACTGAACAGCTGATGGCTTTGCTGCAGTGTCTGACTGCTCTCCCTTCCTTATGAATGCCTCCTCTGTGGAGTGAGCTCCCTTCTTCCCCTTCTACTTGTTCCCAGAAGCTGCCTGCTCCTCCCAGAAGATAAACACCTCTCTGTCTGAATTCAATGAAAAAGTAATGATTGTTTTTCTTTCACAAGGTCATAGCAGGAATTTATATTTGAACTACCCTTTGGGGATGAACAGCCTACTGGTCAAAAGATCTCATTGGATAAAAACATTGTTTTTCTACATATACTTTTTTTTAGGTACATGAAAGGAGTAAGAAAGCTCATAATTCTTCCTGTGGATGAAATATGTATTAGCGATTATAACAACACTTAGGTGAAACATAGAAATAGTTTATCTAAGACTTAAGTTTTCCTATTCACTGAGAAGAATGTCATTATCCAGAAGGCCCAAATCATGTAGATAAGGAAAAGAACCAGAGCCCTCAATACCTTAATATTATCGTCTCCAACAGCCTGCACTGGAGGATACCCCCCCCCCCAAATTCTTGTGTGCATGCGTTTAATCATAACTACTCTTCATTCCCCCTAGTTTATCTTCTACTCTCCATCAACTTTCCTATACAATCCATTGCAGACCTTGTTATGGTTTTCATATGGAAACCAGAGTGTCACTGAGATGTCAGCTTCCAAAAGCCCTCCTCTCTAATCCAGGGCTAATCAATCAAGGTATATAATTACTGCATCTTAAATATTGGTTGTATATCTCCCTTCCTCTCTATCTCAGTGACCAAAGAGTTACTCTAGTCCTTTTCATCTTTCACAATAGTCCTGTTTGGTCTCCACATCTCCAGATCTGATGTCCCTGCAACCAACTTTCCTTTCTTGTGGATAAGAGAGCTTGCGCCACCGTGCAGATCTGAGACTGCATTTCTCACTTTGTTGAGAACTCTTCAAGACTTGATAATCAAGCCCAAGCATTTTTCAAGGCCTTCTATGATGTGAATTGTATGATGTATATTATTCTCTACTCTCATTTCTTACGTACTACCACTTACCTCCTCTTCACCTCCTGAGCTTTGTATCAACTATATTTTCTTATTTCTGTATTCTTTGTGTTTTTCCATATGAGGCCTCACTGATGAGGAAGAGACTGCCCCTCCCAGACTATTCAGTTCTTTGAGATAGCAAGTGACGTCCCATCAATAAGAGGGAAAATAGCTTATACTGCTCCATCCTCAAGTGGAACTCTAAGCCTGAGCAGGCCAGCTGCCACATGTGAATGGATACTCTGAATACCTAGCCTCCTGCCTGGGACAGTGCAAAAGTGCATTTAAGTGTTTGTAGGAATGATCCTCTCTCTGCACTCTAAAGACAGCATGGTGAGTTATCATCATCATCTTGTCCACATAAAAGGTATGCACAGAAATTCATATGTTCATCTTGCTTAAAGCTAATAAGGATTGCAATGTATTCCACTGTTGCCGTGTATTTAATAAGTAAATAAATAAATAAACAAACAAAATAAATAAAAGGTGAGGGGTGTAACTGAACATCTGGAAAGACACTGGATATCATAGGGATGCACAGCCACATAACTCAGTCCAGGATGGGGGCTCTGGGTTCCAATTGGCTGGATTTGAATTGTGGCTCTAAAATTTCCTGGCTGTGCTCTGTGCTAAATGGCTAACCACTCCAAACCTTAGTTTCTTATGTGCCAAACACAGATAATAATGCCTAAATTACAGGATTGCTGTAAGGCATAGAGAGATAATCAATGATCAGTGCAGATCATGTTACAATGTATTCTGTCATTCTCAAGAAGACAGGATAATTGATACACAACCTAAAAAGTGCCCAGACAGCTAGGTGTGGGTTAGAAGAGGCTTGGCTAACAAGGCTAATTCTCCACATTTTCATGCTGCCTTCAAGATCAAGCATAAGTCATGCTCTTTTATTAGCAAACTAAGAACTGCTGTTAACTTTGTATTATTTCATGCTCTCCCCCCACACCAGGTTCTCTTCATAAAGGTGATTGACAGTGATCTTTAAGAATATGGACTGAGAGGGTTAATAAATATGCACTCTTGTGCAAAATGACCTCACAAGGTCAGGTGTTTTTGTTGTTGTTTGTTTTTTTGCCTCGGTAGAGTTAACTGGAAGAAATCGTGGGTTGAGAAACGGAGACAGTAAGATTGAATTCTAATTGACATATAATCTCTGGGTCTGGCCATACCTAAAAGTTAGATTTAGTCCTAAAAAATGTCAGTTACATGAGCCAATATGTTACTTGGGAGTTATTTGGTTTCTGTCACAATCAAAAAAAAAATTCCCTAAAAATAAGGCACTGAATTCCACCCTATTATAACAACATTACCACCAACAACAACCAAATGTTCACTTGATAATATCTGCCAGCCTAATAATAAACTACAATTGCTCTTCTCACCAACTCTTACTGGCAGCATCTTTTCCAAATTTTTCTGATTTCCCTTCCCCCTCTCTCAGTACATCCTGGCTCCTTTTTTGCTCTTATACTCTTCCTGTCGTTTGTCCTAACCAGTTCCCTCAATGAAAGAAATATCAAGGACCTATTTAAAAAGTATGAGCTAGATGCCTCTGAAAAGTGACATCCACCTTGCGGCCCCCAGACAATCTCCCTCATCATCTGGCCTCCATCTGCCTTCTCAGCCTCATCTCCTACTCCCTATCCCACACACTAACTGAGCCAACCCACAGAGATCTGAAAATTAATACATCATTGCTTTAAACCACAAGATTTTGGTACAGTTTGATAAGCAGCCATGGCATCTGAAACATTAGCCTCAGGGAGGTAGAGTCCACATCGGCATTATCTAACAAGATGCTTGGCAGCACTGCATAATAATAGGGCTTTTACAAAGCTCTCCCCCAAAGCAGCAGAGCCCATCACTGATGTCAGCAACCATCAGGGTAATGTGAGAGATAAACAAACAAACAAACCTCTAGACTTTGAGCCTAAAGATCAGAATTCTGCCACCAGGACCAGCAGAGAGTTAAGCTGCTGAGCTGCAGCTTCCCAAACAGGACAGTGGGCCTATTAGTAACAAATGCCAGCACAAAACATGAGCAAAGGCGCTGATATTAATATTACGACCATTGAAGAGTCTAGTGTGCCTATCTGGCACCTGTTTGGGAAGGTAACTTAGAAAGACCACAGGCAATTCTTCCCTTTAGAGTCACACACACACTTTTAAAATTCATTACTATATAGTTCTACTTCCTGCTCTGGTCTTAACCCGCTGTGAGACTCTGATCACACTGCTTATCTCCCTATGCCTCAGCTTTGCCATCTACAGTGCAACTGGGTGCCACAGAGTCAAATATGTTTACTTCTATACAATCTCCCTAAAATGATTTTTACAACAGTTTTGTCTGTCAGATTTCCTTCTCTAATAACAATATTAATAGTAAACTGCCAAATAATCAAATCTGATTAACATAAATTTGTAAAGCTATGACTTAATTCTTCCAACTCTTATTTACAGGAGGTGCACATGCATATGTTCTCATGAGTGTATACACATACAAACATTACCACATGCATACATATACACTCCCCCTCCCCCTCAGACAATCCATAAATATTTAGGGCATATTTTAATGGCTTTTGAAGGCTGCAAAAGCAAAACCATAACTAAGCATCCAGCATTACTGAACCTATAGGCTTTTGAAAACTTTCTAGTTCCAGAAACAACCTATAAGGGGAAAAATTTATATATCTTTTGTGGAAGAGTAGAACCTTTAGCCACAAACAATCTTTGGTCAAAAAGAGTCAAAGAATAGTTCTGATCCTGTCAGCATCCCCAGCATCAAGTCAGGAACAGGCTCATGACACGATTTAACAAAAGCCCTTTCCCTGTCTCTCCAATACCTTCCCCATAACTGTATACTATGACTACACAGAAGGGCACACTAGCAGCTCATGTAGTTCACTGATTGGGGCTAAAGAGGATGGTTCTTATCTCTTTAATAGAGTCTGGGACTCTCCTGCAGGTTTTTATTACCAGTTATGTCCTCTAGTAGAAATCTGAATGCTAAGGACAAACCCCAAGTAATCAAGAAACACTACCCATGTCCTCAATGAGGGAATCACACACCCCTGCTTTGAGACTGGGACACAGCTGAATGTGAGCAATGTGTATTTCAAAAGTCAAAATTTCCAGACAAGTGCTTCTCCAACTTTTTAATTTCAGGACCCTTTACATTCATAAAAGTTATTAAAGGCATAAAGAACTTTTCTTTCCAAGAGTTACAGCTATTTCTAATTACCTTTTTAAAAATTAAAATTGAAAAAAAATTTAACTCACTAATTTATTTTAAAACAATAATAAATTGATTACATGTTAACATAAACAATGTATTATTTTAAAAATTGCTATATTATCCAAACCTAAAAAAGTTCATTGAGAAGAAAGTCATTGTTGTGTACTCCTGCATATTTCTTTAGCTTCTGGCTTCATAAAAGATAGCAATATTCTCTTGTCTGCTTTTTCTTATACTATGTGTTGTGAAATCATACACCTTTGTCACCATTGGAAAGCTCCAATGCATCCTCAGGAGAAAATGAGAGTGAAAACAGAAAAATCTACTATTATTTAAAAAAATATTTTGACTTCATGAACTACTTAGAAGGGTCCTGGGGACCCTGAGCCATACCTTTAGAGTTGCTGGTCTAAACTCTGCTCCTTATTGTCTTTATTTCCCTTCCATCTCCTTTCTTTCTTTCATTATTCTTTCTGGAACATTTCAACCTTGAATCAGGTTTGCTACAGAGAATGAAGAGTCCTCTATCTATATTTATTCCAGAAATATCATGAGAGAAAAGCACCCTCCAAACATCAAATGTCAATGTGGCGCCTCAGGACCCCAAAAACCTTTGCCCCATACCTATCTACAGATAAAATTGGGCTTGATATAAAGTTATGGTTTTCAGATTGAACCCCTACTCCCCACCAGGAATTATATTCATGAGAATTCAGGAAAAAGAAAAGGTTTGATGAATATGACCACTTTTCTGTTCATGGTGGCTGAAACATGACGAGGTATTAAAAGAAGAGAAAGTCAAGGAGGAGGAGGAGGAAGAAGAGGAGGAAGGGGAGGCTACAGAATAGGGACAATCCGAAGTAGTTGGCATTAGAATCCACATTGGGTACCAATCAGTATGATGCAACTACAGGGGTACTGGAACTGAGAGACAAAATAAAGAGCAGCTGCCCTGGCCCTGGTGATAGCAAGCAGGAGACCTCAGGGGAAGGAGTCACCTGGGTAGGACCACAGTTTCTCAGAAGCTCTTCTAGGCTTCCTGGTACCACATTAACCACTAACTACGGTCTATATACTATGGGAAGAAGTGGGAGAAAGGAGAAGTGAGAGAGAAGGGAAGAGGAAAGAAGGAAGAGAGAGGAGGAAGAGGATAAGGGGGTGAAGGAGAAGTGGGTGATAACAAAGTAAAGTATTCCTGGCTTCACAGAAATATATATTCAAGCACACAACAGTACTAAGTGTCCTGGCCAGGAGTTCTACCATCTACAGACAAAGAAAATAGATGTAGGAAAAATGTATTCACCTAAAATTAGGAGGAAAAAAGAATATTTCTGTGTAATGAGGAAAAGGTAAAAATTATAAGTTTATATGATACTACCAGTCTAGTGCTCTTGACATAAAGATTCACCTATATTTAACAGGGCAATGTGGAATCATTCTAACTCCATTTATTCAATAAGAACCCAGTACAATAGAGTAGTGAACAAAACAAAATCCCTCATAGAGCTTACACTCTAATGGAAAAATGAAAACAAACACTAAGTGAAAATACATCAGATGGTGATGTGTGCAATGGAGCTCAACCTGAAGCCATAAAGGAGGCTGAGGAGTGCATGTGGTGTGGACAGAAACAGTGATTTTAAATCAGAGGGTCAGCAAACATCTCCCTAAGTGGAAATCTCAGCAGACAGCTAAACAGATGGGGAAGCAGTTCCAGGTCCAGGGCCCCAGATAGAAGTTCTCCAGTCACAGAAAACACACATAAAACCCCAGTCTAGGCAGGGCAAAGGTCAACAGGGCTTCAGAGAATAAGGGGAAGGTAATAGTGGGTGTTCCAACAACATCAGGAGTATAGATCATGCAACTTCAAGGCCATTGGGAGGCCTTTGCCTTTTACTCTGAGAAAAATGACCACCCAAGGCAGCTGTGAGCTGTAGGGTGACAAGATATGACCTGTTTTACCAGAATCACTGTGGTTACTATGGAAATAGACTATAATGGGGTAATTGCACAGCCAGCAGACCCATTAGAAGGCTATTAAAACAAGATGGATGGAGGAGTTGGGGTAAGAAGGAAGATGATCCCCAAGATGTCAACATCCTAATCCCTGGAATCTGTGAATATGTTACCTTGTGGATGTGATGGTGCACACCTGTAATCCCAGTTACTCTGAAAACTAAGGAAGAAGGATTGCAAGTTTGATGCCAGTTTGGGCACTTTAGCCAAGGCAATACACTGTCTCAAGATAAAATGGAAAGGGCTGGGGGTATAGCTCAGAGGTAGAGCACTTGCTTAGCATAAGGGAGTCCCTGTGTTCCATCCTTAGAACCAAAAACAAACAACAACAAAAACCCGGAAACCAAGCAGATTAACCAAACAAGGCAGAAGGGCTGTGCACATATAGTCAAGTTAAGGATCTTGAGATGGGAAGATTATCTCAGATTATTCTGGATGGGATAGATCTAATTCCAAGGGTTCTTGTAAGAGGAAGCTTTCAAGTCAGAGGAAAGAGATGTGACATGGAAGCTGAGGTCAGAGAGAAACAGAGTTTGGAACACACTACCCTGCTGACTTTGAAGATGAAAGGAGGGACTACTGGTCAAGGAATGCAGGCAGCCTCCACCTAAAACAAGGAAGTGGATTCTTCTATAGAACCAGAAGAAATGTAACCCTGACACCTCATTTTAGACTTCTGAGCTTCAGGAGATAATTTTTGTAGCTTTCAAACAGAAAATCTGTGATCATTTCTCAAAGCAGCAAAGGGACACTAGGGCTGTATCAGGGGAGAATATGAGAAGCACAATTTAGGGGTGGGACAGGGGAATGGGAAAAAAACAGAGGAACCAAGTCTTACTCCACAGTTGGTCCCCACAACTACAAAAAATGAATTGACTTTCAGTTAGAACAGTGTTCGCAGAAACCTGACTAGAATAGACTCAATGCAGAATGGAAGAAAAGAAATTGTGGTCAGTTAGTAGCAACAATTGCAAGGTATTTTACTGTAAAAGGGCACAACAAAATACCATAATGGCTAGAGGGTATGCAGGGTAGATCTGAGGAAAAAAATTGATAATACAAAACAGAGGTATCCCTGCTCCTGAGAGAGGACACAGAACCAAGCACATGATGGCTGGCTGCACCTGAGTCATGAACATGGGTGGTCTGCCCGGAGTGTGAGGAGGAAGAGTTTGTGAGTAGGGGTGACAGGGAGTTGGTTGCTGTGACCATGGGAAAGGGTGGATCCTTTATTTCTGCTCAGAGAAACTGAAAGCAGCTGAGAGTGAAGCAAAGGGAAGTGGCATGTAAGGTCTCAGGAGAGAGAAGAAAGTGTACAAGAATCTAAGAGGCAAGTAAAAGCACCAAGAAATGTCATCCAATTCCCAAGCAGCACAAAAGGCCATGAAGAGGGTATGGTCATGAGTTTAAAGTGAGACCAGTCAGCAAGGTAGGGTGGTGCCTCTGCAACCTTGCACAGCTGTATTGTGTGAACATGAGGTAGGCAGAAAGTTTAATTTAACAAGCACCAGGATTTTGTCTAGAGAGGCCAAGAGAATTGGGGACATAAGCAAAAGAGGAATTGCAGCAATCTAAATGAGTAAGGAAATGTCAGGACAATTGAGGTTTTATTAAGTAACTGATACTCAGTAATTAAAGAACCTTAATGCTCAAGAATATCTAGGGACATGTTTACAATATATTGAGAAAGCAAGCAGGTTGCATAGACTACTATATAGACCATAGTCCTCCCACTTTTTTTTTTTTTTTTCTTTTGAGAGAGATGTGTTCATTAGTGCAGAGGAATATGGTTACTTCTGAGTGATGGGTAAGTTCCCTTTTTTGTGCTGTAGAAGATAGTCTACAGAGATAATTTATTACTTTGATAATTAGAGAAAACAATATTTTAAATAGAATAGCAGTTAAAATTCTTTGCAAATTATGTCCTTTACAATTGTACTCATCTAAATTACATGTTTCAGGTAGTCTAAAATCAAAACAGGCTCTATCAATGTTCATTAAGATAACATTTTTACAAGCAAAAACGTATTCAACTGGGTTGTGTTCACCTATGAAGGACTTTCCAAGGTAGAATGTTGAAGGCTTGTTGTTCACCAGCATGTATCTAGATGGTGTAATGGACAGAATCTGTTGTGATTAGTTAGGTATCCTTCCTGATTCACTGGTACCTGCATGGTTTTTGTTGTTAAATATTTTAAATATCATTTCAGCTCATAGCCAACAGAAAAACAGCCAATAAGAGAATACAGAGGATAAATAAGGTTCTGATTCTTCAATCATATGAAATAAACTGTATGATTTATGAATGTAAGGAAGACTGAAAATATTTAAAATGCTTGATTAAAATGTGAACAATCTAAACCTGTGTTGTGTAATCTGATTCAACTATGTTATGGTGGTGAGATTACTGGAGTTTATTTTTTTCTGTCCCTTCCCCCAGTGTAAGAGATTGAACCCAAGGACTCTTTACCACTGAGCCATACTCCTACATCTTTTTATTTTTTGAGACAGGGTCTCAATAAGTTGTCCAAGTCAGCCTAAAACTTGCAATCTTCATGTTTCAGTCTCCCTTGTAGCTGGGATCACAGGTTTGTACCACCATACCAGCTTGAAAATTTTAAGTCAGAAATTTAACAAGCAAAGGATACATGCTTCCATGAAGAAAAGGAAGTATAACTTTCTGGTAGATGAAGAATTAAAATTCAGTTATTAGGAAAATGGGATCACAGAGAAAGCCTAATCCCATCTTGCTCCCTGAGATCACGTACAAAAAAAAAGGAAAGAAAATGAGATATGGACTACATAAAATCTCACACAATATTATCAATCCAATTAAAAAGAAAATTAATGAAGAAACATTTTGAACATCCATTGGAGCCACTGTTGCAATTTACAAGGCTGATATGGTTTAGTTACCATAAATATTTTTGCTAATGCAAATGTTAAAAAACTTTCCATTATTGCTATCTGGTAATCTTCATCCCTCAGCTAAAGTATCACAATTTAAAAGCCAGCTTCCTGAATACTGTGATTTTTTAAAGTAAATATTTGTGTAATTTAATATCCTCTCATAAGTCTCTCTTTTTAAAAGGATAGCTTAACTTGGTATGAAGCAAAAATGTTAGTGAAAGTTTACCAAAAGTTACACTTGGTTAGTTATGATTTAAAAACAAATTGACTTAGAGACAATTTGAGACTCTAGAGACACCAGAGAAACACAGCAACCAGGCCCAACAAAAGACCACAGACAGTTCTCTGGTAGGAAGAAAGAGCTGAATAACAAAATTTTAGATCACAGGGTTACCAAAGTGCTTATAACATTCTAAGTCATTTGAGGAGTGCTAGAAAAAAAAAATGCAGCAGAAATTTTCAAAGCAATAAAAAGTAGAACCATGAACTGGTGTTGGCAAGTCCAAAAAGCAAGCATGTAAAAACTGATGAAATTCCAGTAAGTTTGATTAGAGGTAACACTCGACAAAATTATTTCAGCGTATAGGAAGCGCTCATCTAATGACAACCAATAGTACTTAAAGCATATTCATAAATTCATAATATAAAAATATTTACATTACTGGAAGTCACCATACATTCTGGGAAAAACTATTATAAGCCCCAATTAGTTGACATCAACTCTCATTTTCTTTTAGGAACATTGATATAACTCTGTTCATGGTTTTGCTCAACATTCAAATTTTTTTTCATAAATACTGCTTTGCCTAACCACATTTGAATAGAAATGATATATTTGCTCAGAATGAAAATGAGGAACCAAAAATGGTTAAATGAGGAACCATTTAACAAATGGTATCAGACTATCCTGGCAAATGGTTGGAAGGGCACACAGCCCCTCTGTTGACTTAGAGGAGCTAGGGAAGTGCCAGTTCATAGCCCACCCCTTACCTTCACTTAACCTCCCTTTCATTTCGTCTATGAATAAGTATGCAAAAGCACTCATTTACACCCAGCTATCACATTTTTATGTGGGTTTTGCTAAAAACAATGGTGACCAGTTTACTAACACCTCCAAATTGAAGAGGCACAGAAGAAATTTTAGACCTGTCCCCAGAGGAGTTTGCTTTTCCTGAGGCAATAATTGCAATGTTTCCACCAGACTCAGATATAACACAAATCATGTGACTTGGCCTGTTCCCATTTTATTTTCCCTACCAGGAAGCATTAAATCCCAAACTTTTGCTTCAACTCAGCAGTTCAAGTTCTGGTTTTCGTTCTGGACCTCAAGTAAGAGTTCATTAAAAGAAAAAAGATCTTATGACTGAAAGATTTGTCAGCCGTTGTTCTAGTCCCTTTTTTTCATATTCTTCCATTTTTGTTATTTTAATTCCACTTCAAATCTTATGTGGACCAGTTACAGATGTAACTCTTTAGAGATGGGATCAGCTTTAGTCACCAAATTGCTTGCCCTGCTGCTTACAGAGCAGAAAGCCTTTCAATCCTAACACCTAATCAGCACCATGACAAAGGTTATACAAAATGTGCCTGATTTACAATGAGTGACAGGCCCTCAGATGAGTGGTTCTCAAACTTGGGCTTGCATGAGTCACCTGGAGGGCTTGTGAAAACAGAATGCTCTGCACCATCCTCAGAGTCTGGGGTGCTATGTTCCAATAATCTGCATTTCTAACAAGTTGTGAGGTGTTGCTGCTGGTTTGGAACCACACTTGCAGAACCAACGAAGTTCCTATTTCCTTAATAATTTTCAACAACTCATACTATCATACTAAGCATATACATGCTTCAGGTTGGCACTGAAAACCTCCTTGATAGAGCCCATTCTATGTCCCACTCCATCAGTCTAAGCACCTGTGCCCCAGTATCAGTTATCTTTGTACTCAGAGAACACTCAAATCTTGAGCTCATGCTATCTTCAATTCAAGTATACCTCTCATTGCTCTGTTCACTAATGTGCCCCTTCTTTAAGACTCCTGGAATGCCACCTTTTCCCAGAAGCCATCCATAATTTACCTTCATCAGAATTCTTTCATATGTGCTTTATTGCAACACACAAGCCTGCTTTGTCTTGTAATCCAGTCACTATTAGCTAGCTTTCTTCCATATATTACATAAGAAAGTGTTTAAGAAGACACACTTGGAATTAAAAACCCTGGGCCCAAGTTGTGCTAGATACTTATCAGCTATGTGCTACAGAACACAGTTCTTAACTATGAGCCTTAAAGTGAGATAACAATAGTATCTCCTTCCAAGGACACTTGTGAGGATTATATGAGATAACTGACATCAAATACTAAATACCATGTTTGGTAGTAAGGGCTCAGCAAATAATAGTAGCAGTGCCCTAAAGGTATTAAAACATCTGGTCAGGTCTCTGTCTCTATCTTGAATCTGAGACTACTTGGACAATAAAATATAAAGAAAAGTGACTGCATCTAGGCTTTAATAAGGACCAGGCAGATTCTCCTTCTTGTCTCTTAGGGTGCTCACTATTGTATCCCAGGCTGTATGACAAGGAAGCCGAAGCCTGTAGTTATCTGAACTCCAAGAGAACTACAAATGTGACTCAATAGTTAAGTGCCCCTGGATTCAATCCCCAGTACCAAAAAAAAAAAAAAAAAAAAATAGCAAACAGAAAAACACCTCTGTAAGTCACCAGGGTAAAAACAGCAATACTGCTCTGTATTCTGAAGTACCCCCAATGAATGATAAATAGGGGAAACTAATATCCACTTTGGAAAGCAAGGAGTCCAAAGGCCATCATCTGCAGAGGAGAGAGCAAAAGGAAACAGGGCATTGTGGCTACGCAAAAAGAAACAGCTTCCAGAAGTTGTACAAAATCTAGGGAAACATAAGCCAATGGAGATCAAACCAAAGAAACATGTTTTTCTTTTTATTAAATTTATTTAAAATCTTCCTATTTTGCTTAGTTTTTAGTATTTTTACTCTCACCTATTTTTATAAAAGATCTTAGAAAAATACCCTATTGATTATGGTATATAATCTTAGTGCCTGGGTACTTTTCCATTATTGCACTTGGTAGAAGTAGAACCCGTAATAATGGTTCGGGTCCTTTATTAAACCAAGTCCCATGAGTACCAGGACTCTCTAGCTTACACTCTTCCTAGTGCCCAGTACAACACCTGGCATGGCAGTATACCCTCAATAAATATTTGTTGGATGAATGTTGAATGACTAGCACTAAAAAGGCTTTGGGGAGAACTGGAGCAGGTGCCTGAATTACTTGGGTATAAATACGCAAAAACATAAAGTCCTAAGAAAAACAAAGTTTCTACCCTAATGATGAAATTGCTTTAGGAATAAATATTTGCTGTCACCAGTTAGAAAATAACACACACTTATGCTAGAGGAGTTATTTTTATTCACAGTCCTGTCTCTTCACATCCTGCTAGTACCCCTGCCCCCCACACAAGATATCACCTGTATTTAGAACCAACATCCAGAATTCAAAGCTTTACAAAAACACACTTTAACAGTGTCTATGGTAATTACTGACTCAGATCCCTCTTCTCCCTTTTTCTGTCAATCTATTTCCCAAAGTGGCTAACATAATCTCCTTTAAACACTATTTTTATCATATTCTTTTCTTACCCCACAGCCTACAATGAATCACAATTGTCAACTGTTTGAATTTAAACACATTGAGAGTTTAACATATTAACAATACTCATTAAGGGTTTCTAAAGCTCTTCCACTAATTGTCCTACTGTTCCTTCCACCTTATTCCCCAACACATCTAATTACCTTCCCTTTGGACACAAAACCACATGAAACCCTCTGATATAGACAAGAAGAAATGACGAAAGTTGGCTTCTCCATTATACCAGTGAAGTTCCACTGTTTGACCAAGACTCCAGTGGGAAGCCCAATGCACTTTTGACAGTGCCTAGGAAAATTTATTCCCAGCCAGTCCAGGAAGAAGACTCCATAACAGGAAATCATCCTCAACTATGTTAACTTCCAGGGATTATTTAGAAATATGTTTAAAATAATCTAAAACTGGTTTCTGGGAAAGGAAACTGAACTTCCTAACAAGGCCAGTGATACATCTGCATTTGAACATACTAATTACTTAAAATGTTCAGCTTTGCATCCACAGAGCCTGTATCACAACCCTGGCTTACATAATCTGCCCTCACTATAACTTCAACTGATTGGAAAAATCAAAGAATTATATATCTTTAAGAAAGTCAGTAAGAGTCTTTCATGGAAAACAATCTGAATTCCTATTTAATGACTCAATTTACTACCTGCTGGTTCTTTTCTTTTTCCGGATAGGAAATAAAAACAATTTGATCAAAGTCTAAAGGAAAAAAAAAAGTGAGTGAAATACATCTACAGGAGAAGGGATTTAGTAATGGATGGGAAAGAACTGGTGCTTAGCAACTGTGTCTTTGTCAATGTGGAAACCTGCATTTCCTTATTGCAAACTTGGGTCCTACAGCATTCACACATGCATGAAAGATGTTCTCTCTCATCAGATGACAAAATCACATTCTAATTACAGAAAAGTACAAACTTTTGGTATGATAATTAATGAGAAAAAGAAAACATTAATAATCAATGATGCTTTTCTACATTATCATAATTGTCATTGGGTAAGATCTTAAGTCTTGAATGATTTACTTCTGCTTTTAATTACCTGCAATCAACTGAAAGGGAGCAGTGAATGAATGTTTAAACACAGAATATTGACAATTTTTTTGTTGCTTTGATTTCTGGGTAGCTTTTGATATTTACAATTTATTACAGGTGTGTGGAAAATGGTCTGGGATTTTGCAGCATTTAGAGTAAAATAAAGAATCCATGGATGATGACCCCTGCTCTAAGAAAATGCTTAGTTTCATTAACACTGCCTTTGCAGAAAAAGAATGAGGAGAACAGAGGTTAGGAGTCAGACAGAAACTGGTTTAAATTCTCTGTACCTCATTGTCTCCATTCCTAGAGTGAGAGTACTATTGTGGACCTCACAGGATTTCATAGCGATAATAAGAGACAATGCATATCTAGTACCTGGCACATATCAAAACCCAAACAATGTTAATTCCTTTTCCATCTCCATGCCTTGCTCAAACTTCAACCTTCAGGCAGAGCAGGAACCCTGTGGAGAGCCCAGGATTGTGAGCTTATAATACTATTTCCAATATACTTTGTAAGTTTCTGAAGTTCCTACTTGAAAGCTTTGCTTTTAAAAATGTTGGCTGGCAACATGTGATAGAAGTCACTTCTCTTTTTCTAAGATGCTCTCACAACTGACCACCAGGACCACAGACAGTGGTAACTCAAGCCCACAGAAATGATGCTGCTCCTAACTCTTTTGGCATGTGGTCTGACCATCCAGAATGCCCCTCTGACTTCATGACTACTTGCTTCCCAGCTTGCCACAGGCTTGCTGTGAAGATAAATTAACAGAGTAGATTAGCTTTGGTTCCTGTGTCGCACTGGCAGTCTATGACTTAGGAAGTATGAGTTCCACCCTGAGGAAGAAGCATTAACACCCACTCCAGAAGACAGGAAGCAAGTGAACAGGATCTGTCCTATAACTTTCAAGGTTCACAGAGACTATGAGCAGTGCCATGTGGCATATTACATTGTCCACGCCTCATAATACAAATGCATCTGCATGTGAGGCTGGGAGGTGTGATATTAAAGTACCTACCCATCCCATCTGCCTAGAGACTTAAAGGCCCCCTTGAGGACAGAATGGCTGGGATGCCCAGATGTCAGCATATGGGAGGTTTATTCCCCGTGACTTGGCAAGTCTCAACCTTTACCATGGATAAAAATTACCACTCAAATATACAAAATTAGGCTGATGTACTCTGTGGTAAGTTAAGAGCTTCCTAAGAGTTTATTATCCACAATATTTTAATGCCCATATGAGATGCAATTATAATTTTTTTAAACATTTTAGTAGCTTTATTGAAATATATCTAATATACAACAAATTATACATATTTAAAATGCATGATCTAATAAGTTTTAAGAAATGTATATACTTGTGATTAATCAAGTCATGAATGTATTTATTACCTTGAAAAGTTTACACATGACTCTTTGAAATTTCTCCTTCCAATCTCTTTGCCAACTTCACCTACCTGCAGGCAACTGTTGATCTGCTTTCTCTCACTGCATATTAATTTAGTTTAATTTAATAGTTTAATTTTCTAGAACTTTATGTACTTGGAATTACATAGTACATTAATCTTTTTTTTGCCTTGCTTCTTTCACTCAGAATTATTTTGAAATTCATCCATGTTATTCCAGTATTTAATAATTCGTTCTCAGCAATATATAGCAATTTGTTTATCCATTAAACTGTTGATAAATATTTGTGCTATTTCCAGTTTTTAGTTATAGCAAATATGAACTGTAAACATTGGAGTTGTTCAAGTCTTTGTACAGATATACCTTCATGTTTTTTAAATTCTTTAATTTTTTATTTTAATTATTTATTATTTTCATGTGGTGCTGCTGAGGATGAACCCAGTGCCTTACAAGTGCTAGGCAAGTGCTTTGCCACTGAGCTACAACCTACATAGTTCATTTCTTTATGGTAGATGTTCGTTGATTTTAAAAGACTCTCAGACTGCTTTCCAAAGTGGTTGCACCATCTTACATTCTTACCAGAAGTATATGCTAACACTATTGTGGATATCAGTATTTTATCAGATACATGATTTGCAAATACTTTATTTCAGTCTGTGGCTTTCTTTTCATTCTCTTAAGATTCTTTTGAAAACATGATTTTTATATTTATTGTCTAATTTATTAATGTTTTATTTTATGGATCATACTTTTGGTGCTGTAGCTAAGAAATCTTTGATTATTCTAGGGTCACAAAATCTGCCTTCTATATTTACCTTTATAAGTTTTACAGTTTTAAGATTCATAGTTAGATCTATGATCCATTTTGAATTAATTTCTGAACATAATGCACAGTGTAGATCAAAGTTCATTTGTACATATGAAAATTCAATTGTTCCAACATAATTTGTTGAAGATTTTCATTTTTGCATTGATTGCCTTTGCACTTTGGCTGAAAATCAGTTGATATATACGTGAGTTTATTTCTGTAGTCTATTCTTTTTTGTTAATGTATAAGTCTACCTTTGTCCAACACCAAACTGCTTCATTACTCTAATTTTGCGTAAGTCTTGCAATCAAGTGGTCCTAGTCCTGAGACTTTATTCTTTTTTAAAAGTGTTTTCACATTCTAGGTCCCTCATAAATTCATGTGAATTTGGGAATCAGTTTGTCAATTTGTACGAAGAGGGGATGGGACTGTGATTGGGTTGAGTCCACACATCAATTAGGAGAGAAGTGATGTTTTAACAGTATGGAGGCTTCCAACCCATGGACACATTACCTCCATTCACTTAGGTTTCCTTTAATTCTCTCATCAATGTTCTAAAGTTCTTAGATTTGTCCCTAAATATTTCATATTTTAGATGCTATTATAAATGCATTGCCTTTAATTTTATTTTTCAATGGTCTGTTCCTAGTATATAGAATTACAGTTGAGTTTTGTACGTTGATCTAGTATCACACAACTTTGCTAAAGTCATTGTTCAT
Organism: Marmota flaviventris; assembly: GCF_047511675.1. NCBI lineage: Eukaryota > Metazoa > Chordata > Mammalia > Rodentia > Sciuridae > Marmota > Marmota flaviventris. The sequence continues at coordinate 45,231,817 of NC_092498.1, forward strand.
TGTAACAGCAGGGAAATGGATGGCATTAGAGCAGATTATGCTAAGTGAAGTTAGCCAATCCCTAAAAAACAAATGCCAAATGTCTTCTTTGATATAAGGAGAGTAACTAAGATCAGAGTAGGGACGAAGAGCAGGAGAAGAAGATTAACATTTAACAGGGATGAGAGGTGGGAGGGAAAGGGAGTGAGAAGGGAAATTGCATGGAAATGGAAGGAGACCCTCAGGGTTATACAGTGGAGGGGGTAGAGAGAGAGGCGGGGAGGGGGGAGGGTGGAGGATGGGAAAGGCAGCGGAGCACAACAGACACTAGTATGGCAATATGTAAATCAATGGATGTGTAACTGATGTGATTCTGCAATCTGTGTATGGGGTGAAGGTGGGAGTTCATAACCCACTTGAATCAAAGTGTGGAATATGATATGTCAAGAAATTTGTAATGTTTTGAACAACCAACAATAAAAAATTTAAAAAAAGAGATGCAATTATAATTTGATATAGACACTGAATGAGAACTCCATTATATTTCCCATAAGAGAATTTCATGAGAGGGATTCAGGGCTGTTAAAGAGGTTGTCCCCTCTAGCATCTCAATTTTGTATGGAGTCATTAGGTGACCATAAAAACTGCAATGGCCCATTCAAAACAGGCCAACATGGATGTATTAGAGCAGAAAAAAATTCAGACACTGTTGAAAGATCCTATATTTTCTTGCCAACTCCCTTTCAGCACTATGTGAAGCTAACTTCTGCTATTTTACCCAAATCCAGATGAAAGAAATAAGAAGGAATTTGATTTTGCAGTTAAGTACACCATTGGAACTATACATTTGTCTTCAATTCTGAAAGAAGAGGGCTTTTAAAAATAAAATTTATTTCATATAAAAATCTGAACAGAAAAAATTTTTAAATAAGTATCTGAATTGAGGTGAAGTGGATTGGAGAAAACAAAACTGAAGATACAATTTTGCCTTTTCAAAAAAAAATGTCAAGTGGAGAACTTCATCAATATTAATTTAAACCAATCTTAACTAAAAATCATAATCAGCTAACTCATAACAATTCAGAGAAAAACACTGTCCATTGGCAAGGAACAAAAGTGATAGGAAGCCAGTTTTCCACACCTGGGGAGAGGGAAACAACTAAAAACTCAGATGGCCTGATGGTGTTCTGTTCCCACTCAGCAGTCCTGTGTCAGCTTAGCAGCTAGGGAGGTCTGCATATCTTTTATCCCCATACTGGCGATGTATTTTAAATATTTACATTTAATAAATTTTGAGGCAAAAAAAAATGCAATAAAATTGTGCAAAAAAAGGTTTTTTTTTTTTTTTTTTTTAGAAAATGTAAATCAAACTGAAGTCTTTCTCAAGTGGAAACACTCCAATGGCTCCCCACCTGATATTGGGTCAAATGTAGCCTTACTGTGGCCTTCACTGTATGGCCCCCGCTCCTCACCTGATCTTGTGCCATTCTTTCCCATGCTGCCCCCATTTGCCTGAACCACTCTCCACCTAAATTCATGATCTCTCTCCATTGCCAAGTCTCAGGAGGTGTCTCCTCCTCAGGTAAGCCTTCCCTGATCATTCTAAAATATCACTCCTTTCCTTATCTCTCACAGCATTCCTTCTTTTTCTTCCATAATTATAATTTGTACTTAGATAAATTTGTTTATTGTTTTTAAATCAAATAAGCAGGAAGTCCATTGGCTTGAGGCTGTTTCCACACTTTGGGTTTCTATATAACGAACAACCACATAACTCCATATGTATACAAATATAAACCTAATTTAGAAGTTAAAAAAAAAATTAAAAAGCAGTTCAGTATCAGCCAATCACAAGGAGCTGAGTTTTATCCAATCACAGACTTCCAACTGATCAGACACATCCAAACAAGGCAATTGCCTAACTGCAACCAATCCTTTTTCTGTCTACAATCATTGCTCACACTGCCCAGCAGAGTTCTCTAAACCTTTTCTGATTCTGTACACTGCCCAATTCTTTGTTCAAACAAACTGTGTAAATACAATTTGTCTAAAGATTTTCTTTGATCACTTTAACACCCATCTCTCCCACTGGAGTCTAAGATCCATGGGAAAGAAATAATGCTTCTTGTTCTCCACTGTACCCTTGATGCCCAGAACATGCCTAGAGCATAACAAAGACAATAAATATCTGTTGACCAAATGCACAGACTTTTCCACTCAGTTCAAGTACCACTTGAGACATGGGATATAACTTTTTCTGTCTTTTTTCATTTATTCAAAAACTATTTACATTTCACTCAGAAAATTGGAAAGTTAGAAATATAAATCTTAAATTTGTTTAAATGCCATAGATAAGAAAAGTAGAATTTTAAGAGTTCTGCTTTATACCCTTATTTCCTCTTACAATTAAGATACATAACTAATCATAAATGTAATAAGGGAAATTTCCACAAAAACTCAAGGCTTGTACTTCAGACTCTGAATGTTAAGACCAGGTGGCTAAATTGTAACAGAATGTCTTAAGGGAACACCTTGTATTTTCAGGTCACATGGGAGTAATTCTGAACTGATCATTGGATAGTCCCCTAAACTGTAATAATCTTCAAAGTGTTTAAAATATATTCCTGGTTTCACCCAATTTGTAGTCCTGGCTTTATCCTGCAACCAATGTGGATCAAGTGGTACATCACAGAGATGGGACGGCCTCATCTTTGCTTTTCTTATATATTCACGACATCATGAATATATGATGATATCATAAATGTCTATATTCAATAGATACAGATATATCAATAATGTATTGATAATAATCAGCAAGGAAGCATCATTCGCTGACTTCCATTGCTCATTAAATGGACCAGAAATTATAACAAACACTTTGATCTGTTGCAACATCATCCTCATTCCAGTATATAAAAATAGGATTGTTTTACCTGATTGTCATCTATTTTTTCCACTAATGATAACTGTTCAGAGAAACTACAATTTCTTAAAAAAATCAAAATTGATAGTTCTTGTGTTTGTCTTACTGGACAAAAAAGAAATATATTTTTAAAACCATGAGCTATTTGGACATTATGAAAACTGATTTGCCTGCAGAAACAACACAAAATCTGGTCAACACATTTCTTCCTTTCCCTAGACAGGCAAAAGTGTTATCTCAATAGGCAGAGAAAGAAACAAATTAATTTACGTTTTCATGAGCTCAGCTCAGCAAATTCATTCATTCATTCATTAAAATGAACAGCATAAAAAAGGCGTATGTCTTGGTCAATCAACTGTCTGCATTCCTAGGAGAATTTTGAAATACAAAAGGCTGCATGTTTTACTTAGTTGAAATGAATAAAAAGCGAGACTGACATTCTTTTATCAATATTTAGCAGACGTGACATATGAGAAACACACAATCCAGTAGCTATTTTGAAAATTAAAGTGAAAGCATTCTTCTACTTAAAGAGATATCCCTTTGGGGCTGGAGATGTAGCTCAGTGGTAGAGCACTTGCCTAGCACCCACGAAGTTCTCGGTTCAATCCCCAGCCCTGCAAAAATAGACTGCCTCTGTTTTATGTCAAGATTCCAGCACTGAGCCATGAACCATAAAAGACTTTTCAATTTGAAAAATAAGATATTTAGGGGCTGGGACTGTTGCTCAGTGATAGAGCACTTGCATGGCATGCATGAGGTTTAGGGTTCAATCCTCAATACTGTATGGAAAAAAAAAAAAGAAAGAAAAGGAAAAAAAATAAGTTCTGCATAAAAAAAAAACTAGAGTGTAATTTTAAATAGTAAAATATGTGGCATGTTTCAAAAGGATCATGGAATTTGCTAAAGGCACATTTTCAGGTTAACTTTTAGTCTTAAAGAGTCAAAGTTTCACAAGAAAATCACTGTATCATAATGTGACATACTTGAATCAACTTTGAGTTCTTACATTCATTCTAGCAACCATTTTTAAAAGCAGCATTTCTTTGACCAGTGTTGCTTTAAAGCAGTGTTTCCCAAGTAGGGCAACATGTTGGGGCAACATTTTTCCCTAATGAGGAGACCTTTTTTGGTTGTCATGAGTGAAGAGGCCATGGTAGGATGCTTCTGAATATCTGTGACATACAGGACAGCTCCCTCCACCATAAAAAATATCCAGTCTCATATATCAACAGGAATGAAGTTGAGGAACCTATTTTAATTTAAAGAAAAATCATTTAAAAGCTTTAACATTGAATTTTGAATTCAAAATTTCTGAAAAGATAATTCCAGGCAAACTCTGAACATACTAAGTTAACAGTAGGATCAAAATGACATTATTCAGATTATTTTTAAAACATACTAAGTCAGGATACAACTTTCTAAAGAGACACAATTTTTGGCATAATATACCTCCACTTACATGTGCTTCGTCCTGAACAAATACTTATGGAGGGAAAGTGAGAGAGAAGGATATGTATCCTATGTTATCCTATCTAGGATGCTTTGTATGATTATACCAGGATAAGAGCCCTCTTTCTTGGTCTTTCATAGGTTGTTAAGGTTCTCTAAAATCCCCTCTTCTTCCACAGAGTGGCAAGCCAGTGCCATTTTCCAGTCTTCTATGCAACTAGATGTGTCCACAATTTCTCTCTAATGCTCCTCAGTGCCCTATATAGAAGAAAGCTTGTGCTCAAGGGAAGTTACTTGCCTTCCACTTCCTCTCTTCTAACCACACACTGGGATGTGGAGCTGGCTTTGATCCAGTTTCAACCACACAGATGAGGATAACTCCCTAAGGAGAGTTAAGAGAAATAACCTGGGCTGCTGAATGACCACTCAACATAGAGCTGCCCCTCCAGTTGGGATCACTCACTCCAGAATGTCATGAGAGAGAGTGAGAGAGAGAGAGAGAGAGAGAGAGAGAGAGAGAGAGAGAGAGAGAGAGAAATCAATTTCTATGGTGTATTGGGTTTCTTTGCTACGGTTGCTTGTACAAGGCAATTCTATGATCTGATAGTCCCCAGTGTTATCAGAGCTATAAATTCATTTTATATGAAGAACTGTTGAGCTGGCTAATTAAAAAAAAAATTCAATGCAAACAATAATTGGAAGTCTGGACGATACAGTGAGTCTATCAATGAAGGTTAGGAGGAAGAACTGCCATATCTTTAATACAGTCATTTCTCATTTATTTAACCTAAAAGAAAATAAAAAGTATGGAGGAAATCCGAAGGTAACCACTGAAGACAGTCACTATTTCAATGAAAAAATATTCATGCAAACTCATGCTAATAATAGCAGGCTGAGCCCTCTACATGCAGGCTAAAACACATAATTTTGTCATTTTAAAGTTTTATAATTATATCATTTTCATCATCTTGTCTTTGTTTCCCTTTGACTAAGAAACTAACAAAAATACTTGTAGTAGGGGGGGGGGAAGAAATGCAGGCCAAAAGACAGCAATCTGAACAATTATCCTTGAATTGCTAATTTCTGGATAAAATTGTGCACTCAAATTTTGAATATTCAATTAAATTTAACTCAAAAGACTCTGTGGATATCTTGCTATTGCTGCTTCTCTTTTAACACATCCTCTAATAAAACTCCAAAATATTTCCTTCTGGGCTTCATTTGAACATATATACTTATTCAAAGATGTACTGCTATCTCATGTGAATGAGAGGCAATCATTGACAAAATGTTTTCTATGAGATTAAAGTGGACTTCAGTTCAGAGTTTTGCAATTCAATTAAAGTAATTAATATTACCTTTTTAAAATACAATTTCCCCTTCAATTAAAATATTGTATTAAATAAAAAAGAAATGTGGGAGGGAAAGGCAACTAAATGACACATTTGGATCTAAGTAAATATTTCAGTAGTTACTGTGAATGCTCCAGGGAATAAAGAGTCAATCAGTAAATCACCACAGAGGGTCTATGCTGGCTACCACTGGTATATGAAGATGACATTATTACCTATTCTTAAAAACAGGGTCATAAATATGTAAACATATCATCATAATTAAAGAAAAAGAAAGTTTTTGAAAATCTCCATATACACTGAGTTCCCCAAGGGAGGTTGTGTGAAAATGAACCTAGAAGATTCCCATGCACAGCACATTGTGATCTTAGACAGATCAACATCTCTTTGGGCTTCCTTTTTGTTTGGTTGGTTTTAATCTATAAACAAAGGAGTCTGGTCTTAGCCAGTGCTCTACAAGTGCCCTCCAAGGTGCCATGGATACAAGCAAGAACATGTTTAGTTTTCACAGTAATTGGCCCTTATGGGGTAGGGAGAAGGGTTGGGCACTGATCCAGAAACTGTCCTAGGTCCCCCCAAACTTTGAAATGTTCCTCCACACATTCCTTTTATTAGAACCTTCAGTACACACATTCAAGCCAGGAGAGTAATTCCATGTACCTTAACAAGTTGTTTTAACAAACTGAATCTTCCAGGGTTTCAACTCCTATATAAATGTACACTTTTGCTAAACTTTACCTAACGTCATTCTCTGATTTAAAAAGTCACCTCACTGCATCTGAGTCAATGTTATGGCACACTAGGATCAGAATTCTTTTACAACTAGTGTATACATAGATCAAAAGGCCATCTACTTTTTCATGCCTTCCAGTATAGTTATACTTTAGTGTATATGTTGGAAATACATCCAATTATAATTAATTTCCTATTTTCTTTATATCATAGTATATTGTGTCACGTATTGGTTTAATTTTTAGTATAATTCACTTACACATACAATTATCCATAAATTTCAGGGAAGCATAGTAAATAATATTTTATAAAAAATGAGACACAAGATCTGATAGGGATGCAAACCTCTAGTCTATGATATCAAGTGAGGCTTCTTGTAATTCTGACATTCCTTGATTCTATGAAAAATGTTATCTTTGGAAGTCACTATCAAGCCTTTATCTCTACTCCTACATTTGATAATGCAAAGAAATTAAATAATAATGCAAAAAAATTAAAAATAGAAATAGATATGGTTTCTAAGGCAACATAAAAAAACAGACTTCACTAAATTTTCAAACGTTTTGTGTGCAACGCTGACCCCTTTAACATGTAAACAGAAAGGATTAGAAAAATCCCTAAGGTGGAAGTGGAACTCTTCACTTCTGTTTGGTCTTAAGAGGCTATGCTATTTGCCTTAGCTGGTGACTGTGCCCTTATCCTGTCCTTGAGCTGAAATTCACACATCTCAGTGATGTACTGCCTCAGCAATTCTCCCAAAAGTTCATTCAAGAATATGTATGTTCCTGGGGCTAGGGTTGTAGCTCAGTGGTAGAGTACTTGCCCAGCATGTGCGAGGCACTGGGTTCAATTCTTAGTGCCATGTATAAATAAATAAATAAATAGATAAATAAATAAATAAAGGTTCATCAACATCTGAAAAAAATACTAAAAAACAAACAAACAAACAAAAAACAGAATAATATGTTCCTAATGTGGAACAGGATGGTCATATCTCATAACAAAACTGCAAATATCTATTTAAACTTATTCAAAAAGCAACACCTTCAGCTCAATATTGGTCTGCAGATGGTACAAATATACTCCCCACTTTTTTCTGACACCAAATTGAGGGGTCATCATACATCTACTGTATCAACTTCAATTCTGTGAAAATATACTGAAGGCAAAAAGAAAAATTAAGACATGTAACATATTCTTTGCAATACTATGGAAATAGTTTTAAAATTACTGTAAGATCAGATAAAAATAATCACCTATTTAAAGATATAAGTATTTACATATTTATGTAAATATACATATATTTATAGACTTTTTAAACACTAAATTTCTGAAAATAAAAAAATCATTTGTCATTTATATAGGAAGAAAAAAGATCTAGTATCAGCAACTTTTTTTTTATATAAATGACTATTTTTCCTCACTGCCAACATATCCAATGCAAGAAACTAAATTACCAGTCTTCTAAAAATATGTCTTTAACCAAATAAGTATGTGAAACAACAACAACAACAAAAAAAATGCTGGAATAATACAACTGACTTTTCAAGCCTTACATAGTCAACAGTTTATTCTCAGTCCCCAACATGTAAAGAGCCATTTGACTTTAGTGTTTGTTGGCTTATAAAGTTTACAAGCTTATAAAGGGTTGGTGTCCAGAGTGAGGGGCACATTTTATCCTGATGGAACATTTCAAATATATTTGATTTAAAAATTAAAAACAGCTCTGCTAGTGGCCCTTTGAGAAAAGAATGATACACAAGGAGACCTTGCCCCAGAATGTTCTTACCCGCAGGGCCTCAATGACGAGGTCTCTGGCCTCCAGCTCCCCTTCCATCACACTCAGCAGCATCCGCAGCTCTGATTTACTGAGGGTGTCCACATCAAACTCTTTTTTCTGTAACACAAAATTTAAAAATGCAATTAAAAACTATTTCTTAAGAAAGATCCATATATCCTACAGATATACGATAGGTCCTTTTTATCCCAGGGATTCAGAAAAGAAGCTAATATGCTGTTCAATTAAAGACAATCTATACCTTAATCTTTTAGGAGAGGTAAAAGCCATGATGCCACTTTCTCAAATCTCCCATCTAAGGAGATATAGTTCCCCAGGCTGCCTGCACACCTCAATCAGAATCTCTCCAAATTATGTGGCACACATTTAGAGTCCCTGGAGTTATGTCAAAACAGGCCTGGTATATGTCAGGGTGAGGTGGGGGCTGGTTGGAGGGCAGAAAAGAAAACACAGATGTATTCTTAGAAGGGTCCCAACATAAAGGCTCCTGGGAGGTTATTATAAATTCCAGGAGATCCAATAATAACAGGTCATGTTTATAGAACACTCTGCAGCAGAGGCCACTAGTACGCAACCGACAACCAAATCTGGCCCACAGATGTGTTACCTGAGCCACAGAAAAACTTTCCACTGTTTTCAAACTATATTAAAAAAAAAAAAAAAAAGAAAAGAAAGAAATTTGAAAATATCACCAAATAAATAAATACATAATTCTAGAATTGTGGCTTCTCTTCAAAAGTAGAATGACTAGGTAACCCCAGATTCACATTTCCAAAGGAAATAATCCATTGAGCCAACTAACAGTTACCCATTTCAAAGGAACGTGTTCTTCATACTGCCCACCCTTCCCCACCAACATGTATACACATGCTTACTGCATACAGATTCACTTTTAATAAGCCTGAACCACAACCCACTTATAGTTATTTGGGCCTATGGAACTCTACAATTAAGTTATTGAAGTGCTTTCTTAGGCAAATTCTCAGTAGCTTCTTATTCTACGAGGAGGGTTAGGTGTGGAGCTGAGGCTAGAACAAGTCAGCCTTCCAGAGACACAGTTGCACTATGAGGAGTCAGCACAATGGCCCTGGGGGTCATAACTTCTCATACAGTACTCTCCAAGCCCTATCATGTTCTCCACATTCCTTCCATCATGACTACATCCAATCTTACAGCATTAAATCACATTGATATACCACTGAATCCAAATTCTTTTGCTTCAACTTCTTTCCTAACAATAACTTTTACAATTAGGTCTTCTAACATCTATGTTACAGATAAAGTGGAGAGAAGATCAGTTAATGTGTTCTCAGCTGGGTCTGGGTGAGTCCAAAGACTGAAGTCCTCCAAAAACACACAATATGCTTCTCTCTTCTATGGAAACTTTCATTTGACTATCACAGTCACCATCCTTGGAAGGAAACTCATGTCTATCCCCAAATGTCTTGGTATACCCAACCTCAGAAGCTGTTCTTCAGTACATTCCAGAGCATTACTTCACATTTGTATAGCACCCAACGGTTTTCAAAGTATTCTCAAAGAACCAAATCTAATCCACATGACATCACCATCTCTGTTTTTTTTAGTTAGGAAAACCACAACTCAGAGAAGTCAGATAACATACACAGATCATGTAACCAGTAAATGGTAAAACCAGGACATCCAACCAAGTGCTATAATTTGTGTGCACACTTGACCATTCAGTATCATACAGTATCAGAATTCCAGAATGTGTTCTGTAAGTGCAGTAACAACTGGCTTAGCACCTACATCTACCACCAGATTGTCTTTGTGCATAAACAGGAGTAAACACAGCAGAGACCACAAACAACTTCGGGGGCTTTCACAAGACCTGACCAGAAACTAGTCATATCTCACTTCAAAAGAGCCATCTGGAAGGGGACACAGTGATAAATGGGAAAGAGACAAGACCTAGATGGATCCCTTGAGAAAGATTTTAAAAGAATTTTCCTATGTAAATTGTTTCTTCTTACACACACCCACTAGAGTGAGCAGTTATTTGGAAGGCAGGGCCTAAAGATGGAAAAAGAGACGAGCTAAACCTATAGCAGGTTTGAAGGAGAGCACAGCTTAGAAGGCAACTCAGAGATGTCCCCTGTGAATAGTAAAATCCAATATAGCAGGTCCCAAACTCTACTATAGCATTATATCTTATATTATTTAAAACTTTAGCATGTAAGAATCACCTGGAGACTTTAACTTAAAAAACAGGCTGCAGGTCTCTACCTCTAGAAATTGATTCAGAATTTCTTGATTGTTAGAGAGGCTATAAGTTTGCCTTTCTAATAAGCAAGCTCCTTCTGGTGCTGCTGGTCCAAGCTGGATGACACTTTGAGAAGCATTTCAATAACTTGGTTGAGTCTCTGCTTTCTCATCTATACAATGGTAACACTAGCATCTACTCTGCAAAGTTCTTGTGAGGATTAAATAAGAACACATAAGTGAAGTAAGTGCTAAATAAAGGCCGGCAATTGTTTTTACTATCCCAGATGTTTTATGTAGGGAGTAGTGGGACACTGGCTAAGAGCCTATTCTTTGAAAATCTACCAGCACAAGTCCAATAAACTCAGTTTATTGACAATGATGAAAGACAGACTTTTATTCTGTTTTCCCCCCTACTGAGATGGGAGAATAAGCTGCAATTCTTATGTGCTTTAAAAGGTAATGTTTTATTAATGTTGCTGCTGGTTGTTCTAAAGATTTTAATTAATTGTATGTTTTATTGTGCTTGTTTCCCTGAAGCTTCATAAGCAAAGCACTCCCTTTTAAAAACTAATAAATTATAGAAGACATTGCCAAGATTCTGATTCATGTTACAGTCAGGAGAGTTTGCCCTGCTTCCATCATCACTGACATCATAACAGTGACCTGCAAACAACACTTCTGTTTTTCTATATATTACCATCAATTGATGGGGAAATTCATTTTTTAAAAAATGCATTGGCACACGCCTGTAATCCCAGCTACTTGGAAGGTTGAGGCAGGAGGATGGCAAATTCAAGGCCAGCCTCGGGAACTGAGCAAGACCCTGTCTCAAAATAAAAAAATAAAATAAAATAAAAAGAGCTGCAGATGTGACTCAGTGGTAGAGCACTCCTGGATTCAATTCCCAGTAATGGGAATAATAATAATCACCACCACCACCACTACCACCACTACTGTTATAGGGTTCTTGCTAAACCTTGTCACAGAATATTTTAGAAATCTATCTCACATCATAATATAGGTGATATATATTATTTTAGGTATGTAGTGTGTCTGCTTCCTTCTCCCCTATACCTCCATCTGTACTTCCTCACTAAAACACCACTCATTCCTGATTTCCAATAATAATAATATTTTCAATTTGCTATTCTCCATATCTGATGTTCCCATCCCCTATTCTGGCAAAGCAGGGTTTAAAACCAAAAGTGCATGAAAATAGGTGGTGATCTTAAGGTTCTAGATATTTTATAAATAAATATAAAGCCCTTTGGTAATTTTAGAAAAATAAGCAAGTCTAGAAGCAAAAATTCCAATAAAAACCTTCATTTTTGTTTCATATGAATGGACATTCATCTGATATACATATGGGATAAAAATACTTAGATATAGAGAAAAATCATTAATGCTTCTTGATTCAAGAACAAAAGGAATTGTTTTAAATCTCTTGTTGATAAAATACTACCCTGGTAATTTAATTTTTCAAAAGAAAACAGAACAGATCCAAAACATGCCAAATAAAAAACTAAGCTGTCCATCAGGGCACTCAAAAAAACATGAACCCCTCTACCCCAAGGAAATGCTCATAGTCTAAGCTTTCTTACACCTAGCTCTCATTTCTTAGCAACAGAAAGAAACTCAAAAATAAAAAATAAAGCATACCTGTTGGATTTTAACTCTAATGACTGCTCTTAAGGTCTGATCCATATACCAGGAAAAGTACTATATGCCAGGGAAAGTGCTACCAAGGAATTGCACCAGACAGTATATGCAGTAAATGCATTCGGTACGAACATCTGGCATGGATCTTATCTCATATGGGGGAAAAAAAATCTGTCATGGCAGTGTAATCTAACCCAGGTCTATTCACCAAATAGAGAAGATATCTTCTCTGGGATACAACAAATCATGTATATTGGTATATGCTATATTGATGCATTGTTTTTTATTGCATATTAATTTTTCATGTTAATGTAGCATATAATTATTAATTTGTTATAATTAATATATTTAGGCTTATATATAAATGAAAAAGGAGAAATACCCTTTTTCAATAGCAGTTTTGCACCATGAAATACTTATGGTAGGTGTACAGAAGGCAATCTTCTCATTCAGGCTCAGTGAAGGAGAGAGAAGGAGAAGATAAAAACAGAACCTGACTGAATTGAGTCATCTTAAACAGCTAAAACTGAAAACAGGTCACCACCAAGGATACCTTACTCTCCTACCCCTAAATTTAAAACTCAGGGGGATTCTACAGTCACAGCCAAATGGGGCCAAAGGGCCTTGCCCATAACCTTAAAGAATAAATGGGGTTGGCACCTTGATGCGATGCCAAAAAGCCTTCAGAACATGGTGGAGCCACAGTGGCTAAGTGCCCCTCAGGTCTCTACCCAAACACACCAGTCTTATCCGGGCTGCTAGGTGAAACAGTTCTACTAGGAAAACACATTCTCTACCTCTGCCCAGCTTAAAACCAGTGAGTTGTGCCTACATTTGATCAATCTCTCTTAAGGAAGAAAGAGTGAGGGTGTCTGAGAGAGCAGATGGCCTGGAAGGCACAAGATATGTGGCTAATGAGCAATCAGCAAAGAAGGACAAGTCATTTCATTTGTTTGGTTCTCAGGTTTCTCATCAGTAAATATGGATATTGAGCTAATTGATCTCTAAAAACTCCTCCAGCCCCAAACATCCTAATTTCATTTACCATTAGGGTAACTGTATTGATGGACTGAGAAAATTTAGGTCATTCCCTAAGACTGAAGGCCTATGAGAAATACTTGAGGAAAATTGATTTTGCCTCTTTGCTTAGAAGTTACAGAAATGTGTGTTGCTCCTCATTTAATAGTGTATGCTAATAGTAATGCACTTAGAATTTCCTAAGAAAGTAAGATTTTTTTCCTTTGGGATAAATAAGGACCATAAAGAAGAGAAAGCAATGAAACATCTTGAAACTTCAAAAGGATCACAATTTTAATACTGAATTATTGACATGAAAAAAAAAACTAAGTCCAACTTTCTAAGTACATAGAATATGAATTTAGCCAATTATGATACTTTTCATAAAGAACGTATAATGTTTCTCACGAATTCAGACCATTTTAAAATTTGTCATTACCTCTCGCCTTGAGATTATTCCTCCTGATTTCTCTCTCTACATGGAAGAGTGAGTTTTCATGAGAGGATCGAATACCTCTGATTCTGCTCTCCCTGGTCCTCCTTATTCTTCATATTCATCTGATACTTACCTTCAACAAGAAGCATAGCTTCCATTTTTGTATGCCCTCCTAGACTCTAGAAATCTTTTGTTCTCTCAATTTGGACTTAGAGTCTGTTGTATTAACTTATCTATCAACTAATCATGTCCTGCCGGTTACATTTACTTACAGTACTAAATTTATATTCTCTGGTAACTCTATTCCCTCACATTTACTAGGTGTGTCAGGATAGCAAGAATATCACATCTTCACCTGATTTTATCAAATGTGTCCTGCCCCCAACTTTTGGTATTAAGTGCCTATTGCCTGCAGCATAAAACAGCATGAAATGTTGTAGCCCACTAAGGTACAACATTCTACAGGTACACACTTGACAACTAAGACACAATGCTACAGTCCACTCTAGAAGCAACTAAGTAACTGAGCATTCAATCAATCATTGATTGTTTAAAAAATCATTTAGAGTAACCTGAACTAGGGAAATCTTTAAAACAACATATAGAGAACAAAGGGTCCTCAAGTCAACCACACTGCCTGGGGTCTTTTGTCTTTCCTGCAAAGACAAGGCACTTTCAGTGTACTGGGAGGAGGTAATACTGACAAGGAAACAATGTCAGGAAGGAAAACTGGTAATGGATGTAACTAATTTTAACTAAGAGAAAGCTGAAATGAAAAGCAGAAAAGTGGCTCAGTCAGGGGTGACAGCATCTGATAATTAGGCCCAGCTACCTCCCTTTTCCTTCTTTCAAAACTCCTCTCAGTCTCCATTTCCTCTTCAGGGAAAGAATGGGCTGCATCTCAGAAAAATAAAAGTATTTCCACCTAATAATTGTGCTTTAAGAAGCTTGCAATGCATTGAAGAATATTGTCTTGATCTGTAGGTGGCAAATGTCAGCATGCTGATTTTCAAAGTGAAGAGGATGGGGCATGGAAGGCTAAATTATACTCTTGCAGCTATGAAGCCCTTTTGTGGGAGAACTCAAGCAGACTTTTTGGAATCATTCCAGTTGTCTTTCCCATGAAACATAGCAATGTCAAAACTAAATAATTTACAAATAAGCACTCACTCCACAAAACAATGTTGACTTGATTATACTTCATTTACTATACTAACCTTGCAAATAGATCCTCAAATTATTAGTTGTTTCTTAAAAATTTATTCAGGGATAATCTCCCCCTTAAAATCAGGTTCCACATTGATGACACCATTGTGTACACAGCATTAGTAACATGATGTCATCTTTGTAAAGGTTATTTATAAAAGATCAGACTAAAATTCTGTCAATCTTTACTGTCAATGCCATCATCATTACTCTCTGGTGTCTGTTCTCTATTTCTTTACCAAATCATCAAGGAGAAAAGACAGATCTCCTTTTCCAAGAGCTCCCATAGAGAGGATCCAATCAAGAGGATTCTTACAAAGCCTCTCTCTAAAGCCACATTCAGATGTGTTTAGGCAGCAAGTACATGTAAACTGGGAAGAGATATGGCTTCATCCTTCCTAGATGCATTTAAAGTTGAATTCCCATGGTTTGTGCATCTGCAGTCTACTCAAAAACCTTGCCTAACTGCCTCCTTCCTGGCCAATCTTTCTTTTTATTCCCATTCTCTGTCTCCAGACTTTCCCACATTTCCACCTTATCCTCAATCATCCCCTCCTCCAAGTCCAAATGGGTAATATGGCCCTGACTCTACTGTCACAAGTCTTCTGGATGGAAGTGGTACAGTCACCACTACTACACCGCTAGCCTCAATCATCATTTGGAAGAGAGGTAATCTAAAAAGAAAATTAATAGTGTTGAAATTAAATTAAAAATCTGGAAGCATTTTTCAAATTCATTGAGAAAAGCAGTTTAGAAAGGGGTAAAATGAAAATCTTTTGATTCAAGGTCTCTAATATCTATAATGTTAATAAAAAACATAGAACAATAATTTCATTATAACCTGGTAACAAAATTTTCCAATTAGCCAACCAACATTAATTATGATGACATAGCTTTTTAATGGATTTTCTTTCCTTTTTTTTCATTCAATAGACATCTGTAAAATACTTGCCATGTGACTGGCACTGTGATAAGTAACCTTTGATTTCTTTTGCAAATAAATTCACACAATCCTCTTTGAGTCTGTTCTCTCCTCATCACATCCTTGATTACATGTGACCAACAGAAGATATCTGCAAATGACTGAGTACTAAGACTATGAAACATTTCTGAACTCATAAACTTATGTGACGCACATGAGGACAGAACCAACTGGCAATTCAGTCTAGGCATGAATTCAATTACAAATAATACAAATGTTTTTCTCTACATAAAACTGCTCCCGTAAGAAAAACAATGATAAGAGCAAAGGCAATGACAATAATAAAGTCCAAAGAAAACAAAGCAGGTGCAAACAGAAACATACTGCTTATAATTTAAGAAGAATGAAAAACATCACACTGAAAACAGTCATATTCTAACCTCTGAGGAAATTTTATTTCAATTTTTGCAAATTTTAAACTATTTTTTTTTCTAAAGCATACAGCTGAGGTCAAAATGGAAACCTCTGCACTCACCTCTGAAAGTCTTTTATATATGTCATGACTTAAAGAACCCCAAGAACCAGACACAGGTGCACACTCCTTCAGGCAGTCTCTGTCCACATCCACTTTGTATTAATCCCCAGGTGAAATGTCCTCATTCTGCACAGCATTTCCAGATCCTTCCACTAGGAACTCTCTCTCTGCTTGTTTCTCCTAATACTTCTTTTGCAAATTATTTGTGCCTCTCATAACACCACAATTTCTCCTATGATTTCTTGGTGTATGTCAGTTTCTATCAATGTGATACGTCACTTTAGGTCAGCAGAGATGTTACTCATGATGCTTCCACTTGTAAATGTTCAATGATATGCGATAAATCAGCAAATTTTATTTAGTGAAACGTTCAATATTTATAGTTGTCACAGAACAACAATTTAGCTTTTAAAAATTAGCAAAATCAACTAAGATTCTCTCATTGCGTTTACATTCAATATTGCCACTGAAACAACAATCTAGCCATTAAGTTGTTTTAATATCACTGTTGTGCATTTTTAAACAAACATATTGTCCAAATTTCTCTTTGTCTCTATCACCATGGCAACAAAATTTATACCTACTTTTTGCATATTAGCTGCTAAAGAAAGCTCAGAATGGTAAGACTGCTGGTTGATATCCCAAATATAGCTTTTAAAAAATCTCCGTTTTCCTTTCATTCCTAAATTCTTTGGTGACAATAAAAAGCAGGAAGATTTTTTTTTCCATACTGCCTTATCCATTAGGAGTTAAAATAGCAATATGGCCTATAAAAGTCATCACATTTGGCTAAGACACTGAAAATAACCCATGTCTCCCAGCATGGTTCCAGCAAAGACTATTAATATGATCCTACTGAATAATGTAACTGTTAGCCAGCTTTACACTTGGGATGCTTTCAGGATTCAAACAGCTAAGAACAAGGATCACAAACTAAATTTAAAACACTCCACTGAAAATGATATTAAACTGAAAACTATAAATTAAACTTGTTCCTAAGCAACAATCTAAATAGTCAAAACTTAGTGAAAACACTCACTTTCAAAAATAGCCTACTGCTTTGGAGGCTCCGCTGGCTCATTACTGCCAAATGTATATATAAAAATGCACAATATGTAAACCAATTTGAAATGAAATAAATCTCTAACATACAAAAAAAGAATTGCTTGCTAAAATTAAAAAAAAAATAAGTCCTGGTTTAAAAGAACCCAAAATTCATACATATGCCTTTGATTTTTAGCTATTAGATAAGAAGCAATTATGACATATTTCTCTGCCTCTTCTTTAATGTAATCTATCTATACTTCAAAGGGATGATAAAAATGGACCATGCATTTTTAAGTCAATTTATTTTGAAAAATATTATGCCCAGTTGTACTGCATAAGGCAGCAAAATATCTTTAAAATCGAGTTATTTTTAAAAAACTATCAGATTGAGACTTTTGCTGCATCTGAGAACCCCAAAGGATTCTATGCAAATAACAAAGGAGGTTCATTTTCACGTATTTTCCATGGTTATTCCCATTGACAAGCCTAAAATCATCAAATCCCCAATGATCAGCAGTGAAATTCAGACTCCTAAAATTTTTTAACAGAGAGGGGACACTGACCTTGTTAATTCCAAAATCCTCTTGTAAACAAGGTGGTGTTTACAATCTAAGGAAACTATATGTCAGCTACACATCACTAATCAGATGGCTGGGCTTGGTTTAATTGTCAGGTGATTAAAATATTGAGAATAGAAAGAAGCTCATTCTACATAGGCTAAACAAACAAATCCAACCTTGCTGGTTTACAACATACCACCTCCTTTTCCTTTCATTGCCTTTCCCTCACCATCTTTTGAGTATGTAAGTACCCAATCATTTCAGCTTCCCAGAGAGGTTTGTTGTTTTAACATCTAGCTTTCTTATTATACCTTGGAGAGGAGAACTCAGAGAGTGAAAAGATTTCACCATAAATCTTTTAAAACTCCACATTTTCCACACTAGGGATGAAAATTCAATTTTCGCAAAAGTTTGAGCTCCAAATTTGCCAGTTTCACAAGCGGAAATCAGCAGCCCTCCTCCTCCGTTTCTCCTTTCCTTTTCAAGCACAGCTCCTCTCACTCCCAGTGCCTTCCTCCACATCTCTCCTCTCCCTCTCCAGAAAGCCCTACCTCCGGAGGTGGGAGGAAGTTAAAACAGCCCGTGCTGTTTACGCCCTGCCCTGCCCTCTGCTGCCTCCCGCAAAGACTTCTCTCAGGTGGTGGGAGGAACCGAGGGGGCGTCCACGCCCGGCTCACTCCATCCCACCCGGAATCCTCAGCCTCAGCCGGAGCAGCGGGATCGCGCCAAGAGTGGGAGGTGCTCCCAGATCTGCCTTTCTTTAGAGATCTTTGCAGCTCCAGAGAAGCTGGTTTTCAAGCCCCGATAAGGTTTTTGCACCCAGGAAATGTGGGTCCAGCCCTCATCAGGGAAAAGGCTGGAAAACACGAGCAAGTATCAATACATGGATATATTCATGGTGCTAAACACAGGATGAGCCATGGGAAGCAGCCCATTTGGCTTCCAGACCCCAGGTGAAAACAATATCCAGAAACCAGGTGCAGAACCTCCACCTTGCCAGGGCATCGCCTCTGGAAGAACGACACCACCACCACCAAGTGATGGAGCAGCAAGCAGCTACCTAAAGTGCTGTCGCTCAGCTGCAGCAGCGCCCACAGCTGGGCGCGGGCCTCTCCCAACTGGCCTCCCAAAGGCACAAGAAGAGAAACACACAATGGGCATCCCCACACCTGCTTGGCGATGGCCCGCCTCCCTCTCCCTGCTTTCCTGGGTCCACTGAGAGGTGCCAGGCACCCCGGGGACATGCGCTCACGGCCACGCGCGCAGCGAAAGGTGAACAATGGGGGGTCAGATTCGACAAGAAACATACTCAGCCCTCGTTCCGGGTCAAAATGCCCCCCAGTGGAGGGAGTGGGCGTAAGGGTTGCACAGGACACGCACAGGGAGCCCTAAAGGAGAGAAGGGATCCCTAACCCGGGTGGCCGCCCCGTCCCACTCAAACCAGTCTCTGGCCCTGGGGGCTCCCGAAGAACGGGACATCTAGAGGTGTTCGGGATTAAGGAGCGTCCCCGGGACGGGGACCGGGATCCAGCTACCCGCGTCTACGCACCTCCCGCGCCCACCCCGGGAACTCGGTTACCGCCGCCTCCGCCGTAGCCCCTGCTGCGTCTTCGGGGGCGCGGGACAAGTCGGGCTCGCAGCTCGCGCCGTCCGTCGCCATCTTCCTGCTCTAGCGGATCCGAATGCGAGCTCGGAGCGGCGGCTCGGGGCTCAGCCCTCTCCGCGCGGGCGGCGCTTAACCCGCTGCGGGCCGCGGGCGCTCGGAGCCGGGCCGCGGCACTCCCTCCGCCCCTCGCCACCGCCCCCGCCACTTAACCCGCGGCGCGCCGGGGCTGCTCAGCCCGCCCCGCCCCGCCGCCGGCCTGCGCAGTCCCCGCGCGCGCCCGCTGGGGACCAGAAGAGGGACGCGACCCGGACCCCTGTGGGGCAGCGCGCGGATGGAGGAGCCAAGGACACCGACGCTAGAAGAGATGAAGGAAAGAAAGTGCCCACAAGGCGATCTCCAAGCAAGCCTCCACCAAGCCCGCGCTGCACAGCCCCGATTCAAAGGCAGGCTCCTGACTCTGAATTCTCCAAGATGAAGGGAAATCCTTCACTTAAGCTCCTTCTACCCACTCCGCCGTCCGCCAATTAGAAATTACTTAACGAACCCCTTCTTAAATTTCTTTTTCTTAAATTTTCTTGCTGCCAGGACATTTGTATCACCTTTACATATGTCTTTTACCCTCTGTGTACATACACCTGGCTTTGTTTTGTCCTGTCATCGACTGTGGTTCTTCTCCCCAAACTATCAACTCCCAGATGAAAAAGACATGTTATCTTTTAGTGCCTCTCATCGGGTACCTTTCTATGCAGTCTCCTTTTCAAAGAAAGCTAAGAGGCCCGTTTTTGTTCTATGGACTCCCAAAGAAGAGGCCCTTTTTTGTTCTTTAACTCCTAAGTCTGATGTCTCTTCTGAAAAACTTAAGTGTTAAATGCCACAGCTTTTTAAAGGAAGGTTAGAAGAACCTTATGAAAGAAGTTAGAAGACTCCCACCCCTGCATGTGAGGACACGTGGATGCACACACACACCTTTGTTAAATTTGATTCTATAGTGCAGAGTGCCTGGCTAGCACGAGAGAGGCCTTGGCTTCATTCCCTCATATTGCAAAAGGGGAAAAAAAATTCTTTGGGAAATACAGGGCTCAAGAATTTAATAAGATGAGTGAGTTAGGCCCAAACATTAATTTTCCCTTCCTGCATCTGATTCAGTGCCTACCCTTTCTTGCCAATTTGCAGAATGTGAAAATCTATCACCTTATCAAGACCATATGGTACAGCCCTTCCCAAATCTCCAGATCCCAGGAACTGTGTTGAAAGCACAAAATCAAATTGAGGCATTCAAGCTGGGTCTCAAAGAAGTAAAATCAAACCACAATGAAATCTTGTACTTGAAATTCTGGAAGATGAATGACTGGAATGTTTAGTCCAAGGGTTAGAGACCAGATCAAAAGCTTTTTCTTTCTTTCTTCCTTTGTTTTTTAAATGGAAGACTCCTAATGAAAGGTTTGGACACTTTAATTGTTCCACTTTCCAAAATGGATCCAAATATGACACAAACCAGACCAGATAAAATCTGGGAAGACCCCCAAAAAAGGGTTGATAGATAAAATCTAAAAAGTTCCCTCACAGTAAAGAGAGGTCAAGAAAGAACTTTCACCTGGAACTCTGGGGTTAAGGGTCAGAGTCTTAGAAATCACCTGCAGGCAATTCTGTGAGCAGAGGGCTCAACTATTTGTTTTCTTTGACTTTACAGATAACTATTACCTATCTCAGCCATTTGGTTTCCATGGTTATTCATCATTTTCTTTTATCAAACATTCTCTCTAAAATTGCTCAATATTAGAACATCTAGACTCCTTATATGAAAAAATGAAAAGCATTTGACAGTAAAAGATACAGAAGTGATAGTAAATATTTAAAGTTAGAATCAAGAACATTTCTTGTTCTTTTCAAAATGCATATTCCCATATCACAAGGCTTTCAATTTTCTGGATACTGATGTTGAATTACTACTCAAGAAATTAATTGGTTTACTTCTGAAAAAAATAAACAACACACTTCTTAGAATTAAGAACTAGGTATATGAAGTGATGATATCTCTGGAAACAAATCTCATGTATTTTATTCATGTGACTCAATTTTTTAAAATCATTGGGAAGAAATGGCTTATATTTGTGTAAATACAATTAAAGCAAAATGCTATCAGAGAGGAGTGATTTTTTCCCCCTCTCACCAACCTATGAGTGTATGGAGACAAGCATAAAAAAATCACTAGACAGCACATTTTCTATCAAAATTCAGGATCTCAGGAGGTGAATCCACAGCATTTTTTTCTATCTTAAAGCTGCCACTGCTAAGGGAATGGATGAGCATCCAGCCTACATACAGCACAGAGGCAGCACACTAGGAGTTAATTTCCTCACCAGTAGCCTGGCCTGGGGCTGCTTCTCCAAGAGAGGACACTGGCTGGTTTAAATTCTCTCCTGAGAATTATCCTGATTGTTAATGCAAATTAACTCTTTCTGAAAGATTTTTTCCCCCCAAAGACAGCTTCTATCACAGTCAAGCCAAATACTTATGAAAAGGTAGTAACTTGATGGTTCCAAAAACTAAATCTTTTGAAACTTTATTAAATAACTAATAATAGTAACAATAATGAAAGACATCTTAGGGCTAGAGATGGCAGGGTATAAAAGAAGAGGCAAAGAAGTATAACTGAAAAAGAAAAACTCTTATAACAAAAAATGAATCGTGATTATTAATAAGTAAATACATTTTGGCAATAAGATAGAAGGAGAGATATTGAATATATTGCAGATAGAGAAAACTAATATTTACATTATTTTCTCCTTTTAACATAAAGATGATAATGTTGATGTTCCATTGACAAAAGAATTTGAAACTAATTATTTTCCAAACCCTGAAATAGAGGTGTTTGAGTCAACTATTGCTCATACTTCAAGGGTCTCTTTTAAGACCAAAGAAATGAGTTGTTTTAAGTTAGGAATGCAGACAATAGTTGTGGAGCCAAGTGGTTTTCTGATTAAACCATGCCCTGGGCCTCACCAGCCACATCTTCCAACCACAAAACCCAAAACTCAAGAGTTAAACATAATGATGCAATGGGATGCTTCCTTCCATGTGAAAAGATAAAGGAACCCGTACCCTAAAACAGTTTCCATCAGAGAATAAGAATCCTTTATTTCAAACAACAGCATTTATGTTAATTCTGAAGAGCAAACCATATGTTATTATGTTTTAGTATTGCCAAATGACAAAACTACTGAGTAGCAAATCATTTCTGACTATATCCAAAAGGCTATAGTTAGACAATTTAAATATTCCAGCCCACGCTTATTCCTGTATACATGGGGGCGACCAACCTAGCAAGCCCTAAATCTTGGCAACAGAAATTCTATGACAAAGAGTGCAAATGAGCTCCCAGTACCCTGTACCTAACACATGCTTTTGAAAACAAGACATTGCCAGAAATGAGTTTTCATCTGATCTAACTACATTTCCTTATAGTCAACTTGTCATTATCTACATGTGCTTTAGGGTCTTTGTGGATTTTATTCAGTAAATTTAATTCTAATCTACTTAGATACTCTTGTCAACAACCTATGGATTTGGAAAGCCTCCTCCACCAACTGTGGATGGCATGTGCCAAGGAAATGAAAGTTATTTTTACCTAAGCTAAGGCAAAACATAATTAGGAAATCAAATCTGTTATGAGGAAACAAGCCAAAACTAAATGTAAATGATCATTATCATCACCCCTGGCCCATTCTATTACCACCTTTAACCAGGAACTATATCTGGTCACTCAAGTGCTGAAGTGATGTGTAAATATTAGCTTTTGTTGAAAGGTTAAAGGTACAGTAAGAAAGTGCTGGGGAGTGATGTTGGCCAAATTGTATTGCTATATTGTGTGTATGTATGAATATGTAACAACAAATCCCATCATTATATACAGCTATAATGCACCAAGTTTTAAAACGTGGGAAAGGAAAGTACAGTAAGAACATTTTTCCTCAGTCCAGTCAATCTAACAGACATTAGGGCTAATACAGAACAACAAAGTAGAGTTATTTAGTACTGCTGAGTGTTTTTAAAATTTTAAATCATAACTTGGTGGTTTGGACTCTTATCTGCAGAAGTCATTTACAAGAGTAAGTTTCAGTGTAGAGGATGTTTTAGTGCAAAACCATTATGGAAAAACAATTTTAAGAAAAGAATCTAGCCTGCTGCTGCCCCATCCACCTGAATTGGAAGTGGATCTGAACATTTCTGTTTATTCAGCCTCGTTAGCTACCCCACAAGCCTGCAGTATATAGTTACCAGGCAACCACAAAGGCAGGGTGTTTATATCATTAGGCATTAATTATAGCAGAGCCTTATTTTTCTTAGAAAGTTTAAAAACTATATAAATAGGTCATGACATTAGACCCCTTTTCCTCCGATTAGGAGTGTAGAGCCATCTATAAAGCCATAGCTGAGATTTTCTTTTACCCTAGGATATATTTTGCTCAACAGAGAAGGAAATTCTGTTTGAAGAATTAATAAGGAATTAAAAGATGATGGCTTTCAATCTTAATTCATACACAGATGGCATTTATGTTTGAATCATTGAGGGTATACTTAGGATACAAAAGCAGTAGAAAAGGTATAAGTATATAAATTTATATGGTTCTATGTAAAACTCTGAAATAAACCAACATTCTTTTGACAAACATAATCACTTGATGTATACTTAAGTTATTGGAATTTCAAACATGTTTAGGGCCTTTTGAGACATAAATTTCACCTTATGCTGTCCCAACTCTCACTTAATGGTAATAGTTATTTGTGTCTGTTAAGACACTTTTTGATTAACTCAGGTCAACTGGACTCATTTAAAATCACCAAGAACTTTTATGACATTTGAAGCTGAATAACTAGTAAATGCAAAGTACAATTTAATTCACAATATTTACAAAACAATGTCATGGCTAGAGTTGAAGACTTGATTATATTTATGATTCAAGAACTGAAAGGAGGGCCTGGGGTATGGCTCAGTGGTGAAGCGCTTGCCTAGCATGTGTGAGGCACTGGTTTGATTCTCAGACTGCATATAAATAAATAAAATAAAGGTCCATTGACAACCAAAAATATTTAAAATAAAAAAAGAGAACTAAAAGAAAAAATGTGTGGGGATTGCTATTTCATTCTGGAGAAGTGAAGTCACTTGTAAAATAATAAAAAATATTACTTCTGGCAAATCAACAGTAAGGTTTAAGTATTCTAGAAAGTTTTATTATGGCAATCAGCCTTTTACTGTTGGGCATGTTTTAAGGTTAGCAATATAATAAATATGTTTTCCTCATGGACAAACCCAGCTAGCCACATACTGGCCATTATTATCAGAGTCAACATTCATTTTATCATTACATCATCACTTAATTCTCATTATGCATCAGTTTAATCATAAGCTTTTTAAGAATCAGTTGAGATATATTTTACCACTACATTTTCTTCCCTTCAAAATCTGCTCTAGACCTAACTTTGTCGACTTTCAGCCTACCCACTGACCATCCAAAAGACAGGAGGCCATCACAAAACACCTTTGCTTGACAACTTTCTGCTTGGATAAGACTATCCACACCCAATGAGGCCATAAATGCTCACTGGAATGGTGATGGAGAATCTCATTCCCAAATTTTAAAATCTGGGGTGTTGGCAGGAGAGGAGTTGAACAGAGCCTGCTCCAGATCCCTGACTTTGAGCAGTGAGTACAGTTACTCCATATATGAAACCACATTGCCTTGTTCTATTTTCTTTATAGAGTTATATTTAAAGGTACATAAGCAAACAAAAACAAAATAATAGATTTAAACATGAGAAGTAAAGCAATAATGCTTCTAGAAGGAATCTATTTTTATGAACTTATAAATCAGAACAAAAGTTGTTGATTTTAACACAATCCAATTTATTAATCTTTTTTCTGGTGTGATTACTTTTTGTGTCCTGTTTATGAGTTTTTCTCCTCAATTCCTAAGCTTCCTATATACTTTTTTTCTGATACTCTTCTTGATGTCTCATCCTGCACATACCCAGCTCAGAATTCAGCCTAAAATTAAAGAAGAAACTCCATGAAGATTTCTTTGACTCTTTCTCCGAAGTTCCTTCTATGAGACTTTGTCTTTCAAGTCCCAGACATTTGGATAACCCTCCAAATCTGACTCCTGTCTCCTTAGCCCAGTAAAACTCATTTTTAGCCTTTCCATTAAGAACCATCTTCTAAATTCCTGCTTGAATTAATGACTTACCTATTATTTACTAAGAGTTTTATTTTTTGTTGTTGTTGTGGTTCAGTAAGAAGATTGGTTCAACACTAGAGATTCTGTCATTACTGGAACTGCTTACTTTTAGAAACAGTGTTTAATAACAAAACTTTCTTAATATTTCCTTGCCTGCATGGATTGTACCCAGAACTGTATTTTGTTTTGTTTAGTTTTTTGTTTTTATCTTATCCTGGGGTTGAATCTAGCTCAGATTCTCCAATTGCCTTTGTCAAATAAAATCCAGGCAGCAGTCTACCACTTCATCTGTAGTCTGATACCAAAACCGATACTGGCAATAAAGTTTATCAGTGCAATTATAGAATATAATACCATGAAGTACAAACTCTATTACAAGTTTTTAAAATGAAAGATTTTCCTCCTATTTCTAGGGAGTGGCATGCCTGCATGGATTTCATAAAACAAGTTTGAAAAGAGTAGAGGAAAAGTAGAGTGAGTGGCCTTTGAGTTCCCTTTAGTTAAGAGACAAATGATTAAATGGATGCATTTCAAAGAACTAGGGCATCTCAAATATTAAAGTTATAGAAAACTTGGGAAAACCTTCTTTTGTAAATTTTCTAGATTTTAAAATCTAGTGAAGCTTGGTGGGTCTGCAGTGGGCCTTGCACATGACAAGCAGTCAATAATATTTATTCCATACTGAATGAAATCAGTATGTGGACAGATGGAAAGACATGTGAACAGGGATGAAACAAATATTACTACTTCCTTACTTTGTGTCATGGGTCCCTTTGGCATTGTGGTAAAACTTATGAATTCCTTCTAAGAAAAAGATAAATGCATAAAATAAAACACATGGAATGGTCTGTGGGGATAGTTTAGTGGTAGAGCATTTGCCTAGCATTATGTGAAGCCCTGGGTTTGATCTTCAGCATGGCAAACAAACAGAATACCAATATTAAAATCCAATGATCAAAATTCTTCACATAAAAAATGAATTTGTATCCTGGGGATATAGTTCGGTAGTAGAATAAATTTCCTGGTGTCTGTGAGGCCCTGTGTTCAATACCCACCACAGGTGGAAAAAAAATCTTAATATTAGCATATTACATAGTAAGATAAAATGGCAAATCCCATAATTAATAGAATTATGAAGTTTCCATGAATGCAAATATTATTTTATAATCTCTGTAACAATTGTATTGAGATTTTAAAATATCTATAATTCCTACTGAGATATAATCTCAGGCATAGCTAGGTCTATTGTGGCTTACTCCTAAATTCATAGTGAAAATGCAAATGTAATTTACTTTTAATTATTAATTTTTTAAAAATGTTCATGTTTTAAAATTTTTTCATGGTTTTTAAATATATACTAAATATTTATTAATTTACCCATTTTGAGGGATTGAAATTTAGATGTAATAGGCCAAGCAGGGAAGACTAATTGCTAAATTCTTAATCTGTCCAAAAAAATCAACACAACTCAGATCATATGCTGTAAGTGAAGTGCAGGGCACATGAGTAAGTATCTTTACCTAGCTGTGTGACCCTGGGGAAGTGTTATGATTTAGTTATCTCTTCAGTAAAGTGGCAATCATAATGGCTGTCCCTCTGCAGTGTTGTTGAGAGGATTAAATTAACTCATTTAAAGCAATTAAAACAGTGCTTTGACCCTCAGTAGGCTCCCAGTAGGTTCTGACATAGTACTATTTTTATGTTTTTTCCTAGACCTATTAAAGAATTAACAATTGGCCTAATACACATGGAGTTTCAGAAGAAAATTTATGGAATTTAATAAAATGATTCTACAACTATACAACAGTCCTAACTAGGACATTTGTATAAATTTTTAATTTTAACCCAAATATTCCATAATCCTAGATTAAATATTAAAAACTCAATAACTGCTTACCAACTAGAGGTTGTTGGGATCTGTCATATAAACATGAAAGTCAAATTGGTTGTTACTACTGTTAGGGCATGCATATTTATAAAATGAAGAAATAAGTTTTAATTAAATAGCTATTGTATTGTTTAAAAAAATACTGCTAGGAATTATGTAGATCTGAAGTTGCAAACTCAGATCTACTGTTGGATTTTAAATTTGAATATAGCCTTATGTAAACCAATGAGCCAAGTCATATACAGTATTTTATTTTTGGAAAATGAATAAACTTCTAGCACTTAGGCATTAGAAAATTTCATATAAAACTTCAACTTTCCAACCCCTTGGAAATTTAGAAAATTGGATACCACTGGGCTCATACTGATTCCCCAGGACTGAGGCAGGACCTCTCCAGCTGGCTGGAATCTGCATCTGTCCTGTTTTATTTCACTTTTCTTGCTTACTTCACATAAGCACATTACTTGCTTATCTTCCACAAGTTTTTACATTGTAATAGAAAACATTGTAGTTTGTGTGATTCCAATAAGATTTAATGCATCTTATTTATTTTAGTTTTTAAAAAACTAAAAGAAAGAAAATTGGACTTGAAACCACTTCTGAGTCCTGGTTGTGTAGGTATCTTGCCAATCATCATCAAAAGACATGCTAATAATTTATAAGTACTCTGAGAAAGATTGTGACAAACATCTGCTCCAAAGGAATTCTTTTGTCCTCTGCTGTCCCACAAGTGATTTTACATCATGCAGCTCATTTCCAGTGTAAGAGGTTATAGACTTGAAGCACTGTGGGATGCCCTGGTGCTTCTCAAAAATGTTTCCACATATTGACTTGTTACCTGCAATCTGAAGTTTATAAAAAGCAATTTTTCACTAAGTCATAGTACTGAAGTATGCTTTCTTTGGGGGTAGGGGAGGAGCCAATGAAATGAGATCAGATTTTTTTTTTTTTTTTTAGTCAGTATGGGCTGCTATAACAAAAGGTCATACCAGACAGCTTAGACAACAGAATTTTATTTCTCATAGTTCTAGCGGCTAAGAACTCCAAGATCAAAATGCTGGTGACTTTGGTTCTCAGAAAAGAGCCCTTTTCCTAACTTGTAGACCAATTTCTTTGTGTCTTCACATGACCTTTCCTCAGTATGTGCACAGAGATACAGAAAGATGCACACACACATGCGCGTGCGCGCGCGCACACACACACACACACACACAAACACACATACTACCTCTTCCTGTTCAGCACTGATCTCCTCATGAGAACCCACCTCATGACCTAATCTAACACTAATTGCTTTCCAAAGACGATTGTAAATACCAACACATTTGGAGTTTAAGCTTCAACTTACGGATTTTGGAGGAACACAATTTGATGAGAATCAAGATCATTTCTCTACCATCTCCTCCACTTGATTTTGAGTACACTTTAATGAGTTTAAAAAGAAAAAGATTTATAGTCATCTCACCATGAATTGCACAAAGCTTGTCATATGTCTTATTTGTGCCTGCATTGTACCTCACATGCAAACCTTTTCCATCAATGTCATAAGGCTCAGAACCACCCACACTGTACAACTCCTGAAGATCCCTGTAAATGGCATCCGGTATTCTACCGGAGCCTGTGGAGGTTGAATAAGGAGACTAAAAACAAACAAAACACAGATGTAGTTTGAAGTGCAGGAGATTTTGATATTGAAAATTTTGTTTGAGCGTAATTTTTCTGTGACTGAAGCAAATTGCTGATTTTCAGTGAGTCTGATACTGTATGTGTCTATGAAATGGGAATGATCATTTCAATATTCCATGAGGTTGCTGTGAGTATTAGATGGGATTAATATGGACAAGTGCCTGAATGTTGGAAAGAACCACCCAGGCAGTGCTATGAACTTGAGCTACCTTCTAGTCCTCATGGTCATGGTCAAGGATTCTTTCAGCAGGATATGGGCAGACTCGTCATTAAGAAATGCAACATACTGGATTGTCTGTTCTATATACACACACATTTCTGAGCTCTTCATTGAGGAAATGTGTCCTAGATTAAAGCATGGAAGGAGTTTCTCTTTCCTTCATTACCACATTAAAAAAAAATGAAATTTCTCCTGTCAGAACACATCAAGATACCATAGTGACAATTGCTATAGAAATGCTAGATTTAGAAAGAAATGAGAAGATTTCAATTCGGTTTCCTGATATCTATGTTCAACAGCCTAAAACAAGCCCATGTGACTGAAAAATGACAATCTGTCCAAAATATCTTGACTACCTTCTGCCCCAGAACATTAAGCACCCAGTTCGTAAGGCTTTTCAGAGGTTGTGTATACAATGAAATCCTAGCCTAATGTTTCCTTGGACACAGATGAAGTGGGATAACATTTTGCATCATTTAAAAAAAATAATTATCCACTTGAATCTAGGTCAGAGTCATTAAAGCAAATAATTATAAAGACAAGGTATATAGGATATCTGAATAATGCTGGCCAGGTTGTAAGACTATAGGGAATGATTTGGGACTTGAGTTAATTAGGCGGACATAGACTCTGTTCAATAAAGGGGAAATAGTCCCCAACCTGACCCAGTGATATCAAGAGCTTCTAATTCTTCAATAAAAGCAAAAAAAAAAAAAAAAATGAATGTTCATATGGAATTTGCCAATTTAAAAAATATATTGCCAGTGAAATCTGTAGAAAGCTTCCAGTTTTCAACCTCTGATTAATGAATGTCTCAAATTCAAGAACTATCCTATATACAGAAATATGAGAGAATGCTAAAATATTCTCTCAGTTCCACAGGTACGAACATAGAGTAAACTAATTTTGGAACCTAAAGAGCTATACATTTTTCCAGACAGGGTCTCACTAAGATGCCCAGGTTGGACTTGAACTTGTATCCCCCTGCTTCAGTCTTCCAAGTATCTGGGATCAAAAGCATGTAACAGAATGCTGAGCAAAGAGCTGCACATATTAATAAGTAGCTGCATATTTTAATAAGCACCTGGGGATCACTCAGGGGCTATTGTGACACTGTTGAAAACAACAAGCTATTCACAAGCTATCCATCTCTGTTCCCCCTTGGCTGAGCACATAATTAAGCATGGAAAGCTTAGGAGTAAATTACTTCTTCTGCATTTTAGAGTTGTATCACAATTCAATTTTTCTTAAATATTTATTTGCATTAACTCATTTTCTTCTCATTGTATTCACATAGCAAGGCCCCCAAGATACAAAATACTTCATAAATACAGGAAAATAAATTTAGATTAGGATGGGGAAGAAGAGCAAGGGAAATTCTAGAACATGAGACAGACATTGTGTGAGGAAAGCAGGCCTGACTGAGAGGCCTATAGTATGTAACTAGTCCCACAGCGTTCAGAGGGCTCTAACATACTGCAAAATATTTAAGGACACATAAAAAATTTTAACTTTCAACACAATACCAAGTTTTCATATAACAGAAAATAATTATGCCCTGAAACTACAGCAATTACCACTTATTATCAGATCTTTTCATTTGTGACAATTGTGGTGGTTATGAATTATGGTGAGCTATACATTGATGATAAATAGTAATAGAAATCTCTCAATCAAAATGTAATAAATTGGGCCCGATACGGTGGCGCACACCTATAATCCCAGTGACTCAGGAGGCTGAGTCAGGAGGATCATGAGTTCAAAGCCAGCCTCAGCAGTAGCAAGGTGCTTAGCAACTCAATGAGACCCTGTCTCTAAATAAAATACAAAATAGGGCTGAAGATGTGGCTCAGTGGTCGAGCGCCCCTGAGTTCAATCCCTGGTACCCCCCCCCCCCTCAATAAAATAAAATAAAATGGGCTGGGGATGCAGAACACCCCTGGCCTCAATCCTTAGTACTAAAAAAATATAATAGATATTGATATTTTAATTCTAACTCTAGATTTTCCTATCATAGTTTTCCTTGCAACTCATTCATATATTTCTCTTTCTTTAGAGTGAATCTCAAAATTTCATATATTAAAAATATCTTTGTAGCAATATTTCTTGCTTCTCAGGAGTGGTGAAGTGGTTGGATTTTTAGTCAATGTTGATTCTGGAAACAAAATATTTAAAAGAATTAAGTTTTTTTTTCCAAATTAATTATTTTGAGAGTCAGCATAGTAAAAACATTAAGAAAAAGATAAAATAAAAACAATGAAGGTCAGCAGTTTCTTATTAATTACAGTAAAAATCTTCATTGTTCAACATATTCTTTCTGCAGAAACTACCTGGAACTGCCTTTCTGTGTCCAGGATGTGGGCATGAGACCCTCTGAAGACTCACAAGTGAGGCTTCTCAACTCCAGTGGCTTTATCCTATTACCTTTGTAGAATTGATCATGTTTTGATTGTGACATTATATGAGTATTCTATTACAAGTGTTAGTAAACTTTTTTCCATAAAATTCCAAGTAATAGGTATTTTAGGTAGTATATATTCTGTTCAATTCTGCCCTTACAATGTGAAAACAGTCAAATGTAAATGGAGGAGTGTGGCTGTATTCTAATAAACCTTTATTTACAAAAACTTGTGTTGATTTATATTTGTTATAATAGCCTAATTTTGCCTGGCCCTATTTTTTTTTTATTATTATTTATCTTGTCTTTTCAAATTATATTCCTTGCCGACAGGAAAGCCTATATTCTATTTTTGCAATACATATAGAACTTAGCAACAATGTCTTGACAATTATTTGGGGATGATGAAGGTTTGTTCATTGACTATTAAATAATTGTTCAATGTTTTTTGGGGTGTAGGGGGAAAAGTCTCAGAAGATGAAGTCATTTTTGAATGGAAGAGACCTTTACTTTCATCCATCCTCTAATTTCATAGATGTAACCAAGGCCCAGGTGGGCTTGCTATTTTGGCTATAGGTCAAAATAGCAAGTTCCATGTTATCTCTCCAAACAGAATTTCAATACTAGTGAGCCAAATTCTATCAACCTTCTGATAATGTGCAAACAAATTAATTTGAGCTCCTATCGCATACAACCCTGATATGTTCTGTATCCTTCTTTACATTTTTAAAGAGTTCCTAGAGGTATTTTAACTTCCTGATATTATTCCCTTATTTGCTACTCTGAATTCATGCTTTTGACCCACTTACCCTCATGTCATGGTTTTCTTTTTTCTGACTAGTGGAAGATCTATTAGCTAAACAACAACAACTACAGCAAACACCTTTTACATTTTAAGTAAACCCCTGCTGGTTCAGCTATGCATTCTCCCAACCCTGGTGAAAGTGATTAACATTTGTATATTCCCAGCAGCCAAGATCCTCAAATTTCACTTTCAGGGGTTTAAATTATAAAAACAATTTTTTTTTGTTCCAAAATGTTTCACGGCACTGTTATACTAAATGTGGTTTTTCTTTATATAAAATCCCTATACCCACTGCCCTAACTTCCAGAGATTCTGATTCCCATCTCTAAACCCAGAAGTCTGTGCCTCCCTGATGAGAACTACTGAGCCAAAAGATGCTGAATATAGCTAGAAACCTGGCAGAAAATGCAAAGTAAATTTACAGAGTATGAAAGCTCAGATTAGAGAGAAGGGACAGATTATAGTAACATTCTGCTACTTCTGGAGTCTTACCCAAAGCAGGGATCCAACTTTACATAGTTGATTATAGGGAAGTAAAACATTCTTAGCATCCCTGCTAAATGTGATGCTTAAAATGATCTGAGTATGTGCATGATCAAAGATTTAAGTTACCCAGAAAATAGCAATAAGTGCTCTCATCTAAAGAAACAGCTCCACACTACACATCAGTTGTAACAATAATGGTATGAACATTTCAATTGGTTTAATAAAACTGAAAGGTAAAATTAAGAGACCAAAGGGTATTCTTTTAACTATGCCTAAGCAAGGATGATCACTAAATTCTTATAGGGAATAGATTAGAATAAATATTACTTCCCCACCACATATTGTTTGTGGTTGTCAAGTAGCATCATACTAAAATAAAAATTGTATGCCATAGTATGGGTTCTTTAATTCTCAATTTAACCTTTTGATGATTCATCAATGCTCTATAACATCACTTTCTAAACTCGGGCACAAAACTGGGTAATAACCTTCAGACTTTAATATATTATTCTTATGTTTCCCTGTGCTATTATAGATTATGTTGGATATTTAGCTTATATTAATTTCAAACTGCCATGCGAACACATAAATTGGCCCTTCTATGGTCTTCATTTACAAAAAAGAATCAAAGTATGGCATATGTGTTCTATAAAGTACCATTTGATCACATAGGAAGATGGCATTTTCCAGGCTACTAGATGGTTCCATTTGGTTCCATGTGACTAGTTCTAATGACTTTGTTTAAAGTAGAAGTATATATATATATATATATATATATATATATATATATATATAATTTCCAAACCAAAGCATAAAAAACAACAGTGATCTCCCTTCTCTTGCTCAGACACAAAGAAGTAAAAAAATGTTGATGGCAAAGGTACAAATTGGACCCTGAGTCACTGTCTGAATAAGTAGTGCCTTGGAGAACTGTCCCCAGGAAGAGACAATGCTCACTGTGTTACACCACTGAGATATGGGCAATATTTTTTACCATAGCATAACGCAGACTGTTCTGATATGGAAATTGATTCTAAAAATAAAGTAATGAAGTTGATCTTTAAATGATGAGGAAAGTTATAAAAATAAAATATAATTAAAAGTTTGAATTAGGGAATATTTTTAAAGAAATCCAGTTCTATTATGAAGGATAATGAACTACATTAATGATGAAAATCACAATATTATTAGATTACTTAAAAAGTACCAAACAATAGATTTTTAGAAATTACAAACAAATTTAAGGACTTTTTTCTTTTTTGTGGTGCTAGGGAACAAAATCAGGGCCTTGCACATGCTAAACATGAACCACTGAGCCCAAAACCTTGCATTTAAGAAATATTTAAGTTTTATTTTTTTGCTTTAAAAGATAATGATCCTAGGTAGAATTCATTTTATTCTCAATAAGTCCCTAAAGTTACAGAAAATACATAAAAATATTTGCATTATAAAATGTAGTGTTGATTTTGTATACATGCATATTTTATAAACTAAACTATATAGGCTCCATCCTTAATTGTATTCCATAGTTCTTCATAATTCTTTTCCACTTTAAAGAAAATTGCTTTCGATGTGGTATACATTGGACATTGTCAGAGTATATATTGCAGGGTAAACCCAGACTGCTGCCTGTTTTGTAAATAAACTTTTATCAGAACATAGTCATGCATTAATATTTGTATATTTATGGTTTCTTTTGCTCTATAACAGCTGAGTTGGTTAGTTGCAACAGAGACCAGTTGGTCTGCTAAGCCTAAATGTTTAGTCTCTGGCCCTTTATAGGGAAAACTTTGCTAACTACTACTCCAGGAAAAGGGAGACCACCACAGAAATGCAAAACAACATAAGAAGTTTTGTCCTTTGAATCCTAAGGCATTCCTTATGTAAATTTCATGTTATGCTGACACTGACTTCAAAACCTATACCATGCATAGGCTTGGAAATCACAGCATCTAACCTGGTTAGCCCAAGCAGAGGAGCAAAAAGTAGTTTAAATTCATTGTATCTCAAGTTTTTCTTCAATATTGACTATGCAGTTTTCAGTTCTTCCAAATTATCTTTCATGTTATTGTCAGAATGATCTTTCCATATCTTCCTATTAAGTAGTTTTTTTTATTATATTCAATGCATTTTTATAGTAGTCAATTGCTTCCCATGGCCCTTGGTTAAGAATAGATTCTTGTTTCCCATCATCTAAACAATTTCTTCCAATCTTTTTTTTTTTTTTTTTCACTACTTCATGACATTTTTTCTGTCAGTCAGAATTATTTCACTCCTCATATATTATATCAGGGAGAATTGCCTTTTTCCCCATATAATAGAAAATCTGACCCTGATGGCTTAAGTGGATAAGGACTTTTTTTTCCTAACATAATAAGAAATTGAGAGGTGAGTGGCTTCTGGGTTGATTTAGTAAGTAACCATATCAAGGCTTGAATTCTTTTGATTGTCTAGGCATCTCCTTCATGGCCACAAGATGACTACTGTAGCACCTGCCACCGTATTCATATTCAAGGCAGGAAAAAAGAATAGGGAAAGAGTATTGTGAACCATAACTATCCCTTTTATCAAGAAAGCAAATGCTTTGCCAAAAGCTCCAAGTAGAATTCTTTTCATAGGACTTACCACCCAAAACTAAATCAAATGTCCACTCCTAGGTGCAAAGGAGGCTGGGAGGACATTTGCTAGATTTTGGATCTGAAATGTGCAATAAAGGCTCATGTGTTGAAGCCTTCGTCCCCAATGCAGCAAAATTCAGAGGTGGGGCTTTTGGGAAGTGATTGGATCATAAATGCTCTGATTTCATCAATGGATGAAACTACTGATGAGTTCACAATTGAATGGACTATTGGGAGGTGATCGGAATTGTAGGAGATATGGCCTCCCTTACTAAGGGTGTGCCCTAGAAGGGTATATCTTGTCTCTAGCACTATTTCTCCCCCTCTCTCTGCTTCCTGGCTGTCATGAGCTGATCAGCCACACTCTTCTGCCATGGTGTTCTGTCTCACCATAGGCCCAGAGAAATGGAGCTGGCCAACTATGACAGAACCTCTGAAACCATGAGCCAAAATAAATCTTTCCTCCTCCAAGACCTTTTCCTCTGTATTGTCACAGTGACACAAAGCTAACATACTCCTTGACTGAGCTCTACTCAGTACTTCCAAGACTTTTGGACTTCCATGTTCTCCTTTTTATTGTCCTTTTTAACAAGAATTCTGCTAAGTCAGTTTAGCCAGCATTTCCCACCCTTCATATCAGATCATCCTTGGATATCTGATAAGTTCTTCATCCTCCACCATCCCCCAGGGGATGGCTGATCACCCTGGCCTTCCCTCATCAAAAATCCTGTTAGGTCAGTTTAGCCAGAATTCCCCCTCCCCCACATTTCCTCTTAGTAATTTTCTATCTACTGCTTCCCAAACTGCTCCTTAGTTATAAATGTTCCCTTATATTTGTTGGACTCAGAGTTGGGCCCAATGTCTCTCCTCTACTACAAGACACCCTTGCAAGGATCCCTTACCTATTATAACAGTATGTCCTTGAATCTGTTCTTCCTCACCATCTTCAACAAGCTCATGAATACTTTTTTTTTTTTCTTTTACAGGTAGAAACCTAATTTTAGAACAAGCTATCCCATAAACACAAACATATTTTTAAAAGGATATTGAGAATCTGAAGCCAGAAGTTGTAGGACTATAGTTATAGATGATTTCACATTAAAGGAACTAAGCAGGCCAGAGGAAGAAATAAAAAGATATGTCCGACACAGAGCCCCCCTCCAGCCCTCCCTTGGCCTGGAGTAGATTCTTGCATTGAGAAATAAACCAAGTACCTTTTGAAGTTATGTCACATCAATCAGAGGTCTTTATATACTGATTAACTCTCTGCAAGAAGGATGAGCCACCTCCTTCTCTCAGCACAAAAGAAACCAGTTTTGTAGCTCATGAATTAACCCTTTAATTGCCAAATAAACTTTTCAGGATAATGAAAACAAAGAAATAAAGTGTTCTAAAGGAGTTGAGGGCAAAAATAAATAGTACTTACTTTCTGATTAAACCTTTGCTGGAAACTCTAAGATCATTATCTAATAATCTAAAATGACTGCTAAAAACTTACAAGTGGGA
The DNA here is from genome assembly GCF_047511675.1 of Marmota flaviventris. Taxonomy (NCBI): domain Eukaryota; kingdom Metazoa; phylum Chordata; class Mammalia; order Rodentia; family Sciuridae; genus Marmota; species Marmota flaviventris. The sequence continues at coordinate 45,269,110 of NC_092498.1, forward strand.
AAAAGATGTGAGAATTAGCAAACCGGGAGCATTCCTAAGGATGCAGTCAGTGGCAGTCTATCTCCATTTGAGAAGGGCAAAAAACTATAATTGATATGGATTCACAGGATCACTGCATGCTTGATGTTTGGGAGAATGGTCTGATTTTTCAGGTAGGATTTGCTAGAGCAATGCTTTTGTAATGTTCCAACAAATTGCCTTTGGAGTTTATTAAATTGTTAAAAACTTGATTCATTATATCTTATGAATCCTGAGATTCTATGTTTCCAACAATCACCCAGTTGATGTGTATGCTGCTGTCTAATGGACCATACACTGAAGTAATATGGTGCTAGAGGATGCTTAGCCTTAACCCAAAAATCTTAGCTCATGTTTGAAAGCAATGCTGTAACTTTCATTCTCCTTGAATACATGGGGTCTTTTCAATTATATTGTCTCTTCTACTCTGATCCCTATTTTTAGCTATATAAGATCAGGGATGGCCTTCCTGGGTGTGGACAGACACTAGATTACCTGTTGTTGGTGGACTGCATGTCCATTTTTTTTTTAAGGATTTTTTAACTAAACCCTTATGCAAATTAAAACATATTAAACAGAGCAAATAGAAAGATTGGGAGGAGATTGTTCATTACATTAAAAAAATGCCCCTGTAAATTACAGAAAATGGAAATAAAAACATGAAAATCATCTATAATTAAAACCCACAAAATTACCACTCTTACAATTATTTTATTTATGCAAACCATACGTTGTATTTGCCATACTCATTGGTATCCCTTTAAAAAATAATAAATACTATGAATGGTTAGTCACATTTCAATGCTCCTTTCTCATTATGATCTTGATAACTTTATAATATTAATTCACATGATTATTTTATAACTTGACCAATCTCCTATTGCTGAACATTTATGTTATTTACAAATTTCTGTTATTTTTAAAAAAATTATTATGAACCTAAATTGTTGTGCATAACTTCAGATATTTCTTTAGAAAAATTCCCTGAAATAAATTTTGGGATTTAAAAAAAATGCACCTAAAGACCTAGGGATATAGCTCAGTGGTAGAGCTCTTACCTAGCATGTATGAGGCCATTGGGTTTGATTACTATCATGAAAACAAACACAAACAAAGAATCAAACAACACCCAAGCACATGAGCTTTCTTGCTTCTTTGGCATACGTAGAACATATTTTAGGCAAAAATACAAGAATAAATTTGCATGCAGGATCATATTTGTGGTGTTGCACACGTAACCTACCCAGTTCTGCCACTTGGATTAGTGCCCAAACAGGGAGCAGTAATGATACCTTCCTTTTGTACACATAGTTACAAAGCACCGCCTCATGCATTATCCCTTTAATCCTTATAATAACCATCTGATGAAGGTGTTATTCTTACTTTACAGATGAAGAAACAGAAACTCAGAGGTTATATATATCTAATTTCCCAGCTAATAGGTAGCAACCTCGGACTTAAAACTACATTCTGGAGTCCACTTTTTTCTTCTAGCATCCTATGTGCTCTGCAGTGGTTCTCAGCCCTGGCTGCACATGGAGATCAGGGGAGAGCTTCTGGAATACTGATGCCTGGGTTCTACCCTCAGACATTCTGAGATCTTCAGCCTGAGCACTAGGTTATTTAAAAGCTTTCAGGTGGGTCTAAAGCAAAGGTTTTTAGCTTCAATACATTGATATTTGGGGACAGAAAACTCTTTTTTGAGGCTGTCCTCTGCATTGCAGTATATTCAGCAGCATCTCTGGCTTCTGCTCTCTAGATGTGGCAACAAACTGTCTCCAGACATTGCCAAATATTCCCTAGGGGTAAATCACCCAGTTGACAAACTTTGCTTAAGTATACTCAAAGCTGATAAATGGCATTATTGGCAGCAATTACTGGTTTATTTGTTCATTTCTTAATTTACCCCACTATTGCTAAAGAAGTAGAACAAGTCTTCATATTTTTCTTTTCCCAGTTTCATTAAAATTAGGAGCCAAATCTGACCCAGAGCTTTGAAATACTACATTTATTGGATAATGACTGGAAAAGAAGAGAGAAAGTTCTGTTCATTGATAGTTTGTTTGTTTTGTTTTAAATTCACTCAATTTTCTCCTTAGTGCTATTGTGCACTGATGTTTCCTGATTTTGCCTGGTAAGAATCGCTTGGAATGCTTGTTAGAAAAACAGATTCATAGGCCCAAGCCCAGAACAACTAAAACAAGATCTCCAGAGAGATGCCAGATAATTCAGATATTTAACGAGCGTCCCCAGGTAATTCTTGTCATCAGGGAAGTTTGGGAAAGCTGGGTAAGACGTGGGGAACATAGAGCTGAATATTATACAGTTCATCTCCTAAGGGAAACATGTAATCAAATACTTACAATTCATGATGTAAAGCAAAATTACAAAGTGTAGAAACCTATAATACAGCATACAGGAGAAAGTAATTAATCTTACTCTGGGTTGGGGAGGAACTGCTCGGAGAAAGGCATATGTAAGAGATGGTATCTGCCTTGGATTGGGAGCATAAATAGAACTAGCCAGGAGTACAAGTGTATAAGTACATTCCAGGTGGGGAAAAGTGACAATAGAAAAACTCCCTTGCTTTCAGTTTCTATTGCCTTGTCTGTAGCCATTCATGTAGTAGGTGCTCAAGCTATGGTCAACCACAAACCCACTGTTCATTCATTGTAGTGCTCTCTTGACAATGATTCTACACCTTTAGCATTATCCTCAGATAGGCATGGAAGAAATTTGTCTGAGCCAGAAGGTTACTAATAGACTGACACTTTACATCTCATTTAAGCACTCCATACACCCAAATTAACTCTTAATTTTTCTCATAATTAATTTTTCTATTCTTATTGGATAGCTATCGATTTTTTTAAAAAAGCATTCCCTATCTCTTTGTAGAAGATGAATTATTATGTGCTTATTGTATGAGCATAAGAAGAGTCCTCATGTTATTGGTGTTAATGGAAATATGAACAGCATTTGTACTATGGAAGACTGATGATGACATTAGTATTGCTAGCCAACCTGAAAATCTGGGGACATTTTGAATGTTTGTCCTTCTCCTGAGGAAGCGTTCCAAGAAGCCTGATAAAAGAAGCTGGTTCCATAATTAAGAGACCAACTCAGATGTAATCTTCTTAGAGTGGAGATTACTACTCACTCACCATTTCCTTCATCCTTCTTTCTTATCTTTTCCCATAGCATTGATCATTCCCTGATATTATCTGCTTATTTTTTGTTTCTCTTTCCCCCAATAGATTGAAAATTCCCACAAGATCAGGAGCTGCTTTAGTCTTATTCAGTACCTTAAAAAAAAGTCCTTCATACATAGTAGTCACTCAATAAATAACTGCTGAATCCTGAACAGATATATATGTTCATCTAGAATCTGTGTGTTCTCCTTTGTTGGCTTAACATGCTTGTCATTTGTTGCCAGTGTCTCTTTCTGGGCTGTCATTCATTAGGGCTTCATTCATCTTCTGAAGACTGTAGAGGAGAATCCATTTCCTCATCTTTTTCATTTCAAGTCAGTGGTATAACATCTTTAAATCTTCCTCTGTCCGCTCTCATTCCTCCTTATAAGGACTCTGTGGTTACTAGCACCACATGGATATGCCATCAGACTCTCCCCATCACAACAGCTTTATTTTAGTCATAGCTGAAAAGTCTATTTTGCCATGTAAGTTAAAATATTCCCAGATTTTAGGGATTAGGATGTCGTATTAGTCTGTTTTCTGTTGATAATAACTCAATACCATGGACTTGATAAGCTAAGAAGAAAAGGGGCTTCTAAGCTTATACTTGCTCACAATTCTGGCCCAGGGTCATGGGGCTGCATATGGTGATGGCCTCTTGCCAAACAGTGTTCTGAGATGGTTCAGGATCTCACATGGCAAGAGACAAGGACCATGTGTATGTCCCCTTTGGTGTCTCTTCCTCTTCTTACAAAACTGAGAATTCAATCATGGGGACTCCATCCTGTTAACTTCAATCTTAATCATATCCCTAAAGGCCCCACCTCTGAACACCATAGTTGAATTTGATTTCTACCTTCTTGATACCTCACAAAAGGGATTAAACTTCAATATGGATTTTGAAGGGGACAAACCATATTCAAACTTCATCGAATGTAGATGTCTTTGGGGATATCATCCTTCCTACCAAATCCCAGGTACATAGGGCCCAGTAGGCCATGTCAGGATTGCATGGATCATCTCATTCAATTTCCTCAACATCCCAAGAGAGTGTTTACCTAATGCTTAAGATTAAGAAACTGAGGCTCAGAAAAGTTAAGTGTAACTAATTCAAGGTTACACAGCTTCCAAGTAGTAAAGCTGAGTTTCTGAACCAGATCATCTGATTTCAGAGCTTTAACACATGACCTTCCACCAAATCACATCAGCATGCTTGGCAAATTGAAGAGCAAACAGTGAACTGAATCTGACAATCCTAATTTAGAGGAGTGAGAAGATCCTCCAGGGCAGAGAGAAAATATCAGTATCCTTCTGACTCAGAGTTATAATCAGTAACCACGTGGACATGACAGAATGCATAGGAGGCAGCTCCTTGAGCCTTGCTCCTTAACAACTCCCCAGGTGACAACACAATTAAAGGCTGCAACAGTTAGGATTTAACTAAAATTAAGGCAGGAAATTTTTTGTCCTTCAGGGTTGCTGTCAGTAAAATGGTAACACAAAGTTGCAAATGTGCTTTGTAATAATAAGAGAGATTTAGACTAACAGATTTTCAAAAAAAGAAAAACAGGACTTTGGGCCAACAGAAGGTACTCTGTATTAACAAAACATTACTTCATTATAATAAGTTCCTCTGATACATACATGCATATTTTCTAATTTTGGTTGACAAGCTTCTTTGAAAAGTACTGATTACCATGAGTGCCTTTATTATGCCTTACATATGTTTGTTCTCTTTCTATACCTTGGAGACTTTGCCATGTACATGATAAAAGATGGAGAGTCTTGGGATGATTTTGCATGTTGGGTCCACCTTAAGGAAAATGACATAATAGTGTTTCTCTTACTAGATTCCCTGAGAGGTTCCTGGAAAGAATAAAATGTTTATGGAAGTTAATTAATCACAGAGAAGTCTTTTTCCTCTTCTCTGAACCCTGTGCCCATTGAGTGCATGCAATTGGGGGACAGAGTCAGGCCATGTGCTTGACATTGCTATATCAAACCAGCCACGTGGACTATTAATAAATTGTATGTTTATAGAAGATTGGGCAATTTAAAAGCAGAGCTATGTGTTCCTTTTCAACAACCTTCTTGGTTGTTTAGAATAGAATTATTAAGTGTGTGAGTTGATTATTTAGTTTCTAGTATTCCCGGCTCCCACTCACAGCTTTGAAAATTCCTTTGTGGCATCTACTTACTGTAGTCAGATTGAAAAGTTAAATGATATACATTAAGAAAAAAATGGGCTCTTGTGGCTGTTCATGCTTTTGTGTTCATGTCAAGAGTCGGGGACCCTAGGGGGACCTGCATTGTTGGTGTAGCTCTGTGCTTGCAGGAACAATACATAGTACAGAATGTTAAAATTAAAAAGGGTCCTCTATATCACAGCTCCCTGCTCTTCCATGCTGTGCTTCCCACATACTTCTGCACCCCCACCCCAATCCACATTCCTTCACACGTGCAGTAGTTTTGTGGAAGAGATCTATGTCACCTCATTGTGACCTTCAGCCTCTTATGTCTCTTTTCCCTCTCCCTATCTTTACGCTGGTGAGTGCTTTCTGAATACAGAGTTGTCACCAAGACAGTAGAAATGAATGACCAGGACAAATTGAGGTGCTATCTGAAAAATTTCTCACTAGGAAATTTTTGCCTGCAGCCTCTGCAAGGCAAAATTGTACAATGGAGCAGGAAAACGCCATAATGAGGGACCCAGAGGAAAATGGCCTTTTATGAAGTTGAAAGTAGAAAGATATCCAGGTGTGGATATTCCATATTTAAAGATATTTAATGGTGTAGTTATTTTAAGTACAGTGTCTCTATTGGTAGACACTAAGCATACCAGAACATATTCCATAACTTCAGAGACTTACAGGACTCATGAAAAAGCCTTACCTAGTTATCTGACTTGGGAATTCAGTGAAGCCAAATCTACTGGGAGAGAGAAAAGACTGGGAATGGCAACCGAAAGCAGTAAGTTTGAATTTAAGCTTTTCTGCTTACAAAATTCATGAACCTGGGAAGCTTGTATACACTTTTGAACCTCTATGTCCATATAATAAAATGAGAGTAATAATGTTTCTTACCAGGCTGCTGCAAGGCATAGATGAAATCATGCATGCAATTACTGTGTGAGCTATAAAGTATTATTACACAAATACAGTTTGCCAATATTAAGGAAAACCAAAATTGATGCACTAATCTTGAAGTTATTCAGTCTTTCTGTTCTTTCTAAATATGGTAACATTTTTTTGTCAAAAGAGGTTTAGATATCTTGCAATAATTGGTGTCACTGGAAAACACCTCATTTATCAGTATTATTTTCAACAGACTGATAATAATGTAAAATTTTAGCAGTGACACTAGGTATGAGCAAAACAACAACAAAAACAACAACAACAAAAACCTCACTTGGAATAGTTGTAAAATATATAAGATTCCAAAACTCTGGGGGCTATTTTGGACAACTGACCAAGAAGAAAGTTTGCTTGAGGTTGAATTGGGATCTTCCTATCATAATTAGTTAGGCATTTTTTTTTTTTTGTCTAAAAAAGACTGTTTCTTTACACAGAAGTTAATTTCTTTTAGACCAAGACAACCCAGTAATTTTCCATGGGTTGTAATTTAAATGTAGCACAAAATATGGCACATGGCATGAGTAATATGCTAACTCAAAATGTTTTATGCTGCATAATGATCTCTGCCAGGATGCATGCTACAAATTAAATTTCAATTTTTTCTTTGAATTATTTCTCTGTGAGCATAGACCTTCTTTTCTCCATTTATTCTTTCTTTCGTTTGTATATTTCTCTCTCCTCTTTGCTCTTCTTCCCTATCTCTCTTTTACATTCAGCTCTTTGTCTTCCCAAGACCAGGAAAAACTTAAAAGTTGTCACATCCAGCCAGATCTACTGCATTAACCAGTGTATGGGATCAACTTGATATATTTTGGTTGAATCACTTGTTCTTAAAATTCTGGTCTCCAATAATGAAGATTATCTAATAATGGACCTGGAACACTATAGGGTCATGTACTCTAAAGAGAGGGGCACATATGGACATGTTTGAGAAAAGAATAAGCATTTATGGTAAGAAAAAATGGGGCCAGAGCAGTTTTTCATTTGAAGCACTAAGTTGAATGATAAAGGACAGAAATATTGTTTGACATACTAGAAATGCTGGCATTGTAAATCAGTTGAGTAACCTTTGATGAGAATTAAAATGCTACACGTAGCCCTAATTGAATCTTTTTCATTTTCTCTTCTTGGTTTGATAAATCTGTGTGAAGAGAGAGGCATATGTACCCTACATCTTTACCCTTAACATGATTGTGATTTTCTGAGTTTTCCCATTAATTAGAGTGATTTTCTCCACATGCTCAAATTGTTTGAGTATGAATAAGAGAAATGTCTTAATAATATGATTTATTGCAAGAGCACAAAATGTTCAGGAATAGTTAGAAAAGACCTTTTGTATTTTTTTTTCTGTTTTCATGATCAAGCTTTCAGAAGAATAGATGTGAATATTTCAAATTAGTTTTAGGAAACCTCGGTGGCATTTCAGTTGCTTCTGCATTTTCAGTTCCTGAAACAATATATGCTATCTGTCCCCCAAATACATATAACTGGAGTATAAATTTGATTTTTATATTGCTTAGGACCCAGACTTAACATCTAAGTATTTTTATATTCTTCTCATATCCTTGAATTCAGTTTTTTAAAAATTGAATTTAATCAGGCTTGGAAAGAAACAAAGTATCATCTTTACCTAGATCTATATCTTCCTTTTTTGTTGCTTGCCATAAAAAAAAAAACACCTTTTTTTTAACTTGCTATGAAGAATAGTATCAACTAGGTTGTCACTTGAGAATCCTTCCATCTTTACTGAATCTCTCATAAATAGCACACATATACGGAGATTTTAGTAGAGAATATTTATTTGATTTTAGTTAAAATAGAAGCATATTCCATTGTTTATAATGAAATCTTTTTGAAATGACTAATAGAATGCATAAGTTAATATAGACAAGTGTTAATTTAAATATTAAGCTCACAGAGAATATTTAAAAAATCACATAGACCTTTATTTAATACAAAAATCTGTGTTTTTGTTGAGTTGGCCATATAGTATATGTCATATATTGGGCAAATAAATGTATTGCTACATCAAATTTTGGGCATATTTTCCTAGCGTATACTGGTTATGCCAAGGGCTAAGAACTATAGCTTAGGTGTTTTTTGGTACTAGGCAAATGATTTACTGCAATGGTTTTCTGATTATTGCTTGATGAGGGGCTCTGCCTAAACTTCCATGCTTCCATCTTTCAGCTGCATCCCTGTTTTCTCCCTGATTCTAGAAATTATAGGTTTGCTCTTCTCTCTTTTGTTCCTGTTGTCTCTTTCTGGTACCTGCCATAACTCATTCCGTATTGGCTCAAGTTTGCCTCACGAACATGAAAACTACTGACTTGACCCCAAAGTGGCCTTCACCATGGTTTCTGTCCTGTCTCTGAACTGCAAGCACCTCTGTTTCAGGAATAAGACTAGAACTGAGCTGGGTGGAGCAGCAGCAGCAGTAGCAGCAGCCATAGAAATACAAATATATATATGAGAAGCCTTTCCTTTAGAAGTTTTGTGGCTTGTCTCATATCTTTTTAGTACCTCACCCCCAGAGTTAGACCAGAGTCACCACACTCATTAAAAATGCTCCATTAAAGAGTAACCCTCAATCAAAAGCAAGTTCGTCATGCATTGACAAGGTCATGATGGATATTGTGTTACATAAAGAGTTTATGAGCTCCAGATAAAATACATCTGCTCCCTTTTGAATTCAGAGAGACTCCACCATTCAAATACTTGTTTGTTGGGCAAATAGATGCTTTTGTTTTCACAAAAAAATGAGACTTTAAAATGCTACAGATATTAGGCAAAAACTATCATTTAGAAGTCTCTGTATTTTTAACATATATTTAACATCAGGCTGAGGCACCCATTATTTTTTCCATGACATTGATGATTTTCAAGTTGAGCTTGTCTATTAGTTTTTTTTTTAAAGTTATACAATGAATGGATAAAGCTTGACCTAATTGATAGCTGTTTATTTATTCCATGCCTTCAATCCCTCCCTGTTTATTTACTTTTCTTTCTTTTTTGTTTTTTCCAAAATATCTTTCTCATTCTTTGGCCCCCTGATCAGTCAAGTTTCTGCAGCTGCTCCCACCTTCACATCCTGTCTTAGTCCCTCATTAAAACCTTTCTCCAGACAGCCAACAATGGTCTCCCAGATGATATCCTTCAGGTAATTTTCAAGCTTGCTTTATTTTTCCTGAATACTTTTGGGATTCCATTTTATTTCCTCTTCTCTCCTTACACTACATTTTCCTTGCATGTTTTCATGCATGTCTGTAACATCAAACATCACCTAAATATCTTTGACTCCCACATTTGATAGATGTGGTCCAGACCACAACTTTCATTTCTATTTGCTTATCTCTGCTTAAATAACCCAGAGTGATAGTGTCTCAGCCAGAATTCATCATTTTTTACATTAATCCTGCCCCCATTAATCCTCTTTTGAATTTCTTATCTTATAAGGGACACTTAAGCCAACTGCCCAAGCCAGAAATTTACAATTTCTCCTTTAAAGCCCATATCTTGTCAGCCCCTATCTTCCATTGATCCTGCCTCCTGAATAATTTTTATTTCAGCTTTACATGTCCATTTCCACACTCACTTGTATGGTTCATGTCCATGAAAATGGCATAATTTGCATGTCTCTTGTAATTGTCCATTTTCTGATTTCTCCACTTTTAGCCCTATCTCACTATCCTTCTTGCAACTGCTGAAGCAACATTTCAAGTGTAAAAATCAGCACTTTCCTGGCATGCACAAGGACCTTCATTGTGTTTGCAGCAACACACACACACACACACACACACACACACACACACAAAGATCAAGTGTAAAAATCACCAGTCCCAAATCCTATAAGAGCCTACGATTTCCTTCAGGTACGATCTAGTGTGTTTTGCTTGACAAAACCTTCCATGATCAGGACCCTGTCCAGCTTCCACTCCCACCTGCTCTTGTTCCTTCGGTGCCTCTCCCCATTTAACAGCTTACATTCTGGGAATACTAAACAACTTCTAGTTCCCTAAACACCCCATGATTTGTATGCTGTTAGGTTGGATACATGCTGTTCCTTGCCTGGCATGCCTGCCACATTTTTCTGCTCATTTTTCAAGGCTCAGTTAGGCATCATCTATATGTGAAGCTTTCCCTGGTACATAAGCTTCCAATGTACGAAGCTCTTACTTTCATTGTAGTAGAGAACCCTTTCTGTTTGCCTTTCTTTCCTTTTTCCTTTCGTGCCAGGGATTGAACCCAGGGGCACCTAACTACTTAGTCACATCCCCAGCCATTTTTATTTTTTTATTTTGAGATAGAGTTTTCATTAAATTGCTGAGGCTGTCTTTGAACCCATGATCTTCTTGCCTCAGCCTCTAAAGATGCGGGGATCACATGTGTGTGCCAATCTACCCAGCATTTGCCCGTCTTTCTATGAGTTTGTGATATTCTTGGAGACGCTGTTTTTCCAACTATGTGTCTGTATTACACACAAGTTTCTAACATATAATAAGAACTCAGTAAACATTTGCTAAATTGATTAAAAACTTGAATGAATATATGAGTAAATTTGTTAAAACAGTCAAAGGCTTTAAAGCTATACGATGTCAAAAATACTTGCATGCATCTTTTTCTGTTTCTTCCTAACTTCCTTCTGTACAGACACATCATTAATTAAATTCTGGATACATGACAAGCCTTATAGAGTATGATTATATTCATATCTAAGACGAAGATAAAAATATTTGCATATAAATGAGACAATGCCTGGCCTCAGAGAAGCACTTTCTCTCAATACTCCAAATAACCTCCATTACCTGTTGGGAAATAAATGAAAATGAGTCCACAGCAGTAATGGGTTTTCAGGTCAATTTTCCAAGCAAGAGCTCATTTCTAGTTGAAAGTAAATATGCTTGCATAGCTCGTGAAATCAGCAATTGCATATGTGTACACATACACTGAGGATGAGTGCACATCTCATTCAGGATGTATAAAGTTTGAAATGAGCCCCGAGTAAAAGGCAGACATCTGTAGCTCCACAAATTCCATTTGCTCAAATTAACAAGCAAATTCTTAAGTTCCTAAATATTTGAGTTATAAAGATACTTCATATTTGAAGCATTTGCTCTTGTTTCTAAAGAGAAAAATACTTTTTAATTCCATAAATTGAAGCATGAGGCAATAAAGCAGAAAAATGCCCTCATCCTTTTGGTGGGTTCAATTCTGTCTCTTCCCTTCTTCCTTCATTCCCTTATTAGTCTTTTTAATTACCTTCTGAAGTTGCAGGTGGCAGAATGTGAGGACTTACTATGTGCCAGGCTCAAGGCTAAATATAGTAATTTGAATAGAATTGAATCCTTTTCCCAGCCCGGTGAAATGGATAATATTATTATCATTTCCAAGAAACAGAAAAGGAAACTGATGAGGCAGAAGATAAATCATGCAGCTTGTAGTTGGTATAGTCAGGGCTTGAGCCCAGGCCTGATTCCAAAACTTTGCCTGTAATTCTTCTGATCCATAGCATGAGTATATGAGAGAAAATGACTCTTAACTCCTTTCAAACCTCCTCACATTCTGCTTAACAAGAATTCCATGTGCTCCATTATTATTCCATTGCCTTTTATGTGTACTTTATAAAGGTTTACAACTAGCAATGCTGATTATAGTTTGTGAGACTTAATAACTGGTTCATATGCCAAAGAAAACGAAGCACAAAAAAAGCAGAGCTTTCTACTTCCTGATCACATTATTAAGAAAGAAAAGAAAATGAATTCCAAGGAAATGAAGAAATTTCAGGTAAATGCACATTGGCAAAAATTTTCTCACCAGATAAACTGGTAAGCATTTCAGAATTTGTAGATGCTTTGTGGTCTCTGTTGGAATTCAACTCTGCTGTTTTAGCATGGAAGCATTCGTAGACAATATAAATATAAACAAATGAGTATAGCTATGTTCCAATAAAACTTTATTTAGAAAAAAAAAGGTGGAGGGCCTGATTTGATCCGTTGGTGATAGTTTGTTGACCTCTGCTTTAAAGCATTCAGATATATTCCTTACGTTTCGTTAGCAATCTGTGTGTATGGAATTGTCTAAATGATTATCAGAATGTAGATAAACTATAGAATACCAAGAGCATTGTAGTATCAAGACTATTTTTGTGCTACATAGCAATAACCCCACTATTTGAACTAGATGTTAGAAGAGTTCAAAAGGAGTTGATTTATTTAAACTCTACAAGCAGTCTGCTAATTTATGGCATCAAACTGTGAAGGCTTAGAAAAGCTTTTGACAGCTATGGAACTGTGTTCATACAATCTGGAATTGCAATCTTAGTTGGGAAGATTTAGATTCAGACTCAAATACAGATAATGCAAACATGGGCACTATAAATCTGTGCAGTGAAACCAACAAGCAAAACCAGGCAATACTTTATTGTCCAAACTGAAAAAAAAAAGTGCAATTTTTTTAGCCCAAAATATTAAAAACAAGGGAAATTGTAGTCCTATATACCAGTTTCAATTTCATGGCTTTTTATAAAGTTTTGCTTCATATGAAAAATGGAAAACCAATTTTAAGATGTTGTTAGTTATTTTTAGATAGATGTCCAACAGCAGAATTATATGGAAATGAAGGCTTTGAGTTGGCAATTGTTCTCTCACTTCTTAGATGCATGTGCAACTTCTTAAATCTCTCTGTACACTTTATGTCACAGGCCTGGTAACTTCTCAATAAATGTTTGCAAAAATGATATGTCTCTTTCCCTTGATTTATTCCTCCTTAATAAGTGGTTTTGTTTTGGTAAAACTAAAAAGGGAAACTGAATCTGGATGTTGAATTCTGACATTAACTTGAATACTAAGTCAAAAGGCTTTAGCCAGTTGTGGTGGCACACTTCCCAGCAACTTGGAAGGCTATGACTGGAAGGATCACAAGTTCAAGGCCAGCCTGGGCAACATAGTCTAAAAATAAAATTTTTAAAAAGATTGGATATGTAGCTCTGTAGTAGAGCACCCCTCGGTTCACACACACACACACACACACACACACACACAACTTAGCTATTTCAAATAAACAATCCTATAGATCATAGACAGCTTTCTCATGCTATCATTTGTTCCCAGTTAGTCTTTTTCTCTAGTCTTTCTCTGGAGGAAAAAAAAAATGAAATTCTCTCTTCTTATGGCATTTTGGTATCATTAAAAATAATTTGTATATTAACTTACCAAATTTGTATTCTATTTAAAGGAAACATGTTGTATGCATGTGTGTGTGTGTGTGTGTATGGAGAGAGAGAGAGAGAAAGAGAGAGAGGTACTGAGTTTCCTGGCTCACATTTGGATTTTACTAGGTGATGCAATATATTGTTTTAACAATCATACCAATTTACCCTCAGCAGTTGATGAGAATTTTTCTGGCTCTGTGTCCTAACATTTGATTGATTAAATTTTAAAGTATGTTTTCAAGAGTATGGGTTGGAAATGGATTCTCATTGTAGTTTTAATTTGCATTTCTCTTATTCCTTAATTGGATATATATATGTATGTCATATATAATGCAAATGTCATATATTACATCATTTAAAATGTTTTATATGAGATATTTACATTTCTTCTGAGGAGATAAACCCATAAAAATCTTTTTGCTATTTTTTCTCCAGTTGATTACTTGTCTTTTACTTACTGTTCTATTGAGAATTTTAAATATATATATATATATATATCTTATGGATTACAATCTTTTTCAGATTATAGATATTGAAAATAGTTTATAGATATCTTCCATAGTTTATGACTTGTGTCTTCACTCTCTTTGTTGGTGTCCTTTGATGAATTGAGTTCTTAATTATGAGGCTGTCAAATTTTTCAATCATTTTTCTTTTGATTTATTCTTCTTTATAAATCTAAATACTTACACATTTTTGGTATCATTAGAAATCTTTCCCTGCCTTAAGTTAATAAAATTATTTTTAATAGTATTTTGAAAGTTTTACCATCTTGATATTTGTATCTAGGTGTTTAACCCACCCTGAATTGATTCTTATTTATAGTATGAAAGGATGATTTAATTTCATTTTTCCATTTGGATAATGTGTTGTTCCTGTCTTACAATACTAAATAATCAGTTGTTACCACTGATGTGCTAAGCCTGCTCTGTCACAAATGGAGGGCTTATGTCTTAGGTTTATTTCTAGCCTTTCTATTCTTTTACAATGATGGTGCAATATCATAGTAACAATTACTACTCTTCGTACTGAGGCTTTATATGATGGGTAAATTTAATGATCCTTCCCTATATCCAAAAGGTAAGTCTTCCCACCTTGTTCCATTTTTCTTGCCTAGGAGTACTTAGCTATTCTTCATCCTTTGCTCTTTTAAATACATGTTTAAAAAAGCTTACCAGTTTTCAGAATAGTCCTAAAGAGATTTGGATAAGAATTCTATTGCATGTAAATTTCAGAACAAGCAACACCTTGAGGATGTCCTCTTTCTATTCAGGAGGACGGTATCCATAGCTCTGTTCATATATTTTATGTTTTTCAGTAAATATTTACTATTTTTCCTCAGAAGGCAATTTCTTTCTCTTGTAATTCTGACTACACTGTTTTCCTTATATACCTAATATTTTGTTGCTATTGTAAGTGATATATTTTGAAAAATTACAATTTTCTTACTAATTGCTAATGATGTATCAGAAATGTATTTGACTTTTATACTTTCACTTTTATTTATCAAACATAATTTTAATTGTAATATAGCCCTAATTACGTTTGGATTTTCATTATTGTCACACACTTTTCACTTATTACATATTTATTTCATTTTTACATTTTTGTCTGACAAAACTTCCAGTGTGAAGTTGACTAAATGGGGTGATAGTGATCTTCCATTATTTTTCCTGCTCTGAGAGAAATTATTTTGACCTAGTATGATTTTTGTGATATGCTTTTGTATATGTCCTTTCTTAAATCAATGTAATCCTATTCTATTTCCAGTTTGCAAAAGCAAAACAATTATTTTAAGGTTTTCTGAATTTTAGTAAATTTTTTTCTGCATCTATTAGATGAACACATGGCTAATCTTCTCTAAGGTATAAATATGATGAATTACCTTTATTGATGCTTTTGAATTTTAATTTAAACATTTTAAATTTATATATAGTAAGTGATGCACTTTTTGATTTATGCAATTTATATATAGTAAAATTCCATTTTTTTTGTGTGTGTTGGCCAATGAATTTTGACAAATACATCAAATCCACCATCACAGTGAAGATACAAATTACAATTCTCCCCACACAGCCACTTCATACCCCTCATCCTTGTGATAACTCTTTATAGTCAAATTGATCTCACCCTTATTCCCTGGAAACTACCAATATGCACTCTGTCCCGATAGGTCTGCCTTTACCAAAATCTCATAAATGAAATCTGACAATGTCTAGCCTGCTGAGTCTGACTTTTTTGTTGTTGTTTAGCATAATGCATTTAGGGTTCATCCACATTCTTGCATGTATCAATAAATTGTTTCTTTTTATTGCTGAGTTACATGCCACTGTATGAATGTAACAGTTTATCTATCTATTTATTTATTTATTATGAAGGGCATTTTGTGTTTTTCTCCAGTTCCTGACAATTACATAAGAAGCTGCTAATGTGTGGGTTTTAAAGTGAACATTGGTTTTCATTTTACCTGGGTCAATATCCAGCAGTGGGATTTCTGAGTTGAACATAAGGGGCAATGCTGACTCCATAAACAAGTTGGGAAGCCTTTTCTCCTTTCTGTTCTTTAGAAGTTGTTTGTGGAGCTGATAGTCTTTGAATTTTAGTAGAATTCACCAGGAACACAATCTGGATCTGAATTATTTATTTTTGTTTTTTGTAAGATTGTCAACTAGGAATAAATTTCGTTAAGAGATACAGGACTATTTATTTTTGCTGGTGTTGGAGATGAAACCCAGAACTCTTGTGTGAGTGTAGTGCTCTTCTACTAAGCTACATCTCTAGTCCAGTATCATTATATATCATAGACAGCATATACTTGATCTTTTTTTTTTAATTCTCCAGTATGATAGTCTTTGTCTTCTATTTAGTGTGGACATGCCATTTACATTGAATGCAATAATAAGCTGAGCTTAGATCTACCTCTTTTTATTTTTTAATTAGTTAATTAATTAATTAATTTTTGGTACTGGGAATTGAACCCAGTGGCACTTTACCACTAAACTACATCCCCAGCCTTTTTTTTTTTTTTTTTTTGAGGCAAATTGCTTAGGGCTTTACTAAGTTGCTAAGGCTGGTCTTGAACTCCTGAGTCTCCTATCTCAGCCTTCCTTGTTGTTGGGATTATAGGCATATACCACTGTTCCTGGTTTATTTTTGAATATCTCACCATATTTTATCTCTTTTTAAAAAATAAATGTTTATTTCCTATGTATTCTTTTTCTTCTACTCCCCATGTCTGCATTCTTTTGTACTATGAGAATATATTATTTATTTATTTATACTATTCCAGTGTAACTTACCCACTGTATTTTGACTACATTTCTTTGTGTTTATTTACTGGTTGTTCCAGGGATTTTAATACAAATACTTATCTTTTCTCTGTCTGTGCAGAGTCAATATTTTGTTATTTCAGTAAAACATAGAAGGCCTTTTTATTCTGTTTCTTTAAGATATAGTTTTTACAAATACTATATCTGTATATATTGAAATTCCTCCAGGTGATCTTGTAATATTTGATGATCTAAACAGTTTGAACTGTTTCAAACAACATAAGAAAAATGTAGTCTATTATATTTATCCCAGATATTTACTATTTCAATTACTCTTCTCTTGTTTCTTTTTTTGGGGGGAGGGGAGGGTATGCATATACCGGGGATTGAACTCAGGGGCACTTGACCACTGAGCCACATCTCAGCCATATTTTGTATTTTATTTAGAGACAGGGTCTCATTGAGTTGCTTAGTGCCTCACTGTTGCTGAGGCTGGCTTTGAACTCGCAATCCTCCTTCCTCAGCCTCCTGAGTTACTGGGATTACAGGCGTGTGCCACTGCACCCAGCTTCTTCTCTTGTTTCTAAAGAAACAACTTTCCTCATCATTTCATCTTAAATCTGAAGAATATTATGATAATATTTTTGTTAATAATTTTTCTTAAAATCATTAAAAGTTATGATCACACTTCCCTTCCAGCATTACTACTTTTACTTTACTTATGTCCTCTTCAAATTTTTTTCCTTTTGTGCCAGCTCAGAGATGCTTGTCAATGACATATTCTTAAATAGTTTATGCAGAACTTTGGTTCTTTCAGTTCAGAGGGCTGAAGGGCATCTAGTCTGTCAATCTGCCAGGAATAGAGTTTATGGGTTTTTTAAAAATTTCATGTTGTCTTGCCTTCTATTTTTATTTGCCTTCTGTTTATTGTGTTAAGGAATAAAATATGACAAGCATTTTGTATATATATGATAAAAATATTTCATATTTGTACAATAATCTATAGCTTATAAGTAACTTTCATATTCTTCCCATGTGTATGTGTGAGGAATGCAAGGCAAAAATTATCATCTCTATTTTGGAGAGGGGGAAATAAACTAACAGAGGTTTACTTAAATTGCCCAAAGTATAAACAAGGTGAAAGAACTATTGTTCCATTTGCTTCTTCTCAGCCATGTTGCAGTCAGGGTGAACAAATAGAAATTACATCCTATGGCAGAATCAGGCAAATTCAAGTTGAGGGAGCTTCTTGATATTGGAGCTTCTGATTTACAGATCTGCATCAGCTTCTTGTTCTACTGCTAACTGAACATTCATTCAGTAAGGAATATTGGAGAGACTTGACTATGAAAGAATTATCTCTTATTTAGCTTGCTAGTCTCAAATAGGAGTTTCTTTGTTCAGGCGTCCTGATAATTGTGTTCAAAACCTTGAAGACTTTAGAGAAGAAGAATTAGATTTGCAGAGATTGCTTTTGATCCTGAAATACCAATCAGTGAATGATGCTGGCTTTACTTCAAGGCTGCTTTTTGGTTGATACTCATGTTCAAAATAAGATATGTAAGTCATTATTCTAATATTTTTTCATAAAATGGATATTACTATCTTTTCCTATTTCTGATAATTCTACTATACTAACCTATTTTTAAATCGAATAATGTATACACATTTTTTTCTTTAAAAAATTCAATATAATACCCAAGCAAAGGAAAAATAGTATTATTAAGCAGATCCAATGATCTCTTATTGATTTAATGATAGTGTCATTTTTTCCAACATATTCAAAGAATATGTTTTAATGTCTTGAAGAGTCAATTTAATAGGTGCAGATCCATATTTTATTTGCTACTAATTTATCATGTGTTATGAGACTTTGGAATATAACTGAATGAATGGCAATAGTATATATCATTTTAAAATAGATTTGGTTAAAATTTTTATTTCCAAATTTAATTAGTCCTTTCATGTATTCCATAAGTTGATTTTCTTAATGATGCCTAGAAATTGTCCAGTGGATTTTTTTAGTTATACATGGCTATAGAATGTATTTTAACATATCCTATATACATGGAGTTTAACTTTCCATTTTTGTGGTTGTACATGATGTGTGGAGTTACCAGTGTAACTGGTTGTGTATTCATATATGAATATAGGAAAATTATGTCCAATTCATTCTATTGTCTTTTCTATTCTCAGCCCCCCTTTCTTGCCCCCCACTCTGCCCTGTCCAATCTGGCAAACCTCCCTTCCTCCTCCCCACCTATTGAGTCAGCATCTGCATATCAGAGAGAACATTTGGCATTTGTTTTGGGGGGGATTAGCTTATTTCACTTAGCATGATAGTCTTCAGTTCCATACATTTACTGGCAAATGCCATAATTTCATTCTTCTTTATGGCTGAGTAATATTCTGTTGTGTATAGGTACCACATTTTCTTTATCCATTCATCTGTTGAAGGGCACCTAGGCTGGTACCATAGTTTAGCTATTGTAAATTGAACTGCTATAAACATTAATGTGGCCACAACACTATAGTATGTTGATTTTAAGTCCTCTGGGTATATGGAAGGAGTGGAATAACTGGGTCAAATGGTGGTTCCATTCCAAGTTTTCTGTGGAATTTCCATATTACTTTCCAGAGTGGTTACACCAATTTCAGTCTCACTAGCACTGTATGTGTTATGTGTTTACCTTTTCTCCCACATCTTCACCAACATTTATTGTTGCTTATATTCTTGATAATTGCCACTCTGACTGGGGTGAGACAGAATATCAATGTAGTTTTAATTTGGATTTCTCTAATTGCTAGTGATATTGAACATTTGTTCATATACTTGTTGACTGATCATATTTCTTCTGGGAAGTGTCTGTTCAGCTCCTTAGCCCATTTATTGATTGGGTTCTTTGTTTTTTTAATGTTACGTTTTGGGGTTCTTTATATATCCTGAAGATTAATGCTCTGAAGTGTAGGTGGCAAAGATTTTCTCCCATTCTGTGGGCTCTTTCTTCACATTCTTGAGTTTTTCCTTTGCTGTGATGAAGCTTTTAAGTTTGACATATCCTATTTATTGATTCTTGGTTTTACTACTTGTGCTTTAGGAGTCTTGTTGAGGAATTTGGTTCCCAAACTAACATGATGGAAAGTTGAGTCTACTTTTTCTTCTAGTAGGCACAGGGTCTCTGGTCTAATGCCTAGGTCCTTGATCCACTTTGAGTTGATTTTTGTGCAGGGTAAGAGATAGGGGCCTAATTTCATTTTGTTATATATGGATTTCCAGTTTTCCTAGCACAATTTGTTGAAGAGTCTATCTTTTCTTCAATGTGTGTTTATGGTGCCTTTTTCTAGAATGAGATAACTATATTCATGTGGGTTTGTCTCTGTGTCTTCTATTCTGTATAATTGGTCTTCATGTCTGTTTTCGTACCAGTGCCATGCCATTTTTGTTACTTTAAAGTCTGGTATTGTGAGGCCTCCTGCTTCACTTTTCTTGCTGAGGATTGCTTTAACTGTTTTTAGCCTCTTATTTTTTTCTGTGGATCTTGACCCAGCTCTGTGTAGCTTAGTGCCTAATATACAATTATACTATTCTATTGTTGTAAATCATTCTTCAAATTCCTTATTTTAACACATTTCAGCAATGATTCTTATAATTGTATAATTTCACAAATACCCACTTACTCCCCAATGGGATACCATTCATGTTTCTGCCCAGTTTATGCAGCCATCTCTAAGCCCATGATATCCATTTAACATTCATTATTTTCAATCAGGGTTTTAATACAGTCTCTCGTGATCTCTGTTCCAAATAAGAAAATTTAGCAATCCCTAACATATCCAATATGCAAATGGAAGACATGCTGTTTATTAACCAGAGTTCTCCAGAGAAACAGTACACAGGCTATGTGAGAGGAGATTTATCCCTGAAACTGGCTCAGATAATTATGGTGACTAAGAAGTCCCACAGTATACCATTTACAAGCTGGAGAACCGGGAAAGCCTGAATCCAAAGGCATAAGAGCCAGAGTAGAAGGGGGAGACTGATATAAATTCAAGAATCTGAAGGCCTAGGAACCAGAATCTCTGATATCCAAGGGCAGAAGATGGATATCCCAGCCCAAGAAAAGAGAGAAAAATATTCCTCATTCCTTCGCCTATTTGTTCTGTCTGGGCCTTTAAGGGATTGAATGATCCACATTGAGAGCAAATTTTCCTCACTCAGTCTACTAATTTAAATATTAATCTAGTCTAGAAATCCCCTCACAGACATACCTGGAAATAACGTTTTGACAGATATATTGGTACAAGAAGGCTATCTTCAACACATAGTCTTCAAAGTTGTCAGAGAAGTCCTCTCCAGCTCTGTCAGCTGGAAGAAAGAGCATGGAGAGGCACATGTGTGAGGACTTGGACCCAAAAGGAGACAAGTCTTCTTTTCATATGACATTGGAAATAACTTGTCAAAATACCACAACTAACAATAAAGGAGTCTAGCTGTTCACCTGAAGAAATGGAAACCAATTTTGATGGACACTCAGGAGTCTTTGTCTCAGGTCTCTACCTCCTTAGCAATGTACTTCCTTGTGGCAGTGATACAAAGATGAAGAATAGCTCTAGGCAGTGAGTAATCTTGGATTCCTTCTCAGATAGGCTTGTTTTTGCATTTTGTTTATTTGCTTTGAGATGATGGTGGTGACAATAGAATCTTCTTAATATTCTAGGGCACTGCCTGCTTAGGAATTCCTTTCACTGAACACTGCCACATCAAAATGTTTAAATGTAGAGCCCCTGCCCCTTCACAGTTTCAATGTTTTTGGTAGCTCTTGTAGGCTTTGCCCATCATGGTAGGCCTCATTTGGCTGGATCTTGCTTTGGTCTCTGCATAGTGAGTTATGTGATGAAATGGGTTTAAGTTTGGCTCTGCCTCTGATGCTCCCAATGTGCTTTGTTAGGTGGAAATGGTTTGGGGACATTTAGAGGATCTGGCTTTTCCATTTTGTGTGCATAATGAATGGATTTTTGAACAGTGAGTTTGTCTTTTGAAATCCCGAGCATGCCTGGGGCAGAATAGCCTCTCCTTAGGAAGTTGTGCTATGCTCCTGGCTCCACTTTCAGATGGTTCTGTTTGGATCATTTTTTTTTCTCTTGCAACACCTTACTGGAAGTTGCCAAAAATAGCCAACACCTCCAAAATCCTGCTTTCTTTCTATCAAGTCCCATAAAGCTCTAAGCTCAGTGACAATAGGCATATGATCTGAAAATCAGTCAGTAAGATTCAAGGATCAACTAAGTGTTTTGCTACTCAGTTTGCTAACATCAGTTGGAGAAAACCCCTCTGCCCCTCTGTACCCCTACACAGCCAATTCCACATTTTATATCTGTCACTTGTAATACTTATGGTCTAGTTACCAAAATTTTGGCACCAGTTAGGACTCTGTTGGTTGTCAGTGGCACAAACCCCATCCCAAGCAGCTAAACAAAACAGAAACTGACCAAATGCATAGATTCACTGTGGAGCAGTACAGTTTCAATATAAATATAATTTTAGACTCATATATAATACAAACATTTCAGATGCCACATGAAAAAGCAATAAAGAAATACACAATTTTAATGTCTAGTTCAAACTAATATGGAATGTAATTTCAACATGTATTCATTTTGAAAATTATACTGCCTTATTTTACATTTTTCGGACTACCTTTGAAATTGGTATTATTTTATACATACAGAGCAGTTTAATGTGGACTAGTCACATTTCAACTGCTCAATACCACATGTGGCCAGTCATTACATTAGTGTGGCTCTGAGAATTGAAGGAGTTACTGAACTAATCACCTCTCCTGTAGGATGGCTTCATGTGTATATACTTCTAATCTGCTTTCCCAGTGTTTCTGGACATGTGGCCACAAGCATTTCTGGACTCACACATTCTTAGCTTTATCATCAGAGGGGAGAATCCTCTTCTTCTTCTCCTTCTCATGGTTCTCATAAGTAACCCTGATCTTATGCAAAAAATCTTGTGGAAGAAATACTGTGTCTTTTCCACATCAGTCTGGTGGCATGTTGATTAGGCAAGATAACGTGATTAGTTAGCTTGGAATAGGAGGTGGGATTCTGTGATTGACAACTTCCAATAAAACCTCATGGCTACAGTGAGGAAGGAAGAACTCTCCAGAAGAAGAGGAACTGGAATAAAAAAGAGGTACATAAAATAATAAAATAATAAATGCATATTACCATAACTAAGGAAAAATGGCTAACTATGCAGATACAGTGACTACTTATTCTTGAATGAATTGAGAACTTGAATTCAAATAATATGCTCAAAAATATATGTATATGTGTGTGTGTATGTTATGGGTGTGTGTGTATATATATATATATATATATATATATATATATATATATATATATATATATATATTCCTGCTATGTAAATATCTTAGTTAGCAGATTCCAAAATTAGGCAAATGAAATGATAGCTTCATTTAAGAGTTGCTTATTAATCAATATATTATTCACACTTATTTTTATTCCCTTGTTAAATAATAACCAGGATGCACAATACATTGATTTGGCAGTTTAATATTAAATGCAATGTTGTTTTCCTAACTGGGAATGAATGTGTGGAATGTCTAAATAAAAAAACTGATTGTCAGGGACCAATAGCCTTTTTTTAAGTATACAATCATGATAGTTGGTTTATACAATGAAAAGATGACAGAATCCCGTAAGACTCTGATAAACAACAGACCCTACTGGTTCCAGAGCCTCACCAATTACTGTCATTTCACAAAATCCTTCCTGGAAAGATTGACTGATATGTAAGTAAAACCATAGATCCTTTTCAGATAGAGACACAGAACAGAAGCTGCTCTGGCGGCTGTGGCAGGTGATCATTTTAAGGTTAAGGATGATGACTATTTATTTTAATCTGCTGGGACCCATCAGTAGCTTTCAACGCTATGACTATATGATAATGTTCCTCTTAAGTGTTCTGGCTAATGTAAAGAAGCCAGCTATCTCCAGGGTAAATGCAGTTCTAACAGACTCTAGCTGCAGACATTCCTGAACATGGTTTAAATTGGGACTATCTACAGGGAATGTCTTGATAATTGGTGGAGTTTTATTTTTTCCCCCAGTTTTTCCAGTGTCTTCCCCTTGGTGCTGGAAAGTCAAAAGCAAAGCTTGTCCACTGCATCCCCGGGCTCCATTGCTTGATCAGCAGTTCTCTAAGTTAAGAGTGCATCACAGCAGCCTGGTGGTAGGTTAACTATAAAAAATGGTCAAACTCTTTTCCAAATTATTCATACTGTTTTGTACTCCTACCAGCAAAGGACAAAAGTTCCAGTTACTCCATGTCTTCTCAAACAATCTGTAATTTCAGGCTTTTAAAATTTTAGTGACTCTTGTAAGTATGTAGTCATATTTCATTGTAAATTTAATTTGTAGTTCCTGAATAACTAGTGATGTTGGCATCCTTTTATTTACTATTTTGTCTCATTCAATTATCTTTCTTTCTTTTTGTTTTTGGTGATATGTAAGTCTTTTGTCCACTTTTATTTGTATTACTTTGTATAATTGTATTGTAAGAATTCCTTATATATTCTAAGATGTGTTTTGCAAATATTTTTAGCTTGCCTTTCATTTTCTTAAAAGTATCCCTTGAAAAGGAATTTTAAACTTCAATAAATTTTAAATTTCAATAAAGTCCAAATTAGATATTTGTTTTTTAAAAATAGAGTGTATTAAAACCAGATAGTTGATAGTTAAAAATCTGTCTCCCTTGGTCCCAACTCTAGACACTTTGAATATTTTTTAGGAACAGGATGTTTGGTAAGCCCTGTAGGTAATTCTAATATGGATCACATTTTAAGAAAATTCACTTGAATTCATGAATTGTATCACTCTCTTTAATCTCCATTTTGATCATAGATGAAGGATTTAAATAAGATGATATGAAATAAAGTTTTCCTAACATCGGGCTCCTTCTCAAAAATTTTAAATCCAGGGGTTCCTAGGCAAGGAAGGTTTTGGAGCTTTCAAGGTGTTCCATTGTCTGCGAACCTCCTGAAATGGGTCACAACAATTGGTACGTATCTGTACCTTTCTGGAGCAATGTATCCACAGCTTTTATAAGAGTCTCAAAATTCTCAAGCACTAGATTAATAGAGCCCATTCACTTAAGTATAAATTCTGAACTTGACCTCTGAGACATACAAAAAACTATTTTAAATTACTTTTCTTGTTTTTCTCCCATTCTTTTACATATATTCTCCTCTGGGGTCAGAGACCATGACTGCTCCCTGATTACATTCCTACTTGTGTACTTTCACCCATGCCGTTGTTTCTTCTTCCTGAAAGGTCATCTTTTGTTGAAATCTACACTCATCCATTATACATTTTAAATTCCATCCCATCTCTTTGAAAGAAAACTTCCCATTGGTTATAATTGCCTTTTCTTCTAAGACCCCAAAGGATTTTTGCTTAAATCTGTCTTTTACTAGTTACTTGCTTATTTTGTATTTCTTTCTAAGTATAGAAGAGTTGTTTCTTAATTGTCTCTGTAACTATTCCTATTTCCAGTCCTGTACTTAGTGTAGTACCTCCTACATAAAACACTAAATTAAAATTTGTTAAGTTAAACTAAAAGTAGTCACTTTTGGACATTATATACTCATTTCAATTAGCAAAACATTTTTTTAAACCTTATTTAGGAATTAGGGGGAGAGAGAGAGAGAGAGAGAGAGTGTTTGTGTGTGTTGCATGTCCTCAATGATGGAAAAGTCATTGTCTCTTGAAAGTGAATTCATATTAAAATACCATAAAAATGGATGTAAAAATTGCAACAAATTATGAAAATACATCGGTCATCTCCAGTAGTCTCCTTGAAACTCTTTGTGGAGAATCCACTCTTCCTTCCCCAACCCACTGATAACCACTAATCTTTTTCTTGGGCCATAGTTTTTCTATCTTTCTCTAGGGTATGTGTGGAAGGCTTTATGCTTGGAATAATACAGAACATCATAAATGAGCCTGGCTTCTTAACATAAAGCTTTTGAGATCCAAGGTGATTTTTAAAAATAGGAGATCGCTTTTTTGTGTATATTTTGGCACTTTCTGATTATTGAAAAACTCTATCAGGGGACTCCATACACATTTTCTGCTGTGCAGTGATTATATTTGCTTCTAACAAGTTACTGCTGTAACAAATTACCACTTACTTGGTGGCTTAAGACAATCAAAATTTATGCTCTCACAATTATGGAAGCAAGAAGGCTAAAATTGAAGTGTCAGCAGGCCTGATCCTTCCAGAGTTTATAGAGGAGAGCCTAACATTTGCTCTTGTGTCTTCTAGTGGATGTTGGTGTCCTACCTTCATGGCTGCATCATCTACTCTTTCTTCATCCTCATATACCCTCTTCTTTTTCAGGTGTTTCTCCTCTGAGTGTCTTTTATAAGGATACTTGTCAGCAAATTTAGGATCTAGTTGGATAATCCAGGATGATCTCATCTCAAGATCTTTAACTTAATTACATCTGCAAAGATGCTTTTACAAATAAAATTATATTGACAGGCTCCAGGTATCAGGATATGAACATATCTTTTGGGGGACCACAATTCAACCCACTGCACTACATGCTGCTCTACTCAAATTCATATCTGTCTCATGTGCTAAATATAGCCCCTAAATGTCTTAACCCATTAAACATTTACTCTAAATTGAAAATCTCATCTAATTATTATTAGCTCAAAAAAGTTTCAAATCTCATCTAAATCATACAGTTCAGGTATGGGTGGGACTTTGGTTCATGAAGTCAAATCCCAAATCACCTGTGGACCTGTGAAACTAGAATACAATTTATCTGCTTTCATAGTACATTGGTGGGCCAGACATAGAACAGCATTGGCATTTTCAGGAATAAGAAATAATCAGCCCCACACAAGTGTGAAACCTAGCAGACCAATTCTGTTCAGCTTTTGTGGCTCAAGATTCTATCTTCTGGGCCTTCAGTAGCTTTGCAGGTCTTTATACACTCAGTTCCAGTTTCTTATTCTACACTTTTAGTCTCTGTTTCTGTACATGTACTGCTATTCCCAAAGTCGTTCCTCCTTTTTATTGGAGGGTTCATGTTTATAGCTGAATAACTTATCAGGCCATTTACTGTGTATACAATTTTGAAAGTACAACATCCTTTTTTCACTTGTCCTGTCTATCCTCTTCAGTGTGAGCATGTAGGTTTCCTATGTATATCAAGAGAATCTACCATTAGTCAAGAAGTTAATCCACCAATCTTTCCTGGATCTATTTCTGGATTTTGCTAAAATGGCTGAATGGATCCATGAGTGGAATACCTCATCTGTTCAGCAAAAGATTATCTAGCCAAACTTGTAGATTTCTC
This sequence comes from Marmota flaviventris, assembly GCF_047511675.1. NCBI lineage: Eukaryota > Metazoa > Chordata > Mammalia > Rodentia > Sciuridae > Marmota > Marmota flaviventris. The sequence goes on from NC_092498.1 coordinate 45,296,335, forward strand.
TTCAGAGCATGCATTTTGAACAGTGAATTTTCTAATTTTAGTGAAATTTCTAATTTGTTTGAAATCTGAATAGGTTGAATATCTCCCAAATCATCAAATGCTTATTCCTTTTTGCTTAATAGTTTCTGCCTCAAATTACCTCCCTCCTCTAACATTTTACAATAAGTTGCAAGAAGAATCAGACCACACCACCAAAACATTTCTTGAAAATCTCATCTAAACATCCAGTTCAGCACTTGCAAGTTCTACTTTCCACACAACTGTAGAACTGTAGAACATAATTCAGACTTGGGGTGTCTGAGACTATGTATGGTTTTTTTCCCCTCAAATTTTCTAATGATATATTCCTAATTTCCTTGACAGTTCACATAAGAAAGGCTTTTAAGGTTTATATTTCTACCAATATTCCATTCATAGTTTATGTATTCTCTAAAATGATAAATGCTTTCTCTACCATGTCTTTATTTCCTTCTGAGCTTTCATGATAACCATATTTCTTTAAAAACCATATTTTTCTAGCAATCTGTTTAATGTAATAGTCCTCAAAATTCTATAATTTTTCTCAAAATTCTTCTAGTCTCTACCAAAGACACTTCCATGATTTGGGTATCATTTTAAAGGCAAAAAATAAAATGAACACTCTACTTTTTTTTAAAGCACAAAATCCCTGTATATTAAAATTATATGCAAGTATTGTTCCATTCCTATATCAATGTATTTATCATTAAACAACACCATGGTTTTCTCACCTATGTTAAAGATGCCTACAGAATTGTTCAAAGTATATATTCATTTAAGGTGAAATAAAGACAGCCCAAGTCATCAACAAACAAGATCATTTACCATTTCCAGTTATTGATGGCATCACCAAATTTCCTTTAAGAAAAATAGGTTTAAATACTTTTCTAACTGATCAACTTTGAGAGACATTGCTATCCGATGAGGCCCACAAATGAGCATAGAAACAGTGGCAACAGATAGTGGCAATCTACTGCAATACCCTCATACCATCCCCTCTATAAAAACTCTCCTTTGAAATCAGTGCTGCTGTCTTTTCTTGAATGTTTTAATCACAAGGAACCCTGAATTAAATGTAGCTATAATCTTTAAAATGAGTGCCTAAAATTAAAGAAGTAGTTAAACCTCTAAGACATTAAAAATTAAAGACATATTTAATCAGGTTATAGGAACCTAATAGCATTTCAAATACCAGCATCCCACTCTTGATACGAAAATCCAATTCCATGAGACAAAGAGTCAGTAGGGGACATACAAATATAAATATAAAACAAAAGGCAAGTATTTTGTCCTTTTACCATCTAAAATAAGTTATATTAATAAGTTAACTTTATATTCAAGTAACAGGATATCAAGGAGAAGAGTGAATTTCACCTATGGATTTTGTATCCTCTTCTGGAGAAAAAGTTGTGTTTTCAGTTTTATAGAAGATAGCTGTATCATGTTAGGCAAAAATATACCTTTGTTGTTGTCTTTTTGGGGATTAAGTATGGTCTATAGAGGTGTGTGTTGGTGCTACGTTGACAAGGGGTGGACTGGAAGGTCAGTGTTGTAGGTCAACTTTACTGCTATCGACTTAACATTTACTGAAATACTAAAGTTGGTGTATCTGTGATGGTGTATTGTTGATGTGACTAACATGTACAATCAATTGACTCTAAGTAGAGATTTTATCCTCAATGATCCATATGATCCTGATAGTCAGTTAAAAATCTTTCATCACAGATCCAAGACTTCTCTGGAAGAAGAAAATATACCTGTGGACTTTAACATCAGCCCTGCCCAAGAGTGTTTAGTCTTCCCTTCCTGATGGATTTTGGTTTATGTTCTTTTCTTGCAATAATAGAAACTGCCATCACTTGTTTTCTTTCTGAGGCTCCTCTCTATCCCTCTATTCCCAGTTATGCCTCTCACCTAATTGTAAGGGTTTTACCACTCAGAATAAAAGACAAACAGAGGATAACAAATGCTGCTAATATAGATTTTATAAATGTTCCCAGAAGGTTACAAAACCTTAATAGTCCTGGTCCTTGACTCACAGCTCCTGGCTCTGACTGATAAAAGAATTAGGATTCTTTGGGGGATTTTCTTTATTTAAGAGGGGAGGAGCTCACTAATATGCCCTCTATTAATTTTTCCATTCTCTGGGCTCTTTTTTTTTTTTACTAATTTCAGGGTTAACAAGAAGCAGAGCAATGGATTCATCTTTGTTTTGTGTGGCTATCCCTCTTCCTAGCTGAGAGATAGCTTAGTCCCAATTTCCTCACATTTTTAGCTGACAGACAAAATTATATGGATTTAAAAATATAATCAGTTTAATATTGCTAGTAACAACATTTTTCTAGCCCAATACTGTGAATATTTTAAGAATATCAATATTCACAGCATGACTGTTTATAATACCCACGCTCATCATCACTGATTGCATTTCTCACAGTTCATTTATTTAGGATGACCAGAAGAAACTTTCCAGAATGAATACTGCTGTTGTCCTGAATGCTGAGTCAGTCAGCTGATTAAAATGACCTTAGAGAGAATGGTCAAAATTTGCTTTATTCCCGATCTCTATACAGGGAAAGATCAGTTTTGCTGAAATGAAATGGATCTCAGCAGATTTTGTTAAAATGAAATGTGGCAGTGCTCTACCTTTTCATGATATTATTATATAGATATTGAGGCTTTGACAAAGAAATTTAGTATAGTACTTCAAACAATGGGAATTAACATCTTCAGGTTTTTGTCTTTACATTTTTTATTCAAGCTCAATAATCACGGTCATTTACAATAAGTTGGTGAATCCTGGGATTTTTATAATACAGGCAAATTGAATACGTTAGATGATGCAATTTTTAAAAAAAATATGGAGTATTGAACCCAGGGCAACACACAGGCTAGACAACAGCTCTACCACTGAGTGATATCCCCAACCGAATGTGAATATTTTTGGTCCAACTTTTCTATATTAACTAACTATAAAATTAAGTTACCATTTCTATGATGATTGTTTCAGATCTGATGAGTGTAATCTATGTGGTTACAAAGGTAGTATACTGTACTCTGTTTTATTATACTATACTGTATAATGTAATTTTCTATTTTTAATTGTCACAACTGCCCCTAAATCCCTTGCCTCATTTCCTTCTAACAGCTGTCTTTGAAATTGTAGGAAAAAAATGTGTACAGGATAAAATAAAGGTTAAGGTGTTCAAATATTTCTTTAGGAATTATATTCATCAAGAGTACTTTATGTGGAAAATTTATTCTTTAAGCTATAAAACTATATACATTGCCTAGGTTCATGGAGTTTGATATATAAGTGGATTTTGTAAATTATGATAATAATGATTATCAATATTCTCCAAATTAAAAAAAAAAACTTTTGATCAGATGATTACATCTTATGAATATCAAGTTTTTAATATGAACACTTGTGCATAGAGTTCTTTGTTACAATAAAACAAAAATCAATTTATTTATTCATTTATCAAATATTTATCCCTTACTAATTTTCAGAACTTGAGCAAATCATGTGACATCTATGGATCTGTTTTCTCTTTATAAAATAAAGATCATAATAAAATAGATAGCTCAGAGAATTATTTAAAATTCACTCAATTAGCACAGTACTTAGTACCTAATTGATACTCAGAGTTTGTGCATTTTTTATCACTGTGGTTGGTATTCTTATTATAGCTTGGTTCTAGGTATGGGCAATCTTTTAGGCAGAGGATATGGAAAACACAAATCAGATATGGTCCTCTCTCTTGAAAACTCTTAATCCACAGAGAGAAAAGACATATATAACAAATACTTGACATAAAGAAATTGAGAACCAAGGTACACTATGTTATGGCAACTCAGAGGAGAGAATATTACATTTTCCTGGGATTATCTTGAAGGGAGAGATGACTTTTGAGCTGAGCCTTGAAGAAGATGCAGAAACCTTCCAAGACGAGAAAACAGAGGATATTTTTGTATGTTAGGAGATGACAGCCAAGAGATGTGAATGAAGATGGCTTATACTTAGGATGGAAACAAGTCAGGAGGCTTGTAGTATGGGGTACATGCTAGAGTTCATTGAAAATAAGGTGTATTGTGTGACATTAGTTGCTTCATAGCTTATTAAATTTTTGTTTCTTTAGAATTTAAATTTTATCAGGGCAAAGACTTAGCTTTTTTTTATTTTCTTTTGTATCTCTAAAAACTACCCAAATTCCTAAACTATACAATAAATATATACTACTTAAATTAATCATTTGCCTATTAATTCCCCAACTTATTTGCCACTATTGACTTTTCCTTCCTTTTCCATCTGCCTCTGTGCCATTTTGTTAATAACTTTCAGAGTACAATGTTGTATGGAATCTCTTTTCTCCCTTACTGACGTGAAGCTGTTTATGGAAAGTGGCCAGAACCATGGCTGCTGGCACATAGAAGGTATGTATACAGGCTTGCAGAACTCAAATATTTAAATGTAACTAATAATGATAGATGCTGGCAATGGAAAAGAGAAGAAGATGCAGAAGGCCAGTTGGCTCTACCTTATGACTGTGCACCTGGACACTATTTGCTACCACCTCATACAGAGAAAAGAAAGCCACACATGCAGGTGTTTAGGTATTTTATACCACTAATGGCCACAGAAAGACATATGGATATCTTTAGGTAGCAGTTGAGAGAGATCTACATCTTGCCTACATAGAATGAATAACTCAAATGCTTTGTTCAAACTGCTTTGATAGATTCAAACACATTTTCAATGTCTAAACTCCCCACATTTTTTTGGGTAATCATTTTACACAAAGAAAACACATGACTCTAGTGGGGCCTGGCACAGTGATTTAGGGAGGTCAACACTAACATTTCATCCAATGGCCATTAACTCCCTTTATAGAGAACAATCCCAGGAATTTTTCACACATTATCCTCCCTTTCCCTCCCTTTCTGTGACATGGTGGTTATAAAAATGTGTCATCTGTGTCTTCTAGGACCCCAAACAAGTTAGAATATAAACCTTAATAATAAAACTAGCCAAATGTGGAAATGTGATAGGTAATAGAAGAGTGGTACAAGTAATCAGCTTGGGCAATAAGCAAATGTAAGTCTAAACGTTTGCTGCTAACAAGATCAACTGCTCTCATTCTCTTTATAATTAGGATAGCTTCAGAAGGAACAAGATGCTATTGACCCTGGGTACTGTTGGATCCAAGCACCTAGTCTAGGACCTTGCACACAGATGCTCAATAAATATTTGTAAAATGAGGAGTTGAATCTTTTCCTACCAAGAAGGGGTTTTGTTTTCTTCTTGATCTTTGTGATGCTTCTGTTGTTCCTTATAAGCCTGTTCTTTGTATAAGAGCTAGTTCAGTATTTGTAAATCTCTCATACTGTATGTGTGAAATGTGCTGCATGACGCAGTGTTATGTGGTAGAAACAGTGCTGCATTTATCATCAGTATGAGTTCCTTCTCTACCATTCCACGATGTGTCACCTGAATGACTCCCTAACACCAAGACCAACCCATCAAATAGGAACATTTCCTCTCCTTTCAAGTCTTCTGAATATAAATGTGTTTGCAAATTACCAGGCAGCAAAACAAATGCAATAACTGATATTGCATTCTAGAACTTTCATGATTGCTATCTCTGCAAGACAGCTGTTCATATGTCCACCTTTTCCAGACAATGGATTCTGGTTGGTACCTGCTTCTTCTTAATACCTCGTTGTATATAAAAGTTTTATGATGGTATATCTGACTATTTATACACTAGCTGTAAGAAAGGTTAGAAGGAGTGTCTGGTCTCTATCCTAGGAGGTGGTACAGGATACAGGAAATACTCTGAATAATGAGAATTCAGTGAATTTTGTTACTTCCATTGCAAAAGTATATTAACAAATAAAGTGCTTTTACCAGCTCTTTTGCTTCAGCAGATACAAGATTTCATCCCTACAGGAAAACAAAAAACAAAAAACTTTAACATTTGGGGAAACTTTCAGTTTCAGTCTCCTTCATGGACACAGTATTTTTCAACATTTTTGCTGCCATAGCATGTTAAAAGAATGTCAACATGGTCTCAATTACTCCCTAAAGTCTCATAAAACTTTTGAGATTATCTATTTTTCAGTTTTTAATTACAGTCAGGTCTATGTCTTCATTAGTCACTTTAGATATAAATCCCATGGTGGCTTGGCCCTGTGCAAAATTTAAGACTCTATACTACAGCTATAATATTGTCCTTGCTCCTATTACCATTGAAATTTAATGCTGGAGCAATCCATTTCCTTTTTTTCTTAAAATACATTTTCCTACCAAAAGATGTGTCAGTTCTCCCTGCAAATAGACTTTTGGACAACGTGGCCCCAAAGTTGCTAGACTCACCAAAACATTTCTGAATTTCTCTTTAGACATTAACATGCTTTCTCAGTTTTTATTTATCTGAAAGGTATTTATTTCATCTTTATTTTTGAAAGGGTTTTTTTTGGCTAGGAATAGAATTCTAGATAGTTTATTTCTTCTAATAATTTAAAGATGTTTCTCCATTATCTTTGACTTGGAAGTGTTTTTGATGAGAAATCTGCTGTTGTTCTTTATTCCTCTATACATAATGTATCTTCTTTTCCACTGAAAACATTTAAGCTGTTTTTTATTCTTCATAAACTTTTAGTAATTTAACTATGATATGCAATGTTGTGATTTTCTTCATATTTATCCTTTTTTGTGTTATAAAATTCTTTCAAAAGATATAAATGAAATAAGGCATTTTTCAGGCACAAAAAAGTGGGGGTTGAGAGTTTGTTTCTAAGCAGGCATGCACTAAGTTGTGTGATGGTAAATGTTTTAAAAATCAGCTTTCTAGAGAAGAAAAGCCTGGAGTAGTAGCACTTTCTAATTTTCATGGTGGAAGTATGCTCACAATGACCAATTTCATGTTATCAGTCATCTCTGAAGACAAAATATGGAAGAGATGCACATAATTGGCTCTATGTAAACTGGCTCCTAAGCATATGATTGCTTATAAGAAACATAAGAAATTCTTCAAGTTAGAAGAAAAATGAGGACAGACAAATTTGTATATACATAAAGGAAAGAAATTGAGAATATGAAGGTAAATATAAAGTACTTTTTCTACTTAAATGGTTCACTTTAAAAGATAATTCACTTTCTAAAGCAAATATAATGTGGTATACTGTAAACTCTAGAGCAAACACTAAAACAACAATAACAAGAGCAATTAAGCATTGACAATAAATCAATAATGGAGATAAATAAAATATAGAAAATGCAGATTAACTATTGAATTAATCCCCTTACTCCTCACTTTCTAAAGATGGGGAGAGCAAAAGAAACAAAATGAATAGTGCACTTAAAATATTTATGCCCTACAATATCATTACATGAAATGTAACCAATTACTCTAAGAGATTACAAATTTCATTAAAAGGAACACTCAACTATATGCTATTTTTAAGAAACCCATTTTACATATAAAATGTTAATGTTTGAAGACACTTAACAATCTGTATTTTTAAATTAATAGTTACTCAAGTTGTACCATTTGTAAGAAGTTCAACTAAGCATTGAGATAAAGGAACACAAAATGTGAAGCACACAATCCTTAAGTCTAAAAACAGTTTGATTGTGCTCTAAAATGATTGAAATAAATCTATAACAAGAGTTCTGAATCTGGAATCAGAACATCTGGTTTTGTAGTGCCAGTTGTACATTTTACTAGATGTGTACTTTTGCTAAACCATACCTTACTGGAATAGTAGGTTCTCTACAAAGGTTGTGTGGGAAGTGGAGTCACTTATCAGAATTACCTGGTAAATTTATAAAATATTTGTGAGGCCAGTTCACAATTTTCCTAGACTCTAACATACCCTAGACACCCTGGACTTAAGTCAGGATTTTCTAGGATATATATTTATTTATTTTCAGGATGTTCTAGATTATATATATATATATATATATGTATATATATTTTATAAAATATTTTTAATTGCTCCCCAGTGATTCCAATGAAAAGCCCCTATCACACAGCCCACATGGCAATTGAAAGTCATTGAACAAAGTCATTCTTTTTTTCCTCTCAATATATGATTATTGAGTAAGTCAATGAGTAAAGGTGGAAAGTAATAAATAAAATGTTCAATTTATATCATCAAGGCATGCATGAGTTTTCGGCACTGTCCCAGACCCATTCTCTACCTTACCTCCCGCCAGAACTGGTGTATAGTTGTAAAATACACAATTGGACCAACCAGTTCCAGAAGGCAGATCATGGAGGCAAGAAAAATGAATTGACCCACACAGTTATCAAGCTCCTGATTTTTATTCTGGTAAGATAATTTTTAATCAGGTAATCTAGACCAAGAAACTTGTATTAAATCATAAATAATCCTCAGTAGTAAACTAAGATCTTTCACCTATGACATCAAATGCAATTGTTTCCTTACTGATACTGAATGTCAAAACTGTGTGTGGCCCAATTAAGTTCATGAAATATTTATGATATGTATTTTAAGGAAATGAATACAAAGTTTTTATTTATAATTTTTATAGATTCTTGGATTAAGCCTCATTCAACGGATTTTGGGGGGCTTTTTTGGATTTTGTGTTCTAGTGCCTTAAATCCATCTGCTTACTCCTCTCAGTTTGGCAATAATAGAACCCTATCATTTCCTTGATCCCTTATATCTGCAATATTTTAGGGTTCTCTGTTTTGTGCAGAATTAAGTTATAGGTATCCTTCAAATTACCTTAAATTTGCAACCATCTGCTTGCCCTAGGCTTACCTCCTTGGCGTCTTGCTATTTCTTTTCAATTGATGGATTATAAATAGCACTCTGTGACTCCAGTTATTTACTTATAGGCATTGCTTTTTCAAATGAATGTGTAGATTCCATAAAGAATACACTATAGAAACATTTAGTTGTCTATACAATTCAGTTCACCATAGGGAAATGCTTAAGCACTTGATGTCTGGGTCTAGGGTGGATGGTATTGATCCGTCAGAAAAAAATCAATAAGTCCATGTTATTGAAAAGAGAACACCAAATTAGCTTTACTGGTTCATGAAACTGGAAAGTAGGTCAGTGCCTAACATTTCAGTAATTGTTGCTGGCTCTGTGGCAGATACAGGGGCATCCACCGAATGGGCAGGACAGCTACTTAGAGCCCTCGGATCAGAGGGAATGAGGCCCTAGAGGCCAATAGGCTAGCAGAGCACAACCCTCCAGGTTCAGGGTGAAACTCTTCTCTCAGCCTTCACCCAGGGCTATGAGAAATGATTCTCTGCCACAGCATAGGGTTTATTTCAGTTTTAATATGTCAGAGATGTTTCCCTTAATTATTTTCCCATTACTTTTTTTGCTTTTTAAAGATTCCCCCAATCCTCTCCTGAGAATGCTTGAGGATTCTGTGCTATTTCATTTCTAATATGATGTATTTCAAAAGACTTGTAGAATTAAATCTTTGCAGAAAAAGAAGGGGCAAAATAAGCAAGAATGGGTCATATTCTAATTTTTTTATCTTTAGTCAGAATGAAGGTCTTTTTAACTGTGAGACTTGAGTTAAGGAATTAAAAATTTTATATTAGTGCTATCCTCTCATATACAGGTCAAAAGAGAGACCTGCACAGGTTCCACTAAAGGAACCTTTCAGAGAGAAGCGCAAAGGGTCATAGGCAGAAATTATAAAGCTCTGGTTTCAGCTATCCTACGGCATGCAACACGGAACTCTATGTTCCGTGGTGGAGACCTCAATATATGTTTAATTGGGACCAGAACTCATTGAAATCAAGAAGTGAGTGAAATCTTTTCCCCTAATTTAACATTTTAGTTTTTCCTTCTGTTATGATTTGGTTGTGAGGTGTCCCTGTAAAGCTCACATGTGAGACAATGCAAGAAAGAGAAATGATTGAGTTGTAAGAGTCTTAACCCAATCAATGAATTAATACCCTGATAGGGAATAACTGAGTGGTAACTGAAGTGGGAGGGTGTGGCTGGAGGAGGTGGGAATTAGGGCTTGGATTTGGATATATATTTGTATCTGGAAAGTGGAGCCTCTCTGCTTCTTGATCACCATGAGGTAAGCTGCTTCCCTCTGCCACACCAAATTTAGCTTCGCCTCCAGCCCTAAGAAATAGAGCCAGCCTTCCATGGACTAAGACCTCTGAAACTATGATCCCCCAAATGAACTGTTCCTCCTCTATAATTGTTTTGGTCAGATCCTTTAGTCATAGTGTGAAAAGGCTAACTAAAACACCTCCCATTGTCCTGACTCCCAGTGTTTCTTCTTCCTTTCTCCTCTCCTTCCCACAGAGAAGGTGCCTTTCTTATTCTCATCCACCTGTCCACAGGCCTAATCCCAGGAATCTCCATTCAGACTTTATATTCCAATAGTACCTGGTTCTGGTTCTGCTTTCAATGAAAGATTGAGCAGCCATTAAGGGAGAAGAACCCCATGTTGTAGTGGTGAAGAATCAGGACACTGGGCAGGAAACAAGAAAGGCATTTGACCTTGTACCTTCCTGGTGTCCTAGTATCACTACATTGCTGCCGGCAATGGCCCTTGAAGCATAGCATTGCTGCTGAGTCATTTAGTACATTTTCTGAACAATATGAAAGGGAAGTATAAGTATTTTATAATAAAGACCTTGTGATTTTGCAAAGTGTTGTGACATACGTTATATCCTTTCAGACTCTTGACATCATTATGGAGCTGGAAAAACCAGGCATTATTATGCTCACTATTGGAAACTAAATCTGAAACACCAAGGTATGTTCCTAATATTTACAAGAGGCTGGGTGAGTTCCACTAAAAGTGAAGTGTCCTCCCATAATCCATCTTGTGCTAAGCCTTGGTATATATGTGTGTGTGTGTGTGTGTGTGTGTGTGTGTGTGTGTGATTAATTCTATACATTCCATTTATAGTAGACAATTCCATTTTGGAGGAGTTCCAACTAAGACTATGAAATAGAAGCTATCTATCTATCTATCTATCTATCTATCTATCTATCTATCTCTATCTATCTATCTATCTATATATATATATATATATATATATAGCTTTTAAATTCCTTAGCCCAGTCCTCTATAAGACAGTGCCTAAGGCAAAAACCTTAGCTGCTACTACTTCATTGTGGACGTGGTCCCAGAAAATTAAGGGTAAAAGAGAGAAGGAAATAAGACAGGTGAGGAGGGAAAGTTTGGTGAGTGCTGTGATGCACCACTCAGATCTCATCCAGGAATGATGGCCTTACTCCTTCAGCTTCCAGAACTGCTGCTGGGAGACCATCCTCAGCCAGTATCCCTTTCCAGGAACTGTCTCTGATGAAAAGAGATGCCTCATGCTGGTGACATACTCTTCCTATAGCAGATGGCAGCAACCAATGACTTGCCAGTAGAGCAGCATAAAGCCTGGCCCTTTTGCTCAGTTCAAGACAACTTTGAAGGGCTACCTCAGTTCCAGAGTCCCGTGGTGTAAGCTGAGGCCTTTGTTGTGGCACATCAGGCCTACTTTCTCTTTGCCGGCTCTGCTTCTAGGCCTTCTCAAGAATACTACCTAAACTTCCTACATGTTAGTCTCTGTTTCAATCGGCTTCCCAGGATCTCAGGTTGAAAGAATGTACATGTTTCTGAACCATGGTTATGTGAACTCTCCTGCCCTATGTTTTAATATAACCCAAATAAATCTGGATCGTTTGAACACTCCTGGAAAGGTATTGCTCTGAGCTACTTCCCCTTTATCTTCATCAGGCTGATGCCATTATCTTTTGGGCTAGCACATTCTGACTGGTGAAGGTAATATGGCACTGTACCCATTCTTGCATCTCTTTTGCTATAAAGTAGATCTCTTGGTCTAAGGGCATATTGTGTGGTTATTTGTGCTAGTGGACCAAGCATAGTTTCTATAAGCAGGCAAGGGAAGAAAGTGGTACAGGAATGTGTCTGTTCTTATCAAAATGGATTATTAGTTCATCTAGACTGAAGGAGACTAATATAGTCAATGGCCACCAAGCAGATTTTCAGTATTGTATTAGGGACACAGAGTTGGTTTCTGCTTAAGGTAGTTTTCACGTGTGACAATGGTAATAATAGATTAGGCAAGGTGAGAAGGAGTAGATGCTATTGCACCTATGTTGTTGATCCCTGCCACCCTGGCCACTCTGCTCATGTGCTTTTTAAGCCCAACTTCTTTCTTTGCTCAAATCTTCTTTCCCTTCCCTTCTATGGTATTGATTCCAAGAGTATTGCTTAACACTGGATTCCAGTAAGCATTATCTTAGAGTCTGGGATCACAACCTGTGAAAGAGCAAATACAGGAAATGCATTACTGAGGTGACCATGTCAATCACCAAACATGCCTCCTTGTTCAATTATCACAGACATTTCTAGAGAGATTAAGTGAAGGTGCTGTATCTCAGAATGGTCCATAGAGGTGTGGTCCTGGAGAAAGAAGAAGATGGGTCCCTCTTTTCTCCTACTGGTAGAAATCTGCTCCATTGGGCAAAAATACTTCCATTATTCTAAATTGGGTCATTCAGCCTCACTAGATGACCAGTGAGAAAACCAGATCCTTCTTTTTTTCTACTCAGGCCAGGCATGTAGGTGCAGAGTTCTGTTGGTCAGTCAGGAATTCACAAGGCAGGGTGGGAGATGGAATCTGAAATGGTGGTGCCAAGAGTAACCAGAATTTCTGATCTCAGGATTGTCATGAGCCATCAACAATGTCACCTCCAGTCAGAAAGGAGAGCAAGCAAGTGAGCACATAGGACTAAAGATATGAGATGGAACATAGACTATGATCAGTATAATAAATTATATATATATATATATATATATATATATATATATATATATATATATATATATATATATATATCTTTCTGATGGACCTTCTTATACATTCATCCTTATATGAAATACTTACTTCTCCCATCCAGTTGTGGGAAAGGAAGGAAACAGAATAGTCAGAATAGTGATGATGATGATGATGATGATGATGATGATGATGATAGTAGTAGTAGTACAGTTGGCCCTTGGTGTTCATGAGAAATTGGTTCCAGGACCCTCCTTGAGGACACCAGAATTAAGTACTCTATAGGAAATAGTGTAATATTTGCATATAACTTATGAACATTCTCCCATATGCTATCAATAATCTCTAGATTATTCATAGTAAAAATTTAACATTTCTAATTTGAAAGTCTGAAATCTAAATGCTCCAAAATCTAACTTTTTGAGTGTTGAAATGATGCCACAAGTGGAAAATTACACAGCTGATCTCATTTGATAGAGTTCAGTCAAAACACAGGCACCCTAAATATATTATATAAAATTACCTTCAGGCTATGTGTACAAGGAGTATATGAAACATAAATGAATATTATATTTATACTTGAGTCTCATCCTCAAGATATCTTATAATGTATCTGAAAATACTCCAAAATATGAAAATAATTTGAAATCTAAAACACTTCCAATGCAAAGTTTTCAGATAAAGGGTACTGAACCTGTATCCAATATAATATAAATGCTATGAAAATAAATGTTATGCTGTGTTGTTTAGAGAATAACAAATTTTAAAAAGTCTATACATGTGCAGTAGATATGCAAACTTAAAAAAATATTTTCTGTGTTTGTTAAGTCTATGTATGCAGAAACAGCGTTGTGGAGGGCCAGCTCTAATAATAGTAAGTTGTCTGATGTATATATAGTGCTCTGCAGCTGACAAAAATGGAAACACATGCTTTCACAGAGGAGGAATTGTGAGGCATTTTCCCCTTAGTCACCCAGAAACACTCCAACTTATTTTTTTCAGCAAAGAGGAGATGTGATGGTTGGAATGAACTGGATTTTCCCAGGCCAACAGAAAGCCAGGAAGAAGTCATAGAAGCCCAGAATTTCAAGGACACTTGAGATTAAACATAACCAAACTCCTCACTCCACAAATCAGGAAACAGATCCAGAGAGGAAAAATGAGTTCTGTGTTAGGTTTTGCTTCGGGAGGAAATGATTAAGAAAGAAGTGATTGTATTGATGTTAAATTAAGTGGTGTCCTCATTAAAACTCCATCTCTTAGAAAAGTACAGGCTGGGCTAGAGACTCACATTTACTGGGTACCTATTATGTTCCATGGATTCCACATTCATTATTTCCTCTAATTAATTGATTCTTCACAAAATCCTAGAGGGTAGATATCATTGTACTTATTAATTAAGAAGTTTACTAGTCTGTACAAGGTCAGATTAATAATTAGTTGCTGCTGGAATCAAAGCCTGATTTCTTGACCCCAAATATCCTGGTCAACAGCATCACATTGACACTTGAAGTGAAGCAGTTAAGGACCCCTGAAGTCAATAATGAAATCATGTTTTTGTTTTACTGGACGATCTCCATTTCCTTTTCTTTTTAAATGAGTTAAAACATCAAAGATTATAGAGGACTAGCTTGCCCCAGATAAATAACAGCTGAACTTGCTAACATAAATATGAGCAAAAAACATCTAGGAAAGACACGTTTCTGATCTTCTCACCACTGCCAGGGTTAGAGGAACCTGACTCTTCTAGTATCTCCCTGTGTAAGATGCAGGGAAGCTATTTTCTTTCTGGGTCTTCAAGTTTCTTCTAGCTCTAAAAAGAACAAACAAACAAAAACCCCACAAAAACAAAAACAAACAAACAAACAAAAAATTCCTCTCTCTTTTTACAAACCTTTAAAATTTCCAAGACTAGGAACTCACATAAGGTGTGGGGACAGGATCACTGCAATTATGATCCAAGGCAAATACAGGAAATGCCACTGCTTTTGTGGACTGGAACAAGTCACAGTAAACATTCTCAGGTAGCCTGTGGTGGTTTTGATTCATGGGTTTATGCTGACTGGCTGCACTGTCCAGGGGAACCTGAATGCTGTCATCACGGCATAGTTATAACTCGGGTATTACTTGGAAAAATAAAGTGATGGCTTTTGACACAGCTCTCTGATCACTCAGAGGGAATATTTAAATTTTCTCTTAACTAATTTACAAGATCCCCTTCTCCTCCTCCTCTTCTTCTTCCTTCTCCTTTTCCTTCTTTTATACCTCCCCCTATCCTTGTCTGTCTCTCATGCTTAACATGTACCAGGCACAGTGCTTAGTACTTCATATATATTGACACATATTAACTTTCTGGGCCTCTTAATCAGCTCTTCGCAAACTTACTAATGAAATTGCTGGTTCCTTACAGCACTATCACACTTTAAACTGGGTTTTACTTGTGCTTGACTTGTGGTTGATTCATTTATCCTTCATATCCAGCCTGGAGCTTTCCAGCACTCCATGTTCCAGCCATGCCCACTGTGCTTTCCTGCCTCCATGCTCTGCCTGTTATTCCTGCTGCTCACCGTGCCCTTCCCTCCCTTCTGGGCCTTGGAACATTTTTCCTTCTTTCTATCCTTACCATAGGTGCCATTAAGTAACTGCAAATTTAATAATTTACTTATGCATCTTTTGTTCCTTCCAAGTTGGACTTCCTTTAAGGACATAATGATTATTTATTCTTTTAGCATTATTTCCCATAAGATTTAACATATTAAAGACACAAAGTTAATGTGTAACTCTTTCCCCAAGAAAAATAATTCTGAGGAAAATTTATTTAAATGTATGTAGTATTGGGCTGATAATCATTCTTTTGGTGAAAAAGTTGTCCTGAACTGAGTTTGGAGTAGTCTTTACTTTTACTCTAAGACCTTCAACCACTAAGGCAAATAAATATATAAGGGCAATACAATAAAAATGTATATGATAAAAACAAACTTATGTTACTGTTTGTAGCCCAATGTGATCTGTAACAAACTGTCAAGAACCTATAGGTCATTACTCTCTGTTATCATGATGGCCTGTATAAGCTTTTACTTAAAAGAGACACACATTCCTAGAATTTTTAGAATTTAAAGGTACTCACAATACAAGGTAATTTAAGTTTATCTAAGACCTTAGGGAGTGTCACAGAGAAATTCCTCAAAACGTACCTAGGGAGATGTACCTTCACTTTATCTTATGTTATTGGAGAGAAAGAGCTTAGATATGAGAGATTATTTCCCAGCAGATAGGACTGGATTGAGGATGGTGCAACTTGGTACTCTTACTACCTTCAAAACCATAAGTGGAACCCTGACAATGCTTATGTTATACCCATGTGTGTCTGACACTTAGCTGGGCTCAGTGAGGTATGTGTGAAGATTCAAGTGGACCCTGGCTAGAATGGGTAAGAGCTTGTAGATTCTGTGATGTTCTCACTACCATCTGGTAGAGCAAAACCTACAAAGGAAGCAGGCCAGATGAGCTCAAGCCAAAAAATCATATATAATGTGAACAACTCAGTTTTGTAGCCTTGTGAAAAGGCAGGTTGATATCAACATTTTGTTATATTTATTTCATTTATAAGAAATCAATAAGAATAGAACTAAGATGTGATTCATGGTTAGATAATAACACTGTAATAACAAGATAGGGAAAAAATAGCATCATTAAACTGTTAGTTCACTTTTGATCTACGCTAAAGCCCATCCAGAATATATTGAGGCCTTGCTTTAGGACAAGAAGAAAATAAATATTCTGTGATAGAAGATTCAATGGATAATTTTTCTCAAACTGAAGAAAGTGTGAACTTTTCACCCCCATTTTCCTTAGGGCAACACATATTTTTGCACAATCTTATATCCACAGTTTTGAAAACTGAAAGTTTTTCATAATTATTTCGCAGTAATATCTGATCTGAACTCTCCTCATAGCAAAATCAGGTCTGGATGAGGATGAAGCTATTTATAGTTTTATTTATCTCACTCAGTGTGAATTATTTATACATTTCTTAGTGGAGATATGAATATGATAAATGTGTTTAATTTGGGGATGCTGCCCCAGATCTAGAAGAAAGTGTCTCCTAGGTGTTCATTTTATCTTTCTAATATTGACAAACTCTGCATCCTCAAAACCATCTGGTTCCAAGAGCTTTGGGTACTTGAATGTGCATTTGTAAACAGATGACAACCCCTTCTTGAATGCCAGTCTCCTTATGATCCCACAGGGAGACCAAACTGCATTTTCAGTAGCAACTCATCATCAGCTTAATACTTTATGCCCTGTTATCTGCACATGATAAATGGTTAAATCTCTTATTGGTTTCCAAAATAAATCAGGGCACATTTGAAAACCTTTTTATTTCACATGGATAAATATTTAATTTTCCATCCTTTATTACTAAAATCATCCTGGTTTATTAAAAAATCATCTTCTTTTGTATTTGATGGTGTCCATTTTTTTTCCCAATGAAGATTAAAGGAAAGTAGTAGTTATTTTAGAATTTATACTCCAACCAATCAATTCTAGGGAAAGTATATGTATGAAAGTTATGAGGTTTTCAGATAGTTCTGAACTCTGGTCAGTCATAGAGCCAACGAGAGATATACTCAGAAAATGAGTCTGAGACAAACGCAAAAAGATTTTTCTTCCTAAAATAAGTGGTGATCACATCATACTGTAGAGAATCATAGTTGTATCTATTTTTCCTTCTTACTTTTTTCCTTTCTTCTCCCTACCCTCTTATTTAACCCAATGTTTACACACAGCAGGTATGCTGCTGAATGTCATCCATAAAGCTGAAGTTGTTTAAGTGGTTTTAGGTGGGATTGGGGCTGTATCAGGAGGAACAGAATGCCATTTGGAGCAGATGTTAAAAGGAAAATGGTAGTGGTACTACCCAGAATGCAAACCAGTTTCAGAAAAAGCTTTGTTTACTCTTGCTCCTTGCTTCCTCATTGTGCATTCATTTTTTTGTTGTTGTTACTTTTATTACTAAATATTTCAGAGAGAGCTCTTAGTCTTCATACATGGTCTGTCTTAAGAGTTATTCTCTTTTAGCATTTTGAATATATTATTTTAATTACCTTTTCACATTTATTTATTGCGGTTCATAAGAAACCCATGTTCAATCTAGTGTCATTGTCTTGTAAGTAATCTGTACTTTCTCTTTAGTAGCTTTTCACATTTACACTTCATCCTTGATAATTTGAAATTTCATCATGATATTCAAGGGTATTATGGCAGTGTATTTTTTAAAAACTTATATACTCTGTTTAGCATTTAGTAATTGGTTAGCATGGATTCTTAATCTTTTTTTTTTTTTGTTGTTGTTGTTAAATAATCCTATTGAAAACTTGATGATAACCTTCTTTCTTTTGCCCAAGAAATGCCTATATGTATATACACACACCAGTTTATGTGCCCCTCACCACTAAGCAAGGGGTTTGGAGACTTTGTCCTATATCAGTAGAAAAATTCTAAAGGTTTAGTCCCCTTGCAGTATAGCTCCAGTTACAATTATCTTGAAGGATTTCTGCTTGGGCCCAGGATGAGTGGAACATTTAGCTTTAGCCACCCTTATAGGTTGGTCTCGTTAGATCATTGCTGTGGTTTGGATATGAGGTACACCCCCCAAATTTTTGTGTTAATGCAGGAATATTCAAAAGCAAAGTGTTTGGATTGAGAGAGCATTAACCTAATCAGTCCATTCTAGTTTGAAAGGACTAACTGGGAGGTAACTCTAGGCAGGTGGGGCAT
The DNA here is from genome assembly GCF_047511675.1 of Marmota flaviventris. Taxonomy (NCBI): domain Eukaryota; kingdom Metazoa; phylum Chordata; class Mammalia; order Rodentia; family Sciuridae; genus Marmota; species Marmota flaviventris. The sequence goes on from NC_092498.1 coordinate 45,314,958, forward strand.
GGCTGGAGGAGGTGGGTCCAGAGGTGGTATGCCCTTAGGTTTATCTTCCAGGAAGTCCTTTCCCCTTGACCTCTCTCTGCTTCCCAGCTGCACTGTCCTGAGCAGCTTTCCTCTGCCATCCCCTTCCATTATGATGTGTTACCTCACTTTAGGCCCATTTTAATGGACTTGGCCAACCATGGACTAAATCTCTGAATTATGAGCAAAAATAAATTTTCCTTCCTTTAAGTTGTTCTTGTCAGGTATTTTGGTCACAGCAAAGAAAATCTGATTAAAACACTCAATGTGGTTTTAGTTTCCTAATGACTAATGATATTAAGCATATTTTCATATGCTTATTTGCATTCTACACACTTTTAAAATTTTTTTGTAAAGTCTGTTTGAATCTTTTGCCCATTATTTAATAATTGAGTTGTGTTCTTGTTATCAACCTTTAAGTATTGTTTTACATTCTAGATGCTAGTTCATTAACAATTATGATTCATAAATATTTTCCCCAAGCATACCTTATCTTTTCATTCCATAAATGTTGCCTTTCAAAGAGCGGAAATTTAAAATTTTGATGAAGTTCAACTTTCAATTATTAAAAATTTTATTGGTTGTACTTTGATTTTTAATTTATCGTAAAAAAAAGCCTGCCTAATACAAGTTTACAAAAATTTTCTCTTTAAGTTTTATAATTTCAAGTCTACTTTCATTTTGAGTTTACTTTTAGATATAGAATAAGGTCAATATTTTCAATATTTAAAAAAAATATTTATCTTTTTCTTTTTTGTTTGAAACTGAGGGGCTATGATTGTGAGCTTACTCTAGAGATTGACCCTAATTGATACTGCACTACATAATATCTTCATTCAATAGTTCATTTGCTTGATATGCAAACTAATTATATATACGCTAATTGTCTAGTTTCCAATTAAGAGAAGGAAATGAATGGCCATGCATGAAGTACTGATTAATGCAGAACAGTATATAAAGCATTCATTCTGACTCTTAGCAGACTGCCTGACATTCCTAAATAACTGGGAAAGTTATTTGCATAATGAGATCCAACCCATATATTATCAAATGCATATTTGTAATTAAGTAATATGTTATCAGTTATCACTGAGGTCTAAATAATCGGTGCAGAGGTGATTAATAAATTGAAAGAATGTTGTCAGCATATGAAAGCATCTCTTCAAAATATATGAAAATATTCAATTAATGTCCATGTTATGATGGAAACTTAGAGGTAAATTGTTTTCTAATATTGTTTTAAATGTTAATATATGTTTTTTCATCAAGATTTTCATATTGAAAAATGCAGCACTTCACTCACATAAGAAAAAAACAGAAAATATACTTCTTTGTGACCTAGAAAAAAAAGAAAGCTTTTATAACTAACAAGTATTTTTAGAGGAGAGAAAAGAGATAATGAAAACAAAGGAATTTGTAAGGAGTCAGTAAAATATAGAATACGTATTTATGCCCAGTTTGAAAAATGTGGGCCATGATGTCCCCCAAAAGCTCATGTGTGAGACATTTCAGAGGTGAAATGATTAGATAATGAGAGTTGTAACTAATTAGTGGATTAATCCACTGATATGAATTGACTGGGTGGTAACTATAAACAGGTAGGGTAGGTTACTGAAGTGTGCCTTTGGGATTTATATTTTGTCCCTGGTGAGCAGACATCTCTATCTGCTTCCTGATTGCCATGTCATGAGCTGCTTTCCTCTGCCACACCATGGAGCCAAGATGTTCTGCCTTACCTTGAGGTCAGACCTATGGAATCAGTCTATAAACTGAGCCCTCTGAAACTGTGAGCCAAAATAAACTTTTCTATATTGTTCTTGTCAGGTCTTTTGGTCACAACAATAAAAAATGTGACTAAAACAACCAGTTTATTTTTTGTATAAAAATTCTTAATCTTGAATGTAAATCAAAAGGAAAAAGCCTCTGCATTTTCACCCTTTTTGGAAAGTCACTGCTAACAATTTAAACTATTGCTATAAAGTGGTCTAAATCAACGTTTCTCTTAGGATGAGAACTGTGTTTGGTTAGCAAAAGTGCTTCAGAGAGAATGTGAGACCTTACCAGAACCTTGATACTGATTAAAACTTTTGTGTAAAACAAATATAAAAATTTACTTGTTCTTTAAAGAAAGAAGAAGGATGAGAAAGAACGAGAACAGAGATAATTTTCAGACAACTGTTTATCCCCTGATATAAACGTTTTCCCTACCATACCCAAATTTTCAGTAAAGAGCACACAGTGCGGATTACTGTCTATCTTGTGGAACTAGTGAAAAAGCTGAGACATCTTTAGCCATCAGGGAAATTCAAATCAAAACTACTGAGATCACATCTCACCCAAGTTAGGATGTCTATTACCAAGGAAATAACAAAGCTGGCAAAGATGGTGGGGTGGAGGGTGGGAAGAACTCTTGTACACTGTTGGTGAGAAAGCAAATTAGTACAGCCACTATGGAGAATAGTATGAAGGTTCCTCAAAAAAATTAAAAATGTTTACCATATGGCCCAGCTATACTAATTCTAGATATATATCTAATGGAATAAAATTTAGCATAAAAAGAGACATTGTATACCCATGTTTATTGTAGCATTTTTTTTTCACAATAGCCAAGTTATGGAATCAGTCTAGATGATCATCAATGGATGAATGGATTAACAAATGCATCTATATACGCAATGTAGTGTTTTTCAGCCGTGGAGAAGAAAGAAATCATGTCACTCATGTAAAACTGGATAAGACTGGAGATCAACATATTAAGTGAAATAAAACAGACTTGGAAAGACAAATACTTCACGTTTCTCTCATATGTGGAACCTAGGGGGAAAAAAAAAGGCATTCCATGGAAGTGGTAGGGGGACTGTTGGAGAAGGGGAAGGAAACTAGGGGGGAGGGAAAGGGACATAGGAGAGGGTAATAGGGAGGTTGGATGAACTCAAAGCATGTTATGTGCATGTATGGAAATTTCACAATAAAACCCATTATTTTGTACAAATTAATATGCTCTAACAATTACAATAAAAATAAAAGAAGCCTAGACCTTCATTATGGACTAATAATATACAGAGGTATCCTTTGCAAATAGGATATGCAGGGCAGCCAAGGATCCTGAAGAATTTGGCACAGAAATGAGGAGAAACCACAGAATTTCTTTCACAGGACTGTGGAATGGGGTTTGGATCAAGTTTAATCAGGTCTCCAGGGGTTAAGGGGGTAGAGATCCCTAATGGTGATATCCAGGCTACATATAGATTTTACTGCTATAATAAAGGACAGGGCAGATCTATATTTACTGACATAAAAACATGTCCTCAGAATACTATTATATAATAGTACTTATTTTGAAAAATGAGTCCCTTGGAAGATGAATTTTAAAGGAAGAATTTATTACACGAACTACATGAAGGATGTGTTCAGATATAAGAAACAGGCCCTACCAGTGGGGCCTATGTGGAAAGAGTATAGGAGGTGATTGGGAAAGTCAGGGCTGGAGCAATGAGGCACAAGAGACCTTGCTAAGAGAAGCAAGGCAGGGAAAGCCACATAATTTCATGAAAATCAGGGACCTCTTCTTAGAAAATTATTAATCATTCTAAGATGGCACCTAAAGAACAATTAATCATGTCCTCTAATGGCTGGCTCCTGTGTGACTGCACAGGTTACATGTCTTTGACTAGGAAGACACAGCCTACCATTCCTATGGCTTATTGTACATTTTCCTTTTTTTCTTTTAATGCTAATCCTCTGTGGTAGAAAATGTCTCTTCTTTCAAAGGGAACATCTGGCTAGACGGTAGAGGTTTACTTGCCTCATATCTCTGCTTACCAGGCAGCTTACAAGTTCTCGAAAATTCTCTTCCTTGGGAATCATTCACAAGACTCTCACAGATCTGAAATCTCTCATCCACTGGACTCAAAAGTAGACATTTAACATGGTATATCACATTTTATAATAAAACGACAATCCTACCTGGTTATTCAAGAGACAGTATGCTGAAGAGAGCAACAATTCCTAGCATGTGGTAAATTTTTAATAACTCTTTCATAAATGAATGAAATACTAAAAACTTCATTCTAGTTCCAGTTCTGAATGTTCCTGGTAAAGTCATCTAACATTGGAAGGCCTCAATTTCTTTTCTGAAAAATAATGAGTTGAAGTAATTATCAAGTCTAAAAATATCTATGTTGTTCAATATGCTGAAAGATTTTTAAAAAGGAGTCAAGATGATGGTAAAAGCTTACAAGCTGTTGGAACAGGAAAGATTACATAAACATGATTTTTCATTTTCCAATATGCAATCAATTAATGTAGGTTTTTATAACTTCTGTATTAATACACTTACAGTTGCATGATTTATTTATTTATCCTACATGTCCAAATCTGCCACTGTCATTTCCTGTATGGAAGGTATGGCTGAAAGGGTCAGGGCATTATCTGGTTTCACAGCTAGACTACTAATTGCATAATCATTGAGGATAAGGTTTACAACTCTTCATCTTGGTCTTTGGGCAGTCCCAAATTCATTGTGTTTGTGAACTATCTCTTTAAGTATGATGTGCACCACCAGAGCATACAACCGGCTGTTATTTCTAAGGAAATAACATTGGAAGCAAACAAATGGCCAAGAAAGCAAATGGCACACTTTTCACTATAGAGCTGGAACACAAAGTTTTCCTTGTCATGAAGGGTAAGTATCAGATAGCTAAGAATCAAGAGGCTCATCATCATTACCCATGTCAGCTGATTCAGAGTCTCTCAGAAACTTTAAAATTTGTTTCTGGGAGAGAGCCAAGGAAGGAAAACAGTAACTTCATTATTTGCAATTAAATATCTAATTTACCCCCATTCCCTTCTAAAGTGAAAATATAATCAACAAAACCCTTTTCCAATAAAATCTCATGTTTAAAGCAACCTAATGGCACATCTAGAATGTTAGATTATGAGGTGGTCAAATTACATTTAATTAGCAGATACTTTCCAAATCAAACATGGTAGCATTATTCTCTTATTCTGTCAGTGAAATAGGTGTTTTTGAGAAAGAGAATTTTATTTAGGAAAATTAATTGTTTTGAGAAAAATTTACAATTTGGTGAATTTGAAAAAGTAGTTGTATACTTCAGCAGAAGAGAAACTTAAATTGAGCCCATTATCACATAGTAGAAAGACAGGTAGATTGAGGTTATAAAGGTTTACATAAAATTTTTCCCATTTACTATCTTTTAGTTTTAAGACAAGTTTTAAAACTATTATAAGCATATTTTCCTCTTTAAAAGGATATAATCATTTCTAGCTTGTAAGGGATGTAGTGAGATCCACAGAGTAAAGCAGTGTCAGATTCACATGTATGTTATACAAATGATGTGCATTCTCCTATGAAATTAAATACATCACTATGTGCCCTACTTATGTGATTAATACCTTAAGAAACAAACTTTGCATTGTTCTTTACTGTACACTGTATACTAAAAATGTTATGTATATGCATTTTTAAAAGGTTGTATGAAATAGTGAATGTTATTCTTTATGAACTATGGGCAATTTTATCCATATGTGATTTTCCTCTTACAAAATGACTTTGGAATGTAATTCCACTACATATGAAAGTGTTTTGCAAACCATGAAGGTCATACAGGTTTAAGATATTATTGATATTTTTATTTTCATTTAGAAGGAAAACCCCAAAAAAGCAGAAAAGAAAAAAGGAAGAAAAACAAAGACATTACATAAAGACTGTCTTATTTTATTTTTGTTAATTGTCACTGGTTTTATCTTTGGTTAAATAATATTGTATTTTGGGTACACCATTTTTAATCTTCAAAAAAAGTAGATTTGTATTTTGATAAGTATCTCTGGACTTAAAAGGAGTACTTTACAATGAAATCAGTATATTAGGTATCTGCAGTTCCATGTTTATTGCATAATTCTTTGAAATACTAAGCTTTCACATCAACATGGTGTCCTTTGGCAGATGAATCAATAAAGAAACTGTGGTATATATTTACAATGGACTATTATGCAGCCCTAAAAATTGCAATTCTGTCTTTTGCAGCAACATGGATAGAACTGGAGCACATCGTGGTAAGTAAAATAAGCTAAGCACAGAAAGATAAATACTACATGTTCTCCCTTATATGTGGAAGCTAAAAAAATTGATTTCATAGAATTAGAAAGTAGATTAGTGGAGAACAGAGGCTAGGAAGGATAGGGATGTGGGGGGACTGGCAGAATTTCAAAAATGGGTACTGAAATACAGTTAGATAGGATGAACATGAACATGTTCTAGTGTTGCATAATACTGCAGGATATCCATAGTTTGCAATGATTTATTTACATATCTTAAAACAGGTATAAAGGAGGAGTTTGAAGCCTCCCCAAACAAAGAAATGTTAATTACCTTGATTTGATCATTACATACTGTGTGTATATATTTATAATTATAATACTATGTCCTCTAAGCATTTATAATTATCTATTAAAATAAGGTAATAATTTTTAAATGATCATAAGATACACTTATACCTATTAAATTTAAAAAAAAATAGTGTTAAGATAATTATCCTCTCCAAAAAAATACCCACAACCTTAATTTTAATATAATATTCTATAGTTACTAGTACTTAAATACTAGTTTTTTTAAAATAATAAACTCAGTTTAAATCCATTGAATAACCACTTTTTGATAATTAATGAATAACCAAATTGAGAATCATTACAATTATTCCATAGTTGCTCCAATTTTCCTAATAATTTTCAAAATAACTGGTTGTTCACAATATGTATTGGCAAGGATGTGCGGGAAAAGGCACACTCATGCATTGCTGGTAGGACTGCAAATTTGTGCAGTCAATATGGAAAGCAGTATGGAGAATCCTTGGAAAACTGGGAATGGAACCACCATTTGACTCAGCTATCCCACTCCTTGGTCTATACCCAAAAGACTTAAAAAAGCATACTATATAGTGACATAGCCACATCAATATTTATAGCAGCAACAATTCACAATAGCTAAACTGTGGAACCAACCTAGATGCCCTTCAGTAGATGAATGGATAAAGAAAATGTGGTATATATACACAATGGAACATTATTCAGCATTAAAAGAGAATAAAATCATGGCATTTGCAGGTAAATGGATGAAGCTGGAGAATATCATGCTAAGCAAAGTTACCCAATCCCCCAAACCAAATGCCAAATGTTTTCTCTGATTTAAGGATGCTGACTCATAATGGGGTTGGGAGGGGGCATGGGAAGATTAGATGAACTCTATATAGGGAAAAGGGGGGGTTGGGGCAGGGGGGTGGGAAAGATGGTGGAATGAGATGGACATCATCACCCTAAGTACATGTATGAAGACGCAAATGGTGGGACTCTACTTTGTGTACAACCAGAGATATGAAAAATTGTGCCCTATATGTGTAGTATGAATTGCAATGCATTCTGCTGTCATATATAACAAATTAAAATTTTAAAAAATCAATAAATAAAATAACTGTTCAAATGAAATGGATAGACAAATATCTGTTTTATAAAAATACAAAGAGAATTTTTAGTTATAATATACAAAATGTTAGAGCTGCAGAAGCTTTGAAGAGATTTATACTCTCTTTTGCAATTCAGAAGCTTAAATTATAAAAGGCTAAGTGGTTGTGTAAAGTCACACATATGCCATGGAAAAGATGGGACTCAAGAGAAGAAAGTCAAATGCCAGTCAGAACAGAAGTGGGGACAGCTGAGGTTGCCATCTCCTGAAACGCCAGCCTTGCTGAACTCCTCAGAAACATCACGAAACAGCAGGGCTCTTCGGGCATTCCTGGAAGGGATCCAGAAAAAACACAGAAGGCCACAGAAAAGTCCACGGAGATGTGAAGATCACACTTCAACATTTTAGCACATAAAAACATGAAAACGATGTACAATATTTTCATAAGCATCATATTATTACAGCATGTTAGCAAGCCAGTCCCTTGGTTTTATTTCCACTTTGGGGCTGAATGGTTTTCTTTGATTCTTTAATTCATGTGTCTCTATAATCATGGTTTTCTCCCTTCCCATACACTTAACAAAAGGTGATGCTATTAGATTTTTGATCTGGAAGAATGTGGTTCCTGGTAAATCAGGTATTTAGGTTTATATTACCCTAAAGTTTTAAGTTGTCTATGGGACCGTGGCCCATGGGAACACATGCAGGTTTTGAGTAAGATGGGTTTCTGTGCTGCCTCCTATGGGTACTAGCTGAACACCCAGAATCAGACACTCATTTTCTAAGGCTCTGTTTCCTGACCTGTAAAATGAGGATGATACTGCACAGTAGATGTAAGGATTAAATGAAGTATGTAAAATGCTTTGTATAAAGTCAAAACTCAACAAAAAGTAAAACATCAAAATTTCTTATTTTCTTCAAAGAGAAGGCTCACCAACTTGAGAAAAAAGAGGAAGGCCCCATCTATAGGGGGGAAAAAAAACCTATTTGAATAGTTGGGATAACCAGTTTTGTTTCATAATTTCCTCTGCCATTTTAACATTTTCTGAACACCTTTCAGATCACATTATGTATTTTTCCTATGAGAAACCTTTGTCTCCCAGTATATTGCTATGAGCATTGAGTGAGGATCTTAACAAGGTCCAAAGAAACCACGTCATGGTTACTCAAGAAAGAACACTGTACTAGATTGTTTCTCTTGCTATTTTTTTCCTTTGTTAAATGGAGTAATAAACATTTTATTTAAGGGGAACAAAAAACCTGTAATTACAGATACTTAATGTGCATCCTGAGTTGCCATCCTTGGGAGGGAGGGAGTCTTTACTTTATCGGGTCCAACTCTTATCCAGATGTTTAGTGGCTAAATAATTTTCTTTGCCCTTCATATCATCAGAGACAAATCTGACTGTCATTTAGGCAGCCAGCACAACCTCAAGTAATGATTAATGCAGATGGCAAGTAACATTAACCTTTTCAGTTAGCTCCCCTACAAAATGCAGTAGGGAACTCATGGAGTAGGACGTTATCAACAGGAGCTGGAGAAAGCTTCACAAAACCAAGATCACCTGGGAGGACAGAACGCTTTTGCTGCCTGGGGGACGTAGTGACAGTCTGAGACTCAGGGTTGTCCTGCCATTGCATCTGAACTGCAGCATTTCCTCAGTGTATCTGTATTCAAGGTGATGAGTTTTCTAGCAGTGATGGGAAACAGTGTGAGTCAGATGGCAACAAGCCTCTTGCAAAGGTTTCCCAGATTACACTAGCAGGAAACGGATCTTTTTCCTTTCACTGCTCTCTTATATTGATTTAAATCATAGTTCCTCAAATAGGAGTGATTTGTGGCTGTCTTAATTCATATTAATCTGTGAGAACAGGTGCTATGGTTTGGATAAATGTCCCCCAAAGGCACATGTGTTAATGGCCCGAAGGCCATTATTCACAGATCAGTGCAATTCCCACTTCTCCTGTTATATATATATATATATCTCTATTTTTTCCTTCATGGTGTTGGGGATCAAACTTAGGGACTTGTGTATGTTTACCTCTGAGCTACACCCCTAGTCCTTCAAATATTTTGACCTCTTTAACCTTCCCTCATACATACATTTTTCACTCCTTTATCATCAGTACTTCTCATTTTTGTGGCTTTATAAATGAGATCTTTGAAGTTAAAATTTAGGGAAATTGAGTAATTATTAACTTCTTTAAATTAGATCATACTATTAGAGTTAGTTATTTTTTTCCTGCTTAATTCTGTAGACATCTGGCTCCCTGTCAACCCTCAGTTACCATTAACATCAATAACGCTCATTGCATTTACTTTTGGAGTCCTGGTTGGCAATACATGATATAATTAATCAAAAGCAAAATAAAGGCAAATTGTGGACAGGTTATTTCTTTTTTCATAATGAGTAATATACATTGACAGATGAGTTTTCCTTATGAGAAGTTCAAGTTACTTTGTAAACTCCACTTTCCCCATCTTGTAAGCGGCTGGAAAGGATTAGTTTCCCTACATTTGAAGAATTTGAGGTTCAAGATTGCACAGGGATGTATTTGGGACAGAGTCAAACTTGTAGACTCCGAAATTAATATAATCTGTCTGCCAGGTCATTTGTCTTCCTCTGAAGTCCTAGTAAGTGCCTTTGACATAAAAACAGATGTTTATCAACCAGACAACAAATGTGATACTAAGTTTTCAGTTTAGTTATGAGAAAAACTGGGACTAAGTGCTCTTTCACTTTTCAGAAGGTCCCACTGGCAATCTGCCTCTCCCCTTTGTCCTGCTTTTTATTAATTGAACAACTTACAGTAGGACTGCTACCAAAGGGGTTTTATGTGGCTTCAAGTGCCATTTGTGACCTAAATTCACTGGGGGCTACAAAAACTATTGACTGCTTTTTAATCATTATTTTGCTCATAATATATAAAAGGGAGTATAGTACATATTGTTAAGGGCATAACAGGGAGTTTAGGGAGTTATTGTCATTTTGAAAGTGGTGTTATGTCTTTTCTTTCATTCTTGGGATAGTAAACTGAACAATACCATGGGGGGAGTTAGAAACAAGAATAATAGCCCAACAATGGACTTTCAAAACATAATTATTATTTTCTTTGCATAAGTATTCCAGAAGTATCTGCAATTGCATTGGGCCATAGAAAAAAAGTTTGCCTTCACAGTTTCGTTTACTTGTTAAGAATTTTTTTTTAATTTTTTTATTTTCTTGTTCCTTTTACAATCAAGATCTTTTCAACAGAATTGAGAACCATAGCTGTTTCCAGGTGGGGATGAATGCCCACCACTTCATCTCTTCCACACATGTATCTATAAAAATGGTTGATTCTGCAAGCTGCAATCCAATATTTCTTGTTTTGCTAGGAAACAATTTAATCTTCAACCATGTTTATCTAGCCTCCCTCGGGACTGACATGCATCATTCCCCTGCTTAGTCCTAGTGGACCAAGTGAAGGTCCTGGAAGAAAATTTATGGCACCCTGAAGTTACCACTACCAGATGAAAGAATTGTTCTTAATTTTGAAAGCTAACTACAGTGTGATCTCTGTTAATTTCTGAAGTAATATTCAGGTCTTAACATTGATTTATTTTCCTCTCCTTAAATCAATAAATGAAAAATGAAGCAATCCTCAACCAGTGTTGCATTCCTGTGATAAGAGCATTCCTGGGTCTTCCATTGGCATCATACAGACAGTTAAGAAGCCTAACCCCCAAGTTCTGCTGTCAGCAGAGGAGGTTATACAAGCACATAAGCAAAACGGTTCTGTCAGCCAAAATACCAGTTCAGCTGTGTTTGCAATGGCATAAATAAATGTTCCCTTCAGATCCAGCCAATGTGAAATAAACAAGGAAATTACAAAGAGGAGTTTTAATGTTAGGAAGACAAGAGGTTAGGAGGCATGAAGAGAGTTTATTTATTTTTTATTTTTTTAGTTAGCTTTTCTTTACTATGACAAAAATACCTGAGAAAAGTAACTTAGAAGAGGGAAGGTTTATTTTGGCTTAGAGTTTCAGAGGATTTAATCAATGATCTGCTGATTCAATTATTTTGGGGCCTGAAGTGATTCAGAACATCATGAAAGAAAAACATGGTCAAAAAAAGTGTTCAGCTCATGGTAGTCAGACAGCAGATAGAGAAGAAGGCATCATGGACAAGATGTCATCCCCAAGGGCAAACCCCAAATGAAAATTCTTCCAACTATTTTCCTCTTGTTCACAGTTTCATTACTTCCCAGTAGTTCATTCAGCAATCAGTTATTAATCCACTGAAGAGGTCAGAGCTCTCCTCATCCAATCACTTCCCCAAAGCCCCACCTCTGGCCATTGCTGCATTGAGGACCAAGCCTTCATCATGTGAAATTAGGGAGCATATTCCTCATCCAAACCTTAGCAATCATAAACTTCTATCTATACTCTGATTTAATTTTTTTAATCATATCATTAAAATTGATTTTCTATTCCAGAGCAAAAATACTTGGTTTTATAATACAATGTAGTAGCTACATAATCAAGTATTCTAATTTTAGATTCTGTTCACATTGTTTTACAAACGTTTCCAGTAAACCACTTTAAGCAGCTGGCCCCACGTAATCACCACCAAAACATTTTCAGAGAAGCATCTTCGATTCAGAACAAGAGAATCAGGCTCTACCATCTCCAGTCATGCAGACTCTGACAACGCACACAACCTTTCCTTCTTTTTCACAGCAGGTACATTTATGAAATCAAGATACTACTATGAAAACAAGCTATTTCTTTTTAAAATGACATTTTGATTTAATGTAGGGCCATAAGTAAGGCTTCAATACAAAGGTGACAGAATCTTCCTATGACTCTAGAAGAAATACCTTACAGATGGGAAAATCCACAATCTTGTACATTTTAAACTGCTCTAAAAATTGTAGTTATGTTAGTGAATTGTCTAATTAAGGAGGTATTTCCTTTTTCTCTCTGAATAATAAAAATATTTTATGTAATATCTCTATGGCTTATTTTTTCTGATACAGGGTCTTTGATACTGATGTAAAGTCCTCAAGTTCTGCCATCTTCTCGATTTGGCTAATAAATTAAACCTATGCATAGGGAGAAAGTCATGCATCTATCTATATATTATATTGTGTGTTTATATCCTGGTTTAGTTCACAAAGACTTTAGGCAATAACAGTAAATACATGTAATAAATTTGCAAAGAAAAAAAAGGACCTAGAAAATCTAGATTAGCATAGGAGAAGTAAATGGGCTAGTGAAAGGTGTTACAGAGATATATAGGCATCTACCTATATTAGGTCTAGGAAAGGCTATCAGTTTCTATTTAGCATCTACAGCTGAGCTATAAGCTAGTTTTGAACTTTATAACTGACAAAATGACAATGTACACAGGTAAATCATTTTCATTATGCACGGATGTCATGAGAAAGACATATGATCTCAGGAGGATCATGGTAACCCTCTTAACAGTTAGCTTCTAAAATGTTCTCTTAAGGTCTTTTTGCTGGGAATACTGAGGGAGGAGATGAACAATGTCTTTAGTAACATCACTCCAAGAAATTCATGTCCAGAGTGTGTTCTGAGAAAAGTTCACTGAAAAATCTCTCATTTCAATTCAGGGAAAGCAGTTTAATGGGGAAGGGATGAATATAGTCCATGCTCAGAGAGTTTTGATGAGTGGTTTGATCCAGAGATAAAATAAACAATGCCTGTAGTTAAGTAATGTACTGCATGTACATATATGTAGATGATCTTAGTTTAAATGGTTTGATAAAAAATAATAGCACTAGGTGTTGTGACTCATGCCTGTAATCCCAGCAATTAGGGAGGCTGAGGCAGGAAGATCACAAATTCCAAACCAGTTTCAGTAACTTAGTAAGACCCTAACCGATTTAGTGAGACCCTCTTTCAACATAAAAAAAAAGGGATGGGGATGTGACTCAGTTCCAAAGCATCCCTGAGTTCAACCCCAAGTACAAAAAAAAAAAAAAAAAAAAGAAAAAGAAAGAATGAAAGAAAGGAAGAAAGAAAGAAAAAAAAAAAACAATTTATCTATTGAGTAGTTGTTGTGGACCAGGTATTTTGTTTATATATTTTATTCCATTTATGTATCCTAAGACTTGAACATAATTATTATTACTTTTCTCTTCTCTATTTTACAAAATGAAGATGGAGAGGCTGAAGAGAATGGCCCATGCCAGTAATCCCAATAGCTCAGGAGGCTGAGGCACGGGGATCACGAGTTCAAAGCCAGAAAGCCTTGGCAATTTAGCAAGGCCCAAAGCAACTCAGTTAGACCCTGTCCTGTCTCTAATTTTTTTTTTAAAGGTTGGAGCTGTTGCTCAATGGTTAAGCACCCCTGGGTTCAATGCCTGTTGCAAAACAAAAACAAAAAATTAATATACCAGCCAAATATGTGTGTGTATAAATACATATGTACATATATATCTGACAAAATTAAAAGAAAAAAAATAAAAACAAATCCACCATTGTACTGGGTGATTTAAATACAATTCTCTCAATAAATGATAGATCAAATAGTCATATATCAGTTCAAACAAGGAAGACTCTGATGGGACAATAAAATTGCTTGATTTACTGCAGGATTTCTGAAACCTCCCTGATGGCCCAGAACTAGATATAATGAAAGATAATCTCAAGGAAAGAGACAAAGAAATCTGTAGAAAAAACTGCCCCAGGGATGACTCTTAGTCAGGAAGTATGGCACTCACTATCCTAATGAATTCAAAGAAAACTGTGGGCTCAGTTCTCCTTAAGTTACAATGAACATTTATCAAAACCAGAAACATTTCCCAAAACATGATAATACTCTAGGCCATATAGTAAATTGGAGTAACTTCCAAACAATTAATTTCACACAGAATTCCACCTTTGGATAAAATTAAATTATATTGTTGAAATAAAAAAGAAATTAAAAATTTATATATGCATACATATGTGAAAAAATTTTTGGAAGTTTAAAAATACAAATTTTGTATAACTCATGTTAGAAAAACTAATTGAAAATTTGAAAATATTCAGAATTGAACAATAAAGAGACAACTCAAATCTCTAGATATGTAGGTGAGTGGTATGTAGAAGGATACTTTTTAGCTTTAATCATTTTATTAGAAAAGAAAGAAGTCTTAAAATGAATGAGCTGGGCATCTACCTTTAAAAGTTAATTTAAAAAATGGAATAAACTCAAAACATTAGAAGAAAATAGTAAAAGTAGAGGTAGAGTACTTGCTTTGCATGCACAAACAAGGCCCTGCATTTCAAGGCCAGCACTGAAGAAAAACATAAACAAAAGTCCTAAAAACATGAATGAGTCACCAACATTAAAAATCAGTTTTTGAACATATATATATATATATATATCTGTTCAAAAACTGATTATATATATATATATATAAAAGGGACAACTTTCTGAAGGGTTTGCTAAGAAAACAAGAAGTTTCAAAGAAAATTAAAAAAAAATGAAAAAAAAAATACATATATTGCAGAATAAAAGAAACAATGCTCCAGAGTTGGAAAATTTTCAAAACTGGAAATTTTCATAGGGCACAATTTATCAAAACTGACTCACGATGAAACAGAAAATGTGAGGAACTCTGCAACTTAATAAAGTTATTAAATAAATATTTAAAAAATATCTCCCCAGATGAAAAAAAAAATGCAAACAGTTTTAAAGAGGAATTGTACCAAAGGTTAGAGGGAGATAATGATTAAAACATGGCTTAAAAAAAAAAAAAAAGAGTACATTCCACAACTCATCTTATGATGTCATAGCTTTGATGATCAAATCAGATAAGGACAACATCTAAAAAGGCATTGAGGTGCCTGTCTCAGTTATAAAGACTGATGCATTCTTTTTTTTTTTGGTCAGCCACGTGTGTCTACTAATTTTACTTTATTAGTTGGTTTACTACAATTAATTTATTAGTGGTATAATACATGTTATTAGTTGTATGACATAATTCAAATCTTATTATTAGTGACTAAAAGTTTAGAATTATCATATTGGTCTGGTGAATTGAAAGTTTGAGCATTATGTAGTGAACTTCTCATGCTGGGTTTTTTTTTTTTTGTTGTTGTTAAATTATATTTGTGTATTCTAAATGCACTGCATCAACTTTCTTTTAATTAGTACTTTTCAGATTCATCTTTTTTTTTCCCCTCTGTTCTCAATTTCCTGTGCATTTTTCTTTAAGGTATGACCCTTTGACACAGCATTTAGCTATGTTAGAAAATTCACTCTGAAAATCCATGTATTTTAACAGGAAAGGAATCAGTCCATTGATATTTATTTAATTCTTACCGACAGGATGTACTTTTCCTTTATTGCTTTTCTTTCTTTCTCCTCTGATATCTTGATAGATAGAATGATAGATTTTTTTTTATCACTCGGTTTTTCCTCTCCACTGATTTGTTTGTTCCCGGCTCTATTTTCATTCCTAGTCAAACCCTTAAAATTTTATTATGCTGATTTAACAAGACTTAAGTTAACAAATAATTTACTCTCCTCCCAAATGGTTCTAGGACCTATGAATATTTAACTGCATCACATACACTACCTTTTAGACTTCACAGTATTTTGTTCATTATTATAGCTCTTTACAACTTTCACTTTTTATTTTCCATGTGGAACATGATTATTATTGCTTTGTTCAATGTTTGTTTAGATTAATTTTCTTCTTTAACATCTACTAGTCCTTTTGATATCTGGGGGAAAATCATATCTTTTCTAAATTAATTCTTTAGGTTTTTCTTTACTGATTCTGTTGGCAGTAAACTCTCAATTTTTGTTTATCTAAACAATTTTGAGGAATATTTTGAGCATTCCAAAATTGACTTGGCAGGTGGTAGAGCATATAATATCGGGCCCTAAGCACAATAAATGCTGGCTCTTAGCTACAAATTCTCAAAAGAGAATACTTCCTCATTTCCCAGTGCCAAGGCTGACAGGTTCCCATGGGCTGGGCAGATCTTTTTATTTGTTTGTTTGTTTGTAATTTTATCCTGGAGGATAGGGTCCTTCTTGGGTCTCTGTTGTACTTGATAGGATTTCTTTTTTTTTTTTTAATTTTTTATTGTTGGTTGTTCAAAACATTACAAATTTCTTGACATATCATATTCCACACTTTGATTCAAGTGGGTTATGAACTCCCACCTTCACCCCATACACAGATTGCAGAATCACATCAGTTACACATCCATTGATTTACATATTGCCATACTAGTGTCTGTTGTGCTCCGCTGGCTTTCCCATCCTCCACCCTCCCCCCTCCCCACCTCTCCCCTCCCCTCTCCTCCTCTCTCTCTACCCCCTCCACTGTATAACCCTGAGGGTCTCCTTCCATTTCCATGCAATTTCCCTTCTCTCTCCCTTTCCCTCCCACCTCTCATCCCTGTTAAATGTTAATCTTCTTCTCCTGCTCTTTGTCCCTATTCTGATCATAGTTACTCTCCTTATATCAAAGAAGACATTTGGCATTTGTTTTTTAGGGATTGGCTAGCTTCACTTAGCATAATCTGCTCTAATGCCATCCATTTCCCTGCAAATTCTATGATTTTGTCATTTTTTAATGCAGAGTAATACTCCATTGTGTATAAATGCCACATTTTTTTTATCCATTCGTCTATTGAAGGGCATCTAGGTTGGTTCCACAGCCTTGCTATTGTGAATTGTGCTGCTATGAACATCGATGTAGCAGTGTCCATGTAGCATGCTCTTTTTAGGTCTTTAGGGAATAGACCAAGAAGGGGAATAGCTGGGTCAAATGGTGGCTCCATTCCCAGCTTTCCAAGAAATCTCCATACTGCTTTCCAAATTGGCTGCACCAATCTGCAGTCCCACCAGCAATGTACAAGTGTACCCTTTTCCCCACATCCTCGCCAGCACTTGTTGTTGTTTGACTTCATAATGGCTGCCAATCTAACTGGAGTGAGATGGTATCTTAGGGTGGTTTTGATTTGCATTTCTCTGACTGCTAGAGATGGTGAGCATTTTTTCATGTACTTGTTGATTGACTGTATGTCCTCCTCTGAGAAGTGTCTGTTCAGGTCCTTGGCCCATTTGTTGATTGGGTTGTTTGTTCTCTTATTGTCTAATTTTTTGAGCTCTTTGTATACTCTGGATATTAGGGCTCTATCTGAAGTGTGAGGAGTAAAGATTTGTTCCCAGGATGTAGGCTCTCTATTTACCTCTCTTATTGTATCTTTTGCTGAGAAAAAACTTTTTAGTTTGAGTAAGTCCCATTTGTTGATTCTAGTTATTAACTTTTGTGCTATGGGTGTCCTATTGAGGAATTTGGAGCCCGACCCCACAGTATGTAGATCGTAGCCAACTTTTTCTTCTATCAGACGGCGTGTCTCTGATTTGATATCAAGCTCCTTGATCCATTTTGAATTAACTTTGGTGCATGGCGAGAGAAAGGGATTCAGTTTCATTTTGTTGCATATGGATTTCCAGTTTTCCCAGCACTATTTGTTGAAGATGCTATCCTTCCTCCATTGCATGCTTTTAGCCCCTTTATCAAATATAAGATAGTTGTAGTTTTGTGGATTGGTTTCTGTGTCCTCTATTCTGTACCATTGGTCCACCCGCCTGTTTTGGTACCAGTACCATGCTGTTTTTGTTACTATAGCTCTGTAGTATAGTTTGAAATCTGGTATCGCTATACCGCCTGATTCACACTTCCTGCTTAGCATTGTTTTTGCTATTCTGGGTCTTTTATTTTTCCATATGAATTTCATGATTGCTTTCTCTATTTCTACAAGAAATGCCGTTGGGATTTTGATTGGCATTGCATTAAACCTATAGAGAACTTTTGGTAATATCGCCATTTTGATGATGTTAGTTCTGCCTATCCATGAACAGGGTATATTTTTCCATCTTCTAAGATCTTCTTCTATTTCTCTCTTTAGGGTTCTGTAGTTTTCATTGTATAAGTCTTTTACCTCTTTTGTTAGGTTGATTCCCAAGTATTTTATTTTTTTTGAAGATATTGTGAATGGAGTGGTTGTCCTCATTTCCATTTCAGAGGATTTGTCGCTGATATATAGGAATGCCTTTGATTTATGCGTGTTGATTTTATATCCTGCCACTTTGCTGAATTCATTTATTAGCTCTAATAGTTTCTTTGTAGAGCCTTTTGGGTCTGCTAGGTATAGAATCATATCATCTGCAAATAGTGATAATTTAAGTTCTTCTTTTCCTATTTTGATGCCTTTAATTTCTTTCGTCTGTCTAATTGCTCTGGCCAGTGTTTCGAGAACTATGTTGAACAGAAGTGGAGAGAGAGGGCATCCCTGTCTTGTTCCAGATTTTAGAGGGAATGCCTTCAGTTTTTCTCCATTCAGAATGATGCTAGCCTGAGGCTTAGCATAGATTGCTTTTACAATATTGAGGTATGTTCCTGTTATCCCTAGTTTTTCTAGAGTTTTGAACATAAAGGGATGCTGTACTTTGTCGAATGCTTTTTCCGCATCTATCGAGATGATCATATGGTTCTTATTTTTAAGTCTATTGATGTGGTGAATAACATTTATTGATTTCCGTATATTGAACCAGCCTTGCATCCCAGGGACGAATCCTACTTGATCATGGTGCAATCATAAGAGATCCACACCTTGATAGGATTTCAATTTGAGTCCCCTGCATGTGTGCATTTCAAGCCTTGCCTCTAGTCTCTGTGCATGACCACTAATGAGCAGCTCAATCCTCCTCCTCTTGAGGGCTGCATGGCCTTAAGTCTCTTAGCTCTTTTGTCTTATCTCCTGGTTCATATCTCTGCTTCAGAGCATTTTTTTCATATATAATTTTTAAAGAATGTTTATAGAATATCTTTCACAACACTTCTGTGTTTTATACTGGCAAATCTGGAAGATCATTAGTCCATCCTAATGTCAAAAATAGAAGCCCACGTTTATTTTCTTTTTTTGTACCAGGGATAGAGCCCAGGGGACTGGACCACTGAACTACATCCCCATCCCTGCTTTTTTTTTTTTTTTTTTTTTTTTTGAGAGAGAGGTCTGGATAAATTGCTTAGGGCATCGCTAAATTGTGAGGCTGGACTCCATTTTACTGGGATTACAAGCAGGAACCATGGAACCCGACTTCCAGGTATATTTTCTTAATGGTAACTAATACGGCTTTTGTGTTTTTGTTTTTCAGCTCTGGGCTTGATTAACATAAGAAGATTAAGAATATGAAGTGTTTTCTAAATGTTTCCCTATATATAAATATATGTACAAAATTGAAAATATATACAGATAAAGCTGGAGTTTAATCCCACAGAGAGAATGAAAGATTTGATAGTTATCTTTATATTTTCATACTGCTCACTTATTTTTAAATAACACTGGACCACACCAGTTACAGTTTAATTGCTGAGAACTTGCAGTCTGAGTATAATGGATCTGGTTTGGGTCTCCATTGGTTATAGACCAAGGGTTTAAGTACTCTCTTGTGTTTGGTGTTTCACGTACTTACGTGCATACATTCAAAGTGTACCAATGTGCAGCTGCCTCCCACTGATGATTCAATTATTCAAAAATACTTTCCATATGTAGGTATAGTGAGAAGAATTACAAAGACTTTTGGGTTTTTGCTGGAAAAGAGATGCAGCCATCATCTGATTCTGGATCAATGTAATAAGGATGCTGTAGGTAAGATTTGGGTTTAAATCCTAGGTTTGTCCATATAAAAAATGTGACATACATAATAGTTAGGGTATGGGTGAGTTTCTGTGATTGTGATTGTGTGAGTGCTGGTAGTATATGCCAGCTAGAAGTCAAGGTTATATTTATTCTAACAAAGGAGGGAAGAATGGACATTAAGAATAGAGTCCATGGAGGGCAGTGGCATGAGTTCATGTCAGACAAGTAGGTCAGGGACAAACTGCAACGAATCTAAACTGAAATATTTTAGCCTTTGTCTTATAGGTAAGAGGAAACCATGCAGATGTTTAAGCTATGGATCATAATGTTCACGTCATGTGAAAAAAAGCTTTCAGGGTGATATTGGCCTCATAGAATGAGTTTGGAAGTGCTGCCTCTTTTTTTAATTTTCTGAAATAAATTGAAGAGCATTGGTATTAGTTCTTTTAAAGGTTTTGTAGAACTTGGCTATATATCCATCTGGACCTGGGCCTTTCTTGCTTGATAGACTTTTGATGGCGTCTGCTATTTCATCACTTGAAATTGATCTGTTTAAATTGTGTCTATCATCCTGATTCAATTTGGGCAAATTATATAACTCTAGAAATTTGTAATGCCTTCTATATTTTGTACTTTATTGGAGTACAAATTTTCAAAATAATTTCTAATTATCTTCTGTGTTTCTGTAGTGTCTGTTGTGATATTTCATCTTTTTCATCTAGTATGTTATTTTCCTTCTCTTCGTTAGCATGACTAAGGGTCTGTCAATTTTGTTTATTTTTTTCCAAGAACCAACTTTTTATTCTGTCAATTTTTTCAGTTGTTTCTTTTGTTTCAGTTTCATTGATTTCAGCTCTTTAATTATTTCCTGTCTTTTGCTGCTTTTGGTGTTGATTTGTTCTTTTTCTAGGGCTTTGAGATGTAATGTTAAGTCATTTATTTATTGACTTTTTTCTTATTTTAAAAGTAGCAGAATATAAAATCAATACTCATAAATCAAAGGCATTTCTGTATATCACTGATAAATCCTCAGAAAGGGAATTGCTGAGAGCCACGGCTGAGTCTGTATGGCCCCTGGCATTTTGCCAACAGTATTGATTGACAGGCGCCTCTGCCTGTCCGCCTCTGCCGCAACTTTTGAGTTCTCGCACTATTTTGGAGTTCTCGTGGGGATTTCCGGGGATTCCCCGAGAGTTCCCATTGGTTGGGGAAGTGCAGGAGGAGGGATTTCCGGGAGAGATAGTTCCGGCTGGGGGTTCCTGGACAAGCCTCGTGGCGCGTTCGGGAGGATTCCCCGGGAGCTGTGTGAAGTGTTTTCCTGAAGTTTAAAAATAAAGTTTGTTCCTGCTTCAGTGGCTCGTGATTTGTGCCCAGCCAGACTGCGGCATTTGGTGGCCCGTGCGGGGAACGTCTGAAGCTTCGGGGTAAGTGAAATTACTTGCCCCTAAGGGAAGGCGAGAGAATGGGTGACCATTTTAAAAAACAATGTGTTCTTGTTTTGATTTGTTTTGTGTTTGTTTCAAGCTGCCTATCCCTAGAATTTTCTCAGGCAGATTGGGAAAAATGGTTGGCTCAAGGTTTGAAGTTGTTCACCCCTGAGGAAGAGATAGAAATAGACCACAAATGCACATATCAAGAAAATAGGAAAATTGATACAACAATTTTTTGTTCCGTTTTTGTTTCATTCTGTTTCGGTTTTGTTTTGTGTTATCTTATTGGGTTGCGTTATCTTTATAACAGATTAGAAATTAGTAAAAAACAAACTGAAAGAGTGTTAAGTAAATTGTTAGAGGTTCAGACCATGGAGAAAGACATTTTAGATCAAGCAAAAGAGAAGGTCTCTCAAGCTAGTCAGACAGAGGAAGAAAATTTAAAGGAAGAAAGCTTAGAGGAGAAACAGCTATTAGGGGAAAAGCTACAACAGGAGGCTGCTACTAACACCGTTCTATCATCAGAGGGCGTAATTCAACCAACAGCTCCCCCTATGGAGATAGCTGAGTGGCCCTCAAACCCCGTAGTTGATAGATGGGATCCTGAGACAGGACCTCAAAGATTAGCATGCCCTGTACTTGAGCAGGCAGGAGGGCAGCGAATTCACCGTGCTTTAGATTTCAAAACAGTGAAGCAGTTAAAGGAGGCTGTAACAACCTATGGTCCTCAAGCACCGTTCACTGTAAGCATGGTCGAATCCATTACCAACTTGGACATGACGCCAGCAGATTGGGCTAGTATGTGTAAATCTGTGCTAAATGGAGGACAATATTTGTTATGGAAGGTTGCCAATGAAGAATTTTGCAGGGAGACAGCTAGGCGAAATGCAGCAGCCGGTTACCCTCAAAGAAATCTAGATATGTTGTTAGGAAAAGGACCTTATGAGGGTCAACGGCAACAAATTGAATATGATCCTGGCGTATACGCACAAATTGCTGTAGATGCGGTTAGGGCATGGAAAACTTTACAGGGGCATGGAGGTTTACAAGGTCAATTATCTAAGGTAATACAAGGAACTAATGAACCTTACGCTGAATTTGTAGATAGGCTTATTCAAGCAGCTTCTAGAATTTTTGGGGATACAGAACAGGCAATGCCATTTATAAAACAACTGGCTTATGACCAAGCAAATCGTTGTTGCAGAGAGGTCATTAGACCATGGAGACATGAAGATTTAAACACATATATTAAATTATGTAGAGACATTAATGAACAAGGGCAAGTCTTAGCAGCAGTACAACAGGCTTTAGATGCCAGGCCCAAAACATGCTATAATTGTGATCAAACAGGACATTTTAAAAGGAGTTGCCCCATAGGAGGAGGGTTTAACAAAGCTAGATATCAAACGAATAGAATACCGGGTATTTGCCCACGATGCCGTAGAGGGAAACATTGGGCTAATGAATGCCGTTCTCAAACCACCATAGAGGGTATTCCGTTATCAAAAAACAGACAAGGACCAAGTGTTTACCCACGATATTGTGGAGAAAGGCATCGAGCTCCATTGCCAAAAAACGGACAGGGGGGCCCAATGCTCCGGGGCCCACGACCACAAATGTACGGGGCACTGGAGGAACCCAGCAACACCATGGAGGAACCCAGCAATACCATCAGGGTAGTGCCCAGGACACATTATCCATCAGATCTCTCATCAGACGAACCAGAGGGAGAGCAGGGTTGGACATCTGCACCTCCGCCAGAGCAGTACTAACTCCAGAGATGGGAGTTCAAATCATTCCCACAGGAGTAAAAGGACCTCTTCCCCAAGGAACAGTAGGCTTATTGTTAGGACGCAGTTCTTCTACGCTAAAAGGACTTATGATAAGTCCCGGGGTAATTGATCCCGATTATGAAGGTGAAATAAAAATTATAGCTAGTTCTCCAAAGGGTATATCAGTAATTTCACCAGGAGATAGAATAGCACAGTTATTAATAATACCCAGCCTACATGATAAATTTTCCAGTAGTACTATAGAAAGAGGTTCCAGGGGATTAGGCTCCACAGGTGTAGATTGGGCTATGCTTTCTTTAAATTTAGATTCTCGCCCCATGCTAAAACTAAATATTCAAGGACATGTATTTAATGGGCTACTGGATACAGGTGCAGACCTTAGCATCATATCTCGTCAAGAATGGCCACAACATTGGCCGCTACAACAAGCCACTCAAATGCTTCGAGGCCTAGGAGTGGCAACTAATCCCCATAGAAGTGCAATGGTATTAGATTGGAAGGATCCTGAAGGATGCGAAGGAACTATACAGCCATATGTATTGGATCATCTTCCTATAAATTTATGGGGACGAGATGTCCTAGATCAATTAGGTTTGACATTAACAAATAACATCAATCCAAATGCGCCCACTATTAGGGCTAGACAAGGTTTCAGGAAAGAAAAAAGATTAGGAGAACAAGGCATAGCAGCACCCATTCAAATAGATCAGGGAATAAATAGACATGGACTGGGTTTTCAGAAGGGGTCACTGAGGCAATAAAAATTACTTGGAAATCAGATAGACCATTATGGGTTCCTCAGTGGCCCCTGACTAAAGAAAAGATACAAGCAGCCCATGACCTGGTCAAGCAACAATTAGCGGAGGGACATATACAACCTTCCGTATCTCCTTACAATACTCCCATTTTTGTCATTAAAAAGAAATCTGGTAAATGGAGATTATTGCAAGATTTAAGAGCCATTAATAATGAGATGGTTATTATGGGACCTGCTCAATCGGGGATTCCTCAATTGTCTGCTTTGCCAAAAACCTGGTACGTTTTAGCTATAGATATTAAAGATTGTTTTTTTTCAATTCCAATTCATCCTGAGGATAGTCCACATTTTGCATTTACTATCCCTGCACTGAATCATGAAGGTCCTGATCAGAGATATGAATGGAAAGTACTCCCTCAAGGGATGGCTAACAGCCCAACTATGTGTCAAATTTATGTTAACAAAGCAATCCAGCCACTTAGAAATCAAAATCCTAAACTACAAATATTTCACTATATGGATGATGTATTGTTAGCACACAAAGATAAAAACACATTGCTAGAATGTTATGCCACACTTACAAATTTATTAAAAAATTATAATCTAGAGATAGCAATAGATAAAGTACAATTAAATTTTCCAATTAATTATTTAGGAGTTCTATTATCCTCAACCATGGTCCGTCCACCAAAAATTCAAATACGAGTAGATCAACTCAAATCACTTAACGACTTTCAAAAGTTATTAGGAGACATAAATTGGATAAGGCCTTATCTAGGCATACCAACAGGAGAGTTGGGACCTTTATTTGATATCCTAAAAGGTCCATCAGATCCAAATTCACCCCGCATGTTAACGCCTGAAGCAAGAAAGGCATTAAAAATTATTGAAACATATATGGAAAATATGCATTTGGATAGAATTGATATAACTTTGCCTTTATTATTTATTGTAATACCAACAAAAAATATTCCTACAGGAGTATTTTGGCAAGAAGGTCCATTATTGTGGATACATTTATCTTATTCTCCTAACACTATTCTTACTAGGTATCCTGAGGCTGTAGGACAATTAATACTCAAAGGAATAAAAGCAGCAAAGGGAGTGTTTGGAATTTCTCCCAATAAAATTATTACTCCATATACTATGGATCAAATTGATGAGTTAGCTAATGAGTTAAATACTTGGGCAATAATCATGTGTAAATCTAATGTTTCATTTGATAATCACTTACCATCTAATCCTTTGTTGTCTTTTTGGTCTTCGCATCCTGTAGTTTTTCCAAAAATGACAAGAAAAACCCCTATCATGAATGCTCCAAATGTATTCACTGATGGGTCAAATAATGGTACAGCAGCAGTAGTTACCCCTGATCAAACTTTTACATTTTTAGTACCCAAACAATCAGCTCAAAAGGTAGAGCTTAATGCAGTTTTACAAGCTTTTGTGATGTTTAAAGATTCTGTATTTAATTTATTCTCTGATAGTCAGTATGTAGTTAATGCTATAGTATCCCTTGAAGATGCTGGCAGGATTTCCCCTTCCTCTACTGTTTTCTCTTTGTTTTCTGCTATACAAAGTCTAATCTGGGACAGAAAAGATCCATTCTTTATAGGACATATCAGAGCACATACAGGATTGCCTGGAGCCCTTAGTTTGGGCAACGATTTAGCAGATAAAACTACACATGACATACATATTTTCTCTACACTAGAAGAAGCTACACATTTTCATAAAAGGTTCCATGTCAATGCTAATACTTTACAAAAGCGTTTTAAAATAACTAAGGAACAAGCTAGACAAATAATAAAACAATGTCAAAATTGTGTGACCTTTTTACCACAAGTTAATCTTGGAGTCAATCCTAGAGGACTGATACCTAACCATATTTGGCAGATGGACGTCACACACTTGCCACAATTTGGAAAATTAAAATATTTGCATGTTACAGTTGATACTTCTTCCGGATTTTTGATGGGCTCCCTTCATTCCGGAGAAAAAACTAAAGATGTTATAGCTCATTGCTTACAAAATTTTGCCACTGTGGGCGTTCCAAAGCAGTTAAAAACTGATAATGGTCCTGGTTATACTTCTACCTCTTTTAAACAATTTTGCTCATCATTTGGCATTACTCATATAACAGGAATTCCATACAATCCACAAGGACAAGGCATAGTTGAAAGAGCTCATCAAACTATTAAAATGTACTTACTAAAGCAAAAAGAGGGAATTGGAAAGGGGTATATGTCACCCAAAGATAAACTTAAAATAACCCTTTTTACTCTAAACTTTTTAAATTTGGATTCCTCAGGGCTTAGTGCTGCGGAAAGGCATATGTGTCCAAAAAATGTACATAAGCCTAAGGTACTTTGGAAGGATATTCTAACAGGACAATGGAAAGGTCCTGACCCAGTGATTGTCTGGAGTCGGGGTTCTGTTTGTGTTTTTCCACAGGGAGAACAGCAGCCGATTTGGATTCCAGAGAGATTAACTAAAACAATTTCTACAGGCCAAAAGGAAGATGATTTGACTCAAATCCATAACAGCTGATATCCAGAACTCCAGGTTGGCTATTCTTACATCTGCGACAGTGATTAACCAGGATGCTTTTTTCAATATTTATTTTATTATTTGCCTTTTCCCACATCATAAATTTCTATTTTATTTTTGAGCTCATACAGACCTAGGTTAATGTTTTTCTGATCAGTTTTATTTTTTGACTGTGGAGTTTTTAAGCATTGCAATGGAGATTTCACCTAGGTAAAGCTTCAAGGCCTTTACTATTGTCTTAAGTGTTGTATGTTATGTGTGCACACTTCTGTTTTGTGTTGTATGTCTGTATGTGCGTATGTCCATATATCATATATGAGGAGCGCTCATGAATAAATGGATCCGAATTTTTTTATTCACGTGATTTTAATGGTTTAATTTAGATTGGGTAAACAGCTGTTGAAAATTGTTTTAATATGTGAACAAATAGGAGGTTAACAGATCTGTTTGTTTACTTTCACCTTTCCTTCTCATTATATTTAATAATTCTGTTCAGGATAATGTAAATTGTTCAAAAAATTGTTTTCTTAGTGCCTGTTGGAATGTTACATAATTTTTTTCTTAGCATCATTGCCAGAACTCCTATCTTCATCCCAGTGCCGGTGAAGACAAAGATAAAACCAAACTACAGCTTCTTCGATAGTTATCACAACAAACTGTAAAAACTGATGCATCAATGAATAATAACTCCACAAGTAATGCTCAATTAAGGAGTCGATTTACTTTGGGAGGAAATGGACATATTGACAGATTCCTCTGCTTTGAATTGCTTGCAGACCTTGCCTGGACTATGTATCACTTGTATGCATTGTGAACTATCTGTTGGTACAGCGAATTGTGGTAGTGCTGGAGTATTTTTGCTGATGGTGTCACCGGTGGTACAATTTTTCAAAGGAGCCCTCAATTGGCTTAGTGTCATGGCATTTTGCATCCTCCTCCCTTCTGCTAGTGATGGTCTAAAATTTGGGGGCCAATGGCTTATACTGGACCGGTAGTCAGTGACGGGTATGATCCAATTGCAGTGGTACCAACCTAAGACAGGAGGCTGACGCCTAGAGGTCAGTTCATCCGATGACGGGTAAGGACCATATGTTGAATTGGACTGCCTAACAGGCACGGTCCCTAAGCCACATTGCTTGTTGTTTAATTAAACAAAAAGGGGGAGATGCTGAGAGCCACGGCTGAGTCTGTATGGCCCCTGGCATTTTGCCAACAGTATTGATTGACAGGCGCCTCTGCCTGTCCGCCTCTGCCGCAACTTTTGAGTTCTCGCACTATTTTGGAGTTCTCGTGGGGATTTCCGGGGATTCCCCGAGAGTTCCCATTGGTTGGGGAAGTGCAGGAGGAGGGATTTCCGGGAGAGATAGTTCCGGCTGGGGGTTCCTGGACAAGCCTCGTGGCGCGTTCGGGAGGATTCCCCGGGAGCTGTGTGAAGTGTTTTCCTGCAGTTTAAAAATAAAGTTTGTTCCTGCTTCAGTGGCTCGTGGTTTGTGCCCAGCCAGACTGCGGCAGGGAATAAGGAAAACTACCCCATTCTCAATAGCCTAAAAAAAAATAAATAAAATAAAATACTTGGGAATCAACTTAATGAAAGAGGTGAAAGATCTATAGAATTAAAATTACAGAACCCTAAAGAAATCACAGAAGACCTTAGAAGATGGAAAGATGGACCTTACTCTTGGATAGGCAGGATTAATATTATCAAAATGACCATACTACCAATAGCACTATACAGATTTAATGCAATTCTGATCAAAATCCCAATGGCATTCCTCGTAGAAATAGAAAAAGCAATCATGAAATTCATCTGGAAAAATAAGAGACCCAGGATAGCTAAAGCAATCCTTAGCAGGAAGAGTGAAGCAGGTGGCATCACTATACCAGACCTTAAACTATATTACAGAGCAATAGTAACAAAAACAGCATGGTATCGGCACCAAAACAGACTGGTAGACCAATGGTACAGAATAGAGGACACAGAGACTAACCCACAAAATTACACTATCTTATATTAGACAAAGGTGCCAAAAACATGCATTGGAGAAAAGATAGCCTCTTCAACAAATGGTGCTGGGAAAACTGGAAATCCATATGCAAAAAAATGAAATTAAACCCCTATCTCTCACCATGCACAAAACTCAACTCAAAATGGATCAAGGACATCAAGGACCTAGGGATAAAACCAGAAACCCTACATCCAATGAAGAAAAAGTAGGCCCTAATCTTCATCATGTGGGATTAGGCCCCAAATTCCTTAATAAGACTCCTTTGGCACAAGAATTAAAATCAAGAATCAATAAATGTGATGGACTCAAACTAAAAAGTTACTTCTCAGCAAAAGAAACAGTCTGTGAGGTGAACAGAGAGCCTACATCATGGGAGCAAATCTTTACCCCTCACACATCAGAAAGAGCACTAATCTCTAGGATATATAAAGAACTCAAAAAGCTAAACAGCAAAAAAAAAAAAAAATTTTGCACATTTAACTCCATTGTGGCATCGGTGTCTCAGAGGACTCAAAATACAGCAATAACATGTCAAAACTTGTGAGAAGCAGCTAAAGAAATGCTTTAAAGAAAATTCTTATTATATGTCTATAATTCTATGAAATCAGAAAGTTAACAAATCAATAATCTGCACTTCTACTTTTAAAAATTAGAAAAGTAGAGCAAACTAACCCCAATTAAGAAAAATGAAGGAAATAATAAAAGAGGTATTATCAGTGGAATGGAAAACAGAAAATAAAAAAATGATAAACAAGAAAAAAAAAAGAAAAAAAGCTTTCTGAGAAGGTAGACATTAGGAGCAATACCAAAAACAATTTAAGATTTTCAGAATTACATTTAAGTCCATATTTCATAATCACACATTCATCTCTGTGAAATATATAATAAATAATTTATGCATCAGAATAAGCTTGCTTTAACTGCATACATATATTAATGAAACAGTACAGGAAACACATAATTTGAGAACATTTAGTGAATGGCACAAAAAGACTCATGACATGATGGCCTGCATTATCTGTTTGTTGACATCTCTTAAAAGGGATTTCCTGACATTTACCACAGAATGATGGCTTAAATTCAATTTAATACTCATCCTTGTTCTTAATATTCCCTGGAGTCATTTTTTAAACAATAGATTTAGTTAATTACGTTGACATAAGAAATTAGGAGTAATTTTATATGCACTTTCCTCTTTGTGAAATAGGCAAATTGTTTTTCTTTAGTTCCTCAATTCCCCAGATGAATCTTTTGACCTATGTACAAAGTGTTATTATTGAAAATTTTAAAAGAAAGTCCAAACTGGAGGTTTCTGCAAACAAACAAACAAAAAAAAAACCTTTTGGTATTTTTACAAAGGCATTTTACAAAACATTTTAAAAGACTTCCCTGATGTTTTGACAAAGCACCACTTCACTTATTCAATGACTAGGAAAATAAGATGTAGGTTGGATGTATATAACATTCAACATGACTGACTTTTGTTTGTTATTTTTATTTTTTTGTTTGTTATTTTTCTGTTTATTTTGTATCTTTTTAAATAAATATTAGCCAATTAGTGACATGACACTGCCACAGATTTGATAATTTTTTATCATTAATTAACTGAAATAATAAGATCAAATTACACTGTTGATTTCCATGAGAACCAAACTTGCTAGACTCAATTCTACCGTTTGTTGGAAAGGAAATGATCATTGGGTCATGTCCTATAGTAATGATTAGCACAACTTTGTGAAGAATTGGGTATGAACCCAACCAATTTTATTTCTTGCTATTTCTGAGTGATGAGCCATTGAGCCCACAAGTAATTTAATTCTAGTTCCTGTGACATTCAAATCAATCAGTCAGAAGATACAATTTAGTCAAACTGTGAGGCTGTGAGCTCTCAACATTATTCTTTTATTTAACATCTGATTTTTTCTTTCACTGGTATCTTTCAAATCTGTTTCCATGTTAACACATTACATCTGATCCTTTGTTTTCAGTCATGAAACTCTTGCCCTCTCCTAAACAGAATCTAGCCTTTGAAATAAAGAAACATAATCTGGAGGTTGAGAGCCTGAACGTTAGAAAACAAGACAAAGGCACAATTCACTTATAAACCAGATGAAAACCTAAAAGGTTTTGGTATTGTTCATTGCACCAAGAACATTAGAAGAATCATCAAAACATTTAAAAACTCGAACCACAAAGTGGGGAATGAGAAACCAGCCTCTACCTCAGAGCAAAGCCTGTCCAAGGAAGGGGGCGAGACCCTTGTCCTTGGAAAGACCCACAGAGCACTCCTAGGCACGTACCCACCCTGCTGACTTGTTTATCTACAAATAACAGGAGAGATCTGAGGAGCCAGGTGTCCCTGATTCAGTCAGGCTAGGTGAGGACCCGTAGCAACTCCCTAGCAACCACCAATCAGCATGAGACAGGGAAAATACCTGGGATGCCAGATGACCCTCACAGTAGTTTATGGAAAACATAAACATGTTGGGAAACCATGTAGTTCAGAATGTCCTCCCCTCATGGCTTACACAATCAGTTCAAACAAATCCCCCTCTTGTACTAACCAATCACCCTTATCCAACTTGTTCCCGCCAGTGAATGTGCTAATCATGTTTTAGAGTTGTTTTGTGATTTTCCCACGGTGTGTGATGATTTGCTAAGAGATGTTATGATGTATGTGAAGTCCCTTCCTTCCCCAAAGAGTGTATAAAACTGATGCAAACCCTGGGCTCGGGGCCTCTCAGCATCACCCGTTGCTGTGTGCACGTGGAGGACCTAGCTAGCTTGCAATAAACACCTCTTTTCTGCTTAAAAACAAAACAAAAACTCAAACCAAAGCAGGTGTAAGGCTAACTAAAAGGTTTAAACTGAAAATAAAATATTTCTTAAACAGATTATGAATGGTGAGTGTACAAGGGTAAGATTATTATTATTTTTTTTTTCAGTCTGTGAAGGGATGGTGAATTTGGCCCATAGGAATGCATGCATCTTAATGGGACCATCTTTGCTATTTGTCCATCCTATCAGGTCTCCCTTGTAGATTGCTTGTGCTTTCTAGCAGTGATTTTCCCTGGTCTCATCTGATTCTCATCTTCTTATTCAGAGTTTGGTAATTGGCATCTCTTATTTTTCCAACCAGATTAAAGTCATCAACTCTGAACTCTTTCACTCCTGCTCCTGCTTCATCGGACTTCACAGTCTCCCTCTTTCTGTTCTCATGAAGGGTCACCTGATCTAAGCTCAGCACCACCTGAGGCTTGGACTATATCCTACTCCCAAAGGAAGTATCTCAAGCTATGCCTCACCAGAATAAATATGTTGTTAATCCTAAACTGTCTTTATGGCAAGTTTTAATAACTGAAATTCCGCTTTTTACTTTTTAATCTGTGGTAGCACAGTCTTACATATCAATAACTTCTTCTCCCTACCAAGCTCAATGGAGTTTCTGTCTAAATGACCATACTATTGCTAGAATTTTGTCACTTGCTTTTTTTGTCTGCCCAAATGCTGGCAAATACATTGCTATTTTAACAACACCAGATTCTCTACCAGTGTTCACAGTACATCTGAACTTCAATCTTCTCTCCCTCTCTACACGATGCAATAGCCATAGGCTGGACCATAAACCTTTTCTTGTCACCATATTTGGGCACCAGGCTTTCCTGTGTAGACTTCCTCCCTCCACCTCTACCTGGTTCTGACTCACAGTCCTACTTTACCCTGGTCACGTCCAATGTCCATCTCTTGAGAACAAGTCATCATTCTCTTTCTTTTCATCACGTATCAGAGAAAAGGGGTTTTACATCTTTCTGAGGCCATCTCATAGGATCTTTGAAATCAGTGCCTTTAATCCCCTCCCATCCTGCCTCTTTTGGCTTGTCCAGAGGTTTGATCTCTCGGTCATTCACTCTCTCATTCTCACTTTTTCTGTAGGGCCTTTCAACTCTGTCTTTAAATAGGAGTTAGTTTCCACAGTCTTGAGAGAAAACAAAAATGTCTCTTGATCCTGCCAGTAAGGCTTGATTTTCTCTTTTCTTCTTCTTTACCTAAATAAACTTTTAGAAGAAATGGCTTATAGTATCTCTTGCTTCTTACCAACCATTCCATCCTTTATGTCTTAGATTGTGGCTTGTTCCTCTTCCCTACTCATATCACTAAATTGTTTGGAGTCCTAATCAATAAATTTGGTGATATTTTATCAGTTTTCATTATTCCTGATTTCTCTTGGCAATGATACAAATAGTCACCATTTATTGAGTAGCTGATAAACAAGTATTCTAGCTTAATGAGCATTTGCAAAAAAAAAATCTTCCCTCATAACATCACATTTCACTATTTTAAGAATAAGTAAATGAATATTTTATGTTGAATTTTTCATGAGAATGTGTCCAAAATGTGATTGTAATTTGGCTGTGATCTCTGCCCTGTTCCTTTTCCTCTCTGCCATATGCTTACAGATACATTGAGAATTAACTTCTGGGGCACTTCTGGGGAATGTTTTCTGCTCAACATCACATCATAATTTATCAGATTTTTCTAATAATCTTTGTAGAGCAGTTGAAGGCACCATTCTAAATCACAACAGACTTTTGTGAAAGGTCTGTCACCTATCATACATGACTCATGTATCACATGTGATAGCCTCTCTCCTCTCCTGTGTAAAATGTAAATGTACTTGATCAGAAGTTTTTCTTCCCAGGACTTAATATGTTGTTGATGCTTAATGAAAGCAGGATGAAAAATAATCTTATCATCAACAAAGAAACACTTATATTGAATTGTTCATTCTCCCTAGGATTTCCTATTTCCTTTGCCTGTAAAATTCAGTTGCATTACCACCCTCCTCTGTACCCTTCCCTGGACACACATGCACACACAAAGACTTAGAAAACTGAAACAATACACCATGTTCTGTATGGGAGTTGCCAAGGCATTAAAAGTCTAAAGACATATTTTCAAATGTAAGTAACTGCAAAAATTATACCTAACCTATGCTGAAGTTATTTATTTATTTATTTATTTATTTTTTAATAAGAATTCCTTGCAAAGTGTTTTTGCTTTATACAGAGGACTACATTTCCGTTTGGTTTATCTCCATTATGATTTTAAATTATGTTTCTGTGATGCCGTATAAAAATACAAAAAAAATAATATTAATTGATGATCCTGCCTCTGATCTTCTAAGAAATAAGAAGTAAACAAAAAGTTCTTAATAAAATAATACCTTGTCTGTCAGTCTTAGATCAATTCTTCAACATTTTCTTGATTAGCTCTTCATTACATATATGGAAATGTTTGTAAGGGCCCTGTCTAACAGCTTAGGGATGAATCTGGGCAATGGAGGTGCTGGCAGGAGCCGAGAGGGCAGGAGTAAGGGAGAAACCAGGTTCCTCTCTTCCATATCCTTTCTGCTTTGGGTTTGGATTGGACAGATGTCACTCTCCTTTCATGGCTTCAGTTTCACTGGATGGGCCATCATGTGCCCAGCATTCTCCTGGTGCCCTTGGACTTTGTTAACATGTGGCTGACCTGTGGTCTTTTAGAGTTGAGAGTGATTTCCTGAGGTTGCTAGCTCCTGGTGTGCCACTTTAGTGCTTCTTAATCTTATCCTTTGTGTAACTAACTCCCTGTGTTTAATTCCATCTGTTTTAAATATTCAAAGTGGTTTCTGTTTCATGGTTGGATTCTAACAGACATACCCTTAGATATTCAGAAAACCCGAAATCATACATGTCTTTTTAATTCTCTCAAGTATGTATTTTTCATAACACTTAAAAAATGCCAACATTCTTTGTTTATTCTGTTTATTCTGAATTTTTAGTTAAAATCATCACAAAACTTTTTCTGTTTTTTTCCCCAAATCTCTGGCTTAATGTTTCCGATATTTCTCTCTTAATAGCATGTTCACAACATTAAAATATTATACTAGTTTTTTTATTGCTCTGTAGGAGGTACAAAAATTGCATCGCATTTTTCTTAATGTTTTAAACTATTGTCATGCTTTGACTAATAGCCATTTCATATTTGACACAAGCTTCCCTTGAACATTTTTCTATAAAAATCTTTTCCCATGTCAATCTCAAAGAAAAAATTTCTTGTTGGACTATGTTAATTTACTCAAGCCAAGGTACACTTTTGAGTCAATAGATGGATGATCATTATTAAGGGACCAACAATATTTATTTCTTGTCTATAATCCATAGCTCTGCAGTATATATTTTGGGCAAAGAAACATGAAGTCAGTCCCTATCTGGCGGTTGCAGAAAGACATACTAACCTTATTAGAAAAGGCAGTCTCACACCTTCATGCCACATGAGCACATTATATCTTGAGATGAGTATGTGAACAGACCTATATTATAATCAGGTGAATAGTTAAGAAACACTCCATGTAAGCAGTGAACTTTAAGCAAATAAAGGGATAAAATAGCTTGAGTGGATAGTGAAGTAAAATGATATTTCCTGATAGGGAAAAATCACTCAGATTTAAAGTTTCATAAAAAGTCAATGAACTTACTAGCCAAGAGCAGAAAGAACAGAATCAACTATGAAACAGGGGTAAGGTACGAGAAGATACAGATACATAATGCTGAGTCCTGAGCAAAAACAAAGAAGAGGTCTGTTTTGGAAAACAAAGAGAGGACCCACAGGGTGAAGATACATACTTTTCACCTAACCTTATCTCATTTGTGCATTTAGTCCAGGAATACATCTTCATGTATTAGAGTCCTTTGGGAAATGTCCCAAATATTTGAGAATAGAACAGAGACTTGTGTTTGGATGCCTGTATATACCAAGTACGCTCAAACACTTGTGTGCTTTGTACTCAATTGGTACAAGTTATAATGGCTTGCAAACTCTGAAGGCTAGGTCTGCAGACTCAAGACTGATGTTTTTATTATCATGTCCTTTTTCTCTACAAAGCATTGCTTGATACTACTGATAGTCAGAATATTAGACTGAACAGATAACTGATTTGATTCAAAATTGCATATTTTTGATTTATGACATTTTGATAAGATTCTTCACTTTTGAAAATATCTTCCCAGATCCTCCACATTAATACTAGTTTCATACTCCTCTGTTCAACCCCACCCCCTGAGAGAATGCTCAGATTTGATATTCCATTGTTTGAAATCCATCAAATGCTACTCCTTTAGGACAGGTCCATGCTCTTGGCACAGCATATAATTAAGGTTGCCAGATTAGCAAATAAAAGATATAGGACACCCAGTTAAATTTGAATCTTCAACAATGGATTTTTTTTTAAAATTATAAGTGTATCCTGTGCCATATTTAGGACATACTTATGCTAAAAAATTCTTCATTGCTTATCTGAAATTCAAATTTAATTAGGCATTCTGAATTTTATCTGGCAACTTTAAATGTGGAGCACATGCCCTAACTTCCTCTATAGGTTCTTTGGGCACCATGTTCACCTGCTGCCCAACATTATAATCATCTCCAGCTGCTCTAGTTCCTGGGACTCCCACGTGTTGTCACCAGGATATTACTCACATTTTGCTGTCTGAACCACAAATTTAGAATTATGTAACTCCACAGTGGTGAAATCCAAGAAGGTACAACCTGCCCTTGTCTGGAGAGACCCTATTTGCTAGTGGGACAAAGGTCCTAGAAGAAGAGGTTGTAATGATTCTGTTGGGGAGTTGTAACCAATCTTTTATTCCTGGTCTTTTCAGTCTCAAAAGTCTACTTCCAAATAACCATGTTTCACTTGCTCCTAAAAAAATTTTCTTTACAACTTTGTTAGTCTAAGTTTGACTCAGGGCTCCTTCCCAAAGCCCAGAGTCCTTCTTGAGACTGCCCACCCCCTTTTCCAGACAGATCATTCCTACTGTGCTCCCTGACTCATGTGGATCGTTAATTGTGTTAGTCAGCTTTTGATTGCTATGTCCAAAAGACATAACAAGAACAACTTAGAGGAGGAAAAGTTTATTTTGATTCATGGTTTCAGAGTTGGCTGACTCCATCGCTTTGGGCCTTAAGGGAGGCAGAACACCATGGGGGAAGGGCCACATAGAGGAAAGTTTCTTAGCTCATGGCATCCAGAAAGCAGAGAGTTCAAGCTAGGAGCCAAGGGCAAAATATAATCCCCACAGGCATATCCCCAGTGACCTACTTCCTCCAATCACGTCCCACCTGCCTATAGTTACCACCCAGTAATTCATTCAAGGTATTAATTATTAATCCATGAAGTGGATTAATCTACTGATGAAGTCACAGTTCTCACAAACTAATTATTTCCTCTCTGAATATTGCTGCAATCGACACAGGAGCTTTTCAGGGGATATCTTATCTTCAAACCATAGCATCCACATAGGCATCAAAATATTTACCATGTGTTCACTGGTATTCAGCTTCTTTCCACACAAACAGAAACCTCCATTAAAAAATGACTCTAAACTTTGTCTTAAATCTTGCTAATGCTTTTGTTAAATTCACTTTTTAATAATGTCTATGTTATGACCTCTGGAAACTTGACCCTTGAGTAGAAAAACTTTTGAACTAAAAGTTTGTACATGACATTGAAATATTTCAAACTAGGATAGGTCAAGTAAACTCTAAAGCAAGAATTAGGCATATTTTCTATAATTTTGTGAGGACAAAAAGTAACAGGTTAGATTAAGTTGCTATTTGAGAAAATATGCTGATCCCGAGTCTAAGCTCATCCCATCAGGGGAAGAACTCATTCTTAACATCAAATAGAACATTTCTTTATGGTGACCAGAGTGTGGACTTCTAGCAGGACTTCTCTGGATGGATAAACAAAGGTTACAAAGATTTTTACTAGTGTACCACTGGAAGTGTCTGGAAATTGCATATATATATATATATATATATATATATATATATATATATATATATAGACTCTTCTTTCCTCAGGCAAAGAAGAACACAAACAGTCTGGTGCTAATCTTCAAAGTAGCACACTGCACTGAAATCTTTACAAGAAAACATCATAAAACCTTTCCTTATTTTCCTGTACAGAGTGTTTAAAATAAAAATAATTATCAAGAAACCAAGGAAGCTGTGTCACAGCCCAGGTCAAGGTGTTCCTTCTTGAAGCAGAGAAACAGAGCAAAATTATGAAGAGCAGCTGATGAGGACAAGTAGGCCAGGCTTTGGGATATGCGAAAAGGTAGGGCATTGGCAGGAGGGGAGCTGTCTGCAGGCATCTTTAAGTGCCAGCACTGAATAACTTAATAAAGAATTACTTTCTGTTCTGTACAAGTACTTCAGTGCTAGCATGCTATAACATAGCTGCTTCTTCACTCACTTCCCTGAACTTAAAACTTTTTAGGTTTTCAAATTAAATAATAATAATACAGAACTAATACGAAAAAGAACAGGAACAGCAGACTAATTGGCACTACTGTTATATAAAATTCCTTAGAGAAATCTAGGTTTGATGTTAAAGTAAAAGGAAGAAGAGAAAGCCTAGTTTTAAGTAAAGGAGGACAACTGACTCTTGAAAATGTTCCTTATTCCCTTTTAGCCCTCCCTGCCTCATTCTGTGCATGAAATAATTGAATGCATTTTCTGTGGTCCATCAAACTGCTTTCCACATCTTGCAAGAATTAAGGGATAAAATTATTGGATTAAAAACAAGCAAACAGTGTGCTCATTCTGCCAAACAGCCATGATGTGCCATGCTCAGAAAATAGGCTGCACTCATTTTCACTGATTTATTTAAAAACTCTTTTTCAGTCAAAGGGTTCTTAGAGGTTTAATAACTTTTTAGTACAGACTGTAGCTGAGATGTATTGGGCAGGATTGGTAAAATATAGCCATTAATATATAAATCCATTGCCTCATCAAGAATACATTTTAAAGTTGGTGACAGGACCTGAAAATCATCATTTAATACCATTACTTTCAGCAGCTTTTTCATTTGACATGGATGCTTTAGTGATTTAGTGCCATGACTATAAAATGTCAGGAGGATTTATTGGCATGAAGCAGATCAATTCGTATTAGAAAACAGGAATGAGAAATAAAACATCCTTGCTCTGATCTACTTGATTTTCCTGTTCTAAGCAGAGAGGAATGAATTAATATCTAATCAGGACCCTCAATATTAACATTAGAATTAGTTTTTTTCTTAAATTACATTGTAAATTAAATAGCAATTGTGTCTAGGAATCATAGCCAAAAATGAAAGCTCTTTATCCACGGATCACATTGTTTCCAGTTTCATCAAGCTCAAGTAGTAATTCCATCAATTTTCACATAAAAAGTAGATTTCAAAGTGAATCTTGATTCTTTTTAGAGAATGGTATGAGAAATACCAGTTTATTGAATGATATCAAATAGTCACAATGAATTCCCCTTGACATGCTGGTGCTTATTTCCATGGAGACAAGGTTTACAAAAATAGCTAGTATTATGTTTTGTTTATGAAGTCAAGTTTACATGTTTCCTCCAGCACAATTACTCTGATTGACTAGGATAATTATTATTGGGTTTAGTATCACTTCTGAGCAAATTGATAAAAGAGTTGCAATGGGACTGTGCTGAGAGAAAAGAAAGGTCACCAAGCTTTGGGTATCCAGGAAGACCTCCTTGTGGAGGAGATGTTGAGCTGTCTTCAAGGACAAGTAAGAGTCTGGTGAAAAACGAAAGGAAATTTGTCCGAGCAGAGGATACAAAAAAAGGAATGAGAAGACACCAGAGAAACACGCAAGAATCATCATTCAGGTGCCATTTACATACCCTGTGAGAATCTCTATCTGAAAGAAAGTGAGACTCTAAATTGGGCATTTGTTACATTGACTTGTCAGGTATCTGTTTTCTATGCAGAAAACTGCATCTTCACTTGGAGAACCATGCATCACCCACACTGTCTGTCAGATTTGGATGAACCAAACAATCCCACCTTCATGAACACATGACTGAGTTCTGGCCAGTCAATGAATTCCATTATTGTAATCATATTGATTGGTTAAAGAGTTATATTAGTTCCCTATTGCTGCTATAAGTACTCATCACAGTATCTTAAATACAAATTATAATCTTATGGTCCTGGAAGCCAGACGTCTAAAAATCAAGATAGCAGCAGGACTATAGTCCTTCTGGGGTTCTAGTGAAGAATTTGTCTCTTTGCCTTTTCTAGCTTCCTGGGGCCACCTGCATTCCTTGGCTTATGACTCCATGGTCAAGTTGGCATCATTGAACCTTTCAAATCTTTCTCTAAACTTTGCTTTTGTCATCCCATCTCTTGTTATATCTATGATTCTTTGCCTTCCTCTTATAAAAACCCTTGTTACTATACTGGGTTCATCTGAAAAATTCAGGATAAGCTCTATCACTTAACATCCTTAATTACATTTGTTAAGTTCCTTATGCCATGCCAGGTAACATGTTGTTAGGTTCTGAGGATTTAAATATGAACATCCTTGGGAGCCATTTTTAAATTTTGTCTATCACAGGTGTATTCATGTGACCCTAGATGGGTCAACAAGAGTCCCTGAATTTAAGTGGAAATATTGGGAAGGAGGTACTCTCTTTCCATTAGTCAGCTCAAGTGGTAGAAATTTTAATGTTAAATCTGTTGTACTTATTTTTACTAACACTTGGAAATAAAATCAACAGAAAAAAAAATCCAGGTAAGGGATAAAAAGGAATCCTGATGTTACTATAAGAGTGGCTACATATGACTGTGCTTCTGTCTCTGGATTTTCCAGTTACTTGAGACAAATCCCCCCACTTTTTTTTTAATAAGGCAAATTGAATTGCATTTCTGTTGGTACAATCATGAATCTTGAGAGAGACTAGAACAATTAAGGCTTTGTAAAGGGGGCTTATACCATTCAATTTTCACATAATAAATAAGTAACTGGCACTAGCATGGAAAATGTGTTGGAAACAGAATAAGACTACAAGTAGAAAGAGGAATGAGGGAAGGACTTCAGTGGATAAGGTGAGAGAGAATGACAACTTGAAACAAGTCAGAGACAGTGACAGTAGAGGACATAGTGAATTTAGACTACGGTTAGAATTTGAATTGCTAGGATTTGATGATTAATTAGATGTAGGGAGTGAGTCCTGGCTGAGTTCTAGGTTTCTGGTTTAGGTGAAAGGGTAGACACTGAGATCATGAATGGAGAAGCTAGCTGGGATAGACATATGGATTGAGAATCACTGTGTAAGATATTAGGTAAATTCACAATTTTAGATGAAATTTTTATCCTAAAATAGTATGGATTTAAAAGAGAAGAAGATTAAGGATGGGATTTAGGAAACTGCTTATAAGAAATACTGACATCATAAACAATGGAAAGATGGAAGTTGGTGTGAACTGTAACAAATGTTGCCATGAAGACAAAATTAGAAAGAAATGAAAACACTAAATTTCTTAAACAGGAATTCAATAACAAACTGTTAACCATATTTTGCGGTCTGCCCCAAGTGTCCTTCTCCTTAAGATCACTTTTAATCTGTGAAGTAGAGTTGAGAACTTTCTTTTGACTTTCATGTATGCTTTTATCTTATAGCACCTGCCACTGATTTGAATGTGAAACTTATTCCATAAATTCTTGGAAATAAGAATATCACATTGCTTTATTTTTTTTGAGAGAGAGAGAGAGAGAGAGAGAGAGAGAGAGAGAGAGAGAGAAAATCTTTTTTGTAGATGGACACAATACAATGCTTTTATTTTTTCTGTGTGCTGAGAATCGAACCTGGGTTGTGTCCGTGCTAGGTGAGTGCTCTACCGCTGAGCCACAATCCCAGCCCAACGTTGCTTTATTTTTCACATCATTAAATTGTTAGATTTCTTTCACAGTTCCCTAATGTAGAGTACAATGCTTAAGGATTATGTGGGGACTAGAAATAGGTGGGAATGCCTCTAGTCTTTAGTTCCTCATGTTTTCTACTGACTGGGTCATATTTCAGGCCTACATGACTCCTTCAAAGGTGAGCACTCTCTTCTTTCTAAGACCCCTTAATCGATAGATCAGAAAACAAAGTAAAATGACTTAAGAAGTGAAACCATGCACAAGGGGCAAGTATAAATCATTCTTTCTGAAAGCTAGCAGATGTACAGATGATATGGGATTGGGAAGTGAGAATAAGATTTCAGAAGAAGTTTGCTTACTTTCCTGTTATCAGTTGACTTGCTAAAAATGTATTGGCACTTTGGATTCTTGGTTTTGCTTTTGTAGCTATTATTTGTTTATTTATTTATTACCATATATCCAACAAAGAAAAAAATATGTCTCTCTGTTTTCCTTGTTTATATCATAGATCCCAAGAGAGTCTATCCCAGATTCAGAACTTTTTGCCCATGGAAAAGAAACAGATGTGTATGTGAGTATATCTGAATAAGAGAATAATTGAAGATAGTGTAGGGGTAGAGTAAGTACAGGATGCTCTGGAGACAATCTTTCCACAATCTTTGGTGCTTATAATTACAGAGGGTTTGAGATGATTATTTTATCCCCTGCTTAGCAACTACTCAGGTAATTCAATAACTACAATAAAAGTGTGTGTGTGTGTGTGTGTGTGTGTGTGTGTGTGTTCTTTGAAGGAGGAACTCTAACTTCATGGAGGTGTTGGATTTTGAAGATCAGTAAGAGAGATGCAGTATCCTAAGATGGCAGAACCTATGTAAGGGATAGTCATTAAGAACTGAGTCCTTGAGAACCTCAGAGTTTTCAGTGGCTAAGCTGAGCAAGGAAAAAATGCTGCTGTTGTGGAGGCACTGGCCTGTGAATGGACCACACATGTTTGTGAAAATGTCAGCAAGGTCCTGCCTCAACTGTCTAGATCTGAGGTGAGCCGTGTGTGGGTAGGAGCTGTACCTAATGACTAGTTTTGGACTTCTCCCCAACTTTGCTGAGTTCACCCTCTAACTTAAATTAATTTGATTTATGAAAACAAAGAAATATTGTGTTTCTTATACTTCAAATGCCAGGAACTATATAAACCTAAAATTTTTAAAGATGGAAAATAGTGGAGCATGGTTGGGGCACGAGAAGTGAGAGCTAATTATAATGAGAGATCAAAGAGGTGACACATTTCCTAAAATGTCTGAATGGGTTTCTGGATATTATTACAATTGATGGATTTTTCCATGGCAAATCTGAGAAGAAAGAGAGAAAGCCCTCTGTTGGTAAGCATGCCCTTGAGATACAATACTCTGCTTTTTGCCCAAGCTTGCTATCATTCACTCAGGTATTG
Source organism: Marmota flaviventris (assembly GCF_047511675.1). NCBI lineage: Eukaryota > Metazoa > Chordata > Mammalia > Rodentia > Sciuridae > Marmota > Marmota flaviventris. The sequence goes on from NC_092498.1 coordinate 45,357,858, forward strand.
CCTCCTCTGGGAAGTTGTCCAAGCCCAGGTCCTTCTGGCTCCTTCAATTTTTTTTTTTTGTTGTTGTTGTTGTTGTACCAGGGATTGAACTCAGGTGCACTCAGCTAACTACTGAACCACATCCCCAGTCCTATTTTGTATTTTATTTAGAGACAAGTTCTCAGTGAGTTGCTTAGAGCCTTGCGATTGCTGAGGCTGGCTTTGGACTTGCTATCCTCCTGCCTCAACCTCCCAAGCCACTGGGATTACAGGCGTGCGCCCAGCTGTGACTCCTCCAGCCTTAGTGGTTTGCTTGTACCTGTTTTTTTCCTGAGGCCTCTAGCATCATTTATGCACCCTTTAATTCAATTGATTATTATCAGGGGTAGAGGTTTATCTCATTTGTCTTTGTTTTTCCAATATCCCATAATAACTAATGTATAATAAAGGGTCAATACATGTTTGTTGAGTTGAATTGAACTTCTGATAATAAACTTATCACATCGGAATGTTTAATTCTAGACTAAAAGCAATAAAAATGTTTGCCACCAATGATAAACATTTTGCAAAGGTTTATGTAGCATGTTCTAATAAATGTAGATTAATTTTCATTACTCGCTATCCTAGTTAACACATAATTCTCATCTTTTTTTTCAGTTTGTTTTTTGGTGATATTTGCATATACAAGCTATGCCAGGCAGTAGATATGTAAAAAATAAACAATAGTATCTGTCTTTGATAGCACATAATCTGGTAGCAAAAATAATAATATCATTATAGTGAAATTATAATTCATTATAGTGAAAGAACTGCTCTCATAGATGCAAGATATTATAGAAATACAAAGGAGAAACTGATAAGTAAACCAAATTATTGGATGGTGTAGAAAGAGACAAAGGAAGCTTTCTAGGAGAATTTGAGCCATCACTATGTCTAAGGACAACTAAAAGTGATCCTTGAGTTTGGGGTAGGATATGAGGAGGGAGCAGAATCCCTTCCATGTTCCTCTGACTTTCATGTTTTAAGAAACAGCCATTGTTTCAGTATGGCTGCAAGATGGGATTTATGGGAGCAAGTAGTTAAGTGTCTGGTGTCTCAGTTGTATGACTGAAGTAATTTGTGGACTTTGTTCTTGGAAACAAGTAACTGAATATAACAAACACTAGACTTAAGTTCAGGTCTTGATTCTAAATCTGAAAAGAATATTTATTCTATCACTAGAGTAGGGCAGTATAAAGCTCAGGTGGTAAATAAAATAGGAGAGTTCTCTGCAGTAAAAACATTGGGGGAACTGTATTCCCAGGAAAAGGCAAGCAGTTATTGAAAGTTCTGTACAAAAATGGTCCACTGACTTGCAGACATTGAACAGGCAAATACTTAGATATTGAATAATTTATTGCCTGTTTCACTTAGTGTTTTTGTACATTGCTTTTGCTTAGATATCCAAAAGGGCATGTGGGTTGGACACATTCATACCATTGATTTGAAATGTCTTTTTGGTGGTTGACAGTTTGAGCTCCTTTGTGTTTCTCTTTGTAATAATGATCTTTCTATTCTCTGAGGCTTCTCCAATAAATATAACCTAAGAGAATCAGAATCCCACAAAATAAAACACAATTTTTGAGGGTAATGCTTCTTTGGAACTTGGCAGAAATCTTAACTGGCATTGAAGGTAGAGGGAGAAGACTCCAGGCTTGATTTCAGAGCTCAGAAGCAGAAGATTGAAAGAACTCTCAGGACCAGGCGTGGGAGATTCACCTCATTTCCCTCTATTTCGAGTATGACTCACTCCACTTTATTTCTTGTATCCTGTTTGAGATGCAAATAGCATCTCTTGGTATCAAGAGATAGAGGTCTAGAAAAGTTTTTTTTAAACCCTAATTCTATGCAGAGTGATGTCCAAATTTGCCCCACCATTTGTGTTCTTCCCTGGGAATTAGTATTTTTAAAGTACTGGCTGCTGTACTTCTGTCTGCAGTAGGAATCCACCCACTAAAGGATTTATGAGCTTGACAGCCTGAACCAACTAAAGATTTGGATAGGTGATTCACTTAGCACTGAGAACAGCCTCTGACCTCACTTGTCTTATTCCTCGTCTCCCCTTTCTCACTTCCTTCTCTGAAACCATATAAAATTATGCTTTTGTCTGATGTGTAGCACTTAGGAATCATTATTATTTTTAAGATGGGGTCTTATATTACTCAGGCTGGTCCTGAGCGCCCAAGATTGAGGTCCTCCTAACTCAGCCTCCCGAGTAGCTGAGACTACAGGTGCATAACTCTGCACCCAGCTTAGAATTCGATTTTCAAAGATCTCATTCTCTCAAGCATTTTTGACCAGATACTGTTCTAAGAGAAATTTTGGTGATGGTGTTTTTCCTTATAGCTAGAATGTTCTTCACTCTCAAGGTAAGTTTCTTTCCTGTACTCCTGAGGTCATTTTTTCATATCTTTCCCTAACACTTCACTTTTCTCATGTTTCCATTGAGAAAATTAGAGGCCATAAAAAGAGTCCTTTCCAAAGACAAGTTTTATAAACATTCCTGATGGCATTGATTTTCTTTCTTCTTATTACAGTGAGGAAGTTTCTCTTTGTTCACAAAAACTGAAAGTTTATCATGTTGGTATCCCTCTCTCTAGCATCATTAATTTCTCCATATCAACTGGGTCATTTTCGTCAGCATATATTCTTGTATTTCCCATCTTGAACAAAAATTGAATTCCTCTCTACTTACCATTCCACTTCTTTATTCTTCTTTACTGACAAGGTTTTTTAAAGGCCTTGTTTATGCTGTCTCCATTTCTCAACTTCAAGCAACTTTCCAAATCATCGCAATCTACCTTTCCCCTTCAACTCACCACAGAAAAAATATGTCAAGGATACTAACATATCCAGGTTGTAAAACCCAATGGAGAATGTTCTGTCATTTTTCCTAACTTCTGAGCAGCATCTGGCAAGTTAATCATTTTCCTTTCTCAAAATAGGACTTCTCTTGGATTCTGACTCCATGTTTGCCTGGCTTATCTCTTAGATCTCAGGCTTTTATATATCAGTCTCCTTGACTGTTTCCTTCAATTCTGTCCGTCCACTAATAAAATAGATCCTATAGGACTTAGCATAGACCTCTTTCTTTACATTCTTCCTATGTAATATCATCCAATATCATGATTAAGAATTGATGAGTCTCAATTTTTTTTTTTTTTTTTTTTTTTTTTATCATTTCCAAACTCCCTTCTCTGGACCAGGCTTGAATAACAAAGTGCTTATTCAATACTTCAACTTGAGTGTCTCTTGGGCAACAAATTGAACATGTCCAAAACAGAAATTTTAATTATTAATTTATTTTAGCTAACACATAAAAACATGAAAATTGTGCTATATTAATGTGGTCCCATGTGTTATTTCTATAAATTTATACATGTTGGTGATCAAAACACAAATTTTGATTTTCCCACTAAAACCTATCCCTTTTCTCATAAAAATAAATGGTATCACCATTTTCCTATCTGTAAGCCATTATTGATTTTTTCCTATCAGTGTCTCCATATTTTGTCTCTTACCAAGTTCTGTGAACGTTTCTTCTAATGTAAATTATTATCTCCCCAATCTTCTCCATTTTTGAGAAGATGCCACCCCATCTAGACCAACTTCACCTTGTGCCTAGTAAAATCCTATATAATTCTAATAGGTCCCCCTCCTTTTGACCATTCACTTTTCTATCTGTTTACAGCAGCAAAAATGATCTTTTAAGTGTGAATATGATTACTGAATATTTTTATATTCTTCTTCAAATCTGGTCTTGTTCAATGGGTCTACACATTACTGCTCATTTCTACAACTACAACTTAGCAACTGTGCTGCTCACTCAATATGATTCAGTTCCATACTAGCCCTCTCTCATTTCCTCAAATATATAAACTTTCTCCAGTCTTAGGGCCTTTGCCTTTGCTGAAATAGTCATTCCATGGTTCATTACATTTTGTTTTCTTTCCGTCAGGTCTTCAAAATGATCATTCTTAATCATTCTAGATTCCCTTCCCATTCTCTACCACTACCTTTTGATTCCTTTATAACTCCTAGCTAATTATTGTTTCTTATATCCACAAGAACATTGGTTCCCAGAACCTTCCAAATTGGATGTCTAGGTTTCACTCAGTATTTTTTATTTGTGTGGTCTGGGATACAGCAGTTCTGTGGTCATCAAGATTTTTAATTGCTCCCTGTGTAATTTTAATCGGCAGCCAAAACTGAAAACTACTGCCATAGACCTTTGGCTCTCAGTGTGGTGCCCAATCAACAGCATCAACATCACCTGTGAACTTATTAGAAATGCAAAATCTCCAGTCCCATCTCAGTTCTACTGAATTATCTCCAGATAATTCTGACAAAAGTTTAGAAACTACCATTCTAATTTCCAGGAGGGTTATTTCTTGGCAGAGATTGCACAGTGCTGTTAATGTAATAGGCATAATAGCTATTTGAATCAACAAATGAGTACTCAATAATAACCATAATCAATAAATATGAATAAATTACATAAATGCTACAATGAACAAATGGTTTTCTCTTGCAGAATTGAATGCAAATAATCTGTTTTAAAGCTTTTTTATTCTACTAAGACCTAAGGATGAATTTTATTCTGCTAGCCCTTCCTAAAAAAGAATGTTATAGAACAGATAGAAAAGCAGAATATAGTGTGTTTTCCTGAACTGCTGCCCTAGCAATTCTCTTTCACAGCCTCATTTATATTGCTGCTAACACTTTAGCTCTAGGTGTTTTGACAAGTGTGCTATTTTCACTTCTACCTCTAATTCAAAGGTGGCGAAGTGGAGAGGCTACTTACTCGATTTCATTGGAAGCAGATTAGCATACCTATTTATTTTCCTTTAATTTCCAGCATGTGAGCCACTAATAACCTGCTCAATCAAATTAGGTGATATTTGCCTTTTCATGATTGAGCTTCCAAGAATTGGATGTGAACAGTCTTCTGTTTGAAACCAATATTGCTATTAGCTGCATCTCCTCCCCAGCACCATCTGGAAACTTTACCATTTTCACAATGTAAAGTGTATCCTTCTTCTTTCTTACACATTTTATCATGCTGAGAATGCTCAGACACTAGGAGACCTGTCATGATTGGCTTGCTAGAGAAAAAAGAAAAGATTATCTACTCTAATTCTAGTGTTAAGTTGATATATAAGCTAGAGAGAAACAATGATATTAGTTCAAGCTTCTCAGAAGTGAATTATGCCTCCCCTCGGATAGTGTTTCTTACAAATAAACCAAAAGCTGCTAGTGGGGGTGGTTGCTAATTCCGTAGCTCAGACTTGTTTCTGATATTATTTTCTGTAATGAATCATTCTCCCAGACCCCAGGGAGAAATAATGCTACAGTTCTATATTGGCTGAAATGACTGTGCCTGCAATCTCCTCCCCTGCCACGGACACCCTGGAGAGTTTCCCCTCCAGATCAAAGGGGCCTAATTGGTGCACATTGCAGTGGCTTTCCTGTAGGGGCAGCAGCAGCAGCTTTGAAGGGCACAGCAAGGACTTGCCCAAAAAAGATCCTCTCCAGGCTCCCCTCCAGGTCCTTAGTTGTAGAAATTCTCTATTCACTTTAAAAGACAGGAGGATTATACTGCTTGGTAGATTTCTATCCGATTTTTTTTTCTTCCTGGTTACCTTCTTTTTAGTGTTACTGATGCTTAGCTTAACATAGGAAATTATTGCAAACCTGGAAGGGGGAAAAAAAAGCTCCTGACTGAGAAAATGAGATCACAAATGAACCATGGGCTTTCCTCACTTTCCTCTAAGAATCAGATAAAGCAGATGCCTTTGTGCAGCATGACGAATGGAATTTGTACGTGCCTGGAAATATACCACGTTTCTACATGGTGCAAAGACTGGCTAGCCATCTGTATGGTGAGTATCACTCTGGAACCTGATTCTGCCACTAGGAAATCCTCCTGAAGTGATAAACAAGACTGTAAGTATGTAGATTAAATAAGTCCTCTTTGTTGAAATAAAATTTGTGGATAGTGAACATCCTGATCACCTATATTCAAAATATCTCCCTAGCTAAGCTGACCTCTATGACTAAAATTTCCAATTTTCTTCTTCCTTTGAACTCAGGCAAGAAGATTCCTATTATATTTGGTGCAGAGGAGAGGAGAGCATGGATAGTGGTAACACCTCTACCTTTAGAGTCTTAGCTTAAAGTTGTTTATTACCAAAGGCCACATTACCTGCATATGTTCTGATGCAGAAGAATCAGGGCAGTTATATAAAGGCAAAAAGCCCTAGTCGGTGGGTTGGGACAGCAGGAAGACATGACAATGAGAGGGGCTACCCAGGTAGGGAATGTAAATTCACCAAAATAAGCCTTCATTTTCTTTCTAATTTTTCCATTCTTCGCCAAGCTGAACCTTGGTCCAATCACACCATTTCTCTGTCTGTTCCAGTGGCTTCTGATTGCTAGTATATGAAAGCATCCTCTCAAACTCACTCCTGCCTCTTCTCCAGGCTTGCTTCACAATCTTGCTACCTGCTCTTATGACATCCTGTATTTTTATAGAGTTTCTTACAATTTTATTTTGATAACTGTGTAATTAGTTCCTAACATCTATTCATTAAAACACAAGTTTCATGATAGAAGAGATTGTGTCTTTCATCAATGCTTTATTTCTGGAATGTGTTATAGAGCCTTATGCAGGGTAGATAGATTCTCAAGCATTATTTGAATGAATGATAGAAGGGCATGTTTTCGTAAGCACACAAGATGTCTACAGATAAAATATGGGAAAGGATAGAAGCAAGTAGATAAATATTTCAAACTAAAAACAAAACAAAACAAACTATTTTCCTACTTGGGGTTAATGAATAGATAGGACTGGAAGAGAAATACTCATTTTTAGTTAAATCCAGACCTGATAACTTTTCTTTCTAAAGTGGTGGGTAATTATTTCTTTCTTGAGAATGAGGGAAATGATTGTCAACTCTCATGCATTTATATATATTATCCTTGACCAATTTTGATCTCAGGCCAACTTTTTTCATACTAAATTGCTATAGTTTTAATGTTTTTTTCTTTCAAAACTGACGTTGAAATTTAATCGCCATTGTAATAGTACTAAGAGGTGAGACCTTTAAGAGGTAGGTAGACCATTAAGGTTATACACTCAGGAGTGGGGTTGGTCTTTTTTTTATTAATTAATTTTTGTAAGGTGGTGCTAATGATCACACCCAGCACTTTACACAAGCTAGGCAAGCTCTCTGCCACTGAGCTACAGCCTCAGCCCCTGGTTGGTGCTTTTATAAAAGGGTTTGTTTAGTTTCCCCTTGTTCTCTCTCCTGCCCTCTCTTCCTTCCATTTTGTGCAATAGGATAACACAATAAAAAGGCCAGATATTAGCTCTTTGATTTTGGACTTCCTAGCTTCCAGAACCATGATCAAATAAATTTCTGTTTATTATAAATTATACAGTTTCTGGCTTTCTGTTATAGAAGCACAGGATGGATTAAGACATAAATAAAATACAAGATGATATACAAAATATCTTTCCCAAGCTTGGAATAGAGAACATGGGTACTTTGAGAAAGTTCCAAATGTAAATTTATTTGGAATTTTGGCCTGCCTTAGATTATCTATACTTCTCTTTGGTGTGTATAAGAATATTAGTGCAACTAATTGAGAACTAGATGTAGCTCAACATTTTTAGATTACATTTTTGGACTTCTTTAATTTAGACTACATTGAAACAAGAAATTCTGCTCCCATAAGAAATGGGTATATTTTTTTTTTTCTTGAAGACTCAAATGAGAATGTTCATAGTGGTCTTATTCAGAATAATCCTCAAATAGAAACAACTCCAATGTCAACACATAGTAGATGTTCAAGCATTATTTGTTGAGTGACTAGTAAAATAGATAGGTATGAAGAACATATTCACATAATAGAACATGGCTTTACAATGAAAAGGAATCATGGACACAAGCAATGGTATGGTCAAATCTCACAGATATTGTGTTCAGCTAAAGAATTCATACTCTCTGTTTCCATTTAAATAAAGTTCAAGAGGAGACAAACTATTATATAGTGCTAGGCCAGAATTAGGAAAGTGATCATTTTTGAATGGCAGTGTGGATGGAGGATTGACTGGAAAAGACTATGAAGAAACTTTCTGGGCTGAAGGAAGCATTCTATGTCTTGCTTTTGGTGATCTCAACCCAGGCATGTACATTGGTAAAAATTCAATGAAGGAACACTTAACATTTATAAGTATATTATAATAATAAACAAAAGTATCAAAAATAATTCATGAATAATTTATATTTTCAAGAAAATACTTAGCTCAGAAATAAAATGCACAGTACCTTGTTTCTTACAATGCTTTTGAAATCAAAATTGAAAAAAAAAGAATTAAAAAATGGTCATTAACTCATGTCTTTAAATTACAGCAAACCTCATATGTGATGATTAATCAGCACGTCTGCTTGTACTGAAATTCACAACTTCACAGAGGTAGGGATTTTGTCTTGCTTACATTTGTATCTCAAGCATGTAGCTCAGGGACTAAACTGACTCTTATCCTGAAGTACCTAAGTGACTTTGAAGAAGTCTTAACTTCTCCAGGCCTCCATTTCTTCATTCGTATAATAAAAATAATATTTAACATCTCCAAATGTGTTGTATAAGCAGAACAATAGTCTCAGTCCATTTTTTTTTTTTGATGCTATAACAAAACACTAAGACTAGGTAATTTAAAACTAAAAGAAATTTATTTCTCAGGTTCCAGAGGCTGATGTGTTCAAGATCAAGGTGCCAGCAAGGTTGTTGTCTTCCATATGGCTGCTTGAGTATTGTGTCCTCACATGGTGGAAAGGACAGAGGGCACAGGAGAACTCTCACCAACCTGTCTTATAAGAGCCCTCATGGCTTCATCCCTTACCCAAAGCCCTCAGTTCTTAATATTTTTGCATTAGAGATTAAGTTTCAGCATGAAGTTTGGAATGGACACAAACAGTCAATGCATAGCCTAGACCCAAAATAATTTTGAATAAAAGGTCATTCTAATATCATTTTAATATCTTCAAAAGGTTGCCTTACGTTTAAGTTTTTTTTTTTTTTTCCTTTTCCAATAAAATCAAGTAGATAGGATAAAGACTGCAGGACTCCTTTCAAGGCTTAGCTCAAGAAATAAATCACTTAAAGTAACTTTCTAGCTCTCTCTCACTCACACACACACACACATACACACACACACACACACATAACCTAAGTAAAATTGCCTACACTCTCTTTGGTATTATCAGGGCAGGATTTTGTTTTTATTAACCTTTGTGTCTCAAGTGTGTAGAATTATAGTCCTCACAGAGTAAACATTTTAATGTTTCTTAAATAAATGAATGAATCTCAATTTATTAATGTAGTCCAGCAATAGAATGATTTGATTCTCTGGAGAACAAAGGATGTATGTTGTATCTTTGGATGAGTGGGTTTTATCCATGTCTCCTCTCTGCAAATGAGAAAATGTAATCTTGTTGAGATTAAGTACTTAGCTTGCTGAAGGTCACTTCACCAGAAGGCAGCTGATGTGAGGATCCAATCCCACATTTGACTGTCTCCTCCCTATGGTTATAACCTTCTTGTTGTACTTGTTGGAAGATAATTAGGTCATGGGGTTGGAGTATTTATGAAGAGATTGGTCAGATTATTTAAGTCACTTTTCTGCCATTCATTACATTTCATATGTAACCTAAGTCTAGTTGATGTAAAAAAAAAATCTTCCTAAAGATGCAAAAATTTTATTTTTGATAAAGATTAAGCTTTCATTGTTGGATAGAGTACGAGGATAGAATTCAAAAGTTCTAGGTTACAGCGCCAGGCAAGTCTCTGCTGAACTTTTGGAGCTGAGGTAGATCATTGGACTGCTCTAAGCTTTCATTTTCTTTAATTGGATAAAATACTGACTACCCTGTTTTACCTCACAAGGCAGAATCATATAACAATATGTGAAAATGTTGCATGAAATGTAAAATTCCATAAAAATGTTAAAGGAAAAGAGATATCATCATGAATCATTAAACTATAAGAGATTGGACCGAATTCAAATAAACATGTATTGGAATGGCTGGATGAATATCATTGAATTTTCCCCTGCCTTCTCTAATTTTTTAGTAAATCTTTTAAAAACAAAGATAACTTTTGAGTAATATATGGGGTATTTTAGTTGAGGTTATTCTATTTCAACCCAGAAGAGCCAATGGCTTGGTTTTCCAGCCTGAAATGAGAGGCCTTGTGACCATGTGGCCTGCTCATTCAAGCAGATGGAACAACACATTCAGTGCTAATTAAAATCTTCAAAGGGTCTTCAAAGGGTAGCAGTAAATACTATGTATTTCCCTTATTTAAAATGCTAGCAGATGAAGAGGTCTTTTTTTTTTCTCCTTAATGAATATAGGATTCCCATCTGTTATCTTCACAAAAATGCAGCATGTCAGGTAGAAGAAAAAATAAAGTTGGAAAGATTGTGTCATTCTCTTCCTTTCACAGTAAGCCATTCTTTTCTAGAACCAGATGATGCCTTTTTTTCCCCATTAAATCTTAATGCCATGGAAAATGATTTGTCAGTCCTGACAAAATAGAACCAAGTAGAACTCTGGGTCCTTCTATTTTGAAGGCATAATGATAGATACAATAGTTTGGCTCATTCTACATCCATATCAACCCCCAGTTAGTTTGTCTCCCATTCAAGGGAAGCTTAGGGCTATCTTCTGGTCCTCCCCACAACCCCACCCTGGGAGAGACTAGGATGTGGATGCGAACAATATGAGGAAGGAATTGCTCTTTGAATAGGCAGGAATAGGGTACCTGGCTCCACTGTGGCAGCTGTGGTGCAATTTCTGGTGTCTGGTCTTAGCGTATTAGATGACAAAGAGTTAGGAAAAATGGCAGAAGCTGCCTATTTTCAATAAAAATCCCATGAAGAAACTGAGTGTTTCTCATACTTCCTGTTTCTATGACTGACAATGTATAAGCTTGTTTTTCTAGCCCCCTCCCATAGAGGATTGTGAACTACCTAACATGCTTTAATAAACTTTTTTCTGTTCAAACCAGCCAGGGCTGAATCTGTTGCCTATAATGACATTTAGAGTTAACAATACATAGTGTTAAGAAGGACAACAGACTTCTGTGGATACATTTTGACAAACACAGTTGGTTGTTTGTTTATTCAGTAGCCATGTTATCACCTTACTAATAGAACCCCATTTCATAGGAGGTAGCAATGTCCCTAGCTAAAACCTGACATTTCCTAGCTTTTCTTGCAATTGAGCATGGCTGTGGATACAATTATAGCTGAAAGGATGTCAATCAAGGGTATCTGGGTATGCTTTGTTTCTCTAATATAAGCTTTGTGCTTCTTTTCTGACTGAAATATAAATGAAGTAGTTGGAGATTCAACTTGGGATGCATTTGGGGATTATCATGGAAAGGCAGAGAGTGTGGCACATACCCTGTCCTAACACTATGAGCCTTACTGCCTATGCCAGCAACAGATATCTACATCATCTCTGGAATTCTTGTTGCATAAGAGAAAAATGAACTCTTGTGTGGTTTAGGCACCATGGTCTGGTGCTTACCTTTAAAATTAAGTGCCTTACTTAATTAGTTCCTAACACAACTAAAAGTAAGCACAATACAATTAATAAAGTGTTCCAATAAAGCAGCTGTTTTAAGACTTAGCAGTTTGGATTACAATCACAAAAATATCACGTACTGGGTGGCTTGAACAACAAACATTGTTTTGGAGACTGAAAGTTAAAGGTCAGGGTGTCAAGGTGGCTGGGTGCATGGTTAGGGACCTTTTTCTGGTTTACAGATGTATGACTTCTTTCTGTAGCCTCACATGGTGAAAAGCCTGGAGAGTGGGCAGTGAACTCTCTTCTATCTGTTCTTATAAGGCAACCAATCTCTTCATAAATACTCCAACCCCATGACCTAATTATCTTCCAAAGACCCCCACCTCCAAATGACATCACACCTAAGGTCACAGTTTCAACTTATTAACTTTATGGAGACAAAAACATTCAGTTTACAGTAACAGCATTTTAAATAACATGAACCTATGGTAATAGGGAGCCTTCTCTGTTTTGTGATAGAAGTCTGGGCTAGATGCCCAAACCATCTTTTAATTCTTTTCCTCATTAGTTCTATCTGTCTATCTGTCTGTTTATCTATCTATCTATCTATCTATCTATCTATCTATCTATCTATCTTCCTGTCTCCTAAAGAATGTTCCAACTCCGATGCCCACTGAATAAAGAATTCTACACTTTCTCTAAGAAATCACACTCAACTCTCAAAGACCACAAAACAAAGGCCAAGGGAGGCAGATTTTAGCTTTTTCTATGAAAGGCTATTCTTGAGCAAATAAACTTAACTGAAGGTAATGAGTTCCCAGTTACTAAGAGTGTTCAAGCAGAGTCTAAGTGACCTTTGAAGGGGGACATTAAAGAGAAGGATCAAATATTAGACTGTGGTCAGAAAGGACAGATTTAACTCTTTTCTAGTTCTACTGTTCTAGTTCTACAGTTCTTGAGTTCTGTGGCCATATTCTATTCACACATATTTTGTACTCCACCAGCACGAACCTGTCTTTCCATTCACTTCCTGCCATCTTTGTGGTGGTCATGCCATGTCTTCAAGGCCATGTGTTGTGAATGTACTCTTTTTCACTGTGTACAAAGAAAGACTATGGGAGAAAGTGAAATTATGAGTCCTGAGGCGGAGTGACTAGAAAAAGGGCCAGTGATGAAAGGAGACCAGCACATGCAGAAGGAAGGGAGTTGAACAGTTAAAGCAGAACTCAAAAATAAGAGGTTAAAAAGTTGAATTCGTTCAATTACTAGGAAAAAAAAAAAAACTATCTCTAGAAACTTGAGGACATGAGGGCCAGGTGACTAGAGCATCAGTGTGGCATGCTGAAGAAGGAACTGGTCAGCAATTTCAGCCTGACTCTGGAGAAGAATATGCTGGGCAAAAAGTCGGCTTTCCTGACATCAGCAAGCTAAAAATGATTGCTCAAGGGCAGAGAAGCAGGATGGGGTAAAAAATAAATCACACTCACATCTAATGGTGCCAGGCAAGAACCTGTGATGTGCTGACCTGCTTGCACTCTGATACTTTGGGATTTCTCACCTGTACAAAAGTAGATTCTTGTACCCTAAATAGTTTGGCTGAGCATGATGTTCTCAATGCGCATGACAAGGACATGGTCCTGAGATGGATCAGCAGATGGTACTGCATTCACAGGCCTTCTGGTCAGGAAAGTGAAAATATCTGTGACCGACACAGAGACCCTCAGGTAGAAAGACCCTGACTGTTCATCAGTGTTAGTATTATTACTTTTTTATAGTCTGAGGGATTCTAAGATAAAATGGGACCTGAAGCCATATCTGAAGGAATCAAGGAGCACTCCTTGGCTAGGAGAATGAAAGGAATATGATGCAGGATGAGAGTGGCAATGAAGGTGGTGCTTCCAGGTGGCCCGGAGCCCGAGAGCTCTGGGGAAGGCCTGGAGGCTCCTGTGGGAGGATCACACTCAGTTCTTGATCTTGTGCACCTTAGCAATTTAACTTTCACTGGTAGCAGTTCTTTAGGCCAGTGAGGAGGACCCCACTTCTGCTTGCTCAGTCTAAATGGTTTTTAAGGTGCAAAGTGCCTTGATTTCATCCCTTGTTTCTCAGTCTCTAGTTCCTATGCTCCTGTGGTGGCTGACTTAATGTTTCAGGAGGTTGCAAACACATTATTCTTCAGAAATGCTAGTGACACTTCCTTACTATCTACATCTCAAATCCCCATAACTGGGTTTTCAGCTGAGCTTGTCTTTGCAAAGTAGGTGATTACAAGGAAAGAAAACCCATCCATCTTTGACTGAGCTTCTTGGCTGGCTTTGAGAACTGCCAGGTCTCTTTCTCACCCCACGCAGTTCCCTATCACGGCACAAGCTGCTGAGGAAGTGACTGGCAGAGGCTCAGCCTGGAGCAGCTTTCTGTTTGCATCCTACCTCCAGGAGAGGCATCATCCTTCCTTCCGTGGCACATGCTGTGGGGAAGTGCACTCCAGAGTTCTACATGAGGCATTTTCAGAAATTAAATAAATGTCTCATGGCTTCTCCTGCTGTGCATTCTCTTTCACTCCAAATGTACCAGCGTCTAACAACCAGCAGCTCCACAACCCAGGGAAAAATGTGTGGTCACATATCCACCTGGCTTTCAGAAGGTCAGATTTCACTTTCCAGGAAATTCAGGAAAATTCAGCTGCTTTTCACAGGTAGCTGAGTTCTTATGAAAATTACTTCAGCTTTTGACTTCCAAATGATGTAGACTTTTCCTCCAGAGAAAACTGGTACTCATAGTGGGAACAATAAGATAGACAAGGAATTTTTTTTTCAGTTTGTATTGGCAGCACAGTTTTCTTTTATGTTGAAAATGTGCTAAATACTACTCAGTCTCCCTGCCTCCCTGAAACACCATCTTCCATTGCCACCCTTCCCTATCACATTCGTTTTTGTCCTCTTTGTCGGCTCCTTGCTTCATTCAGCTTCAAGTCCCATTTTATCTTAGAATGCCTCATAGATTATCATAAGAGAGAAGTGATGTTATTAAATGCTTAAATAAGACAAGCTCCATGAATCTCTTCTGTGGAAACACACTCACTGCAAGTTAAGTTCATAATATAAGTGTTGCTATCATTCATTTCCTGTTAGCTATAACAATTTATATCAGATCTTTATAAGTCAGGGTAACAAGATTTAATTCAATCTAATAAGTATTTGGTGAAGACTGTCTGGAGGGTAATAATTTGCATAGAATCATGTCAGAATGGTAGCTGATAAGTGATTTTTGAGGAGAACCCTACTTTATATTATGCTGAAAGGACTTTTCTTGTTATAGGATTACTTTTGTATAGAGAGGAGAATGTAATCAATATTCTTTTATCACAAATCAGGGTTTTATTGAAATTTGAAACTGCTTATTTCAAAGAACTTCCAGACATCTTTCAATAAACTCTGTGTGTGTGTGTGTTTATTGGAATAAAAAATAGTATAAGAAAGTATTACTTATGAAATGGCTTATTTCATGCTAAAATTCCTTTTTAAATTTTAAAGAAATAAAATAACTAAGTAAAACCCATGCAAATGATTAGTCCAGGTCCTATTTGTAATGTGAACAGTTGGTTCTAAGGATAGAAATTTGATATGATTGGAGACCCATTCTGTTTGTTCTTAATCTGCCATTCTCAGTCATCACTGATCCTTGTGCATATCATGGTGAGGGTGGGAGGTTATTTTCTAATAAAATGGGCCATCACAAAGAGCATACTGGTTCTGAGGAAGTTTGAGAAAGCTCTTGGACAGAATTTCCCTGAGGGAGGAAAAGCAGTGGTTATTAAGGCCTCATGCCTTTTGTGCTTCTTCTTTAAAAAAAAAAAAATAAATATATATATATATATATATATATATATATATATATATATATACACACATTTTAGTTGTAGTTGGACCCAATACCTTCATTTTATTTACTTTTATGTGGTGCTGAGGATCAAACCCAGGGCCTCACATGTGCTAGGTGAGTGCTCTACTGCTGAGACACAACCCCAGCCCCCTTTTGTGCTTCTTCAAAACCAAACTTTACCTGGAGACAAACATCAAAAAATACCACTAAAAAATTGCTTACAATCTTCATTTAAAAGATCCTAATGAAGTGTCCTTATAGTGAGCCTGTGTGGGCAGGTGTCCGTGATAAGCATAACACTCTTAGGAGTCTGACCCTCTGCTGTGGAAATGGCTCTGGATTTTGTTTCAATGTCTTAATAACTACATGACTTTGGTAATGACAATGACAGCAGCAGCAATAGCTATCACTGAATATTCCCATGTACCAGGTTCTATCTGTCATAGGTACTTTACCTTTATTCAACTAATTAATCTTCAGGCCAACTCTGAGAGGTACACAGTAGCACTATCCCCATTTTACAGGTGAAGCATATGAGGAACAACAAGAAGATCAGAAAAATTTGTCTAACTTCACAAAGGCAGTAAACTATACAGTCTCTGAGTATTAGTTACTTTTTCTGCAAAATAGGAATCAGTTTACTTACATTGTAGGGCTATTTGAGATTTCAAGAATTAATAAAGGTAAAATAACCTGTCTACAATAGATACCTATTAAGTAGATATAATTCATTTATATTAAAAAACCTTTCTCCTAACACCCTCCTGCTGTGAACTCTTGGTTCCTCATTTTATTCAGAGATTGCTTATCTACCAAATTCATAAGCCAACTAAGAACCAGAAAAGAAACACAAAGCAATCAAAATAATCTAATCCAGATAAGCTATCAAACAACCAGCTTGCTCATTATCCAAGCAGAGCCCCTGGGAGACTTGCTGAGAGTCTATTTACTCAGAGGAGCCCTGGATCTGAGGAGCTTGGTTACAGGGCTTTGCAGCTCACAGATGATTAGAAATGCAAATTAGAAAGGGAAGAGGCTGCTAGGAGCAAGCACACTGTCAGTGGCAAGTCCTGACGACTGACAGTCTGGCTGCAGTAGGGGAAAATGGAGCGCAGTAACAGCCAGACAGGAGAACTCAAGCTGCAGACCGTCTGGACTCCCCAAGGAAGGCAAAATCCTTAACAAAGACTGCCAGCCCTCTGGGAAGCTTATCCTGGCACCTCCCTACCCATTTGGGCTGGATTTGTATCTTATCAACATCCCATTCATGCCCTGTTTGCAGATCAAGTACAGCCTCTGTTGCCCTGGATGGAAGTAATTTGGGTTCAGCATCCTCATTCTAATTAGACTGTAAGATCCTTAAATGAAAGGGTATCATCATTATCATATCCATCCTTGTATCTCTGAGTCTCTCAATATGGGTTAGTTCAAAAAACGGTTGTTGATTTGATACATTACAAGAGATAGGTAGGAATTTAGATTTGTATTTTCAAAACCAGGAAACTATGCAAAAGATGTTGAGAAACTTTTTATTCAAAACCATTAGAACTTTAAAAGTTTTCATTTAAACAGGTAAGCTTCAATAACCTGGAAAATTAATGTCAGTGTGGAGCCCACCATTACCTGAGGATTATGGTAAAACAGGACCCACAAGAAGACAGGGAACTAGGTCTTAAAGGGAGCCTGAGAAATCTCATGGGCAAGGAGAAAGAGGTATCATAGAAAATACTGAATATGAATATGATCAATGCCAGAACTATACTGATAGCCAGAACTTGTTCTGCCCTTTCTTTCAAAATCAGGTGACATTTTTAAAGGAAATGTGGAAGATTGATTTGAGTTACTTTGGAAGGTGCTGTTATTTGTATCCATTCAAAAGAATAATCATAAGCCTGGATAATAAAGTAAGATAATAATTCATCAGATAAATCATAAAATATTTATGATTCAGGGAAGGGTGATATCACAAAGTATAGAGAAAAAGCTTTTGTCTGACAAAGGATTAGCTCCCAAAAAGACTCAGGATTGGAGAATCCATGAGGCTCATGATAGGGTTGTTTTGCAATCAACTACAAATTAATACTGGAGAGAAAGGCTGGTAAAGAAAAGAGACTGGGAAAGTGGAGGGAAAGGGGGAAGGAAAAAGTGGAGGATCATGAACTGAAATTGATTTCCATGTATAGTTTATCAGAATAAACCCAGCTACTATGTATAACCACAAAACTCTTAACAACAACAACAAAAGTATAGGGTTGTTTGGGATGAGATCAGAGAAACCCAGACTCAAGCAGCCTTAGAATGGGTTCCTCAGTGGATTCTACAGAAAATCAGATGAGAAAAGCTAATTTAAACACCAGTAAAGTGAGGGGACAGTGCATACTGATACCAGCCCTTTATGTCACTAAAGGCTAGAGTCAGATACACCCTCAGAGAAGCAGACTGTTCCAATCTTGTGTGCGACAGGAGCTCAGTGTGGACTAAGCTTCCTACCTATAGAACATTTACCTTCTGCCATAGAATGATTGACCCTAACATAGAACATACTTCCTAGGCTGGGAGCCAATGCCCTCTTGATTTGTTTTGTTTAAAAGGATGGAAGCACTAATGACCTGCTTTAAATTTCAGAAACAATTTGAACCCAAGCTTGAAAGGTCACAGGGTGTCCTGCAAATTGAGCAGAATGAACTGAATTGAAATGTGTTAGAGGTGAGAGTGGGCAAAGCAATGAGGCTTAAGGGCTGCACCTTCCTGGAGAGCCCTGGATCTACCCACAAAGGTTTCTGTGGTTTCTCTCTGAAGACTCCTCCTCTGACAGCCCTGTGACTAGCTGGATAAAAGGTCAATTAAACCTATGACAATTGCTGTGTGAAAGCATGCCCCTTATTTATGTTCTTCCAATTTCCATAATCATGAATTTCATTTTGCTGTTCAGACAGACACCTGGGAATGTAATAGGGAGAATTTAAATAAGCTGCAATCTTCTGGTTCAGCCCATTTTCTTTTCTTTTATAAATTTAGTTTCCACTGCTGTTCATTCACATTTCATATCCTTGACAGATTATATTTAGGTTCCACATTTTATAGTTTGTAACGGCATAAATAAGTTTCACATGCAAATGAAAACCTGTGAAATCTCTCTTCCCCTGGGGTGAAAGAACTCACCTGGCACCTGGAGCAATTTTGCAAATTGTACCAGAAACAAGCATGAAGTTTCACCAGTGAATACAAGTTTATGCACCCTAGAAATTGTACTGCAGATAACATTCTAGAGGTCAATTGTAATGTGGCTTCTTGCTTTTATAAGACAATCTGAAGTAAATCTAAATCAGACAAAATAATCATGTCATCATCCATACTGTCAATTTAGAAGACTTGTTACTAGGCAAAGTGTATATATTGGGTGAAATGAAAATAAGAGAAAACAGGACAAGTCAGAAGTGATTTTGAATAATACTATATTAGTTGGCATGGGCTGCCATAACAAACTACCACAGACTGGGGACCTTCAACAACATACATTTATTTTCTCAGATTTGAAGGATAGAAGTTGGAAAACTGGGTGCCACCATGGCTAGTTTCTGATGAAGCCCTCATTCTGGCTTACAGACAGCCTCTTTCTCAATGTGTGCTCACATGGCAAAGAAACAATTATTTCCCTCTCCCACTCCTTATAAAGCCATCAATCCTGGTGCAAGCCCCACTTTTATGACCTCATTTAACTTTCATTACCTTCTGAAGACCCTATCTCCAGAGTAGTCACTTTGTGGAAGAGAGCTTCAACATGTGAATTTGAGGGGAACACAGTTCAGTTCATGGCAAACACCTTGTGAGCAATCTTCTGAAGTTATTATTCAGCAGCTGTGTCCCCTTAAGTGTAAGAAGTCTGCAGAGTGCATACATTATACTTCAGTGCTCTTATTGGTTTTACAATTTTGAACATGTGCTAGAGAAGTAGGATATTAGCTGAGACCTGCAGTCTGAAAACTAATATTCTCTCATTTGATCAATAACAAGGGTCTTTTAATTTATCTTAATATAAGTAGAATCTTTCTTGTTGTATCAGGGACAAGAAACCCTTGAAACCCTCAAACATCAAGGGTTTCCCCTAAAATGACCTGCTTGTGCATAAGCTAGAGCCACTGCACAGTGGTCCCACAGATGAGAAAAACCTGAATCCATTATGTACTTCATGAAACCAATCTCCTACAAATATAATTCTACCCCAACATTACATTGTCCTACACTGTTGTTTTATTCTCATATAAAATCTGTATGCTATTTAAGAAATTCATTGATTAAGATCTCTATTAGTGAGAACACATTTTCAATTACTTGCATATTTGTCTCCAAGATCATGCCTAAATATATATTTTACTAGAAAAATAATCAGATTCCAAGGTCTTGTCTCTTCCATAGGCTCCATCTCACTCATCATCTGAACACAAAACAATCTTTCCTTATCTGACTTCTGTAGCACTTATATTTTCTGTTTGGGACACAGCCACATCAATGTTTATAGAAGCATAATTCACAATAGCTAAACTGTGGAACCAACCTAAATGCTCTTCAGTAGATGAATGGATTAAAAAAATGTGACATATATATACAATAGAGTATTACTTAGCAATAAAAGAGAATAAAATCATGGCATTTGCAGATAAGTAGATGCAGTTGGAGAAGATAATTCTAAGTGAAGTTAGCCAATCCCCAAAAAACAAATGGTGAATGTTTTCTCGGATATAAGGTGACTGACTCATAGTGTGGTAGGGAGAGGAAGCATGGAAGGAATAGACCAACTCTAGATAGGGCGGGGGGTGGGAGGGGAAGGGAGGGGGAAGGGGTTAGCAATGATGGCAGAATGTGATGGGCATCATTGTCCAAAGTACAGGTATAAAGGCACAAATTGGTGTGAACATACTTTATATACATAGATATGAAAAATTGTGTTCTATATGTGTAATAAGAATTGTGATGCATTCCACTGTCATGTATTTAGAAAATAAAAGCAATTAAATAAATGTAAAATTGGTTTGGCAATTAACTGTTTACTGTGGCCTTTCTTAACCTCAAAGCTCAACTTAGGTACCGTTAATTCTCTATGTGAATATGTGGGTAACTATGTATTTTATTTCAGTGATAACCTAGAAAAATTATATTCATATTCTATATCAGGTGATGAATATCTTAAATCTGAGATTATCTAATGTTTTCATTGTTCATTTCTGTTTGTGATGGTTTGTGCCCAAATAGGTAATACCACTTTAATTGTAAAAACAAGCTAATAATAAAACAGTATTGGCAGATTTAATAAACAATGCTCTTACATTAAGTAAAAGCTAAACAAAAGCAAGGTATTGTATGTGGAAATAAAAATGGCCATTAGATGAGAAAATTCTTGAATAATTCTGTCATCACTCAGCACACATTGAAGAATTATGTTGTCACTCAGCATATAGTCAACAAGCATGTCAAACTCAAAGGAATTTGGGCTATAAAGTCAACACTCTTTTCATCCTTAAAGTGTCAACTTCAGTAAAACAGTATTACTAACCACATTAAATTGATGATTATTAATTTGAGTATGTGGCTTCTTTTGTATTTAATTTATAAATTTGCTTTGGATTTATAACTATGTAAGAGCTATACTATAATCTTAGAGAGTATACCTGGTTTGGGTTTATACATATTTCAATTATGTTATAATATTAACATTTTAAGTAAATATTGGAATTCTAAAGTCTTTTTAAAAGTTATAAAATACAAATATACTGTATTATGATATCCTTTTTATTGTGGCCCTAAGTTATTGTTCCAATCTTTTACTACTTAACTATTTCTATCTGTTATTGTCCTGTTGCCCCAAATAAAATGTGAATGCAGAATATATTTTGAGCTTTCTAGTTATTTGAATCCTCCTTAGCATCTAGCTCAATGGTGAGGACATAAAGAATGCACAATCACATTTGTGGATTTTGGCTTGTTGATCAATCATTCTGGACTTAACTTTCCATCCAGACTATTTTGCTTGTTTGTTTTTAAATCCACTTCCCCAAAAGTTTTTTTTTTTTTTTAACCTATTTAGTTAAATGTTTTTGGTGCTTACCAAGGTTTCAGGGAAGTAATAGCTTACTGTAAAACTAAATATACACTGAGTGACAAGAACTGCTCTGAGCATTTTATATAAAATAGTAGAATGAAACAGATATTATTATTACTGTGTGTATATATGTGACTGCATGATCAATATGATTCTGCAACCTGTACACTAAGAAAAATGAGAAATTATATCCCATCTGATTCAAATGTATGATATGTCAAGGTCATTGTACTGTCATATATAACCAACTAAAACAAAAATAAATAAATAAAATCACCTCACTTCATTATAATAACCATAGGAAATAGATGATATAATAGGTTAATTCTTATTTATGAGAAACAGGGTATAGAATACTTAAGTACCTTCCTCAAGGATCATGCAGCTAGTAAGTGGAGAAAATAGGATTCTAACTATTCTAAGGCATAGCAAACCCATTGTCCATTTTTATACTACCTGCAACTTGAGTTTGCAATAGGAAGGTAGAAGTTACTGCCCTAATGCCTCCTTTTCATCCGAAGTTTCATCAGAAAAGTAAAGAATGGAGAGAGCAAACTTTCACTCCTTAGGGAGGTATGTGGTTGACACATTTATTGAACATCTACCACATAATGTCTATTTTAAAAATGCAAACAACATGGTGCAAGTTATTTAGCCTTCAAATTTCTGAAATGGAAACGTCACTGAAAGGTGAATATTTTGATGTTTATTTGGCTTATTACTCATATTTAATTTTGTCTATGGTTTTGCTTGGAACAGTGGTTGGTGCATAAATAGCATTCAAATAGTTTTTTGAATTAAATCTACTCCTCCATAATGTTTTGAAAAAGTTAACTATTCGACATATTATATTCATCACCTATGTGCAAAAATTCACTATCTTATCATTGTCAATTTTTTTAACTTAAAAAAAAAAATTCACCATTCTCAGATCACATCCGGCTCGATGCCTGATAAAAAGGGGAGTAGCAAAGATGACCAGGTATTTTTATGACCTTAATGATTGATGCAATTAATTTAGGTATCATGGATTACTGGAATGATGACAGATGTGTTGACTAGAGGAGATCAATTCAGTTGCAAATACCAGAGTCTTTGGAAACACATTATTTTACTGTATTATTTTTTTCTGCTCGCTTTGTCGTAGCTGCTAGAGCAGTGGGCAATCTTCTGATAGGATCTTTTTTTTTTTTTTTTTTTTGCCAGGGAGTTTGAAGTACATATACTTCTTTTATGTAACAAATCAACTTTCCTTGACATGATACAGAGATTTGATTTCCCAGGATGCTCTCCTTGTTTCTGCCTCTAATGATAAGATTTGTTCTCTTGTAATTCTGCAGCCTAGTGTGTCATATCACAGTAATGGTCAGTTTTGTCCCAAACTAAACATGAGGGTAACTCCAGGGTATCTTCAGAGAGCTACATGTGTGAGGATATGCACGATGGTCTCTCCTGCATAGTTCCTGAGATTCATCCATTCATATGCCTATTCTTTTAACATACACATATTAAAACTCATTCTGTGACAGGAGTTAGGACCTGAAGATGTAGAAATCATTAGAGGGGGAAAATATACCAGTCTTCTCACAAGGCATTAACACTTTGGAGTAACGTGCAAATAACTATGATGTGGTGAGAGAAGACATTGATTTTATAGGAGATTAGACCCTTTGATGAGTATGTGATACAGCTGAAGTGGGAAATACAAAAGGAAAGGAGCACCACTTAGGGCTGCTTTGACTTCCTGAAGCCTGCTTAGAATGAAACCCAGAATGAGGATATAAATGCCCTGTGTGTGAGCCCATCTTTGGAAAGCACAAAATCTCACCCAGAGAGGGAGTGAGAAGCTGAAAATGCCGGCAGCCAGCATAATTGCTATTTGAAACCTTGTGTTGATGTTCTTTTTTAATGTGTATAAAGTCACATGTATTTTCATCCTAGCATATTATAACGTATATGTTTTAATATCAAAACATGTTACATTACTTAGCTCCTCCTTCCCCTGCCTGTTTTGAAATCTTCAAGTTCAAGTAAATGTATTCTTAGGAGAAAATGCCAAGTTATTGTTGGGACTTTTCATACTCTGGCACGGCCATGAGCACTTCCATTCTGAGCTGAGGGGAAAAATACTGTGAGAAAAAAGAAATAGAGTAACAGACTATTTTGTTCAATAAGAGTGAAGTACAATAAACCATAAATATTTTTGGCTAAGCTAACTAACAAAACCATATAAGATTAAATTAAATTACATAGGCCATGATTTTTGGCAAAAAAATATGAAAGTTTATGAAGCTGTGGGGGAAAGCACTTCTGAAAATGCAAAGGCATTGACTTAACAGCTAGCCTTCATTTGGACAGATAAGAGAGACAATTTGAGAATATTTACATATCAGTTATCATAAAATGTATTTCAGACTTACACTTACTGTATTTTGTCATTATGAAATGAGGTTTTGATCTGTACATTTTTTTTTTCTTATATTGAACACTTTGTGTAGGTGGTTCCAAGTTCTGCTGGCTTATAATCTTGGCATTATGAATGTTTATTACAGAAAATTACACAGAAAATATCTGTTGTAAGAAGAAATGGTTTACTTAAATGGTTAAACCATGTGCCCTAGGATGATGATCTTACTTGCTGACCTTGAGATACTTGACTCAATGACACAGACTTCTCTGGTCTGGTTCTAATAAGCAGAACTGGCACAAAAAGATTGAACTGGCTGTTTCAGGAATAGGAACACAGCTGAAGGCATACCTGCCCATAAAAGCACTTTTACAAGAACAATAAAGTGATTCTCATAGATTAACTTTAAAATACATTGTAAACTCTTATTTTCCTCTAAGTTCAAATGGGACCCAACAAAATTAATTTAGTGCCTGCTACCTGCTCCTCCCCAGCTGCTGTACATGCTGTTGATGCTCTAGCACAGGGTATTGGTCCTCCTTCCTTCCCTGACCTGTCATTACATCAAAACTCACCCCAAAACCCACTTCAAAGTCTCTTAAATTTCTCTGGCCTCTTCCCTCTATTCACCAGTTTTTCACCACCTTTAAGAAACAGCATCAAATAAATGATCGTGGTGACCGCATGCTGCTCAGTGCGGGGAATTCTGTCTGTTTTCACTTCCTGACTTCCTGAGCCTCCACTCTATGTTCTAGAAATCACTGACCTAGATTTAGATGCCAGCTTGGTGACTAACTTAGAAATCCCACAGGATGTTACTATTCAAATCTGTCCCTTCCCTAGCCCTTAACCAGGCTGCAGCCCAGCCTGGTTCACTCCAATCTCTATCCAGCACATCTGTTCAACTCAGAGGTAGATCAGGGACATGTCTCCCAGCTGCCATCACTCCCCCTTCCAACCCACTCCCCACCCTGCTTCCCGGACACTGCAGAATGCTCCCACTCAGAGCAGTCACTGAATCTCTGCTGCCCAGCACATGGCAAAATCTGTAACCTCATTCATCTATGCAAATAAGACCCACTGGACTGGGCTCACACTACCATGTTCCCTACAGTCAGGTCATATTATGTTATTGCACACACTCATTTTATTTCACATTCTGTGGGTGACTGCTATTAAACTGGTGGTGCTACAAAGAGTAATTTTGACACTCTTAGAAAAGTAATACTACTGGGCATGGTGGCACACAACTGTAATCTCAGTGGTTTGGGAGGCTGAGGCAGAAGGATTGCAAATTTGAAGCCAGCCTCAGCAACTTATCAAGGATCTAATCACCTTAGGGAGACCCTGTCTCTAAATAAAAAAATAAAATAAAATAAAAAAGAGCTGGGGATGTGGCTAGTAGTTAAGCATCGTTGGGTTCAAACAACAACAACAATAACAACATAATACTGAGAGGGGGTATAAGGAAGCAAATAATTAAAATACAAAATGCTGCGAGCTAAAAAGGGATAGTTAGTAGATAGCCTCCGTGTACACTGTATCTGCTTGGACACCTTAGGCAACATAGTTTTCCAGAAAGGCTAAATCTGAAGATGAACATGTACTGTGATGAGAATTTACCAATAAGTTTCTTTCTTTTGAAAGATCATTTTTTCTTCCTATAAGAACACTATGGAGCCCTCAGAGCAACTCCCTGAGACTTTCCTGGACATACCCAGGCAAAGTTAAATGTCCTCTTCCCCGTGGCCCACAGCACATTCTCCATTGCCCTATAGTACTGCTCTGGCTGCACTGCCTCATAGTGATTGGGGGAAGGGCATTGGCCTCACCCTTATGCGGGAGCTCCTTCAGGGCATCTCTATGCCCACCCATGCCTGCCACCCAGTACATACTCAATACAGTCTGATGAATAATTAACATTAACAAACAATAATTATGTTAGCTCTAATGTTTGAATGTCCATTTTAAAATAAGGGCAACATCTGTAAGGGACAAAGTATGCTTTATTATTCAAAAAGCATTTCATGATTTAGAAAACAATGCATGAGGAACTTAAAAAAGAATAATTCCCTGTGGAAATGAACAAGGTCTCAGAAATGCTTTCCTATGTTTGGACACCTTTTCTAGCACTCAGATGATTTAAGCAGTGGTTGCAATTGTCCCTAATTTGTAGGTTGGTAGACACTTTATTATTCACAAGCTTCAGCTGCTGGTGGAGGCAATACACATAGCTCACAAGAAGATCCCAAAAGTCCCCAGTCAGGCTAATAAAGCATACCCTCAGGCAGGCCATTGGCTGAACTAATCTTAACCCAGGGCCAATATGGCTGCAGTGTAATTTTTGCACATGGCAAAAGAGACAAAAATATTTGCTGGCTTCTCCCTCTGCTCACCCCTACTCTGTCCCACTTCTTGGATTAACTAACAACAATTACACCAAAAGGTTAGTATCTATTTTGTCATTGGAAAAGGTCATTCTCAATTAAATTGTTGGCAGAGTTCCCTATAGTTTCTGATTTCACATCCCCTAGTAAAATATATGCAGACTGTTTTGGTCACAGGCAAGTGCAGGGTAGCTGAAAACATATGCATATACCTCACCATCACATGTATCTTTAGAATTTCTTCTTAGATATTTTTTGGTGGAGACTGGCAGGCTATTGTTTGTTTTGCTTTTCCATCTGGTATTTGATTAATATATTAATAATTGCTGTAATTTCTTCTCTTTGATATTGATTTATTTTTCCTTGTGTCATGTTTATTTTTCCACTTGGGAACTGAAAAATACTGCAATTTGGAAGCAGCAGTTCATTTTTTCAGCTACTCATGTAGAGAAACACTAGTGCTATTATGCTTTGTAATGGGAGTATGGCTCAAGTTCACCCTGGCTTTTCCATATCCTTGGCATTCTCTTGGATGTTAATGTTCATTACTTGAATATTAACTTTTGTTTATAATCTTTTTGCTCTTAAATACGAGCAACATTGAAAAGCCCAAAGAGAATACTACAAATTAGAGATGAATTAGAAAACACTTGCAAATAAATGTGTGTTGTGTGGGGTGTGTTTTCTCCTTTTCTCACTTTTTGTCTTTCCTATTAATTATCTCTGTTGGTCCCAACGAAAGTCACTGATCTTTACTCTGAAGTCTTAGGGGCATTTTGCTGTTGTGAAACTGGGAATTGAAGGATAACTGAGAGGACAAGAATGCTGAGAGAAAAGTCACTATAACGTCAGGTGAGTGAGCTAGAAATATTCTCATTACTTTCTATGAAAAGCTTATTAAGGGAGAGAGTACAACCACCCACCAGAGAACACAACGAAGATGAGCAGCTCCTATCTTGCTGAAGATAATCACCATGAAATGTGCTTCTTTTTTGCCTCTTGTAGTACCTTTTTAGTGCTGGGCAACTAGTAAGTGCTCAATTAATCTTTATAGGATGGCAGAAATTAGCTTAATATATAATTCAAATGATGTCAAGTCTGTGTGTTTATTCTTCCTTTAAGTTGATTTGTGACATATCTCCCAAACTGTCAAATTGGTGGGTTCACCTCAGATCTGAGCCACTGTCATAGTGGACTTTGAAGTTTATCAATGCTAGTGGATGCATCCCTGGAATGTAGGCTCTACTGACAATAGGTTCTAGTTTCTATTAATCAATCCATCAAAATCTCTAAATAATCACAGTGCTTTCTCTGTGTTGGATAGAAATATGCGTTTGAATCAAGTCCTTCTGCACAACTTCTAAAGGCCGAGGGTGAAATGCTAAAAAAGACTTGGAAACCACTTTGCAGGATTTTTGCACACTACTAAAGGAGCTTGGGTACGTGAACTCCTATAGAATTCAATGAGTTGAAGGAGACATCCACTTCTGAATATCGCAATTATTTCTGTCTTAAAAGATACTTGGACTTGAAGAACATGTTTGAGTCATTTCTCAAAATGACTCTATTGAGTCCTTCATTAAAGTTCATAACATTTTTTTCCCCTATTTTTCAGTATAAGGAAATGGTTACCATGAAGGATAAATTTGTTTTTCCCATGGAGCCAAAAGTCTCTTAGAAACAAATCTCATAAATAAAATGGCTGATAAGACTGGAGAATTGTATTGTAAGACCAAAGTAAAATATGACTATAAAGTAGTGAGGTCATTTTCTTATTCATGAATTGATCTGAAATGATGTAATAATAATAATAATAATAATAGGAACTAACTTTTTGAACAACTTAATCAGAGCCAAATATTTTGCACAGATTATTTCATTTAATTCTCATAATTTATGTCCTATTTAATATATTCCAAATAGTTAATGCACCATTTTTTTTTTCATTTTACAATGGGCATGGAGAGGCTATAATATACCTCAAGTGACAAAAGGAAGTACTGGAATTTGAACCCAGCTGTGATGGATAAACCTGTGCTAAAAAATCACCAAAATGTCTTCTACAAAAAGAGGTCTAGTGATGTTCTGAATTGTTACACCGTACCATCAAGTCATCTTGAAGTATGAATCAGACTGTTCAAATCTGGATACACTGTTTATGGCATCTTGGGTAAAAATATGAAAAATGTTGCCTGAAGAATTAGTCCATATGTGGCTACCTGAGGTCAAGGGTAAAATCTGTAGCTGTGTTAGGAGTGTGCACTTAATAAACAAGTGTGGAAGCTTGATATGTAGTCTTAGAGACATGGACGGAAAAAACTGTTACCTCATTGTATCAAGTAAATCAATATTAAGAATATAGATAAAAAGCCAAGTGCATATTTATCATCCCAGCAATTTGGGAAGCTGAGGCAGGAGGATTGCAAGTTCAAGGCCAGCTTCAGCAACTTCCTGAGAATCTCAGCAGCTTAGTGAGAATTTCAGCAATTTAGTGAGACTCTGTCTCAAAATAAAATAAAAAAGACTGGGGATGTAGCTCAGGGGTAGGGTATCCTGGGTTCAATCCCCAGTACCTAATAATAATAATACAGAAAAGGAAAGGGAAGAAAATAATAGAGCTCGCCAAGCAAAATGTGCTCAGTATCAAGGTTTGAGATTTAATCATATTTTCAATTTTCTCCTACTTTTTATATATTCTGATAGGTTAAAGAAGGAATATAGAAGTTGCTATCCAGAAATTTTGAGTTTTAGCTTTGTTTTTTGTTTTTGTCTTATCATTATCGTAAAGATTGCAGGAACTTTCAAGTTCATTGTCAACAATCTGTTGTGATCACTTGTAGATACCCATCTTTAAAAGAATCAAACAGGATGACTGATGTAAAGTTAATAAAAACATACAAAACAAATCAACAAAGCTCAACAGAGTTTGGAATATAGATAAGGCAAATGTTAAGTTGCTTCTCACTTTCCTGAAATGAAATAAACACAACATGTAATTGCTGAAATGCAATGTGTGTGTGTGTGTGTGTGTGTGGGGAGAGAGAGAGAGAGAGAGAGAGAGAGAGAGAGAGAGAGAGAGAAAGAAAGATATCAATACCCATATGACTTACATTGCTTGTTTCTATCCTATTACAAGGAATTCTCCTTGAAATATAGATTGACCATCTACAGTTGAATGTTTAAAGGATGATCAATAAGTTCATAGTGGACTTAGGTGCTTTTTAAAGGTATTTTAAAATTAACACATTTTTTTTACTGGCAGAGAAACTAGTACTGGAACAAATAATCATGTATTGCAGATTCTCTGAAGAAAGAAAGCTTAAAAGGAGAAAAAGGGCACTTAGTTATTAAATGTGTAATTCCAGGCACATCATACAAACAAACAAAATCTTAGGGCGTCAAAATACTCCTGTTTTTTTTGACCCTTTCAGGCTAAGAAATTTTAATTTCAACAGGCTCTGGATACTATTTTGCATGTTCTTGCAACTCATTACAGAGTATCATCTTTCCATATGAACAGAACCATTTATTTTTAAAGTGAAACCCCTAGAAAACTGTATTTACTGAAAGGTGTAAAACAGGAACAAAAGCAGCCCAGGATTTATTAAAACAATCCATAACCTTAAATCATAAGCCCTGATTCTAATCATACAGTTCTCGCATGCCAATTGGTAGTGGATTTAATTTAATATTTGTAGATAGCGAAAAAAATCTGTTACTCAGCTCACATAACTCCATGTATAACACTTCATTTTTTTTCCTCCTGCATTGATTGTTTTTGACAAAATTGTACAACTGTGTCACTGTAGAGATTTCAGATTGTTTTAATTCTTGCTAGCCTGTCAAATATGTAAATGCTTTTGATAAAAATTTAAAAGAGAAAAAGTAAGTAATAAAACAGTATGTCCAGTATGCCTATATATTACACATGTTCCTAGCAAAAGATATAGAAATATTAAACTTTATGTAAATTGCAGTTAATTTTATTGGGTAGCATTATAGGAGACATTTGCTTTGTTGTTTTTGGTTTTAAAATTATTTTTGTAAGTTTCCTACAAAAACAAATGCTACTTTTGCAAACAAGAAAAAAGAAAGCCAAGCACTAAATTTGGTACCAAGTATAAAGGCCCAAATTAAACATGTTCAAAGAATCTCTTAACTTCTCATGTTGGGACTTTTCCTTATTTATATTCTTATGGGGATGCTATGGTTTTCAATAAATATTAGCCAGTTTTGTGTTTTTGATTTTAGGTTGTTAATAATAAGATGGGAAAACCTTTTTAAAGATGGAGTTAATCACAACAAACTTTAAGTATAATGAAGAGCTGAAAGATGAGGATAACATGTGCCTCCAAAAGTATATTTCATTTACCCCCATCAGAGACCAGGTAACACCAGGCCCTCCCATAAAGTTGAACTATGTCTCTCTATCAAGTGAATCCTCAATTCTTCCTGTAACCACTGACTTCAAAGTTTGTGAAGAATCAAAATTATTTACTTCACACATAGATTCATGAAGGAACTCTAGGGTCAATGGGGCCAGATCAAAGTTTTACTTAAGGAAGAATGCTCCGAGAGTCATGATTAAAAATCTCTTTCCTTTGGGGTAAGAAATAAAGTGTCTTTCTGGGGCAGACAAATGGTGAAATTTCACTGGGAAACAGAGAAAGAAATGAGACCACGAAGAACACAATCAAGAAGGAACCAAATCTTGTAAGAAAAAATGGAGTTCCCCAGTGGAATGGCCAGAAGCAGGTAACAGGATATAGGAACTAAACTCAGGGACAGACAATCCTAGAGATGACTTAGAGTTAAGATTGGCTATAGAGATTATGGATTTCAATGTGAAATGAAAATGCAGAGTTGCTTGTCAAAAATTATTTCAAATTTCATAATGGCAGCAGTGAAAATATTAAGTCAAGCACAAGGCCCTGTGAGGATGGTTTATCACCAGAAAGGGAAGGAGGTTTTTAGATTTATCATCCTTAGGGGCTTTTGCTTGCTCACTATCTTATACAGGAATAATGTGGAGACATGGGATGTGGTAAAATGACAAGAACAAGGAAGAAAGAGATTTAAAAATGGAAAGCACAGTCACAGGAAATGCTCAACTCTAGGATGCATTTTTCAGAGAGAATTCAAGCAGGTATTTAGGCTTGAGGACCTAAGATCCCTTTCAATTCATCCTAGAACTTAGAACTTAGAATTTATGGAACCTATAGTCTGAAGAATCCTTTGAAATGATAGTTACCCCACTTGGAAACTATCATTTCAAAGGATTCTTCAGACTATTGGTTCCATAAGTTCTAAGTATTCCATATTTTGCTAATTGCAATAGTTTTCATTCTCTAGTTATTATCCTAGTTCTACTTGTCATCCAGTTCTATTTCAGAACCATTGATGCTGTATCACTGAGTTTCCTGATGACCTGCTTAGCCCTACAGTTATTGCCTAGCAGCAGATTTTTAAGCAACAGTGCCAGAGAACATTTGGAACTTCTTTTCATCTGTGCACACAGAATTAGGAATACTACCTTAATGTTGTTCTCTTGAACTCAACTGAGTTCAAGTGTCCTTTCTCTTTCTTCCTTTATGCAAGCATTCACACAATGCAGAGAGCTCTTTAATGTTTATCTACTCATGTCTGATGGTATACATTATGCCCATTCCTCATTTCTCCCTGAGTCCACATTCTTTGCCATGTGACATTTTCTTAGAGATGTAGTATGATTCTTCAGTTCATTAACCATGGGATTCACTATATGGTTTTATTTAGCTCATGGAACAAGGGTGGAAACGACAGTTTGTCAGTTCTAAGCCTAGACAGCATGAGACACTGTGCATTTCAACTTGTTCATTTTTTACTTCTTTTAGTGCCATGAGCATCACACAGCCTGATTAACCCATTGATTGAGGAAGTTGGGTTTAAAGACTTGTGGAACAGATCTAGGTCCAATCTGTGATTTGCAAACAAGTCCAACCAAGCTAAGTGATAATTTATAGATAGCCAGTCTATAAATGTGAGAGCAAGAATAAAGATTATTTTAGCCTACTGGGTTTGTTATGCAGCATTATTGTAATAAAACTTAACTTCCTAGCACTTCCATGCCTTTCAGTAGTGATGGTAACTGTTGAAATAATTTATCAGTTGTGAAGAATGGTATGATTAAGATCAAGTTTTGGGGTAAACAGACCTGGATGGGAATCCTAGAACTGTTATACCAATCCACTTTACCTTTTAACTTCCAGAGCCTTCTTTTATTGAATGAAGATAATAAAATGTCCTATGTTTTAGAACTATTACAGATATTGATGAGGTAATGCACTTGAAGTTCCTAGCACAATAATTTTCAACTGTTATTGGTTGGCTTTGAGTTAACACAGAAGAGCCAAGCAAGAATGTCCTAAGGAGTATGGATAATTGAAATAGGAATCATTTCATGAGGATAAAACGATACTTGTTGTCAAAGAAAATACAATAAAAACAAATCAATAATAAAAAATAACATGATGTGAGAGGAATTAAAGAAGAAAACACTGCAGTACTTTTTGGAACCAATACTATTGCATGGTTTTTACAGCAATAAGTAAATCTTCTTACACAAAGTTCACCTGAAATGGGAGATGACAGGCAAACTTGTTCTAGAATCCATTATTATTTATCATGACACAATAAGTAAAATAAGCAGATGGCCAATTATTTCTGCAACTTTAATAAATGAAGTATTTTGGGGGGGATGAGATCAGTTGAGATCAGCTGTCCTGCTTATATACTGATGGGAAAGGCATATGAAAACTTTGATGTGATTAGAGGTCAGCTGTAACCAACATCCACAATCTGTTCCTAGTTCATATAAATATTGTAATTTTTCCTTTGCAATAGTGTCTGTTTACTGATTTAACAGGGGCACCTGTGCTTGCATACAGGTTCAATTCTGTTCTGTCAATTATTTTTTTCCTAATTAATTTTTGACAGTTAAATGAGATAATGCATGTGAAAAACATTCTGCAAAGTATAAACAGACATACCTGTTGGCTGATTTAATTTAAATTGAATTCTGCAAGGAATTAAGAATGCTTATCTGTTCCATTATGGCAAATTGTAAGATGTCAAACCTGGGGTTAGAACTTGATGACACAATCAAGGAAAATAAGCAGTTGGCTGGAGACTAGAAGCAGGGGAATAACCTTTTCTTCCGAAACCATTTGCTGAGGAGATTGCAATGGGAAAAGAGGAGTAAGCAAAACAAGAAAAAGTACACTTTGCAAATATTTTTCTCTCTCAAGTACATTTCTGCCTGAAAGAGTGACCAATTGCAACTTTATTTTTGTTGAATGAAAAGAAAATATAACTTGCCACTTGTATAGCAAATAGTTTGTACTGTTTTTGAAGTTTCAGTTTTTTTTTTTTTTTTTGGCAGAGTTCCAAGTATTAAAATCATCTTTCGGTTTTAGTTACCACAAATTACCTAATCTCAGGACATCACCTCTCCTCATTTTCTTTAGCCGTTCATCAGCACTTTTCATGATCTATCGTACTGAGGAACCTCAGAGATATGACACAGGGAAAATCTAAATTTTTTCCCCATCTTGTGGTACTCTTATAAGATGGGGAAGAGCACAAGTGGGGCAGAGAACATGGGCACTGGCTTCCATATTTTCTTGGCTCTCTGATCATGGAGAATTATGGTTCCTGATCGACTAATGATGGAATAACAGTAGCACCTACTTCACACTATGTTGTCAGCATTAAAAAAGAAAATTTATGAAAAGAATTTTACTTGACATTTAGCCACTTAGTGGTAAGGAAGACAGATAGCGGGGTGTCTGGGAGGAAGTGAGAGGTGGGGAGAGATGGAAGAAAATGTGAGCTGAAACAAAGAAGGGAAAAACACCCTGTTAATTTAAACTAGTTCAAATTTTACAAAGATTAAATGTCAGATAGGGGTCCAAGTTCTTTAGAAATTATTAAATAAGTAAATAATAAAAAAATGAAATTAATGGCATGGAGAAGATCATAGGGAGAATGATTAAGCCAAAGAGGGGAAAATACTGCATTTAAGAACCTTAGAGGAATTTGCTATTATAGAACTAATATGTTCATATATACTAGTCTTTTCTATTTGATAATGTAACCTAAGATCTCCATGGAGCAAAAAAGCCAGGTTAATTTCACTGCATATATTTAAAACTACCTTTAAAAAAATTTTAGTGACCATTTTTTACCAGATCTCAGATTTTAATGAGAATTTGTTGTAAATATGCCATCTTGTATAACTGTGCTGTGGAAAACACATTTTTGAACCCTTCTTTCACCAAAAAAAACTTGGCACAAATGCCCAAAAATCTTTTTCAAATAATACTGCCAGTGACCACATTGTGTCTATACAAACCCCTATGAAGTAATTTTGTCAGACTGGGTCTTATATCATATCTATGATATTTTCGAATATATCAAGGACCATGGATATTAGTAGGGCAAACAAAGCATGTTAACTCCACTCCACTCACTATAAGAAAATGGGCACCTATTCTTGGTGTCAGATTAATCCCATTCCATGCCAGAAAAACATCATCACTTTTGGCGTGGCCTTCTCTTTCATCTTCTGCCATGTCGGCAAAGCCTTAGGAATCATGGAGAGCTGCCACACTGAAATGTGTTCATTAGCCTGCGACTCAGGGAGAGTTCTCTGAATCGGTGTCTGTGTTTTGCTGCTGCGCATATTCCTGACAATAGAAACGAATAGTGAAATTGGGCCCAGACAGACAGATTCCATTTGCTTGTGCAAGGGCTGAAGGTTACAGGCAGTAACCACCACTGTGCTGAGCATCTTCTGGTTTTTCATTGAGACAGGAGACAAAAGGTCAGAAATGTCATCATTTCTTAGCTCCTCGGGCCTTCAGACATAATTGTCATAGTACTCGTATTTGGGAAATCTCTTTACTCCCACTGTGAAAATAGGTCCCTTTTTTTCTGCCAGAAATATTTGTTCAGGGCTTTCCAAAGTAAAGGTGAGGATTACAAAGGTTCTTTCATATGGACTTTTTATCCTTTAGACAGTTTCTTTGAACTAGAGGATAAATTTGAAACAGGATAAAGAAGGAGGTGGATAAAATAGAAACAGGAAAGATATCTGGGATTAGGGAGCCAAATAACCAGTGCTCAAATATAATTTTAAACTCCTTGATCTTAGATGTTGGATGTAAAATGATGTTATTTGGCTCTGGTTCTTCCTCTTCTTCATGGAGCTCTCCTTTGTAGTACATAATTTTTGTCTGGATTATTTCATGGGAGAAAAATCTCTGTATAGCTCAGTTAGAGATAGAATATGTGGTCACAGAGTTGGGAGAGAAAGAGAAACAAAGCCCAAGGGACACACCTTTGAGTATTCTGGCTTCATATGTGACTTCACATCACACATTTTATATGATTTGCAGTTATCACTCCATTTACATGGAAATGAAGTTTCTCAGGAGATTTGTAGGTAACCTTTAATCATTTTATGTATCTAGATATTATAAACTGTTCTCAGAATTAAACACAGTATAACAAAGCCAAGACAATTACCTGCAGCTCAACTTTACAAAAGACTTAGGGAAAGTTATTTCTAGAACAATATCTTGCATTTCAGCAAGCTTGACCAATGAGACTCCTGCTATATTGTCAAAATGGTGACCAAAGTGGGGGTGACTTCCATTGTCAGAGACTTGAACACTGGGTGAGATGTGAGCACTGTGTGAGTTTTCATTTGAAAACTCAAGAACTTCCATGGGTATGTTTACTGGTATGTGAACCAGAAAATTTAAAGCAATAATTAAAAACATGGAATATATCTTGCTCTAATTCACATCCTAGTACCTCTTCTTCCCCTTCCCTCTCCCAACTTTCTGCTCCCTTACCTCTATTGATCTTTCTGCCATTTACCCATAGTCATCTCTTTAAAAATTTGAACAAGATATGATGGAATAGAACAAGATGGAATCATGCTTTTATAATTATGTCAAAATGGATACTACTATCATATATAACTAAAAAGAACCAATGAAAAAGGGGGGTTGGGGAGGTAACTCAGTGGTAGAGTAACCCTGGGTCCATGCTCACTAAAAATAAAAGAAAAAAATCTTAAAAAAAAATACTCTTTAAGGTCAGGACAATCCGGGAGTCACCTACAAGAATGCCTGGCACAAGTATTTGTGAAGAAATTGAAAACTAGATTTCATAATGATATCATAAAAAGAATGTTAATCTAAATGTTAGGAGGCAAAATATAATCCAAAATATTTAACGTCATGAAACACTTTCTCTAGAAGAGTCTTTATAATGTTTATTTATAAAATGGACAAAATACTAACTATTCTAAAGTGTGCCATGGAAGTTCAATGAGAAAATAAAAATAAGGTACATGTTATGGTTTGGATGTGATATGTTCCCCAAAAGCTCATGTGTGAGACAATGCAAGAAGGTTCAGAGGAGAAATGATTGGGTTATGAAAGCCTTAACCCAATCAGCCAATTTGATCCCCTGACAGTAGATAGGGTATGGCTGGAGGAAGTGGGTCATTGGAGGGAATACCTTTGGGGTATATACTTTGTATCTGGTGAGTGGAGTCTCTGATGCCTGATCACCATGTGAGCCACCTCCCTCTGCCACACTCTTCCACCATGATATTTTGCCTTACTTCAAGCCCTGAGGAATGGAGCCGGCCTTTTAAGGACTGAGACCTCTGGAACTATGAGCCCTCAAATACACTTTTCCTCTTCCAAAATTGTTCTTGTCAGTTCTTAAAGTGACAGCAGTGGGAAAAAAACTGACTAAAACAATACAGATGCACTCAATGAATGTGTGGTAAACATCCTATGAATATTGTCTATTATTTTTTTTTCTAAAATTTTAATTATAAAAGGTAGTGACTAGTGCCGTGCTATGAATACAATAAATATTAAATTATTCCTTTGAGGGAATAAAAGGGGACAATAATAACAACAACAAAATAAAGTAATAGCTAAGAGGCTAGATTAAATTACATTCTGTATATTATTAAACATTTTTCTGTATACTGTTAAACATTTAAAAATTGGGTGACTTCACACAATTTTGGCCACATTTGGCCAGAATAGCATATGAGTTTATGACCTCTGATGCTCCATAAATAGACTAAAAATTAACTTTTTATTTTACAGGTCATGTGAATTATTTCCTCATTTCTTCTCTGGACTTAACAGCCGTATATTGTTAGAGCATATACATTCACACAGACACAAACACATAACGAATTTGAAAGAGCACTGAAATGAAAACTAAAGGATGGATCTGTTCTACCATCCTGGCTGTCAGTAAGCCAAATATACGATTTAGATAATTTTTGGTGCTCTTTCTAGGCCTAAGAGGGTCATTTATAAAATGAGCCTCTACAGCATCCTAGCTTCTCTCAGAGTCTAATATTCTGTTTTGTCTTTTTCTTACTGAGAGGAAAACTTATTTTGGCACTTCAGTGATCTAATTTGATTATCTGCATTACTAAAATTCATGGGATCATCAAACTAAACTGAAAATAAAATTAGGGTCTAGGCTTCTCATTCCATAGACACAAAAAAACTGGAGAGATCATGAAAATAAATAAATAAAAAAGACGTGATAAGTGAAAACAGAGGTATGTTTAAAATGCTGTTTTCAAACAAAGAAGCAAACATTCTAGATTTTATTTTAAAAGCATGTAGTTTCTTCAACCTGCTGTTTTCCCCTAGGAGTCGCATGGCTGGGGTGAGATTTAAAAGTGACCCCACATAGATCATTAACTCATTTATCCAATTGGGAGTCTTAGAGTAGATTAGCATTCCCCCAACTTTCATTGCAGTAAGCCTTATATTACATGGGTTTGTATCTTTCTTCCCTTGAAAGTGGTAGTAAATCTTTAAGAGCAGGCATCACCCATCTTTTTACTTTTTATCCCTTCTTATCTCTTTAACTTTTTATCCCTATTTATAGCAGAGTGATTTGCATGAACTGAGTACTCTGAGAAGGTTTGATAAATCCAAAGATAAATGTCTAGATCTATAAACCATAAGTATATTTTACAAT
Organism: Marmota flaviventris; assembly: GCF_047511675.1. NCBI lineage: Eukaryota > Metazoa > Chordata > Mammalia > Rodentia > Sciuridae > Marmota > Marmota flaviventris. Next base: position 45,396,324 of record NC_092498.1, read on the forward strand.
CGAGCCAAATAATTAAGAACATGATTCCATAAATAGGCCTGAAACCAAAAACACATGCTTTGTCTTGAGTGATACATTTTATTTTGCAGCAAAGCAATTCACCTCAGTAAATCTGTATTATGTATCAGCAATATGCAAAATATATACCAAATGCTATAGGACAAAATTTCTTAAAACTGTGTGATCATCAGCACCACCTGAAGAGATTTTAAAAATAAAGATTCTGAAGTTGTATTCTCTATAAATTCTGATATATCTGTGCTTGGGGGCCCTATATATGTTTTAAGTTCATGAACTGATTCTGCTTACTTCTCAGATTTAAAAAAAAATGTTACTTAAGAAATTTATAGGTGAAGAATAGAACTCCTAATTGCATACTTCACTTTGAGTTATTTGATCTAAATTTCAGGATCTTAGCTACTCTTTTTCAAAAGAGGATAAATAAGTTGGTAATTCTAAAACCAACCACAAATCTGTTAGTGTCTATGAAGTTTGGAAACAGGAAAAAGTTTAAAATTAAATTACATAAAAGTTTAAATATTGTCTATAATTTAAATCTAGATAAATTACCATTATCCTCATTAGAATAATTCAGGAATATTAGTAGTAGTAATTGAAGAAGCCTGTACTTTGTCTCTTGACAAAAATACTTGATTACTATGGTAATCACTGAGATGGGACAAGATGTCACCTTTGAGGCAGAAAATAGAACCAAGCATCAATTGGGGGAGAAGAGTTCTAACTACCCACAAGTGAATGATACCTTAGCTATATTTGTTTAAACTCAGGTCATTTAGTTAAGACATCTAAATTAAGCAATTTCAAACACTTGACATAGTAACAGTCACATTAACTTTTTACCCTCTTGTGTATTTCTAATCATGGGTAGTGGAGCTACCATCTCCCAAGTTTCCTAAATCAGAGACCTAGGAGTCATCTCAGAGCTTCCCTGACCCTTGGCTTCACCCACAACACTACTGTACACATATCCAACCATCAAGTCCTGTTGACTCTAATTCCTAATACCCAAGCCCCCTCTTTCTGTGCCACTGACTTGGCTAGGGCCAATGGTTTTCAAACTTAGCTACATGCTAGAATTACTTGGCAGGGCAAAGGGGTTAAAATTTGACATTAACTAACTTAAACATTTTTATTAAATCATCTGGTCAAGAGAATGAAAACAGTTTCTTCAAGAAAAACAAACAAAAAAGGAATGAAAGCTGATGTAATACTTTATAATAATTATAATCATGACGACTTTCATTTAATGAGAACTTACTATATCAAACACTTTACATATATTATGCAAACATTTATCATAGAAGCAACACAAAGCAGGTGTTACTATTGTTCTCATAGGAAAAAAATTAGTTTCAGAGAGGTTAAGCAATATACTCACCATCATACAGCTATCAAAAGTGGAGATAAAATGTAATACTTTCACTCTTTTTCAGGACTCTTGTCCTCCAAAACAAAGAACATAATTTGTACCACAAGAGATATGAACTGTGGTCTTTATAGCACAATATTCTCTATCAAAGGATATCAGAAACTTTTTGTAGAAAAAGACAATGCTTCTCTGCGTTTCATTACATTGCCCTTAAAAGTTAGCAATATATGATCTTGTCAGCCCTTTAATTTACTTTCCATTTCTTTGAATTTGCTGATGATTCTAAACTATGCAGTCATGTCATAAACACTGTAGTGTACCAACTGAGTACCAGGCACTATACTTATTTCTGGACATATAAAGGTATAAAGCTGTCTCTACTAAAGCAGCTCATAATCTAGTGATAGAGAAGTAAATAATCTCAGTATAATAAAATGGAGTTTGGCAATAGAAAGAGGTGCATTGCAAACATAAGGATAGACAGGGCATCCTTCACAGAAGCAATGCTTTGAACTAGTGAGCAGAATTGGCCAGGAAGCTGGGAGAATGGCACTAAGGGAACCATACCTATATAGTGCAGTCAAAATGTCTTGATGGTGGGAACAGGCAATAACTTTGTTGGGTTGAACTTCAAGGGGCAATGACAGGGGAGGGAAAGTGAAACTAGAAAAGTCAGCAGCAACCTGTGGCTTACACATTATTACTACAGCACTTTGTGTCTTGTCCTATACCAAAAACTTTAAATTCATTATTTCAGGAGGAAATTTATAGTTGAAGAAGTTGTAGCACAAATAGATGAAATAGTTTTTTCTAGATATATACCTTGGATAGAGGAATAATTTGAGTGAAGACTTGGATTTGTCTCTAGTAGGTATGAATTTCTTTTCTATATCTCAAATACAGTAAATATTTGTAAATTATTCCCTTACATGCAGTTAGAAGCTATTTAAAAATTTCAAACTACCAGGTAATATGAGCAGATTTGCATTTTGAAAGGATTTCTCTGGCAGTATCATAAAACTGAAGTGATACAGGACAAGGAGACCAATTAGGAAGTCATAAAGGTATAGGTAAGAAAAAAAAGTGAGTAGGTCAGTGGTTCTCAGGTGATTGTTCATGGGAATCATGTGGGAAATGTTTAAAACCATATACTGCTTGGTTTGAATCCATCCCATTGATTCTTGATTTTAATTCTTGTGCCATAGGAGTCTTATTAAGAAAGTCAGAGTCTAATCTGACATGATGGAGACTTGGGCCTACTTTGTCTCCTATTAGACGCAGAGTCTCTGGTTTAATTCCTAGGTCCTTGATCCACTTTGAGTTGAGTTTTGTGCATGGTGAGAGATAGGGGTTTAATTTCATTTTGTTGCATACGGATTTCCAGTTTTCACAGCACCATTTGTTGAAGAGGCTATCTTTTCACCAATGTTTGTTTTTGGTACCTTTGTCTAATATAAGATAACTGTAATTATGTGGGTTAGTCTCTGTGTCCTCTATTCTGTACCATTGGTCTACAAGTCTATTTTGATGCCAATACCATGTTGTTTTTGTTACTATTGCTCTGTGGTATGGCTTAAGGTCTGGTATAGTGATGCCACCTGCTTCACTCTTCTTGCTTTAGTTATTCTGGGTCTCTTATTTTTCCAGATGTATTTCATGACAGCCTTTTCTATTTCTTTGAGGATTGTCAATGGGATTTTGATTGGAAATGCATTAAATCTGTATAGTGCTTTTGGTAGTATGGTAATTTTGACAATATTGATTCTGTCTATCTAAGAACAAGGGAGATCTTTCCATCTTCTAAGACCTTCTTTAATTCTTTTGTTAGTGTTCTTTAGTTTTCATTGTAGAGGTCTTTCACCTCTTTTGTTAGGTTGATTCCCAATTTTTTTTTGAGGCTATAGTAAATGTAGTAGTTTTCCTTGCTTCTCTTTCAGAGGATTTGTCACTGATATACAGAAATGCCTTTGATTTTGGGGTGTTGATTTTGTATCCTGCTACTTTGCTGAATTCGTTTACTAGTTCTACAAGTTTTCTGGTGTTTCTCAGAAAAAGAAACAATCAGTGAGGTGAATAGAGAGTTTACATCTTGGGAGCAAATTTTTACTACTTACACATCAGATAGAGCACTAATCTCTAGGGTATATAGAGAATTAAAAAAAGCTAAACATCAAAAAACTTAAACATCCCAATAAATAAATGGGTCAAGGAACTTAACAGAAGATGATATACAATCAATCAACAAATATATGAAAAAATGTTCAACATCTCTAGCAATTAGAGAAATGCAAATCAAAACAACTCTAAGCTTTCATCTCACTCCAGTCAGAATGGCAGCTATTAAGAATATAATCAACAATAAATGTTGGAAAGGATGTGGGGAAAAAGGTACACTCATACATTGCTGGTGGGACTGCAAATTGGTGCAGCCAATATGGAAAGCAGTTTGGAGATTACTTGGATAACTTGGAATTGAACCATCATTTAACCCAGCTATCTCACTCCTCAGTCTATACCCAAAGAACTTAAAAACAACATATTACAGGGGCACAGCCATGTCAATGTTTGTAGCAGCACAATTCACAATAGCTAAGTTAGAACCAACTAAGATGCCCTTCAGTAGATGAATGGATAAAGAAAATGTGGTATGTATACACAATGGAATTTACTCAGCATTAAAAGAGAATAAAATCATGGCATTTGCAGGTAAATGGATGGAGTTGGAGAATATAATGCTAAGTGGAGTTTGTCAATCCCAAAAAACAAATGCTGAACATTTTCTCTGATATAAGGAGGCTGATTCATAGTGGGGTTGGGAGGGGGATCACAGGAGAATTAGAAAAACTCTAGATAGTGGAAAGGGGTGTGAGGGGAAGTTAGGGGAAATGGGGATAGAAAAGATGGTGGAATGAGATGGACATAATTATCCTAAATACATGTATGAAGACATGAATGGTGTGAATACACTTAATACACAACCAGAGATATGAGAAGTTGTGATCTAAATGTGTAATATGAATTGCAATGCATTATGCTGTCATATATAACAAATTAGAATTTAAAAAAAAACCCATATACTGCTTGGGTGTCATATTCAGAGATTCTGTTATAATTGGCCTGCATACTGGAATTTTTAAAGCCCTCCAAGTGATTCTAGCATTCAGCCAAGTGAAGAGGTATCTAGGGTCTCTCATTTTATTTGTTCTTAAATGTATGAAGTTTTCTTAATACTTGGATTATGATAATATGAAGCCTTTGTTAAGAACCATTGTTTGGGCTGGGGTTGTGGCTCTGTGGTAGAGCACTCGCCTATCATGTGTGAGACCCTGGGTTTGATACTCAGCACCACATAAAAATAAATAAATAAAATAAATATATTGTGCCCAACTATAACTAAAAATATAAATATTTATTTTTAAAAAGAATGATTGCTTTAATATTTTCATGAACTTCTCAACAAATAGGTGACATTCAAGTTAGCAAGTAGATTTTTCTGGGTGTTTAGATTGACCAGGGGGGCCTTCTTTTTATGAGAGAGTTAGCAAAAACTATGGCACATGTTGACACTTTTGCAAGCAATGCATTCTTAGTAGCCAAAGTTTATGAATAAATGTCCATTTATCAGTGCCAGATGCTATGTGGCAATGTAGAGGTTTTTAAAATTTTTTTGGTTGTTGTTGTTTTTAGTTTTTAGACAGCAATTAACTGCCTGTATTCTACTTCATGGTAACTTTCAGAACTATTCAAGATAACAGACTTATGCCAAGGAATAGAATGGGAGGAATTTAATGTCGACACTAATCTAAGTGTTGGACGAGTGGAAAGGGAAAATGAGGCTGGATAGGCAACTCAGGGATTGTACAGAAAGAAGCTATGTACCACCTGTAGCACCAGAGGGAAAATGTAGGGAACATTTTTACTAGCACAGAAGATCTTGGGCTGCATGTGGGAGCTGGGACCTTGGATGCAGCAGCTGCCTAATAGGAGCAGGAACTATAGAGATGCAACCACTTCTGGAGATGCTTTCTAAAGCTGAAAGAAGGTTAAGAAATACTGGCTTCTCCATTTCTTCTCCAACCTCTCCAATTGAACCTAACAGGAAACCAGCTAGTATGGGACCATGGAATCCACAGTCCATATGTTTTAGCACTATGCAATATACTGCAGAGCTGGAAGACCAGGATTGATATGAAAGCAAATGTCAAATGACTTGGATTAGGATGCTGAGACAAATTTGTCCTAGATTCTGGATGTACATATATTCCATATCAGCTGTTAAGTATAAGTGGCATAAAACACATATAATTGGAAAATTCTGAGAGTTTTCATGTACATAAGAACAATTATTCTAGAAACACATATTAGTAATTGTTCTGACATCAGCTTCTCAGCTGAGAAGTTCACATTTGCAGAATATATTCCAATATAAATATGTAAAAATCTTTTTGACATGCATTAAAAATATATTAACCCAGAAACACAAAGGAATAGATACACAAGGGAGAGATCTTCAGATAGGAGTGGTCTCAGTGTACAGAAGTTCACTGATACTGAGCAGTTAGTGTAATAGCTGCAATGAGAATGCTATTTTCAGATAAATAGCAAGTCTTATCTCCACAAGCCAATTTACAGAAGTAGAATTTAGAAGAATATATTTTTCTCCCCACAAAAACTACATGTACTGAAAAATTGACAGGAATGGAGTTGTCTAAATTTGTGCAAGCTTGACACTGACTTGGCCAAATGGCCTTCAATTCTAAGACTAACCTTCTCCCTATTGAGGATCATACTGTGTTGTTTAGAGAGGCATTGCTTATTCCGGCTGGACACTGTGGTGCACACCTGTAATCCCAGTGACTTAGGAGGCTGAAACAGGAGGATCACGACTTCAAAGCCAGCCTCAGCAAAAAGCGAGGTACTAAGCAACTCAGTGAGGCCCTGTCCCTAAAAAATATAAAAAATATGGCTAGGGATTTGGCTCAGTGGTCGAATGCTCTTGAGTTCAATTCCTAGTACCACACACACACGCAAAAAGGTATTGCATATTCTAAAATAATATCCTCCATTAAGACAGATGGGTTAGGTTTCAGATGAACTATCTGCCTGGAACATTGGTATGAGGCACACTTGATGAATTTGGACTAGTCCATTGACACAGATTCAGTACTTCTATCGTTAAGGTAGCATTTGTCTGGGTGAAGTGAAAAAATAGATTATTTCTCTGTCTTCCCTTGAACTGTAAAAATTGGAATAAGATCACTCTCTAAGGATTCCTATTTAGTCTCAGGTGTCTATTAATGAGTCCATTCAGCCTGAAATGACTGTTTCCCTGTATTAAAACAATTATTTTAAAGTTTTTGTTTGTGTGTTGTGCTTTTTGATTTCATGATGAGATTTCTCCTGAACATAGTGGCTTCCCTCCCTGGAAGTATACCTGTGTAAGGAGGCTTGGGAAGCCCACACAGTGAGCACCAGAATGGAAGTTTCAGATTGCAGTGTTTAGTTCTGAAAATACATAGCATAGAAAATCCTATAAAAACTCAATATGAGACAACTGGTGATCATGACCATCATGACATTTGGAAATCAGGGTTCTTCATGTTGGAACAAAACTTCTTGATTGGGAGCAACTTATCATGGAGGACCAGGTAATAAAGGACATATTAATAATATAGGATAATGCAGGTGAGTACAGGGAAGACATTACAAATCCTACCATTATGATGAATATAGCCTTTTCTCAGTTCATTCCCTAAGAGGCCTAAGCCTCTGAATAGTTCTTGAAGAATGCATTTTCTGCTTTTTGTTTATTTTTTTAAAGCAGAATCTAAAAAGATATCACGCTCTTTCAGCATTTTATGGGGCATATAGTATCTCTTTCAAATCCCAGATTCTAAGAAGAGATGTGGTCCTTATACTTAAAAGCTCATTTTCTTTGCCTAGCCCCCCACCAAATAGTGATAAAATCTAGAGACACTTGGTGCCTTATATTTTATACTTGAAGGGCTGTTCACTAGTAGAGAAAGTTTCTTATATGGGGTGTGTGTCTAAGTTAAGCATTCTAAATACTAGAATTGTGTGAATTGCTGAAAATACCTGATATGATCTAACCTAACAAAAATTCCAGGAGTTTTTCACTGGTTCTTCTGTTTGCTGTGGTCCTCACAACAGGGAAGTTTTAGGATATTTACTTTGTTGTTGTTGTTGTTAAAGATTTCATTCAACTGATTCCTGGATACTTTCTTTCACTTCCAAACTACAACTGCAGTTTGAGGAGTCACAAGGATAGTGGCAGAATTATTGTTTTGCATTAAAGAATTTGGTAATTTATTTTACAGTACAACCTGTGATATGAGTCCTGCTTTCCCTGGCAATGGAAACATGCACTCTCAGTAACCATTTGTACCTTTGTTATTCTTTGTACTCTATTTAGGCTTCCTGTGGAAAAGTTCCTCATTCAGTGTTGAAACTGGCTTTTACAGGCACTTCTTTCATAAATGTGACATTATAATAATGAAAGTTATTTCTTTTTGTTCTTGATTATCTCATTTGCATTCACCATAGTTCTTTGAGACAATTCCCTTGCTAGCTGGTTGCGTTTCAAATGTATACAAATTTTATTGTACTTCTCTAATCTAAATAATACAAAGAGCCAGACTAGACCCAGTTTATCTTATAGACACCAGTTTGTATTAAACTGACATCAATATTTCATCATCTGTGAACTTTTTATTTTATTTTCAGCTTAAATTTGCTTCCCTTCAGATATTAAACTCTATTTCCCCCTATAAAACTATTTGAACTTGAACACGTAAGTACATTGTGTAGCCGATTCTGCCCAATATAATTTTACTCTTCATTTTCTAACATTCTCTCATTATTTCTTAGACTTCCTTATTTAAAAACAACAACAACAACAACAACAACAAAACCTTTTCACAGTAATTCAGGGGATTCAAACACAATGGAGCATCTTAAGGAATGGGAGGTGTTTAATGACAGAATCTTATAGTAGAAAGGTAACCCACAGACCTGTGGGTAGAAACGAATACATGTGATACAAAGGATATTGGGAATAGACATTAGTAGACATTGTTAAATGAATTTCAAAATTACAAATCTTTAAGAACCACGGACAGCTATGCAGACACTCCTGTTGCCCCCCATACCCCATCTTTTGCTGATGTCAAAAATTAGGATTCTAAAATGAAAGGCAAAGACTCTTGATTGAGCAGCCCTGCCTGATGCTTTAAAGCTTTAAATATCTGAATTATCCTTTTAGCAAGATTATTATGGGTATTTTGGGTCTGAACTACTCTTTCAGAAAGCATTCTTGGGAACCTAAAATAGGAGTCTACTAACATCAGTAGACAGGAAACACCATATTGTTGTCGAGCTCTCATGGCTGAGATGACTTGTCTGAGAAGTCCTTATGTATTTGTGTCTTGCTCAAAGTGGTTAACACATTATGAGAAAATTTAATGTCCCTTAGCTTTTGCCTAGTATCAGTAAATTTTGAACGCTTAGTGATTTAGCTTAATAGAATGTTATAGTTCTAGGTATTTATGTGTTGAGAACATTAGAAAAGTCAAAGTGAGAAAGATATGAGAGAAGTTGGAAAGTGAAAATTGTGCAAATAATCTTGAAGAGATGATTAGAGATTTGTGGTTAATCTGATCTATACATTCATGAGAGCCAGTGAAAACAAAGAATAATACAGAAAAGTATTGCAGCAATATGTGTTATTTTATTTTTGTCACTAGACATGAGTTTCACTGCGAGGTAAAAATCATCCTAGATAATACTTATTAGATCTTCCCATCATTTGCTGACAACAAAATTTTATAACCCAAGATAAAATGTGATCATAAGGACCTGGATTAATTTGTTGGCATATCCTGCTTTTCATAATTTTATTATCTTTTCTCCCTCTTCCAAATTATCACCTCTCTCCCACTGCCCAATGTCCCTACTGTCGTGATATTCCTGTGGATTTTGTGGGAGTGTTCCATTTTATGTGAAAATATAGCTGGCATCTCTTTGGAAAGAACATAAGACTAATTGGCTACTTTGGCAATTATTTAATCTTGAGTCTAGCAGGAAGGGCTGGTTCCTGGCAGGAAAGAGAATTAAATACTCAAATCCCCAAGCTGTCAGCTAGCAGATGTATGTTCAAATAGGAGAACAAAGAACCTTCTGGAGCAAAGTTGAGAGCTCTGGGTGTATATTGTCAGTTGGAAGGAAATCTGACTGTTTTAGCTCAAAAGCAAATGCTCAACTCCATGTGTTCTGACTTTCTGCACCAATCCCCTCACCTTGCCTCTACGACCCCTAACCTCCAACCTGCTGAGAAACTAATACTCTAAAAAGGACACAGATGGCTACAAATTCAAAAATTCACCTTTACCACATGCCTGTGCATCTTCATAATTGAGCTAATAGCGTTAGGCAGCATGAGATGCTTTCCACCTGGCCTTCCTCTGTGGCTGTGTTATAATTCTATCTTCCTATGCCTGGCGATGCCAGGCTCAGATAGGTCACTAACTGTGTTCTGGCCCTAGGCAAGGGGCCATAACTGAAAACTACTAATGAATTTTTTCTACTTAGTAAAATCTATTATATCTTCAATTTTTTTTTCACATTCTGACTACTTCTCACCATCTTCATTTGTTACGCCCCCTATCAAAAATCACCTTTATTAATGTCTTTGTCTTCTGATTTTGTAGTATGCTTTTGTCTCACTTCAGTCTAATCTCAACCTAGCATCTAGGATGATCTAGGAATATCATATCATTTCTCTGCTAAAAACTCAAGAATGTCTTCTCAGCATGCTTGGAATAAAAACAGAAGTCCTTCCAGTCATTTATAATGGTCTGTAAGACTTGGTCCACCATCAACTCCCTATTCTCAACTCCAGTTTCTCCCTGACTGACTTTACTTATGTCTCAACGGGTCATTCAGCTCTAGCCACACTGCCTTCATTGGTGTTTGCCAGGCAAGCTCCCACTGCAGGGTCTTTAGCAATTTATTTCTTTTTTATTCCTCTTCCCTAAGAGAATCACACGGTTCACTTTGTTTCTTCCTCCCCTGATAATTTTTTTTTCTGTTTTTGTCCTCTTTTGCATTCATCACTATGTATTTTATTTACGTATATTGTTTATTGTATTTCCTTCTGTAGTGCAAGATTCATTTCCCCTTATTTTCCATATGTGTGTCCTGTGAATTTTCCTCTCTTCCTGTTATTAGACTTTAGCACTCTTTGAAGCATGAGCTTAATATGTTTGCCTCAGAGCTATTACTTGGATTCCCTCTCTCCCCAGGGTCAACCTCAACAGACCAAACAAATATCAAAATCACTAAAAAGTCCTTTGTACTAGAGTAAAGGAATGGGAGGGAAAATTTTCTAAGATCTAATAAAGGGAGAACACATTTTCACCAACTAGATCTTTATATATATATATAAATATTTTATATATATCTATAATATATATTTATATATATATATATATATATATATTTTTTTTTTGAGAGAGAGAATTTTTATTTATTTTTTAGTTTTCGGCAGACACAACATCTTTGTTTGTATGTGGTGCTGAGGATCAAACCGGGGCCGCACGTATGCCAGGCGAGAGCGCTACCGCTTGAGCCACATCCTCAGCCCAAGATCTTTTTAACAGGTAAAAGAAATTCAGGATAGCAAAAGGCAAAACATTGTCTGATGCAGAGAAAGGATGGAAAAATTCCCACCAGATAGATTAACTCCAGGCCCCTGCTGTGGATGCAAGGAATCCTAATTCCAGTAGAGATCAAATTGTCAACTGTTAGAAAATCTCAAACTTCCTGGTCTTTGGATACTTTTTATCTAGGTCTATTTTTCTGCATATTCCTACATTTTTATCTATCTAGAGATGTATTGGGATGACAATCATTTAAGTCAAGATAGGAAGGAGTGACTATACTTATGTCTCAAGACCCTTAATAAGCCAGGCATCGAGGCTCACACCTATAATCTCAGTGGTTTGGAAGGCTGAGGCAGGAGGATCACAAGTTCAAAGAAAGCTTCAGCAAAAGTGAGGCACGAAGCAACTCAGTGAGATCCTGTCTCTAAATAAAACACAAAATTGGGCTGGGATCTCCTGTATTCCTGCAAAAAAAAAAAAAAAAAAAAAAATCCTTAATGATTAAATGGACCTTATTGGACCAGTCATGTAACCAGACATTTATGTATCTTTTGAGGCCAGATAAAAGTAGAATAAGCCCCCCGACTTTTGAGGTTTATTTTGAGAAAATTGATTAATAGGAATGGCCTTAGATTTTTTCTAATTTGGGTAACAATTCTTTCTCAATAATCCATAAGAGTATGATGTCAAATTTGCCCACTTAGAAATATAATTAATTTGTCAAACATATTAGTCAAGAACTCATCTAGCTAGTATGGAGAAACATGATCTAAAACCTACTACCCTACATTAGAATTATTTCTTTGGTTTTTATTTTTGCTCCTTTCCAGTAATTTCTGAAAAAGTATTTATCTCCCCAAAAGTTTTTGTGTTCAGGAAAAATATCATAATAATATTAAATAATTGCAAAGCATTGACATTCTAGCATATTGTAAAACTGACATTAAACTACTTAGAATTTTTTAATTTTCTCTAAATGTGACACTTTATATATTATGATTTTTTATAGATCAAGTAACCATCATAATATTTAATAGCATACTTTTCATCTAAATAACAAACTTTTTAAAATTTGAGTGAATTAAACATAAACATTTTTAAATTGATAAAATTTATTTAAGTTATATGAATAATCATCAAATTCTCCCTTGACTTTTGGTAAAAGAGAAAAGTATTTACTGCTAAAAATTATTATACATTATAATATTTTATAAAATGAAATTTATGATGATTGACTGTGAATACTTTACATTACATTTATAAATTACTAAGCCCTATTCCAAAAATTCTAATTCAGTAATGTGTCACTCATACTTTGAGAAGCATTAGTTTTGTAGAACTTACTAAAGATACAAGTCCTTAGAAGACTCTAAGCACTAACAAAACCATGGAAAGCATAGGGAGAGTATTCTCAGCCAAAAGAGACTCTATAGATACTAGTTAGATTATTTCAGTAGTCCAGGCAGATGATAGCTTAGAACAGGGAGATGGTATTAGTGATGGAGAGAAACAAACAGTTATCCAGTGAATTCTGGAGGTAAAATTAAACACAATGTGGTGGTTAACTGAATGTGAAAGGTGAGGTAGAAGTAGTATCAGGGGTAACACTCAGATTTCTGGTTTAGGAAACTGAGTGATTATACAATTTACTGAAATATGGAATATTAAAAGTAGAGCAGATTGGGGGGTGGATGAAGGAAGGTAGTGGTTTCCATTTGGGGGATATCTGTTAGATATCCTTGAAGTTAGAGTTTGTTGGCTACACCAGCATGGAGCTCAGAAAAACAGCATAAACCAAAACAGTTCTCAAACTTTAGCAAGCATCAGAGTTACCTTTGGAGTTCATTAAAATAGACTACTGGACTTCCTCCCTGAGGTTTCTGACTTCATGAATCTGGAGGATGGAGAGTATAGGGATTGAAATTGCTAATAAGTTCCCAGGTGATACAGCTGTTGTTGCTCCAGGGACCATATTTGTGATTCATTGGTACATAGATGGTCCAAAGTCATAAGGATGGATGGATTAGATTACTGAAGGAGGAAAAAGTACAATGAAAAGTGAAAAATGAAGTGAACTTCAAAATTTAGATTACCAGTGGATATTTAGAATACTCCAAAGAGAATGAGAATATTGCCAGGTACGAAGAGAGTCAGGTGAGAGGTGTTGTTCCATTCACCCAATATCTTATATGTCTTTCTAGCTCTGTAGAAATTTATTGCTGCTAGTACAAAGAAAATTTATTAAAACAATGAATAAATGTACTTTGTAAGCAGATATCACCATCTGGAAGAAAAACTTCATTTGCCTTTTGCTTCTCTCAGTTAAAAATTATGAAAAAAAATTATCACATAAGAACTGAGAAATTTAGTTTTGTTATGAGACAGCTCTCTTAAAGGAGCACCTATTCAAATCACTGAGAACTGTCAACATATACACAATCTTTGATATCAAGGAATCATTTGAGATATCATCTGGCCCAATGGGTTCTATTTCTACTTGCACGTGTATAGCAGTATGTTTCCTCTGGAATGTTAAATATGGCACTAAGAATCCTCAGAATGGCACTTGGTCCCAGGAGGGAAAGAAACCTCCAAAACTCCTCCCTGCTAATTTAATCAATATTCAACACTCTTCCTTGACACCTGATACTTTTTTCACTGTATCTGGTTCAATCTATTTTTTCTCATGAACTCAAAAAATATTAGCCACTAGGTTTTTTTATTCATCTTTCATTGAGTAAATTTAAAGCAGGAACCTCAAGAGAAATTGACACTCAACCTTATCAGAGTCTTCTGTAACATTAAGGAAGGTCATCTAACATCATTCTTAAAGACTTGTATTTAATTGCTACAGTGTCCAGTGACACCTGTCCCATGATTGAAGTCCTGATGCTTGTATGACAGAAGTTCCTGGTAGAGAATACAGAGTTCTGTATTCTTCATCTGCTATCATCAACTCTCATAGACAAAGAGAGAATTCTGTTAATGATCCACTCCTTCATAGTCACAAGGCTATTCTGGGGATAATTTTAGCATCTTTAATCATGGGTAGAATTTGCTTAAGCCCCTGATGTTTTCTGGATCCTTGCAAGCTTGTGAGCCAAAGCTGCCCACATGTAGCAGGTGATGTGCCCACACAGAGAAAGCACAAAGCAAATAACCTCTGTCTTAATACTGAAGTCCACCAGCCATATTTTCTGATGCTTCCCTGGGTTCCAATCTGTCTTGCTATTCTCTGAAACTTGTCTACCAATCCTGCCCTGCACATGGATGGAAGAGCCTGTCAGCTTGCCCACCTGCTTCTTCATTGAGCTCACCCACCTACTTACCTGCCTGTCTGCCCACCTGCTTGCCTAGGTTTGATCTGGCTCTGTCCATGATGATTTTTTTTTTAATAGAATGACCTTTGCAGTACGTAATTTGACCATCTCCCACTTTTTAAAAATTTTAAATTACAGATAGCAAGTATTCTCTTTTGATGTCCTCCTGTGATTTGTGACATGCAATAGATGTAAAAATCTACTTTTTATATAAATTGGGCAATTTAAAAATAAAGTTGTAATTGAATATCTATAGATTTTTCTTGGGCAAAAAAAAAAAAAACCTATCAGTATTGTAAAAGATTCTTTCAGCTAGGTGTGATGGTACATGCTTCTAATCATAGCAGCTGAGGAAGCCAAGACAGGAGGATTACAAGTTCAAAGCCAGCTATAGCAAGGCCCTAAGCAACTTGACAAGACCCTTTTCCAAAATAAAAATTTAAAAATGGGCTCAAGATGTGACGCAATGGTTAAAAGTACCCCTGGGTTTAACTGCTAGTTCCAAATATATTTTCATACTTAACTCTTACCCTCCATTTTCATACTGGATGTTATCAAAGTGAAACACTACAGTAAACTGAGAATAACTTTTGTCTACAGAGGGAGGAAAATTCCAATATAAATGGACATTACTCTAGTACCTGGCACTATATAACTTAGGAAAAAGCCCTCCCCATGGCCTGTAGTTTTGCCAACTCACAACTATATTTAGTCATCAATTGGTGTCTTCTGGATGATACAAATGTCAAGAATAGTAAACTTTTACATTGGTGATGTTTACTGCCTGGAGGTATAAAATATCTAGAGTAACACCAGGACTCTATACATAAAACAGCCAGAATCTGGCAAAAGTAAGCCAATAACTTCTGTCCAGTTAATGAATATGCCAACAGATAAATGAAAATTCCATCTGCAGCAATCTGAAATGAATACATCAGCTGTGCCCCAATTCAGTGCAGGGCCTGAATATAGAAATGTCCTAGATACTGCTGACATTTTTTTCCACACAAGGAAAACTATGATTTTTATGTACATAGCAGCAAAATGGGGGTGCTCTTTCCTTCTTGGGGGCTATCAAGGTGCCTCACATGTGCCAATGACTCTGCTTGAACAAATCCTTTACATCTGCCATTTTTTAGGTATGTTACTAAAGTAAAACAATCCAGTCTCCCCTGCCCACCTCAGATCAAGGTTTCTGAGAGGCAAAATTGCTCAACCCTGGAATTTACTCCTAATGAAATAGTCTAGGCATGGGCTAGACCATCACAGCAACTGTATCTGAGCAGAAGTGATAGATAAATAAGTTATCAACTTTCATAAACTAGAAAATAAAATACATAAATGCATCTATGTTCTAAAATTTCTTTAAAGATACTGAATTATATTAATCCTAGGGTCTGAGAATATAGCCAACATATCTTTTTAAATTCCTTAGTAGCTCTTTGAACTACATATAACAGGTATACAAATAATCCTTGGGTGAATCATAGAATACCAGAGTTGAACCACAAACCCCCCTAAACTGTTCTAGTCCAATATTTTCCTGGAGGTTGAATTATTTTAACTATCTTGCATAAAACATCTGCTCAGTTTCTGCATGGATACTCCCAAAGTTAAGTAGCTCACTGTCTCTGGGCAAGGTCATTCAAGTGTGGGAAGTTTTTAATTTACTGAATGAAGAAAGGAATAAAACAAACACTATCAAAAATGTAAAAGCCACAAACACAAAAATATAGCATTTTGAGATGGACACCACTTTAAAAGTCAACATCTTAAACTCCATTATAATTTATTACAATTACCTTCTTGGACATAACTATGACTTTCTTGCTTCACTTCAGTTTTACATTTGACTAAACCAGTATTTTGGCTAACTTTACCCTCCTAGTCCATATGTCTAAGTAAAATATAGCCCTGTGCTACTTGTCACTCTTTAAATTCATGAACCTCAGAGGGCTCCGAATGTTGCATAGCAATAATTCCATCCCCTAAACAATTCCTTCTCCCACTCTTCTGGATGACTTTCATGCCTCTCCTCTCTCCAACATACTTCAACATTCTTTTTCACAGTAGATCATCTTTCTTCCTATATCACTGAGAAAAGGGAAGCAATTAAAATAAATTCTCCAGCAACCCAACTATATCTATTCTATTACCTATATCTGTATTTATAAACTGACCTTGTACCTAAGATCATATTCTTCACTTGTGTTTTAGCTCCATCCTCTTTGCCTGCTTAAAAATTATTGAGCATTCTTTTTCTTTTCCTACCTTATAATCATTTTTCCTTCTTTACTGGATCAATACCATAAACATAGATATGATGCTATTTCTCACAGTTTAAAATAAACTTCTCCTGATATCTGCCGCAGTCCGGCTGCAGCAAAATAACCGGGGGGTGGGGGGGATGACGAACAACTTGTGTACGTTGATACAGCAGGAGTAGGAGCCGTTTATTGCAGGACAGGAGCAGTATTTATACATTCCACACAGCTTATCTAATTAGCATAAACTAGATACATCAGTCAACCAATAAGGAATCTCCACACTTAATGGCTCGCTTTTGTTACTTCTCAAACCACTCCCTCTGGCATTTTGCCAGGCACCATCCAGACTTGTTTACGAACTCTAACATTCCCCTGGCAAAATGCCAGGTGTTATTTTGACTTGTTTACAGACTCTAACATTGTTATTCTTCAGCCCCCGGTTATTTTGCTGCAGCCGGACTGCAGCAGATATCTCTTTCTGCTTCTGCTACTATCTCATTCCTTTTGTAATGTAACTTCTTGAAAAAATTATCTCTATTATCTAACTCAAGTTTTTCCCTCCCATATTCTCTCCAAAACCCTTTAGTCATACTTTAACCTATACCATTATAGATCCTTAACAAATTTTAAAATTACCATAATTACAGTTATATTGTTAAATTCTTCTCTGTCTCATTTTAAATAACCTTTCAGTAATATTTGGCATGATTTATTGCTATCTCCCTCTTTCAAACATTTCTTCACTTGATGAAGTAGCTTATCTCCAAAGATAGCTTGATCAATTATTTCTCTATCCATAAAGTACATGCCACCTCCTTTTCTTTCCAATGTTTAGAAATAGTGTCAATTTCTCCACTCCCCAAAACTGGGGATAGAATGTCTTTGCTTTGCTTTAACCAATAGAAAAATGGCTGAAAAAATGCTTTAGTGTCTAGCTTTAATCCTAAGAGGACAGGCAGATCCTGTTTCCTAACTCTTAAACCCATGACCTGCCATGTGAGAAGTCCAGGAAGCCACATGGAAGACATTAGGGGATGTAGAAACCATTATGGTGTTTTATCTCAGTCATGCCAAATAACTCCATATTCAGTCAATCTTTGACTGCAACTGGCTGACAGACATCAAGTTTTGGGTTGGTTATTGCACAACAATCAATAATTGGTTGCCACATTTGGTAGGTAGGTATGAAAACATGTCTCCAACTAGAGGAAGGTTTGCTGATTAAGGGACTCAAGGTGCTGTCTCTGAACCCATCATCATGGTTGCCCCAACACCAAGTACCCTAATAGCTGCACGTGGCTGGGATTTAAGGTAGGGCCATTTCTGGCAGGCACAGCACTCCTTGGATGGCTGACTTCACCTTAATACATCTCAGTAGATTTGCTGAAACTTCTTTAAATGGCATGTACTCAATCTTTGTCCCCATCTATTCTTTACTTGTCAGACTTGCATTTGCAGTCTCTCAGCTGTCCTGTCCTTGTGGGGCTCCCTCCTCAACTTTGTCTCACAGGCATTGCCCCTAATAAAATACTTGTGAGTATAATTCTGTCTTCTGCACAGAGGGTTAACACTTCATATCTGCCTGGCTCTTCCTTAGCTCTGTTGTCAGTCGGATTCACTGGTGTCTCTTCATCTTTCTAAAGTCAAAGTGTTAATGCAACCTAGGACTTAGTACTTGGACATGAACTTCTTGTTTTCATCCATACTCATTTCCTTAGATACTCATTCAATCTTATACATCATATGCCATCTATATGTTTTAAACTCCCAAGTCTGTCTATTTCTCTCCCCCACCCCTCTCTCTCTCACACACACACACAAACACACCCCAAATCTGGAGTTCCCTGAAACCTAGACTTGATATCTCATTCAAATGTCTTATGGGATTCTTTTAAACTTAAAATTTCTAAATAGTGCTTCTGAAATTTCCCACCCCCACCCCTATCTCATATCACTTCTGCATACCAGTAGATCCTGTCATGTATAACTTCACAATGTATCTAAAACCTGACCACTCCTCCTACCATCCTTGATAATTTCTTGGTCCAATACATCATCATCACTCACCTGGATCATGGCAGCAATCTCCAATGTGGTCTCCTTGTCTCTGATCTTGTCTCACATTCACCTTTTCTCAACAGAGTTACTAGAGCAATCTATGAGAAACTATAAGATCTTATTGTTCTGCCTCAAACTTCCATATACTTAGAAACATTTTCTTACTCTGAGCAAGAAAACAACCCTCATAATGATGTACAAATCCCTATGTGACTAGGACCCCAGAACTTCTCTGAGTTATCCCCTGCCTTTCCCTCCTTGCTCATTCTGGGCCAGTCACTAGTGATCCATTCAGAGGGCCTTTGCATTAACTCTTTTTGGAGCATTCTTCCTCCTAATGTTAATCCCCCACTTCTTTTCAGTTTTAGTGCAGAAGTCAGCTTCTCAACTAGACCTTCTCTGGTCACCCTGTCTAAATTTACAATTCCTTGGGATGCTTCATTTCCACCTACTTTCCTGTTTTATTTTTCTTCTTAGTACTAGCTACTATTTGATGTAGTAGTATATATAATGTATATCTTGCTTACATATCTTGTGAATTGTTTGTTTCCACATTATAATGCATACTTTGTGAAGGAATAGATGTTTGTTTCATTCTCTATTGTTTCTCAGTACCTTAAACACTGCCACTTAGATGCTCAGTAGATACTCATTGAATTATTATGAATATTTTTTCTAGAAAAAAATAAAAAACACACAAGCAAGTGTTTATTTCTCATATACATAAAATGCTCAATAAACATTTATTAAATTTTTTAATGTTTTTTCTTCCTAAATTAAAAAAAATGCATGAGCCAATTTCAATGTAGGGAAACAAAGACATATAATATTGTTGGTTTTGCTACAATTGCACAAAGTGTATCATTTTGAAATTGAATCATAACTACTATAAATATTTGGGTATCTTTTCAAAATTATATATTCCTTGGCCTCCATGTGTAATTGCTACTGACTACTACTAATCATGGTAGAATTTAATTAAAGTGAAATCAAAAGAAAAATTATCTATCTTATTTCTTGGAAGAAAAAAAAATAACTCCCATTAGATATATTTTGTGGTGAAATTCATTTGTTCAGGTAGAAAAATAAAAGGGATAAAGAAAGAAAAAATAAGCCTCAAAAATTTAAACTTTCTTCTCCCAAATGCTTTGGTAGGAAAAGGCATATCTTCAGTCGCTTGAGCCCTGTGGGTTTTGGTGACAAAAATTTCCCTCCCCATTCCTCTTTCTGCTCTTGACATACATTTAAAACAGCCAAATGCACAAGGAGCTAACCATATCTTCACAAGGGGAGGAAGCTGTACTTTCCACTTACTGTTTTCTGGGATATTTTTAGCAGGTTTAAAGAATAGTTTTTGACAATAGCAAAATAGGGCTCTTTGAGAACTAGTTATTTAAGCCCCTGCTGAATGTATCCTGACAAAAATTAGAGAGTTTTATTAATTAGATAGCCTGAGGAGAGAATTTAATCTTGAGTCACCACCCTGTGTGCCAAAATGTTTAAATTTTCAAACTCAGCCTTGTAATTAGAGGGTCCCAGGGAAAGAGACAGAGTAGTCACTGTGCATATAAGAACCTGGCTGTGGCATGCATTAGTGAACATAAACTGCAGCAAGTCCAGAAGGACAAAGAAAAAATGGAAGTCATGGAAAATGTGTGTGCCTGACTTTAAGAAACCAGAGCAGGGAGTTGCAATTTACTGACATGAAAAACGAAGCTTGTGACAATGTCTCTCCAGTGTATGCAGATGTGCTTGTAGAGTTACCCATACAAGGTTTTAAAAAGAAAAGTTCAATTGCCCTACCACTTTCTGAAGGGTGACAAGGTAGGGGTCAGAAATCAATGGAATTTTTCCCCAAGCTCCAGCAGGCAATATTTTTATCTGTTAAATTAATACTGAAGCTCTGCTAAGTTTCACAGAAGTTCAAAAAGTCTCTAAAATAAAGTGCCATTTTGTATCTCTCATAAATGAGAATGCTTACTTCTCAAATATATGACATTTTCAAATCATTTGCATTTTAAAGGTCTAAGGAATTTTAATCACTGATCAGTTTTAACCCACGTTTCCTGCATGCATGCTTAAGCGTACACCCTCGACTTTGCCATCCTCATAAAAATTCTCTTAAGCTCTTACTTTCATGTGTTTTTAAAATGGCTCTGCACCCCCACAGCTCTCAGTCTGCCTTCCCAGGTGGTCTCTCTGCCTGGAAGATGAAAGGCCCTCTTCATTCCCACCAAGGCTCCTGTTTCTACTTTTCTACTGATGAAAAATAAAGATGGGAAAGTAACTAAGTAGTACCAGCTGACCTTGAGCTGGTGGGATGCATTTCCTTATAGGGGCTCTTCGGCTCTCATGTGGTCTTTATTCCCAACTCAAAAACACCTAATACTCAAAATTCTTTAATTAAAATAAATTTTATTGGTTTATATCTACCCAATCGTTATGGACTGTAAGAATACAACGTGTTTTGTGACATCAGTTTTACCTTAATTACATTATGAGCTTCCTAAGGATGGAAATACTATCATTTATTTTATTTCTTAAAGGCAGTATGTGTTATGGTTAGGAATTCAGACTCAGGAGGCAGGCTGCCTAGGTTCAAATCCCAACTCTCTCCCTTGTTAGCTGTGCAGTCTTGAGCAAATTAACTTTTCTGTGCTCTGTTTCCTCATCTACAAAATGACAATATTATGATTATTTCACAGTTATTGCAAATATTAATTAGTAAATAAATATAAAATATTCTACAAGTATAAACAGTTATTTTATATTTCCCTTTAACTAACATAGTGGCAGATATCGAATGAGGGATCTTGGTAACATTTAATATCTCCAGGATTAAAGAAAAAATATGAATTTTACAATATATCCTAGCTAGTTATTATTGAGCAACTTGACTATTACTAAATTTTTTTCATAAATAAAGTAAAATGTTCAATGGACTCAACTTCCAGCCATCCATTAGCTAGTGTTGATGGTCACAAACCTGGTTTCATTATGACATTTTAAAATCATTTGCATTTTCATGAATAAAGTAAAATGTTCAATAGACTGTTATGTCATTAATTATTTCAATGGAGAAATGTTGCTCTTGTCAAATGAGAACCAGGTGATAAATCACTCAAATAATATACAGTCTATAATATTTATGTGATTCTCATTATCATTACCACCAATAAGCTTTTATTGGATGGACAATGTACTCTGGGCACTAGGCCAGGTGCTGAGGATAGAGAGAGGGTCAAGACATTATCTGTGACAATAAGGTTAAGATCTAGTTGGGCATACAGCTTGTTATCTTGTGGTAACATGGATGGAACTGAAGGATGGTATATTAAATGAAGTAAGTTAGGTACAGAAAGAAAAATAGCTCATGTTCTCATTTATTGATTTCATAGAAGCAGAGAGAATAGTGGTACCAGAGGTTGGGAAGGTGCCGTGTGGTAGGGGATGGAGAGTGGACAGCTAAGAGGCACAGGGGTGTAATCAGGAAGAAAATAATTCTGATGTTCCATAGCATAATAGGAAAACTATGGCTGACAATAATTAATTATACACTTCAAAATAGCTAGTACAGAGGATTTTGAATACCTCCAACCAAAAGGAAGGATAAATGTTTCAGGCGATACAATTACATTGTGTAAATATATTGAAATACCACACTGTAGCCCATAAATATGTACAATTATTCTGTATCAATTAAAACTAAAACATTCAAAAGGCATAAATAAAAACAAATGGCAACTTTAAATCAGTATAAAATAAGTGAAGCAAATGATTAGTAATCCACTAGAGATTCAAAGGAATAGGAGGTTATTTTGGGTTTGGATAGCTAGATATCACAAGACTATATTAATGGGGGAAGTCCAATGATATAGCACAAAATAGTCGTAATTCGAGCAAAGGTAACATGTTCATTAAATCAAATAAAAATGAACCTTATAAGATTTATAAATGTAGAATAAATATGTTAAATGTATTAGCTTCTTATAAGAAAATTATCTAAAATGCTTGGAAGGCCACGCTTGCTTTAGCAGCACATATCTAAAAGTGCACAGAAGGTCATTTACTGAAAGCATACAACCTGACAATCAAAAAGGCCAAGAAATTGGTAAAGTAATGGTGAATACGGGACAGAAAATGATATGAGTTCCTTGGACCTGCCTGAACTGCCTCACACACTTCTTGTCACTTTACCTGTAGCAGGAGAGGCTCATTTTGGAAAAATCTTGCTGTCTTACTTGTCATGATATCCTCATAGTTAATGACATAACAGAAATGGACCCCTCCAAAATTTCAGTGTATAATAAATATGACATACTCTGAAATTTGAAGATGAAAATATGTCAAATATATACAAAATAAATTTAGAAATCTCATTATTAAATAGATGTGTTGAAAATGTATATGAAACAAATAAAAGGATTTAATATAATCTAAAATATATAATAAAGTAGCAAAGATGTTTGTGTCCTTGAATTTCTGAGATTGATAAAATGCTATTTTATTTGATTTTTTTCCTGTACCTTATGCTATACCATAAAGAAGATTGAACTGAAAATCAGAAAAACTTTATAATGCAAAAAAAATGAGTACATGTATAATGGTATAAGTAGGCGTGAACATACTGTATGTAAAGAGACATGAAAAATAGTGCTCTATATGTATAATAAGGAATGTAATGAAAAAAAAAAAAAGAAATGCAGCTTTTTGCATAAACCCAAGTTGTTAGTTTAAAGCTTATTTTCAACAGCAAATAAAAAATTATTGCAATATGAAAAAAAAAAGAAAAATCTTTACTCAAATTTCATCTTGTCATCTATTAGCTCTATGACATTGGTCAAGTTACCATCACCATAAATCTCAATTGTTCTCATCTGAAAAACAGGCATAGTAACACTTTCCTTATAGAATTATTGAATAATAAATATAACATAGTTGAAGTCATATTGAGGACAAATCAATGTTTCCATATAAAATGTGAAATAATTTCTTCATACAATACTGGATTGACCCAATAAGATCCTGATGGTTATGAAACTTCCCTTCACTAAATTTCCATGTTGTAGAGTGCTAAGAATATTACTTTATGACACTAGGTATTCCTGCCATGGATATTTTAGTGGAGTGAGACTAGATAAGAACGTAGGCAAGTATGATGACTAATTTCATGTGTCGACTGAACTGGCCATGAGTTTTTCCTAGATTAAACAGTATTTCTGGATATATCTGTGAGAGTTTCTGTACAAGAAAAGCATTTGGACCCTTGGACTCTGAACCACACCATTGGCTTTCCTGGGTCTCCAGCTTGAAGATGGCAAATCATGGGACTTTTGAGTCTTCATAACCACATTTCTCTTAGTAAATGATTCCTTAAAGAACCATAATACGGTAGGAAAACTGGGGATTCCGATGGCCTTTTAAAAAATACCTGAGGATATTAAGACTAAAACCCTTGTGTCAGGCAGGCCAGAGGTGGCTATAGTTAGGCTCCCTCACTGAGGCTTCAGGCAGGCTGTTGTAGTATGTAGTGATTCACTGTGTACTCAAGGTCATAAACATTTGCTCTGAGCATGCATCATGTTGGCATTGTGCCTTCTTTGTCTGACTTCCCTGTAAAAAACAGACCTAGGGCTGCTGCTGCCTCTGAATAAAGCATCTCTAGTATCCCAAATGTGCTTTGCATCTTCTTCCAACTGCCAGATACCCAAACCTTGTTTCCTGGGCCTGAGCCATAGGCAGACACCTTGCCTGCTTCCTGATGTAAGCAAATGCAAGAGGCAGTATAAAGTTTATTGAATTACCACTTCATTTTTAGAGCTAAAGGAGATCTAGGATCCGATTAACCAAATGAGTCACTCAGAAGTTCTGGCTTTTGGAGAGATACCACACACTAGTAAATGTTTTTCTTAATTTTCTTAAAGATTACATTGAATCTATACTATCAAATGGTAAAAAAGAGAAGGTACATTTTAATGGATTAGTGTTTTTGACCTCCATGGCACTCCATTCAAGCAGCCAGAAGAGGCTTCAGGAGTCTGGCTTTAAAAACAAATGAATGGACAAATGAAAACAGATCTACTGTACAGTGCTTACTGGTTTCCCAGAGAGAGAAGAAGCACCAAATGATCCCTGATAATATTGACCTTTGCCTCAAAATCCTTTAGTACACTGGTTCTCAACCTTTTCTAACATTACAACCATCTGGGAAGCTTTTAAAACTCTTGAAGCTTAGGCCACATTCCAGCACAACTAAATTAGAATCTACGGGGATGGTCTTCAGTATTTTCAGTATTTTTAAAGTTCCCAAAATGATTCCAATGCAAGCCACAGCTGAAACCACTACCGGAAGAACTCTCATTCCCATGATTGGTTGTATGCTCCTTAGTGTGGCATTGCAGTCCTGCCACACTTGCCTCTACATCTGTTTTCAGCCTCATGTGCTACACTCCCAAAACCCTCACCTAACCCAGTGGTGGGGACTGGTGGATTGGGGGTAAACAGTTAATGTATTGTTTGCCCTGATGATGCAATTCCCTAGGTTTGCTTCCATTCGTCTCACCTCTGCCTATTCAAATTGCATTGATTTTTCAAGACCCAGTTCAAATGGCTATACTTCCAGTACTTCCACAGCTTTCCCAGTGTAATGGTTTTAAACATGACCACAAATTCTATGATACTACTTCTGCAGAAGGTAAATCGAATTATCTTCTCTTTAAAGTGAATTTAAGGGGAATTGCTAAAGAATGTAAAAGAAGTGACTTAGGTAATGCTAGATTAGAAAATTCCATTAGCTTCTACCTGGCGCTCTTCTCTTAAGACAAAGGCCAAGTAGAGAGACCGCAAAGCCAGTAAGAGCCCTGAGTGGCCCCAGCTGCTGAGGACCTCCAGTCCTCTGAGTCCATGGAGTGTTGACTGTCAGGCATGCAAATAATGAACCTCCAGATGACTCCATCCCTCAGACTTGGAGTCCTCCAGCTGAGGTCCCTGATATCATGGAGTAAAGACAAACTGTCCTGGCTGTATCCTGTCCTGATTCCCGAATCTCAGAATAAGTGGGTATTGAACATCACTAGGTCATGGAATAACTTATTTCACAGCTTAAATAACTGAAACTCTCACTTTTCTAACTCATTTTATCTCTACATTTCATCAGGTTCTTAAAATATTCATTTACCATGTTATTATACAACATATCGTATCTCCCATCCTCGATTGCTAGGTTCTTGATGGCAGAAGGCATGTTTTATTGCTTTTTGTATCCTCCATAATGCCTTGTCCTAACACGTGTTCAAAATTTGAATGAATTTTTAACTTCCAGCATAGACAAAAATTAGCCCCAAAAGATCATCATTCTGCTTTTGTCTGATTCTAAATTCCTGACTATAATTGTCAATTGTTCTCACCTGCTTTAATTAAATTAAAATCCTTGTGTTACATCCAGACAACAAAAGGAAATATTGAGACTAATGGATTGCATAATTCTAAATGATAGTGACATATAATGAGAAAAAATAAAATTATATATAAACCCACATAAATACATTGATCTCAGACTAGACAAAGATTCCAAAACATACACTGGATAAAAGATACCCTCTTCAACAAATGGTACTGGGAAAACTGGAAATCCATATGTACCAAAGTGAAACTAAACCCTTTTCTCTCACCATGCACAAAACTCAACTCAAAGTGGATCAAGAACCTAGGAATTAGACCAGAGACCCTACTATGCATAATAGAAGAAAAAGTAGGACCAATTTTCATCGTGTTGGATTAGGCCCCGACTTCCTTAACAAGACTCCTAAAGCTCAAGAAATAAAATCAAGAATCTATGAATGGGATGGATTCAAACTAAAAAGTTTTTTCTCAGAAAAAGAAACAATCTGTGAGGTGAACAAAGAGCCTACATTTTGGCAGCACATTTTTGCCACGTGCATGTCAGATAGAGCACTAATCTCTAGGATATATGAAAACTTAACACCAAAAAAACAAATAACCCAGTCAATAAATGGATTAAGGAGCTGAACAGACACTTGCAGAAGAAGAAATACAATCTATCAACAAAGAGATGAAAAAATGTTTAACATCTCTAGCAATTAGAGAAATGCAAATCACAACTACTCCAAGATTTCATCTCCAGTCAGGATGGCAGTTATCAAGAATACAAGCAACAATAAGTGTTGGCGAGGATGTGAGGGAAAAGGCACACTTATACATTACTGGTGGGCCTGCAAATTGGTCCAACCTGCTTTCCAGTATGGAGATTTCTTAGAAAAACTGGAATGGAACCACCATTTGACCCAGCTATCCCACTCCTTGGTCTATACCCAAAGGACTTAAAATCAGCATACTACAGTAACACAGCCACATCAAACATTTATAGCAGCTCAATTCACAATAGCTAAACTGTGGAATCAACCTAGATACCCTTCAATAGATGAATGGATAAAGAAGCTGTGGTATATATACACAATGGAATATTACTCAGCAATAAAAGAAAACCATTACAGCATTTTCAGGTAACTGGATGGAGCTGGAGAATATCATGCTAAGCTAAATAAGCCAATCTCAAAAATACAGGAGCTGAATGTTTTATCTGATAAGTAGATGCTAATATATATGAGGGGGGTGTATGGGATAAGTGGATGAACTTTAGATGGGGAAAAGTGGAGGAGGATGGGGGCAAGGGAGTAGGAAAGACTGTGAAATGAGATGGCCATCATTACCCTAGGTACATGTATAATTGCAAAAATGATGTGACTCTATTTCATGCACAACCAGAGAAGAGAAAAATTATGCTCCATTTGTGTACAATGAAACTTTCAAAGAGCTTTCAACTGTCATATATAACTGATTAGAACAAATAAAAAAATTGTATATAAATACTAAAGTATGCACTATGGATCTGGATTAGTGTCTCTAATTTTTGCGCTCATGAAAACTGATACAATTTATGTTCTATGGCTCAGGGAACTATTTCCTCTCCTGGTCTATATTCTCTTTATATCCTCTTCTTTGATTGGACTATTGACAAACAGTATCCATGTCCCACTTTTCCTATGCTAGAATGTTAGTTATTTGTAGGGTGTTTTGTTTGTCTATCTGTTAAATGCAAAGAGTTATCTGTTTTAAAAGGCAGTATGACATGGTAGGAAAAGGCTAGAGAACCTGAGTGGAAATCTTAAGTTGAAATTCCAGTGAACTGATCAGTCTTGGGTAAATACCTTCATCTCTATGATACTCAGGCTTTGTAACTAAAAGGAGGAAGCAGGATTCCTACCTTCCAGAATTGCTAGGAGAAATAAATGAGATTCTATATGCACAGTGAATAGGCAATAAGTAGCACATATTAAGCATTCAAAATTTAGGTATCATTTTTTTTAGTTTTCAAGGAAAATTTACTTTAGATTTAAAACACTTATTAATTTTATTTATAAAGACTTCTTCTCTCCAACATGTACTAAAAAATTGTAGCTATAGCCTGTAACTGCGGTCCTCTCTCTTTTCTGCCACCTCCTTGTCTTTCTCCCTCTTTGTTCTGCTTATTTCATGCTAAGATGAACTAAGACACAGAATTATTTTACCCCCAACATATTTCCTGGAAGAAAAGTTTTGAAGTAGATCTAATAACAAATATCTATTGAGTATATTTTGGGTTCATGGTACTTCCTATGTACAATTCTAAACATCCTTTTGGCTATAAACTTTAGAGCAGAGGATAGTTGTAAAACAATTTTATTACTTCTTTGAATCAATTACAAATCAATAGAAAATGTAAAAGACAAAAGATAAATATGGGCTCTCTGTCTAATCTTTGTCCTTAGAGACAGTGATTCTGCCCGCCTGTCTTCATCTCTTTGTCCACTAATTCACGAAGTCTGATCAATTGTTTCAGTGAATGTCTCAAGTCTTTCTGTTATTTATAGCCTTACTACTACTAACAAAATAATGCCTGTATCAGTGCATCTCAAACTTTAATATGAATTTGAAACATTAGATGAACCTATTGAAATGCAGATTGTGAGTCAGAAGGTCTGGGTATATCCCAAGATTCTACATTTTTAACAATTTCCTGAGTGATTCAGATGATACTCTTGATCCAGGGTCACATTTTAGGCAGTTAAGATGTAGATTACAGTAATAACCTCATTTCTCAGCTTTCTGCCTCCATTATTAATGTATTGCTACCAAGTAAGTGAGTAATAAATATCTCACCAAACCAAGAAATTTAAAGTACAAATTACAAATTTCATCGTATCTCTTTCCTACCCACACTTCCAGCTCCACACATGCTACCATTCCTTTCAAGGGACCCCCATAATTTAAAAAAATAATGTTTAGACTCTTTAGCATGCTTATGAGGCTTTCTAAGATCTCATTTCTGTGTGCTTCTCCAGCCTCATTTCTCTCTACTTCTTCATTCAAAACATACCTGATAATTACTGCTATGACAGACCCTACTATTCTAAGAACCAGTCAGAGGCAAAAGCTTCCAATACCTCCCGCAGATCTTTCTTTAAAAAAAATTAAAAAAAAAAAAAAAAAAAATATATATATATATATATATATATATATATATATATATATATATATATATATATATAGTTGTAGTTGGACACAATACCTTTATTTTATTTATTTTTATGTGGTGCTGAGGATTGAACCCCAGGGCCTTGCATGTGCTAGGCAAGTTCTTACGCTAAGCCACAACCCCAGCTCTCCAGCAGATGTTTCTATTTCTCAGAATTTGCAGGAGCTGTTCCCCCTATTTTGAATATAACCATCCCTGCCAAAAATTTTTCTGGGGAATACCTGTTCTGGAAGATTTCCCTTTTCCCCCATTGAAATGCCCCTTTGTATGGCAATCTATCCATAATCTCTGCTGTGCACAGTATTTGGGACAGAGTAGGAACTTAGATACCACTTGAATGAATAAATAGCACTTAGGGCACTGTATTCTAATGGACTGTTTATTTGAACACTTTCCCATCGTGAATTTCCTGAGAGCAGAAGCCATTATTTATTTATCTTTTACCTCTACTGGTGCCAAAGCAACTCATTTATATTTGTTGAACACACAAATGAATGAATGCAAAAATGGATAAAAGATGACACCAAAATTACAGATATAAGCAAAGCTATGTATAGATTAAAATGTTATAGGAGAAGAAACTAATAAATGCGATGGTTCAGACATTGGCTGAAGACAAGAAGGAAAGACTAATATTTAAGCTGCTACATTTCTGTGAGAAAGAAGTAAGGCTATGGTTAAAATTCCTTGATATTCATGTTTGGTAGAAGTTGGGTCCAAGCATGAACATCTGGTAACAAACACTCTCAAACTAAGTAAAGAGAATTTAGTTAGAAATTCAGCCCAAATCAGCTTTTATAGCTAACCAGATGTTCTGCAAACTTAAAAAAAAAATTCTTCAGGTTTTCTTTTTTTTAATTTTTATTTTTGGACTTTAATATGAATTTGAAACACTAGGTAAACCTATTGAAAGGCAGAATCTGACTCAGTAGGTCTGGGCATATCCCAAGATTCCACATTTTTAACAAGTTCCTGAGTGACTCAGATGTCACTGTTGGTTCAGAATCACATTTTATGTTGTGGTTAAGCGCCCAGGGGAATGGTAGCATGTAAATTGTAATCTAAGCCTCATCTCCAGCTTGTTTTTTATTTTACTTTTAAAATTTTGAGACAGGGTCTTCCTTAGTTTCTTAGGGTATCTCTAAGTTGCTAAGGCTGGCCTTGAACTTCTGATCCTCCTGTCTCAACCTCCGAGTAGCTGGGATTGCAGGCATGTGCCTGGCACCTGATTTGAGCAGTTTTTTAAAGCAGAATTTCATTTTAAGAAAGTATTTATTCAACTAGATTAAAAAATATATTTAATATGTCTACTGCAGGCTCCTGAGCTACAGGGAAATTATGTCCTAAGGAGGGAGCTGCACTGGTCCATTCTGCAAATGGAGACACAGAACATGGACTACATAAGACCTCTTTGGGGACAGAGATGTTGAAGTGGAGTGGGGCTTAGTGTCCTGGCCCTGGAGGAGGCTCATGAGACAGGAGAAGAAAGAAAGAAAGAGAGAGAGAGAGAGAGAGAGAGAGAGAGAGAGAGAGAGAGAAAGGAAAGGAGAGAGAGAAGCCTTAATAGACTTTATTTTTAGAATAGTTTTACATTTATAGGAAAATTGAGCAGTAGCAGATATAGTCAGAATTCCTCTATCTCTGCCAATGCAGTTTTCCCTGTTTCTGTCATCTTATTTTAACATGGTACATTTGTTCCAATTAATGAGCTAATCCTAATGCAATATGACTCCATAGTCATTCCCATTCCCTTAGTATTTTTGTTCTTTTGTGTTTTTGGAATGAGATATTTAACTCAGGAGCACTTAACCAGGGAACCACATCCCCAGCCCCTTGTATCTTTTTATTTTGAGACAGGATATTGCTAAATTGCTTAAAGCCCTGATAAGTTGCTAAGGCTGGCTTTGAACTTGCCATCCTCCTGCCTTAGCTTCCCAAGCTGCTGGGATTACAGAAGTGTGCCACCACACCCAGCAAAAATTCTTCAAATTTTATGTATAAACTACCTACTGGAGTGACAGAACAAATACATGCTCTTTAGTCAGTGTTTCCAGAAACAGGGGGACCAAAGAGACATTATCTGAGCATGTCTTGAGTGAACCACAATTGTACCACATGTTCATAAAAAGTAAAATTACCCTATAAAATAATGAACACACCCTTAGTTATTTGTACTTTCCTCTGATTCTTGACATATTGTGTATTAGGAATTTTCATGGGCAGAGTTCTAAATCATTGAAAAGATTATTTTCTGGCAAATGTATGACATAATAGAAACAAGAACAACAAAAAACTCGAACACAGACACATACACAAAACAGACTAGTCTTCTCTCTCCTGGTGATTTAAATTGATGGCAGACAAGGCAAACAAACACCTAAACTAAAAACACAGTGATGGGCAGGCAGTAGTGGAGCACAAATGGAGACCTTCTCTTTATATGGGACATTAGGGAGCACAACCTGTGGTCCTTGCCACAAAATGAACTAAAGGAAAACAACTCTTAACACTGAAAGTGAAACAATGGAAACTATCAACACACAAATATCCCAACTAACCAACCCAAATAGAAACCCAGAAGTTGTTTAAGCAAAATCCTCAAAGTGATCAAACAAGAAACAAAAGACAGGATTACTAATGAAAAAAAATCTAAGGAAAATATTCAAATTTAGCTTCTGATTTTTGCCTTTTTCTTCTCTCTCCACCTTGACCCTTCTCACATTTTTGTATTTCTTATCACTTCATTTTTTCTTTCCCTTCTCTATCCCCTCAAGACTCTTATTCCCACAAGTATCTAATTTGGGGTGGAGGATGTGGGTGAAGGTACATTAAATCCTATCCAGAGTGTGGAGGGTGTAAGAGACAGATCCAGGAGCAGAAGCTAACCTGAAGCTCTATGTCCCTGAGAGCCTTGATAGGGACAGTAAGTTTGACCTAGTCCTGGCAGCCAGCATGTAGGTGCCAACCTTTCCATCCTGGCCCAGATTCAGGACTCTGCTTCTTGAAAGATAAGAAGATCCTGTGTTTGGCCATGATCACACAAGGTGGTGAAAGTGGCAGGCCTAGGGGGAGTTCACTCCAGGGATTACAAAGACCCTGACATTGAACCATCGTCTGGAACATCTGTGGAAACACGTAAGTCTGGTCTAGTTCTAGTTTCTAGTTCGTCCACAGAGCTTCTCTTTTTATATAATTACATTTTTATATGATATCTTATAAACGCTTTATAAATTTTGGTATTTTAAGTGTTAAGACTTCACTTTCTAGAATCCAAAAATTAAGACGGATTCTGAATTTTTAAAATGATGAAGTAGTATCTTCTAAATGAAGAATAAATGGTGTTGCCATGTGGTTCTGCTACGGTATACCCCTGAAAGTAATCTGCATACTGGACTTGGGCAGGTCATCCATCATTACAGAGTTTATAGGTTTTCTGTTCTCTCTGAAGTCATTTGTAGTAGAGTTAAGCAAAGGGGGGAGAAAATGCTTTCTGGACAAATATAAATAAAAACTATCATAGAATTTCTATATTGTAGAATGCCATAAATGATTATATTACATTTTAAGGTTCTCCTATAACTGGGGATTGTAAGTGTAAGGAATATTCATTGGAAAGATTTGCTTGTTTTCATACAGAATTTTTATAGAATATGGATAACAGCTCAGTCCATAAAACTAATATGAATACCCAAGACAGAGTATTTACAATGAAAAAACTTAATAGGGGTAATAAGTATTGGAAATACATGAGGTGGGCTCTGATTACACATTGGAGCACATAACTGCATAGGAAAGAACCAAAAACTGATTCCATGTAAATCAGGGAGAAGACAATTTAAGAAAAATGAGCATAAAATAGCCTCAGATTCTGCATTTTTAAAACATTAACTCTTTTAAGTTCTCTCTTAAAATTCACTGCTTGGAATTCAGGATTGTCCACACAAGAATGACTTTCCAAGACTTAAAAATCATTGAAATTTTGGCTTTTAAGTAAAAAAATTAATATTATTTTAGAAATAAGGCAAGGTCAGGCCAAATAGCCTAACCAATGTGAGTCTGACTCTTGGTAATACATCATGATTGTAGCATTTACTTCTGTCCTTCCCCTTGTCAAGATTTTATACTAGATTGACATTCTTAAGTTTCCTTTTGAATATCCTCCAAATGAGGAAATTCTTTAGGACCTTTTGAGTCTTCTTCCTTTCCAGACAGGCTGGAGAGGAAAGCAGCAGTAGTTGAGTGAGTGAGAAAAACCAACAGTGCCTGGCATATGACCAGAAGTTCCCATGGTGTGCACCATGTTGTCTTATGTGCACAAGATTGTTTTCTGAGTTTTGCTTTTGGTCAGTTTTCTTTTAAATTACTAAGACATTTCTTTGTGAACAGCCAATTTAATTGCTTTCATATTGCTTCACCCAATCAATCCTGAAAAAAATTAATTTGTATAAGCTGTTTGGTTGGGTAGAAAAAGAAGAAAAATAGAGGGAAAGAAAATGAAAAAAAAAAAGGGGGAAAATGTCCACCCCTTCTGATTTAATTGCTTATCTCCTTTCTGTTGATAATACAGGCTAGGTAGAAATCCTAGTTATAACAGAATCTGTGGGCTCAAGATATGCCGGTACCCTACCCCATCACTATCACCCTGCCATAGTTAACAAAAAGATCTTCAATTTTTGATCCTGGAGTCCTTTATGGTGGTCATCCATTTCCAACCCCTGCTGCTGAGGCATTGCTTTATTTTTCTCTCAGTGAAGCTTTGGTATTAGACTAATTGGAAGTAAGTTTATTCTAATGGCTTATTATCTCTGCAAGCAACATTCTTTTTGATAAAGTGCTGAACCTTAACACAATTTTGTTAGCAACATAGCATTGTCCAGTCCCTAAGTCAACTCTGTACACATTTAGTTTCCATTATAACAATTAAGAGAATTAATGACAGCTTTTATTTATTGCAGCATGTGCTGACCATTATAACAGCTACCTGTGATAATGGATTTTTTTTCTTCACTCTTGAAAATATAAACTAAACAACTTTAAAAATGTTTCATTTCAGATTTACACATATCACTTCTTATTGTTCAAAATGAACAAAATCTATGTTTTGTCCCATAGGAGCTTTGATTAATGTGCACCTATTGCAAAAATATTTATGGATGGTTAAATTTTGCAGTTAGGAAAAGTGTTTTTCTTTTAAGCTGTGTATTTTATTTTAGTAAATTCTAGAAGTTTCACACTGTCTGTATTCCTAAATAAAAGGTAATAGGATAATTTAGCAGCACTATAAATACCAATAAAGCTCTGCTTATTGATATCCCTGATACCCTTTACCCTTATTCTATCTTGCCTTATTAGTCTGATGTGCTTTTCACAGATAAGATGTGATTTGCACAGTTTCTGCATTTTACTCATCCGATTGTCATCAGCTTCCACTTTTCATTGTCATGTGCCACCATCATCCCCTTTCTCTGCTTTTTCTTTTGCTACCTCATGAGCGAAGATTGTCAATCTTCATAGAATTGTGTGTGCATTAAATGCGAATAGATATTGTATAAGGAACTGATTTTTTTAAAAGAAAAACAACACATGCTTTGTGGCACAGATGGGGATGGGACTGAGGCTGGTTGCTCAGAGCCTTTTTGCTTCCCTCTTGGGCCACTTTGGCTTCCATAGAGAGCTGGGCGGAAGGGGTACCTTGTTCTTTACTTTTAAATCACACTGTTATACAGGCTTGCTCCCTTCATCTCCCTCCTCCCACCTCACTTGTGGTTTCAGAAAGCCTGCTGCGTTTATGTAAATCCAATCAAGCCTTTTGAATTATAAGGAGCCACTGTTCCCAACATTAAAAATACAAAATATTAGCAGGGAGGCTGTGATTTGTAGGTGCTCAGAATCAGTGGGCTTATGTTTCCAGTCTTTGTCGTCCTTTCAACACACACCAAAAACATCCCTGGCTTTAAAAAGAATGCTGTGTTTGCAGATCAGAGGTAGCAGTTCACCGAGTTATTCTGAAAATGAAAAAAAGCACCATCACCAAGGGCAATAGGCCACAGCTTTGTGTAGTGTTGCGCTTTGACAAGTGGAAGCTTGTGGAATCTGTATTTGTAACTTTTCACTTTTCTTCCTAATGTCCAGGCTATTTTTGGTCTGGGAGAAAAAAAGAAAAGAAGAAAAAGGAAAGAAATAAGAGAAAGAACAGAGCCTGAGCCAGAATCGTACCTACTAACAGAGGCAGCCTACAGGGCTGGTCCTGGGGATATTGGGAAGTTGGTGAAAGAGGTAGCTCCCAGATTCACCTGCCTCTCCTTTTAGAAGATGCTCTCCTTCATCTTCCCCATTCCAGAGGTATCTCCTTCCCTTTCCCCAGGCTTTCTCCAGTTTCCAAACAAGCCTTTCTCAGATTCCATATAAAATGTTCTAGTGTGTTGTATTAGAAAGAGCATTCTGGGGTTGGAGTTGTAGCTCAGCTGTAGAGCGCTTGCCTAGCATGTGTAAGGCACTGGGTTCTATTCTCAGTACCACATATAAATAAGTAAATAAAATAAAGGTCTATCAACAACTAAAAAATACTTTAGAAAGAGCATTCTGATGTACAATCAGCTGATTCTGGTCTGAACTTCACCAATTACTTGCAGTTTTGACTTAGGGTGAGGGGTTCAGCTCTTACCTTCAGTCTCCTCATCTATAAAATAGGAATCTCTTCCCAGTCACTTTACAAAATTGTTTTTTAAGGATCAAGTAGAAACATGTACAGGTATGTTCCATAAAATGTAAGCACTGTACAAATAAATATAAGGCATGATAAATTTCTATTTGATTATCCTGTGCATGATGGTCAATGGACACTGAATGGTTCCTAAATGAAATTGTTGTTTCATTTGACAGATGTTGTCATTCTGAGAAACATTTGCAATTTCACTGGGAGTAAGTCTGACATATTTGGAAAGAGAAACTTAATCACTAACATTCTTTGGTTATTCTTTTTGAATAACCAGATTTGATCATTAAAACAAGTGTTGTGTTCCATGAGGCTGGTACACTATCCACAAATCTTGGCCTGTGTGTCAGTCTGCTTATCCTAATGGGGATGACACTGCCGCCACTAATGGTTCTATTATCAAATAGTTGCAACCCCTGTGGGTTCCATTACATAACGAAGAGACTAGAAAGCAAATCAAAACAACAAATTACATTTCTGAGATCCCTTTGAAACTGGGGCAAGTGTGTAACATATTTGCTAATCAAATGAACTCACAGTGAGGTTTTAAAATAGAAAAGAGGGCTTGAGGGGAAGGACATATGCTTTGTGGCAAGTACTGTGGCAAAAGCACCTGGGGTTTCAACTTCAGTCATGGCAGATTTCCAGCATCTGGTACCTTGATTTGCTTGAGTCTAAAACTTGAAATGACTGAGAAATCACTGCATTTGATGGAGGACACCTAGATATGACTCAATCATGTCTTTCTTCATTAGGGAAAATAGGAAATAAGACTCAGATATTAAAGCAAGTAGTGAAAAATTAAAATCATATTTTTGCTCAGCAAAGCTTGTGACGATGAAAATCCTACTGGTTATATCATCCATCCTGAAGACGGTTTCATATTAATACATGTAGATTAATCACATTCTTTGAGCTGGCTTATAACATATATAGCACATTTTTTTTCTACTTAGACACCTCCATTTATCATTAAAAACTTGGAAAGAATCATTTTTAGTAGCTGCACAAGATTTTGTTGTATGTATACACCATGATTTATGAACCCATGGCTCCATTTTTACACATTTCTGTAACACATTTTTATGCCATTCTAAAAACTCTGTACTAAAAATACTTTTGACATTTTGAATTATTTCCCAGAAAATATTCATAACCAAATTTTATGTTAATACTTTTGTTCATTTCTATATTCTATAAGATTTCAATTAAAAACACATTCCAAAGAATATTCTTTATAATAACAATCCTCAGGAAATAGAACTGAAGATTTTACCTTTATAACATTCTATAATATGGACTTTCTACAATAGCTTTTATTTATATTTATAATTTCCAGAAAATCTTTTACTTAGCATTTGCTTAAGTCAGCTGTTGTTAAGTGAGTTCAGAGAAAACAAGGAGTTATAAACTATATCTCCCTGCTGGGTTTTAGACCAGGGCAAGATCCCTGCCCCCATGGGCCTTCTGGGATGAGAGTCCACAGTTTAGATCCTACTTCTGGGTCTGCCTTTCTCCCAAATGCTTCTCAAAGGATCCAACAGAAATTAGATACTTGTGGGAATTAGACATACAAGAGTAGAAAAGGTCTAGAGGGGAGTGAGGGAAAGAGGGAAAGAGAGAAGGGCTGAGGAAGGAAGAGAGAAAATGAGGAGAAAGGAGAGAAAACAAAAGGGTAAAGACACAGGGGATGCAGCTCAGTGATAGAGTGCTTGCCTAACATGTGTGAGGCCCTAGATTCCACTCCAAGCACCAGAATAAAACTATAAACCAAAGCAGAAACAAAATATTATTCTTATACTTCTTCAATTAATCCTATTTTGTAGGTTGTTGACCATAAAATTTTCCCCTATTTTAAAAATGTTTTTATTAGTGATTTTTAATTATACATAATAATGGCATTCATTTGGACATATTTATAAAAGCATACAGCATAATTTACTCCATATCCATTCCCAGAATCTCCCTTTTACTCCCCTTCCCTCTCCCCATGGATCCCATCCTCTACTCTTTGGGTCTTCCTTCTATTTTTTTTTAATTAAAAACTTGACATCCCCCCCATAACCCAATCAATAAATAGGCTAATGATCTAAACAGACAATTCTCAAAAGAGGAAAGATGCAAATGAATAACAAATATATGAAAAAATGTTTAACACCCTTGGCAACATAGCATATTTCATCTCACTCCACTAAGAATGGACAGCATCAAGAATACAAATAACAATAACTGCTCATGAAGAGGGGAGGGAAAAAGCATAATCATGCATTGTTGGTGGAACTTCAAATTAGTACAAACACTTTGAAAAGCAGTATGGAGATTCCTCAAAAGACTAGGAATGGATCTACCATATAAGCCAGCTATCTCACTTCTTGATATTTATCTAAAAGAATCAGAATCAGCATACTATAGTGATACATACTTGCTAATGTTTATAGGAGCACAATTCACAATAGCCAAGTTCTAGAACCAGCCTAGATACCCTTCAACAATCGAATGAATTTTTAAAATGTGGTGTATATATACCTTAAGGAATTTTATCCATAAAGAAGAATGAAATTATGTCATTCGCTGTTAGATGGATGAACTATAGAACATCATGCTAAGTGAAATAAGTGAGACTCAAAAAGTCAAGTTTCGAATGTTTTCTAACATACATGGAAACTACAGAGACAAAAGGGGGAATATATCATGGATATGGAAATAAAATGTAGACATACAGAGTAGAGAAAATGGGCCAAGGAAGAGGGAAGAACGATGGGAAAGGAAAGGAACTGCTGAATGAAATTAACCAAATTATGCTAATAGCATGTATGGATACATCACAATGAATTCTACTTTTATGTGTAACTACAATGCACCAATCTATTTTATATTTAATAATTTTGAGTAGGTACTTTTTAAAAAATAACCTTCAGGGTTTTTTTGTTTGATTGTCTGGGTAGTCATTGCTTATCATTTTGATATATGTTTTAATTGTAAGTGTTGTTTTATTTCCTTTATTGTAAGGACTACAATCTTTTCATCCATAGAAAATGGAGAGGTTTTTTTCAGGTAACACATTTCTGCTTCCCTTCACCATCTCTTGTTTCCCTTCAGTTAGATAAGTGACCATGTAGCATTGGCTGTGCTAATGTCAATATGTCATGTTCACAGTCCACCCATTTAGCACATGTCCGGTAACATAGAGGCACGCTGGCATAGCGGCTCTGCCACACCATTTTATAGACATTAACTGGCTGCAGGGAGGGGGTGTCGGCAGCAGCTCAGGACTGCAGATCATACTTTGGGTTTCTCCTTTTACATGTAGTGAAATACAATGTTCTAATCAAATTCTAAGTAGTTTAGAATTTGGGGTTGTTTAAATAAAGAAGCATTTTTAAATTCCCTTCAGAAATAAGAATATTGATGTTTTACTTTCAAATAGCATAAAATGCCAAAAACCACCTAGGCATCAGTAGATGGAGGGCTTCTGTCCTGGAGCAGCACTGGGTTGGGGAGTGGAGACCTGGGATTTGGGTTGAACAGGACAGAGAGAAGGAAAAAGGATGAGGACCTTTCCTACTCTACCCTGCTACTGAAAGTCCCAGATTTTGTCACTTCATTCAAAATCAGTATATGCTGCCTTAGGGAAACTGATTCATGGGCCATTCTTGGGCATTTAACTCTTCAGAATATAAATGTAATTCTATGTAAAACCTTTTCCATGCCCCAAAGAATAAAATGCTGCCACTTATTTTTTGATACATGTCAAAAGTAGGTCATTGTTAGAAATGCCAAGAAATTCCATTTTATTTTATTATGGTCTGAGACCACTTTAATTTCTAATACAGACATCACAAAGAAAGAAAAGGCCAATGAAATATTAAGAATCTTGAGTTATCTAAGATTTTAGACACATAAAAGATTAAATGTTCAAAATAAATCTTAGCTCTTAAAGTACCAAAAGAGGGAAATATTCATTGATTTAAGTCATAAAGACAAGTTTAAATCTCTGAAGTTATAAAATTGCTGAAATACGCTTTTCTCTCCTTGTGGGTTGTCATTGAGACTTTTCTATTCTAATGGAAAAATGTCTCATCCTATTGTTACTCATTGGACATGACTCCTTGAATGCCCTGTGCTTCTCATAACCTTTGTTTGCCCTCTCAGATCTTAAGACTGTTTTGAAAGCATCACCCTTTCCTAAGAATCAGGGTAACCCAAAGTTTGTACCATGTCTTCCCCATCTGCCATATGCGTAGAAGATTCAATTCTTCTCCTTCTGCAAGTATGAAATCTTTGTTTTCATTAAAGGTGTTTTTTTTTTTCCATAATAATTCTCTACAATTTTTTTGCAATATTTGTAACTATTAATAACCTCTTTTGAAAATTGTTTTCTGGTCTTTCACAACACCATTATTATTTGAAAATTTCTCTTTTGTCATTTTCATTATTCCATGTTTTTAATTGGTGGCTCCAGGGGACTGGGGAAAAAACATTTTGCAGGCCTTTAAATGATCTGCAGTCAAATCCTAGTTTTATACAAGCAGTGTGAATTTCGGCCACAATTTAACCTCTGATCCACCCTCCCTCTACTCTCAAATAACATGGTGATAATTCTAACTATCCTACCAGATTTTTGAAGGAAAAATACAAGTTAGAGCATGTTGTAATCACAAGGTGATTCTGAATGCATTAACTAAGGGCTCACCCATCCCCCAACTTTGAGCCTTCCCCTGGGCCTTATCTTCTCTCAAAGTTCTATTTTGATGACAAAGAAATCTAAAACTCCTATCCTGGCCTCTGTCCCTAGTTTCACTCTGTCCCAGCTATCTAGACATTATAAATCCTCATGATCAGGAGACTCTTTTCTATGTCTTTGCACATCTGAAACCAGCCAGCAAAAAACTAGTCAAATTTTATTTGCTTACTGTAATTTAAATAAAATCTCAACATCTTAACACATCAAATTCAGCCATTTTTCCTCAAATCTGGATTTATTTCCAAGATTTCCCATTTTTTATAAACATCACCAAGACGCTGGATCCAGCTGGGGATCCACCTTATTGTCATTTCTATTATCATATTCCATAACCAGACTTGCTTTTCTGTCCTGGTTTTGTCTATCTCCCTCATTCTGGCTCCTTAATGCCTTTCTGGTGTGGAATTTTATTACTTCCTGTCAAGACTATTACAATAGTCCTCTGGTTTACTTTACTAACCACCAGCCTTCTTTAATCCTCCTGTACATTGCTGCCAAATTCCTTTTCTGGAAAAAAAAATATATTATAAAACTTGGGTTTAAGAGCAAGCACCTATACAAATCTATACTGGTTCCTTGGCATTCATAATCTTATGAATACCCTCTCTTTCAATGTGGGCTGGGTCAACTAACTTGCCTCTAACAAATAGAATATGGCAAAAGTGATATGATGCCATTTTGGAGATTAGTTTACAAAAAGCAAAAGACAAAACAATTCCTGTGAT
Source organism: Marmota flaviventris (assembly GCF_047511675.1). Classification (NCBI taxonomy): domain Eukaryota; kingdom Metazoa; phylum Chordata; class Mammalia; order Rodentia; family Sciuridae; genus Marmota; species Marmota flaviventris. The sequence goes on from NC_092498.1 coordinate 45,437,817, forward strand.
TTTCTTTCTTTTTTTGGTGTGTGTGTAGGGGTTGTTCTGGATATTTAATCCAGAGGCACTTTACCACTGAGCTATGGGCCCAGCAGCTAGGGAGGCTGAGGCAGGAAGATTGCAAATTCAAGGCCAGCCTCAGCAATTTAGTGAGGCTAAGCAACTCAGGGAGGCCCTATCTCAAAATAATAAACAAACAAACAAATAAATGGGAGGAAATGTGGCTCAGTGGTAAAGCACTCCTGGATTCAACCCCTGGTACCAAATAGATAGATAAATAAGTAAATAAAAAAATAAATAGCTTTTTTTTTTTTTTTTTGCTATTTCAAGTCTAGTTTTTGTTTTCATTCTCATCTTGACATTAACTGAAAATGGAAACTTTTGGAGTCCACATGCCATCTGGCCGGAAAAGAAAAAGGAAGGGGAGAGGGCACTATGAAAAACTGAAAATTTAGTCCCCAAAGGAATAGTTAATCTGCAAGAGACAATTTTTTAAAAAATTCACTTCATTTGGGAAAATGAAGATTCCCACCCCACCCCCAAACCCTTCAGTCTTCATCTGCTCTCCTCTCATTATGGAAACAAGTCTTCAGAGTAAATGACATTTGAACACACAGTCCCATTATTTTGATTCTTCCCATCTGAATCATGATGACTACATCTGACACCCCTTAGAAATATTCCTTCCTTTCCAAGCACATTTACTTCTGAAACAGTTAAGCAATAAAGACCCATCATGAACTATAAGGGCAGGTCAAGCTCTGCAGTTCAGTAAAATGTGGGGGTAACAATTTTCTAGGTGCATAAAATGGTGGCCTGTTGAGGTTTGGCCAATCACATTATATCCAAATTTGTTTCATACCCAAATTCATGATATTACAAGGTAATACATGGAGGAGTACTTGAAAAACATACTGTGATAATTTTTCATTTTAAAATAGTCAAGAGGGAGACTGCACTTTTGTTTATGAGTTTTATTTACTTTTTTTTTAATTGGAGAGGGGAGGTAATCATCAATAGATTGTGGTAGTCTTTTAGGTAGTCTCTCCTGTCTATTAAAAATAAGTGTTTATAATACAGTTGCAACTGTTGTTGACAAATCCTAGTCAAAATACACTGAAATCCTATGACGCTAAATAGGAAACCCACAACAACTTCTAAGGATTTAGTGAAAAGCTAAGCTATTCATTCTATCTGTGCTGGTGAGACTATAGATATCCCCAATAATACCTCATTTAAAAGTATTTTATTTCTAAAAATAGTGATCAAAATGCAGTCTGTACCATTTTATAGATTAAAGGGACAGAAAAAGGAATTTTTTTTTTCTTTTCTCTCAACATTTGAACCCATCCCCACTGCAGGTTCAAAGACCAATCTCCTTAGTCTCTTTCTTTGAGTGACAGGAAGTCTGCTCTGCCTTCAACTGTGCAAAAAATTCAATAAAATCACTTCCATTTGAATTGTCACAACTGTACCCACTTCTCCCAAGCAGTTGAATCCTTGTGATGCTATTGACAGCCTGTACCATTCTATCACAACTGATAGCAGATGAATGAGTAGAGAGACTGATGGAGGCTGCCTATTTTTTCAATTTTCATTCTAAATCTCCTAGATCTGCATTTCAAGCCATGCTTGGATATTTAATCCTCATGAAGACAACACACTTCAGAGGAGCCCCTAAGAATGTGTCTTATGGTGCTCTCAAAACCCATTAACTTACTCCCTCTGGTCTTAAAAGAATCAGATTCTGCCTGATTGTGGATTAAGGAAAACTGCAGTACTCTCAGGCAGAAACTCCCAGTAAGTGGCAGCCATGACAATTATCTGCACAGCCAGGCAACAGAGATACTGCAGAGAAATTTTAGTATGACCTCTCTGCTGTTTAAAAGAAAAATCCCACATGCCTAGGAGGTATTATGATTTTGTACATTGGAAATATTAATTGACACTTGCTCCACAGCTTATGAAATTTTCAATTTGACTAGTTATATTTACAAGATATAAAGCAAATAAAGCAGGATTCTTAAGAGCTCTTGGTAAGGAAAATGCAATCTTCATGTTCCCTGCATTATAATTAACACTGCTACACAGATCACTATAAAGGAGATATTTGAAAATTAAAAAAAAAAAAAAAGGCATGGGAGCATTTGTGAGCTGAGCCACAGAAAGAGCAAGCCTTCTTATAAATGAGTTCTAATGCAAAAATTGTAGCAAATTGTCTCTGACACCTTACAACCATAAATTCAGAGACAAAGGGGAAAGATAACTGGGTATCAATCAAAGGAGTTTCCACTGTAGGAACATTGCCAACTCCATCTAGGTCACATAATCTCTGAAGCATATTTTTTGTGTGTTTATGATCAATTATGTTCCATTTAAGAATCTCATTAATTTTGTAAACAGTATATGTATTACAACCACTGATCAAGCTTACTAGGGTTTTCCCCTTTTGCTGGCAATGAATACTTAGAAACAGTCCTTCTGCCAGAATATTCTGCTAAGAAGATTGGGGATATTCAAAAAGGCAAAATCAGGGCTGGCATTGTTTGCACACGTGGCAGCAGGGGACTGGCCATTCCTTTGTTCTGCTCTGTGTTTTTGCCAATCTATTAATAGTTATATTTTAAGAAAAACAGAACACATATGTTTCTAAGTCATTTGCACTTAAATGTAGTTGATATCCGACAAGAGTTAGTCAGTATCAAAAATAGTTTTTATGTGTATATCTTAGTGACTAGAATTTGGACCATTGTAAATTATTTTGAGTTCTCTGTGCCCCCTTCTCCCTGCAGTATACAGGGTTCAAGTTGCTTTACTCATAGTAAAAACATTTTCATAATAAGATTAATAAATTAATCTGTGGTCAAAACTTTTTAAATCTAAATGTAATATGATTTCCCAGCCTTTTGTTAACTTTTTCACATGTCCAACCAATATAGACTCATGATTTAGGAAATAAAAAAGCAACTACAATGTGAAAAAAAATCACATTTCATATTTTTTAAAAAGTTTTTGATTTCAAAATTTGAAATGACATCTAAACTTATAGTGAAATAGCCAATAGCCAGTGTTACCAAACAACCTTTGATTGCAATTGTTAAGCAGTATGATTCTTTAAACTAAAGATACACTGTTTTAATTTATTGTTGTATCACTAAAAACTGTATTTCCTGGGGCTAAATGAAGAAGAACAACATGACTTAATAATCATAATAATCCACTTAATAATCCACTTTAACCTATACTCAGATTCTTAACTTCTAGAGTTACTAATTGTTTTAGTTTTCCTGGGACTCACAGAAAATTCTATTAGTAGTTTTCAAAACATGACTCACCCAAATCACAACAGTTTAGGACATGTCTTTATGCATTATTTATTTAGTATTATAGGAATGCCTTTTCAGAAATCTTATGTAGGGATTAAAATGATTAGATGTCATATGCCTCCAGGGTTTCCATGTTACTATTTTTAAATAAATCTTCTGCTAACTATTAAGATATCTATATCCACATAAAGTTGATTATATACACACAGTATAATTAGCATGGCAGCTCCATGCCAATTCTGAAATCTTATATAAAAATGAAATATTAAAAAACAGACATTTTGATCAGATATCATACAGAAAGAAAATAGATAATTTCCAGCAGTAATTTTCAACTGGCATTTTAATATTAAAATGATTTTGATTTCCAGAAAGCATTGCTGGGAATAGTTTAATCAGAATCTCTGGGGGTGGGATGCAGGCATCAACATATTTTCAAAGCATCCCAGATGTGAAGGCAGATTTGAAAATCACTGGAAAATATAAGAAACTTATACAACAGTGAAATTAAAAACAAAAACCCAAGACATTTTTATCATCATGCAGAAAGAAAATAGATAAATTTCCAGTAGTGATCCTAAACTGGCATTTTAATATTAAAATGGTTTTGATTTCCAAAAATAGCCCTTCTGGGAATAGTTAAATCAGAATCTCTGAGGGTGGGTTCCCAGGCATTCAGTATTTTTTCAAAGCATCCCAAATGATTCTTATGTGAAGATAGATTTGAAAATCAATGATAAACAAATGAAAATTAGAAATTAAGTTCAAGATGGAGTACATTCACAGCAAATGTGAGCTAATGCAATGCTCTGGCTACAGGCTCAGGCATCTGGGAGAAGGGCATGTCAAAAATACCTACAGTACAAAGTGCTGACTCGTGTCTTTGAAACAGATAACTTGAATAATGGTTTCCCTATTTTTATTGGCCTGATTACATCTTAGGCTTTACAAAGACACTATTTATTGCACAAATATTTATTGTGTTCCACCTAGTCTGCTGGGCACAAAATGATCTAGAGCAGAGAAAGTCCATCCAAGGGCCTATAAATCATTTCATCAACCCAGTATAATTTCCAGAACACATTAACAATAATAAACACATGAATTTTTTCCTGGGTAATTAACCTTTACAGTGGTAACATTGCTACCACTCACTATTCTTAAAGTGCCAATTTTTGTGATTATTTATAGAGTCACCCCTTGGGAAGAAGAGGGAATTGGTTCTAAGATGCCTCATGGATACCAAAACCTGTGCTCAAGTTCCTTATATAAAATGGTGTAGTATTTACATATAATCTATGCATATCCTCCCATATATTTTAAATCATTTGCAGATATTTATAACACCTAATACAAAATAGATACTATATGAATTGTACTGTTTAAGCAATGATAACAAGAAAAAATGTCTGTAGATGTTCAGTACATACAAAATATATTTCAGTATTTTTAATCTGTAGTTGATGAACTATGCAAATGTGGAACCCAGGGATACAAGGCTGACTATACATATAAAATTAAAAACAACAACAACAACAACAAAACCAAAACAACAACGAGAAGCCATTTTGGGGAGGAAAGGCTTGAATTTAAGACTATAAGAGTAGTAACATCATAAGAAACATCACATAGCCAGTTGTACTAGTAAGTTCCATAGAGTAGTCATAGATGAAGCTGACTTTTGAAGACAAAACAGGGAGAATAAGATCCATAACCCCTTTAAGTGCTTTAGAGTGGTGTAGAGATTTCTAGCTTCTGAACTGCCTGACTCAGGAATGGTTTAATCTACTAGGACATGTTCTTTGGTGGTTGTGATTGGGTTGAAAGGCTTGTGTTTGTTTTCCCTTAGTGATCACATAGAAAAAAGAACAAAATCACCCTGGATTGAAGGTGAAGGATGAGGACAGGGAAGTCTTGGGAAAGGAGGTGTTACTTGAGCTGAGTTTTAATAGAAAAATTGTAATTAGCTGACTAAAAAAGAATGTGTGAAAGGGGAGTAAGGGTTAGGTTTCAAGGTCAAGGGAACAGCATATTTGAAGACTCCTATGGGCTAAGCCAGCAGTGTTTTTTTTGTGTGTGTGTGAATTTCCAAGTGGTTTAGCATGTCTGGAACATGGGGGTTATGAAGGGAGAACTGGGATTAAAGCCAGCAAGGTAGGCTGAGGATGCACTGGAAAGGCATTTATAATTTATCACGCAAACTCTGAAAAAGCTTTGAAGTATTTTAAATAATGGAGAAACACACAAAATATATACATTTTAGATTTAAAGAGTTATTTTGGTAGCTCTAGGGATGGACTAAAAGGGGGTGGATTGGGAGTTGGGGGACAGGGAGAGTGGAGATCAGCTGGAGGCTATCGGGAGTGAGAAAATAGGAAGGCCTGAACTCAGGGATAGAGGAGGGGATGAAGAAGAGGGAAGACTGCAGGAGTGTGTTGATAAGATGTCATCTTGGGCAAGGGGCTTAATGAGAGGAAGAAGAGTAATTCCTAGGTTTCTGGATTGAACAACTGATAAAAGCTTTTGTAGAAATAACATATAGAAGAGAACTATGCCTAGTAGAGGGGAAAATGAGTGCAATTTTAGGTGCAGTTTTAAGTCAGCTCAAGAAACAGAAGTTTTCTTTAACTTTTTAAACTTTTTTTTTTTTCTTTTTGAGAACCCAACTGTAAAAGACTTTTACAAAAATAGCTGGTCCAAACATATAAAAATTTCCAAGGTTATAATAGACAATGGAAGACTAAAAATTTTTTCTGGATTAAAGATTAAAGGAAACTTTGACAGTCAAGCACACTAACAACCAGAATTTCCTTTCTCTACAAAGGATATTATTTGGGTAGTTAAAAGCTTTGAATATGGTCAGTTAATTAGTGACTGGTCTTTTATCAATATAGCATTAATATTAATTTTCTATTTTGTTCATTGTACTGGTGTTACATAAGAAAATGTCCTTTACTTTTAGGAAATATATAATGAAGTGGTTGGGATGAAAGAATATGATACATAGAACTTACTCCCAAATGGGTCATGTGTATTTGTAGAAAGCTGAATGGGAAAGGTAACATGATAAAATGCTAACTTTTGAGAATATGAGTGAAGGATACATAGGAAATCTTTGTACTATTGTTGCAATTTTCCTGTAAGTCTTAAATTATGTCTAAATTAAAATGTATTTTCATCAAAATTTCTTTTGAAATGTTTAAAACTCTTAGAGAAGGAGAAAGAATAATAGAACAACTATATTCCCTTCACTAGAATAAACAATAGCTAATAGATCCTACTTATTTTTAGTCATTTTTTGAAGCAAAATCTTATCTTATAACATTGTATGTAGGAAAAATTGTATAAATGTGTATTTTATACAAAGTAGGAGAATGGCAAAAGATGTAGACTAACATAGGTTTAATCATCACTTAAATTAAGAAATAATCAAACCCAGAGTGTCCAATGACCCCAGGAACTAAGGACTCTAGATTTTCTATAGGTTTACTGCAATAAAGTCAGAGCAGTGAACTTAAAGTATATTGCATAATTTAGCTAAGAGGTTAAAGTGTTCTTTTAGTTTCTATAGAAAAGCAAAAACAGCAGTTCTTTCCATATATCAGCCCACCATAAGAGAGTACTTTATTTGTCCTGGGTTTTTTTTTTTTTTAATTAATTAAAATCTATACAGAAAAGCCACTTCAAAAGTGCCATTCATTCAAAGTGTAATAGGCTATTCACAAAAACTGTTCAGGAGTCTCCTTGAGAAAACAGTAAATAATACACATAGGAAATATTGCCAGAACAGGCAATATCAAATGCAAAAAACAAAAACAAAAAAAACCCAGTGGTCAAATTATAACCTAGGTTCATAGCCAAGATTTAGCTTTTGAAATTCTCTTTTTTGTTCCCAGCTGCCGCCCTGTGGTGCTCTTTGGGCTCAGGATAGAAGTCAGGAGACTTGATCTGAACAGAAATTAGTGACAGACACAAGAGCTGCTTAGGACATGGCCCTAGCCTTTAATGATACCAGGCCTTTCTAGGTGTCTTCATCCAGATATCAATATTTTTAAGACCTTTAATCTTACTTTCCTTGATAAACACAAGAAAGAACAAGTGAAGGACAGGAATGAAAGACCAGGCAGCAAATCAAAACAGGAAGAAGTGGAACAAATCCATATGGCCCCATGATCCAGGGCTGGATGGTGAAGTAAGGGGTTCAGTCACATATGGCAGAGAAGGAAACTCAGGGTCCTGGGAGTTAGTGGAGCTGTCCCATCTGTATCCACCTCTGCTTCTCTTCTCTCAGGCTCTTTCCTTTCGTATCGCCCTGCTCTCTCTTCTCTCATATTTCATTATTTTCCTTATGCCTTTTAAACTCTCCCACAAAAATAAGTTAGTTGTCCTTGAAGCATTATACATAAGAAGGCACTGTCATTTGTGCTGTCATCTTTCTGGGAATCTAGGAATAGTTATTTCCTCACCTTTCTCACATGTCTTCTTTCAGATTCCTCTTTTGTCAGACAGAGAACAAATTCTAGATCACAGAGTAATGACCCTTTTTCCTACAATCTCTTCAATAGAAAAAAAGATAAGATTAAAAGAATTCCCTTTTTCATTTTGAATATCTCCCCATATCACATCTTCCAGTTGTGACTAAGACTTTATAGCCTAAGCAAAGAAAATTATTTTCTTAATATATTTTGTGACCCTGCATGGGAAAAAAAAATACCATCATTGTTGAATGCTGTGTCCTTCTCTGTCTTTTAACTGAGAAAAAAATATGGCTAGAAAAAAAAAGGAAGGTGTCATAAAGATTTACACACAAAAACGTAGGGGGAAAGTCACTTAGTAACACACACACACACACACACACAAATCTGATGAATTAGTCTCTTTCCAACTGAAAACAATGACTACTAATGGATCAACTAAAATATTCTTACATTCCAGGTATATTGTATGTCCCTAACACAGTACAGACTGCAACATATTAGGGCCCATGGTCTCCACTCTCCAAGAACTTATATTTTATGATATCACTAAAAGTTAAAGAATTATTCAGTAAAATTATGATAATTGTGTTTCTATGTGTACTTTCATAGAAGATATCTGAGAATAGGTTCAGTTAAATATGAACACCCATTTTTCTCTACATGGTGATATTTTTTGATTTTCAAAAACTTTCTTCTTTGTACTTTTACACATTTTAATGCTTTATAGTATACATTATTTTATGATCAAGAAGAATAAAATTATTTCCTTTTCAAATTGAAGAGCAGATCTTGATATATTTAAAACATTATTTCTCAAAGTTAAAAGTTATGTTAGAAAAATGCATATATTTTAGTGCAAATCAAGGTCTTAATTAAATTACATGGATATTGAGTTTTATTACTCTTTAATATTAAGCTTTTCAAATATTGAGTATTTGTGAAATTCCTGGTTTTCAATTCAGTTTCTTTTGTGCAGGCTGAGTTGCTATGGTGACATCATTTTGTACTTGCATCTAAAACTTCTATATTCTAGGTTTATTACTTCATGTTATCTCATTCCCAAGGAACTTTTTAAAAAGTAGCTTTGATTACCTGCTATGAGGCCCAAAGGAGTCTTGTATCACTTTCTCAAAAGACAGACCACCAGCCGAATACAGTGAAAATAAATTCTCACTGCACTCAGGAGTAGAATCCAGACAGCTCTCAGCCCCTATCCTCTCCCACCTACCATCTGGCCCTCCCTGCAGCTATTGGAGCAGCAGTAAAGCAGAGAGGAGGGAGCACCACCCCCAGCCCCTGAATGTTGCAATCCCTAGACACAGGATCCAGAAAAAGAGCCCCCAAGTGATGATATTTCCTTCCACTTCCAAGGCCTCACTGACCTAACATGAACTTTCAGAAATCCTCTAAGTCCCTTTCAAGTCCAAAATCTATGAATCTACACATAATTAAAATGAAAAAGATGAGCTTTCAAATTGAGTGTTTTATCCCTTCTTATCAGGATTAGGGATGCAATTTAGATCAACTTTCTCATGGCAGATGCAGGAATAAATTGCCATTGTTCAGTTCTGCCCCCTGTCTTGTTTCTATTTTAAATAATTTTTTAAGCTTCTTCTAAAAATATCTTTCAACCAAGTTAGTTTATCCCATCCCTTGGTGAGAAAGGCCCTGCTCTGGTATTTGATCCATCAATTATTCTATGTCAAATTTTCTCTTTTCTAGTTTACAAACAAACTTAGTTTTTAACCATTCAAAAAAAAAAAAAAAATCCTAACAGCATCTTCCACTTCAGCTACATTCCCATTTTTCTTTTCCCTCCACTCACATTTCACCTTCTATTTCTACCTCTCCACAGGGTACTTCCTTCCATGTCCTCTGCTGAAGCTATTGTCCTTTTGGCCAGAAGTGGCCTTCCAAAGACTAAACTCACACTCTTCTTATTGGACCTGCCATGCATTTCATGCCATTTGTTCATTGTTTGTTTCTTTTCTAAAATTTATTTCTATCAGGATGATGGAAATTTAAATTACCCTGACTTTACCCCATTCTTCTGGACCCCTCATTTACTTCTTGTCAAATATTGTTATTTAAAGCCCCACTCTGCATTTTCTTCCTCTGCCCAAGCACTTCAGAAAAATGACATTGCCAACCACCTGGATGGAGGTATATAGATACCTTCATCTGTCTTGTGAGCTCTATATCTATATTTTTAGTTTTCTAGAAGCTATTTACTCTTTCCTTAAATATTACTGAGTCTAAACATGGCACCAAATAGGAAACAAAACTAATTAGCTTATTAGTTTCTTTTTATTCATCTTCTTCTCTTTTCAATCTGTCTTTTATTTTAAAAAATACAAAGCATCATTTTAATCTTCTTTTTTTAAAAAAAATTCAGGGTGTCTGGTACTGCATGATTTTTAAAATGACAAATTCTGTTTGCAGAGTTCCTTTTTCTCTAAGCCTACCTCTCCTGGCTTTATTTTCTTCCACTCTACTTTTTATGCCTTGAAACTTGCCAAGCAGCTGGTGGTCAATTCCCCTGCCACATTATCTTTATGAATATGGCTGCCTTTTACCCTTGGTTTTCCTTGGGCTAGAATGCTCTTTCTCTCTCTTTCCTCTTCTTCACCAGCTCAAATGCTTCTTCCTAAGTTAAATATTCCTGTTTCTACTGCCCCTGAAACCTTTCACCTCTGTCTGGTATTTAACATAAAGCTTTTATTTTATTACAAATTTTGAGTGAACAAGGAAGAGCAGGGAGATATTGCTTGTGTCCATTGCAATCCTTGATGCACAGTGAAACTCTTCAAATGGATGTAGTAATGAATGACTTAGCTATAAATATACAATGGACAAAAATTGAGTCACAGAAAAACAAGAGTTTGGAGTTCAAGTGAATAAACAGGGCTCTCTTTTACATTTGCTCCTGTCATTTCCTTGAAACACTCATAACAACCGATTAGTATAAGCCATTATATGACTCCCTGCTCTCTCCCCAGTACAAATGATTTTAAGTGGGCAAGCACACCTTTGCTAATTAGCCCCATTTTCAACAATCCCCCCAAAATCAATCCCCAAAAAACAATCTCCCCAAAAAGCTTTGGCTCCATTTGAACATTTTTCAGGAACCCTTTCCTCAACTTAGTTGAGCACATAACTAAGATTATTAAATTAAAACAGACTTCCTTAATATTTTTTGCATACCAGTGATAGCGGTGCTATAAGTCATTGTACCTAACTTTTGTTCATTCCTTTTATTGTTTCCTCAGTAATTATAAAATAATGCACATCAAATTTACTGGAATAAGACAGATATAGGAGGCATTTATGATAATGGTGAACAAATTCTATATTGATGTATTCTTTAGTAAAAAGTTTGGAATATGCTTTTTAGATCTTTGCTTTCTCTTATAATCAATAGGAATTGAAGAAATATCAGCTTGCCACCCAATAATTTTAGGTTATGATATCCAGTCCCTGGAATTCAGAGGAAGACTAGAACCTATAAGCTGAGACAGTCATAAAGTTCTTAATGTTTTGAATTTTTAGATCAGTAGTGAGATAACAGTCATTTATTTCTTTTAATTGTCTAAGTCATAATAATTCAGTGGTATATGGCTCTTAATGGTATATGATTCTTTTTTTTAAGAGGAACTAACTATTCATTATCATTTTGGGGAACTAATTACTAGAATAATCGCAACTTATTAAGTACCTGCTATGTATTAACAAACACACTTTAGAAAATTTATTATAAACTGAGAGTTACCAGAGGAAAAAAACAGGCAGTTGAAACCTCCTTAATTAAATATCAATTCCATATGAAGCAAGTGTTACATCTTTAAGACAGTATAAAAATGAACTATTACAATATATTGGAAACATTCTTAATAGTTTGCCTATATTTCAAATACATAGGTCCAGAAAAATATAGGTTTCATTTCGCGCAATTCAACTTTCTTTCATTTCTTTCCTTCCTTCCTTCCCTCCCTCCCTCCTTCCTTCCTTCCTTCCTTCCTTCCTTCCTTCCTTCCTTCCTTCCTTCCTTCCTTCCTTCCTTCCTTCCTTTCTTTCTTTCTCTTCCCTCTCCCTTTCCATCTCCCCCTTCCCCTTCACTTCCCCCCTCCCTCTCCCTCTCTCCTTCTTTCTGGTGCTAGGGATTGAACCCAGGGATACTTTTCCACTGAAATATGTCCCCAACCATTTTATTTTTTATTTTGAGACAGGGTCTCACTAAGTTATTTAAGGCCTCTCTAAATTGCTGAAGCTGGCCTTGAACTTGCAATCCCCCTTCCACAGCCTCCCTAGGCACTGGAATTACAGGCATGCACCACCACACCCAATTTAACCATGTTCTTTAGGATAGATTATGTATAAGATATTTCTGAGTAGCTCTGCTGTGGGCCATCATTGTTTGTTTTCTTTCTATCCAAAGGAGAACATTCAATGCTAAAGTCATTGAAACTGTTTTTAAAGTCGTTGGTACCACTGAACTCTGCATCCAATGTAGAACTCTAGTACCCTGGGGAAAGGAGGATAATAAAAAAGTAACTTACATAGTCTATATATTTTGTGTTAAGAGTTTGAATGATAGGTGAGGGTAATTTGTAAGGCTAGTATTTAAGGGCTATGCCTTAGGGGTGCTAATATAGGAAATGCTAACTATTCAGCATCAAATATTCAGCTTTGCTTGTGGAGAAAGCATATTTAAAGGAATGAAAGTGTGTGCTTGAAGAGAAAGAAAGATGTGCTTAGAGATCATCCTAAGGGACCTATAGAAGGACCATTAAAAAAATCCTCATTTTTGAAAGATGGTAGAAAGGTATCATACGTTTAAGTGGCACATGAAATTTATGTCTTTTTGGTCCCAGTTAGTGGATCACCTCCTCCTCCCCCACTCCTCCTCCTTCTCTTCCTCTTTCTTCTTCTCCTTCTCCTTCTCCTTCTCCTTCTCCTTCTCCTTCTCCTTCTTCTTCTTCTTCTTCTTCTTCTTCTTCTTCTTCTTCTTCTTCTTCTTCATCTTCTTCTTCTTCTTCTTTTTTTTGATTAGGTGCTTTAATTTTGTTTTTTGTGGTGCTGGGAAATGAACCACAGGAAATCTAACCTGTGCATGATATAGAAAGCATCTTTTTCCTTAAACATATTTTTCCTTATCATTAAGGTGGAGTAAATTGGAAGAATAATACACAGATGTGATGCTTCAAAATATTTATTTCTTCTAAATGCAACCCTACTTTTCTTTCAAATGTCAGCTGTTGTAACTATAGGAAGGCTCCTGTGTACTTGCTTTTTATTATCCTTACTGAAAAATCTGAGAAATAAATAATCCAGGTAGTTGAATTCTTAGGGGCAATTTGGTTACTGTTGCTTTGGAAACTAGTTCTTCCTTGTTATGGCTATGGACTTGGCTGATATTGAAACATCATTTTTCAAATATCAAAACTAATTCTGATTTTCTAAAAACTTTGGAACAAACTCTGGATGTCCTCATCCTGATGAGAATAAAAATGAATGATGACAATGTAGTGCAATAACTACGGTCTGGGACTATCAGAAAGAAGGTGTTTGGAAGGTACCGCCAAAGTCAAATGAAAAAGCTGTCCCAGAAAGAAAAGATATGCATAATAGAAATCTAAACTGTCCAGATATTTTCTAAAGTTAAATTCTGCTAAAAATCAGTGCACTAGTAAATATTCGCCTTGTCTTCCAGATAATTTCATTTTTCAGATTTTAGAGAAAGCACTAGTCTAAATTTGGATATGAAGACTGCAAAGGTCAATAAAGAGAAATTGACAGGAACCATGCCATTGTGTAATTCCCAAGGAAGAATGTATTGGGCATAGGCAACAAGGTCACTAGTCTGAAAGGCAAATAGTCAAAAACTTTTATAAAAAACCAGATGGATCCTCATTGTCACTTATGGCAGATTTAGGAGAGTAGGACTGTCATTACAAAAGAATGACAGTCTCTTCTGAACCCATCTTTTTGTATTAAATTATAAAGACCCATAAATATAATGAGGATATAGCAGGAACACTTCACAGTAAGGTAAGGATTGGGAGAAGCACTGAGATATAGAGAATTTCCTAGTATTCAGATGAGAAACATAGGAAAAACAAAATAAAACAAGACAGACTTTATGACCAGACCAGGAATCCTGGTTTTACTCATTATCATCATCTGGGGATCTTGTTACCTAAGTAATTTTTACCTCAGTTTCCTCATCTATAAAATGGTTGTCTCACCCAAATATTTCTGTTCAGTATTGATAAAATATTAAGCACAATGGTTGATATATAACCAATTTTGTTTTAAAAGCATTAGTTGCTGGGGCTGGGACTGTAGCTCAGTGATGGAGCACTTGCTAGCACATGTGAGGCACTGGGTTCAAACCTTAGCACCACATGAAAATAAATAAATAAAATAAAGGCATTCTGTCTATCTACAACTAAAGAAAAATATTTTTTTAAAAAAAGCATTAGTTGCCATCAATAGTATGAACACAATTCCTGAGACGTATACAAAACAATAGGAGTAGCAATAACTTCTAGTTTTTATCACCTATCACTTAAAATTTTGTTTCATTTGTATACCTGCACACATGAGAATTACTTCTTTAATATCAAAGACTTTGATATGTATATTAAGTAGGATTGAGTTATGAATTTTTTTTTTTTTCTTTTAGTTGATATTAAATCAATAATTCACATGCTCTAGGTGTGATTTAACAAATAGGAAAATGATTTTTCCATTATAATTCAATTCATATTTCACCAGCTTTTCCAAAGAATATCTGTGGAATCAAATTAATTCTTCAATTTTAGCATTTTGTATGTAACACAGAGGAAGTGTTTAAACAAAGGTTTGGTGGCTAAATAGACCAATAAATAAGAGAACTTGGAAAAAAAAAAGGAGTGATTTTATGAGGAGGGTAATATTTGTTTCTTTTTTATTTATTTATCTTATTGTTGTTACATTACTTCCATGTTACACAAGGAAGAATATAGTTTCAAAAAACTGTAAAGAAAGATAATTGGGACAAACTGTTTCCATGGTTTTCCATTATGATAAACCCATCCAAACAGAAAACAAATCTAATCTGTTGTAACTTGTTTTTATGTCTTCTTATTACTACCACATTCTCTCTGAAGTATTCACAAGTTATCTGTTCAGTTATCTATTGTAACTGTTGCTCAAATTTGATGTCAAGCAGGTTGGTACAAATTCATAGCAATCTACCTTTTTTCTTTGTTGAGAAAATATTTGTCTATAAATTTAATATATCATACTGAAGGAATGGCATGTCTAATAAATATACACTTTATGAGGATAAAATGTGAGGTTTGTAATGTATTCTGTGGTTAGTCTCATAAAAGAGAAAAGACTGATCCTGAATTTGTTTGTGAATTATTCATTCAGTATCAAGAAGAAATGCTTCCTCTTGCTTGGTACTAAATTTAAACTGCATATAAGAATTTAGAAACTAAATATGTTTCTTCATCTCTTGTGCTGTGGGTTTTGATTCCAAGGAACTTTAACTCGTAGATGAAGCCAACACATTTTATTTTTCATTCAATGAACATTTTCTGCACACATTTTTTTCTACTAAGTGTTATGGGTGAATTAAAATTAAATAACACTTACTTAATAATTGTACAGTATGATAAGAGAATAAGATTTGTACAAAGTCCTCAAGACTTGACCTAAAAAAATATGCTTAAGGGAAATATTGGTGGTAGGCCAGAGTTTAGTGAAGAAAGTTCATTATTATTAAATAAAATGTAAAATAAGACCCAAAAATCAGATAGTATTTTATAAGCAAATAGATATGTTAAAATATAATTCTAGGAAAGCAGACTTCTGCCAAAATGTAAAAGGGAAATTTTGTTAGGCACAGCATGTGTTCCCCTCAGTATCTTTCTGTCCTTTATTCTTTAGTAATAAAATCCCAACATTTATCCCAGGCATGTGGCTACTCAGAATGAAAGTTACATTTTTCAGGCTTCTTTTGTACATAGATGGGGTCATGCCATTAAATTCTGGCAAACAGGATTTAGCAAAAGTGTCTTGAGTTTTAGAAAATGTCCTTAAATGGAAAACATGTGCTTTGTGCCTATTCCCTGCTGGGTGTTACCTAAACTGTGGGCCTCATGGCTGGAACCTGAGCAGCTACCTTGCCCAAAAGATGCAAGAGAATGGCAAAGCAAAAATCTCAAGTCTGGCTGATGATCATGAAGTGACTATACTAATCATGATGATAATCTATCTTATTTAAATCACTGTTGGTTGGTTTTGTCATCATTTGCAACTAAACCAAAACTTTAGAATTTAATATTGTTCTAGCACTTATATTAAAATACAATATTTCACGGAAGGAACCCAGAGTTATGGGGTATAGTTATGCTGTAGGATTTACTGTACAACTGTCATGGGGCAGTGACAACAGATAGGATCTATGGAACCCAAGAAGAAACAAAGAAACAAAAGGAATTCGCTTTGTATTGTTGTGTAAATCCAAGATTGTTTTCTAGACAACCTCTTTGGTATCAGGGAAATATTGTTCTTGTTGATAAGTTGGTTTAGATAACAAATAATGATGCAATTTCTACAAATCAGTGTACACAATCAATCCAAGACACATTGGTACACCTGTTCTATAAGGTGGCACTGCTGTCAGGAAGCAGTCATGCCTTGGAAGAGGCTTATTTTCATAAGTCCTGATAAATTGGTTTTGGATTGCAGAAAAGTCCTCTCCTCACTGTAACTATCATTCAGGAGTGTTGGGTGAAGAAAAATAGAAAATATTTAATGGAGAATTAGATTTTAAAAATATATTAAACATTTTTTTAAAAAATTAAACCTGTATTAATGGTATTTCTTCATAAAACGTCAAAACACCTAGACAAGAGGACTAACTAAATAAATATTTCTTAAGTTGAGGAACATGTTTGGCATGGCCTTACCTAAAGCACAGCAGACTAAAGGGGCCTAGGCTAATCATCGGCTGGTAATTAGGGGTTCCTGGGCCAGGAGATGAAGTAGACACATTGGCATAGGACAGCATCTGTGGCTTTTTCTTCTCAGAGGCAAGGAGAGTATCAAGAGGCTCAACATATAAAACTGTCTCAGAAAAAACATGGAGCATAGATCCAGGGACAGAGAAAAGTTCAGACAGGAGTTTGGCATCAGGAAGGTTGTGAATGAGCTCTATACAGCTTGAGAAATTCTGGAAACTAGCTATACGGAGGGCTGGCTGGCAGGTGGACTGGCAATGTGTTATGAGTCTCCAGCAAATAGGACTGGAATTCAGGTCCTGAGAAGAAATAGCTGGTTTTGATTTTTCAGGGCCAAATCAAAAGCGGACCTCAGAGCTCAAAGACAAGATGGTTGCTTGTTGCCAAGGAACAACACAATGTTTTAAGGGCTGGCCATTAAAACAAGGTGAAAGTTACAAGGTGAGAGAAGCCAGTAGTCAGTTAAGTTGATCCTGAACTATTGAACTATGTAGGGATGCAGGGGTCTTTTTATTCTTGGGGCTAGAATGAAGTTGAGCCCACAAATGGGATCAAATTGGTCTCATACTCAGAACATGGATGACTTTGGAGAGAGATAAGTAGTTAAATACATTATAATGAATGAGAAGCTCTCAAGGTGCAACTAAGAAATGGCTGTACATTTAAACAATCTGTGAGGCCAGTTCTTCTCTTGTTTTATATGCAGTTTAGGGCAGATACTGTTGATTTTTCTAGTCACTCTCAGTGTACCCTCTGATCATTTTGGTTTCCTACATGAAAGTTCTAATGTAATAATGAACAATCTTCATATCATTGTGAAAACTTCCAACTATACGTATACCAAATCTTCTCTATGTTGAAACTGCTCAAGAAAGAGTCAGCTTCCTTTTCTATTTTGTGTCCTAATGCTTCTTTTTTCTTTTCCCCTACCTTACTAACACGTTGTTTCCATCCTAGGTGGTGATGGCAGGTTTTGGAGAAAAGATGAATCAGCAGAAAGTATTTTGCTTGTCAGATATCGTCAAGGAGAACTGAACTTGTTCTCTGGGCATGGCAGGTATTTAAAGTTGTATTTTCCTATGAGGTGTTTTTCGCAGTTCTTTGGAGTTAAGTCCATTCCTGGGAATCACTTATTCAAAGTTCCTGCAGTAGAGGGCAGTATAAATCCTCAGCCCTAGACATTCATCCTATACCTCCAGCTTCTCTACTGTCAAATCATGTTTTCAGGCAATCTTCTTGGAGAAGATAGAAGCTATTTAACCTATTCCTCTTTCACTCCTCTCATCTGGTTGATAGGAAACACTCATTCTTTGCCCCCAGCAAATTCTGAAAGGAAAAGCCATCCCAATGTATCAGATTCTCTTAGTTCCAAATGGGACAGCCAGTCAGTCATTCAATAACTGACAGTGGGCTACATTTGATTTGTCTTGGCTAAGACTCAGTCCATAGTCTAATGGCATGTCAAGCTCCCAGAGTAGTTCTTTTAATGCCTATTTTTTTCTTGGAATAATAAGGGAATTAATCATAGGGGACACACAGTTCACTAACAGCTTTCCCAAAAAATTTCTTCAAATCTCCATTTCTAACCTTTTTTAATATTTATATTATTTTATTTATTTCTTACATACATGACAATAGTGGAATGCATTGCATTCATTATGGGGTAGGGAGGGAGAGCATGGGAGGAAGATTACCTCTAGATAGGGAAAGGGAAGGGGAAGGGGAATAGCAAGGATGGTGGAAGGTGATTGTCATCATTACACAAAATACATTTCTAATCTTTATACCTTCAATGTGAGTACATACATAAACCTAGTGCTCTGCAAGTTCCATATGGTAATCTTACAACCTCATGTTGAAATATGCAGTAGTTTTCTCAAACCTGTAAAAACTTGAGATTTAAATACTTCATTCGTATAGCCAACTATAGCAACAAACAATTATTCATTTTTAAATTTAGGTTTCCTCAAGTTTAAGTATTTCATTTGACTTTTTGTTATTGTTGTTCCTAAAATAATCACTTTTTTATTATATAAGTTTATTATAAAAAAATGCTGTCACATCCTGATGATAACAGGACAGCATGTTGAGAGATATGTCAAAAGACCACTCAACACTCCATATACTTATGTGATATGCCTCATAAACAGTCAAATTTTAAATATTAAGGAGTCATCTTTTGCTATAGAAGATTTACTAAATATTCCCATAGTATGTCTTTCCTGAGTACTAATTTTCATGAGGGATTCTTTTTTTTTTCCCCTCAAAATTCTTCTTAATCTAGGTATTCAGTATTCTGTCACTTTAGTGGAAGTTGTTAAATTTTACCCCTGATTAAGAATGGTGGGTGAGGCTGTACTTAAACATTAAATAACATTCCAAATTTCCATTGGATGACTTTCAGGAAAATTGCTTAATATATTTTAGGATGTATTTGCCATTACCCCATATTTTTTTGTATCAGAGTTAGCCATTGTTTTTTTTTTTTTCCTATTTAAGTTGATACTCAACAAAGGTCATCCCATGCCATGTCCAAGCTAACAATAAAGCCACTATAGATATGAAGTATAGTTAGAGACAATCTAAAGGACATAATGAGTAGAAAACTTTCTGGAAATATTAACTTTGATTTTTCTTTTCCCAGTTTTATGGAAATAGGAAAATGAATTAGCTCAGCTATAAGGCCAATTTTCAGAAAACAACAGAATAAAATACTAAAAGTCTCCAATAAATTATCCTTTTGTAAGATAAAAGAATTAAACAAGTAATTCTGAAATTTTAGAAGTCAGTATCTCATTGAGAGGCCTTGATTTAAATCTTAGCTGTCTCTTATTTTTGATCCTTGGACATCATATTACTTCAGACTTATGCAAAATGATCGACTATGATACTTTGTTGAAGAGAAAGAAAGAACGAGAAGTCTGGAGTATATCTTCCAAAGACAAATTCACTGGAAATGTCAGTAATTAAACTTTTATGTATTTGCAGAAAAATAATCAATAAAATATCTTCTTGGTTAATGAAACAATTTAGTATTTTGTGTTGGTGGGAGAGAGATAGAACAGAGGATAATGCTAAAGCTTTTGTTTCATATATATATATATATATATATATATATATATATATATATATATGCAAAGCTGCATTTTAAAATTACAAAAGGATGGGGGAATAACTATATTTATCAACTGTTGCACATAAACATAGGACAATAATAAAAAATTGAAGAAATAAAACCCTGTTATGTGAGAAGGAAGAAACTGGGTATATTAATTTGCTGACACTCTCAAGGGAAATATGATAAATGTTTTATATACTAGCAGAATTGTTATTTGTAGAGAGAATGGATTCTGATGGCTCCTGCTTTCTTGAAGAACAAAGCCCACATCACAGTTTGCCCTACAAAATTTTGGACAATCTGATTGCAAACTGCCTTTCCAAATTACATCTTTCTAATTGGAACCACATAAGATCCAGACAACTTCTTTCTTACTCCTACCTTTTACCACATATTGTTTCCTTACCTACAATGCTGTGTTTTCCTTTTTAGCCTAAAGGACATTTAAACATCCTTTAAAGATCATTTGGGGTTTCTAAGAAAATATCTAACCTCCAAATCTACATCCATATCTTCAAGAAATGACCAAAGGAACACAAATATAAAAATATCCTACCTCAGGATCAGAAAATAGGGATGAATATCACATATGTGCTAGAAAATCAATGGATCTTCTAAATACACTAAATGGGTTCAAGTTGAGAGAGTCCAGGTAGAGATAAGACACTGAAACTGACTGGCCATTTTCTTCCCTAAAGATAACCAATATCTCAAGGAAAAACTAGAGGAGATTCAAGATGCTTCTTATTGGACAAACAAGGAACAGATGACCTCTTTTGCTATAAGAGAGCAATACTATTCAAAAGTAGCTCTGATTAAATAATTGGATTTATAAGAGTCTTTAAACTGCTAGTATTTCAACTAAAAAATCATTAGTGAGCACCACAGATGAAACCTAGACTGCACTGGGTATGGAGAACATGTCAAATAGGAACTGATACTAAAAAAACAAAACAACAATAACAACAACAAAATCCACCAAATAATACAAAACCAAAACTAATTCTTTCTTTCCCTTTTCTTTTTCTTCTTCTTGTTTTTTTTTTTCTTCTTGTGGTTGTCTATTTGTTTATTTGATTTTTAGTGCTCCAATAGAACTCAGGACCTCAAGCATACTAGATAAGTACTTATCCACGCCCCTAACCCTTGTCCATTCTTTTACCTGATGAGAAAATGATAATAAATGATAATGCTATAATAAATGAAGAATTGTTTTGTGATGAAGCAATAGCCATTAAGCACTACCTCAGAAAAAAAAACTTTAAAATATGTGAGTTTTATTAATTTCTCTTGGCTTCAGTTTCCTCAGCTGTATATTAGAGATGATAATGTTGATGATAACTCATGATACATAATATAATTGTTATTTTAAGTAATTAAAGCATATTCAATAATTAGCACAATAAGCATGGAGTATTTCCTAGTTTTTGAATTTTTTATTTTTATAATTTTCACTATAATTTTGTGTAATAAAATTAAAAATTTAAATCACTTAGTAAATGATGCTAACAATTTTGATTTTAGAAAGTGGAAAAAATTAAGTTTAACCATTGCTTTTCAAATTACTTCCTACAATTCCTGGTAAATAGCTAATACTAGGATGAAGAAGGCCTTTTCAACAAACACCAGAGAAAGAATACATAAGGAAGATATCTGACTTGATACAAAATACACATATATAAATATATATATATATATGTATATATAATCAAATAATGAAAAACATATTAAGCAAAATTCAATGGCAAACAACATGGAGAAAATATTTCCAACACAGTTGAGAAGTTTTCACCAATCAAATGTCCAAGACAAAAAAAGAATACACAATGCTTACAAGGCAGAGAGGAAGATTCCCTGCTGTAAGCACTTCAGTTAGAGGCACTTTTCTGGACCACAGTTTAGTAATATTTATCTAAATAGTTTTTGGGGTTTTTGTTTTATTTTGTTTTAGGTACTGGGGATTGAACTCAGGGGCACTCAACCATTGAGCCACATCCCCAGGACTATTTTGTATTTTATTTAGAGACAGGGTCTCCCTGAGTTGCTTAGCCCCTCTCTTTTTCTGAGGCTGGTTTTGAACTCTAGATCCTCCTGTCTCAGCCTTCTGAGCTACTGGGATTACAGGCATACACCACCACTCCTAGCTCTAAATAGTTTTAAACTTGTTTTATTCTTAAAATTTATTCTTAGGAAGTAATTCTAAGAAGTAATGGAAAATTTTGCTTATTGTGATGAAAATTGCTAAAATATTTTAAGGATAAAACAATTTAAATCAATATTTTATTTCTATAAATATAGAGCTTAAATAAATTGTGATCCATCAGCAAGACTTCCTTATAACACAAAGATTTTTAAAGAATATTTCATGAAGTAAAAAGCATTCTTAGTATCCTATTAAATAGTTAAAATAAAAGTTTACAAGGCATTATGCCAAGCCTGGTCCTTTTTTGCATGGAAATTTTTATAGTATGGAGAAAACACTGAAAAATGCTCACTGAAATACTAGCTAATTTTAAATGCATATTTAAGTTCAGTATATGATTTTTGTATGCTTTATGCTTTCCATGTTTTCCACAATCTTCACTGAATATGACATTATTTTATAATCAAGAAGGAAAGTAATGAGCATGAAAAATCCCAGCTACAATGAATCTTTGCAAAGTCTTGTTCTGCATATCTATTCAGGGTTGGTTACCTCTTCCTTTTTACTCCCATAGTATTTTGTTCTCAACCATTTTAAACATGTAGTAATTACTCAGGGTTTTTTCTCCCATTATACTGAGCTCCTTCAAGCTGGAGATATGCTATATTTATGCTTTCCTCTACCCAAACTCTGGTATATGCTCAATGTTATCACTTGAATTTTATCTCCCAAATAGATATATTAAGGTCTTAACCCACAGTAACTGTGAATAGATAATTTGGAAATAGGAGATTTCAGGTACAATTATGTTCTGGTGGTAACTTTGGGGTGAGCTGTAATCCAATGTAACTGACATCCTTTTAAGAAGAGAAATACATAGACACATGGGGAAATAC
This sequence comes from Marmota flaviventris, assembly GCF_047511675.1. Taxonomy (NCBI): domain Eukaryota; kingdom Metazoa; phylum Chordata; class Mammalia; order Rodentia; family Sciuridae; genus Marmota; species Marmota flaviventris. The sequence continues at coordinate 45,460,783 of NC_092498.1, forward strand.
TATGATGATGGAGACAGAGACAAGCACATTGCATTTGAGAGCCAAAGAATGCCAAGGATTTCTGGGAACAACAGGAAGTAAAAAAAAAAAAAAAAAAAAAAAAAGACCAGGAACAGATTCTCTCCTAGAGTCTTGAGAAACAATATGGCCCTACTAACATCTTGATTTTAGACTTCTAGCTTCCAGAACTGCAAGAAAATAAATACATTGTTATAAGAAACCCAATTTGTTTTGTTACAACAACTTGAGGAAATAAATATCAATAATTGTCAAATAAGATATTTCTATATAAACCCCAGGGATAAATTTAGAACCAGTGGATGGATTTTAGAGCAAGGATTTTTTCCTCCTTATTAGGAGAAACTGGGATGACTATCTGTGGAGGTAATGAGTTCCTCTGTGGCAAGGAACATAAGCAATTGATGAATAAATAGCTAGTGGTGTTGTACAAAGAAAATTCAAGCCACAGATAGTTACTTGGACACTATGCTAAAATCCATTATTCTCAAATATAATATTTATTTTACAATTTTAATAAAATAACTAATAACTTTGGAAGCATAGTCTTTACAATCTAAGATCCATTGAAATGAGTGTAAGAAAGAGTGAGTTGCTATTCAATAAAAGTTGGTTTCCTTTCCTCTTTCTAGAAGGTAAAATAAAAATCTTTTAATGACTTGAAATTTCCATATTTAGTTTATTTAAAATAAATCTCTATATCTGATAAAAATAATTAAATTAATAAAGTTTTCTATGCTTTAGATGAAGTGTATCTGAGTAAAGAGAATTGTAATTTGTGTATAAATGTGGTAAAATGAGATTATAATTCAATTAAACATATATTGAATAATAACTATAAATCAAATATAATGCATGGTGGGAATACAAATGCAAATGTGTTATTTTGACAATACATTTAATTACCACATTAAAAAATGAATCTGACATAACTTTCCTATGTACACATATGAATATACCATATGTACACATATGACTCTCACTATCATGTACATCCACACGACTGGGGTCCTAATTAGAATAAGAAAAATTCCATGCTTGTATAAATATATCAAAATAGATTTTACTGTCGTGTATAACTAAAAAGAACCAATAAAAAATAAGCATTCTGCATTGCATTTGTACGAAAGAACACATTCACTCAAAATATATTTAATTGTAAATATCTGATACTAGAGGGTTTAAAACATTTTTCAAATAGCTAAAGTACCACTGGCTCATCTCCAGGACTAAACACATCCCCACATATATTTATCACTAGTGATGATCCTTTTCTGTTAGACTTGGTTTTCCATATACCACTCCCTATGAATATATGTATAGTTACATATTGTGCATATGTATCTATGTGTGTGTATGTGTATGTATATATGTGTGTATATATATATATATATATATATATATATATCCATAAACTCATAAAGCCTCCAAATTATTGCAGTTCAGGATATAGATTAAAGTATATTCCCATATATATTTTATACCAGTTATTATTTATCTCTTAGAGTTTGATTTTTTAATAAAATCTTACCCATCTACCACAACTTCACTGTTGTCTTTCTCCACTATCTACTCCAGTATATCCTTAGAAGCAAATATCTTAGTATATAACGTTACCAGTTTTTAAATGGAATCTTATGAAATAATAGATAATGAAACTATATCTAGATTCCACCTGAATTACTCCTGAGGAATGAGCATGTGTAGCCTGTGCAAAGAAAGTTTATTCTTTCACCAACCTAAAGTGTACTCCTAGTTAGAAAAGAGTAATGACTCCTAACTACTTATTTAAAATATGTCCCTAAGCCAGGCTAGAACCCTGAAATGTTAGTTCTCCTTCAGAAGTGTTTATCCCAAATCACACATCTTTCAAATGATGTCTCTAAAGAGTTGCTGACTCAAGCAATTTGTTCAAATAGACCTCTGTGGGACCTCTCTATAGTGATCCAACAAAAATATTTTCAAGAATAAGGAACTTTTTTCTTGGTAAGATTTTTTTTGGTAAATTTATTCAGTGATTCTGCCTTTTGAGACCAAATAAGCTGTGAAACTGAAGCAGCAAGACAGACACCTATTTAAATGCTTATATAGTTTTTAGCTATATATAATCAATTTCCTTTTTGAAAGTTCCCTTATGGAGTCTCGTACACTCTCAGCTCTCACTATGAAAAAGTCTGACAACTTGGTTAAACACATTTGTATATTAGGGTGGGTGAATTCCAATGTACACTTGCTGCATTGAGATATTAGAACACAGGTCATATATTTTAGAATCCAAGAGGCAAAGATTTAAATCCTAGCTCTGACATTCACTAACCAGGCAGCCATTGGACAGTTCATTTCTACTATTCATGTGTAAAATATTAGGGTAAGTAATATCTCCATACATGGTTGTACAGGTTAAATTAAATCTCATGCCTAAAGCATCTGTCACATGGGGATATGTAAATTTTGATATTCTCTCTTTTCGTTTTTGATGAATAATTGAGGGAGGAGAGACAGGAAAAAGTAAACCATTGTTAGAAATACTTGTATAACTTGAGCTTTCTTTTCTTTTCTCCAAAATAATGCTAGACAATTTATAGAATTGGCTCCATGACAGAAAGAGTACCATCCATGCCTTTTGCTTATTTAATTTTTAGTAAAAATCACATGACTATAAAATATGCTGCATTTTCAGAGATAGCAACCTGAGATTATATCAAGAATGGGTGAATGTGATTGTATTGAGATATTTCGTTGTTCAAAAATTCAAGAGAATGCTCATACATAATCTCACTCACATGTGTTTAAGGTAACACATGGATATTTGAGACAGAGCCAGGTATACTGTTAGGCTTGGCAAAATTTTACATGGTAAGCACAGTTTGGGTAATTTAAGCCCCATGCTTCCCAGCCACCCTATAGGCATCCTAGGGGAATGTGGTTGAAAGAAGACTCTCCAGGAAAAGAGACAACTTCAGAGTATTGTCATGGTTGATTACACATTAGTATATGGGCGTCTACAAGGCTGGTATTCAATCATCCTACAAATATTGGTTAAGCATCAATCTTGTGACAGACTGAATATTGAACTAGTTGAAATACAAAGCCAACATGGTTCTTGCGTCATGAAACAAAGAGGTAATTCAATCAAATGTCAGGGAGATGATATGTCATTAGGTACTTGTGAGGATGCTTACGATTAGAACATTAATAAAAAGAGCATTGACAGGCCTATAAACAGGAGTGGATGACTTAGTAGAAAATAACTGAAAACACTTAAAAATCTGAAAGCAAACTTGTAATAATATGATACATATGTAGCCACAACTATCACTTAAAATAAATAGATAAAATAAACCAAAAGGGTAAAAATCTTTGAAAGATTTTATGACTATAAAACATTCTACTTAACGAGTCTCTTATTTGGGTGATCCTGAAAAGCCTAATAATTTCTATTGTCTAGAGTTTAGAATTTTCATTTTCTGGAGGCCGACTTTCAAGAATGTCTTTTATTCTTTTTAAGTTGGCCTTTTAAAATGAATATCATATAATATATCAAGGTTTAATTAATGTCTCTGTGCTTTCTACTTTTGGCTACTGAATTGTTATGACATCAAAAGATATGGCCTCTACTATCACCCCTCCCCTCCCCTCCCCTCCCCTCTTCTCTCTCTGCCCCCTCTACTGACATTCGTTTGTCCCCCTTGTATTATTTTTCCCCTTCCCCTCACTTCCTCTTGTATGTACTTTTCTATAACTCTGAGGGTCTCCTTCCGTTTCCATGCTTTTTCCCTTCTCTCTCCCTTTCCCTCCCACCTCTCATCCCTGTTTAATGTTAATCTTCTTCTCATGCTCTTCGACCCTACTCTGTTCTTAGTTACTCTCCTTATATCAAAGAAGACATTTGGCATTTGTTTTTTAGGGATTGGCTAGCTTCACTTAGCATAATCTGCTCTAATGCCATCCATTTCCCTGTAAATTCTATGATTTTGTCATTTTTTAATGCAGAGTAATACTCCATTGTGTATAAATGCCACATTTTTTTTATCCATTCATCCATTGAAGGGCATCTAGGTTGGTTCCACAGTCTTGCTATTGTGAATTGTGCTGCTATGAACACCGATGTAGCAGTGTCCCTGTAGCATGCTCTTTTTAGGTCTTTAGGGAATAGACCGAGAAGGGGAATAGCTGGGTCAAATGGTGGCTCCATTCCCAGCTTTCCAAGAAATCTCCATACTGCTTTCCAAATTGGCTGCACCAATTTGCAGTCCCACCAGCAATGTACAAGTGTACCCTTTTCCCCACATCCTCGCCAGCACTTGTTGTTGTTTGACTTCATAATGGCTGCCAATCTAACTGGAGTGAGATGGTATCTTAGTAGAGGATAGGAAAGGCAGCAGAATACAACAGACACTAGTATGGCAATATGTAAATCAATGGATGTGTAACTGATGTGATTCTGCAATCTGTATATGGGGTAAAAATGGGAGCTCATAACCCACTTGAATCAAATTGTGAAATATGATATATCAAGAACTATGTAATGTTTTGAACAGCCAACAATAAAAAATAAAAAAAAAAAAAAAGATATGGCCTCAGTCTCAAAATGATTGAAATGCAGTTACCAAAATTAAGAATATTTACATGTGTTAACAGCATAGTGTTTGCACAGAATAGGATGAGTCTGAAATTCAGTCAACATAGGGGAATCTTCCTTTAGCTGAAATTAACAGACTAGGCCATCTGCTTTCTGCTAACCACTGAAATGATGTTATTTGCCTTTTTAACATTTCTAGTCATTCCTTAGTGTTCTATAATGTTTCTCTTTTGCTCTCAGGTTGACTAGGAAGGATGAGAAAATAAGTCACATTCACATAGCACATTTTTGTGTAATCAGATGAGACCATTACAAATGTCATTTTCCAAATGAGAAATAAGTAATTTTCTATATAATTTCAAAAATCAAGGGCTTTCCTTCTCCTAAAATCAATCTCTTCTAGATATTCACAGTTCGAATTTAAACATGAAAATCTTTTTATTTCCAAGGTTATCCCAGAAACATGTAAGTTTTATAAGTTGATTTCTGATATAAGTAACTTTTGGAAATATTCATTTCTGTGAGCATAAATATTGATAATAATAGCCAAGAACACTTTAGAGATAATGTAGGTGTTTCTTTTGAGAAAACTTGGGCCCAGAGAGGACAACTAAATTTCTCACTGGCACTTAGAAGCTAATAATCAAGGTCTGAACTTAAGTCTTTTATTTCAATATTCATGTATTTGGCCACAAAGATTTTCTTTTGCTCATAAATTTAAAATATTATTTTCATGCTATTTAAAATAATTTTGTGACTTAAAGTGATGGTAAAAAATGGATTCCAACAAGATCCAACAGGATATTTTTTTTCTGGCAGGATATGTTTTAGTTTCAATATCTTTATTATCATTAAAGAACAAATATCAAGTTCTTGTTCATGAAGAGAAGAGTAGATCCTACTCTCTAGGCACTGGAGTAATATGAAAACAGCATATTATTGTGTTTAATCTTTTAAAAATGGTAATTTTGGTAGCTGCATTCATTGAATGCACACACATATCAGTATGTATACATATATACTTTAACAATTCTTAAATTATTATTATACATTTAAACAAGAAACAAATGTTGGTGAAGATGTCAGGGGAAAGGTACACTCATACATTGCTGGTGGGACTGCAGATTGGCGCAACCACTCTGGAAAGCATTATGTCCTCAGAAAACTTGGAATGGAACTACAATTTGACCCAGTTATTCCACTCCTCAGTTTATACCTACAGGACTTAAAATCAGCATATTAAAATGATGCAGCCACATCAATGTTTAACAGCTCAATTCACAATAGTAAAGCTATGGAACCAATCTAGGTGCTCTTCAACAGATGATTGAATAAAGAAAATGTGGTATATATACACAATGAAATATTACTTAGCCATAAAGAAGAATGAAATTATAGCATTTGCCGGTAAATGGGTGGAATTAAAGACTATCATGCTAAGTAAACCCCCATATAATGAAGGCTGAATGTTCTCTCAGATATAATAACACACAATAAGGGTTGGGGGATAGAAATTCACTGGATTAGACAAAGGGGAAGGAACAGAAAGAAAGGGGGTGGGGATAGGAAAGACAGTAGAATAAATTGGACATAAATTTACTATGTTCATATATGAATACATGACCAGTGAAATGCCACACCATGTACAACCACAGAATGGCATCCTAATCAGAATACTTAACAATACATATATTATGTCAAAATACATTCAAGTGTTAGGTATATCTAAAAAGAACAAACACAAAATAAAATCCCAATTTCTAATTTTAAAAAAGAACATTTATGAATTTCAAACAGGATACCATTATTGAATATTTTACCTTTAAATACTTTTGTTTTTGGGGCTGGGGATGTGGCTCAAGTGGTAATCCGTTCGTCTGGCATGCGCGGGGCGCTGGGTTCGATCCTCAGCACCACATAAAATAAAATAAAGATGTTGTGTCCACCGAAAACTGGAAAATAAATATTAAAAAATTCTCTCTTCTCTTCTTTAAAAAAAATACTTTTGTTTGTCAGTATGACATATTTCCTGGTCTTTTTGCCAACTGGCCACTATTCAAACAAATGGTCACTACTAGTTAAAATTTCAGAAAGAGGTGTCCTTCTGTGATGAATAGTATTAAAATGTCATCAGTTGGTGCTTGGTTGCAAGTTATAGAAAGTAATTCTAGTTAACTTAGGCAAGAAAAGGAAGTTTATAGGATGTGGGGTGGCTCCCCAAGGGAAAATAAAAAGTTGAATGCATGTAAGAAAGAGAAAGAATCAGGGCAGTTCTAGGTAACAAGGGACATTGTCTTCAGGGGGTAACAGTTTGAATAAATGGGTATCAATCACATATGGTCTTGAATCACTTAGCTGAAGACTCATATTCCAGGATGATATGGCATGACTGGCTTCCCTGCTCATTTGCTGCAGGGGGGTAAAAGCACTTTGATTTTCCCTTTTACTGAATTGTATACAATGAGAAAGAAATAATTTCCTCTAGACAAGAAGAATCCCTTACCCAAAATAAAGGAAAATGAGTATTAGGAAACCAAACTAAATAAATAAAAATAAAAATCCCAATACAATAATTGTAGCATATTATTTTTGTATATTTTAATAAAAATTTAATATTTTTAAAATTTATTTTAAACTGATACATATAAACAAAAATTATACATATTAATGAGGTAATGTGAAGTTTCAATAAATGTCTGTATTATATAACATTTAAATCAGGATAAACACATCTATCTTCTCAAACATTTATCATTTTTTTATGGTGAAAACATTCAAAATTCTTTCTTCTAGCTTTTGTACATGTACAGTACATTATTGTTATCTATAGTCACCTTACTGTGCAATACTATAACAGAACTTCTTGCTACAATCTGATTAAATGTAGGATTCATTGATCAATGTTTCCATAGTACTCCTTTCCCAGTACTCTCCTCAGACTCTGGTAACCACCATTTTACTCTTAACTTCTCAGAGAACAATGTTTTTAAATTCCACATGAGTGAAATCATGTGGTATTTGTCTTTCAGTGTCTGGCTTATTTCACCCAACTTGATTTTCAGTTCTATCCATATCATCACAAACGACAGGAATGTATTCTTTTCATGACTGAATAGTATTCCATTGTGAATATGAACCACATTTCTTTTTATTTTTTTTTAGAATAACAGACCAATTTGCTTCATTTTTATTGGTTTTTTAGTTACACATGACAGTAGAATCAATTTTGATAGAATTATGCAAGCATGGGATACTTATTCTACTTCAAACCATTCTTGTAGGTAGACATGATGGTAGGATTCACTTAGGTATTTTTATATTTGTACATAGGAAATTTATGTTAGATTTATTCTGCAATCTTTCATATTTCTATCCCCTATCCCTTCCTTTTATTCCTCTTTGTCTAATCAACTGAATTTGATTACTTTGATTACTCTACTTCCCCTCCCCCTTTATTGTGGTTTGGCTTCCATATATCATATTGGACCTTTAATTTGGGGGGATTGGCTTATTTCACTTAGTATGATAGTCTCTAGTTTCATCCATTTACTGACAAATATCATAAAGTTATTTTTCTTATGGCTGAGTAATACTCCATATATATATATATATATATATATATATATATATATATATATATAAATGGAGATATATATATATATATATATATATATATATATATATATATATATATATATATATATCCATTTATTTGTTGATGGGCATCGAAGTTGATTCCATAGCTTAGCCGTCATGAATTGTGCTGCTATAAACATTGATGTGGCTATGTCACTGTATTTGCTGATTTTAAATCTTTTGGATGTATGCCAAGGAGTGGGATATTTGGGTCGAATGGTGTTCCATTCCTAGTTTTTTTGAGGAATATTCATACTGCTTTCCAGAGGGGTTGCACTAATTTGCAGTCCCACCAACAATGTACGAGTATTCCCTTTTCCACATGTTCTTGCTAACATTTGTGTTACTTGTATTCTTGATAAATGCCATTCTGACTGGAGTGAGATGGAATCTCAGTGTAGTTTTAATTTGCATTTCTCTAATTGTGAGAGATGTTGAACATTTTTAAAATATATTTATTGATAATTTGTATTTCCTCTTTCGAGAAGTATCCGTTCAGATCCTATGCCCATTTGTTGATTGTGTTAATTTTTTTTTTTTGGGGGGTTAAGTTTTTTTAATTCTTTGTGTATCCCAGAAATTAGCACCCTATCTGAGGTGCAGGTGGCAAAGATTGTCTCCCATTCTGTAGGTTTTGTCTTCATGATCTTGGTTGTTTATTTTGCCGTGAAGAAGCTTTTCAGTTTGATACCATCCCATTTATTGATTTTTAATTTTTTGATTGTGCTTTAGGAGTCTTGTTCAGGAAATCAGCTCCTGTGCTGATATGTTGAAGTGTTGGGCCTACCTTTTGGTCTAGTAGGTGTAAAGTTTTCAGCCACATTTTTTAAATCCATTTTTCCATTGACGTTTTTGCTTTGTGATATAGGAGTTGACTGCTAGTGTTTATGCACTTCCATTTCTTGAGTATTTTGAAAATGAACATGAGAAGGCATGTTTATCAACATATGGATTCTATTTTCTTTGGATATATACCTACAGTGTTATTGTTGGATCAAAAGATAACTCTATTTTCAGTTTTTCTGGGAAACCGCCAAACTGTTTTCCATAATGGTTGTAATAATTCACATTCACACCAATAGTGTGCAGGCGTTCCCAGATACCAAATTTTTCTACTTAATGGCTTCCATGATGATCTGGTCCATACGTATTTCATGGCTGGCTTCCCGCAATAATAGATTATTTGAGGTGTCTCTGTTTTTCTGTTTCATTTTGGTTTTTTTGTTTTGTTTTGTTTTGTTTTTTTGTTTTCTTAGTTGTAGATGGACAAAATACTTTTATTTTATTTGCTTTTATTTTTATGTGGTGCCAGGGATCAAATCCAGTGCCTCATGCATGCTAGGCAAGCGCTCTACCACTGAGCCACAACCCTGGCCACTGTTTTTGCTTTTTGATACAGGAGTTGATTGCTATAAACTTCCCTCCTTGTACGGCGTTGGCTGTATCAGATATGTTTTGGTATATAGTGTCTCTATTTTTATATGCTTCAGGAATTTAAAAAATTTCCTTCTTTATTTCTTCCTTAATCCCTTGATTATTTAAAAGTTGTTTAATTTTCATGTATTTGTATAGTTCTGAAAGTTTTTCTTATTATTGAGTTCTAGTTTTACTGAATTGTTGTCAAAAAAGATACTCAACTTAGATAAGTTGGTTAAAACTTGTTTTGTGGCCTATCATATGATCTGTACTGGAGAAAGTTCCACATGCTGATAAAAACAATGTGTATTTTTGGAGTTGTTGGATGAAATGTTCTGTAGATGTCTTGTTATGCTCATTTTATCGAGGTTATAATTTATTCTGTAATTGTTTTTGTTGATTTTCTGTCTGGATAGCCTGTCCATTGTTGAAAATGGGGTATTAACAAACCTTACTATTATTGCATTGGAGTCTGTCTGTTTTTTTTTAAGTCTATTGATACTTGCTTTATATATTCAGGTGCTCCAATACTGAGTGCATATATATCTAGAATTGTTTATTCCTTGTGCTGAGTCAATCTCTTTATTGGTATATAATGACCTTTCTTTTCCATTTGTACTGGCTTTTCTTTAAAGACTATTTCATCTGATATAAGCATGGTTATTTCTGCTTTCTTCTATTACAGTTGCACAGAGTATCTTATTCCATCCATTCACTTCCAGTCTATGGATGTTCTTAAAGATGAAGTGAGTTTCTTATAAACAATGGACAGTTGTGTTTTGTTTTTTAACCCATTACTCTATGTCTTTTAATTAGTGAATTTAATTTATTTATAGTTAAGGTAATTATCAATAGGTAAGGATTTACTATTACCATTTTGTAAACTGTTTTCTAATTTTATTGCAGTTACTTTCTTTCTCCCTTTCTTACAATCTTCCTTTGTGGTCAAGTGTTTACTTACTGTGTTTTGATTCCTTGCTTTTTTTTTGGGGGGGGGGGGTTAGAATGAGCCATATAATGAACACATTTGGTCATAGCCAGCTATTTTGAAATGATAGCAATGTAACATGATCATGAAAATAAAAATACAAACAAAAAAGAGAAAAATACCAATACAAACTCTATACTTGCACTCCATTCCTTACTATATGTGGAATAATAATAATACCAAATAGTTGTATAATAATAATAATAATACTGGCGATTGAGCTCAGGAGCACTTTGTCACTAAGCTACATCCCCACTCCGTTTACTTATTTTTATTTTTAATTTTTTTTAGTTGTAGATGGATTCAATACCTTTATTTTATTTATTTATTTATTTATTTTTATGTGGAGCTAATGATCGAACCTAGTGCCTCACACATGCCAGACAAATGCACTACCACTGAGCCACAACCCCAGCCCCACTGAGCCACAACTTTATTTTTTATTTTGAGACAGGGTCTCACTAAGTTGTTGAGGGTCTTGCTAAGTTTCTGAAGCTGACCTCAAACTTGTGACACTCCTGTCCTAACCTCCTGATATATTTTTAAATTTTGACATCCTATTATTCTCTCTTTAAATAAAGTTTCTTCTCCTTTGACATTCTCAAATCATTTTTCAATCATTTCCCAACAAACTGACACTTTTTTAGTGGTGTCCCAAAGTTCCCATAGACTTTTTTTCATTTTTTTCCTCCTCTAAATATGTTTTCAAAGAGTCTGTCTTTGAGCTAATTCTTTTGTTTTACTATTCTGACATGAATACCTTTTGTCACATTTTTGGTTTGGCTCAGTATATATTTTTACTCAAGGATTTCTGTTTGATTTTTCTTATTTTTTTCCATCTCCCTGTGAAGTTTCTCCATTACAGTATTAAATCACTTTTCTGTATTTTCTTGATGCTTATTGAGTTTTCATTAAACAGCTTTTAAATACTTCATCTCAGAGTTCACCTGTACTAGTTACTATCTGTTCCGTTTCTAGCACCTTATTTGACTATTATGTGAGGTCATAGTTTCCTAAAAGCTCTTGGTGCGTGGAGTGTAATGTTATATAGGTGTTGAAGGATTAAGTATTTATTCCAATTTTTGAAATCTGGCTTTGTTTATACCTGTTGTTCCAGAAATTTTTTACATGTTGCTTAATTTCTGAACTCACAGTCATTTCTCTACTTCAGCTCTAGATGGCACATTAAATCCGTGTTTTCTGTAAATCTTCTGCAGTGTGTTGTCAATGTTTCAGCACTAGAGGTTGACCCAAGTCTTAATTTGTCCCAATTCCACAATTGGTAAGTTGTTTGTCATGAACCAGAGGAGAACTTAAAAGGGGAATCCATCCTCCCCAAACTTCTTCCTCCCCAAACCTGGGGTAGGCTCAGACACCTTGTCCATATTCACTAGTCAGGGACTGTGAAATTATGTCAGACTCTGGACAAAATCACCATGTAGAGACTAGCCCCAGGTTCCTATTCCATGCGTGTGGCCACCAATGTCATAAAACTATGTCACAACCTGAGCCCATAGCCCACCAAGACCAATATAGCACTAGGAAAGGACCAATGCCCGTATTGCTATAAGCAGCTGACTACAGACATGGACTAATGGCCCAAGACCACTGAAATCAGTCACAGATAATGCTGGCTCCAAAAGAAGTCTAATAGATTGGGGCCATACACCTCTACATGGCACTGGGGCTATTTCAGATGTTCTGTCCACAGGTACTGGCCTGGGGATGATGGATTTTAGAATGTCCCCAGGGTTAGGTTTTACTAGTCTATCACAAGGCAAAAATCTTATGCTAACTACTCCATTCTACCCTCAATGAATGGTATTTTATCATATTATGTTGTCCAAGTGGAAAGGGCAGTTCCTGGATCACTAAGGCTAAAATGCGTCATACCTGAGTATGTAACCACAAGGACCTGTACTGTCTCAGGGATGTAGAGGTGCAGGCTAAAACATGAGTCAGTTTCATGGGGGTGCAGGTCTTTACTTGGTGCAGAGGTTCTGTCTGTGGGCACAGTGGTGCAGAGGTTCTGTCTGTGGGCACTGAACTGTCAATAGCTTTGCTGCCTGAGGTTCATGCCAGGGGTGAAGATGGTCTCTTGGCCACGAAGGCTGACACTAAGCTGAACTGTGTCTGAGTCTCACACCTACATGATCAGGGGAGGGTACCCGAGGCCTACTACAAGGATGGCACTGCTATAGTCAAAACTCATATCTGCCCCAATAACATGTAAATCTCTACCTGATACTGGGGAAGGTCTAGAGGGTCTGTCAGCCAGTGCTGGCTTAGGTATGGTGACTGTGTTTTCTGCTTGGTGGTGGGTCTCACTGTGGCAAGCTAGCACTGGGATCTAAGACCAAGTCCTGCGATAGCTTTTGTGCCCTGATGCCCAGCCAGTAGAGCCATGCTCCCAGCTTTTTTGCCTGAGGTTGGGACAGGAGTAGTGGAAACAATCAGCAACCTGTTTGATGCAGTCACAGTGGATCACTTTATAGTATTAGCCTAGGGCTAAAGATCCTGTGGCTCTGCCCACACCAGGTCTTACTATGGTAAGCCTGGTGCTGGGCTTTAAGTCTAAGGTCTCTCCCTCCTCTAGGAAGGAGGTAAGTCTTTTCATGCTGCTCACTGTTAGGGTGGGAGATGGGGGTGGCATGATCAACTCTTTCCTTCCTACCATCTTCAGTGCTTTTTATTATACTAAAATCAGGCACTATAGTCCCTCATCTGGCTTCCTTAGCTGTTGTTAAGGTAGTATGGTGTGAGAATAGCTGTTCAAACTAGTGTGTCTGTGGGGATATGATTGCTGGAGAATTTTATTAGGCCACCATTTCCTCTGCCTCTAAAACTTGCTCTTTTAACACTAAATTTATATCATTTTGACAGCCATATTATTTTCCAAAATAGAAACAATAATTTTTAAAATATATTTAACATTTGTAATGCTCAGGAAGCAATACGTTTCTGTAATCAGTTTGGTTTTCAGCACCTACATAAAAAAAGTATGTTTAGTCTCAAAGTGTAAGATTTACATTTCTGAAATTTTTGTTTGTTTTTCTTTTTCATTTGAACCTAATCATTTAGGAACTTATTTCATTTCTTGAATTTCCCTGCTCATCCTCTTGCATACCCATTTTGCCTCATATATATTTCTTTTCTCTCTCTTTTTTTTTTGGGGGGGGTACTAGGAATTGAAACCAGGGATGCTTTACCATTGAACTATATCCCCATATCCCCAGCCTGTTTTATTTTTTATTCTGAGATAGGATCTTGCTAAGTTGCCCCAGGGTCTCACTAAGTTGCTGAGGCTGGCTTTGAACTTGTGATTCTCCTGCCCAAGCCTTGCAAATTGCTGAGGTTACAGGCATGCTCCATCATGCCTAGCTTTCATATGTATTTATTTCCATATGACATTTCTGGAGAAAATCTATAACTATGGTTTCTATGTTCCAAGTCCTGTTTTCAGTCTCAGCATTTCTTATTCTGTTGCTCATTATGACTAAAATTTCTAGGTGATAAATATTTTACTTTAAACGTAAAGATCATTTGACCTTATATATTTATCTTCACTTTTTAGAAGTTTCTTTTGTCAACTCAGGATTCTTTTTTTTTCTTTTTAGCAACTCCTGTGAACTTTCTAACTTTGAAACCTATGCAGAAAATTTATCTATTTTTACCATCTGTCTGTCTCACATTGTAATATTAAGAAAGAACTTTTCAGCATGAATTTCATGAGATGTAGCGGGTGACTAATTCTCATCACACGGTTGCAGGATGAGTTTCTTAACACTTTTGATTTCTGAAGATCCTCTGCTTTATGGTGCATAGTTCTACCTCATTTGCTAAGTAGCAAAGATTTCACATAATTATGGAGTAATTTAAAACATAATTTCTTTTGAGGGGCATTTTATTTTTTTTAATTAGAGCATTATAATTATACATAGTAAAGTTGGGTTCATTTTGACAAAATCATACATGAAAGGAATTTGATTTCAATCCCCATTCTTCTCCCTTTTCCTTCCTTCCTCCTTTCCCCTATTCTCTTTCCTCTACTCTACTGATCTTCCTTTTACTCCTTTATTTTTGATTGGTACTTTTTACATATAAATAAAGGTGAAATTCCCTAATTTTGTTAAATTTGTTCTGTATTTCTTCCCCCTTTCCCTTCTTTCTTCCGTCCCTTTCATTCTTCTTCATCTACTCTACTGGTCTTCCCTGTATATTTGTGATATCTAATACCCCCATACTGCAATCTTTCCTTTATTCTGCTCTAGCTTCCACATAAGAGAGAAAACGATTAACTCTTTTTTTTTTTTTCTGAGTCTGGTTTATTTCACTTAGTATGATGTCCTCCATTTCAAATGCCATTATTTCATTCTTCTCTATGGCTGAGTAGAACTCCATTGTGTATATATCCCACATTTTCTTGATCCATTCATCTATTGATGGCCATCTGGCCTGATTCCATAATTTACCTATTGTGAATTGTGCTGCTATAAACATTGCAGTGACTCTATCACTGTAGTATGCCTATTTTAGATCTTTTGGGAAAATACCAAGGAGTGGTATAGCTGGATCACATGGTGGTTCCATTCCTAGTTTCACATGGTGGTTCTATTCCTAGTTTCTTGTGGATTCTCCACACTGCTATCCAGAATAGTTGTACTGATCTGTAGTTCCAACAATAATGGATCAATTACCTTTTTCTTCCAGGGGTTGGGGGAGACTTCTTGAGTGCAGGTAGCGTTCTGTTTCTTGATCTAGGCACTGGTCACAATGCTGCATTTTGTTTAATTTGTGAAAACTTATCCAACTATACATGTAAAATTTGTGCACTTTTCTTCAATAAATGGCACACTAGAAAATATTGATTAATAAGTAAAATCACTTTTTGTTTAAATTCAGTTATATTTAACCCATTTTTCCAGTGAAGTATTCATTATTTTAAAACTGATCTATAAGAGCTCTTCCAGCAACTTAGACTAGAGTCCTTGGAATCAACCTTGATTGCTCTCTTCCTCTCACACTTACCAATCTGTAGGCAAAGCCGTGCAGCACCTCATGGGCCTCATAGATGGCTAATACTACCACTAGTAGTATCATCTCATGCATAGATTATTGCAATCATCAAGTAAATGCTCTTCCTACTGCCACTCTGACCTCCAGCCCTTTTTCACCAGGCAGAGATATCTTGTGAAAATATAGGATACATTATAACATTTGTTTACTCTCATCCCTGTGCCTTCATATTTTTCTCCAAGGGAAAGCCAAAACCATTACTGTGACTCATAGGATCCCATAAAATTGGCTTAAGGTGACCCCTCTGACATCACCTACTCCTCCTTTCACTTGCTCTGTAGCCCCACCATGGCCTCCCTACTGCTCCTTCAACACAGTAGACAAGCTCCAGCAGCTAGTCTCTGCAGACACATTTCCCACTGCCTGGAAAACTCTTCAAGATACTCAGCTCCTGATATCATTTGTCTCACTTTAAATCCCAATGCAAACCTCACCTTCTACTTGAGACCTTCTCTGACTATCCCATTTAAAGTTGCAGTTGTTTTCTTCCAGCATTTCCTATCTCCTTCCTCTGCTGTATGTTTATAAACTTTCCATTTGTATGGGTGTGTATGTATGTACATATATAAAATGACATATATACACTAAGGGTATGACATAGTTGAAAAGAGATTGTTTTACATCATTAGCAATTGATTACTATGAGAATTACAGTTAATAAAACTAGAGTTAGCAATAACAAGGTCTCAGAAAACAGATGATACATTTAAAAACAATCAAAATAGGATTATAAAATATATATATGTGTGTGTGTATATATATATATATATATATATATATATATATATATATATATTTGATTTTTTTAAATGTATCATCTGTGTGTATACACACACACACAGATATATATATGAGAAAACTGGCAAATAGAACTTATAGAAGACATCTGTTTCTGAAACAACCAAGGTTTATCAATAATAAAATCCTATCCTCAGGCACTCCTAAGTTCCTT
Source organism: Marmota flaviventris (assembly GCF_047511675.1). Lineage (NCBI taxonomy): Eukaryota > Metazoa > Chordata > Mammalia > Rodentia > Sciuridae > Marmota > Marmota flaviventris. The sequence continues at coordinate 45,477,451 of NC_092498.1, forward strand.
TAATGTTCAAAAAACATTGCTTTGGCTTTCTGTTCCACTAAGTAGTTTCTCCTAAAGTTTTCCTTTCTGTAGACAACTATGCCTGTTTATTTATTTTTTTTGTACCAGTCCTTGTTGAAATAAAAATTTTATTTTTTTCTATGAATTTTTTCCCAATTGTGGGTGCAACTCTATTGATATATTCAGGACACCAATTTAGTGGGTTGTGGCCACTTTTTGATAGAATAGAATAAAATAATAAAAACATTAGTGGGAGAATATCAAAAGTAAATATGGCTTTATGAAACTTTTGTTTTAGTTGTGTGTGTGTGTGTTTATTAGGGTTATGATGTGTAATGAATTTTCTAGTGAGGTCTGTAGTTTACAAAGTTTAGAATAAACTGTCCCAGGTATACTTGCTGCCTCAATAAACTTACACTGTCTTATTATATCCAGTGCTTGCTTTAATCAGATAAATATGCTCTTGTTTATTGGGGGATAGGAAATAAAGAGAATCTTATATTTCTAAGAATCAAAAAATTATTAGCCATTAAGTATATTATTTCCAGAAAGAAACATTTCAATTGAATAATTAAAACAAACTGTTGACCAGTGCTACTATTCAAGGGACCATCAACCAGAATGGTTATCACCAATTCGGTTAAGTGTTTCCTTTTCTCAGATTGTATCTCCCATGATAAATGGGGCTAAATAATATATTTCAAACTCCAATTACAAAATGAGATATATAAATTTATTTGCTTCAGTTTTCAAAGAGTATTGCATAGCACTATAGCATTCTGTATTTGTTTAAAACTCTAATTCAAATTCATATTCTCTTCTCTTCTGAGCCCATTAACATGAATGGTTTAGAAACAACATATATGATTAACATTTGCTAATCTACTCACAAATGCCTGCTGTGTCTCTAACACTTTACAGTGTCTCCTTATCCTGAATCCAACCCCTTTCTTTCAATATTGAAGCATGATGAGGTTATTGCATTTGAGGTATCATTCACTTATTTTCCTTCTTAATTTTACTTCTATGTAATAATATAAATAAGAATTAACATTGACCCAAATTTATTTGGCCACTACAGGGTCTTTCTACAAAAATAAGAATTTTATGGATTCAAAAGAACATTCTGAATATATTCAGTTATGAGAGAAATCTATTGAGAAATTCTGTTTAGAGATTTTGAAGGTTGTATGGAGAAGTTAAAATAATCCAAGTAAGAAGATAATGACACAGATATGTCTATGATTTCCATGATTTTATCACTTCATAATTTTTGTTACTATTCATCTTTTCAACAGAACAAACCCTCATTGAGCACTTATGGTATTCTCAGGATAAAAAGATAAATAAGATGTAACTCCTAACCACAGGAACCAGCAGCCCTATGGTGTACATTCCATTTGAATTTGAATGGAAACCTTAACTTTATAAACTGAGCTGTCAATTAATTCTTATATTTAAAAAATACATTTTTATCTTTTTTATTAAAGTTTTTAAAGTAATACTTCCTTATTACTAAAGAAATGTTACAGAAGTATCCAAATTATAAAATAAGTTTGTGTATTGCAATCACGCATTGTTTGCAATTATCAGATATTTCATTGTGATTGTATTCTAGATAGCCCTAAGTAATAACTGTCTATTTTGTAATAACACTCTGGAATAGTTTGTCCAAAGAAAATATAAAGAAGAAAGGAAGTGAATACAAATACTCTGTGCTGTCAAAATACAAATAGGGTCTTAAGAGATATATTTATACACACACATACATATGTATGTATGTGTGTATGTATATGTGTGTGTGTGAATAAATATATCTATCTATATTTTTTAAGAAACATTCAAAGTTTCCTGTTGAACAAATTTGAAAGAAAGAGAGACTTATTGAATAAACATGAAGAAGAAAAACTAAATCCCAAGTGAAAGAAGCAAACAAATAGAGGCAGTTCAGGTTTCTAATAAAAGATAACTGAGGAATTAACTAATGGCACATGCAGCAGTCAACCAATGTTTAGAACTGACTCTTGCTATTCTGAAATAAAGGAGTGAATAATGAAAAGCCAAAGGCCTCACTGCAAAATTTGGCCACCTGGGTCAGAAGCTATCTGTCTTTTTCAGTGCTCTCTGGGACAGAGTGCTGTGGGGACTATCAGTGGTGAGTTATCAATGAAACATTTAAAAGAACTTATTTCAGAGCAGGCACTATTTCCTATTTCACAACAATCATAAACCCTTGGATGTGACTTGACAGCAATGAAAAAATTACCTCTAGGACTAAGGGAAAAGAAAAAAAATTTGAGAGGGATATAATGGTGATAAGTGAAACCATCTACATCACTGGTTTTCAAACTTGTGGTCTCAGAATACATTCATACAGAGGACTCTAAACAGTTTATTTAGGTTTGGTACAACAATTGATATTTATCAATTGCAAATTAAAACCAACTGTAGCTTAGTGGCAAAGCGCTTCCCTAGCATGTGTGAGGTGCTGAGTTCAATCCTCAGCATCACATAAAAATTAATAAATAAAATAAAGGCATTCTGTTCATCTAAAACTACAAATTTTTTAAGTTTAAATTATTTAATTTATTAAAAGTATAAATATATTTTTATGAAAAATAGCTATTGGGTGACCTATCTACCAGAGTATCTCATGCTCCTTGATACCTTGCTGTAAATACCAAGAAAGCAAGTCTCTGACTTTTCTTTACCCATTTGTGTCACCCCTGGGGACCTGGTGCTCACTGGGCAAATATATGGACATTCTATTCTGACAGGAGTCCCATGTTTTTGAGCAGCCAACATTAAACTGTAGTAAGCTAACTTGCAAATACAGTAAACCTCAGACCCTTTAACAGGTCTTGGCAATAACTTTAGTTTCAACAACATAACAAAAAGATGTAATGAGAAAAGCAGTGTTTTTGCAAATCTCTAACATCTGACTTAATTAGAGCTGAATTCTCATATGTGATTCAATTTTTTGTGATATATTTTGACTGAAATATATGAGGGAAATCTGGGCTCATACAGACAAGTAGTTGAGATAAAGGGCAACCCTGTAAGCCCACTTAAAGGTTCTCAGAATTCCTTAGACTGTACTCAGATAATTAATAATTTATAGCCATATAACTTACTGTCTAACATAAGATATTTTTATTCTTTTGAACCCTTCAATATCATAACTATTCCACAAAATTGTTGCTCTGGAAGATTAAGTTGCTAATAACTTTAATATTGTATTTATTTGGTTATTGTTACTGTTGTTTCCATTATTTGCTATTTGTTGATTGTTATAAGAATTGAGAGGGGGACCACTTATCAAATAGTTAATCGTCAAATTTTCTCTCCTGAGGGCATTAGATAATTCATTGGTCTCTCTGTTAAGAGAACTGTTTGTACTCCAAGGCTAACTCCAAGATCCTTACTTTGCTGGGTTCACCAATTCTAAACTATTATTTCATAAATTTTGCCAAATCCCAATAAGCCCTGCTACTACTTTAAACTAGACCCTCCAAGCTTTACAAAAGTCCTGGCTTGACCTCCCTTTTCCAAGATACTATTAAAGCACTATTAATAATAGTGATCTTCCTTCATACAATAAGTAATAAACTTGGTTTTCCTTTATGAATAGATTAGTCTGGTGGTTTCTTTCTTTTTTTTTTTAAGATTCTGGCAATCAACATTTTTTTTTTCAAATTAAAATCACTCCTCCTCTGAAAAATAGATCTCTGTTCGGAGAAACTAAGGATCAAATGTGTTTAAAATGATCTTTTCTGCACATGGTTAAATGAGAAAGTTCTGGGTCCCTTCATTACAAGAAAAAAATCTTGGTATTCAATGTTAATAAATTCCATAATATTAGGGCTACCAGATTTGGCAAATAAAAATATAGGCAATCTAGTTAAACTAGAATTTTAGAAAAACAATAAATATTTTAAAAGTATAAGTATGACCAAATATTGTATGGGCATACTGTGTTTTACTGGGCAACCCTACATACAAACTTGCTGTAGGATTTGTGCCTCCACTTTAGAAACAAAGATTTTCACTTCTTAATCGTAAAAGGTCTTAATCACTTTATAAAGTTGAATGCAGTGACTACCTTACACAGTTCTTTGCTTTAAGTTAGCAAATTACAGATGAAGTATGAAAAAAGCAAAATTTCAAGACAGATTAAAAAAATTCTGACTGTATCAAAAATTGTGAAATGTCTGGTTTGTTTAATTTTTAGCACCAAATGTTAAGATTTTGGCTACAGCTGCAGACAAAAATTATCTGTCATGGTAGAATGAAAGCTGGAATCAAACTAAAATATTTAAGAGAAAGTCATGGAATTGTAGACACCACACACAGTATGTAAAAAAGTATCTTAGTGATTGAAGTGTAGAAGTCTGCCAAAGATGAGATATAGACATAATAACAGGTGTCAAAGTTTTTCATTTTCTATAGGCCTCATACATATTGAAATGGTATGAATCCTTTTGTCTAGATTTCAGTGTATAAATGTGTTATATCTAATATTCAATCCTATGTTGATATCCAGATTTTGTTGAGACTATCTAATATTCAAGGCAAGCGAAGGATAATCTTCAAACTTCTTCTTTACAGTACTCTAATTTTGCATAATTATTTTTTGAAAGTTAACCTTATGTATTGATAGCATAGTGATCTAAAAGAAAATGTATCAACCTGAAAGACCTGGAATTTAGTCCCAGTTCTACAACTAATTAGCTCCCTAACTTTGGGCAATTTGGCCCCTACATTAGTTTTCCAGGGATATCCTAACAAAGTAGACTGGGTGGCTTCAACAACAGATATTTGTTTACTTATATTTCTGAAGGTTTGAAGTCTGATATCCAGGTGTCAGCAGAATTAGTTTCTTCCAAGGTATCCCTCTTGACCATCTTCCTGTGTTTTCACATTATCTTTTATCTATGTGTCTATGTTCAAATTTCTTCTTCTTTTAAGGCTATGAATCATAGGGACCAGCCTAATAATCTTATTTAACTTAATTATCTCTTTAAAGACTTTATCTCCAAATATAGTCACCTTCTGAGGTACTGTGGGTTATGACTTCAACATGTCAATTTTGGGGGGAACCATAATTCAACTCATAAGAGCTCCTTTTCTAAGTCTTGGTTTCCTCCTTTATAAAATAGCATATTAATCATCTCTAAAGTCTCTTTTCACTCTATTATTTACATAAAATACATTACAGATTACCTGTTACACTTCATGGAGTACAAAATTAAAAGCACTATAAGTTTCAAGAAAACTAATATTCATCAACAGAAATGTCTGAAATCATGATGCCATTATAATGTTAATGAAGACCACAGATGGCAAATGTTCATTTGAATTTCAAATTGTTGCAGCTTTGCAAATGTACTGAACCATTCAGCAAAATTTGCATAGTAGGAAAAGTATACATAATTGTTTTTTTCTAGTTCCAACAAGAACCAGCAGGACATTGCAAATATCTGTTGAAATGTCCACTGATTGATGCTAAGACCAATAGGTTTTTTATTGAGGCTACAAAAATGAAGTAATACCATGATAGTATGGTCTATGGTTTGAAGACATTTTTATTTGCACTCCTTGTTATTTTGTTTCTTTTTCTTCTTTTTCTGTAATGATTTTATAGCTAAATATATAGCATAGTACATGTTTTCTCAAAATTCAACTTTCTAATAGCCTCACAGAGGAGGAACATTTGTCTCTGTAGTCACCTGGAGAAACTCAGGGAAACCCACCAAAACCCCTCCATGGTAGATTAGGAGGGTTTCCATAAACTCTTTCAGATTCATTTTCATCAGAGCCATAGCACCATGGATGTCTTCAATAAAAAGTGATTTAGACTGATGGGTAATCAAATTGACCACACAGAATTACTTAAAGAGTATATTAAAAAAATATTATATAGACCTCATCCTATATAATATAGGATAATTATCATCCTACATTATGTAGACCTCAGCATATTGATTTAGCATATCTAGGATAGAACCTAAGAGTCAAAATTTTAAGTAAGAATGGTACGTTCCTGTCATCCCTGCCACAGAAGATTTTGATACAGCTGGTCCACTTGGATTTGGCAATTGCTGATACTGATAGAACACTAGATCTCATCAATCTTTGGACTTTGGGTGCTGCCTATGAGTCTGTCACTCCCTGGAGCATTGGGATAAGCTGGTTTTAATCTTTCTGTTGCTATAGATACTCTATATTCCACAAGGTCAAGAATGATATATGAGGGAACAGTAAGAAATTGTGACTTATAGAGATACTCCAACATATAGAGGAAATCTTATACTTTAATAATCAAGGACCATAAAGTCCCCAGTGAAGTTTTCTAACTGCTCTTATAAATTTGAAAAGAGAAGAACAAAGACTCTTCTTTTGCCTGACCTCTTCCTAGGTGCTCTTTCCCCCACTGTATACAATTTATTTCTAAGGAAAATTTGTGAAAGATTTTGAAATTTAGTGGGCATACTGCCTACTTCAGCAATCCACTTTACCTCTGCCTTTACCTTTGACTATACATATTATTTTACCATAGAAAATTGATAACGATAAGAATAATTTGTCTGTAGAAGTGAAAATTTCTACCACTGATCATCGCCTTGTAGAAACTGAACAGTTTTGCTAGCTTTATACCCATTTTTAAAAGTCAGTTCAGCATTCCTTATCTGACAGTCAATGTTTGGGACTTTGTTCATTTGAGTGGTTTATAATATCTTATTTTTCTCTCATTAATGATTTAAAATATATGACACATGTGAATTTACATGATAAATTTTAAAATTTATTCTCTACCCTGATTAAATGTTAACAAATGTTTATTGATATGTATTAGGTACCACATTGAGTATCCCAAGGATCCTGATAGTAGCATTCATGCTGTTGTCAGTACTTATTCTTGAGTATGGACTAGATTTATTGACTTGCCTATAAAGAATATAATAAAGCAGAACTAATGCGATATCATTTTCAAGATTAAATTATAAAAAATTGTAAATTCTATGTTGAGCACCCTTTATTGTTCTCTTGCTTGCCTGCTCCAAAGGCAGGCTGCACTGTAGAGGGCCTCATGTGGAAAATACTGATGAAGCCAGCTAGCAGCCATAGGAATACATTTGGAAGTGGACCCTTACTCAGTAGCCCTTAAGATGACTAATGCCTTGAATAATCCATTAATAGCAAACTTTGAGACTTTGTTATCTAAGACACTTGGATTCCTTACCCATAGTAATGGAAATAGTATATATTATTTTAAGCCATTAAGTTTTAAGGCAATTAGTTATGCAACAATAGGTAACTATTTTAACTTTTTTTCTTGAAAAACTTTTAAAATATTCCATCAAAGATGCCCTGCATTTACCACAAAATGTTGATGAGTGTGGGGATCTTGTACCCAGTATTGCTAACCTTTGTTAGCCAATGTCCAGCAATCAGTTTCAGGGTGTACAAGTGTAGGTGAACCACACAGGAAACTAGGCAGACAAAACAGAAAAACACCCACAAGAATGCTGAAGAGAGATGTGCACTCCCATGTTCAGTGCAGCACTATTTATAATACCCAAGATGTGGATTCAACCTATGTGTTTATCAATGGGTGAACAAATAAAGAAATTGTGGTCTACATACATAATGGAATATTCTTCAGTCTCAAAAAGAATGAAATCCTGTCATTTGTGACAACATGCTGTGCACAATGAGTACGAACATTTTTTTTTTTTTTTTTTTTTTTTTTTTTTGTCAATTAAACAAACCAGTAAGATTTTGAAATGGAAATGCCTAGGTTGAAATTCTGGCTGTCACTAACTATAAAGCTTTAGGTAAGTCTGAATCTTTAAACAGGTATTGTACTGCTTACCCTTCAAGGTTGTTGGATTTGAGCTTCAAAGTTTGAAGTAATGCATTAAAAGACCCAGCACATGGTAGATGTTACTTAAACAACAGTCATCAGAATTATTATTCACTTTCTCATTCTCTTTTCCTATTGCTGGTGCTATGGCATTCTTCAATATATTTTATTAACAATCCCTTTATCAAACTCTATTTAGTAGCAGAAGACATTCCATATTTTATGCATTGCCTACTCTAGGACCTAGAAAATCTGCACTTTCATGCTGAAAGTACATATGAGTAAAAAGTGCATGTCTACAATGTGGAAACATTGCTTCATTTTATTGAATGTAGAAGGAAGGTTGCTATGTTTGTTGGCATCAGGAAGCAAAGCATAGGCTAAAAGCACAACAAATTTTCTACAACACAATTCATAGTGTGCCCACTATCTGAAAATAAAAAGAAATCTAAAATAGATCAACAACTTAAAATATGTACAAAAATTTTAACTAAATTTAACAATATATACTTGGTTGCCTCCTGAGTAGCAAAAATTAGAGAGCTGGAGAAAAAGAGTGAGAGAGGAGAATGAATCTTAACCATATATTTGTTGGTAGTTGAAGTTTTTGTATTAAATGAATAGATTACTTATTCAAAATGTTATCAATTAAAATATATACACCCTGAATCATATTAAAATTGTCCATTTAATATTTCTCTTTCAGTTTTGTTATCCCTGTCATTTCTTTCCTCTCTTTTAACAGAAGAGCACACCAATGCTCAGCACTTACTTTTAACAATAGTATACATATTTGTTTTTCACTCTGGAAGATTATCCTTGCCCTCAAATGCAATTTTGCCTTTCAGATGATTTAGCACTTCACCCAGCTTTGGTCATCTGTTGTTAGGGAGCAAGTCTTCTCTCTCCCATACCTCTCTGTAGTGACAGAAAACAAAGAAAACATCCCACCACCTTTCAAGCCAATTCTTTGTTATTAGACACAGCTTTGAAGTGTTCAACCTTGGTATGATCCTGAGACACATCTGGGTGTAGCAACAGCTCTCATTCTTTTCTTTTACCTACAATAGAACTATTTGGGATGTGAGCTCCCCTGCTATTTTGGCCTTCTTCTTGGAATATCTTAAACATTGATGTTTCATTTAGGAGTCAGAATAAGATGAGGGGGGGGAACCTTCATAAAATTTAAAATATAAAAGCCATTTTAATTGTCCTTAAACCCAACTAATAGTAATAGTTATGTCAATGGGTTTAGGACTCTTATTGCTTGCTAAATGGCTAGTGGAAAATGTATGTCCTCAAAATTTTGAAGCTATCATATTTAAGATTCAAAGAAAACAAAACAAAATCTTGAACTGATTCAAAACCAATTAACTCCTAATTAATGTGAACAAACCAAAGGTTTTGGTAGAAAATAACTGAATGAGATACTGTCAATGTAACAGGTATGATATTTTGTACAATGTGGATCTTTATTGATCTTAAAAATATGCTTCTGCTGACAACCTGAATAATATCAGAGATTTTCAATAAATGATATTTATTTGGAAACACAATAGGATTGCAATGGGAATATGCTTGTCATGGTAAACTATGAGCATATTCAAAGAAGTTGGGCAAGGGGAATTTATTAATGGTAGACATGAGGATTACATAAGATATTTTGAAACAATAATCCTTGGCACAAGGATTGAAAATAAGGGTAGTGCCAATTGCCTGTGTCAACCCTAACAAAATAAATAAATAAAGCTAGTAAGTTAATGATAGAAAGATCTAATGCAATACTGCCTTATAGTAACTATTACAGAACAGTCTGGCAGAATTACAGCCTTGTGCACTCGCTTCTGTGTAGAGCTAAAAGGAGGTTAAGTGAAAGGCAAGTATGAGGGTGCACCTCATACTTTTGTTTGAATCTTAGAGAAGCAGGCTGTGTACCCTGCTTCTCCAAAAGACTTCTCCCATGCTGGAAAGGCACATCCATGTCCTGATCTCCTCAGGGCCTTGTTTTTCTTTGTTTTTCCTCTATTTTCCACTCCACCCACATGTTTTTCTTAGTTCTTGACCTTTCATTTAAAACTCATTAACCTCATAGACTTTATTTTTATTTTGAACTTGATCTTTCTCTATAAGTGTGTTTTCCATTGCTCTGTCAGCTGGATTTCAGCTTTTCACTTTACTACCAGCTGCAGTGATTTGGGGCAAAATCCCTGTACTTCCTGTGCCTGCCTTCCTTTTCTGGCTATGAAATATTAGGTTCTTAGAAGGAAAAAACAAGTTAAAAGAGGTGCTTCATTAGAATAGATCCTGATATGAAGGAAGACTATATGGGATGTGCTAAAATTTTTATGGAAAAATTCACTTATTTTTCTTATTCTATTTTTAACTTTTAACTTATTTTCTTGAGATTCAATTTTAGCATCGTCTTTCTTCTTCTTGTTCTTTTTATGAAGTTTCTCTATCATTTTAAATTACTATATTTGAATTTTGCTTTTATTGTTAGAACTTTCCATTAGTTTACTACAGTAGCAGTAGAGCTTTTATTTGGGTTTTGTTGACTTCTCTGTTTTCCTCTTTTTTGTTGTTGTTGTATAGAATTGAAAGTGGTGGTGGTGGTGTGCAGGAGGTGGTTTGTTTTATAGTGGTGGTGAATTTAATGATTTACCTTCATTATGGTCAATAAGCAGTAAGTCTAGAGAAGTAACTACTAAACTTTAGTGTGCCTCAGAATCACTTAGATGGACCATTAAAGCACAGATTTAAGGCATACACCCAGAATTTCTGATTCAGAAATACATGTCTAACAAATTCTCAGGATGACCCTGATGCTGTTGGTTGGTGACCATGTCTTAAAAACTACTGGTCTGAAGAAGTATAAATGGGGAAGGGAGCTCTTATTAAGAATGATGGAAAGCTCTTTCCATGTACCCCAACTTAGTTCTAATTGTGTACCTACATGCTTTACTTGATTCTTCCCAACACATTCCACTCCATACTTAGTTTGAACTTTTCTCAGGGTCATCAGCCACCCTCTGCATGTGGGCTACTGAGTTGAAAAGTTTTATTCAAACTTCACAACATTTCCTTGTGAGAAAATACATGACTCTGAATCCAATCAGGATATCCAAAATAAATCATGATCCACTTATTGGCAATTGCATTCCAGGAGGGAAGAGCAATATGAACCTCATGCCAAAGGATATATAGTTCTGTCCTGACACTTGTGAGGAGCCAAAGGAAGTGGTTCTTTCAGAGGAACCGTATTCCAGGAGTAATATGGTGGAAATTCAGAAGTAATATCCTGTTAAATTCATTTCTCACATAATTTGGGGAGAACAGTGACAGAAACAACTAAAAAAATCATGCTATATTCCATCTGTGGGCCCTCTCTTTCTCCCAGGGAAGACCACTTCCTATAGTGGATGTTTAATTTTGTGTAATTTTATTATCTGTATGTCTAATAGCAGTATATAGCATTATTGAAATGTATATATATATATTTTATATATATATATATATATATATATATAATATATATATATATATATATATATATATATATATATATATATAATATTTACATAGTTTATATCTATTTTCCCATCTTCTGATCACTATCTATGTTTCACCTCTGCTTTGAGTACCCTGTTCTAAATCCCTTCAGTGTTCAAAGTTTTGGTAAAGAAGGAAATGGCTAGGCTAGACTTTCCAGTCTTTTTTTCCCTTTCAAAGGATGCTATCCTCAGAAAACGAGGATCCCTCAGAAATTCTTTATCACTTTTGCTTTTAAACCACACTGTTAATTCTAATAGACAGTTGTCTCTTTCTCAAAATCTCCTGTTGACTTTGTTTCCTTCACTGAGGGAAAGTTTCCCCTTGAAAGAACTCTTCCCCAATATCAAATAGCCTTTCTTCCTCCTTCTTACCTTCCATTCTCTGCCCTCTCTAGCATACTGCAAAGTTTCAGAAGTAAAAAGTCACTTAGCTCTCTCCTGCTGTTTTGCCATTGAGTCTCAATCCAAGGGAGATAATGGCCATTCATAATACCTACAGACTCATCTACCACCTCCACCCAGTGGAGCTCATGCTGAGTAGATACAAAATGTATTGCTCTACAAGAAGTAGTTCCTCAGCAGGCCATGAGCAATCACCAACAAATGTGCCTTTTTAAGCCTGGTGGACTTGGAACATGCTCCCTGTGAAAGCTCTAGTGGAGAATCTGTTCAGCTTCTGTTGGCCCTTAGTATCCCTTTATTTGTGGCCATGTCACTCCAATCTCATTCTGTGGTCACATCAGTTCTCTCTCTCTTTTGTCTAATATTCCTCTTATATCACTTGTGTTTGGATTTATGACCAACCCAGATAATTTGGGATAACCTCCTTATTTCAAGATCCTTAACTTAATTTTACTTGAAAAGACCTTTTCTGCAAATAAGGTAAAATTCACAAGTTCTAGACATTAGAATATGGACATATATTTTTGGAGATCATCCTTCAACCTACTATATATGTATTACCTCTTTAAATGGTCACAATGTAAGTTTACTATATGACTCTTCATAATATCACTCTTTTTTTTTCCCTGTTGGGAAACTGTTGCTTACTTTTCCAGGTCACAAAGCTATTTAGTATAGGAGACATGATTTGAGTCCTGGGAGCTAGACTATAAAGTTCATATCCTTAACCATGATGTCACAGGTCAGAGTTCACACTTGGCCTTTCATCTGGATCTTTTACTGTGCTAAACACCTCTTTCCTTGTAAACTGAAAAGGATGAGAATTTTTTACTTTTGGTTTCTATATGGTAAGCAGAACAAGTAAATCATCCCATACTACAGACCAAGTAGATAAAACCAAGTACAAAGGCTCCAATTCTATATGTTCTCTTGATATGTGGCATTTTTGGTCAAACAAGATGCATGTTTCTAATATATAATAAAATAATGTGTTGCTCAAAACAAGTACTCTAAAATTGTCAGCCTGTGAGATATTAGGTAGGGGTGTAGCTCCTGAAATCTATGTAACTTGGTGATTAACACACTCAAAAACAAGCAAACACATACAATACAATGACTATATGTTAGAATATTTGGAGTGCCCAAGCAGACAGCTCAGTTACATGGCTGAAGGCTACCATAGAAAATACAGAAAATATCTAGCAGGGTGAAAATGCTTGATGCATAGTTTAATGTGAGTATGTTTTAAGTTAACTTATTCATGATCCTGGTAGAGCCAGTCATTTGTGTGTGCCTACAACCACACATCCTTGGAAGGTCTACAAGATGGCCCCACAGTTGCTGTGGCACATGACCTATGCTTCTACTTGCTCTGTGCCAGTTGTCATTCATGGTTAACCTTAAAAAAAAAGAGAGAAAATATGAGTCTTCTCTTCTTAGGATATTTTGTTCTGCTATATATGTTTCTGAAATGTGATTTAGCTCATACACAATTAGGAAATAGAGGAGTGATATCAGGTTAACATAGACATCAAATTGCTTCATACTCAATTTTTCCTTAGTCAAAGGAAACTGGAATAATTATAACCATCTGAAGAAAAGAAAAAAAAATCTCAACTTCTACAGTGGCAACAGGAGCACTTTTGGCTTTAATTTTTTAAATGTAAACCTAATATCTGGATTCTTAGAAAGGTACCTTGGACCTTGCACAGCTCGTGGCTCTTGGCAGGCTGTATTGTCTCAAGTAGCCACTTTAAAGGAAGCTCTAAGAACTCAGACTTCCATCCATATTGTGTCAGAATCATTGAGTACTACTGCCTTCTCATGTCTGTTCTCCACTGGTTCAGAATCTTGAAGGAAGGAGAGGTGAAGGATTGGGATCTCCCTTACCCATTTAACTCTGTAAACACAGGCTCTACTAGTGGAAAAGCTCAATCCAAAACTGCAGTAATTATCTCCATAGAGAATCCCATCATAGCAATCATCTCAATAACAGCAACAGACACTCAAAAAGAGCTTACAATCGTTGCATTCTTTCATATATGTGTGTATTAAATTAACTCATTTAATCCTCAACACACTATGAAGTGGGTGCTTTCAGCTGAAGATTCAGACCTAGAAAGGTTACACGATTGAGCTAAAGTCATTAAAATGGCACAATCTGGAGAAACAGCAATGTCTAAGGTTGGGATGACAGTCTGGGTGATTGGGGTTACTAAGTAAAAGGGGAAGCGAGATGAACTAATAACAAGTTTCCTGGGTTATTGTCCATGAGATACTGTAGGATCAATCCAGATAAATTATAATTTATAAAAGTCCAGGGGCTCCTCTGGTAATTGATAGCTTATGAAACACATAATTTTTTAAAATGTAGAATAACAAATTCAAGTTAATTCTTAACAGAAACCTAGAAAAATCCTTAAATTTATTAAGTGATCTTCAGATAGAGTCAAACTCTTCAAAAAGGCTAAAAATAAAATTATCACTCCAACCATTGTTTGTCAGTTGATTCTTAATGATCAAATTCCACTTTCAAATGAGTTGACCCAAATAGAGGATTAAAGATAAACATCATTTTATAGACCCATGATGTGGTTACATTATCTTGAATTATGAGTGGCCTGAATAAACAACTGACTCTGCAAGCTTATTATTGTCTAGAAACCAAGTTACAGACCAATTTCTTGAATGTGGAAATAATTACTTTTGGAGGATATCCCAGAACTCTTAACTAGTTTATAAACAACAAGCAAATACAATAAGTTATCTCAGTTACCTTGGTGAACATTTAACAAGTAGGGCATCTCCTTAGAGAGTATGTAAGGAAGTAGAACTGCTCAAAGTTATATAATCTATGGATACTAAAAGGGAAGTTTTCAAAATAAAATTGGTTTTTTTTATTCTTATTTTTGAATAGAGCTTCTGGTTATAAATAATTTAAACTGGTTACAAGGTAAATCAATTTTTATTGTGATACACAGAGAAGAACTTTTTGTATTGTAGTTTACATTTATCTGAATGTAAATCAGATAAATTAGATCAATCCAGATAAATTAAAATTTAGAAAATTCCAGGGGCTCCTCTGGTATAAAAAGTATATTTAGGGGAGAACTCTGGCCCTCTGCCGGTGTTTTCCTAACTCACTTCAAGTGGAAGAAATGTGGCAAAGATCAGCACAGTAACATAGGTTGATTGAGTACATGTCTGCTTTACACCACACCTTTACTACTCTTTCTTCTTTTATTCCAGTTTTAATATATTTCACCTAGTCACATTTTATGTACTATTGTACTATCTATTAATTGCTTTTTGAAAAAAGTGAGGTAAAAATTAATTGTGAAATAAATTAAATACATTTTAAACACACTACTTTAAATATATTTGTATTTTTCAAATATAAATTCAAGTACAAATGTAAATATATACTCCTCCAAAATTTGCATAAGAACTTGTTCTCCTAGTTGAGCAAATGAATTATTTACTGAATCTAAGGTATCAGATCTTAGATTATAAAACATATTTCAAGTCTGGGAGTACTGAATATTTTTATAGAAATAAGAAAATTTATAATACCTTTATTAAGAGGAAGTATTTTTTCCAGTAAAGGTTAATAATATTATGAAAATAGGAAACTTGCATCCACATTTAATTTACTATTTCTAAATGTTATAGTTTGGATATGAAGTGTCTCCCAAAGGATCCTGTTGGTGCTAGAATATTCAGAGGTGAAATGTTTAGATTATAAGAGCTGTAACCTAATCAGCCCATCTTATTTTGAATGGGCTGACTGGGTGGCAACTGTAGGGAGGTTGGACATGGCTAAAGGAAATGGGTCACGGTAGGCATGCCCTAGAAGGAGCATATTTCATGTGGCCACCCCCTGCCCCCCCCCCCCCCACACACACACATTCTGATTCCTGACCCTGCCATGTGTGGAGCCATTTTCTTCTTCTGGCCTCTTCTCATATAATGTGCTGCCTTACATTAGTCCCAGAGCAACAGAGTCAGTCATCTATGGACTGAGACTTCTGACACTGTGAACACTAAATAACCTTTCCACCTCTAAGTTGTTCTTGTTGAGTGTTTTGATCACAACTGACTAAAACAGTGAATCTGGAGATATTCCACTTCTTCACAGGAATAACCAACAAAGTATAAGTTACCCTCTCCAGTTGATCTTCCATTGACAAAAGATTAAACCTTCACTCTCACTTCCATGAACTTCATACAATGAAGTACATGTTCAGTCCTAAAACTATAAGCTCTTTTACTAAAATTGTAGGACTGGAATTCATAGCCAGAAGTTTAACTCTTTCCACAAATGCTAACTTAGGACCTCATACTTTAAGTGGAATGTGAGAGGATTTTTCTTGTCATCTAAAAAAAAAAAAAAAAATACCTCCCTAAGTTTGTTTCCCCTCAGGAGACATGTCAGAGATCTTTGGGTGGCATCCTCTATCATAGGAGTGGGGGACCAGGCAAATGACCTTAGAAAGTAGGTAAAGTCAATATAAGAATTCATTATGAAAATCCTTACTGTGGTCAAAAGGAGTTCGATTCACTAAGACCTACTGAGAAGCATACAACATGCTTCCCAGAATCATCTTCCTTCAGAACAGGAGTTGGGAATATTCATCTACCAGCTTCTAACTTCTATTGACTTAAGATATCCTGTTAGTTATTTCACCTGTTCTTTCCTTTCAGGTTCTCCAACATAAAAGTTGGGGCAGAAAGCAGAAAAATACTAGATCTCACTTGAGGTGGAAAATGCATTCAGTCAAAGCTTGCATATGCTACAATTATATCTGAAATCAGAGGTCAACTAAGCAATGAGATTCTGTGTCCCAGAGATGTCTAACTGTACCCAAATATGGTGGCACATGCTTAACATAATAACACACATTGAATCACACCTCCATGGAGTCACCTTTTCACCATATCTGGACTCAGTTTCTGACTATCCTAACGAATAGGATACAACAGAACTGATGCTGTGTCTATCATGGGACTTCTGTGCAACTTGAAAGAAAAAATAACCAAAATAGGAAAGGGACCTCAATGGATCAGCAAGCTCCCTTTATTAAGCAGCAGAATGGCACATTTTCAGGAAAGGAAATGGAAACTGGCTACAATAGAGGCTTGAGTTTTATAGGGTTTAGTAAGAATTAATCATTGCAGAATGTTTAGTGTGACTTAATCATTAGAGACTTAATCACAGCAGAATGTGTTGTTTGGGCAGTCAGAAAAATAGTTGCAGAATGGGAAATTGTGAAAGTCCAGAGCACATTGTTTGCCTCTCCTCACCCTCCTGTCACATTGCCCTTCTTTCTCTCTGGGGGTTGTTATTCCCTCTTTCCCCTGGGGGTTGTTATTTTCCATATCTCTCAAAACTGACCTAGAAGCTTCTACTTCCTGCTTCTGGGAGTGCTTGTTCTTGACATTCCTTCTTGAAACATAGTCACCATGACTCAAAGCTCAATGTGGACAGATCCTTGGCTAAGAGAGTAGGTCAAACCACCAGATGACTAATGCTGTCTCAATGACTCTGGTCAGCATCATAAAGAAGCAGAAAAACTGTCCAGTCGAGTCATGGAGTCACAATCCATAAAACAAAATGCCATTGAATTTGAGGGCACTTATTTTATTTTGCAAATAGTAACCCAAATATTAGTCAACAAACCTTGAGACAAATAATATTGCCTAAGTCCCAAGAAGGGACAGTTCTATTTTCCATGACGTACATATTCATAAAGAAGTTGCATTTTTTGTTTTTTCTATTTCTCCTCAAGCCACATTGCAATATCCTCACCTTACCTCTCTGCCCATCAATTCAGACTCTAAAGAATTCAGAGTAATTTTAGTGTTTTTGAGAGTAAATACATTGGTATCTTTTGCCAAATTACTTAGCATGGCATTATTGTTTAAAAAATTCTCATGTATGCTATAATCTTCCTCCTCTATGTGGATGGTTATACAATTGCCAGAGTCACTCAATGTTCATTGAACAAATAGTCTTTTAAAAGTCATTAAACAAATATTTATTGAGTATTTACTATGTGGCAAGAATTGCTCTGGGTACCATAAATATTATAATTGACTAAAATAGGAGATTGACAATAAGGAGAATAAATACACAGGATATATACTATTTAGAGAGTAGAAAATGTTAAGAAGAAAAACTAAAGCAGGGGAGATATAAAAATATTAAAGAATAGGTGTCAAAATTTTGAATTGAATGGTCAAAGACAGATTTACTGAGAAGAAGGCATTGAGTGAAGGCCTTGAGGAAAGGAGGGAGGGAACCACAAGTAAATCCAGGGGGAAGGCAGAGAAAACAGCAAGTACAAAGAACTCGAGGCAAGGGTGTACCTGAAGTAATCAAGTGATAATGCCATTATGAAAGGAACTGAGTAAGCCACAGACTGGTGTAAAAGATAAGTCTGAGAATTGATGGGGGTCCAGACCCACAAGACCTTTTAGTCAAAGATGGGACTTGAACTTTCATTGTGAATGAAAATAGAAGTCATTGGAGAGTCTGAGCAGAGGGATAATATGAAAGATTATTATAGCTTCTGAGTCAAAAAACAGACTGAAGATAGGAGACAAAAAGAAGTTTTGGGAAAATCAATTAAGATACCTGCAATAATCCATGCTAGAGAAGAATGATTTGTACCAGAATGGTAACAGCACAGGTAATGAAAGTGGACTTATTAGACACTTATTGGATAGAATTAAAAATAGAACAGACTATGGAATTTGCAGACAGAGCACAGGTAAGGTGTGATAAAAGAAAGAGACGCAGGGTGATATCAACAAGATGGCAGAATAGGGGGTTGTATTCCCCAACAAAACCAAAAAATTCTGCATCCATCCACAAACCAGTTTCACTATTGGTAAATTAGAGATTCAGGTAGGAGGTAGGTGAAACCTGGTGGGTCCAAGACCTAGGAAGGTTGATTAGGAAGTGTAAATTCTTGCCCATGTAGCAGGCCCCACTGACTGTGTTCTGAGGTTCAAACTGGGAAAGAACTTGTTTCCCTAAAAGCATGACTATAGCTCTGTTTGGCCTGGAACCTACAACCAATTCCATCTATTAAGAGGTCTAGGAGGAGTTACATATTCTAATACCTTGGCAAAAATGCTTGTTGGTCTACAAAGTACGTCTCAGCAATGGACCTGAAAGTTACTCCAGCCTCCCTCAGCTGTGGTGCATACACCAGGACCCATCTGAGCCACTGAATAGTGAATTATCCCAGGGAAGAGCTGGAAGGCTCCCTTGTCTCTGTTACTGTCAAATTTGCTAGCCTCCTTCCAACGGAAGATTCTATAAGGCTCTGAAGCTTCTTGACCTTTACCCTTTAGAGTGAAAGCTCGGAACAATCCCAATGGCACAGGAAAACTAATGGGAGACATGTTTATCTGTGCCAATTGGACAGACTTGCCAGCTTCCAATCCACAACAGATCCAAAAAAGGACCTTGAATGTTAACTCCGGGGCCCTGCTGAGATGCTGTGTGCAAGCAATCCATCCCACAAAGGGAATTGTTGAGGGTCTTGCCCACAGGTGCCATCTGGTTGGGCCTGCCACCACAGCAGATTCTGAATTAGCCCTCAAACTTCGTAATTGGTCCCTGTGTGATCTGGGAGCTGCTCTATCCCACCAGGGTCCTGCTGAGAGATGTATCCATCTGAGTCCCTGTGGCAGGCTTGCCAGCCTCTGTCCTGATCAGATCCTCAAATAGCCCTTAATCTTGGTCCTGGCCCTTATGTTTACAAACTGAGAACAGTTCTGCCCACCTGAAGAACTGGAGAAAGAATTGTCTAGTAGTTCCCCTATAGGCTGATGTCCCAAGAGTTGTGTTAAACAATATTCCAACTTTTGGTCTGTAAAATGCCACTGATAATTCATGATAAATGAGGTTTGAAATCTGGCTACTGAATTTAATAATATGAATTACATTGGTGATCTAAATAAGAATCTTGTTTTGGTTTTGCAAACCAGTAGTTATAAAAGCCTACTTCATTGAGAATGGGAGTAGAGAAAGTAAAGCCAGTGACTACAGAGAATTCTTTGTAAAGGGTTTTGTTTTAAAGGGAAGAAGAAAAACAAAACTGACACAGTAATTTTTTTTTTTAATGATGGGAGAAATAAGAGCAGTTGTATGCTGATGGAAATAATCCAAAAGAGAGGAAATGGTTATGATCCAAGAGAAAGGTGAGAATTGATGGAGTCATTGCAATTAGTGAAAAAGGATGCGGTATCATGAACTAATGAGGGGTTGGCCTTAACAAAAGTATGGACAGTCCAGGTTCATTCTTAGTATCAGAAAATAAGGTTGAGTGAATTGACACCGATGCAGGAAGCAAGTAGATGAGATGAAAAAGTTCATGGAAGTTTTTCTCTAAAGGCTTGCATTTTGTCAGTGAAATGGGAAGCAAAGTTGCCAAATAAGAATGATTATGGAGAAGGAGCTGTTAGAGGTTAAAAGAAAGAGGTTTAGAAAGTGTGAGCTAATCAACTAGGAGAGTATGAACTGAAGATATCTAGCATCATTGTAAGGCAGTACTGAGGACCAACCGAGGTACGGTGCTCATAAAGGTAAGTGGGAGTAGTCAGCATCGTTTTGTGCTGCATTCTGTTCAGTTGTGTGGGTGCAGGAACATCAAAGAGCTGATTGAACTTGGTTGTGTTTGGCTAATCATAGCAGTATACTCTGTTCCCCCATTCCATTCACCCACTCACGGAAATATCAGCTATGTTTTCCTTAGACAGGAACAACAGGCATGTTGTTCAGAGATCTGGGTGATTCTGACTGAATAATTTCAATAATTCTCCCAATGATGTCTTAACAAAAGTTTTGTTTGTGTTTTGTCATTCACTTTTCTATCTCACAGTTCACACATTTTCTATTTCAATCTTGTTTAGTATAGTTGCTCTATGACTAACTTTTGCAGAGGGTATGAAGATAACCATGGAAGGGGAGTTGTAATTAGGACTCTAGCAATATCTCAATAATATTAAATATCATTTATTAAGCACTTCTTATGTTCTAGGTGTTTAACACACATTTATAATCCTTTCAATGAGTTTATACATTTTCAAAGAAATAAACATTTAGAAGTCCAATGAGTTGCCCAGCAAGGAAATGCCAAAGATGACATTCAAACTCTTTCCCACATGTGCCTCAGTGCTGACTCCAGCCACAGCCTCACACTCTTCAGCCCTATCTGCCAAGGCAAAACCAAGCTTTTCTTGTCCTCGTTCCCATTGTCACCTATTCAAATGCTGTCGTGTGGGCTTGCACAAATACCCTTACTCCAAGATGTGTTTTCAAACACCAAACCTCATCTGCTGCTGACCTTGAGACAAAATTTTTAATATTTAAGGTCCAGTCCTAACCCATTCTAAAACATTGAACTTTTACAGCTGTAGATGTGGCTTAGTGGTAGAGCAGTTGCTTAGCATGTGTAGGCCCTAATTTCAATCTCCAGTACAAAACAAAACACCGAGCTTTAACTGGTGTTCTCTTGCCTCTGCATTTTAGACCATTCTACAGGGCCCCCAATTCACTAGATGTCAGTAGCGCCTTTTCCTTAATTATGACAAACAGAAATTTCTTCAGGCATTGGTAAATGTCCTATGGGAGGCAAAATTATCTGAGGTTGAAAAACACTGAATGAGAAGTGAACATCACAAAGGAATTAGTTTTTTTTTTTTTTTAAAAAAAAAAAAACTCTTTCTCTAAATTACATATTGTTACTTTATCCATAATAATTAGTCATTTTTATATTTCTTGCTTTCAGATTTTGGGAGTGGATGTTGGGAACTGAACCCAGGGCCTTACACATGCTAAGCATATACTGTACTATTGAGCCCTATCCCCAGTCCAGGGTTTAGATTTTTTTTTTTTTTTTTTAAGAAAAAGGCAAGCCCTTTTAAGACATTTTATCTTCTCTGTAAACTTAGAACTCCTTGCCCCAGAATTATCACCATCTCACAAATTAATTGTAATGTCTCTATGTTCTTATTACACTTACAAATGAAAAATCTGTAATTGCATTTATTGTATTCTATGACAGTGCTTAAAAAACACACATTTCTGGTTTCAAGACTAGCATCTCGTTGGTGACAGAGGTCATGTAATACTCATCTTTGCATCTCTAGCATTTGCAAAAATTCTAATATATAACATGTGCTCAACTTGTGCTTTAAATCTGTGCTGGGAAAAATTCCATATATTGGCTCTTTTAATTATCACGCCTACAAAATATCAATTTCTGGCTTATTTATTCACATCACAGTTCTGCCATCTAGTGGCCAATTACCCAAATTATATGTACAAAACCTAGGACAAAATCAGCTATCATGCTGTATTTGTCAAAAAATAAAATAAAATTACATTCACTATAAAAAGATAAGTAAACATAAGACACATATTTATATGTATGCAAATATATTTTTAACTATTGAAATATACAAAATTTTAGCTTTTTTCCTATATGAGTGAAATTAATAATAATTAATATGAAGATTTTTGATTGTTTATTTTGCATTACTGGGAATTTAATTCAGGGCCTTGTATGTTCTAGAAAAGTGATCTATTACTCCATTACATTCTAAGCCCTTTTTATTTTATTTTGAGACAAGGTCATACTAAGTTCCTAGGCTGACCTCAAACTTGTGATCTTCTTGCCTCACCCTCCTCAGTAGCTGGGATTACAAGTGTGCATACCATGTCTGGCAGCACATGGGTATTGGTTCCAATATATAGCTTTTATTTACAAACAAGTGAATATGTTCTGAATACATAATGTCCATATTGATTTTACAGAATGTCCTTTTCCAATTAAACTTGGGCATTTTTACTTTTCCCCTCAGAGACTTCTCTCCAAACCATCCAGCAAAACACCTGCCAAGACACAGAACACACACACAAAAAAACAAGAAGACCCCAAGACAAGCCCCTCAGCTACTAGGATCCATTATCCTATTTGACAAATTTGTTCTACTGTTTCGGTTTAAATAAGCAGTTTCTGAGAAGTAGGCTATTTCTGTGTTTAAAGTGTTGACTGAATTGATCAATCAATTCAAGCAAGTAAGTTAATAGGAAATTTGTTTAAACATAAAAAATGAATTGTGAAGGAACATTTTCATTATCAATTGAATTAACTTCCTCACTAACTCAATGTCTTAACCAAGTATGATTCTCTACATTCAACTGACTCATTCATTATCCTACTATTATATTATAATAATTAATAAAACAGATTGGATGATGGGCAAGAATGGCAGGAAGGTGAAAGATAAGGGTTTGCAATTCAATTTTATCTTTAGTAATCTATTTGCATTTGTGTTATAAATAAATTACTAATTCATATCTATGAATTATAAAATGCATTTGCTTTAGCAGGAAGGTATAACCAAATATCTCTAAAATATGCTGAATTGTTCTGTTACTTATCTGCTTTGTTGAGATCATTAGTAAGCTTTAAAGCCAAATGTAGCAATTTACAACTCTCAGATATTTCACATTCTTTCTAATATTAGCTCCTATTATGTTGTTGATTTGAAAGATAAATATTATTTATTTATCTTTATTAAATAAATATTTAATTTATTTAATATTATTTAAATTATTTAATATTTAATATTATTTCTGATGCTCTGAACTTCCCAGTGGCCTCTTTTTTCTCCGAGATGTTTAAAATACCCGAGGTTCAAGAGATTATTTAGATCAACTCCTTATTGCATTGATGGAAAAATTAAGATTTTGAGAGTTCTACCACCTTATCCAATTAAAAGGTTCATAAGGGATTCTTGTGAATAATTATATGCCAACATATAACATGACAGATGATTCTAGAACTCTCACCTGCTAAAAGAATAAGTACTAGTCTTGAGGCCATACCTTGTCTTAATTCCTGAAGCTGCATACACCATCAAGGTTTTCACAAGGTGAATCTTGGGTGTAAGCACTTCATGCTTAACATCCCTATGTCCCTTGTTTTTTTGATGTTTTTATTTAATTGATTTTATTTTTTTTAAATACACGACAGTGGGATGCATTACAATACTTATTATACATATAGAACACAATTTTTCATATTTTTGTATATAAAGTATGTTCACACCAGTTCATGTCTTTATACATGTACTTTGTTTTGTTTTTGCATTACAATTCTTATTACACATTATACACATTATACCACCATTTTTCATATCTCTGTTTGTATATAAAGTAGGTTGACACCCAATTTGTGACTTCATACATGTACTTTGGATAATGATGTCCATCACATTCCACCATCCTTGTATTCCCCTGTCTCCTCCCTTTCCCTCCCTCCCCTCTTCCCTATCTAGAATTCATCTATTCTTCCCATGTTCCCCCTCCCTACTCCACTATGAGTCAGCTTCCTTATATCAGAGAAAATATTCGGCATTTGTTTTTTTGGGATTGGCTAACTTTACTTAGCATTATTGCCACAGTCTGGCTGGGCACAAATCATGAGCCACTGAAGCATCTTCTCCAACTGTGTCCATTTACCTGCAAATGGTATTATGTTTTTATTCTCTTTTATTGCTGAGTAAAATTCCATTGTGTATATATGCCACATTTTTTAATCCATTCATCTGCTGAAAGGCATCTAGGTTGGCTCCACAGTTTAGCTATTGTGAATTGTGCTGCTATAAACATTGATGTGGCTGTGTCCTTGTAGTATGTTGTTTTTAAGTCCTTTGAGTATAGTCTGAGGAGAGGGATATCTGGGTCAAATGGTGATTCCATTCCCAGATTTCCAAGGAATCTCCATACTGCTTTCCATATTGGCTGTACCAATTTGAAGTCCCAATGTATGAGTGTATCTTTTTCCCCACATCCTCGCCACACTTATTGTTGTTTGTCTTCATAATAGCTGCCATTCTGACAGGAGTGAGATGATATTTTAGAGTAGTTTTTATTTGCATTTATCTGATTGCTAGATATGATGAGCAATTTTTCATATATTTGTTGATTGTTGATTGTTGATTTGTTGATTTGTTGATTGATTGTGTATTCTCTTCTGAGAAGTGTCTTTTCAGGTCCTTGGCCCATTTGTTGATTGGGTTATTTGTTTTTTTTTTGGTGATTACCTTTTTGAGTTCTTTATATACCCTAGAGATTAGTACTCTATCTGATGTGTGAGGGGTAAAAATTTGCTCCCAGGATGTAGGCTCTCTGTTCACCCCACAGATTGTTTCTTTTGCTGAGAAGAAATTTTTTAGTTTAATTCCATTCAATTTATTGATTCTTGGTTTTAATTCTTGCTCTATAGGAGTCTTATTAAGGAAGTTGTGGCCTAATCCAACATGATGGATTAGGGCCTACTTTTTTTTCTATTAGACACAGAATCTCTGGTTTAATTCCTAGGTCCTTGATACATTTTGAGTTAAGTTTTGTGCATGGTGAGAGATACGGGTTTAATTTCATTTTGTTACATATGGATTTCCAATTTTCCCAGCACCATTTGTTGAAGATGCTATCTTTTTTCCAGTGCATGTTTTTGGCACCTTTGTCTAATATAAGATAATTATAATTTTGTGGGTTAGTCTTTGTGTCCTCTATTCTGTACCATTTGTCTATCAGTCTGTTTGGTGCCAATATCATGCTGTTTTTGTTACTATTGCTCTTTAATAAGAACTAGTCTTGGTATAGCGATGCCACCTGCTTCGCTCTTCCTGCTAAGGATTGCTTTAGCTATTCTGGGTCTCTGATTTGTCCAGATGAATTTCATGATTGCTTTTCCTATTTCTATGAGGAATGCTATTGGGATTTTGATTGGAATTGCATTAAATCTGTATAGTGCTTTTGGTAGTATGATCATTTTTGATAATATTAATTCTGCCTTTCCAAGAGCAAGGTAGATCTTTTCATCTTCTAAGGGCTTCTTTGATTTCTCTCTTTAGGGTTCTGTAGTTTTCATTATGTAGATTTTTCACTTCTTTCATTAAGTTGATTCCCAAGTATCTTTTTGTTGTTGTTGTTCAGGTTATTGTGAATGGGGTCGTTTTCCTCATTTCCTCCTCAGAGGCTTTGTCACTGATATACAAAAATGCCTTTGGTTTATGGGTGTTGATTTTATATCTTGCTTCTTTGCTGAATTCATTTACTAGTTCTAGAAGTTTTCTGGTGGAGGTTTTTGGGTCTTCTAGGTATAGAATTATATTGTCAGCAAATAGTGCTTAATCTACAAGAGTCCCAGCTTCTGTAAGTCACTCTTTTTCTCATAGACTTTTAACCTATAATATCTCCTATCCTCACAACTTCCCTCTCTTCATAAACAAACACTTCTTGTATGAGCTATAACTCTAATCCATGATCAGCAGTCTCTTTTCTTTCAAATATTCCCTTAAACTTGCTACATTGAAAGCTACCAGAGAACATCAGGGACAGGAATTGAAGTAGATACATGTCTTGCTCCTTCCCATTGCTACTTGCAAATGATCTCACCCCTTCCCTACCGCAAAAGTTACTGATCTTTTGGTGCTTTGTCATATGGATATACCATGGTCTCTGATTTTGTTAGTAGAAGGAAGGGAGACATATGTATTATAGCAGAGATAAATGAAATAAAGAATAAACAATAGGAAAAAAATCAATGAAACTAATAGTTGGTCTTTTGAGAAGATAAATAAAATTGACAAGTTCTTAACTCAACTAAGAAAAAGAAACAGAAGACAAAATAAGAAATAAAAGAGGAGATATTAAAATGAACGACATAGAAATTAAAGGGATCATAAGGGATTCTTGTGAATAATTATATGCCAACAAATTTGATAACCTAGAAGATATGAATAAATTCATAGACACGTTTTATCTGCCAAGACTCAATAAAGAAGAAACAGAAAGCTAGAACAGACCAATAAAAAAACAAAGAGATTGAATCAATAATCAAGAATATTTTAACAAAGTATAGCCCAGAAGCAGATGGTTTTGATACCGGTCTTAGAGATGAGAAAAGGGTCCTTGTTCCCCCGGTGTTGAAGATAAAACACCTGAGAAATGACAAGACAAGTATAGAAAGCAAATTTCATTTAAGAGAGGGTCAGAGGTAGCCAACTTCTCTGAAGAAAAGGGGGCCCAGAACTGGGTGCTCTTGGGAGTGGGTATGTCTTGCTCGTCTATGGGCCCCAGAACCCCCCACCTTCTCTTTCTTCTCTATGTATGTTCCTAAAGATAGGACATAAAAACACAGGGAGTAATTGTCAGCAACTCCTTGTGCTGGGAAGTATGATACAGGGTGGTTAGTTGTTAGCACACCATTGTCTTTTCTTTGACAACCAACCCTCATCCTCTGACCCCCATCACTCATAACCTATACAGACCGGTCGACTGGCAGACCTTCTGCCCTCTGCCTCAGTTTGTTGAAGAATGTGACATTTCCTGTCCCCTCAGGCTAGGCAGGGCTACAGGCAGATTGCTATTTGGCAAAGAAAGCATGTGGGCAGTTAGTACAGTATTTTATTTTATGAGTTTAAGAAAGATTAGTGGGGATTAGGAAGATGGCGGCGAGGGGAGTGCATTGCCCCCGTGTGCTGCTTCACTGTGTGGGAGTATGACAAGTCAGGACGGCTAAAGGCTATCTTGTTAGGAATTTCCAGCAATAGTGGGGTGCTCCGGAACCTGGAGGAAGGATTTCCATCGCACGAGGATCGGCTACGGGGACTCAAACGCGAGAGGTTTGTCGCACGGAGGGTAACACTGCTTATTCAGCAAATCACCCCGCGGCTAGAGTCTGCAGCGCGCGCTGGGAAACGAAGAGATAGCGACGCAGGAATACAGCGCTGCAGTTTCTGCCAGCCGTGTAAGCACCGTACTCAGGGCTGAATTCTGGGTTCGAGACGGGGGAAGGAAGAGGTCCATCTCGGTTCTCCACACCGGTCAGACCACAGAGGAGGCCAGCGGCCACCATGTTGGAAAGCTGACATCACCATCCCTGTGTTCGACTGACCACAGCTCATTCAGCCATAGAACAGGTAATTTCAGGCTGCCATTCGCCTGCGGCTTGCAGACAGATTGCTCGGGCTCAGTGCCTGGGTGCTTCTTAGAACCTGCTCTTATCGGAGCGAACACCGAGTGCGGGGCGGCCGAGTTCCGGCTCCCGGAAACGCCCTGGCCCAGGGCTGGGGAGCCTGCGGAGGCTGCTTCTTGGACCCTGCTCCTATCAGAGCATACACAAAGCACTAAGTGGCCGAGTTCCGGCTCCTGGAACTGCCCTGGCCCAGGGCTAGGAGCCCGCGGAAACTGCTTCTTGGTCCGGGTCCTGCTGAGGGCCAGTCAGGACTCACACATTGCTTTGGTTGCCCGGCAAGGGGAACGAAATGCTGCCATTCGCATAGGATACCAACATGGCAGAGATCTGATGTCATCAGAAAGCGGCAGAGGAGAGAACTTCATCAATACCAGCGGCGACAGAAACAGTTGGTCTTCTGGTAGGGGGGGTGAGGCACAGACACCCGAGTCTCCTCAATTTGTCGTCGCACCAGAGGGGAGGAGCCGGGCCGCCGCCAGCGCCCGGAGCAGGCCCAGCGGCTCGCCAGCGTGGTGACCGCGTGACCCCAATTGGAGAGGGGGCGGAGCAGAGCCGCCACCCGCACCCGCAAGATGGGCAGACCCGCGACCCAGTGGTACACGGGCGTGGTAGGAGGGGCAGGGCAGAGCTGCCGCCCGCGCTTGCAAGGTAAGCAGACCTGTGACAGACTGGCGGGTCAGGCCCAGCGGCCTGCCAGCGTGGTACACACGTCACCCCAACTGGAGTAGGGGCAGAGCAGATCCTTCGCCCACACCCAGATCAGGCTCTGCCGGTGTGGTGGTCACGTGAACCCAATTGGAGTGGGGGCCGAGCGGAACCGCCACCCGTGCCCGCAGGGTGAGCAGACCTGTGACCAACCTGCAGATCAGGCCCAGGGGTCCGCAGGCGTGGTAGGAGGGGCAGGGCAGATCCGCCGCCCGCGCCTGCAAGGTAGGCAGACCTGAAACAGACCGGCGGATCAGGCCCAGGAGCCTGCCGGCCTGGTACACACACCACCCTAATTGGAGTAGGGGCAGAGCAGAGTTGCCGCCCATGCCAGGAACAGGCCCAGCGACCTGCAGGCGGGGTAGCCATGACACCCCAATTGGAGTAGGGGCAGAGCTGAGCCACCACCCATGCCCGAAAGGTGGGCAGATCTGCGACCGACCAGCGGGACAGGCCCAGTGGCCTGCCGGTACGACAGACACGTCACCCCATTTGGAGTAGGGGCAGAGTAGAGCTGCCGCCTGCGCCTGCAGGGTAGGCAAACCTGCAACCTACCAGCGCATCAGGCCCGGTGGCCTGCCGGCGTGGTACACTCGTCACCCCAATTGGAGTAGGGGCAGAACAGAGCCGCCGCCAGTGCCCAGAACAGGCCCAGTGACCTGCCGGCATGGTAGTCACGACACCCCAATTGGAATAAGGAGAGAGCAGAGCCGCCGCCCGCACCTGCAGGAAAGATACGCAAGCAGTATGAAAAGACAAGGAAAGAAAGGACCACAAGCAATGCAGGTCAACGCAACTTTAGAAGAGGTAACAGCTGCAGCAGATGGAATGTCAGATAAAGAATTCAGGATATACATGCTTCAGATGATCTGGAGTATCAAGGAAGACATTAGACAGCAAAATCAGACAATGAAAGATCACTTCGACAAGGAATTACAAAAACAAATCCAGGAAGCAAAGGATCAACTATACAGGGAGATAGAGGTTATAAAAAACAAACAAACAGAAATCCTAGAAATGCAGGAAGCAATAAACCAACTTAAAAACTCAATTGAGAATACTAACAGCAGAGTAGAACACTTAGAAGATAGAACATCAGACAATGAAGACAAAGTATTTCAACTTGAAAAGAACATAGACAGCTCAGCAAGACTGTTAAGAAACCATGAGCAGAACATCCAAGAAATATGGGATAACATTAAGAGACCAAACTTAAGAGTCATTGGGATACAGGAAGGTACAGAGCTCCAAACCAAAGGAATGAGCAGTCTATTCAATGAAATAATACGAGAAAACTTCCCAGACTTGAAGAATGAGACAGAATCCCAAATTCTAGAAGCCTACAGGACGCCGAATGTGCAAAATCATAAGAGATCCACACCTAGACACATTATAATGAAGATGCCCAACATACAGAATAAGGAGAGAATTTTAAAAGCTACAAGAGAAAGGAAGCAGATTACATTTAGGGGTAAGCCAATCAGGATAACAGCTGATCTTTCAACACAGACTCTGAAATCTAGAAGATCCTGGAATAACATATTTCAAACACTGAAAGAAAATGGGTTCCAACCAAGAATTGTGTTTCCAGCGAAATTAAGCTTCAGGATGGAAGATGAAATTAAAACCTTCCACGATAAACAAAAGTTTAAAGAATTCGCAGCTAGAAAACCATCTCTTCAAAACATCCTCGGCAAAACATTACAGGAAGAGGAAATGGAAAATAACAATGAAAACCAACAGTGGGAGGTAGGACAGTAAAGGGGGGGCGGAAATAATCAAAGAGGAAAACAAACCATGTTTAGTAACAGAAATAAACAAATATGGCTGGAAGAACAACCCATATCTCAATAATAACCCTAAATGTTAATGGCTTAAACTCCACAATTAAGAGACACAGGCTAGTAGAATGGATCACAAAACAAGACCCAACAATATGCTGCCTACAGGAGACGCATTTGATAGGAAAAGACATACATAGGCTGAAGGTGAAAGGTTGGGAAAAATCATATCACTCATATGGACTTCGGAAACAAGCAGGAGTGTCCATACTCATATCAAATAAAATAGATTTCAAGCCAAAGTTAATCAAAAGGGATAAAGAGGGACACTACATACTGCTTAAGGGAACCATACACCAACAAGACATAACAATCATAAATATTTATGCCCCAACAATGGTGCAGCTATGTTCGTCAAACAAACTCTTCTCAAGTTCAAGAGTCTAATAGACCACCATACAATAATCATGGGAGACTTCAACACACCTCTCTCGCCACTGGACAGATCTTCCAAACAAAAGTTGAATAAGGAAACTATAGAACTCAATAACACAATTAATAACCTAGACTTAATTGACATATAGAGTATACCACCCAACATCAAGCAGTTACCCTTTTTTTCAGCAGCACATGGATCCTTCTCAAAAATAGATCATATATTATGTCACAGGGCAACTCTTAGACAATATAAAGGAGTAGAGATAATACCATGCATCTTATCTGATCATAATGGAATGAAACTGAAAATCAACGATAAAAGAAGGAAGGAAAAAGCATACATCACTTGGAGAATGAACAATAGGTTACTGAATGATCAATGGGTTACAGAAGACATCAAGGAGGAAATTAAAAAATTCTTAGAGATAAATGAAAACACAGACACAACATATCGGAATCTATGGGACACATTGAAAGCAGTTCTAAGAGGAAAATTCATTGCTTGGAGTTCATTCCTTAAAAAAAGAAAAAAAAAACAACAAATAAATGATCTCATACTTCATCTCAAAATCCTTGAAAAAGAAGAGCAAAACAACAGCAAAAAAAGTAGAAGGCAAGAAATAATTAAAATCAGAGCTGAAATTAATGAAATCGAAACAAAAGAAACAATTGAAAAAATTGACAAAACTAAAAGTTGGTTCTTTGAAAAAATAAACAAAATCGACAGACCCTTTGCCATGCTAGCGAAGAGAAGAAGAGAGAGAACTCAAATTACTAGCATACGGGATGAAAAAGGCAATATCACAACAGACACTTCAGAAATACAGAAGATAATCAAAAACTATTTTGAATCCTTATACTCCAATAAATTAGAAGATAGTGAAGGCATAGATAAATTTCTTAAGTCATATGATCTGCCCAGATTGAGTCAGGAAGATATAGACAACCTAAACAGACCAATATCAACTGAGGAAATAGAAGAAACCATAAAAAGACTACCAACTAAGAAAAGCCCAGGACCGGATGGGTATACAGCAGAATTTTACAAAACCTTTAAAGAAGAACTAATACCAATACTTTTCAAGCTACTTCAGGAAATAGAAAAAGAGGGAGAACTTCCAAATTCATTCTACGAGGCCAACATCACCCTGATACCTAAACCAGACAAAGACACTTCAAAGAAAGAAAACTACAGACCAATATCTCTAATGAACCTAGATGCAAAAATCCTCAATAAAATTCTGGCGAATCGGATACAAAAACATATCAAAAAAATTGTGCACCATGATCAAGTAGGATTCATCCCTGGGATGCAAGGCTGGTTCAATATATGGAAATCAATAAATGTTATTCACCACATCAATAGACTTAAAAATAAGAACCATATGATCATCTCGATAGATGCGGAAAAAGCATTCGACAAAGTACAGCATCCCTTTATGTTCAAAACTCTAGAAAAACTAGGGATAACAGGAACATACCTCAATATTGTAAAAGCAATCTATGCTAAGCCTCAGGCTAGCATCATTCTGAATGGAGAAAAACTGAAGGCATTCCCTCTAAAATCTGGAACAAGACAGGGATGCCCTCTCTTTCCACTTCTGTTCAACATAGTTCTCGAAACACTGGCCAGAGCAATTAGACAGACGAAAGAAATTAAAGGCATCAAAATAGGAAAAGAAGAACTTAAATTATCACTATTTGCAGATGATATGATTCTATACCTAGCAGACCCAAAAGGCTCTACAAAGAAACTATTAGAGCTAATAAATGAATTCAGCAAAGTGGCAGGATATAAAATCAACACGCATAAATCAAAGGCATTCCTGTATATCAGCGACAAATCCTCTGAAATGGAAATGAGGACAACCACTCCATTCACAATATCTTCAAAAAAAATAAAATACTTGGGAATCAACCTAACAAAAGAGGTGAAAGACTTATACAATGAAAATTACAGAACCCTAAAGAGAGAAATAGAAGAAGATCTTAGAAGATGGAAAAATATACCCTGTTCATGGATAGGCAGAACTAACATCATCAAAATGGCGATATTACCAAAAGTTCTCTAT
The DNA here is from genome assembly GCF_047511675.1 of Marmota flaviventris. Lineage (NCBI taxonomy): Eukaryota > Metazoa > Chordata > Mammalia > Rodentia > Sciuridae > Marmota > Marmota flaviventris. The sequence continues at coordinate 45,510,334 of NC_092498.1, forward strand.
AGGTTTAATGCAATGCCAATCAAAATCCCAACGGCATTTCTTGTAGAAATAGAGAAAGCAATCATGAAATTCATATGGAAAAATAAAAGACCCAGAATAGCAAAAACAATGCTAAGCAGGAAGTGTGAATCAGGCGGTATAGCGATACCAGACTTCAAACTATACTACAGAGCAATAGTAACAAAAACAGCATGGTACTGGTACCAAAACAGGCGGGTGGACCAATGGTACAGAATAGAGGACACAGAAACCAATCCACAAAACTACAACTATCTTATATTTGATAAAGGGGCTAAAAGCATGCAATGGAGGAAGGATAGCATCTTCAACAAATGGTGCTGGGAAAACTGGAAATCCATATGCAACAAAATGAAACTGAATCCCTTTCTCTCGCCATGCACAAAAGTGAATTCAAAATGGATCAAGGAGCTTGATATCAAATCAGAGACACGCCGTCTGATAGAAGAAACAGTTGGCTACGATCTACATACTGTGGGGTCGGGCTCCAAATTCCTCAATAGGACACCCATAGCACAAAAGTTAATAACTAGAATCAACAAATGGGACTTACTCAAACTAAAAAGTTTTTTCTCAGCAAAAGAAACAATAAGAGAGGTAAATAGGGAGCCCACACCCTGGGAACAAATCTTTACTCCTCACACTTCAGATAGAGCCCTAATATCCAGAGTATACAAAGAACTCAAAAAATTAGACAATAAGAGAACAAAAACAACCCAATCAACAAATGGGCCAAGGACCTGAACAGACACTTCTCAGAGGAGGACATACAGTCAATCAACAAGTACATGAAAAAATGCTCACCATCTCTAGCTGTCAGAGAAATGCAAATCAAAACCACCCTAAGATACCATCTCACTCCAGTAAGATTGGCAGCCATTATGAAGTCAAACAACAACAAGTGCTGGCGAGGATGTGGGGAAAAGGGTACACTTGTACATTGCTGGTGGGACTGCAGATTGGTGCAGCCAATTTGGAAAGCAGTATGGAGATTTCTTGGAAAGCTGGGAATGGAGCCACCATTTGACCCAGCTATTCCCCTTCTTGGTCTATTCCCTAAAGACCTAAAAAGAGCATGCTACAGGGACACTGCTACATCGATGTTCATAGCAGCACAATTCACAATAGCCAGGCTGTGGAACCAACCTAGATGCCCTTCAATAGACGAATGGATAAAAAAAAATGTGGTATTTATACACAATGGAGTATTACTCTGCATTAAAAAATGACAAAATCATAGAATTTGCAGGGAAATGGATGGCATTAGAGCAGATTATGCTAAGTGAAGCTAGCCAATCCCTAAAAAACAAATGCCAAATGTCTTCTTTGATATAAGGAGAGTAACTAAGATCAGAGCAGGGACGAAGAGCAGGAGAAGAAGATTAACATTTAACAGGGATGAGAGGTGGGAGGGAAAGGGAGAGAGAAGGGAAATTGCATGGAAATGGAAGGAGACCCTCAGGGTTATACAGTGGAGGGGGTAGAGAGAGAGGAGGGGAGGGGAGGGGAGAGGTGGGGAGGGGGGATGGTGGAGGATGGGAAAGGCAGCGGAGCACAATAGACACTAGTATGGCAATATGTAAATCAATGGATGTGTAACTGATGTGATTCTGCAATCTGTGTATGGGGTGAAGGTGGGAGTTCATAACCCACTTGAATCAAAGTGTGGAATATGATATGTCAAGAAATTTGTAATGTTTTGAACAACCAACAATAAAAAATTAAAAAAAAAAAAGAAAGATTAGTATGAATTCCTTGAATATTTGGTAGAATTTAACCATGATACTTTAAGGGGCCAAATAGATGAGGATGGTGGGAACATGAGGTTAAGAGAATAATTCTATAAAATAAGAATCTACAGATTAATTAAGATCTAGAGATTAATTTGAATTCCTATCAAAACCACAAAAGACTCCAAAAAGCCAAAGCAACATAAGCAGTAAAGAACAGAGGAGGAGGCATCACATTTGTAATTTCATATTATATCACAAAATCAGAGTAATTCAAACAGTGTAACAATGACATAACAATAGACATATTGACCAAAGGAATGTAATATAGAACCCATAAATAAATCCATAAATTTATGGTGAATTATTATTGACAACGGTGCCAAGAACACACAATGGGGAAAGAATGATTTTTTTCACCAAATGGTGTTGAGAAAATTGGATATTCACATGCATAAAAAAGAAAATGGCCCCTATCTTAACATTGTACATAAAAACTAACTTAAAAGGGTTTAAAACTTAAAATGGTAAAATTTCTAGAAGAAAACACAGAAAAATAATTCTTGATATTGGTCTGGATATGATACCAAGTACACAGGCAATGAAAGAAAAAATAAATAAATGGCATTACATTAAATTAAAAAGCTTCTGCACAGCAAAGGAAATAATAAACATAATGAGAAACCAACCTGTGGAATGGAAAAAATATAATTGCAATTATTTATCTAGAAACACAACAAGCAGTTACTATCCAAAATATGTAAAAACTCATTCAATCCTAAAAACACAAATAGCCTGGTAGTCAAAACAGGCAAAGCTCCTTCTAAAAGATCCTTTTTAAAAGAAGACATTCAGAGAGTCCAGAGGTGCTCAAGAAATTGGTGCTCAAGAAATTGGTGCTCAAAATCTCTAATCATCAGGGAAATGCAACTAGAAACCATAATAAGATATCACTTCCACACCTGTTAGAATGGCTATTATCAAAAAGAGAACAGATCTCATTCCACTGTTTTTCCTATTCCCATGCACCCTCCTTTCCCCTTCTACCCTTTTGTCCTACCTAGTGTTCAATTAATTCTCCAATGCTCCCCACCCAATCCCATCATGAATCAACATCCTTATATCAGAGAAAACATTTAGCATTTGTTTTTTTGGGATAGGCTAACTTCACTTAGCATTATACTCTCCAACTCCATCCATTTTCCTACAAATTCCATGATTTTATTCTTTTTTAATGCTAAATAGTATTCCATTGTGTACATATACCACACTTTCTTTATCAATTCATGTACTGAAGGGCATCTAGGTTGGTTCCACAGTTTAGCTATTGTGAATTGTGCTGCTATAAACATTGATGTGGCTATGTCCCTGTAGTATGCTGTTTTTAAGTCCTTTGGATATAGACCGAGGAGTGGGATAGCTGGGTCAAATGGTGGTTCCATTCCCAGTTTTCCAAGGAATCTCCATACTGCTTTCCTTATTGGATACACCAATTTGAAGTCCCACCTGCAATGTATAAGTGTGCCTTTTCTCCCACATCCTTGCCAACACTTATTGTTGTTTGTATTCTTAATAGCTGCCATTCTGACTGGAGTGAGACGAAATCTTAGAGTAGTTTTAATTTGCATTTCTCTAATTACTGAGATGGTGAACATTTTTTTCATATTTTTGTTGATTGATTGTATATCCTCTTCTGAGAAGTGTCTGTTCACTTCCTTGGCCTATCATTACCCTAAGTACATGTATGAAGACATGAATGGTGTAACTCTATATACAACCAGATGTATAAAAATTGTGCTCTATATGTGTAATATGAATTGTAATACATGCTGCTGTCATATCAAATAAATTAGAGTAAATAAAATTTTTAAAAAAGACAACAGATAACAAATTTTGTTTGATAAGGATGAGGAGATACATTCCCTTAGGTACTGTATTAGTATATTTCCATTAGTATATTTCCATTAGTATAACTTATGGAAAACAGTATAGAAATTCCTCAAAAAAATTAAAAATAGAACTACCATATGATCCAGCAATGCCACTTCTGGTATATTTCCAAAAGAATTGAAAACAGTGTCAGGAAGAAACATACCTTTGTTCTATTGAGCATTATCCAGAATAGCCCAAATAAGGAAATAAACTAAATGTCCATCCACAAATGAATGAATTGTAAAAATGGTGTATTTATTAAAAGGAATATCATTCAACTTTAAAAAAAAGGAAATTCTGTCAGATTTTACAATGTTGATGAACTTTGATGGTATTATAACCTAAGTGAAATAAGCAAATCACAGATGGACAAATACTGCATGATTTCACATAAATGAGGTGTAAAAAATAGTGAAACTCAGAAAAGAAGAGGATAAAATGGTGGTTGTCAAGGATGGGGAGGAGGAAATGAGTTGTTTAATGATTCTAAAGTTTTAGTTATGCAAGATGAGTAAGTTCTAGAATGAACAGCATAGAATTGTGCCTCTAAGGATAAGAATGCTGTATTGTGCACTTAAAAATTTGTTAAAGGAGTAGTTAGTTCTCATATTCAGTGTTTTCACCACACACTCATGAAAAACAAAGAAACAAAAAACAACCACCAGGAACAAACTTAGATGGTCTTTCAACCTCATTTTTAAGACTTCTACTTTTTAAACAATACTCTATTGTCAGATATTTATATTACAAGATTTTAAAAAGCATTGCAATAAATATTCTTGCAACTAATTCATTATATCTTTCATGATAATTTCCGTATGAGCTATTCTTATAAATAGAAGTAGCGGATCACAAGTTTTTAATACTTTATGTTATTAAATGTTCCTCTATAGAGCCCTTGTTTAGCATGCATGAGACCCTGGGTTTGATACCCAGGACCAATAAAATAAAATAAAACAAAAATTTACTATATAAAATTTCAAAGAAACATGCTGTATTTCTATACAGAGAACTATATACCGTTAATCAAGGTAATAGCTAACTCTGGATGTTATCATGGTCTTAATTTTATAGACCAAGATAAATAATTTTAATTTGCATTCATTTCTTAGTGAAGATAACATTTTTGCAAATAGTTTTTGAACTCTCTTTTGTGAATTGAGTTGAATATTTTCCACTTAGAATGTTAATTTTTGCCTTAATGGTGTATTAAAACTTTTACGTGTACCTTGAGCTTTTGTACAAACTACACAGGCAGTGAGAGAAAATTGTTTGACAATGAAGCAAAGTGGAAAGAAAGTTATTGAGAACAAGTCAAAATACATACTAGAATCTCAGAGACTGAAAAGTAAATGGTAAGCTAAGGTTGATGATGGATTTAGGATGACAATGAGTATTTTGTTCTTTAGAAAATAGTCTTTGATGGGGACACATGATTTAATTTATTTTGCAGAATATAAAACTTTAGCCATATCTGGCCCACCAAAATTTCTGAAAATAAAGTTTTATTGAAATATATCCACATTTATTGAAATACATCCACATTGATTTGCTTACGTATTATTTTTGGAAACTAACATAATACAATGGCAGGGTTGAATAGTTGCCACAGAAGCCATATGACCCTCGAAGCCTAAAATAATTACTATTTATCCCTCTACAGATAAATTTGCCAACCAGTTTTAGGAAGTTAACTCTGGCAAAGGACAAAGTATAAAAAGCAATAGGGTGAAATTAGATGCATGGAAAATATTTGGAAGGATATTGTACCAGTTCAGGTAAAATTGATAAAGACCTAGTTTGAAGCAAAGGTGGTAGGTATACAAAAGAGGGAAAATTGAGAGACATTCTGTGTATATTATCAGTAGGATTAGGCAGATAATTGGATATAAGAAAAAAATAAAAATAGGTCCAGTCACTAAATTTTCTATTTTTAGTGATTAGAAGGATGGCAATGTGTTTTTTTTGTTTTGTTGTTGTTGTTTGTTTGTTTTAACCTGTGAACTGTGGGAAAGGGTGGCTGAAAAGGTTTCCAGGAACAACAATGATTTTTGTTTTGGATAAATTGAATATCTATGAGACACAGGCATGGAGTCTGCCCAAATTGTCTTGAGTCAATCTCTGGAACTAACGGGAGTTATAAGGATCATTGGTCTATAATTGGTAGATGGTTTGATAGAAAATCACTTAAGGAAATGTAAAATAAACAAATGGTGCCCTGAAGGTCTTTATTTAAACTGTCATTAATTTACATAACAGAGGATTAAAGACAGATTAAAGTGAATTAACTAAGTCTAGATATGTCAAAACAGATAATTCTCAAATACATGTGTTTAAAAAAAGTTACCAAAGGTGCTACAATATACTACAAATGTGAGATATTAAAAACATTAAATAACATATTATATACAAACATACTAATGCATAAATGACAATACAGCTTCATAGGTAGAGAGGGAGAGAACAGGAACAGTGATTAGGTTGGTGCGTCATGTTGTTATTTCTTTTTGTTGAAATGACAAAGAAAATACACCAAAAATAAGAGAGGCATACATGTCAGGAAGAAAATTAAGAAAAAACATAGGTCCAAGACATCAGAGAAGGGAACAGGAACATTTCAAAAGAAGAACACAAGGGGCTGGGGTTGTGGCTTAGTGGTGGACCACTTGCCTAGCATGTGTGAGGCACTGGGTTCAATCCTTGGCACCACATAAATAAATAAATAAATAAATAAATTGAAGGTATTGTGTCCATCTACAACTTAAAAATATAATTTTTAAAAAAGGACACAAAATATGCCATATAACTTTGCAGAAAAATCCATTAGAATGATTAAGAAGCTTTATTATCAGTCAGAAATTTTAAAAAAAGTTTCAGCACAGCAAAGGGGGTGGGAGCCAGATGGTGGGGGGTGGAGAGGAGAGAATTGACACTGAAGAAGTGGAGGCAGTGAGAGCAAATTGCTTATTCAAAAATTTTGACAATGAAGCAAAGTAGAAAGAAAGTTTAATTTTGAATGTCTCCCAAAGACTCAAGTGTTGAAGCTTGGTCTACAGCATATGACACTTTTGGGAGAGGTGGGACCTTTAGAAGGTGGGGCAAATTGGAAGGAAGTTAGGCCACTGGGATTGTGCCCCAGAAGGGGATATTGGGCTCCCAGCCTCTTTCTCTCTTTGCTTCCTGGTCACCATGTGGAGAGCCTCCTCCTTTGTCATTTTCTTCCACCATGATGTACTGTGTTGCCATAGGCCCAAAGCAACACAGTCAACTGACAATGGACTGGAACCTCTGAAACTGATAAAAATATAATCTTTTCTCCTTTGTTTATCTCAAGTATTTTGTTGCAGTGACAGAAAGCTGATAAACATAGATACATAATAGTTTGAATGAGAAAGTTGTCTGGCCTTTACTTTCAGGCTACATGATTACTCAAATAACTCAACTATTTTATTTTTGCACAAATTGAGTCCTTATATTAGGAGAAATAAATAACAAATAAGTATCTTTTTCTTAATGATATCTCCAAATTATCTCCTATGTTAATATGACATAAAATTATTAAGAACTTGTTTCAAATCACAAATAACACAAATAGTGTTGTAGAAACTGAGAAAATATGAATCATTAGACCTAGGGATTTTTCCAGGTGTATTGCTCTTGTTGATTGAACCCCACAAACTGGTTTGTATCTTGATTCAACCACCCAGTCCAGTATCTTTCAACCTTTCAGACTTAAGACATTTCATCTCATCATGTGAATTCAATTAGGATATCTCAGGAAGCTGATTCATTAACTAACAAATCTTATCAGACTAATGTTTAAAATTCTTTACTTATTTATAATAAGGAGTTTGATTATAAAGCAGTCTAGACTCATCAGTCTGGCCAGTGAGCCCAGTTATTACTAGGACATTTGAAGAGCAAGGAAACAGAACAGGGAGTTACATTATTGGAATGCTTAATGACATCTGGCTTTGATGTGAGCGTATCTGAAACAGTCATATTCTTAAGTAGCTTTTTGAATTGGCCTAACAAGACTATTTTCTCTTCAGATAAAGCCATAACTACACAGATTTCCTTCTTCTGCACTTTATTTCTAAACATCCTTCTATACTTCAGAAGGAAGTACAAATTCATTCAAAATGTTAATAGTATTCTGCCCAGGAAGAATCACTTTTAAAATGATTCTGCTTTTTCTCTGCAATGAATGCTCTGTGCATGTTTTTAACTTTCAGAGTTAAGGACACCTATGATCACCTACATATGAAAGACATAGAATTTGTAAGTTCATAACCACATGCTAAAGGATAAAGTCAACATTCCATTCATACTTGAACGACTTCAATGATTTTTACTATCTCAGAGGAGAACTATAATTTCATGCCTTATTCTATTTTTCTTCAAGCAAACTTACTTCTTTGTCGAAATTTACTTTTAAAAGCTACTTTATTTTACCAATTCATTTTATACTTGACCTAAATAAAAGTAACCAAAAGGAATAACAATAACATTCTTTGACAATTCATTTGTTTCACCACTATTGTACATAGATAGATGCCACCACTTATCATCACAGCTGCTAAAACATATCATTTTGTATCTTCTCATGCAGGTCTAGTATAGCTCTGTAATCCCATCCTGTTATTGAAGATTGCAAAATAGTATGTGTTATTAACATCAGCACTTCTCAGATTTATCAAAGCCTGATGTGAATGCCAGTCAACCTTTAAAAGACACTTTATAAAAAAGACTAGAAAATAAGAGTTGTTTACATGGAACGGAACGGTCCTGAGGATAATATATTTTAAATGAGACCAATTTCCATATAAATAATCTATTATGTCTTTCCTGAAATTTTGTGAAAGAGTTCTGATGGTGCACTTAAAGAGCTATCATTAAACCGTTTATTGCTATGTAGGTGGTGAGTTTTAAAACATTCTCTCACACATAAAAGGACATAGTTCTTTTGGACCTGCAACAAAATTTTTTTTATTGCATAGTTCATTCTATTCAATGTGCATGGCACTTGAAATCATGGTAAAACATTTGAAAATAATCAAGGAAAAGAATAAGGAATTATGGGGTTTGTTGGGAAAGGAAGAAAGCAGATGCTTTGGGAAGCTATTTGGAAATGTATAGAGGAACAAAGGCATGGGCAACACTGGAGGAAAGACTAAGAACAGCTTTTCTTTCCTCAGGTTATGGGTGATGCTATTTTCCCAGAAAGTTTGTGAGAATGAGCCTCCAAAAAATAAATATTATATTCTGAAACTTAAGATTTTTAGAACTTTTCATTAAAAGGGTAGCAATTGTACATGTAATCACAGTAAATCTTTATTTCAAACCTAGGTTCACAGTTATGCAAAAAAAATCAAAACAATATTTTAATAATATTTTAGGTACTAAAAATACATATATACATTACATACACAACTTTTAATATATGCAAACATGTTTTATATCTATCTATCTATCGAATGAGACTTAACTAATTATTAATGAATTGATGAGCAATTTAGCATCTTAGAGTCCATTGTTTTAGTGTCACGTAATTTTTAGGGAATCCTAGATATTTGTTGTCTGCTTTCTCAACATCCATTTGCCCTTTATTTCCAACCAAAAAGAATCTACTTTTCTTCAGGAGACTTTATCCATCCCAAGTTTAAAGCAGCCATGTGGTTTGAGATGAGAGACCCATCTTCAACTTAAGTCCAGCAGAGCATCTTGCATCTAACCACAGTGACTGGTTTAGAGTTGGGTATTTTTATTTTACCTATGAAACATGAAAGCTTTGGTAAAGACTCCTATGAATAAAGTTTCCTTTCTCTTCAATCTCCAAGAACTTCCCCTGGAAAATGTGAGAAATATGTGAAATATTCACCAGGAGAGGATCCAGCATGAAAATGAGTCCAACACCTGGAAGAGGACAGAGCTACAGGGATCAAAATGGAGTCATTGTCCTGATGGCGTTGTGAACCTGTGATTTAAAGCTCCTCTAAAGCCTAAAACTAGAACAGTCTGTGGGAAATTGCATCAACCTATATAAATTCCCCATTTTTTCCCTTTCTTAATCCACTTTGGTTCAGGTTTTTCTGTTACTTGCAACCAAAAACTTCCAAACGAACCAATGAAGAAAATTGGAACACTGGAGGAAGTATTGTTTCAAGAGGGTTGAGTAGCTCTGCCACTGAGTATTTCCATGTTCCCAAGCAAAATCTTTAACCAAATATTTTAATCATTTATCCTTGTCTACCACAACAGCATTAGTTGTGCATGATTTCTAAAACACAGCACAGACTATCTAGATGTCTACCAACTCTACTGCTCTTTCTGGGCATATAGGTTGAATATATTTCCTTGCCTCTCAAGCAGTTTGGTTGGGGGAGTTGTCTGTTTTGGAAGATGGGATGTAGATCAAAGTGATGAAAACCATATTAAGGTGTAACCTTTTCAAATTACTTCAATTTCAGATTCCTAAGTCGTCTCTTCCTTTTCTTCAGCCAGGTATTGAGGATGGCTGAATCCTGGATCCCAGAGTCTTAACTAGAATAGTCCTATCTAGGAGATCAGCTCAACACACATTAGACTCTAGATGAATAATAAATAGATTAAGTTTTGTTTAATAATAGAAATTTTGAAGATTTATAAAAGTCAACTAACTACTAAGATTTTTTTCAGTTAAACTGTTTAAATTAGGGAGGCAATAGTAAAACATGCATAATTTCCATTAAATTATTACTCATGTAATTCTTAATCAAGGCAGTTTCATCACTGCAATTAACAAACATTTTATCTATCTAAGAGAAGTTTTAATAGAAAAATGAAAGCATTTTGAAAAGCTTTTAGAATGTTGTAGAGATATTTTGTAAAAACTGAGTTGAAAGCTGGAGGAAGAGACTTTTGAATGAATGGGACACACCAGGATATGACAATTCAGGGTGATGTTAACTATGCATCTTGTGAATGGGCTTCAACTTACTAACCCCTCAGCAGTAGGTAAGAAGCCACAGCAGAGCCTTGAGCCATGTTTAGAGGTACTGGCCAAGTGGTACAATGACTGTGAGATATCAAGAAGCTTTTAAAAGTCAACTTGGGTAATTTATCTCACAAACACTCAATTAATAGCTGATTACTGTACCAATTTGGAAAATTTCTTCTAAATGGGTTTATTTTGTAGAAAAATAAAGACTGCTGATAGTTTTCATATTTAGTATAGGCTCTGCCATAAGTTTATCTATTAAATCTGCTGAGGCTGGCTTTGAACTCATGATCCTTCTGCCTCAGTCTTGCATGTTGCTGGGATTGCAGGCATGAGCCACCATGCCCAGCTGCTGATACATGTTTTAATGAAACTATACTTAAACATATAAACAAAATAATATGTGCTAGAAATTACTTTCTTTGCAATTAATAAATTTTTAATACAAAAGTTTAGAACTTTAAAGTTAAGTTTATAAAAAATGATTTTAGCTGGTTTAAAACCTTTTTAGTTGAAAAAGTTTACAAGAAATATCAACAAAAATGCTGGAAAATCATTACAGCTCACTGCTAACATTTATACACCCAAATCCCTATGCTTCAAAACATTTTTGTGAAAACTAAACCCTATTATACACTCAGAATTATTGGTTACCAGCAACAGAAATTAACTTGATTTGACTTAAGCAGGAATAAAATTTAGTAAGATACTGAGTAGGCAACATAATTCTGATAAGTGCTCAAGAGTTAAGATTTAGAGGTTAAATCTTAACCCCCAAAACATAGCAAAGCTGGGTTAATAAGAACCCTGTGGATCCCATAGCCAAATACAGATAAAAAAGAAAAAACATGTGATCCAATACAGTTGGTACCACCTACTATACCCTGGATTTCATGACTAGCATCAATGGAATACTCCTTTATGAACTTGTCCTTGCGTACTGGCGTAATTATCAGAGAAGATTGTAAAGTCCTGCTGTTTTGCAGCAATAATTCCCAATTTGAAATCTGTGATAAACTAAAGCAGAGACTAGGACTCTCTCACTAAAGAAACCCCCCCCCCCCAAAAAAAAAATGCCCAATATACTGAGCTATATCTACTACCAAAATTCATAGAGAATTTTCAATAAAGAGAGTTCCGATATTGAGCATCCCAGAAAGTGAATAATGTCCCTTACAGATGACTGGGTGTGTGTGTGTGTGTGTGTGTGTGTGTGTGTGTGTTGCTGGGAACTGAACCCATGGCCTTGTGCATGCAAGGCAAGCACTCTACCAACTGAGCTAAATTCCCAGCCCTCCCTGCTTATCTTAATTTTAAATACCACTTTTTTTTTGTAGCTGCTGAAAATTTGATTCAATCCCCCACATTATTATAACACATCTGGTATTTTTATATTTTATTTTTCTTGTGCTCATGTTAAAATCAGATCATTCTTTATTTTCTGACATGCTCAGGCATGAAAAAAATCCCATTACATGAGGTATTATCCTATGGTATAATGACTTAGAACCAACAATTTGAAGGAAGCAGAGGAAAGAACAGATATTCTTCTGATTTCCAACCTGATTTTTTTTTTTTTTTAGTTACTCTTGGGGTAAGGTGCTAAGTTCAGAAGAATGAAAGAATCATATCTCAGAGTTGGTCAAAGATGGGCATTAAAATATATGAGAAGAATACAGATGATAGATTTGGCAATATGAATGTAAAAATTTTATCTTATTTGTTGATATTAGAGAATAGGGATCTTCAGACTTTCTGTGAAGTTCAAATAGTAAATATTGTATCAGTTTATCTCTGTTGAAATACTCAACTGTACAGCTGAAGCTCCACAGCAGCCATAGACAAGATACAAGTTTATGGTTGTAGTGGGTGTCAATATAATTTATTTACAAATTTTTGGCCCACTGGCTGTAGTTTGCCAACCTGTCATAAAAACTGAATCGTAATAACACAGATGCTGAATACTGAAGAATAAATAAGAATAAATGCAGAGACACTTGTTGAATCTGCCTCTTTCCTTGTAATTATCCCAACCCAGAATCAAAAGAAAGAGTCACAAGCCCAAATCTGAGTAACCTTACTGAAACTTTGGAATATACATGGATATGTCACAATGAAATTCATCATTATGTATAATTAATATTCACCAACAAAATGTTTTTACAATACCCATCGTCTGTATCATGTCCTTTATTTTTTTCTGGGCATTTTCCTTGGACAACAATGCCAATAGTAGTGCAGCACAGTGGAGCCTGACTGTCTAGGTTCAAAGACTAGCTCTGTCAATTACTAACAAAATGACTTGGGGTGTTTTAGTCAGCTTTTTCACTGCTGTGACTAAAGGATCTGACCAGAACAATTATAATTAGGAAAAGTTTATTTGAGAGGTCTTAGTCCAAATAGGCTGGCTCCATTCCTTAGGGATCAAGGTGAGGGGGAACACCTTGGTGGGAGAGTGAAGTGCCTTTACCACACTCACATCATGGTGATCAGGAGGCACATAGAGAGAGACTCCACTCAACAGATACAAATATAGACTCAAAGCCACGCCTTAATCCCCACCTCCTCTAGCCACACCTTACCACTTAAGTTACCACTCAATTAATCCCTCTCAAGGGAATAATTCACTGATTGGGTTAAGATCTTGCAACCCGATATTTCTCCTCTGAACTTTCTTGCATTGTCTCACATATGAGCTTCTGGGGTCACTTCACATCTAAACCATAACATGGGGCATGAAAACAAAACTCAGAAAAGAAACTAGCATAAATCATAGGAATGATAGAGGCTGAGAACACAGTAGATACTTGGCCAAGAACATAAAATTTAGGTAAAGAGTGAACATGTATCATTGCTACTTGTTCAGACAGTGAAACATATAATTATAGTATATATCTAGCCCTCCTTATATAAAGGTTCTTGAATATATGGATTCAACACACTAGAGATTAAAAATATTTTGGATATACACACAGATTTTTTCCTTTGTCATTACCTAAGCAATGCAGTTTAATAACTATTTACATTGTATTTTATATTATAAGTAACCTAGAGATGATTTAAGTACATCAGAAGGTGCACATAGGTTATATAGAAATACTACAACATTTTATAGGAGGGTTTTGAGCATCCACAGATTTTGGTATCTAAAGCATGGCCTGGAAACAATCCCTTGTTGATACCAAGGATGACTGCAATGAGAAAAAACACACAATGAATTAATCAGAATTTTGGGTTGAAGAAATCCATCTTTTACTTAATGTCACCAAATATGAAATTTGTAGAGATGTTTTAATTCAGATGGAATTCTTGCCAGAGAAAAATGTTCATGAGCAACAGTACTTAAGTTGTTTAGAATGAATTGAACTTTCTCCAAATCTCCTAGGCACAGGGCAGTTGGTTTTTCCAATGATTTTCTTTGGCCAAAAGCCAGAAAGAAAATAAATGAAGAAATCACACATCTCTGTTATTTTTCTATTTCCAGCATAACAAACTTAGTGGCTTAAAACAACTAAACTTGGGGCCAGGGTTGTGGTTCAGTGGTACAGTGCTTGCCTAGCATGCATGAGGCACTGGGTTCAATACCTGGCACCACATAAAAATAAACGAGTAAAATAAAGGTATTAAAAAAACCTTTACAGTTCTATAGGGTATAAGTTTGTTAATGAGTCCACACTCCCCTAAACTCAAGATTTCAGTAGGGGCTAAGGATATAGCTCAGTTGATAGAGTGCTTGTTTCACATGCACAACGCTCAATCCCCAGCACCAAAAAAAAAAAAAAAAAAAAAAAAAGATTTCAGCAGAATGTATTCCTTTCTGGAGGCTCTAAGGGAGAATCCATATCTTGCTCATTTGTTTGTAGAATTCAGTTTCTTGTCATTGCAGGACCAAGGTCCCTGTTTTCTTGCTTGCTGTAAATTAAGGGAGGCTCCTAAAGGGAGCTTCTAAAGATCTCCACATTCTTGGCGCATGACATCCTCCTTTCATCTTCAAAGCCACCAACTGAAGGATCAGTCCTTTTCCCCATTCAGAGTACTCATGTTGATTCCAGTGGGCCCACCTTAATCATTCAGAATAGCCTTTCTTAATGTTTCTACATTTAATCACATCTGAAATGTCATTTGCTATGGAATGTAACAATCATAGGTAACAACAACTGGCATGTGGTCATCTTTGGTGGGGGCATTATTTACTTTTTCTATTCTTCCTACTAGTATTGATACATGGAAAACACCATTCTATGTTGGAATAGTTGGAAATCAGTTCCTTCTGATCTTTGAAAAAACTGAACCTACAAAAGCAGTTAAGGACATATTTATGGATATATGCTAATTATCTGTAGATATACACTCAAAATTTTACTTTGTGAATAGTCATGTTATTATTTTAAGAAGCAGTGAACTGTAACCCAGTAGGTCTTCATTGCAGACTCTACTATGTGATCCTGAGTCACTGACATTCTTTGAGACTATTTCCTAATGCACAAGAGGAAGAATGTGGACTTGGAAATTCTTCACGTTCCTTTCAGTTCGAAATATCTATGCTCCATGATCAGAAAGAAACATAGTAAAGGTGGGAGACTAATTCTATTTTAATTACAGAAACAAAATAACAAAACTTATACAAAGAGGCCTTATTAAAAATAGTAAAGTTTTGATTTTTCATTTTTCTTCCTGTATGTTTTAGTGTAATTTGAGCTATTCACTTTCCATTAAGCTGAATTTATACTAATCTTTTGTTGATATAATTCTTATATTTCACTTTTATCAATCCATTTATCTTTCTGTACCTTCTTATATTATTCACCTCTCACAGGTTAGTTAACTTTTTTTTTCTCAAAAGATATCAATAAATTAGCCTTGCTGACCAAGGTAAAAACGTACATTGATAGCTTCAAGAAAAAAAAAAAAAATGTTACAATACCCAAGACAGGCTATTTGTGAAGAAAAGCTTTATTTTAGTTTTCAAGGTTCAAATCCAAGATTTGGTGGCCTGTTGGTTTGGCCTCCAGAAAGGTGATAGATCACAATGGCAGGAGCACATGTTAGAAGGAATGGTCACATCATGAGCCAAGTAGAGAGGAGACTGGAGTTCCACAACCTTGTTTGAAGGCATAGCTCCAATGACTGAAAGTTATCTCCCAGTTGGCCTCATCTTCTAAAGGTCCACTGCCTCCCAAGAGCAATACCACAGGGGGTAAGGCCTTAATACAGGGACTTTTGAGGGACACTACACATATGAGAACTATAGAAAAATTTAATCCTTATAGATTATACCACTCAGAAATGAGTTCAGGTTGAAGATTCTAGACTTAAAGTAATTTGCACCATCAATATTATTTTCATACACATAGCAAAATCACAATGCATAGTATATTAATTGTATTCTAGTCCAAATTGAAAAACACAATATTTATTATTATGATTATTATGATTATTATTATTGTTGGTACTTGGAATTTAACCCAGGGCATTTTACCACTGAGCTCTACATCCTCAGCCATTTTCATTTTTTTTATTTTGAGAGAGGATGTCCTCCGAGCTGAGGATTTTGCTAAGGTGCAGAGGCTGGCTTCAAATTTGTGATTCTTTAGCCTAAGCCTCCAAAGTCACTGGGATTCAAGTGCCTGGCAAGACAACAATTTAAAAGTCAAGTAAAAACCAAACAAAGAAAACACATTAAAAAAAAAAAAAAGAAAACACATGCACTATTTAAAATAATGTTCCTTAATCTGCTTTGTTATAGTGATGGCACATATATGGTAATTTATATTGTTGAGGTGTGGATATTTCACTTGGATTATTCATACTCTTTACATGGCATCTAAATAAAGTTGCCCCAAGTTACATGAATTCAAGTACCTTTTGAAGGCAAAGTCAGTAATGCAAGAAATGTCTACCAAAAATTTTACCTGGCCAGGCATGGTGGTACATGCCTGTGATCCCAGCAGCTCTGGAGGCTGAGGCAGGTGGTTTGCAAATTCAAAACCAGCCTCAGTAATTTAGCAAGGCCCTAAACAACTCAATGAGACCCTGTCTCAAAATATAAAAGTCTCAAAATATAAAAGGGGCTGGGAATATGGCTCCGTGGTTAGGTGTCCGTTGGTTCAATCCCCAGTACAACAAAACAAAACAAATTTACCAAATGCTAAAAAAAAAAAAATCAATAAATAGGGGTTGGGGTTGTGGCTCAGTGGTAGCGTCTGGCATGTGTGAGGCACTGGATTTGATCCTCAGCACCACATGAAAATAAATAAATAAATAAATAAATAAATAAATAAACAAATAAATAAATAAATAAAATGAAGGTATTATGTCCATCTACAACTAAAAAAAATATTTTAAAAAAATCAATAAATATCATTTAAAAAAAAATACCTGGTGCTAAAAGAGAATGTGAACCACAGGGAAAGAGAAGTAAAATAGGGGCAGATTTACTGTATTTAAAATCCAGATCTTCTGGAATATTGATGTCTGCTGTGCTAGAGCACTGTTTTTTAATAATATGTATAAATTCACATGTGATTATTAAATAAGGGAGCAATGTTAGAATACTAGGCAAGATTTGTTGACTCATCCTTAATTTTTTGTACACTATAATTCTTCTGAAGGACAAGTAATTCAGTTTATTTCATAATTAACTGATTGCACCAATGCAGACCTGGAGAAACACAGTACTCAAATGTTTATTTGCTGTACAATAACTTGTGACTGTACATCCTTGAGACTGGCTCAATCATAAGCTAGTGTTCTTACTGAGCAATTTTTCCCCCACGAAGGGAATGAACCCATGGCCTTGCACATGCTAGGCAAGCCCTCTACCACCAACTTATACCCTCAGGCTAACATTCTTAATCATGATCCTATACTGATTCTCAATGTCACTTGGAATAGCCTTTTTTCTATCCCTTAAGATACAGACTTAAAAACATCTGTCTTAATAAAGACATGGAAAAAAAATTATGTGTAAATTATAACTTATACTGTTACATGAACTAAGAGTTTATATAAATTATGTTGCTTTATTTATAATTAGGTATTGTTTTCCATGTATTATTATTATACATTTATAACTAAAGCTCTGTAACTACTCAGAAATGTCCTTGTAAAAAGAGAATCATTATTTATATATGTTCTTTTTTTGCTGAAGAGAACCCTAGATAGAAATATTCAGTATTTATTTATTGATACCTTTGCAACTTGTAGGAATATCAGTAAAAAATAAAAATTCTCATCATGTTAAAATATTATTTTAATTTTCAAATTACCGTTGTGATTTTTTTTCTTAACTATTCACAAGCAAGTGAAAGTTCAGTTTTCTAAGATTCTAGTAGGAGTTTTACTCTTCAGGTTAATGTTTTTTTGCCCAAGATTGAGTTTCAGAAATAAATTAAAGCATACTTTGGTTCATGCTTTACCACCAATAGAACATAATTTAAGTGAGGACTTTTAGAAATTGCAACTCAAATTAAACTGAAAGTCTGTTATCTTTCAAATTTTGAGTTGTCAGATTGTCTGGATGTGCATGTATACAACACGTACACACACACACACACACACACACACACAAACATCAATTTTCTTTTCTCTTTGGAACTTTAACTTTCCTTTATAAGATGTTAAACTCTCTTACCTACTCCCAGGGTTACAAGACTAATTAAATTAAATCACAAATGTAATGTTTGCAACAATATGTAACTTTTTTTCTTAATAAATGGACTTTTCTTTATCCATATGCATACTCTACACATTTGTGATCCTTAGAGACCACAGAAAATAAGTTTTAAGACATATGTAAAATAAATTTCAAACCAAAGAGATTTTGTGCATGCTCTATAAACTCCACAAATCTGCTACTTATTTGGCATATTAATATTATGGAAACTACATAAGGTTCATGGGCTTATAATGTATTTACGATGAAATTACTTCTTAAGTTACTATTTAATAAAGTTTTCCTAATATAAGCATATTCTAAGAGATGAAAATCTACCTGGACACATCGGTTATTTAAAAAAATTCTATCATTAATTGGTACTTCAGTTTTCTTTTAATTCAATGCATAACCTTTGCAAATCTCATGTATGAAATTTTATCTGTCCCCTACAAAACATGGGACACTCATCACTTAATTCCTGATTATATAAAGCTTCAAAAGCCTGTAAAATGTTAACTATTGGGGTTATAATATTTTGTGGGTAAGCTCTAATGAAGAGAGAAGCCTCAATTTTCAGAGGAAAACTACCACCACTGTAAGATATTTCAAAGCCACAATTCTTCAGTTAAGGAAAAAAAAAAAAAAAAAAAAAAAAAAACAAAACGAAAATCATAAAGATATTTTGTGAAAAAGGGAAATCCTTTCTGCCAGCGTTCCTAAACTTTAAGCCCTTTGAAGTTAGAAAACCATAGTTAAAAAAATAAATAAATAAAAGATGAGGAACGGTGACGTTTTCTGGTCTCATGTAGAAATCTCAAATGATAGCTGTGGAAGGATCTCAGGAAACTGAGGTCCTTAAGAGGTGAAATGCCTCCTACAAAAACGACAAACAGCAGAGCAAGGACTAGAACCCAGTCTGGTGCTTAACTATTACACATTTGCTGAATCAATCCTTTCACGGAAGTGCAGTAGCCTTTTATTTTATTTTTTTAAATTTCATCCTGAAAAAAAGGTAGCCCTCATGGTGTGGTAGAAACATGGTCATCTTACACACCTTATTTGGATTTAGTTTCTTAAAGAAGTTAACAATGCCTCCATTTTGGAGTACTTTTAGAGTCGAACACAGAATACACATGCTTTTCATTGCTGGGTTTTCCAGAGATGTACATCGTTTACTTAAACATGCACAAGATGTCCTAGGGCATTAAACTTCTTTTTTTCTGTTTAATACTCGACCCGTGGTGGAAAAAAACAGGGATTCCACTTCCCTGCACGTATATTTTATATAAGAACTGAACACCTCTCTTCATTCGTAACGAAAACACCTCATTCTTCCCGCCTGCCTTTTCTTTCCATTTTTTCCGCCAGTAGCTTCTACCAGCCTTTTTCCACCAACTGCCTCCTACCCCATTTTCAAGAAGGCTCTTCCTTTCTTTCATTTGTCGGTGGCTTTCGAGCTTTTCGGCTTCCGGATCACGGCCCGGAAAAGTAGCGGAAACACACTGCGCACGCGCACAAGCTCATCACTGATTTGCTTCCTGTTTGGTGGCCGGTTCCTTTCAATTTCCGACTCGGCGGCTGCTGTCGTGAGGCAAATCTCGCGATATTTGTTGCCGCCGGTGGGCGCGAGCCGCGGCTTGGTTCTGGCGGGCCCTTTTAGCTCTGTTTGTCGCCTGCTCCGCATCATTGCCTGGAACCTCTGGGCCTAGTAGCATGACGTCTGCCTTGGAGAACTACATCAACCGTATCCTCTAGCCCGCTGCAGTAAGCTCCGGGGCCACGGCGGGGTTCCCGTGGGGATTGGAGCGGGACCCTTGCGAGGAAGGCAGGGGGTAGGGATCCGCGAGCGGTCTGGGTGAGGGTTAGGGGCTTAGTATTCCGACCCGCCAATCCCTGGTTGGGGGCTTGGCTAGCCGAGCCTTTGGACCCTAGGCATTTTTTAATTTTAGTGTAATCATTCAGAATTTTTGTTTATATAAAAACCCTATAATGATTCATTCTTACTCTTTTATGTTCAAGTTTGGAAATAAGATGAACAGTTGTCCTAGTGATGTTTGTAATGTTTTGTAAGTCTATGTATTTTTTTATTCATAGGCTTTGCTCTTTGTTTGAAGATAGCAAAGTTGTCCCACAAATTGAATTTCTGCTCCATTCTACTTGAAGTCTCAACTTGTTGGTAGAATAAAAACATGCTTGCTATTCTAAAAGGTTAAATAACTTTAAAAAGAAAAAAGAAGAAGAAATAACTTAAAAAAAAAAAACTTGTAAAGTTTTTTTTTTTTTTTTTTAAGTAGTCTTGCAAATGTTACTGTTTTAAAGTCCTAGGACAAAAACATAACAAGTGCTCATGTACAAATTGGGGACATGTTAAATACTGAAAGTTTTTATTGATGGATGTATGGTTAATATCCTGTGAAGTTAATTACAGCTTCTTTTCTTTTGAATTCCACAAGTCAGATCCTGGAAGACAAGTGTCTTAATGTACCTGAAATCGTGCAACATTTTGAAAATGAATTAGTAGTCCTAAGGGGGAAATATGTTACTCAGAATCATTGATTGTCAACATTTCTAGTTAAAAAAAAAAAAAGTGCCAAATTTAATTCCACCTGCGACAGTATATGCTGATCATATAAAAAGGTTTTTTTTTTTTTGTTCTCTTTTGAGGGAAGGTGAAGAGGGGCTTTCTGATTAATTATCAAGGGAAGAACTTATTGAACATAGTGAATGTGTTAAATAGGTGGATTTAGATTCTTCATCTTTTTTTCTAGTAATTCAAACGATTCCTGTACCTAATCTAAGTTTTCATTCTGTAAAAAATGTTTTCCTTGATTCAGTTATCAGGAACTGTTGCTGTTATTACTTCTGATGGGAGAATGATTGTGGTAAGTGCTTGACATTTCATTCTCTGCTTTTTGTGGTCATATTGGAAACTTGATCTCTGATGCTTAAGCACCATAGTATACTTGTGTTGCAATTTAATTTTGATTCAGCTCTTTATCTCTTTGCTGCTGATCCATATTTTCTTTACAAATAAACATTCATTGTATAGCACAGGGCATCTAGTAAATAGAATAATAGGTTGTGCCCTTAGACAACTTCTAATCTGCAGATCTGTATCTTATAGTTATTTATTTTCCTCTTCCATTTTTTATTTCCTTCCCCATTTAGTGCTCTAGTATTCACAGGCAATCATAATATATATATATATATATATATATATATATATATATATATATATATTGAATTTTGTGGATCTTTCTTGGAAACTTATGATTTAGATAGTATATGCATGTAGAGTCATACATATATATTCCTTAATAATGTGGATCCATTAGGTGATTTCATTGTACAAACATCATAAGAGTGCTTACACAAAGACAGCTATGACATCACTAGGTGATATAATCTTATGGTCCCATTGTAGTTATTTTTAGCCCATTCTGGACTGAAATATTGTTATGCAGTGCATGACTATAATTCCTTGTTTACTCATTCTACAGTCTTTTATTTCTTTCTTTATAATCCTTGTAATTCTCAGTAGATCCTTAGTGACTGCTGTTAGTCAAAGTGCTGGACTATTAAATGCATAGCATGTGCCAGGCATTTTGTTATTATATAGTCTGCACTACCACCTTGTGAAGAATTATCCCTGTATTCTAAGTTAGGAGCCAAGCTCAGAGAGTGAGTCCTTATCCTAGAGAAACAGCATTATAAGTGACAGAACCAAATGAGGATTTAAGTTGGGTTTGTTTCCAAAACTCAGGTTAATTGCCTTTCTTTCTCTTTAATTAAGGAAGCAGCCATGAATTTTTTTAGGTACCTCACATTCTATTTTGCCAAATATGGACAGTTGAAATATTTTAATGTCAATAGTGATGTAACTGTCTTTGTATAAGGACACTCTTAATGATTTTTACCTAACAATGAAATCACCTAATGATGTGCCACTATTGATAGGCTTTAAGAAGCCTATTGCTATTAATGGATATTTGCAAATAATTTTTTATTTTGAGAAAACCTAATTTAAATTTTTATTCTTGTTAGCAGAGTAGATAGTATATTGAAAAGTTAATTTTATAGAGGAAGGAAAGCTATATAAAAAGATAATTTTTAATCCTAAACTTCAATAGTTCTGTATTTCTTTGACATATAGTTACTTGATACAGTAGTTCTGTGTAAAATAAAGCTGGGAAGTTATGTATAGGTGTTATAACAACAACCATTTGCTAACTAGTATAGCAATTACTCCAAATTTTGTTTCTCTTACAAATTCTAGATTCTGAGTTTTTCCTTACTACCTTCTGATTTTATGTATTTTGATTTTCAAATCATGATACATTTAACAGTGATCTTGAGAGGTTAACCATTCAAAATCAATATAAGTTGATGATTCTTCAGAAACTTGAATAGCATCTGAGTCACTGTGTTTGGCTAGGACCATGTCTTCCTTATTTAAAACCATAAAATTTTTCCTGATTATTTCTTTCAAGTTCTGGTTTAATTATCAGAGTTATATTTGTATCTACTTTATTGTATTATTGAGAGAATTAAATAATACATGTGAGGCACACAGAATACTGGCAGCTAGAAAGAACTCATAAAGTATTGTAACTACCATTTGAAGTTTGTATGTATTTATGGGATAAATTTCAGTCTCAGAAAAATGATAGCTTGTATTCATTTATTTATAATAATAAGTAGTGGTTCAGTGGTGTGACTCTGGAGCTAGCCTTTTGTGGTTTGGTACCTGGGTCTGCTACTTACTCTCCAGGAGACCTTGAAAGATACTTCTGTGGGCCTCAGTTTTTCTTTTTTGAAATGGGCATAATTATGGTTTTACCTCAAAGGGTAGAAATTAGTTGAGATAATGTGTGCAGCATATGTAGTACAGTACCTTGCACTAGTGTGTAGCTTGTAATGATACTGTTAATTTGCTATAGTTGATATGCATGTTTATACCTCTTATTTATACATGATCTTTCCTTAAATCTCCCTTGTTTTAATTTTTGTTTTTAGAGTGTTAACTATTGGATTACATGATCTCTATGAAACTTATTAGGAAGTACTCTGGTAATACTATCTTTTGTAACTCTCAACTCTGCACACTAGTCAAATATGTGGTGAACCTTTTTTTCTTTATCATAAAGGTGAGTTCTGTGCCCTGGAATACTGTTGGTTACAAAGAAAATAATGAACTTATATTTAAGATAGGCAACTTACAGATAACTACAGTAGTTTTAAGGTTGAATTTGCACATTCAGTAAACTGGAATATTTCTCTTGTATGTTTTCTTTTTAGGGAACACTGAAAGGTTTTGACCAAACCATTAATTTGATTTTGGATGAAAGCCATGAACGAGTATTTAGCTCTTCACAGGGAGTAGAGCAAGTAGTACTAGGACTATACATTGTAAGAGGTGACAATGTGTAAGTAAAATATGTTTCCTTTTTTTTCTTTTGGCAGTAGTAATGATTGCTAGACAAGCACTATACCACTTGGCTGCATCCCTACCCCTTTGTAAAATATATCCTTTCAAGTTAGGTTAGAATTATAATATAGGTATGCTTCCTTGCTTTATGGAATAGAGATTTTTTTCCCAAATATCATACCATATCATTCATATGTAGATCATAAAATGTTGCATTCATTTTATAAATGTGGCTTTTCTTATATTTGTTTAAAATAAGGCAAATTTATGCATTTTACGTTGATTTTTTTCAGGAGCTAACCTAAATGATCTTTTTACAAATTAAACCTTGACCTACTTAGATTTGTCCAAATTTCTAATAGTTAAATGACCTGAATAGGGTCTAGAAAGGGTGCTTCCTTACACCAAATACTTCAGTAGAAGCTTTCTAAAGCGTTTTTCCAAATACTCTGAATTTCAGAGGAACATAAATACACTCCTAGGGTTTAAAAATGTCTTTGAAATCTCCTTTTTGAACAATTTTAAATAATTCATGCTTATTTATAGTTCATTAATTTTTAAAGTATAATTGACACACTGAAGACATCCCATGTTTATGTGGTCTGAGTTAACTTGGGACACACTAATAATCCAGATTAAGATTATTTTAGAAGTAGCAGTTTAAGGAAAATCCAGAACTATGTAGAACAGTGCTGACCAGAATGATTTTTTTTCAGATGATTGGAAATTTGCATATTGGTGTTTTCTGAAATGTTAGCTATTAGCTATATGGGGCTCTTAAACATTTGAAAAGCGCTGACCTAACTGAAGAATTAAATTTTAAATATTACTTAATTGTCATTTTTAATAGTCACATGTGGCTAGTATTAGAGGCTAGAAAAAATGTTAAATAAAATTTTCTAGCAAGTTTTTTAATATTTTTGGAAAATTCATTGAAGAGTCATGAAAACTGTTTTTTGCCCTGATTTTTAAGAAAGTCATCATAAGGTAATTTTTTACTTCTTTATACATCAAAGTATGATTGGAAGGCAGTATGCAATTTTAGGTTATTTGGGGGATATGCAAAATATAGAAGATGAAGTAATATTTTTTTAAATCTTAATATCACCTTTAGATAGATAACTTGATCTTTAAACAAATTGGGGATTTATAAAATATTCTATATAGAGATGATTTTTAGGTGAAATTACAAATAAGTTGTAAAGAAAGAGGCAAACCAGATTGGACCCAGATCCCCTGACTACAACAACAATGATTGTTTATATTGGGATATGTGTAATAATTGTTCTGAATAAAGTTACTCTTACTGTAATAAAAAAATTTAAATCTTTGGCCTAGACCTATTGGTGTGCTAGAGCCAGTTTGGTCTGATTCATGAAACAGATTGTTATATTTTCAAGAATTTTGCAAACTAATTGATTGATGTCTGTAGTAGCTTGAAATTGGCCATGGTGGGAGTATTTGCATGAAGAATATTAGTAAATGCTATAAATCAGCCTCTCACTTTTTCTCCAAACAGCTGATTTTTTAACATTTATCAGTATTCTTTTAATATTGCTTCCTGTAATAATGTTACCTTCATTTTGACACTTAAATGTGCAGTTCACTAACTCATGAAAATATTGTTTACTTTCTATCTTAAGTAGTTCAGTTTTATATGTGTTGGAAGAATGATGCCAAGTGCTTTGATTTGATTAATAAATTTCAGAAATACACATGAATATATTTAAGAAATGTGTTTATTTCAACTCTGATTTTTATTTCCCCTCCATAAATAATTATAGTGCTGTCATTGGAGAAATTGATGAAGAGACAGATTCTGCGCTTGACTTGGGGAATATACGAGCAGAACCTCTAAATTCTGTAGCACACTGAGGAAAAACTACGTATATTGGACATCTAAATCTTGTACAGAAACCAGTTATTCTGAGGAAGATGTTTGGAATTTTTAGGAACATGTAATTGTGAATTTTGACTTCATATTGATTCAGTGTAATATGTAAATTAAAATATTTCTACATTTTTATTGAAAAAATATTTTGCCTAAATTATAAGTGTGGTGGCTTGATTTTATTTTTCTCTTAAATGATGTGGAAATCTATTGATTCTGAAAACGTAGAAAAAAATCAGTACTCTGATATTTTAATATTTATGAAAAACTAATTGAAAAGAGAAATGTTGCATTATATAAATTGTGCACACAAATAACCTCAGTAGTGCAAGCTATATGTGTTTTTTTTCATAATTTTTTTTTTTTTTTTTTTTAAAGAAAGTCACTAGACAGTATATTTTGTCTTCTACAGGTATTCAAGCCATTGGCATTTATCCCACTGAACTAGTGGTGGTTTACCAGTACTTTAAAAAGTTGCTCCCTAGCACTCAGAGATGTGGTTAAAATGTCTTTAATCGAGCAAAGAAAAAGTACTAATAAAAATTTAATAAATTGGGCCAAAAATTAGAACTGAATATTAAAGATGACCAGGAAAGATAGGACTGATTAAAAAGATTGTTGGTAAAATCCTTGGATGGCCCACCCAATGCATTAGATCTGAAAGTAATATGAATACATTAATAATGAATTTTATAAACTGTTTTATTTGAAAATATAAATTCCATTGTAGCTTTTAATTTTTAAGAATTTTAAGATTTCTAATATTGAAAATTTTACTGTTGTTAAATGTGGGTATGTAAACCTTTAGTCTAATTTGGAGCAATGCTTGCTATTGCCAACAACTTTCCTACTTCTCTAAACCTGATCTCAGAAATAAACTTGTTTTTTGAAAGAATATGAAGAAACAATCTAAGTAGTGTTTAGATAATCCAGGCTAGCCAACAGAAATTCTTATTAATTCATGTGTAGACCAAAGTGTTTCTTTGTGATGGGAATTATAAATTTCATTTTTAGTTTGTTTTTTCTCCCCAATGTGGAAGTGCTTAAAATAGGGGTTGGCAAACATTTTCTGTAAAAATCTAGATAGTAAATATTTTAGACTTTGAAGGCCATTTGGTCTCTGTCACAGTTACTCAGCTGTGCTGTTGTAACACAAAAGCAGCCGTAGATAATGTATAAATGAGTAGTCCTGGCTGTGTTCCAATAAAACTTCCTGTACAAAAACAGGCACCAGGCTGGATATTGCTTGAAGGCCACAGTTTGGCTTAAACTATAAGAAGAGTAAGAAGAAATAGTGGCCAGTTTGTATAAATTCTGTAAAGGGCTTTTGGAATGGATCCGTTCAAAGAATTTAGAGGTGAGTTTCAGTCACATTTTTTAAAATACTTAAAATTTAAGACATGATAGTTTGAGTTATACAGGAACAAACCTTATAAGAAAAAAATTTGGGATTGTTTTTTCATTGGTCAGCAATCACCATCACCCTAGAATAACTTAGTTGATGTTCAGGAGGGTAAGACATCTGGGAAGATACGAGATTAACTAGTATTGGCTATTCCTAAATATTTGGCCTTTGTAGTGGTATAAGGTTGTTAAAGTTTGGATCTGATATGTCTCCCAAAGCTCCTGAATTGAAGACTTGGTCCTGGTCTCCATGCAACAGTGTTCTTAGGTTTGGGAAAGTGACTGGATCATGATGGTTCAAACCTCATCAGTGGATGAATGCATTGATGGATTCATAATGTGATGGCATTATTGAGAGGTAGTGGAGCTTCAGAGGAGGAAAGTCACTGGGGGAATTCTCAAGAATTTTGTCCTTGTCCACTTGCACGCTATTTCCCAGCTGCTGTGAGGTTATCAAGTCTGCTCTACCACCTGCTCCCTGCCTTGTTTTGCCTTACTATAGGTCCAGAAACAACGCATCCAGCTGAACCTGGGCTGAATTCTCTCAAACCATGACCCAAAATAAATCTTTTTACCTTTTATAAGCATTTTTCTTGGGTATTTTTTCACACAATGATAATCTCACATAGGTTTTATAATCTATTTAGTAATAAAATGAAAGTGATGCAAAGTGGGCAAAGCAAATAAGTTTAGTTAGGGACTATGAAATAGATATTCTGTTTCAGTGGAACTAATTCCAATAATTAAAACTACAGAACATTCATTTTGTAAGAAAAAAAATTCATTCTGATAGTACAAATGAAATCCAGAGTCAGATCTCCCAAAATACTTGTTGTAGCAACACGAATAACATGTAAATACAAAAACACAAACCATAGTCATCACCCTCCTGTTGATGGGTTTCTAATGTGATATATCCTCTTGGATTTCTTTTTGCATGAAAATTGTAAGGGAACAACATCCATATGTGGTAATGTGATCTATATGCAATATCATTTTTTTTTTTTATATTTAATGAAACTTAAATTCTGTTATTAGTTTCTTATTGAGACTCAAGTTTAACCTGTAATTAACCTCTGTGACTTGACACAGGCACAAGGCACAATCTAAAACCAACTTAAGAAGGAATTACAAGTATTTCTTTGCAAGATATTTTCTTTAAAGTTATTTGAAAGGGGCAATTAAACAACTTTTTTTTTCCTGAAAAGGAAAAATTAAAAGTTTAACATTGCTTGGACTGGATTCCCAGTCCTGTAGCCTGCAGGTAGAGTGCTTGCCTTCCATGTATGAGGCCCTGGATTTAATCCCCAGCATTGCAAAATATATAATAATAACTTTGCTTTTAGGTTGGAGCACTTTGATAACTTAAATGGCTTTATACTGACAATTTTGGCTTAAATATTACAAATCTTGATCCCAGAACAAGAGATACTAAATTTTTATTACTATCTGCTTTACTGAAATGTCCTACTTAACATTTATAAAAACCATTCTGAAGTTTTAAGCTAATAATATGAGATGAAAGTAGGACTAAAAAACAACTTTTAGGTGGTATTTAAAGCAAACATAAGATAACTATATTATTTGTCTTAGATGAGTAATGGAATATTTACCATGTGAATAAGAAGTAATAAACTCTGTCTTCATAAAGACATGTGAACCTGCTTTGTGTAGTAGTCAGAGTTATATAGCAACTCTTAACTAGTAATATAGTCTGTTCTTGGTCTTCACCTTCAAAATTAGTAGATACCTTTTTTTTTTTTTTTTCCTCCCACTCAATGCATATCATGTGTCAAACATGATGCTAAGTGCTTACAACAGTGATCATTCTACACGTTGGGTAATTGAAACTTAGCAGAGTTAAATGCCTTACAAGAGATAGCACTAGTGAGTAATGGGAATCTTAATTCAACCTGGTTTTTGTACTTAATACAGAAAGTATGATCTCATGGTGGGGCATCAGAAGTCCCACAGAGAGATACTTAGGTCTAAGACAATTCCCAGAGCTGTCCTGTGGGCCATTTTCACTGAAATGCTTTATTCTTGGGCCCTATTTTCTGATTGTGGTTCAATAGATCTGTACTAGGACAAAAAGGAATAGTTGCTAATAGCAAAAGAAAGCATGGTAGAGTTATTAAAAGACCTAGGTAGCATGTGTGTATGCTGATGTGTCTCTACCCCATAGAATCCTTAAGACAGAATCACACCTATCTTTCTGGGCTGTGACAAAACTAGACTGCATTTAAAACACTTTGTATGATTTCTAGAACCTAACAGTCAACAGCTTTTATTCATAGTATTCGAAAGTCAATGTGGATAGGTTTCAAATTTGGGTCTTGTCACTTTCATTTTTCAGTCTGTCTCACTGGTAACCATATCCTCTACAAGAAACTTGAGTATATAAATCATGAAGAACTTTGGTTATGTGAAAAGTATGTATAAATTTAACACTATTTTGGGCCAGGGTTGTGGCTCAGTGGTAGAACACTTGCTTAGCATGTGTGAGGCACTGGGTTTGAACCACATAAAAAAATAAACAACTTTTTTAAAAAAGGTCCATCTACAACTAAAAAAAAAATTAAATGAAAACTTAACGCTATTTTAACAAATATGCTAGAGAATTAAATGTGCTCCTAGAGCAGGCACATCTTTGACCAGGAATTTGAACATTCTGAAGATTTTTACTATAGAAAAGAATCTATTCATTCTGAACTTCTATACTCACTACCTCATTTCATAGATTTATTTCTAATCATTTTAATGTTTTTTTTTTTAATTTGGGCTATTAGTCTCAGTTTTTAAGTCATGAGCAAATTGGTTAAATTGCTTTCAGTTTACATGTAACTGAAAAAACTTATGTCAAAGCCATCTATCTGTCTTGATACTGATCCATTAAACAGCATAGTGCTCTCATTCAAGCAGCAACAAATGCATTTAATTGCAAAATATCTAGTTTTTAAATACCATCTTGTTTATAGGGATTATTATTTGTGTAAAATTTGGTCAGATGCTTCTTTTTTTTTTTTTGGTTTGCAATCCTAGGGATTGAATTGAACCTCAGGGCATTGACATACTAGGCAAATACTGTACCTCTGAGCTATATCCCAGCCCTAATCAAATGCTTTGATGTGATTTTCCTTATTCTGTATAGTAAGAACTTAGTAATTACAAAGCTTGGACGGTCTTTGTGAATTGATACTGCCTCCTAGTGATCATGTGTTCAACTTCAAAAATAGATTTTTGGAATTTTTGTGAGGGACATTTGTCAAGTCATTAATATATGCTGGGTATTGTGCTTGACATTGTGTATGTACTAGTGAACAAAATTTAAAAAAAATATTGTATTTGTGAAGCTTTATCTGACACCTGAACCATAAAGCAACTACAAGTGGTCTTTTTTAAAGTGGGTACAATTCATATCAATCATTTCAATTCATATCATCATTTTTAATTATTATTTAAGATTGCTAGGTCTGTGTAAATTGCATAACTCTAAGGATAAAAAGTAAAATAGAATTTCAACTGAGTTTTCTACAATTAGTTAACAGGATACCATCTGCTGCCTTTTGGCATCACTTAGGGGATGGAGGAGTTGAGAACTGTTTTTCAAGACAAAGTTTAAATAGGAAGAGAGGTTTTAGCCTTAAGAACTTTAAAAACCCAATGTTGGTGTTAAAATTTTTGTAGGGTTTTTTGTTTGCTTGCTTATTTTTTGGTACAGGAGATTGAACCCAGTGGTGCTTAACCACTGAGCCAGTCCCCAGCTCTTTTTATTTTTCATTTTGAGACAGGTCTTGCTAAATTGCTTAGGACTTCCCTAAATGGCTGAAGCTGGTTTTGAACTTGTAATCCTTCTGCCTTATCCTCTGGAGCCACTGGGATTACAGGTATGTGCCACTGCACCTGGCTTTTTGTAGTATTTTTTTTTTTTTTTTTTTGTATATTCCATCCCTTCTTTTTTTGTACATTTTAAAAATTCTTGTATTTTATAGAGTATTACTTGCTAGTAACACAGATCAAGTATTCTTACAATGCCATTGAAATCCCATTCCATTAGGTATATTCCATTGTTCTTTTAACTGCATGATGGGATTTCTTCCCTATTCTTAGGGTAATGCTCTGCTTCATTATACTGTAATTATTTTTATTGTTTTTCCCCCACATATACTGGTGTTACAAATACTATATAATCAAAAATTATAAAGTTTTTATTACATTTGAAATATATTGAAAAACAATAATCAGGAATGGGGTGCGGAAGAATTAGACATCTTTGAGGAGATAACATTCTCATGTATTAATAAGTGTGTGTGTGTGTGTGTGTGTGTGTGTGTGTGTGTGTGTTTTGGGGTGGGGAACAGGAAAGGAGATAATGTGTTTATCTGGAAATATGCACAAGATAGATATATTTTACTTAATTTTTCTCAGATCAAGAAAATTATAGATTATAATATATTGCTCTCTACAAAGAAGAAAACTCCTGAAATGATACAAGTTGCCAGAGAATGCTGCCTTAGGGCTTATATAACACTTTAAAGTAAATGACCTGATAGAGGTTACAATTAGAGTTAAAAATTTTTAAATTATTCATTTTACTCACAGTAATTTGTCAAAATTAATAATAGCCAACATTTATCCTAATGTTGAACAATGGACTCCACATTATTTATTGTGACCTAGGAAAAATACTCAGAATTTTAATTAAGAGTATTTCCTGGTCAAGTTCTTTGATGGAGGAGGGGGAACCCTAGGAAAATTCTGAATAAGTAGAAATTTATTGGAATTGAAAGTCTCTTTCCCTTGACCAAAGGTCATGTGACATATTGATCATTATATTTAAAAAAGGGGAAAAAAAGTACAGAGAAAAACACCTAGAGTCAAAGTGGTTAGTTAGAACAATGAAAATATTAGATTGCTTTATTGAGAAAAGATAAATGGGAAATGATAATATGTTAGAAGTCTGGAAAAAAACTTCTTTGTTTCATTTTGTACATTAAAACACAATATCCTAGGAAAATTGGAGGATAATTTAGTGCCAATGAAATTCTAAATTAAAGAATAAACAGAAGCAATTCACCAGTAATACTTCATTTCCTTTGTATTTACTACATGACAGCTGTATCAGTAAAGTAGGATTTGAAGGTGATATATAAAAGTGTCCAATGCATGGCAGGGATGCAAGTGCTTCTATGTGTGGAGATGTGGAAGAACATGAAGGTGTCTTCATGAAAAGGAATGGACTTGTGCTGGGCCCTTAAGGATAGTAAGGATTTTCATAGATGGTTAGGAAAACTTTTCAAATTGTTGAACATAAAGGCAGGAATGAGCAAGAACATGGCTGAGTAATAAAAAGGAAACTGACCTACCTGTACAGTAAAGGCTCAGATCCTGTATGGTCCAAAAAAGACTTGTCCTTGACTAGCTCCTTAGAGGCAGACTGAGCAATTGGAATGTCCAGTCTGATAAGAGTGCTTTTGTATGCCTAAGCCCTGGGCCATGTGGTATCATTTTAGTCTCTGGGAGACTAGAGATTCAGAAGTCCTGTGGGAGCTGCACATGCATGTTACTCAACCAGATAAAAACCCAGGAGAACAGGAAGGCTCAAGTGAGCACCTCTAGGGAAGCAATACTTTGCATGTGTTGTCAAATACTTTTACTAGGAGAATTAGTTGCTGTCTGTAGCCCCACTAAAGTCAACAACTGGTGCTTGTGCTTGGTTTCTCCTTGATTTCATCCTATGTACCTTTTCCCTTTGCTGATTTTCATCTGTACCCTTTTGCTTCAATACATGGTAATCACGAGTACGGCAGCATTTCTGAGCCCTGTGAATTCTGGTGAATCTTTAACTTCTAGATGGTTTTGAAGACCCCCATCTCACTAAATTTTTCACTGAAATTTTTGAAACAAGGGAAAAGATTACCTTAAATATTAGGACGAAGTTTATGCTTCATTCACAGAGTAACAAAGTAGGGAGATTAAAAATGCAAGTTGTGTTAAAGGAACATGGATTCAGTGGCATTGAACAGAACTATTAGCCTGAATGAGAAAATGATTTTAAGTGAGGAGACTACTGCAGTAATTACCTGGCCATTTGACAGATTTTATGTCAGATTTTCAGATGTGACACAGGCTGGAAATATAGGGTTTCAAAAATATGCATATAAGCTTAAAAAAGGAAATTATAATATTTTGGAATGGTGATTCTCTGTTCTAAGATTGCAAAAGAAGGAAAACCACTATTAGCCTGCAATAATTTGTTCAGTAATGAGAAGCACCAAATGCCAACACTGTGCTAAGATCTGAGAACTTAGGGAGATATTTAGGGCTTTAAGATCTACCATAGGCTGCAGTGATTGGTGAGCAGGTTCATATAGCAATTTTAACAGTGATAATGAATGTATTATTATCAGTATAGGCATATATGCTTATAGTTTAGGGCACGTGGTGAAAGACAAAAATATTTCAGTCTGACAGCAGTATCCAAATTACAGATTAGAGAACTAAAGACCTGTCATACCCAAAGCAATGATCTGGAAATGCCTTCCCTAACTGCCAACAGATAAGTAATGAAAATTGAATCAATAGCTTTAAGTGAGTCTATGCATCTTAATGCCTTTCAAGCTACATGTCTTTCTTACTGCCAAAATAAATAATCTAAAAATCATGTTGAATCAGTGTAAAAAAAAAAGAAGTGCAATTGCCATGGGGGATTAAATGTCCAGGAGCACATTATATTCACTTTGTACAGCTATTGGATGTAATAATAGAATCACGAGCCATGAACTGAATTCTAAGTGGCTGCTATGGAGCTCTCTAGAGGCAGAATTTGCTGCAGCTCTAACTGGCTCCTCAGCCCAAATAGCATCTTTGAAAAAGCTTTAATTTTAGCTTTCCAGAAATATTCATATGACATGTTTAGGGTCTCCAGTATTATTACCATGAAGTTGGAACTTTACCCAAATTATAAAGTACTGGTCCCTGTCAAGTTGAAATGATGTTAATATTTTCATTTATGTTTACACTATTTAAGAGATCATAACTAACAATCTCAGGATAATTTAATTTTCAAATCATGAATGAGTTTTTATATAACAAAGATAAACTGCCACATTGTATTATATTTATTCATTATATTATATTAGATTTTTTCATTGCTTAGAAGTCAAATTTAATGTTCTTTCCAGTCATTTATTCCTCAAGTGCTTGAATTTTACACCTTTTTTCTTCTGTAACAGAATCTTTTCCCAAACAACCAACATTTTAATGGAAGAAATTGAGTTCTGCAATTGCTAATGTGGATTTTTCTCCTGTCCCATTTTCTAATAAGAAGGAAAATTTCAAGCCTGGAATTTTGCTTGGTAATTGATAAGTAAAGCCTTCTTTTAACACTCTGCATTTTTCACATGTATACTAGTATTAGTATCTAAATTACATTAAAATCTCAATAATTTGGTATCAATTGACTTGGAATTTGTGACACTTGGGCTAGATAGTGTATTTACTTGTATCACTGAAAGAGATGAGTTACTAAAATGAAAAGGGTAAGTTTAAAATAACCACAGAAATAAGCCTTTAATGAACTTTATATATATATATATATATATATATATATATATATATATATATATATATACTCAATTTTGAACAATCACTCTTTAAATCAGGAGATATTTTATATACTCAGTAGTTATTGTGAGTTACTTATACATCATAGAATTTTGAGCTGAAAGAAAGGTAACAATCACCTAGCTGAATTTCCTTTATATTCCAGAAGAGGAGAGAATCTAACTAGGCATGTACAAGCCTGAAGCTGCCAAGTAACATGTAGAGGGAGTTATCTGAGTAATGCCAACTAATGAAAGCTGGACAAAGAGGAGATATCTGGGCTTGATAATATCATAAGAGCTACTGAATCCATCCATGATCTGACTTCTAAGACTTTCAGTTATATGGAACATAAAGTTTCCTTTGCATAATATACTTTGTGATATATTCTGTTAATATGCAACCAAGAGTCTCAATAATAGATTTATTTTAAACTAAATATTAATATATATTTTATACAAAACTCAATGAAATACATTTATTAATTTAGGAATGTGCTTATATGATAGTTAAACTTTTAAAACTTCATAATCTTCAATACTTATACCTTTTTATTTTAGAAATAAAAATGCAAGTTTATGTTTGCCCTAGAGCTATAGAATCAAACTGTTCTTAAAATTCTACTCATGAAACATAAAAAATTAATTATTGAGCATCTCATGTATAATAATTAATAATAACAAGTGTTTTCACTTTAAAGGCATCTTTTGTATGTTTCTATTTCCATTAGGCAACCTTCAAATGTTTATTTTATGTATTGAATTTCCCTACGTTTAATTAAGGATTTGGCCTTAGTTCACAATTATTTTCTAACACAAATTTTATAAATGAATGCCTTGTGAATCCATATGGCATAAATCAAGCTTTCTGGATCCTAATCACTTTAAGTGATCACATGTAATATTCTGCGTATGGACCTGTAATACCAAGACCAGACTCCGAAAGCATGAGGGAAACAGTAATTCAGGATAGCTTAAAAATCCTGACTGCCTCATCAGTGCATTA
This sequence comes from Marmota flaviventris, assembly GCF_047511675.1. Lineage (NCBI taxonomy): Eukaryota > Metazoa > Chordata > Mammalia > Rodentia > Sciuridae > Marmota > Marmota flaviventris. The sequence goes on from NC_092498.1 coordinate 45,545,983, forward strand.
GGGATTCTGCAGTTGTATTGAAACACACTTGTTGGTAGTTCCTTTGCTTGTCTCACAGTCCCTATGAAGAGATCTGACATTTATTTAGGGTAGGTTTCACAATGTGCATATTAACTGAAACATAGTGACTTTTAATGAGTAGGTTACATAATTAGATTCAAATCCGGGAGGCTGGACTATGAAGATAGAGCAAGAGAGAACACAAGCATGTACCTTGAGGTAAAATCTTATACTCCTCCTGAGAGTTAATTTCAGAGGAATGTGATTCTTCTAAGGGCCAGGTCAACACTTTGCATTATAAAATCAAAAGTTCAAGCCTGTAATTAGGTCTGTTATGTTTTCATCAATATCCTAAAGGCAAAGAGGTTTCTTTCTTTTCGGAAAGAAAATTTCATCATTTTACAATTAGAATTCTTTTGTTACTAATTCATAATAACATTACAATTTTCTAAATATTGCTATTTCCATGTGCATTTTTTCCTTTGAGCAATCTGTAACTGTTGATACAGACATTGGTCCATATAAAGCAAAGCAGCTATCATTATTACAGTAAGATAAATTAAGTAACTAAATAACATGACTATGAGAGCAATTTATTTGCATGAAAGTAAACCCTTTAGAGTACCTCCTTTTGAGTACATTACCATCCTCAGATAATCCAGGCAAACTAATGTTTCAAGTTCTTTGTGGAAATCAAATACCAGTCTTGAGACACCAGGTTCCCATACAAGGCATGAATCCAGTTGTTTTTTCTTTTCCCGTGGAAGCATTATGAGGAATCAGCAAATCTGAAAGGTTCTTCCCAGGGCAATGGATATATCTGCCTTTTTCTTCAGAACACCTTTATATAGATTAAATCTCCTGGTGACAAATTTCTTTAAGAAAAATAAGAACTTTCTGGATCCTTATTCTGCAGTTAAGGATGTTTTTGTCCCTTATGACTTTTTTTCTTAGGTTTTTTGATTCTGAAGGCAATGTTGAAATTCCCCAAGCTCACAGTGCAGGAAGGGTTTAAGTACAGCTGTCAGTAAAACTTTTTAAGGGCTCTTCAGTATTTTCAGCCCTGTCATTATTGTGGGATGATAGATAATCAGCCTCTTATGGCCATGGCACTTCCAATGTGGTAGTTATTCTATGGCCTCCTAATGGGCTTGTTTCATTAAACAAGTGAAGTTCGCTGGTGGAAGTATTTCATGAAGTAGTCAATGTATTTCTTCATGTATAAGGCTGTGAATTGAACACACACTACATAGTACTTCTACAAACTTCTGTGGATTTTCCTGGGGTATGGAAGAGAACGAGAGAAAAAAGGCATATGTACTCCTACTCTGGCATGTCCAAGACAGTTTCTATTTTTTTTTAATTTTTAAATTTGTTCTAATTAGTTATACATGACAGTAGAATGCATTTTGATACACTGTACACAAATGGAGCACACTTTCTCATTCCTTTGGCTGTACATGGTGCAGAGTGACACCAGTAGTGTAACCATGTATGTATATAGGGTAATAACCTCTATCTCATTCTACTGTCCTCCTATTCCCATAGCCCCACCCTTCTCCTCACTCTTCTCTGCACAATCTAAAGTTCTAAGACAGCTTCTAAATATCACTCATTTCACTCAATCCTGATGTCTTCATAAGAGAACAGTCTCTTATCCAGGTTTTCAATAATTCCTTGCTTACCTTTTAATATTTGGCTTCTGTGGTTACTTGGTATGTGGAAGGTAGGAAACTCTTTAGAGATGTAGTTTTGGCTGATTTCCCAAACAGGATATTGAATTTTAATTTTTGCTATGCTACTTAAATGTACAAATAGTTTAATTTCTGGATATTCAGATTTTTAACCAGTAATAAGTTGCACAAATGTTCAGATTTCTCCCTGGGTTGTTGTAAGGTTAAATGAGACAACACACAGAAAGAAGCCAAATATTGTTGGAGAAGATAATGCTAAGTGATGTCAGCCAATCCCCAAAAAACAAATGCAGAATGTTTTCTCTGATATAACGAGGTTGACTCATAGTGAGATAGGGAGGGAGAGCATGGGAGGAATAGATGAATTCTAGATAGGGAAGAGGGGTGGGAGGGAAAGGAGGAGGGCAGGGGAGTAGCAAGGATGGTGGAATGTGATGGATATCATTATACAAAGTACATATATGAAGACTTGAATTGGGTGTCAACATACTTTATATATAAACAGGGTTACAAAAAATGTGGTATATATGTGTATTAAGAATTGTAATGCAAAAAAGATGTACATGTATAAAGGCAAAAAAAAAAAAAAGAATAGGATTTCCTTAGATTAGGTAGAGGGAAGTGAAAGAGGGGAAGGCAGGGGATGTGGGAATAAGAAAGATAGTAGAATGAAACAGATATTATTACTTTATGTAAGTATGTGACTATATGACCAATGTTATTCTACAATATGTATACTCAGAAAAATGAGAAATTATATCCCTTTTGTATGATATATCAAAGTATATAAGTGCATTCTACTGTCATATATAACAAATTTAAACAAATAAAAAATTAATTAAAAAAAAGAAAGAAGCCAAATGTATGTTGTTTTAGTACGATTTATTTTGTTGTTGTTGTTGTGAGCAAAAGACCAAGAAGAAAAATGTAGAGGAGGAATAATTTATTTTGTTACACAATTTCAGAGGTTCAGTCCATGGTCAGCTGACTCCATAGCTCTGAACCCAAAGTAAGACAGAACTTCATGGCAGAAGGGCATGGTGGAAGGAACCAGCTCGGGGAACATACCACCCAGGAAGCAGAGCAAACTCTACTCACCAAGGACAAAACAAACCCCAAAAGCAAGTCCCCAGTAACTTCACTCTCTAGCTACACTCTACCTTTCCACAGTTACCACCCAGTTAATTCATATCAGTGTATTAATCCACTGTTAGTTTAAATGTGCATAATCTAATCATCTCTAACATACTTGTCTCACATATGAACGTTTGGGGGAAACATCATGTCTAAATCACAACGTATTTAGAAACCATAAAGTATTATATAAGAGGAAGTTATGAGTATAATTAATAAGTGTATCAGTTAGAACTGTACTTGGTAATTCATTCATTTTAGAAGAACAAAGCATCCTGGGGAAGACAAATCAAGCCTGGTGCAGCTACTTGAAGATTATTATTCAAGTACCCAGGCCCTTATTTTCTACTTTGCCATTTTTTTATCCTAATAATTTTTCTGTGGTACCTCACGCCTTATATTTTCTTTCTAATTAAAAAGAATATATGCCAGGTGTGGTGCCTATGGGCCTATAGGCCTGTACTCTCCTTTAGTTGGGAGAATCTCTTGAAACAGGAGTTCAATATAATCTAGATAACATAGTAAGACTGTTTCAAAAAACAAACAAAAAAAGAAAGAAAAGGAAAAAAAAAAAAAGAAAAGAAAAAAGGAGGGGGGAGAGACAGAGAAAGAGAGAGAGGTGAAGCAAATGCTATTATAACTACAGCCAGCAGATTGTCCTGGCAATAACACATCTTGAATGGCATTGGCCAGAACTCCATCATATGGCCATGCTTAACTGTGAGAAAGGCTGAGGAAGTGACAGATTTTATTTTTCTTTTCATGGTGATACTTTATCACTCTTGTAAAAATGGAATGTTAGTAGAAAGAGCGGAAAAATGGAGATGGGAGGACAACAGGGATGACTGTGGTAATGTTAATATAAAAGCGAGCATATCAGAAGCAATCAAATCCAACTCCTACACCGAAATAGGATTCCTTATAAATCTCTGGTTGTTAGTCATTAAGCCTAATTTGGGCTGTTCTCTAATGCTAGAGAGAACACCAATTTATAACATTACTTCTTACTTTTAATACTTCTATTGCTAGAAATATTCATAAATAAAAATACATCTTATATTAAGCTTACACTACTTCTCCATGTATTCCAAATGTTAATCCTTGTTCTGCCTTCTGTAACCATGCAGAATAAGTCTTCTTCCTTAATCCCTGTTCCAGATGCATGTCTCTTTGCTAGGCCAAGCCATATGGACCTAAGGCAACAGGAAAAATATACATTTTTACTTATACTTTTCAAAATATCCTCCCAGATTTTGAACCAAGCAGAATGAGATAATAAAAGCTCTACAATCAAAAAAACCAAAACAAAACAAAAAACATACCATGCAAAGCTGTACGACTGACAGAAGTTCTATCACTTTGATAACAACAAATAAAGGAAAGTAACTGCCAAGTGTGTTTGATGAATGTAAAACATTAAAATAATCATAATAGCTTTTAGATTTGAGGAATGTTAGAGGTAAGCTAAGGAAACTGAAAATTACAAAATCTAAATGACTTGCCCTAGTGGAAAGATAGATATGAATCCTGGTTTCTGATACAGGTTAGTGATCTTGCTAAACTACAGCTACCTCCAGTCTAGAGTTACATGAGAAGACTTGATTTTTTAAGATGACCTACATATACAATAGTACAAACAAAAAAAGGTCTGTCTGTAGCTACTATTATTCTATTTTTTCTTTGAAACATGTTGTCACTCTCTGCTAATGGATGAGAGGAACTACTAAATGCTACACTATGACTGCTACCAACTGGTTCTTCTGAAGAACAAACAGAACACTGTGGAGACTTACTTAGTTTTAGAAGCAGGAAAAACATACAATTTTTAGCATTAAGCCAGAAAACGGATTTCTAGATTGTCAATTGCATATATATCCTAATGGAATATTAAACAAAAAGTCAATTGAATATTGAATTTCACCCCATGTTGGCATGATTAAATGTCAGAGGATACTCTATCAACAGCCACTGATGATTTCAAGGTTCAGATTGCCCAAGGTTCTATGTTCAATTAATTTCCATTTTCTTCTGCTAGTCCTAAATAAAAGTTACATGTTTTGTTTTTCCTCTGCTACAAATGTTCCACTTAAGTCTTAAAACTTTAGCCCTGCCAGGCATTCAAATATTGATTGCAGTTTTTCTTATTTTCCAGGACCTCTGGACCCATCTATATGCTGATCACCCTGAGCTTCATTAGACATTCCAGTGATGAGTGAAATATTCTTTAAAAAAATTAATTTGTTTTCATTAGTTATACATGACAGTAGAATGCATTTATGCACTTTTATATATCATACATAGATGGGATATAATTTCTTATTTTTCTGAGTGTACATGTTGTAGAATCACATTGGCCATGCAGTCTCATTTATACATAAAATAATAATGTCTGTTTCATTCTACTACCCTTTTTATCCCCACATCCTCTTCCCTCCCTTCCCTTCACTTCCCTCTGTCGTATCTAAGTTAAATCTTTTCTTCTCTAGTGCCCCCCTGACCCTGCTTTGTGAATTAGCATCCACGTATTAGAAAAAAAAAAAAAAAACATTTAGCCTTTGGTTTTGGGGGATTGGTTTATTTCACTCAGCATGATCTTCTCCAACTCCATCCATTTACTGGCAAATGCCTTAATTTCATTCTTCTTTAAAGCTGAGTAATGGAAAGCACTATGGAGATTCCTCAGAAAACTTGAAATGGACTTGAAATGGAACCACCATTTGACCCATTTATCCCACTCCTTGATTTATACCAAAAGGACTTAAAATAAGCATACTACAGTAATGCAGCCATGTCAATGTTTATAGCAGCTCAATTCACAATAGCTAAACTATGGAACCAACTTAGGTGACCTTCAGTAGATGAACAGATAAAGAAAATGTGGGGTGTGTGTGTGTGTGTGTGTGTGTGTGTGTGTGTGTGTTTGTGTGCATGCATGCACATGTGTATGTATCCAATGAAATATGACTCAGCTTTTAAGAAGAATGAAATATTCTTACATGGAAATATTTTAGGGTAAAATCTAAGCTCATAAAAATCCTCTTCTTAGTCAGATCTTTAACTATAGGAAACTGATAATGGTACTTCTTTTCATTTGATTTTACTCTATACTTCAACTGGTGTAACCCCTAATCAAACAACTTAGCTTGTAGTGTGCTGAAGCACTGGGATCCACATAACTAGACATAGGATTCTGGGTTTCCCTGCTCACAAATAGAAAGGCAAATATTTGGTTCTCTAACTACCAGACCTGCTCTGAGAATTAAATGTGGTGAGAAAGCAGTTTGTGCATGATATGAATGCAAAAAAATACTAAGTAAGGTGAAAAATTACATAAAAGTCCACAACAAATATTCCTTCAATGATTCTTAATTTTTTTTCAAAAGGGAAATAATTATTCCAAAGGGAAAAGCCATCATCTTTTCTTTGGCCCTACTTAGGTAAAAAGTGCATCCTCTAGTGTTCCAAATCTTAATTTCTAATTCCTTCCTTTTTCAGATTGTGCTCTAAGGTTTTGTGGTGACCTCAGTTCAAAGTTTATGAAATGGAGTCAGAAATGGGAAGGCTGCCCAATACATCTAAATTTCTGGGGGTAGAGGAGAATCTGGGGGACAGCCACCCAGATCAGGAATCACTTCTCTGAAAGGAAAAAGAAATCCTCGTTACAAGTGGGTTCCCCAGAGCAGAGGGTCTTGGTGCAGGGAATCAGGATGCTTTATATTTTCAATAGAATTCCAAAGGACATTGGGTTGTTTGAAGTTTTTGTTTGACCAAAACTTTCTCCACCTTAAGGAAGGAGGGATCGGCAGATCCATTTTGCTACTAGGTCTTTACCACCGAGGAGACCCCCATGGGCAGTGCTGAACTGTGGCTGACATTGTTCACACTTCTTCCTGGGACTAAGTTCATTGTCAGTCCTCAAACATGATGACTAGGGGAACAACATGGCAGGTGCATGACTGAAAATTGTGTACTATTTAGAAATAGATATGAGGGTGGGCAATTCCCATATGTTCATATGTATAATTCTTAGTGGGAAAGATGGATATCTACAAGTATCGATATATACCAAATCATATTTGAACACATTTTGCCTGGACAAATAAAGACTGTATAGAAAATGTAATAGGTAAACTGGCTTTGATATTGAGGAACACAAGTAGCAAAGAACTATGGGAAAACCTCTAGTTCAAGGTTACATAAAGATTGTGATTATGGTACTTTATAGAAGCATGAAGCCCAAAGAATAAAACATGTAAATGAAGAATAGAATAAGTTTATTTTAATACTAGATTCAAAGTATGCTGTCTTAATGCAGAAAGGAAACACAAAACCAAAAAAAGAAATACATATTAACCAAATTGTCAGACTTAAATTTTAAGATGCATGAAAGAAGGCTGGTATGGTTTAGATATGGCTTGATTATGTCCCCTGAATGTTCATCTGCTGTAAGTTTGGTACCAGTGTGGCAACATTGAAAACAAAGGCAATGGAACCTTTAAAAGATGGGACCTACTGCAAGATAACTAGGTCAAGGGGGTGTACCTTTGGAAAGGGTTAATATAGTTTTCATAGAACCTCAGTTGGTTCCCACAAGAGTGGGTTGCTATAAAAAAAAAAAAAAAAAAAAAAAAAAAAAGCATATGGCTTCTGAATTTGTCTGTCTTCCAACACATCCCACCATGTGTTGTTATGCATGCATTACTGCCATTGTGATGCTATCCATCATGATGCCCTCACCAGAAGAAAACAGATGAATTATCAGATCTTGGATGTTCAGCCTCAAAAATTTTGAACTAAATAAACTTCTCTTTTTTAACATATTACCCAGCCTCGTGTATTTTGTTATAGCAATAGAAAATTGGCTAAGTCCAAAAAAAGTGTAGAAATGAAAATTTAAAGGCCCTTTCATCATTAAAGGTCCCTTTTGTCATTTTATATCTATTAACTTCATCAGTATTTTAAGACTGCATAACGTAAACAGTCATAGGGAATGCTACTTTCTCCACATTTTGTAATTACAGATACCATAGGCTCCCATGTCCTCCTCCCCAGTCTACTAAGCAAAGCATCTGGTCAGCATGAGATCATCAGTGCAACTAAATTAAGTTGAAAACATCAAGGAAGCACTTCCCATGTTAGCAAATGGAGTTCACATAAATGTTCTAATTGTAGTACATTTTTAAAAAATATTAAAAAAAAAACTTTAAGGATTCCATGAATCCATATGAAATGCAGGGTTTTCAAACTAAGAACCAGCACTTTAGGATATCTGAAGATGCAGATTTAGAAATCTCTTGGTTACATTGTTTTCTAAATAGTTTTTTGTTAGCTTTTATGTGTTTTCTTAAAAAGAAAATACAAGCTATGTTTTATGGATTATTTATGTTTCTCTTTGGTGAATTTACATGGAACACAATGGTTTCAGTAATAAGAAGCTGGTGAGCATGATAAATATTTTAAAATACACTTCTTCATGAAGTTGAGTATGTAATGCAAAATTTATCTGGTTCAAGTGGTTCTGCATCCTTCATTCCTCCTGCATCATCAGGAGAGAATTTTTCATTTCAAGAGTAGCCTGAGAGGGCTATTAAACAAGGTGACTCAGGAATAAGGTATTGAATATAATCTTAAGTTAATAGTTGAGATAAAAAATGTAAAAATTGTTATTCTGAAATGAGGCTATTTCTCAGAATAACCCCCAAAAGGATAAAGGAACATAGAATTCATTCCACATAAATAATTACAAAAGCCACTCATACATTCATGCAGAGTTGGTGTTGAGATGAACCTTCATTCTTGACTTCTGACATGATTGGTTTCTATGTCTTGCATTTCATGTAAGGACAAGAACCCGGCACAAATATTAATCCATTCTATTGTTAATACTAAGGAGAAAACAATGATACTTATTTGACAATAATAAACACTAGAAAGGATGTGGAAAAAAAAGAACAATTTTAACACTTTTTGATATGATTGTAAATTAGTACGATTACTATGGAAATCAGTGTGGAGATTCCTCAAAAGTCTAGGAATAGAACGAGCCACCCAGCTATTCCACTTCTTGGATTTATCCTAAAGAATTAAAGTTATCCATATGATACATGTGTATCCATATTTATAGCTGCATAATTCACAATAGCCAAACTATGGAACCAGCCTAGGTGTCCATCAATGGATGAATGGATAAAGAAAATGTAATGTATATACACAGTGCAGTTTTATTCAGTCATAAGCTAAAATAAAATTATGTCATCTGCAAGAAAATGGATGGAATTTGAGTGAACTATGTTAAGTGAAATAAGCAAACTCAGAAGGTCAAGGTTATATGTTTTATATGGAAGCTAGAAAGGAAAAAGGAAAAAAAAAAGATGGGGAGAGATCTCAAGTAAATTGAAGGGAGATCAGTAGAGTAGAGGAAGGCAACCAGGGGAGAAAGGAAGGAAAGGAAAGGGAAAAGGGACATACTGGAGAATGATATTGGCCAAATTGTATTGTTGTATTGAGTCCATGTGCAAATATATAACATCAAATCCCTCCTTATGTAAACTATAGTCCACTATTAAAAATAGGAAAAAGTCTATAAGAAAGAATATGGGTTTGATAAAACAGTTCCTATTTTGAATATAAAATCATGTTCCAAATGACTTTCAAATAGAAATATGGATGAGTGTGAGCCTGTTTATTTTGGGGGAGAGCCATACCTTAAGCATTAATGAGCATTAATTTCATAGTGGATGGTGGAATGTGGCAGTATGATTTTAACACAAGACATCAGAATGGTAACACCACTGCAATACAAATACTTATGGTGTTTATTCTCCAACTTATTCTGTAGACCAAACATTTGTAAAGGCAGAGCAGCTAAATATATAGTTAATTTCTTATCAAAGAAATAAACTGTTCTACATTGACCAGCCTGGACAAACACATGGAGAACAAAAGGGTAATAGATAATAAAATGTTCATTATTTTCATAACCATGTGCATTAGTGGTGCACCTACATTACTTGAAATACTTAGTTCAGCTGTTTTAAAGACACTTGATACACTCATGCAGGAGGGCATATAAAACTCATCTAATAAAGTATATAGTATTTGATATTTGAAATATGATTATCAAAAAATGAATAATTGAACTGCCACAAACTTATTGACTACTAATAACCTCTTATCTTTTAAGTTCAGTGTAATATATGTTAAGGAACAATTTTAGTGTCTAGAGAATAAATTCTATAAATTTTTTATAGAATTTTCAAATTCCATTTGGGTATATATACACAGTAGTTTTTTTTTTTTTTTTTCATTTTATGAACTACTGAAAAAAGATTTGAAGCATGTAGCAAGAATTTACCAGAGAATATCAATAAGTTAGAAATTACAAGAATATTGAGCTAAGGGAAAATCAAAACTAAGGACAAATTTTAATTCATGATAAATTTAATAAGACTGTTCTTTGAAGGCAGGTTTTGCTAGCTTAGCAGTTATTAAACATTTTGTTTTAAAAGATATGGTGATTAAGTTTCCTCTCATAAAATGCATAAATTCTTCTTCATAAAATTTGGCTATAATTCAAAAGTGTAATATTTTCTACTGACTTCCTTAATTATTAGGTAAATTAATTCTGTATATTTTAGAGTAGAGAGAAAGCCCATGCTCTCATTTAAGCCCACTCTTTCTTTTATATTCCTCTTATACTCTCTGTTATACAGTGTCACTCTTCTTCCTAAGGAGAAAACAATGATACTTATTTGACAATAATAAACACTAGAAAGGATGTCACTTTTCTTCCTCACTCTTCTTCCTCATCTTCCATATTTGTTATGTCACTCTTCTTCCTCATCTTCCATATTTGTTATGACTTTTTAAAATGAATTTTTCTCTTATGGGTGACTAGGAAAAATATATACACATTCTTCTAGCTGTTCTTTCTGATTGCTAATTCCTTTCCTCTCTTACTGCCTACGTAAGACATGTTTAGTTTTACCAACATTTCTACATATCAATACTATAGATACATTTCTGTTAATTATTATATTCAAAAAAAGTTTTACAAAGGTCACAAAAAATGGTCATTTCTTTCTGAAAGCATTGTCATTTATAAAAGTATATGTATGATGCATGGGATTAGGAGATAGCATGTTAAACAGCAAGAAAACAATTAAAAAAATAAAAGGAAAACCCTACACTTTGATGCTTTGGAAAAGGTTTTGATTATTGTCCTTCAGTAAAATTCTACTTTCTGTTCTGACATGACTATTTTTCATCTAATACAGTAAGACATAAAGCATATAACATAACTTGTAATTTAATTGTTATATAATTTAACAGATTTCAAATGGCTCCATTTTTTTCTTATGTGGATGAGAAATAATCATTAGTTTATTAAACTTGGCTTGGGAATATTCTGGAAAAATATTATTAAGAATAATTAGTATCAAACTGGACTGAATAACATCATATTCATCTTTACTACATAATCTAAGCTAAAGAATACAGATTTGAGTTTAGACATAGTTGAGATCAACTGCAATAAATAGTTTAGCTTTGCAACCATAAATTAAGTCATATGATTAGATGAATATGCTTAATCTGTAGCCTGAAAGTTATAGATAATTGGAGGTGCAATCAATCAATAAAATCTGATAAATACTTTTTTCTCCACATGAGGAAAAAATTGGTATTCAGAATCTCTAGAGTTTCATGGGGTTAGAAGAGATATATTTAATGATGGTACATGGTCAAGGGTTAAGAAATGTTGAGAAATTATGATCTAAAATTTTAATCTAAGCTCACAATTGGAAAATGGTAAGCCCCCTCATCTGCTGGGGATATGTTCCAGGAAGCCCAGTGGATGTCTGAAACCATGGATAGCGCTGAATCCTATGTATACTGTATTTTCCTAAACATACACATCGATTGTTAGCATGATTGCAGCCATCTTCCTTTTCACCACCCCCACTTTATGAATACAGTTCTTATTCCCAAGAAATAGAAAGTAGCGCGAGATAGAACCTATTGGCCTGGAGATGTGCTGGTCTCTCCCTGTTCTCTCATTGAGAGTTAGGAGACAACTTACTGGCCCCTGAGATGGGGACATACTGGTGTTCCTGTTCTCTCCTTGAGAAGATAAAGAGACATGGTGCCAGTTTCCCTGTTTTCCCTTTGAGAGATAGGAAAACTGCCTGTCTCTGTTCCCAAGAAACAAACTTCCCTTCCACAAGATTAGGGGATGCTTACTATGTCAGTAAAGACTAAACCCGCCCCTAGCTGGCTGTGATTCTAGCCTCAAAAAAGATAACTTTCAAGGGGGAGTTGCTACTGCTCTCCCTGCTTGCTGCTGCTGTCCCTCTCTGTGCAGAGCAGTTTATTGTCAGACTCCCCTGACAATAAACCCGCTTCTTATCCCAGGTGTGTGTGTGTGTGTGTGTGTGTGAGCAGTCCTGTGCCACTTTTCTTTCATGATAGAGTTTAATTTATAAATTAAGCTGAATAAGAAGTTAATGACTAATAACAAAATAACAATTAGAATGATATACAGTTATAAAAGCTGTATGAATAATTTCTCTCAGAATATTTTTTTGGGGCTGTCACCTTTTCATTTAAAGTAAATATTTCATAGCTTCTCTTTGGCATATCCAAAATGCCAACCTCACAAATCTTCCACCTTGGGGCCATTATTAAATTAAATAAAGGTTACCTGGGCATGAGCATTTCAATACCATAACAGTCAATCTGATAAATTTAATATTTTCAGACTGTCGTTGCCCTCAGGTAACTGAAACTGCAGAAGACAAAACCATGGATAAGGAGGAACTACTATATTATTTAAACCTGATAACTTAGCTGTCCCTATTAACTCTTCTTAGATGTCCAACCTATGTCCCACTTGCCTTACTACACTCCCAGCCTGATGTACTAGCAAGAACTTCAAGGGTCTCAAAAGAGAACTCAGCATAAAAGTATGGGCGATGATTTGGGTTCCACATAAAGTCCTGAGTGAACTGGGGGGATGTTTCAGGAACAATAGAGCACTTCACTACATACTAAAAGAACTGAGTCTTAGAATGCGAAGTGTGGCTCACTACTCAAGATTGGGAGGGATCTGGGCCCACACTAATGAATAATTTATCCTTTCCTTACTAATTTAAATGTCACAATAATCAGGTACTAATTCTTAATATAGTTGAGTGTGTTTTAGACTTTCTATTCTATTCCATTCATTTGTCTATTCTGCCACCAGTCAAATAACATATAATTATGTTATATGAAATACTTTTTATCAAAACTTTTCTTACTATATTCACAACAGTATATAACAGAACATCATCACAAATAATTATAAAGTCCCAACTTTTTGATTTGGTTTACAGAAATTTGTTAGAATAGTAAGGAAAAAGTTCACATTTTTTCAAGATAAATAAGTCATTTTGTTCAAGAAGGGAAGCATCTCTCTATTCCAATGTGTTTTTTTTGCCTAATACTCATTAGTAAAGTACATATTTGCACATTGACATGTGTGTATAAAATGTCTGTTTATTAAAGCAATACAAAGATTATACACACCAGTTAGAATGGCCCAAATTCAGAACACTCATTGACTGCTGGTGGGAATGCAGTGAATCCCCATTTGGATTTTAACAGCTTCTTAATAAAATTAAACATATTTTAGTATATGATCCTGCAATCACACTCTTTGGTATTTACCTGAAAGAGTGGAAATCTTATATCACCCCCAAACCTGCACAAAGATGTTTTCAGCAGCTTTATTCATAATTGCCAAAACTTGGAAGCAATCAAAAGGTCCTTCAGTAGGTGGAGGATAAGCTGTAGTACATTCAGAAAATGGAACCTATTTAGTGTTAAAAAGAAATGCATTCTCAAGTCATTAAAAATCATGAAGGAATCTTACATGCATATCACTAAGTGAAAGAAGCCAATATAAAAAGTTTCCAAGCTGTGTGTTTCCAACTGTAAAGCATTCTGAAAAAGTCAAAACTCTGGCTACAACATTCTTCTCTCAGCTGTGGCCTCCCACCAGGCTCCCCAGAGGCGCTTCAGTATCCTCAAAATTCTACTTGCTGGACCCACTGAATACCAAACCCGATGGGCTGAAAGTTGGGTTTGGTATTCAGTGGTACCACCTGCTTCCTCTGGTTCTAGCTCATCAAACAACATCATGAAGATGTTTTAGAGTAGAAAAGAAGAAATTATTCAGAATAAACTTTGAATATCAGTATAGTTTATACTTTGTAGCACCAGATTCTTGTCTATTGCTCATTTATGAATTACCAAATGGAAACCACCTGCATTGCTGGACTCCTAGGTAAAGGGGAGAGAGCCTTCTCAGAAGGCAGTGAAGGCTACAGCATGGGAGGCTAGGAGCACCTCTCCCCAAGTCCATGGATCAGCAGAACTTATAAAATTACATCTCACTTTCTTTTTCAGGCAGGTCAATCATAAAGCAAATCAACACCTACCTTAATGAGTGTATAATTCTCTGAAATACTCAATACAGGAGAATATGGAGAATATGCCTTGACATTTTACAATTCTAATTTCCATGTTATAGGTTTTCCATAAATTGATTAAGTGTGGTAGAGCATTTATCACCACTCCTCCATCATACGTTCATGAATTTCTGTTTTCTGTTGATTGAATTTTTTTTTTTAAATTAAGTTTTCTTGGTCAGTTTAAATTCAATGTTAATATTTCCAAGGTATTGCTTCATAAATAAATGTGACAATTGAAAATGATCTCATGCACTAGCTTTCAGAGACATATGTGAGTTGGTTCATAAAAATATCATTTAAACTTGTTTTTTTTCTTTCTTTTTAAAGTTGATCTCGCTCTCTCTCTCTTTTTTTTTTTTAGTTGTTGATAGACCTTTATTTATTTTATGTGGTGCTGAGAATCGAACCCAGTGCCTCACACATGCCAGGCAAATGTGCTACTTCTGAGCCCCAGCCCCAGCCCTAAAGTTGTTTTCTTTCTAATTGACAAGAACTAGATGAAATCAATAGAAGTTTCACTCAGTTTTGCTTGTACTTAAGCTCTTTTTCATCTTGTGAGGCTTGTTCAAGGATGTATATCATTGAAACAAGGCCTAAGCTCTCAGGATTCTTACTCATTCTGTGGTATCTGTTCTCCCAGCATTGTTGTAAAAATGTTTTTTTTTTGTTTGTTTGTTTGTTTGTTTTTTTGCTAATTTTTTTCTTTTCTTTCAATCTCCTCATTGCATTTATAAAATACCTCCCCAAATACTCAGAATACATAATAAATAAATTATAATACATTAAGAGAAGAGGAACAAAATCCCCTCTACTCTGAATAATGTGTGTGTAAAGTTAACTATTTTATTCTAGAGACAACCAATTTAGTGAAGTGACACTAGGAGTAGAAACCTCAGGCCAATGATTCAAGACAGGTAGTGCTAAGACCCTGGTTTGATTTTAGAGCACATATTTGGGGGTAGGCAGATCTTCGTAAATGTTTCAATTAATTCATGGAGATTTTATATAGTACTCCCTAATTGTGTCCACAGATTGGAAACTCAGGCTATCTTCACACCTAATATATATTTTATTTTATTCTCTAATGAGGGTTAATATACCCAGTTGTTATGTTCTCAGCTCAGTTGTTCCAGGGCAGTGTAGTAGGCTGTGGAGAAGCCAAAGAATGTGCCTGGATATGTGATGTGAGGCATATGACTCATTAGGGGAGAAGCTTATGAGAAATCAGTGACTGCTCTAAGAATAGTTTAGTGGAGATAGTTTAGATCTTCTATTGAAATCAGAATGATTTGATGTCACTGAGTTACAATATGATTTTAAGAGCCCATAGAACATGTCCAAAGACATCTGCTATGTCATCTGTTTCTATCAAGTAGAGAAATCTGCTTGATTGACTTATAGTGCAGCAAGTTTAAAAATCAAAACTGAGGAAAATGGCTAAATTGGATGCTTGGCTGCTGAGTGAGGTCTCTATAAGTCCTCAAGAAAGGATCATGTTTGCTCATAGGATTAATACCTTATTTATCTCTCATGGTAACACTTGGCTAAGTTCTTGCTTCCCAACTCCATTTATAAAGTTTTGAGCTATGCATTTAGTTCTCTCCATGTTTTTAATAACTTGGCATATTCAAAAGCAATTGAGCCTGAACTTGTCACTGAAACTGGGGAATAAAGTGCTGGGTTCAATCATTCCTAAAAGACACAGTAAATTTTCGTAAAGCCCCAGAGCCCTGAACACAACTGCATTTCACGTTCTTCTGTATGTGCTGTTCTCAGCATGAAACAGTTCCAAAAGACATTAGAACTGTGATATTCAGGAAAACTTTGGATAAAGTAATTACCATTTTCTTTATTATATATAAATTCAGTATGGCTTCCTTTTGTTTTTCTTGAGTATAAATGGTACTGTAGTTTCTATTTTTTCCCCTAGAAACATTTGGAATGTGTTTCTGTTCAAGGTGATCTGCATCTGCTTACATGACCAAATCTTTCTTTTATTAATTTTTTTCTTGGTTAACAGTTGAAGGTTGTTATTTGGGAGTGAGAAGACATATAAGGTCAGATTATTTTCAAATATTCTGTTCAAGAATGTCAGGTATTCTTTAACATGATTCCACTGAATGTATCTTCTATTTTTCATATACAAGGTTACAGTGATACAGTAAAACATACACGCCCACTCACACATTCACAGATATACACATTGCTCACAGGAACAACAGAACAGAAACCCACATGATTACATGCCATGTTTTACCATGCCTTGATAATTTTTCACCAACATATAAAAATTTTTATAATTTAAGATTTATACAGTTAATAGAATTACATGATCACATGGGATGGAAGTATTATTGCATCTCCCAGTGAGGTAATTGGGAAAGGATATAAAGGATGAAGGCATATTCCTTGCTCTTGAAGATAATGCTACACTGATGTATGAGAAAGATATAAAACACACTAATAACAGTGAGGATAGGAGTCACAGTAGAGACTGTGACCAGCACTATCAGAGCAATCTATACAAACCCAGTGGGCTGTGCTTAGACAAAATTTAAAGGAACATAAAAATCTCTTTCTCCAGCAAGAAGGAGATGAATTTTAGACAGAACCACTGTCACATGTAAAATTCAATGAACATGAAAAATGGACATTTAGGTTACAGCAGGACATTCTTTAGGAACACTAATGAGTAAGTCTCAGAGAATAAAAGGCAAGTGTAATAAACACAGACTGTTTAAGAAAAGATAATAGTATCAACTTTTCTTAAAATAGGAAAACCTTCAGTTGAGTTTTAGAATTAAAAAAAAAATAAGGTTGAGGACCAGACCACAGTAATAAGAACAAAGAGTGTTCCAACCTAGAAGCAGAGTAAAAAAATGTATGGCAGAGGTAATGTTATCATGAGGCTAAAGATGCATAATTTCCCCAATCCTTCATTTGCTGGACTTGTGACAAAATTCAATATGTTAAAATTTTATTATTCTGAATGAATATTCAGTACTTAATTTTGCATTTATAATTTTGTAATTTTTTTTTCTTAGAGAACACCTTCAAATTGCATAAGTTTTGGGCTTACAAATTCTGGAGTCATCATCCTATAAGCTAAGTTCATGTTAGTATAAGAAAGGAATAACTAGAAATGGGTGTGTCAAAGTAATTGATCATTTTTGAGAGTTATGTATATATGAATATATATGTATACATATATAAAATGTATATAAACCTCTCTTTCTCTCTCTCTCTACTTAATGGTAGAGTTAATTTCAGGTCTAGTTTTAGGGTATACATATGTAAGTGAATATATATGAATATATTCATGAATATATATTAAATATGTACATAGATACACACATGAATATATGTGTGCATTTATACATGAATATGATTTCTTTTAGGGGTAGCTTTAGAGCAATGGTTAGGCTTAGATAAGAATATAACACAAGGAGATTCTGGAAGATGGCAGAGTGTTTGAAATTGAGATTACCCAGGGATTATAGTTATCATTAAAGACAAATTAGCATGTAATATGGAATCGAGGATGGGAGGAGGTTGGAGGCAGAAGAAGAAGGTAAATCTTGTAAGAGTTCAAGCCATGAGCTCTATCCTTGAAGAAGAGGCTGTCTGTAAGTCAGTAGGATTTTTTTTTCCCCCAAGGGCTCATGAAGATTGCAGAGGAAACAGGTAGTAAGGCCAAGGTCAGAGGTGAAAATCCGGTCCTGGAACTAGGTCATAACCACGCTGGGCGTTACCAGGCAACGGAGGGCTGAAGCCTGCAGCTCCAAGTCTGCACACACCTGCATTTCTGATGGGGCTGGAGTATCTGGGAGCCAGTGGAGCCACAGGAGGAGGTCAGTTAAAGAGCCCTAGGAACATCCTGATCTGACTAAGGACCTCAACAGCCATGAAGAAGCTTTTCAACTTCTGGAAGAGGAAGGATGAGTTTTCTAGCCGCTCCTCATGCCTGCCCACAGGCCAGGACTACACTCCCCGAACTAGGTACTTAAAGAAACTCCACAAAGCCGCTTCTGATGGGGATTTGGACAAATTGAAGGAGTACCTTCAGCTCAAGAAACATGACGTGAACATGCGGGACAAAGAGCACAGGTGGGCAAAACCGAAGAGCCTCAGGGAAGGGCCATAGTGGTGGGACGCTGGGACCACTGGGCCCTCCATCCCGAAATGAGACGTGCCTGGGCCGTTTTACTCTTGTCACTCTGGGTTTCCCTGGACAGAGAAGTGGTCATGTGCAGGGGCCATGATTCTTATTTAATTTTTTGTGAATGCTTACCTGCATGTTTGAAGGTCTTTCTGCCCTCCCTGATTTCCTCCACAACTCCCTTGGTATTAATTCCTCAGTGCACTCCCTCTGTCCTTGCCCCATTTTGTTGTTTGGCTCTCTGGTATAGGTTGTCCTTAGCCATATAGTCTTTTACTAATGGAAGACTAGGAACAGTGAAGAGGCAACTACCTAGGACAGTATTTTTTAAGATTTTAAGACTTAGAAACATCAACAATTGACATACATTAAAAAGAAACTTGTTATCAAACTTTTTGGACAGAGGATGATTTTTGCTGGTTTTTTTTTTTTTTTTTTTTTTTTTTTTTTTTTTTTTTTGTTGTTGTTGTTTTGGTTTGTTTTTGTTTTAAAGCTTTATGTTATGTGGTGCTGAGGATTGAACTCAGTGCCTCGCATGTATGAGGCAAGTGCTCCACCGCTGAGCTCTAGCCTCAGCCCCGGTTTTTGCCTTTTCTATGTTGCACAATCCTTAGCATTAATTTGCTTAGCTTTGAATTAATTTACTCAACAAATTTATGGGGCAAATATATGTAACCACTATGTAAACAAAGCAGAGTGTTAAATTCGGAGATAAAAATGGTGAATAAGCATGACATATTTTCAGTAACCACATTCATTTCCATGGAATTTAGCACAGAGGCTGTAATAGCCCAAAGGGCCCTTGACCCAATGCATTCAACTAAATACTGTCAGTGACACCATTGACCTTACTTTAGTTACAATGTTTCAAGAAATTTCCATTATCTCCAGACTCAAGGGCTGCTCTTTAGCTTGGTTTGATAAGTAGAAGGACTCCCAGGTAGGTGTATATATACAAGCTTAGCCCTATAAGAAGTAATTTATAGCATCTGTCTTGTACTTCAGAGTGCAATGTTTCAAAACAGGAAGTTCAACTACTTGATCAATAAAAATGTAATCAGCCCCCATCTACAAATTTTATGATGGGCAGCAGAATTTATTTTAGTAAGAACATTTAATATTTGACCTACTCTCTTAATTGATCTTTAAGTGTACAATATATTATTTTCATTATCATGCAATGTTGTACAGCAGATCTCTAGAGTTTATCCTAGAGATAAAGTTTCATCCTGCTTTACTGAAATTTTTTGCCCTTTGATAACTCCACCTTTCTCTATATAAAATTATGTCAATTGCAAAGAGGGCCTGTTTTTCTTCTTTTCTGATGGTGATGCCAGTCTTGAAAATCAGGATTGAGTCCCTGTTCCTTCCGTGTTGAAGATTAAACACCCAAGAAATGCCAAGGCAAGAAAAAATTTTTTTAAGTAACGGAACAGAGAGAGAAGAGGGGTAAAATTCCTTTGGAAAGAAGGAGTTCCAGAGCTGGTGCCTGAGGGAATGGGGGTGTCCTGCTGCTTTATAGATTTTAGGTTTCCTTTTTATTCATGCCTACATGACTAAAAGGCAGGAAGAGAGCCATCCAGGGGGATTGCTTATGTTGGAAAGTGTGACCCTTTCCCCAGAAAGGGAGAAGGAGGGCTGTTAGCAACAGATTGACAGGAAAGTGCTATCTACTGCATTTCCTTTGCCCTGGTCTCAATTGGATGCTTTTTATTTCATTTCTTGTCACTTTCCCCTGACTAGGACTTCCAATATTACATGAAATAGCATATTTGCCTAATTCCTGATCTTGGGGAAAACTTTGAGGGTTGTTGTTTTGTTTAGAAGAAGAGTTTTGCCATGTATAGTATTCTTGATTGGCAGTGTCTCTTTTTTTTTTTTTCAACACTTTGAATACTGTTAAGTTGGGCTTTTATATATTAACCTAATACTAAAGAGGAAGAAATACTTCCAAATTCATTTAAATACTTCCAAATTCATTTATATGCCCTTATTATATTTAGGTAATTTCTCTCTTTTCCTAGTATGTTGTTGTTATCATAAAAGGACTTTCTCAAAAGCTCTTTCTGCATCTAATGAGAAAATCATGATTTTTATTTTTATTCTGATAATGTGGTTGATCACATTAATTGACCCCCCCCTTTTGTTTGTTGAACTATCCTTATATTTCAGGTGTAAATATCAGAATCCTTTTAATGCATTGCTGGATTTGGTTTGCTAGAATTTTGTTGAGGGTTTTAGCATCTATATTCATCAAGGATGTTGGCTCATAGATTTCTTGTAGTTTCTTTGTCTAGCTTTAATATTAGGATAATGCTGGCCTTGGAAAATGAATTTGGAAATATGTCTTCCTCTTTAGTATTAGATAGATATTAATTCTTCTTTAAATATTTGGTATGATTCACCAATGAGGGCTATGGCTTTTGGTTTTTCTTTGTTGGGAAGTTTTGTGATTACTGTTTCAGTATCCATACTAGTTATATAGTTCTGTACAGAATTTTAACTTCTTAATGATTTGGTGTTGGTAGGTTGAATGTTGTTAGGAATTTATTCATTTCTTCTTAGTTACCCCTTTGTGGGTATATAATTGCTCATAGTAGTCTCTCATGGTCATTTTTATATTTTTCATATCAGTTGTAGTTGTAATGACTCTTTCATTTCTGATTTTTAAAAATTTTTTTTATTATCTCCTTTTTTCAGGTCTAAGAGTTTGTCAGTTTTGTTAATGGAAGACCCTTAACTTCACTGATTTTTTATATTAGTTTCTTATTTTCTTCTTATTTATTTCCTATAAACTGTTATTTATTTCCTTCTAGTAACTTTAGGCTTATTTTGTTCTTTTTTTTTTAGTTTTTTTTTTTAAGTGTAAAGTTAGGTTATTATTTGAGATCCTTTAGATTTAGATTTCTGGTTACATATGTTCTGTGAGTTAAGTAACAATATAAATTAAA
The DNA here is from genome assembly GCF_047511675.1 of Marmota flaviventris. Classification (NCBI taxonomy): domain Eukaryota; kingdom Metazoa; phylum Chordata; class Mammalia; order Rodentia; family Sciuridae; genus Marmota; species Marmota flaviventris. The sequence goes on from NC_092498.1 coordinate 45,567,434, forward strand.
GTCTTACACTGGATAAATATATATTGATAAAAGTTGAGGATTTTTAGCAAATGGAATAATATTGATTTAAAAGTATTTCTCAGATATCTATTAATGCCTTCTGCATTCAGCTGTTTTTAAAAACATGTAATTTTTTTTTTACTATTTTTAGTTGTAGATGGACATAATACCTTCATTATTTTCTTTTTTAAATTTATTTATGTGGTGCTGTGGATCAAACCCAGTGCCTCTCATTCATGCTAGCCAAGCACTCTACCACTGAGCCACAACCCCAGCCCACATTTTTGTTTTGGATATTGGGTGGAAAACACTCAGCCTCAAAGCATATACATATACAGTATATACATAAACAGTTGGAAAAGAGGCCACAAGAACGTTACATGCTGCGTACTCCACTTGTGCACTCTGAAATTTAAGGATAGTTAAACCTAAAAATTTAAATGAAATGAATGCAAATGTGAAACCCATATGTTATTAAAACATTTTGTCTTTTAAACCAGGATGACTCCTTTGAAAACCTGCCAAATATTCTAAGTAAAAACTCTTTACAAGATTGTCTTGAAGATTTTAATGATATTACAAACACTATAGTCTTCCATATTTGCTCAAAACAGATTAATTCTTGTTTCCAGAGTTTGCGTAAAAGACCACAAAATATATTACTCAGTACTTCTTTAGAAAGCTGGATACTTCATGGCTATTTTATTTGATTGAATTTGTGGCTAATTCCCTAAGTTCGTTGGAGCACATCAAGGATTTAATTGTGAAAGTAGGTTTTAGACTTCAACTAGAAGAGTAAAATTATCCACGGGGGTGCAACATCAACTTTTAGAAGATGCATACGTTCCTGTCACTGATGTGATCAATTAGTTGCTGGGCTACCTCAGTCACTGGGGGTAGAGACGTGGAATCAGCACACCGACTCTGGGAGCTGGTGAGAGAACTGGCAAGAGACAAACCTCAAGTTGTCATCCAGTAGCTCAGTTTATTTTTGGAATGCACACAACTGTTATAGTATTGGAGTGGGGCATGCCCGTCAATCATACATAAGCAAGACAATATCCATAAGCCAATCATCTTCTACTTAATGTAACTGCACTGTGAGGAAACTCTAAATAATGCTGTCATGGTGGAAAGCAATCTGGAAGGGTCTTTGTCCCTAAGGGAGGAGGCTTACTGAGTCAGGGATTTCATGCCCTGAAGCCCCCGACTCTCGGTTTCCTGGCCCACTAGTTTGGCAATGCTAACCACAGGTGTTGAGTATATGGTTTCACCCCATCCTGCAGGCCCTCCTGTCAGGCTTGAAGGAACGTGAATATTTCAAGCACTTCTGAGCTGCTCATAGCTGCTAGCTGCGACTGAAAGTTACTACAACAAGAAGACATATTGGAGATTAGCCAAATACTCTTTTCATTCTCCTTAGAGATAGCAGTATAGCATTATTTTGTTGTTGTTCTTCTTGTTGTTGTTTTGTGTTTAATAAATTAAAAATCAGAGTTTATACAGAAGTAGATCTAATGATAGATAGAAATCACCAAAGTTCCTTGGGACTAAATTCTTAATATATATGTAATTGCTATTACAAGAAGAAGTCTTAGATATGATGAAAGCTGTTTAGCCCTGTATATTTGGAGGAAGACTCTAAAAGCTTACAATTACTTACGGAAGTTCATCCTACTTATGGAAGTTCATCCTTCATCCAAATCATAAATATTGACACCAACTAAAATCAAAACAAAAACAAACAAACAAGAAATCAACCAGCGCTTTCTTGTATCAGGATTGTTGAGAAACCAAATTAGTCACCAGAAATTTGCTTAGTAAGGATGAAATCACAGCGAAGAAAGGTAGGTAGTTTTGAGAGATATTTCATCTAGACGTAATGTTTGAAAAATCATTTTTTTGATTTACAACAAAGCATTCCTTTCTTATAGCTAGGAAGTTTGTGTTCCTTAAACTTAGATTGTCTTTTCCATGAAGGATGTTGATTATTTATGAATAAACTCTGGTTCCATTCTGCCATTCAAACTGATTCCTCTTCTTCCTGTAAAGTCTTTTTTATCTAAAGAATAATGGATTAGAGTTCTGCTTTTTATATTTTCAAAATGTTATAATCTTTCCTTTTGTTCAACTATACTGGACTGAAATATAGCATTCCAAAACTGTTGAAAGTTATTTTCATACTTTCTTAGTTTACTCGCATATGTGGTAAGTTATGTCTTTGTATACTGGTTTTGTTAGTTTAGGTTTTTAAAAATTATCTTATTTTTAAGTCTTTGAGAGGCATCTTTTTGCTACTCCTTTGTGTCAATAACAGGTCAGTTTAGACACCTATGAAGTACTTCTGAGAAATTAAAGTAAAGCAAAAAAAATGACATAAAAATGTCATTTTGGGACCATGGGCCATATATATACTCTTTATTATGAAATTTTATAAATACAAAGATAAAATAATAAATAAATAATAAACCTTAATAAATAAATAAATAAAAGATTAGTAAGGGCCAGTCTGGGCTAAAACTTGCCAAATTCAAATGGGTATAATTTGTATTCTTCATAATTCACAGATATGTGCTTGGTTTCTGGTAGATTATTTATAGTAGGGTTCTTTGAGAAATAGAAATTAGTATAATTATTTAAAATTAGGTTTACATCTAAAGTTTAGAGAGTACTTCAGCTTTTACTGTATTTTTTTTAGATGCAGATGCCAACTTTAATATCTGAACAAAGAGAGAGAAACATACAATTATTAGGGGTAGCTTGCCATTGAATAAATAGTCAATGTCTCTTCTCTCTGTTATCTATTAGTTATATTTGAGGGTTTTGAGATCATTTCTAAATTTTATAGTGATATCCAATCTTATCATATTTCTAAGGTCCATATACTATTTTGGCATTTGAAAGAAACCTATTCTAAACTCAGTAGGGTTCAGTTTACCCTTAAGTGAACATATTAAATATTTGCTCTTCACAGCATTTTCACATAATTTTAAATCCAGTAAAAAGCAATTATAATTAATTTAAATTTTGTATAAATATAAATAAGCACATGAAGCAAATATTCTAACATAAATTTAGCTTTTGGGGGGGTATAATGAGAAACTTTACCAATGAGACTTATATTTAAATTCATGTTTCATTATATTGATATAGAACACCTTTGCATCTGGCCTGTACTAGTGGATATACACATAACAGCTCTCTCTTAACTAAGAAAAAATGCGAAATAAATGTTCAAGATGATGAAAACAAATCTATACTGAAGGTATTTTCTAATTTTTTTCCTTTTCAGTTGTAATATATTTGAGTTCTTTCAGTTAACTATTATTGATTTTCATGCTTTAAAACATAGTATTAAACATTAATTTAATATATCATATCCTGAGTAGTAAATTGATTACTCATCTATTCTTGTTGTATTGATAGGCGGTTCAATTTCGAAAGGAGAATTGTGCTACTATTCTTCTAAGCCATGGTGCAGACCCAAATCTGGTGGATTTTTATTATAATACTGCTCTTCATTATGCTGTGTGTGGTCAAAATGTCTCATTAGTCAGAAAACTACTTGAACACAAAGCAAATCTGGAAGCTAAAAATAAGGTAGTTTTCTATTAAAGAAAAAACTTGCATTTTAAAAAGCAACTAAAGAGAACATTCATTTTAGATAATTCATTTAATAGTGATGCATGTTTTATAGAGAATTAATTTTCCAAACTGAAACTGGGGAGAAGGAGAGATTATTAAAAACTGATAACATTTTTTTCCTTTTTTAAAGTCTCCATTTAATTGCCGACTGAAACTCTGACCAACAAAGTAATATCATATTTAACCATAATTGTTCAAAGGTCCATATCAAATGAGAACTATCTGATTACCATATAAATGAGTGTTGATAAAATCTGAAGCCCCATTTTTTCTATTTTATTCATATACTTGTGAATAACAGGTGTTAGTACACTAAAAGTAATCTAACTCACCTTTGAACTATTTTGAATAACTGATGAATATTTTTTTAAAAAGCCTCTTAGCACTTGAGTTTGCTGATATTTTGTCTGATAGCCCCAAATTAATGCCAGTCTAGAAGTGAAGCTCTAAAGAAATCCAATTATTACATTATGAAATGTGAATTAAATGATAGGTACTCATCACTTAATTACTCCAGGCTGTTCTTACCCACAATTTAAATCAAGCCTAAAATAGAAATTCAGTTTTTAAATGGCTCAACTCTAAGTTGCTCTCTTGATCTTTGAAATCATATTTTGTTCTGTATAAAAATATTTTGAGATTTGAAGTGTATATTCAGAAGTTTCTTATAAGCACTCACTTTTTAATAGAATGAAATTTAAAAGGCACTTGATTCTTACACAATGTTCTAAATAATAACTTTGAAATAATTTTTATAGGATGGATATACCCCACTTCTACTTGCCATTGTTGAAAATAATGAAAATATGGTAAAATTTCTTCTGAAGAAAGGAGCAGATGTGAATGCTTCAGATAAGAATCAAAGGTATAATTACTAAAGCTAAATAATATTGCATATAACTGCAGCTACTTAAGAGAATTATACACACGTACACACACATATTTGGTATTGGGAAAAGATAGATGAGATTATACGACATGATTTTCTGCAAAATACTTAAGATTCTCAGAATCAGTTTTTTTTAATCAATAAAATTCAACAGTTGGACCAGATTGGTAGATTGTTATTACTGATTAATAATATTGGAGATTTATATAGAAGATCAAATGTTGTGTTTTAAAGGGGATAGTAGACCCAGGGTCACAGACATACTCTTTTCTGTGGAATTTTGAGACATCTTGAAAACACTAGCCTTCCAGGGAGCTGACACTTGAAGTCCATGCAGCTGGCTGTTTCTTAGGGATTCTTATCTTTTAGACTCCTTAATCTGTGATAGACAAACCTTTTTTGACGGATCTGCCCTACTTTTTACATTGTTGCCTTGGATTTTCCTAATGGAAATCCTGCATTAGGATGATAAACTCAGAAGACTAAATTTGTTTATCTCTTACTCTAGAACAGCCCTTATGATTGCTCTCAGTGAGGAACCAACAAGTTTAGTAAGTCTTCTTCTTCAGCAAGATGTTGACCTCTCTTGCCAAGATATTTATGGATTCACAGCTGAGGAGTATGCTTCCTTTAATGGTTTTACTACGTAAGTTGTGTTTATGTATTTTCATGTGATGTTTGATCTTAAGGAACAAAGAATGAACCCCAAAGATCAAAGTAGGAATAGGCTCAGCAGCAAGGGTAACCACATACAAACTCTGACCTATGAATCCAGAGATCCTTGATTTCCTACATTTGAAGGTTCCAGTTCATATAAGAAAGACAGGTGAGTTGAGTCAAAATTGAACTCCCAGTGGCATGGGAATTGGCTAAGGACAAAGATTCTCAACACCAGTAACATAAGCCATTAATAAAACATATGGGTAATTGAGTTAGACAAAAGATGATTAGTTCACACAATGTATTTTCATTGTTTTTATACCTTACAAATGTAAAGATTTTAAATATGTTTTGAATATTATTAATATTTTATTAACTAACTTCAGTTTGATAAATTTCCAGAATTCTTAAGTATGTTCTCATTATATATTTACCAGAACATTTTCCTGTATGAACATGCATTTCTAATTTTTAAATCAATGAAAAAATAAGATATAATGGACAGAATTTAATGAAGTCAAGCAATGTACAGAATATTTTTTATAATTTTATTTTAAAGACAATGTTAAATTATGCATAGTTTTTCCCCTTGTTTATTTTTTCTAGTTTACTGCTTTGTTCTTTCACTTACTTTATTTATATTTTAGAAATATCTCTTAATCTATTAGTTCCACATAAAAAGTGTGCATATTCAAAGGTTTTTTTATTTTTTTAAAGAGAGAGAGAGACAGAGAATTTTTTAATATTTATTTTTTTAATTTTGGTGGACACAACATCTTTATTTTTATGTGGTGCTGAGGATCAAACCCAGCGCCACAAGCATGATGCCAGGCGAGTGCGCTACCACTTGAGCCACATCCCCAGCCCCAAAAGATTTATTTTTAAAGTCTTAATTAATTTAATTTAAGACACTAAAAAACTCATATTTTATTAACTATATGAACCCTAATTGAATATAGTATTTTTTCTTTGTAATATTGGACATGAATATCTTGTTTTACCTAGGTTTTTTATACACACATGCATACACACACATTTAAATGAAAATAAAAAGATAAATTATTGGTGAATATGCATATTTTAAAAAGATTCTTCACTTTGTAAAAGAGATCTCTAACTGATCCTTTTAAATATGGACATTCCCCAACACATAAAAAGGTTTTTTAGTATGTGAAACTAGGTGACACATGTGACTTTTTAGTAATGTATCTATTAGTCAAAAATAAATACTTTACTTACATGTACAAGTTTTATGAAACCTTATTGGTTTTTTTATATGGAGGGCTCACAATTTTTCATTTCCTTCAATGTCTTTTTTAAGTTGTTCCATCATTAATTTAAGAATAAATAGAAGCATGCTTACTAGGAAATTTTTAGTCTGTCAATGTTGTTTTCATATTTCCAGTGTTGAAATTCTGAGAAATATACTATATATATATTTCTTTGAAGAAGTAAAAGGGAAGAGAGGTAACTAATAATGACTAAGGATTAACTTTAGGATGTGGGTACCCTCAGCATTTAATAAAAGCTGCAAATAACTTTTCTAAGGGACAGTCTAATTCCCCCTGTCCTTTTTTTTCTCTGTTTTTCTCATTTTAACTAAGTTTTCCACAGTTGTGATTTTATTGCTTGAGTAGCTGTTGCCTATCTAGCATACTTAAACACATGGCCTCCACTTTTTAGCATCATTTGTTAGCACTTCTCCCTGGTTTATAGGTTCTGTGGCTTAGTAAGAGTGGAAGCCTAGACAGTCTTTCTCATGTAGTTTTAAAAAATAAATGGAACTGTCTTAGATGCGAGAATAATATTTATTTTAAAGTTAGATTGAACTCATATACCTATTCTTTCCTGGCACTGAAATTCTGAAACTGTAAGCCTATTATTAAATGACTAAAATGAACATTTTGGGGAGTGGAGGAAAAGTATTCTTTACTGGATGTGTTTAGTCCCTGACCAAGTTAATTTGTTAAACCTAAATCATCACTTTGTTAACAATCTACTGAATTATGCATCCTCGAAATTAATGTTAAAGCACTAACCCCAGTACCTCAGGCTGTGACTTTTTTGGACATGGGCCTTTGAAGAGGTGATCAATTTAAGGCTAGTAGGCTGGACCCTAATCCAATCTGATTTGTGTCTTAAGAAGAGGAGATAAGGACAGAGGGACAACTTATGTGAGGAGAAGCAAGATGACAGGCATCTACATTTAGTAATAGTTGCAAATGAGAGGCCTGGGACAGATCATACCCTTATGGCCCTCAAAGGAAACAGCACCACCAGCACCTTAATTATGAATGTCCAGGCTAGAGAACTGTGAAAAAATAAATTCCTGTTTAAGCCACCCATCCAGACTGGTGTTTTGTTGTGACAGCCCTAGCAAATGAATGCATCAAGTATAACATGAAATCATTTTTTTCTACTTTGTTAGTGGCTCTTAAAATTTATATTCGTGATAGCAGAAAGAGAAGAAATGTCAGAGAATGAGAGTGCATGGGAAAAATGGTGTCTGTCAATAGGGTAGGCTTGCAAGGAAGCTTGAGGGAATATGTGATAGACTAGGAAAAAAATTTGACTTGATGATGATATGAGTTGAATTGAAATTTACGACTGTTGGAATTTTGGCATGTTTTCTCTTTGTGACTAGATATCATCAATTAACTGCTAATTATGAAAAGTAGAAGACAGTTGAACAAACACTCTGAAGATACAACAATGGTCACTACTTGTGGTTCAAGAGAGCTAAAGGAAGGTAAGCTAGTATTTGAGCAAGTAGTTTTTGTTGTTGTTGCTGTCTTTTGATTTTAGGAAGAGAAATAGCTTTCCTAATTAATATTTTTAAATTCAAAAATTAAATTTTTCTCTATTTTGAAATTGCTCTTAAGAACATTTGTGATTAGAAATATTCTAACACTGTATTGACTGAAAACGTAATATAAAGATGTGACTGATTAAGATCCTTTTAAATCCATAGTCTCTTGACTAGTCATAAAAATACCCAAATTTTGCATGAGACATTTCAGATAAATATATTCGATAATATTTAATATAATATGTACCAATTCTTTATGTAAACTTTACAGTTAAGTAACATTATTTGTGCCAGGAGTGGTAGAGCACATCTATAATCTCAGCAATTTCTGAAGCTAAGGCAGGACAATTGCAAGTTTGAGGCCGGCCTCAGCAACTTAGTGAGACCCACCCCTCCCATAGTGAGTCCTTGTCTCAAAATAAAAAAATAAAAAATGCTGGGGATGTAGCTCAGTGGTAAAGCTGTCCTGGGGTTCAATCCCAGGACCACTGACCGACCAACCAACCAACCAACCAACAACACTGTGAAGAATTCAGTTTACCTGCATCTACTAAATTAATTTTTGGTGTTCATTTTCAAAAAATACCCATAACTATTTAAAATGTAGCTTTTAAAAACATTGGTATATGCTGACTTTTTTTGTTGAATGAACAACAATTCTTGCAACTATTTTCTGCATTCCCAGCAACCATAATCCTACCCTAATCTTCACCCACAGCATGAAAAAAAAGACCATGGAAGGAGCATGGTGGCAGTAAATCATACAAATGTTACAATTATTCACACTCTCTATTTCCTCAGATCTATAAAGATAATGCTTACAACAGTTGTCCCTGTTGACTCCAGGAGAGTAAACTTAAGAATTTCCTTGAATTCCTCTTTGCACATACTCTTATTTTTCCTTACTTATATGTCTTTAAAAAAATCACACATCTATAAGAGATAAAGAGTTTCTGTGATAGACACTTCATTTCCTAAGTGAACAAAAGCAGTAGAAACTATATAAAAAATACTCCTATATTTGAGTTGTCTCTGGCAGGTGAACATTTAAAACTACCCCCTATCATTTCTTCTTAGCAATATGTATTTCCAGTTTTCAACAAATGGTTAATCTTTATATATTTTGAAGCATAATAGAAATATTGGGTAAAGAAAATTCCCAATAAGTCTTGCAAAAGGTGAGAAACTTAAAATTTGTATTTCTGTCAGATTGAAAAGGGGGCAACTTAATCATTTCTTAAAATGACTAAATTAGGAGTATTATTGCTAAATTATAATTGTGTTGTAGCTGAAGCATAGGATTTAAGAAATAAGTTTGGAGTGAAACTATTTGGATATAAATGAAGTCATTATCATTATCATTTGTTTTTTCTAGGTGTATAATTTCATTTTCACAAATTTTTTATTTCTTCCTTAAATTAGAACGATCTGTTTTATAAGAGCAGTTAAGTAAACTGTCATAGCTACTCATTTGAAGAGAAGTTTGTTAAATGGAAAACAATTTCTTTAACCTTCCTAGACATGAAGACATTTCTAGAGACAAACTTCTACATTGTGAACCTTCAGTTGAAAAGATTCAATTCATATTCTGAATATAGATGGGGAAGAATTTGTAGTCAAAATGTTAAATAGAATAATCATAAGTGTAAGCTGTGTTAGGCATGTATTAAAATATTGAAGTAAAATAAAAATTCTAACATGTCAGCTACAGAGTAACGGAAAAATCACATGCAATACTTTGTAAATGGGAATTCAATTTTATTTATAACTACTGTCATTGATAAAGCTTTTTTGATTTTTTAGAAATATTACAGTAATACGTATTTAGAAAACTTAGGTATGACAGAAAAAAAAAGAAAATACATCACCCATAGTCTTTTCACCCAAACAATCATGTGTTAAACTTTTTGGAATGTTTTGATAATCATCTGCTTTCTTTCTTTGCCCCTTGAAGAGAATTTACAATTTTACATTTTTCTCTTTAAAAACCACAATATGTTTTGTGCAATTTTCACTGTGCTCCTTGCTATACCTTAAACATGCTAAGCATGGCCTGGCTTCAGGACTGTTCCCCTGGAAGACTCTTCCTTTAGTTGTCACTTAGGAAAGCTTCCTCTTCTCACACAGGACCTCAGTGGCTGCTTTGTCCTGCTGTAACTTAATCGAGTTGCTTTTCATTGCTCTCTCCTTTTTACTTTTTAGAATTAACACTCTGATAGCTTGAATTTTTTGTTTCCTGCCACTTTAAAAATCTCTGGTGTATAGTAGGTATTCAGTCTTCTAAGTGCATAATAATAATTAAAAAGTCAGACACTTTCTAAGAGCTTTACATATCCTAACTTCACACAGTCTTGAGAAGGTAGAAATATTTGTATCCTCATTATAAGATAAGGACGTTGATGTGCAACATAGTTAATGACTTGCTAAAGGTTTATGCTAGTAAGTTGAAAGCTGGATAGAAACCCATATACTTGGATTTAAACTTAGCCAGTCTGATACTAGAATTTGTGTCATTAACCAATATACCACCTCAAATCTCTCTCAGGAATGGATGAATATGTCATCCTTATAAACTCCATGTTTAATGGCTCAGAATGAAAATTTTAGTAATATTTGCAACTTATTTGAACTATTCATTTATTTAAATATATTTGTTGAATTCCTTCCTTCTAGTCCTAGGTGATACTGGAAGAAGTAAAGTGGAGGAAACCTCCTGAAAGTTCCTGACATCACAGCAATAAATATTTAATTTACATTATGATTTTTGTCTGTGTTTCTTTTCTTTTTTTTTAAATCAGGTATATGTGACAGCAGAATGCATTTTGATTCATTATACACAAATGCAGGCCGGCCAACTTTTTATTTCTCTGATTGTACATGATGTAGCATCACACCATATGTGCAGTCATACATGTACCTAGAGTAATAATGTCCATCACAATCCACCATCTTTCCTGCCCCCATGCTGCCTTCCATACCCCCTTTGCCCAATCAAAGTTCCACCATTTTCCCACGCCTCCCCATAATGGATTAGCATCCACTTCGCATGATATTCTCTAACTCCATCCATTTACCTGCAAATGCCATAATTTTATTCTCTTTATTACACTGAGTAATAGTCCATTGTGTGTATATAGCAAAGTTCTTTATCCATTCATCTATTGCAGGGCATCTAGGTTGATTCCACAGTTTAGCTATTGTGAATTGAGCTGCTACAAACATTGATGTGGCTGCAACTCTGTAGTGTGCTGTTTTTAGGTTCTTTGGGTATTAACTGAGGAGTGGGATACCTGAGTCAAATGGTGGTTCCATTCCCAGTTTTCCAAGGAATCTCCATACTGCTTTCCTGAGTGGTTGCATCAGTTTGCAGTCCCACCAGCAATGTTATGAGTGTGCCTTTCCCCCCACATCCTTGCCAATACTTATTGTTGTTTATATTTTTGATAACTACAATTCTAACTGGAGTGAGATGAAATCTTAGAGTAGTTTTGATTTGCATTTCTCTAATTACTAGAGATGTTGAACATTTTTTTTTTATACTGTGTTTCTTATTGGGAAAAGTTTGCCTCCCCCTCCCCCAGGATACATTTGGTAATGTCTGGAGAGATTTTTGTTTGTCAAGACTGGGGAGAAATATTGCTAAACACCTTACAATATATAGGACAGCCCCCCATGATGAGTAATTGGCCCAAAGTGCCATAGTACAGAGACTGAGAACTCTGATTTGGATTCCATATTATATTCTGGGGAGCCAAGATGAAAAATATTTCCTATATTTTCTGTCCTCAATGAGTTTGCAAATGGTTAGTCTGCTCCAGGTTTTTCAACTATGTAAGTGAATTTTACCTCTGCCAAAAGTGGATAAGAAGGAGTGGTAAACTACCTACTGTAGGTTAGGAAGGGTGGGGGATAATTTCAAATAAAAAGGAAAAAAAAATTTAACCTAGCCTGAGAGAAGAGTTTCTTTGGGTCTTCCAATCATAACTTGCTCAAATATAACAAAATTTTATAATAGAGACATCAGTACAACACTGAAAAATCAGAGGGAGATATGATTTATGGGCTCACCTTCAGGTTAATATTGGTGAGGTAGAGGAGATTTGAAGAAGGCTGTGAAGACTGGATGCAGTTTTGACATAGGACATCTAATAAAACAATTAGATGGGACAGAAAAAGAATCTTGTGTATTATTTAGTTTGTGTTGACTATCCATTTGGGGAAACTATGTACTCCATTTGTTATAGTGCAGGTATAGTGCAGATACTTGACTTGAGTTTAAATTGTTAGCTTTGTTTCTCCATTATTGTAATACCTCTGTACACAGTTCTTTGTAAATTATCTCAAGTATTTACATTGAATATTGTCAAAAGGTAAATTACTTTTTAGTGTGAATGGCAATATCTAAAATAAAGCATATTTACTTTTCCTTCAGAAGTTTAATAATAGAAAATAACTAATACATATCCAACTTTACATGAATATTCATATTTCCTTTTAACAGCCGTGTAAATAGATTGCTTTTCCCACTCATGTGGACAGCTTGAAGAAATGTACTTTTACATAATTGAAGTCCTCAAACTTTAACTCCCCCTCTTCTCTTAGCCAACTAGAATTATAAATTTGTGCAGATTTAGAACACTTTTGTAGAGGGAGCAGATGGGGTTGGTTAAACCACGTGCCGTGACACAGGTCTGTCAAAGGAAGAAAGGGCAATCTTTTTTTCTCATTTTCAAAGGCATTCTATGAACATGGTGGCGACCCTGTCCAGCTCCATCACACAAATGTACAGAAAATTTTTCTCTTTTTGGTATCTCACTGAAGCCTCCATAGGCTGACACCAGCTTATCTCTGGGTAAGTTGCTACACTGCTCTCTTTTTTGGAGGGTGGAGGGGTACCAGGGATTAAACTCAGGGCACTCAAAACACTGAGCCGTATCCCTAACCCTTTTTTGTATTTGATTTACAGACAGGGTCTCACTGAGTTGCTTAGTATATCGCCATTGCTGAGGCTGTCTTTGAACTTGCCCTCCTCCTGCCTCAGCCTCCCAAACTGCTGGGATTACTGCTGTCTTCCAGAAACCCTGGGACCATAGTTTTACCTGGGTTACAATGGTAGCTTGTTTTAATTACATTTTCACCCAGAATAAGTCCCTCCAATTTTGATAAAGATTACCATCTTGTGTTGTCCTGGTGTCTCCTATTTGCCACTTTCTGTGCTAACTGGTTCTACTCTGAGTCCCTTTCCTTAGTGTTATGGAATTATAATAAATTGGAATATTGTTCAGCAAGTACTCACTCTCCCCTCCCTGATCCTTTTCTCCTTCTTACTGACTTAGTTGGCCCATGTGACTTGCCATGACACAAAGCAATACAGGTGGAAGTGACAGTTTGCCTTTTCTAACAGGAGCCCCTACCTTCTTGTGTTCTTACCATTTTCCCTGAGATGAGTGTGCATAGATAGCATCTGCTTCTTAAGCCTGAGTCGCAGTGGACATATATGGTACAGATACGAGTTCAAACCTAGGTGGTACCAGAAACCCAGCTGGGTCCTATCACAATCCACATGACATTTACTCAGTTTCCCTTGAACAACTTGGACAGTAAGTCAGATTAGAAATATTAAAGGTATAAGAAATTTAATGAATAAAGACAAAACACAGAAATAAGTGAAAAGCAGGGGCACAATGAGATGATCCAGCAATGAAGACTGGAACTAACAACAAAATGGAACCGGCATTTTATTTAAATGGGTAGGAACACCAATGGGATTCAGAGTGAAGGACTTCCTGAGGGAAACAGGAAGAAGATGGCAAAGACAACTTGGTGGGGCTTAGCAGGTTATGGCCCACCTCCTCTACTTCCTGGTTGCTGCATTTGAACCTAGGGCTGTCTGAGCCAATGGGCAGGGTGTCAGCATAGTCTGAGCAGTCTCCAGTCGGTGGAATATCACCGAGAGTTCTCAGAAAAGTAACCCCCCTCCCTTGAGATGGCTCAAACAAACCCATAATTCATTCACAGTCCCTGAAAGGTTCAGAAGAGCCATAGTATATGGCTCTTACTATTAATAAGAAATATTTGTTGTTTAAGTCACTGAAATTTTGAGAGTATTGACTCAACAAAAAGCTGATGAATTAACAAATTATTCTGTATTGACAGAAACCGTGGGCGATTTCAACATGGGTCTTCTGGCATTTCATTCATACAGTACCCAGGAAATGGTCTCTTTGCCTCATACCCCTATTCCTTGATACCAGATCCTTCCCCTCTCCTAACTGTCCCTCTCAGCTCAGTCGTGTAATCCTCACTGGTCTCTTTTTTATGAAGGAAAACAGTTGTTCTCTTCTTGCCAGTGAAACTTGCAGGAGACTTGTCATTGCCCCAGTGTGCATCTCATTTGCAATGCACTTAACCAAGCACATTCTCAAAGTCCCAAATCAGCACTTTCACCACAAAAGATTCTTTTCCCAGGTGCCAGGGGAACAAAATCCCTTATGTGCTACATAAGATTAAAGCTCTATTCTGCAGTCCTTTTCAAAAAGTAAATGAATCTTTCTCAGGTTGAGGGCATTACCTTGCTTTAAAAGAAGTACCAGATATTTGTGTTCATACGAATTATATTAGTTTGCTAATGTTGCTTAAACAAATTGCCACAAATTTAGTGACTTAAAACAACACACACTGATTATATCACAATTCTGGAGTTTAGAAATAAGACATTGATCTCAGGTGGCTAAAACCAAAATGTTGGCAGGATACGTTTCTTTCTGGATATTTAGGTAGTGTGTGGGAGGCGGGGCGTGTGAATCTGTTTTCTTGCCTTTTCTGGTATCTAGATACTGCCCTGCCCACATCCTTTGCTCCTGGCTTGTGGCCGTCACCACCTTGACCTTCTGCTTCAGTCCTCAGATCTCTTACTCTATTACCTCCCGCTTTCACTTGTAAGGACCCTTGAAATAACATTGAACCCTCTTGGATAATCCAGGATTATCTGTCATCCCAACATTCTTAGTCTGATCACAGCTTGAAGTCCCTTTTTCTATAAATATAGGTTCTGGGTATTAGGATATAGATATCCTTATGGGCCATTAGTCTGCCTACCACAGGAGTGGTAGTTAAGAGGTGAAGAAGTGGAGTGGGTATTACTTACTGATTGTTTATTTAAAATTTCAAAACAATATCAAGTTTAGAGAAAGAGTTGTCTTCATATTATGAAGAATTTTGTTTTCTTAAACTATTTTTCAGAGTAGCTGACCTTATGTTGTATCAGTTCTAAGAATTTTGTGTGTATTTTCCCCAAACAATATTTTCCTGCTTAATCATAATTTAACCATCTAAATTAGAGAATTGGTACAGAGGTGCCATGTGATTCTCAGATTTCATTTACATTTTCCTAAATGTTCCAGTAATGTTCTTGATAGCAAAAGGATCAAATGTTGCCCCTGTTTATTCCTTTTGTTTATTCCTCACTTGCCAGTGCATCCTTGTTCTTTCATTCATTTTTATGATGTTGGCACTTTTGATGAATTTCAGGCCTGTTTTTTTTTTAATATTTATTTTTTAGTTTTCGGCAGACACAACATCTTTGTTTGTATGTGGTGCTGAGGATCGAACCCGTGTCGCACGCATGCCAGGGGAGCGCGCTACCACTGGAGCCACATCCCCAGCCCTCAGGCCTGTTTTATTAAAAAATATCTGAGTTGAGTTTGATTGTTCCTTATGATTGGATCCATGTTGTGTGTCTTGGTGGTATTATTCCAGAAGTGTAGCATTCTTCTCCCTGTATCTTCTTCTGTGGCACCTCATTTCAATTTACTGTTTACTTGGATCACTTGATTAAGGTGTGAATATCTTTTAGGCTTCTTCGATATAAAGCTATTCCTTGTTTTTTCCCCTTTGTAATAAATGTATCTGGTTGAAAATTACTCTGAAACAATATGAAGTTTCCATTCCTCATCAAACTTTTTACTTCTTTATTTATGTAAGTTTGAACCCACAGTTTCCTATTTCATTTAATGGGCTATAAAACTTATTTATTTGATGCTGAAGTTTTCTAAGAATTTGGTGTCTAATTATTTTTGATTAACAACTGGACATTTAGACATTAGGGTTGAACAGTAAGGTGGTTTTAGTGGCTTGCCTGAACTTAAACTGCAGAATTTATCTTTAATACAGTGTGTAGCTACTTATGTGTCTATGAAGTCCCTTTTTTTTATCATTAGTTAATTGGTTATCTGTTTTTGCTTGACTTTAGGTTCTCCCTTTGTTTAAAAAATAAAGTGATCAGTCAACAGTTTAGGCAGTGGTTGTGCTCAGACACAGCTTATAAGGATTCCAGACAACCAAATGACTATCTGTGGGCTGAGGTACACATTTGAGGCTTTAGCCAGTCCTCAAGTCTTAATTTTAGCTTGCTGGGTTCCATCTGTTCTCCCATGCACTTTGGCATTAAGTGAGGTTTATGGAAAGAACTTAAGTTGACTCTTTCATGGGGCCTTGTTGTATTTCTATTTGATCCATGTCCAGTCCTGAACCATAACCAAAGCCTTATACTAGCAAAATTTCAGGCTTTCCCCATGCATTTCAAACAGGGTTTACAACTTTTCAATGGCAAGTATCCCTACTTCTTTCCAAATCAAGACTGACGTCTTTGGCAGCAAAGATACTGGTGTGCAGTGACAGTTCCAAGCCAGTGAAGTTAGTTTTCATCAAGAAAATTTGGGAGCCATTGGAGCAGCTAAGAAAAGTATTTTTGTGCTTTGCTTCTATAAAAATATGAAAACAGATAAAAATGAAACCACTGGAATCACATGATGATGTTAGGTGTTAGATGCACAATATCCTTTTGGGGTTGAAAAGAATTAAACAATTATTTCTTCTAGAAAATGTCTAAAATTCTAAAAATGTCATTGAGAAGAGATTTAGGGACTTAGGAATCTGGCTTAGATTTTACTTTTATCATACATATGTGAAGCATTTTTGAACCTAGAAATTTTAGAAGATGAAAAGGATATTCACACTAATTTAATACTTTAGGAAAATTCACTATACTTTTTAGAACATAATAAATTTTAACATTTTGAGATAATATTTCAGAAATAATTCTAAGGATGCACATGTGCAAAAAATCCATTTTTAGAAAGATTAATTTTTCGTTGGTTTGAATAAAGAGTTTTCACTTATAGGACTACTCTAGATCACAAACTATAATATTCAATGTGTATCTTCATTCTTTGGTTATTCTACAACTTGGAATATGCTTAAATGAAATTACGAGAAAATAAGGCAAAGATTTATATGCACTGATGTACATCACAGATCTATATTAGCATAATTTAGAAATATATTATTTGTATCCATATATATGACTTATGTCTACATAGTATATATGTATGGATATATATATATATCCATACACACATATTTATATGTAGTATGGCTATGTGTAATAATGAGATCATATTTGTTTTGGAAATTTTTTCATTTAGCAATTTTTTATAAGTAGGTTTCCAAGTTATGGATTATTCTTTTATAACAAAATTATAATGATTGCATGATATTTTATGGTATGAATGGATATGGCCTTGTTTAGTTTTAATTCTTATGTGGTAAACTTTTAGGTAATTTCCAATTTGGGGTATAACAAATAACATTATGGTGAGCCTTTTAACAGATGATTTTGTATATTTATCTAATTATTTTCTTAGAGTATAATTCTAGAAGTGGGTTTTCTGAGTAAATGATGAATGGTTTAAAGGTACATGTTCCCAGATGATCTCAGTAGGCTTGGGTCTAATTTATATTCTTATAAATAAAGGGAAAATTTACTTATCCATCTACCCTGTGCTTCTCTTATGCTTCTACCAGCATGCTATTTGATTTCTTTGGGAGGGGGGTATTAAATGTTTGCTCAATTTTTTTGCTCCTTTCCCACTTTTTCTTATTTGTTTACATGAATATTCAGAATATTGACTATAAATATGTTTATTGCATATAATAGAGCAATTGATTTAGCTTTGGTTCACAAAACTTTAAATTGGTGATTTCTTGTAGTAATCAGCTCCACCACCAACATTTTATTTATCTTTCACTGAACTACTACATATTTGAATATGCGTTCTTCATGTGTTCATATAGCTTTTCTAGGTGGAGCTATTGTTTGTAAGAGATTAGAGTACTTTATAATCTAGATAAGTTTACTGTCAGAGCTACTTATGCCATATATTTATATTATTCATGTTAGTGGTGAATAATTACAAGCCTCTTATTTAATCCCTATAATGAAGAAGAATTTTCTTCATGTAACATTTCATTTTTCTTCCTCTATTTTTCCTTCTCCGTTGCTTCTTTCCCTTCTTTCTTTCATCATGGTTCTCTCATACCTAATTGCAAGGTAATAGGAATTTGAAAAGGTTTTTATTTTCTGGATAAAGTTTTATGGTGTTTTAGGATTTTTTGGTATTTGTTTTATTTGTAAAACAAACTCTGCCTTCTCTTTCTAACAAAATCTATAATACTAGAAAATATTTTTTACTATTACTGTTTCCCTGTGTAATTGTTTGCCATCTAGTGGCCAATCCTAGTGCTGCTTCATTTTGTAAAATAGAGGGTTCTATGCAAGATATTTGAAGATGAAGATTGAAACTAAGGAGAGACATGCTGTGGCAATCTGTGTTTTGTATTAGTGTGCACCAGACCAGATTATATAACATAAAATACTTAATCTCTCTTTTGTTTAGTCCTTATGGACTGATATAGAGATATGCAGCTTTATTACACATAAAACATGTTCGTACAATAGATGCAGGATTCAGAAACTGAGTTGAAAAACCAATTTATACAGATGCTACTTGACCTTTGTGAAGTTATGTCCTGATAAAAACATCATAAATAGTGAGTGTGGTTGTGCTGCTTTTACTAAAAGCTGTTGTTTCACTCGGTGTTTGTTTTATATTTATTTATTTATTATGTTTATTTATTTTTAGTTGTACACGACAGTATATAACTCGCAGGAACTTACACATGGAATCTGTCACTGAGGATGTAAGGTAGTTGAGAGTGCTGGAAAACAGGGTTATAATCAATGTATGCTTTAAAGGTCTTATTTGGAAAAGTCAAATGTTCCAATTGACAAATACTTTGGAGATGTTACACATGGAAAATCTTTTACCTTCTTTGAGAAATTGTTTATACTTATATGAGTCCCTATGTTTTGTGTGATAAGCAGAATTATAAGATAATGCCCAGTGACTCATGCCTTTGTACAATTTCCCTGTGAATATGATGAGATATACTCTTGGCATCATGTTAAATGGCAAAAGGGGGACTATTTGTTTGGGCCTGATCTAATAATATGAGCCTTTTAAGTCTAGATATAGAAGTCACACACAAAGAAAAAGTCAGAGATACAAATATTAGAGATATCTGAGATGAGGGGGATTCTGCTGGCTTTGAAGATGAAGAGGGCCATGTAGCACAACCTGAGAGAGACTTCCAGGGGCTGAGAATATCCTCTAGCCAACAACCAGTAAGAAAAGCAACCTCTGTCCTGAAGACACAAGCTCATTTTTTTTTAGCACCTGTATGAGCTTGGGAGAGAACTCTAAGCAGCAGATGTGAAAACAGCTTGGGATATCTTGATTTGAGACCCTGAACAGAGAAAGCCCAACCATCCTGTGCCAGGACTTCTCATTTACAGAGCAGACTTCATCCATCTCTTACAGTTTATACTATACATGTCTTTCACCTGTCCAGTTAAGTTTATTCTTATTTTTTATGCTATTGTAAATGAAAACTTTTTTTCTAATTTCCTTTTCAGATAATTCATTATTGGTATATAAATGGAACCAATATTTGTGCATTGATTTTGTGTCCCCCAAATTAGTTTATCAGTTTCAAGGTTTTTTGGTGGAGTCTTCAGTGTTTTCTTGCTTATATGATCAGGTCAGGTCATCTGGAAAGAGAAAATTGTATTTTTTTGCTTTATGATTTGGATGTATTTTGTATCTTTTTCTTGTCTAATTCTTTTGGTTCAAACGTCTAGTTCTTTTTTTTTATTAAAGAGAAATGATAAAAGAGAGCATCCTTGCTTTGTTCATGTCTTAGAGGAAAAGCTTTCGGTTTTGAGTAGGGTAGCTGTGTGAACCTCTCAGCTGTGACCATTATTATATCTATGTAATTTTCTTTTATTCCTAGGTTGTTGAGTTTTTATCATAAAAGTTTGTTGAATTTTTCTCAAATGGTTTTCTCTATGTAATGTGAGGATAGTATGGTTTTAAGCCTTCATTCCATTAAATGGTGTATTACATTAATTGATAGTTGTATGTTGAACCATCCTTGCATCTCAGGAATAAATTCTACTTGATCATGGTATATTAATTCTATTTTCTAGTATTTTATTGAGGATTTTTGTGTTTATGTTAACCAGGAATACTTGCTTATAGTTTTCTTGTGGAATCTGTTTGACTTTGTATCAGGGGAATGAGTTTAAAAGTACACCCTCCTTGTCAAATTTTGAAAGAGTTTGAGAAGGTTTGATATTATTTCTTCTTTAAATATTTTGTAAAATTCACCAATGAATCCGTGTGGATCTGGACTTTTCTTTTTTGAGAAATTTTGAATTACTGATTCAATCCTCATATTAGAACAGGTTTGCCTTTATTATTAAAATAACCTTGTCAGTTGTCAAAGGAAAAGGTTTCTGGAATTTCCATTCCTATTTTTTTTTTTTTTTGGTGTAATTATGTTTCTGATGATTTAGGCATAAGAAGGGAAAATAACAACATTGCATCTGTAAAAGTTATATAATTTATTTAACTTAAAATACTTGATGAATTCTGGATTTTGAGGATGTATAGATTATGGAGGTTCTTGGGAAAATGAGACTAAGCTCAATATAAAGGGGAAAGTATTTTTTTCTAGTTAGAAGCATGAGATTTACATGTATCATGATTTTCTATTATGAGTAAGATATACTAAAGTTTGTATTGTACCCTCTTCTCAAAACAATGAGGAAGAGAAACATGTTTACAAATAATCCTTGGTTATTTTTATAGTTTTTAAAAGTCAATGCTAAACTTCTCCGTTTGTATGTAAATATGACATGTTAAATTTGTGATAGAATATCACCATGGGTTCCTAATTTCTGCTCCTGTTTAGGATCTGCACCCTACTCACTTTGGTTATACACTCCTTCCCTTTTACTACAAGAATCCACAAGCTTTTTTTTTTTTTTTTTTTTTTTCAATGAGACTTGGCTGTACAAGAGAGCTTTCGTAACCAAGGGAGCCACACCTACCCCAGAACTCAATGTTTTGGTATCTTGAAGAATTTTAACTTCAGTAGAGAACCTGAAAGATTGTGGGTAATATCACAGTCTTCTGATATTCCTGACATATTTCTATTATTTTTTTATTATTATTAGGGGGCTATGTTATAATCTATCATGGAATATCAAAAATTCCTAAGAAAAAACAATGACTTTGATAATTGTTTTAGTCAGTTTTTTTTTTTTTTTTTTTTTTAAATCACTGTGACCAAAAGACCTGGCAAGAACAATTTTAGAAGAGGAAAAGTTTTTTTGTTTTTTTTTTCCGCTCAAAGTCATGTCCCCAGTGGGACCTACCTCTTCCAGCAACACCCTACCTGCCTACAGTCACCATCCAGTTAATCCATTCAAATGGAGTGATATACTAATTAAGCTAAAGCTTACATAACCCATTCTCCTACAAACTCTGTTGTTTGGTCTTACACATGAGCTATTGGGGGACATCTCATGTCTAAATCATGACAGTAATATCCCTGTAAAGGAAAATAACAACCCTTTCTTTAGCTTCTCTTTCAATGTTTTGATCTATATATTAAAAATATTGCATTGTTATAGTGGTAGGAGGGGCTGATTTAGAAGGAAATTGAATCAGATATTATAGAATATTTCTTTATCCTTCAAAGCTTGTGAAAGTTTCCCCCTGTGGGTAAGGCATAGATGCTTTGTGATCTGATAAATACTCTGAGATCAAGAAAATATGTTGTGATCTGCCAGCTAAATTGGTCTTAGTTTTGTTTATATTTTTTCAGGACTTCAAAAGCTACAATGGAGGATCCTACTACTAGTAACACTTATTTGAGTGTTTATATATTTATATATGTAAGAGTATATGTGTACATATGTGTGAATATGAACAAAATATATCAAACTTCACAAAGTTAGCAGCATGTCTTAAATTCCTATAACAAGGTAATAAGAATGATTGCCATGCTATGAATTCTATAAAGTCAACAGCCTTTGGAAAACTATGAAAGATGGAGAAATGGTGGATGCATGTTTTACATAGTAATCAGTGATACTGGAATGGCATGTACACTCAGATTTTTCTGGCTACTGACACTCTCCCCCTAGGTTTTAACAATTACTGATTCATAAGTAATAAGAAAAAAACTGTAAATTCTACTCTCTTAGAAAAAGGACAAACTGAAGAAGAAAAAATACTGTGATCCTTATAAAAGTAAAAAGTATATTACTGTATTCTTATATTAAATACTTAGTTTTGAATTGAATAGGAAAGATTAAATGCTTAACTTGACATTGTCTAATATTTCTATGGTTTAAATATACCATTTACTTTACCATCTTTTAAAAAAACTTTTAAATTTTTAATTTATTTTGTAGCTGGGATTGAACCCAGAGGTACTTAGACATTGAAGAACATCTCAAGCCAATTTTTTAATTTTAATTTTTTTTTTTTAATTTTGAGACAGGATTTTGTTAAACTGCTTAGGGCCACACTAAGTTACAGAGGCTGGCTTTGAACTTGCAGTCCTCCTACCTCAGCCTCCCAAGCAGTTGAGATCATAGGCATGTGCCACAGCTTCCCGCTACTTTACTATCTTCACAGAGGTCTGTGATGCCATCAGGAATCAAAACACATGCGTAATTGCAAATTTTCAGTTTAGATGATAGTCTCGACAGCTGTTATTCTGACATACATTTCCTGGAGTTTCTGAAAAGTATTCAGCTTAATTAATTTGAGGTTTTTTTTTTTAATTATCTCTACCTTGTTGTCATGTGATAAAAGATTAGGCAATAACAAATTGCAGGGGATTATATTTAAAGAGTCAGTCTTGAGCAGATAAATTTTTGTATATAAATAAATTTAACTGAAGTAACTGGGTTATATTTCAGAACTGTGTTGCCACCTCTTTGATGTTAGACTTGGTATTGTCAGTTGCTCTGGTTTGGGATTGTGGAATTTATGATATAGAGTAGATGGTCAGCCAACCTGCAGTGGACATCCAGCATGATCATAAGTAAATCTTTGTTTTTAAGCCACTGAGTTAAAAAAAAAAAAAACGGCAAAACATATTCAATTTTTACTTACACATAGCTTCAGCCTTGTATGTTTAAGATCAAGGGTATGACTATATTATAAGAATAAATTTATTAATTCCTCCTTATTTTTAGAGGTATATACATTCAATGAGAAAATAAAAATTGATACTATCAAAGGAATCAGTTTCCATCACTTTTAAACAACTAATATAATTGATACTCAAATAAGTATCTTAAAAATAGTCAGGAATCTCAGTGATATTTTCTTTGTGAATTCAACTGGAATTGCTAATTAGAAATATTGAAATTAATAGTGTATCATATTGAAAGATGTAGAACAAGTCTGTCACATTTGTAATTATCACATTTATGTACATTTTTGTGGTAAGTAATTTATTTTAAGAGTGCTTTTGTACTACATGAAGATCAAAACTACTTATGAATGACTGTGATTAAGTATATTTGTGAAAATTTAGAGATCACAAATATTTTTGAAATTGGTCATTATCTGTAATACAAGGCAGTTTGAGAGTAAAGAAAGTTTACTTAGAAGGTTAGCAAAGAAAAAATAATTATAGCAGACTTCTTTTTAGAAACTACATACACATGAAGACAATAGAGGGAATTGTCTTAAAAATCCTTAAAGAATCAATCTAGAATTATATACACATTTAATGTTTTTCAAAAATGAAGGCATAATGATTTTTATTACATAAGGAAAAGAGTCTTCTTTTATACAAAGAAAAGCAGAAAAATTCCAGTGACTGTAAAATGTTTAAGGATATTCTTTAGGCAGAAGGAATATGATAACAGATGAGAAAATTAAATATAAGCAAAAACAGAAGGGTAAAAAGGTCAAATGTGAGTAGATAAGTTTTACAGTTTGAGGAATTGATAGCATATGCAAATATGTAAAAATCATATAAGTGATGAATGATAAAGCAGGGAAGAAAGGTCATAGAAGTATACTTTTATAAAATTATTATGCTACATGTAGAGTGGTTTAAAATTATTAGAAGATAAACTGTGATAAGATATCCATCCAATCCAAACTAGCTACAATTTTTTAAAAAAATGTTGTAGTCAAAAGATGAATTCATTAAAAAATATGTAGCTCTTGCAAAAGAATAGAGAAAAAGAGAAAAGGTCAAAGAAGTGTGAAGATGAACAGAAAATAAGCAAAATAATTGTAGTTTTAAATGCAAATATATCAATGATTATGTTAAATGTAAATTATATTAAATGTATCTCAACACTCTAGTTTTATTAAAAGATAGAAAATGTTTACATTATATACAAGAGCAAGAACTGATTCTATATTGTCTATAAAACATTCCCTTAGAATAAAGAGAAATCAGTTAAAAGCAAGAAAATTGAAATAAAAAATACATCAGGCACATACTAATTAAAATTAGTTATGTTAATATTCATGAGGTACATTCCAAACAAGAAATATTACCAAGAATAACCAGTAGTATTGCATAATGATATAGTCTTGTTTAATGCAGAAGACATTTGTCATGGTTTGAGTTATCCCTCCAGAAGCTCATGTTGGACAATGTAGGAGGTGAATTAATTAGATCTTGAGAACTGTAACTTAATCAGTAGATAAATCCATTTGATGAATTAATAATTTGAATTGAGTAGTAAGTACTAACTGTCACAAGTGGGATGTGGCTAGCGGAAGTAGTTCACTGTGGGGGGAACCCCTTGGGGATTATATTTTGTCCTTGGCTGCTCTTTCTCTCTGCTTCTTTGATGCCATGAGCTGAGTAGCTTTCCTCTACCACGCCATTCCACCCTGATGTTCTCTCTCACCTCAAGCCCAGAACAATGGAGTCATGGACTGAAACCTATGAACCATGAGTCCCAAATAAATTTTTCTCCTCTAAGTTGTTCTTCTCAGGTATTTTGATTTCAGTAAAAAAAATACTAACACAATATCCAACCATAAATATATGTTTATTAGCAAGAAATGTTTAAAATATATTAACTAAAACATAGAATTGAAAATACAAACTGTGATTTTAGTTTTCAAATTTTTTTTCAGTAATTGATAGAACAAGCCCACAACAATATCAGTACATATACAGACATCTTTAAATCACTATCACCCAAAGTACCATATCTGACATTAGTGAACACTATACCCAGCAATAGCAGAAGATATTTTTCTTTTCCCAAAGGGCATACAAAATATTCACCAGTGCTATAGTGTATATATCCCCCCAAACTCTGAACTAAATGCTTGTTCCCCAGCTTGGCTGTTGAAAATTTTTAAGAGGTGGGACCTAGTGGGAAGTCTTTGGGTCATTAAGCCACTGAAAGGGAGTGTAGGACCTCAAATATCTCCTCTTCCTCTCTTTTACTTTTCATCTTGAGGTGAACAGTTTTACTCAGCCATGCTGCTTCATAACAAGTCCCAAATCAACAAAGCCAATCATAGAATTAAACCTTAAAAACTGTGAGCAAAAATAAACCTTTGCTTTGTATAAGTTGATTATCTGTTATTTGATATGGTGATGGAAAACTAACATAACCATGATAGACCATATTATGAGTCAAATCATAAATCTCAACAAATTTTAAAAGATCAAAATATCACAGATATATTCTGTGACAACAATGAAATTAATCTTGAAATTAATGAAAAGGTATCTGGAAAATCAATATTTGGAAACCAAACAACATTATTTTTAGCTATATGTCAAAGGAATTACAAAGTAAATTAAAGAACAAATTCAATTAAAAGAAGAAGAAAACAATGCTTTAAATTTGTGGGATGCTTCTGAAGCAGCTACATAAAAGGACCACGTAAATAGTGTTTAGAGGGACAGTTATATCTTTAGTGCTTATATCTTTTAAGAAGAACTGTCTCAGAGGAACAGTTTATGATTTTATCTTAACCCATTTTTGTCACATCATCCCAAATGTGAAACACTTATAAAAACTTAAATGGGGCAAGAAATAAACTGCTTATGTTAACTTTGAATGATTATACTTTGAAAGCTCTATTCTTTTGAAAAAAGTAATAAATGAATGATAAGAGTATTTGAAAATATATTTTCATATATACATGGAAATAAATAAAAATATATATTTAACATATATGGGAAAATATAAAATTAAGAGTTCTAAATTATGATTTCCAATTTCTTAATGCACCTGTTTCAACCTGTGAAATATTCACAGAATTGGAATTTTGGGACCTAATGAGTTAAAAAACTGCATGAAAAAGGCACAAAGGAAAACTGAAGAAAGAAGTGATGAGCAAATATCAATAAAACAGTAGCAAGAAAGTGAAAAATCAATGAAATTAAGATTACTAAATGTATAGTCAGAATGATCAAGGAAATAGAAAACACAAAAATATTAGAAAAAATGAAGCATTATTACTAAAGATTATACAGACATTAAATGGATTATAAGGAAACAATATCACCAATTTTATACCAATAAATTTGATTTATAGATGAAATTTATAAATTCATTTAAAAAATATAAACTGCTAAAGCTCATTCAAGAATAAATATGCAGTATCTATAGCCCTCCACCTATTAAAGATATGTTGCTAAATGCCTTCAAAAAGCAAACAAATTTCAGATTTAGCTGGCTTCACTTGTTCAGCATAGTGTTAAAGTTTCTATCCAGTGTAATAAAAACAAGAAAGGGGACTAAGAACCATATAGATTGGGGGGGTTGATAAAAGTCTTTATTTGCAATTATATTCTACATTTAAATTCCCAGAGAATCTGAAAAAAAACTTTACCAGATAAATGAGTTTGTCAACAAGATAAATGAGATAAACCTAAAAATCAATTTTATTTGTATATACTAGCAGTGAACATGTGGGTCAAAATTTAAAATACTATTTCAGAAATGAAATGCTTGAAATACTTATAAGTGAAAACATGTATGGGATTTGTATGCAGTAAACTACAAAATAATGAGTCATAAAAACTTGCAATAAATGGAGAAACATTTGTACATTGAAATATTCATCATGGCAATTCTCATAAAATAGGTATATGGGTTTAATGCAATCTTACCAATATCTCAGAAAGAACTTTTTGGTAGCTATAGACAAGATTTCTCTATAATTCATATGGAAAGGCAGAGGAAATAGAATAGCTATAAAATGGGAGGACTCATTTACCTTATTTAAAGATTCACTATATTGTTGCTCTAGTCCATGAGTAGTATTGGTGTAGGGATAGATACATAAGCCAGTGGAAACAATGAGAGAACTCAAAAATAGACCCACACCAATATGCCTGGCCTTTGTCAAAGGTAAAAAGGGCTTTCAAAAATGGTGATTGAACAATTGTATATCTGTTGACCAAAAAGTATGACCTTTGATCCGATTCTCACACTTCGTATGGAAATGAATTCAGAATGGATCATGGACTTAAACATATAAAATATAACCATAAACTTTATATAAAAATTTAGGAGAAAGTCTTTAGTCTCTAGGGTTAGGAAAAGAGTTCTTAGATTTGATAACAAAAGAATGGTTTATTAAAGGAAAATTTGACAAATTAAACTTATCAAAAGTTCTCTATCTTGACTGTATCAATGTCATTATCCTGGGTATTTTACATGGGGAAGATCAGGTAGAGGGTAAATGAGATTTCTCTGTTTTATTTTTTTCAATTGCATGTTAATTCACAACGACTTAAAATTAGAAGTTTAAATAAACAGTGTATACATATTTTAAAAATCACTAGAGCAAAACACACTTCATTCTTCTGAAAGTACAAGTACTGAAGAATAGTTTACTTTTTCCAACCTAATATTAATTTTAGAAAGCTTCATTCAATAGTTTTATGTCTTTGAAATAGCTTAACTATTCTGTATACTTGTAAAGCCAGTCGCTATTCTATGTGTACAAAATTTTATTTATCTAAAGACATGAAAATTTTTATTAAAAATAGAACTCTAAAAGATGATGTACTTATTTTTCTAAACAATAGGTGGCATCTGAGCTTCACAAATAAAATTGATGATTCATGCCTCATGTATCAAGAATAATATTTTTCAAATTAATTTAAAAATTAATTTATATATTATTTATCATAGTTTATAGGTATTGATCAAGTAATACTTTTTTCTAAAATTAACATTGGAGAGTTTTCTCCTTTTGGTGAAAAATATGAAGATGAACTACCGATTTCATAATGTAGTTTTATGTCCTTCTGAATATATTATAATTTATACATTATAGAAGAATACTCTTTTCTTCTCAAGCCTATATTAGATGTATTAACTAAAATTGAGTAAATTGTAATTGCATATGAAATGTTCATTTTCCGATTTTACTTAATATTATTGAGATGTGTAAAAAAATCAAATGTAAGTATGGAATATATGAATGAAATGTAACTTTATTTTCTAATAAAACTTACATTATTTGGATTGCACTTTTTTGTTGTTGTTGTTCTGGTGATTGATTCCAGGAGCTCTTTACCATTGAACTACATCCTCAGTACTTTTTAGTTTTTATTTTGAGACAGAGTTGTGCTGGATCTCACTAATTACTGAGACTGACCTTGAACTTGTAATCCTCTTACTTCAGCCTCCACAGTCTCTGGGATTAAAGGTCTGTACCAGTGGACCAGGCAAAACTTACATTATTTGGAAGTACTAGCATTTGAACTATGAAGATTGAGTACTTCCAACCAGAATTTGAAACTTATGGGGATTATTTAGGCCTGAAGAATTACCCTAGGCAAGACTAATCACTATCTATTGTTTTCAGGTGTTCAGTACCTATTTCTCCGAGTTTAAAAAACAACAAAAAACTTAACAACAACAATGAGAGAGAGAGAGAGAGAGAGAGAGAGAGAGAGAGAGAGAGAGAGAGAGAGAGAGAGAGAGAGAGAGAGCGCTAGATCCTTCTGTGTATTTTCTCTAATTTGTAAGACCATAAACTCTCATACATGTTTAGAGAGGTTGACTTAATTCTTTCCTAAGAGCCACTGGGCTATATTGGTTCTGAATATGTTTGTATTTATGTTGTCATTCTGTCATGGTTCTCATCAGCACATAGACCTTCAGGAAAAGGCCATGAAGAAAGCCAACTACCAGTCTTGGAAAAGCCTGAACCCTGACTAAAGACTGGTAGGAGCAATCCAATTTTTCATTTAGAGAATTGAGTTGAATTCATGTCCTGCCATTTCTGAGCTCTGAAATCACTTAAGTTTTTAAATCTGAGACTCAGTTTCATTTACAATGTGATCTGCTGCGAGAATTGATTTAAGTTAAACAATAGATGGGTAAGCTATTCTATAACAGGGTTTTTCCTTCTGTCTTTAATTACTAGAAAATAAGATTTTAAAATTAATTTCAATTTATAAGTTCAAGCTGTAATTAAAGGATTACTCAATATAAATTTATAGTGATATATAGCCAGCCATTGTAAAAAGAAATTAATAAAAAGAAGAAAGGAAAGAAAATGAACTAAAAGCTTGAAGAAAATTTATTTTCACTTTGAAAGTTAGTGTTCAGTGTAGAAATATGATTTTGTCACAGTCTCATCCTGCTTCATCAAGGTATTACTGTAAGATATTTTCACTGAAAGTTTGGAAAAACAGAAGCTGTTGTGAAGAGGGCTTATTTTCACTGGAGAATGTGATGACAGACATCAGGAAATATGAACAATGCTGGAGGGGCTCTGGCAGTCTGGAAAGTGTGTAGAGGGTGGAGAGCAGCTATTTATACTGAATCAAGAGTGTGAATGCCTGGTTGAAAGCCTAAACTTGAATATCATCTCGCAGCAACATACTATTATATCATAGTCACATACTATCACATATTTAATAATTTTATAAGAATATATCTTATATATGTAAGAACATATTTTTGAGTAGTGATGCTTTATTTTTTGTGTCCCTTAGGGTGTCTAGTAGTATAATATATAACCTGATTATGTAGTAATCAGTAAATAATGATTTAAATTAGCCTTTCTATCTGTAAAAATAAATCTTTGTACTATACATATAGATTATAAGATAGTTTTATTTAAATTTGAAGCTCATATTTTATTTCAGTTTCTGTTTCTATATGCTTCAAAGATATAATGTACCTAAATCTCCTTAATCAACAGTTTTTTAAATATATATATAACATTATAATAAAAAGATAGAGAGGGCCTTAGTTATATTTTCTACTTTGAAATGGCTGAAATATTTAAAATACATTTGTAGATCCAAGTCTAGGTAAAAGGTGTATTGCCTAAGATCCTGAATCTACAATTAGCATATAAGGGAAAAATTCCTTTAGAAGTGGAGGTAACATGATCACTTATTTGAGCAATCTCTCAGACTTCAATATCAATTTGACTTATAGGGAATTCAGGGTAAATTTTAGAAGCCTTAGTCATGCCTCAACAACTTTTGTTTTCCTTTTACTTACAAGTTTATTCTCTTTACAAATTCTCAAAGCATTTAAAATTTTTTTTATCTATCCAGATTTTTAAAAATAAATAAGCTGTAGTGTTGTATTTTAAGTTTGGATTCCATACCAAAGGAGTTCTATAACTCTTCTGGTGCACCGACTATAACTAAACTTTTTACAGAGGAGAATACAGTTGGGTATAGTCCGAGAAGGGGAATAGCTGGGTCAAATGGTGGTTCCATTTCCAGCTTTCCAAGGAATCTCCATACTGCTTTCCAAATTGACTGCACCAATTTGCAGTCCCATCAGCAATGTATGAGGGTACCTTTTTCCCTGCATCCTTGCCAACACTTGTTGTTGTTTGACTTCATAATGACTGCCATTCTTACTGGAGTGAGATGGTATCTTAGAGTAGTTTTAATTTGCATTTCTCTGATTGCTAGAGATGGTGAGCACTTTTTCATGTATTTGTTGATTGATTGTATATCCTCTTCTGAGAAGTGTCTGTTCAGGTCCTTGGCCCATTTGTTGATTGGGTTATTTATTTATTTTTTTTTGTTGTTTTAACTTTTTGAGTTCTTTGTACACTCTAGAGATTAGAGCTCTATCTGATGTGTGAGGGGTAAAAATTTGTTCCCAGGATGTAGGCTCCCTAGTTACCTCACATATTATTTCTCTTGCTGAGAAAAAACTTTTTAGTTTGAATTCCTCCCATTTGTTGATTCTTGGTTTTAACTCTTGTGCTATAGGTGTCTTATTAAGGAATTTGGGGCCTGCCCCCATGTGATGGAGATTAGGGCCAACTTTTTTCTTTTATTAGACACAGAGTCTCTGGTTTGATTCCTAGCTCCTTGATCCATTTTGAGTTTACCTTGTGCATGGTGAGAGACAGTGATTCAAAAGACCTAAAAAGAGCATACTACAGGGACACAGCCACATCAATGTTTATAGCAGCACAATTCACAATAGCTAGACTGTGGAACCAACCTAGATACCCTTCAATAGATGAATGGATAAAAAAATGTGGCATTTATACACAATGGAAATTACTCAGCACTAAAAAATAATAAGATCATGGCATTTGCAGGGAAATGGATGGCATTAGAGCAGATTATGCTAAGTGAAGCTAGCCAATCCCTAAAAAACAAATGCCGAATGTCTTCTCTGATATAAGGGGGGTGACTCAAAATGGGATACGGAGGAAGAGCATGAGAAGAAGATTACCACTAAATAGGGAAGAGAGGTGGGAGGGAAAGGGAGGGAGAAGGGGGATTGCACGGAAGATGGAAGGAGACCTCCCTCATCGTTATACAGAATATATGTATGATGTTGGGAGGGGAGAAAATAAAAACAAGTGTGTCACATTAGATTGGGTAGAGAGAAGTGATGGGAGGGGAGGGGAGAGGAAGGGGGGATAGGAAGGGCAGCAGAATAAAAGAGACATTATTATTGCTGTATGTATATACGTGACTGTATGACCAATGTGATTCTGCAACCTGTACAATCAAAAAAATGAGAAATTATACCCTATTTGATTCAAATGTATGATATGCCAAGATCATTGTACTGTCATGTGTAACTAATAAAAAAAAAGAATACAGTTGGAAAAATGTATAGTATTGGGGTTGCTTTTAACGTGTTTTTCTTCTCAGCCAATTAATTTTGTGGTTTCTATAACTAACTGGCAACCTGAAGTTAAACTTTCTGAATTTAGAAGAATATGGTTTTGGTGTTCTGTGCTGAAACATTTCATCACCAAACTGGCCATCAGCAAATTCCATCAATATTCCATTCCACTGCTTAGTATGAAGCAGAACTTTATACCTCCACATATACACTCATGGGGAAAGGCATTAAAAAGGAAAGCAAGTACATGGTCCGTTGCTTTTTATTTATGTAAACATGGTTCTCATCTTGTCTGCACTGGGTGGGAATGAAGGAGCACATTCCAAGCACTGTTACAGTTCACTTATGTGTAGAAAATGGTTTCGGCGAACAAATTTAAACAGGAGGGAAATATGCTTAGATTTTTGTGTAAAGAGCAAATGCTGCCTTCATATTTCTTTTTGCTTACCAGCACTGCTGAGCTCAGCATAACCTGTTGGTCCTGTAAACTGTCTCATAAATCTCCAGTCCTATTATATATTGAAAATAACACAGTGATGTGACAGACATACCAGCTGCAGGAATGATTGTTCATGGAAAATGATATAATGCTAAGATTAATTTTATTGGCATTAGTGAACATCCTATATTGTAGAAAGTTTTTAGAGATTTCATTATTAATGTTCTCTATTAATCTTGGTAACATAGAAGCTAATCCTTTAACTGCTAAATTATGGCTGCTTTAATGGTAGTGGGTAGTATAGTGAGTTGTCTTTCTGATTGGTTCTTTTTGGATAGGCACTGTTTATAGAGAATTTCACCTACGAGTGTAGCTTGAGAAAACTAAATTACTATATGAATGAAAAGATTAAAAACACATGTAATGTGTAAAATGTCCAATATCCATTATAAAAATCAGAGTTCTAGAAGGAAATAAAATTAAACTCAGATAATATATGAGACTTTAATAAAGATGGGACTCAGAGAGGAATGGCAGGATTAAGGAAATCAACATGGGACTTGAGGAATTCAGAGACTAGGAACATTTAGATGCCATTACTAGTCCAATGAGAGATGGAGTCTTTTTAGATGAAGCATGCAGGACAGGAATTGTAGTAATGGAGAGATGAAAATACTGTCAGGAAACACTTTTTAGATAGTGGCGAATAGACAAACATATTTCTCCTTGCACTTTCTGATATACTCATGTCTCCAATTGGCTGAAATAGGATTCAGGATTGTGGAGCATAGGGCAGGGCACAGAATAGCCAAAACAAACCTGGAACAGGTAGATAGACAAAAGGTAAATGATCAGCAAATTCCTTTATGAAAATTTTGGTTACACTAGCCTTCTGTAATGGCTATTTCCAGTTAATTACCAATTACAGTCTTAATTGTAAGGCATCCCCATTTAACAATACTTGAAGGGGCACATTGAATCAGAATGTGCTGTAGTTCAGCAGCTTCTTGTCTGCAGATTTATAGTGGGGACTAGATGCTTCTAGTAAGTGGGCTTGTGGGTGCCCCAATGTCAAATATACATTTGCATATCTTAATGTACATGGAAGTCATGAAGCCCAGGAAAATAAATTATTTGACCTTCACGCACCAATTGGATTCAGACAATTTAATGGTTAAAGAACTGCTCTAGTAAAATGACATTTTGTGGAGATAAGGGAGAAAACAATCTGTCAACTCGGCAATAAAGCTTGAATTAGCAGGGATGAATAGGTTACAACAATTTGGATGATTCTGAACAATTTTACTACTTGTCACCTCATTACTTGGGAAATTTTCCTGGAACAGTGTTGTGTTGTTGGTGATGATATTGGAACCAGAGAAAGTAGTTTCCCTTTCAGGAGCAGGAGTGCCTCTCTATAAATTGTCTGAAACTTACTTCTGAAAACCCACCTTGGTTTATTCGGGGTGACAAATCAAAGGGCCGTTATCACTAATCACTAGAATATTTTACATTTCAAGCAACATAGTCCCTTTCCTGTTTATGTCAGATGTATCAGAAGACTCATTATCTTTTCAAAAGAAATAACGGTAGATTTTATATTTATTAACTACCTCTTTGTGATCTGAAAGGTAACATTACTTTTGTCAACTTCGATGATGTGAATTTTCAAGGCTTCACTTGAAATCAGATCCTCTAGTGTTGCAGCAAAGATGATGGTTGACAGTGAAATTGCAGAATTGGACTAGCCTTTTGGAGCTCAATTGTCACTATATCAGACAGTGAAATAAATACAGTTTTAATGAAGGTCCACTCATAACTTGAGGATCTGTAACAAGGCAGCAATTCCCATAGCCTGACAATTGGGTGACTGGAGCACTGAGATTTGAATATTAATGTTACTGTATCTGCATTTACCACCTGGTGGAGCTCACATACTAAAGTTACAGCTTAAGCAATAAACACATAGTTCAGTATGTTTATAAATGAATGATGCATAAAAGGATAACCTATGAAATTATTGCATGTGTATTCTCCCTAGTTTTCTTGGTTCCCAGACTAAGTAAGTTACTGGGCATAGTGATATCTTGCCTGAAGAACTGGGAAAGGAGGAAGGCAGAAGAGACTGAACCCCAAAGCTGTATTTTTTTCTTAAACCTTTTATAGAGGAAATCTTAGAGGGTGAAGGATGTTGACCACAGTGAGATAGGAAAACTTCCCCAAAAGGAAGTTTGTAAAGAGGGCAGTTGTCTATAGATTCTGGGAATGATTCATATATATATTTTTTTCTTTTTGGTATTCCAGAGAGGCACTAGTCCCTTTAAATTGGGATTCCTATTCTTCCTAAAGGTTCCTGTGTCCTAGGTGCAGCATCAGCAGAGGACAGAAGAACAGGTAAACTGAAATGATTGTGATTGCAGATTGCCAGTAACTGAGGGCTTAGCTGTGTGGCCTCCCAGAGGGGGAAGGAGCCCCAAAGTGATTGGTTGAATTTACTATCAGCATGATCAAAGGGGGTCCAGAGTTGTAATTAAATTATTTTTATTTAAGGTGTCGAAAAATTTCTTACACTGCTGTGTGTATAGACTGAGCTTCCTTACCAATGACTACTATTACAATGGGGGTTTTCACTTTCCTCAAATCATTTTTAATTAGAATGTGGTTAAAAACTTTAGGTAATGTGTACAGGACATCATCTTTTTTTTCTAGTCCAAATTGAATTCCTCTTTTTATCCCCTATAAATCACAGGAATCCTCTTGACATTGTTCAGGACCTTTGTTCAAAGTTCCTACATATGTACAAGCCCAGTGATTTCATTAAGCAAATTCTTTAGTGATTCTTATGAAATCTTTTTTACTTAGTATGCTATGGAAGAATTCTGGGTATCTGCCCTATTTGTTTATTTGCTGTTCAGTCTATTCTCTCTCTTAAATTCCTCAAGAAATTTTTACTTATGTGGCTGTAGAACCATGTAAAATATCATTAATGCTATTTTAAATTTGTTTCAGGGACCTCTCTTCCCACTTTCCATGTCACACCTCTTTTTCCATTACTCTCTAATCCTCATCTCACCCATGGCTCTTAATTATGTTTGCTCTGCTTATTGGTTGAGTCTTCTCATTTTCCACTTGCTTGCATTGGGTATGCCAAGTTTAGCTTTTTTTTAAATCTAAGGTAAAAGATAATAGGAATTTCCCCAGGCTTCATAACAAAACCCTTGACTGAATATAGCAAGACCCTTTTAACACCATTTAAAAAAAATTCTTTATTTTTTATTTTTAAATTTGTTCTAATTAGTTATACATGACAGTGGAATGCATTTTGACATTGTATACAAATGGAGCACAACTTTTCCTTCCTCTGGCTGTACATGGTACAGAGTCACACTGGTAGTACAATCATACATGTATATAGAGTAATAAGGTCCATCTCATTCCACTATCTTTCCGCTCCCTGCAGCCCCTCCCCTCCCCTTACTCCCCTCTACACAATCCAAATTTACTTCATTCTTCCGTACCCCACCCTCCATTATGGATCAGCATGCACTTATGCACTTATCAGATAAATTATTTGGCCTTTTTTTTTTTTGGAGAGGGATGTTGGCTTATTTTGACGAGCATGATATTCTCCAGTTTCATCCATTTATTGGCAAATGCCATAGTTTCATTCTTCTTTAAGGCTGAGTGGTATTCTGTTGTGCATATATACCACATTTTCTTTATTCGTTCATCTGTTCAAGGGCATCTAGGTTGGTTCTATAGTTTAGCTATTGTGAATTGAGCTGCTATAAATATTGGTGTGGCTGTGTCACTATAGTATGCTGATTTTAAGTCCTTTGGGTGTAAGCCAAGGAATGGAATTTTGACTGGCTCCCTTTCCTCCATCTCTTCATCTCCTTACTTAATTCAGAGAAGGTGATGAACATAGGGAAAGTCTTTTATTTTTTATTTTGGGAACTGCCTAATAACTGGTAGCCTATAGAAACACAGATGAGCTCAAAAAGCCTTCCTGTCTGGATAGACACAACCCCTAGGTGACCTTTGCTCTGTCTGCATACAGCTTTATAAGTGGAATCAAGTGGAAAATGAACTGGGTTTATTCTCTCCTAGCCCCTCAGTCAAGTACATTTGTGCCCAAACTCTGGCAAGTTCTATGGAATAGCCCTATTTCTCTCTTCTTTGGTGAGAAAAGTTAATTCTTAATGTGGGCATTGAGCATTAGTACTTGTTTATTCTTCTTATTATGACCTTTTGATTTCATAAGCTGTATGTCATCCCCACTAGGAAGTGTACTAACATTTTCTCTATACAACATGACTTGACTCCTTGTTGTGTCAGCCTGGGATGTCTACAAATTGAAGAGAAGCTGGGGAATAATGTCCCCAGCTTTTTGCAACCTCCAAATTCACTTTTAATGTGTAGGTTATTTAGTATTATCACCTCCATCAATTGTTTTATTTTTCTATTGGAATAAATAAGTTTTGGAATATGATTTTTATTCCTCTTCCCTTAGTCATAGCAACCAAATATGTCTCTAGATAATTGCCAGCTGTTGAATGGAGGCAAAAAAAAAAATATCACCTCTGGTTTAGATTTCTAAAGGAACATGGTAGTTAACGTGCACATATTAAAACATATATAAAGTTTTGTATTGCTTCATTTCTTTATCATGGTTACATGGAGAATCATTTAGCATTGGAAAAGTACTTTCGTGGTATTCTTTATAATAACAATTTCTCTTAGCTTTTACAGAAAGTATCTTGGGGGAAGGATCTTTTAAGAGGGCAATCTTCAGATTAAGCAAAAATACTTACAAACTATCATTTATTTATGTGTATTTTCTATGTGAATATGTTTGTATGTAAATTTATTGTTCTATTTTATCTGAGCAGTTCAAATGAATTAGTGCAGCTTAGTTTAGAGAACAAGACTGAAGGGGTGGTGCTTTAGTTTTTCAGCACACACACACACAAAGATAAAATTGTAGTAAAATTCAAAATGTCAGCATTTTGAAATAGTTTGTTCAAATATAGGGAAATCAAATTTCCTCCAAAGTAATATTTTAAAAGATGTGCCCAAGCAGCTTTTCCTGTGTTAGAAGACAATAAACTTTATATCCAACACATTTAATTTGCTAATAAAAGCTATTTATTCTTAAGAATTTCTAAAAGGCATACTATAAAAAAGTACTTAGTTATTTCCCAAAAGGCTTTATTCCAAAAGATAAGCAAACTCAAATTTAAGCCTCCTTTATGACTGTGTTAAGTACATCTAGTACATTACTTTTTGCTATAAAATCTCTTCAAATAGAAAGTAGTAAAAATTAAATCTGTGTTCTGCATGCCAAATCTTCACAATATTTCCCAGCTGTGTTGGCATTTTAAGCTAGGCTCTTACTCTTTAGAGTCAGTGTAATGAGCTATAATTGATGGTGGCAATGATGATGAAACATGAAGTGAGTGTTCTCATGTAAGCTTATTCAAAGGAGTTTTGAGCAATCACTTATGTCAGTCGTTTAAGTTTTTATAGTGAATGAACAAAATTATATTAAAAAAATTCCCACTTTGAACCTGATTTTTTTTTTTTTTTTTTTGCTGGCCATTAGATCAGGTTTTTTTTCTTTGTTGTTTGGGGGTTAAGTGTGGATTTATTTTCCAGAACTTAAGCTTCCTACATTCAATTATTTTTTCTTTAAAATACATATAATAAAGTAGCCATGAGAAGAAAATTTATAAATTAAGTACAGGATTAGTAGATATTCTTGCTTGGTTCTTTTAGGAGTTGGTGTAATTTTGCTGTGAATATTCAAAGTAGCATTCGGCATTTTATATCAATCATTAACAAGTGGACTACTTATATAACACTGAATTCAATAATGGCTTGGTGAGTTATCTTCATATGTTCAATACTTAAGTATACATATTAACAACTAGAGTTTAATATTTTAAGGCAATATTTATACACAACAAAATGTTTAAATCTTAAATGGTAAAAAAGTAAATACAAAAGAACTTATATAGAAAATATGAAAAATTTGGTTAGGAATCACTGACTTGTCCAAACACAAAATCCTAGAAAGATACTGTTATAGATACTAAAATTCAAATATGCTAACTCAATACAAAAATACTTCCTCAAAGCATGGTGCTGTCTAGAATGAACATAATAAGAAATGATGTTACTGAAGGATGAGTTTCCTCTCCTGGTTAAATATCTTTGTAAATCTGTGGCCCAAGTGTTTATTGTCATTTATAGAACAGAAAGCCACAGTGTAGGAACACGAATAATTTGCTTCTAGGCTTACAGGTGGAAAGTAGTCCTGTTGGCACTTTTACTTCAGTTCTTCCAGACAAACTGCTGTCCACTCTTATATATATATATATATATATATATATATATATATATATATATATATATATATATATATATAACACTTCACTAATTTGCATGTCATCCTCATGCAAGGGCCATGATAATCTTCTCTGTATTGTTCCAATTTTAGTACATGTGCTGCTGAAGTGAGCACCACATTAAGGTTTAAGTTATAATTATTAGTAGTTATTAATTGTATATAACAATGGATTTATCTGTGATATTTTCATATGTGCATATAACATACTTTGATTGTGCAACCCTTCCTGTTGCACTTTGTTAATCAGCTTTAAATTGCAGTGACCAAAGCACCTGACATAAACAACTTAGAGGAGGAAATATTCATTTTGGCTCATGGTTTCAGAAGATTCAGTCTGTGGGCAGCCAGTTGTATTGCTCTGGGCCTGAGGTCAGGCAGAAAATTATGGCAGAAGAGTGTGGTAGACAAATATGTTTAGCTCATTTCAGCCAGGAAACAGAATGAGGAAGGAAGGGCATGTGTTTCTGCAAGCAAAATGCTCTCAGTTTCTGATGTTCCCTGAGGTTTTTAGGCTCCATTAAATCATTGCTAGGCTCAGATAGGTTCACACAGACCTAACCACAAACTCAGGGATCTGGGTTTCAAGTTCCTGTTGGAACCATTTGCACTGTAGTCCCAAGATGGCTCCTGGTTGGGTTCTGGCTCCTGGTTGCCCTGTATTGATAAATTCAGAGCAACATTTTTTTAGACCTCTTTAATGAGTCAAACATGTTTAATGGTTCAGATAAAGTAGACTTCTAGTCTCTGGAATTTCTGCTCTTAGCATCAGGGAGAACCAGTATTCATATTACTTGCATCCTGGGTAGCTGAGGTAGGAGAAATGCTGCCTCACTTTGATCTACCATCTTGCCCACCTCTTCTACTTTTTTTTTTTTTGTACTGGGAATTGAACCCCAAAGCATTTTACCACTGAACTACATCCCCAGTTATTTTTATATTTTATTTTGAGACAGGTGTTGCAGAGCAGCTGAGAGTCTCACTTAGTTGTTGAGGCTGGCCTTGAACTTGCAACCATCCTGCTTCGGCCTCATGAGTTGCTAGGATCACAGCTGTGCTCCACTGGGCCTGGAAAGTTACACTTTTCCTATGTCATCAACTTGAGCTGAAACTATTATCTACAGCTATTTTTTTTTAATTTTTCCAAGATATTTTTGTTTGATAATGGCTACTTTTATGCTCCATTATCTCTTATTATGATACTACCATACATTGATAAATAATGTAGTTAGAAACTGAGTAGTTAATGCAAAAAAATTATGATACTTTACTAATTATGGTTAGTTATTCATCTGTTGCTCAATACCTAAATGTTCCAGTAAACATTTGATTAAAATCAACATTTATACATGAGTACTGATCACTTATTAATTTAGTGTGCCACTTCTCTTATATTTAATAGAAAAATATTAAAATAATTAAAAATATTAAAATATAATAGAAAAATAAAAATATATAAAATATAAATAAAATCAACATTTATACATGAGTACTGATCATTTATTAATTAATTTAATGTACCACTTCTCTTATATATAATATAAAAATATTAAAATATGGGAGATACTAAGCTGTCAATTTGAGTTTACATAATGGGAACATGTAAAAACAAAGAAAAGACTAAAACAAAGAGAACCCTCATAGATATTTTGAGAAAAAACAAGATGTACTCTGCATTATCCAGTGTCAATAAATAGACAGTAAACAACAAATAGCAAACATTTACTGAGCCCTTTCATTGTGATAAGAATTTACTTTTGTTCTTTGCATCACTAGAACTAAAGTACACAATAAGAATAACTTAAAGGAGGAAAAATTTGTTTCAAGCTTGTAGTTCTAGAGCTTCAATCTGTCTTCAGAGAAATCATAACAGAATATTTCCAAAAACAACAACAAAAAAAAAAAAACCAGGATAACTTCATTCCTCCTAAAGTTCATAAATTATCAGCAATGGTCTAACCCAGAGAATAAGCATAGAATTTTAAGTCTAAAGAGAAAATGTCAGCTCACTTTTAGAGGCAAGTCAGGTATAACTTGTGCTGATTTCTCAGCACAAACTCCAAAATTCAGGAGAGTTTGGAATGATGTATAGAAAATAGTTGTCAATCAATATTGCTATATCCAGCAAAGCTGTCTTTCAAAATTGAAGAGAAATAAATACCTTCCAAGGCAAGCAGAAACTAAAAGAATTCATGAGTACTAAGTCAGCATTATAGACAATATAAGGAAATACTATACACCCCAAAAATCAAAATCAAACTCAAAAGTTCAGGAATGAACAAATCTCATTCTATGATTAGTTAAGCAAATGTGAAACAAGACCAAATTAAATATTAGAAAGAAATCAAGATGGCAGGAATTGATAAAAATTTCTCTATACTTACATTTTAAATGGTCTTAACTCTCCAATTAAAAGGCAGAGGCCAGCAGAATGAATTTTAAAATAAAACCTAATTATATGTTGCTTGCAAAAGGCAAAGACAGCTGAAAGTGAAAAGATGGAAATTGGTATACTACGAAATGGAACTCCAAAACAAGCAAGAGTAGCTACTATCATCTGACAAAGCAGACTTCAAAGCAAAATTGATAAGAAGAGACAAATAAGGTCACTTTATACTGGTAAAAATGAGTAATCTAACAAGAAAATATAATGATTTTAAATATTTATGCTCCTAATGTTGATGCACTGGTTACACAAAAGAGACACTACTTGAATTAAAGCCTCAGATAGACCCCTGTACAATAATATTGGGTGATTTCTGCAATAAATAGGTCATTCAGACATAAACTCAGCAAAGACTTTTCAGACTAAAAAATATATGAAATTTATTAACCAATATCTGTAGAATATTTCATCCAACAACAGATAAAACCACTTTCTTCTCAGCTACTCACAGAATCTTCTCCAAAACATAACATACTTTAGATTACAAAGCAACTTATAGAATACACAAAAAAGTATAATCCTTGCATTTTATCAGATCATGAGGATTTATATTATAAATCAACACAAAGAAAAATAAACCCACATAGAAACTATATCACTATGGAGTTTCCACACAAAAGATGAGGCATGGAAGCACTGTATGACCCAGCTATACCACTCTTGGTACCTATCCTAAAGAATTAAAGTCAACACACTGTAGTATTATATGCATATCTGTGTTTATAGCATCTCAATTTACAATAACCAAATTAGGGAACCAGTTAGGTGTCCATCAATGGATAAGTGGATAAAGAATGTGAGATAGATATATAGACAATGGCATTTTATTCAACCATAAAGAAGACTGAAATTATATCATTTGTAGGAAAAAGAATGGAACTTGAGAACATTCTGTGAAGTGAAATTAGCAAAAATCAGATGATTAGGGGTTGTATATTTTTTCTCACTTATGTGGAAGAAAGGTGGGAGTAGGATCTCACGAATATTGGAGGAAGATCAGTATAGTAGACAAAAGGAAGTAGGGGTAAGGAATAGAGGAGAGAAAGGGGAAATACTAGGGAGTTACATTGGCCAAATTATATTGTTATAGTCTGTGAAGTTACATATATGTAACAACAAATTCCAGTATTATGAACAATTATGATGCGCCAGTAAAAAAACATGAAAAAATATAAATCCATCAAATGGATTAATTCACTGATTAGGTTCTGGTTCTCATAATTTAGTCATTTTGACTCTTAGTTTAACAAAGGAGCTTTTGGGGGACACCTCATATGGAAACCATAATGCTATGTACAAAAAAAGGGATTTATTAATTTGTGACTTAGTGTAAAGAAATAATATAAATAAAAGTTATTGAATTGGAAAATAAATCCAGGCATAACAGCCTAGAAAAGAGAAGTTAGTCAAAGATGCGGAACTTTAACAGACAAAGGCCAACAACATTAGGTAAATGAGATGATTTGTGTGGATTCCATTCTAAAGAAAAAGTGATATTGTTTCTAAACCGTATTTTACATGATTATTATAATGATAATGAACATATTTTTAATTCAAATATTTTTTTGTAGTTAATTTAAGCATAATTGCAATTGTCAGGATATTTGATTTGAGCAGAAGATACACAAATTGTTTACGTGATATTTATTTTTTAGAAGACATTGCATTATTTCTTAGAATTTACTACCATATGGAGGAGACATTGATGGTTATCATCATTCTGTGATTAAAGTTGATTTCCTGTCACCTTAGTGTCTATTTTTTTAATTTTAACACACACACTCACACACACACACATACACACAAAAAGTATGTTCACTGTTTTTGGCATAGAATATTTTGAGTTTATACA
Source organism: Marmota flaviventris (assembly GCF_047511675.1). NCBI lineage: Eukaryota > Metazoa > Chordata > Mammalia > Rodentia > Sciuridae > Marmota > Marmota flaviventris. Next base: position 45,610,929 of record NC_092498.1, read on the forward strand.
TTGATAGAGTTTTATAATCAACATTCCACCTGGATATAGAACAATTGCAGTATACCAGAGAATTGCCTCATACTGACCCTTTGCATCAGAACCTTCCCCCATCCTTAGTAACTACTGATTTATTCTTCATTTAATGTTTTTGTTTGTATTTTTCCAGAACATCATATTAATAGAAATATATAGTGTGTAAACTTTTGAGATTTCTTTCACTCACAAAATGCCTTTAAGTTTCAATTTGTCACTATAGTAAAATTTAATTCATTTTTATTGATGAATAGAATCCCCCAGTATGGATGTACCACAGTTTGCTTGTCCATTAATTCATTGATTAGGGTTAAATATTTAGATTATTTATATTTTAGGGAATTGTAAATATTGTTGTTGTAAACATTCATGTGTGTGGTAGGAATTTTCTATGAAAAGAATAGTTCAGAGAATGAAAGGATGAACTACTGACTAGGAGAAAATACTGCAAAGCACATTGTATCCAGAATATAGAAAGCTGACTCTTGAATTAGAAACAGTTTGCCTGAAGCATAGAAAAGAATATTAGGGGAAATGGATGGTAATTTTGTAAAACAAGCAGGATTTTATTTGTTCTGAATTGAAACAAAAGTAGGAATATTAAAATATGGTTATATTAGTAAAGTAAAATAATATGGAACCTAGAAGGATGTCTAAATATGGACAGGCTAGATGCTGGTAGATATATATCTATGAAAAAATAGGAGTAAGATATTTAATTCAGAATTTTATCCTGGAAAGAAAGAGGTCACTGCATACATAGGGACGCTGCACACATTTAAAATATGAGCACGTCTGGTGATAAGCACTGGCATTTGAAGAGCTTTAGATGTGGAAAGCCAGGTCACAGGAGTGATCAACCAAAATGCCGTTATTCATAAAATATGAGGGCCACATGATTTCCTGGTTGTCTTAAGATCTAATGCATATTAATGGGGACCAGAGAAATGAACGGAAATTTGAACAGTGTTGAATCATAAATCAACTGGAACTCACACATGTAGTTGATAATAAAGGCTTTGGGAAACAGCATAAAAGAATCTGTAGGGGGCGGTGGTTAAAGAGAAAGTGTTTATGAAAGATCTAGAGAAAAAGACATCTAGGTGGTAAAAAAAAAAAGTAATAGAAATGAAAGTGTGCAATTGGCAGATTATGGCTGGGGTATTTCAGGAGATGGCAGTGTCATTTCTGTGTGCTGTCCCAAGGACAAAAATAGTTGCTTCAAGGTTACTGGCAGCTGTACATGCAGATATAAACTTATGTCACTTTTGGAAAGAACGGTCTTCAAGAAATTTAATTCTGATGATCACATTTTTTTCCAGAAATTAATCTATGTTCATTTCTTGCTCTTTTTACCTTTTTATACTTTTAGAAACTGTCATGTGAAACACATGCAGCAGAGACTTCAAGGAGGACAGTATTTCCCTTTAAGAAATTTTGTTGTCATTACAGATATCAAACAACTCATGTATATCAGACAATGTCTAGTAATATAAAAATGGTGGCAAGTGATAGACAATGAAATTTAATAAGCATCTATCTATGCTGTTATGGGGCTGAATACTTTGTAAATTTGAGATATAATTTCCAAAGTAAAATATGTTCCAATGGAAGTTAATGATAGAATGAAGCAATTATCTGTAATGTTCTGTGGCTTAAATTACAAATCAATTAACTTTAAAATAATTGAATAGAAAAATAATTTTTATTTACTAAACTATATGTCCATATATTTATTATTTTATTTACATATGGATTTTAAACAGCAAATTTAAAAAAAAAAGGAGAAAAAGAACTTGAGTTTAGAGTTTACCAAGTTCATACTTGATTTCCTGGTTGAATACTACTGAATTCAGGGGCACTCAACTACTGAGCCACATTCCCAGCCCTATTTTATATTTTTTATTTAGAGATAGGTTCTGAGTTGCATAGAGCCTTGCTTTTGCTGATGCTGGCTTTGCCTCCTGCCTTAGCCTCCTGAGCAGCTGTTATTACAGGCATGGGCCTCTCCACCCAATTTGAGTTTAGAGTTTTTAAAATAAAAAGGCTGGTGGAAAAAACATTAGTAGTTTGAAAGAATATCAGACGGACCTGTGTTTGACTTTAGCATTAATGAAATACATTTTACAGAGCCTAGTAGATGTGGTACACATAGTAGTTTCTTGAAAAATTGCCGATGTACTTTCCTGGCTTGGATAGTATCACTCTTGCACTACAGTGGAAGCCCTGCTTCTAGATCTTAGAAACTATAACTTCTAATACTGTAGTTCAATTCATTGAACCACGCTTCTTTTTAAATTTAAATTGAAGTATTTGGCAGAAATACTCATCCTCCACTAATCATGGGACACTCTTGCAAAAGGAGTGCCCACTAAATTTTGATCTTATACTGCCATGCCATTGAGAAATCAACCAAAACACCAAAGATTTAAAATTTAATAAAGGGCATTACTATCCAATGAACTTGCCATGGTCATTCATGTCTCTGAGGCTTTAATCTCCATGTAGAATTCATTTGGAAAGCCTTTCTGTTCTTCTACTTCTCTATGCATCATGTCATTTCCGCCTGATCAAGAGTTTTCACCATGAAGTATTCACTTATCACACGGAGAACTTCTTGGAATTCCTACTACTTTTCTGCCATGTTGTCAGTACAACACAGTCTGACATAGGCATATTGATTATTTGTGTAGCTGGATCCAGAGGAAGGTTGCATGGACTTTATTAATTTTTTGTGTGGCTCTTCTCCAGTGAAACTGATACAGATCTCCGAATAGATAAAGCAATAGTGGTCCATTTAATCATACATCCAGATGGTTGGATAAAGGTAAAGAGACTGTTTATTATACAAAGGCCCTGAGAATGTGCAAGAGCAGTTTTAGCTGCCAAGACTGAAGGCAAATACAGCATCTCAGATCTACTGGCCTAGCCTTGCATTGTTTTGTCAACCTCTCTGCATTCTAGTTAGATCTTCTCATTTTATTAATATGTTATTGTTCCAAAATTACATCCAGAATAAAACTATAATTCCTTCTCTCTATTATGTGAAATGGTCCAACTCGTACCAGATATTCCAGGATTATCACAATATCTTTCTACTGTCTTCTGCTTTCATTTCAGTTTACTGAAGTAATCACTACAAAGGTGAAGTACTAAGGAAATGATGGGGCATAGGTAAGAGAGTAAGAGCTAAGAAAGAATTTTTTTCTAATTAACTTTCAGTTCTCTGTGACATACAGATGTAACTAACTGCATTTGTTGTCTTTAATTGCTAATGATTTTGAGTCTTTATTACAGGCTATAAAATTTAGTTATTTGTAAAGAAATCTTTTCGATTTTTTTTTTAGAAAAAAAGTTTGGGGAGAAAATAGTATTCCTCAGATGTTTTCTAATAAATTTTTCAACATATAAAATATTGTGAATAACACATATTTAATATGCCCACTACCACTATCAGTTACCATATTGGTCGATGTTTGGTGAACATCTAAAATATGTCTGAACACTGAGGAATTAAAAAGTCCATAATCTTATTCAGGAAAATTATATCTCTAAGTAGAAATTGTGTACACTATATCTTTACATGATATGTTTGCTTTTATCATAACAATAATGGAAGTATATGTTGTTTTTGTAAGTAAAAGTGAACAAAACCCAGATTCATACTGGAAAGATTAAATGACTTTAACAAACTAGTGGCAGAGACTGAATTCAAGATCATATATTCTGATTCTAAGTTTAGTACTCTTTCCATGATTTTAAAATTTTGCTCAATAAAATGAGGAAAATAAATTACTCAGGTTGTTGCAAATTACCCATCTTTAAAAGAAAGGTTAAGTCCTCCATGGAGAAAAGAGCTTCTGACTGCTTTGTTTTTTAGAGAACAGAACCATTAGGGAAGATTTTCTTTCCCAACTTAATTAATATTTTATAGGAAAAAAAATCTTTTTAAGGTTTTAGATTGTAAATCAATTCCAAATAGAGCTGAATGTGACTCCAGAGAGAATGCAAAAGAAAAAATAAAATATGACAAAATAAAATGTCCGACTCTTAGGTGACCAGGAAGAAAATCATTATGAGGGAAATGAGAGGCTAAGTCTGACTAGCTGATCATGTTAGAGAATAAGCATCTTTTGTTAAGTGTAATGGTCACCCTGACATACCTGATTAGGATGCTTCAATCTTAGGAGATGTTTAGTAATGCGGAAATGATAATTTTAGACACTTTTACCTTAAAAAATCAGGACTGGATACAGATATTTTAATGAATTCAGGAGAATATGGTTCCCTAGGAGGTGACTTTTGTCACATCATTTCAAAATATACCAGAGCAGGTTCTAAAATTTCATTTTAGATGCACCTACATTAACTCATGCTCATCAAACAACAACAACAACAACAAAAAAATAGATAGAATTTTTAAGACTACAGTGTGGTGTTGCTGGTATATAAATTACCATATCAAGTTCTTCAGGTTCTCTACTTTAAGGACCTTCCTCTTGCTTCCCAGGCATCAGACTGTGTGTCAGCCAGGATTCCATCTGAGCCCTCTCTGCAGACATAGTTTTATGGCTCTAATGGACCTGCCAATTCCCTGTTGGAAAGGAATGGAAAAGCTGGTGAAAATTGTATCATTTTCAATCTTTCAAATGGCCTTTCAGGTCTATGCAAATAAATTTTGAATCCATAGCTCATAATTTTTAGTTCAACCACATAATTCTTAGTTTGTTTACAGTCTCAAGAGTCCTAGCATAAAATGCTACTTTCATCATTGTAGACACTTAAGAAAAATTATCTGCCAACTTGAATTAAGGTAGTTTCTTTTTAAAATATTATAAGAAAAATCTTGTTCTTAAGAAGCATTAAACAAGTCCCACACCTTTGTTCAGTTATTTTTAAAAAGTACACATGAGAATGAAAACAATAACAGAAAACAATTGAACAATAGAGTATATGCATAAAATTATTTTGTAGTTGAATTCTATGTACCATAAGGATAATTATATTTGTTATAAATTATACTATAATGGATAACATATGGGAAGGCAGCATGTACAGTGAGAAGTGTAGCACACTGGATTTGTATAATTCTCTCCACCCTGAAAAATGCACTATCATTTATCCAAGGGTAATACTTCATATTTTTCTTATTAAATTTAATCTTAAAAATACATAGTATATTATATTAGAATTCTGAAATTTGATGAAATCTTGGTTTTATTATCTAATATATTATAACTATTTGGCTGCATGAGTAAAAGTGATAAAATTTGTATCATTATTCACAATAGGAATTAAAATGTTGACTGGGAAAAGACTGAAGACTGAACCACGTGATATATGACTAAAAAGATCCAGAATGACACATAACACATTATTCAGTACCTTTAAATAATGTGAACATTTTATTAAATGTGAACATTTAACAGTCTACTTGATTATTCCTAAGTATAATAAATATTGGTGCCTTTGATTATATATGTGTGTGTGCACATGTACATGTGTGTGTGAAAATGTCAGAAAAGGTTTTGTGAAATGTCCTACTGAAGACTAGTTTACCTAGTTTTGAGATAACTTCATGTGAAGCATGATGCTCTGTGCTTGCTGTAGCTCATAGCAGTGGATACAGAGAATAAAGGAGAGAAAATGCCTTTGTTTCTTCTTTCTAGAGGTGAACATAAATAGATCTGACCAAAATGGTTAGCTTCTCAAAAGAGCAAGGACAGACAGCTTTATTGTCCAAGGAAAATAATAGTGATTGCGGAAAGAATATGGTTGTATCCAAATATTTAAGTGACTGTAATAACTTTTGCAATGAATAATCAGCAGAATTTCTGAAGAAAAACTAAATGAGCCATTAAGAAACAAATTTTTACCAAACTGAGATTAGAAAACAGAATATGAGGAATTTGTCAATGCCAAAACAAACAAATGTTAGTTCTGTTAACAAAGATACATGTCTAAAATGAGTGTGGTCTGTCCACTTAAAAGAAAATAGAAAAAGTGTGATATAATTTTCTTGTGATCTCTGAAGATATATGGGTACTTGAATAGAAGATCATCCTATGAATCTCTCCTTATATTTGTGTTCAATCCGTTGAGAAAATTTCAGTGATATGTCAGTGGCAAGTAAAAGATGTAAAAAATAAACTTATCCCAAATGAGGATTACATTGAAACACACTGTAATGGGGACCAGATGAGAGGACAGTTATCTATGCAAATGAAGCATTACTTGGCTCTAGCCAGCTTTTATTAAAATTTTGGCTAATGTTACTTTAGAAGAGCCAGACTTACATAAAAATGTGCTGTAGGTCAATTAGCCAAAAAACAATTCACCAAAATGACCAATTTGCCAAATTATTTTGTTTCTTTTGACTGTATTAATTTTAGTTAATCAGTTTTCATTTTGTCTTCATAATAGATGTTTAAGTCATGATCAATTTGTTTTTCTTCCAATTTACTAAATAATGTTATTTTTGTTTCTCCTGCAGCTGAAGACCAAGGGCCAGAGAGATAGAAATACTGACAGGGAAAAGACATATTATTGATTATAAAAATTCTTGTTAATATATTGTTCATGAATCAATTCTTTATGCATGTATTAGTCACACATATAATTCACTAAAGTTTGTATTTGTTAACAAAATTTATCTATAGGAAAATGGATCATTATGAATATATTTTTCTTCAGAATAGGAATATGTAATTGATCTTATGAGTATTTTAGAATATCAGGAATAGCATATAATAAATTTTAATTTTATTCTTAAATATAATCTTTCCCTACATGTACTCAATTACTCCTTTTTCTTATATCCAATTACTAGCTCTTTAAAATGGTGTCATGAAAACAAAATAAGAACTAGTTAATGTAGTTAGATGACATAATAAAATACATAAATTAGTTAATTGTCCATCCTCTATGGTTGTATGTAAACTTGCTGAAGGAAGGTTAATTTCTATTATTTCCTAAGGATATATAAAGATGATACTTTGCTAAAAAGAGTAGAATACATTAAATCACCAATTTTTAGTAAAAATGTTGGGAATAAGCAATTTATAAGTATTCCATTTCATTTCGGTATTGGTTGCATCTTTGTCAGGATTTATGTTTTTTAATACAAGATTGATTTAGATCTATATGACTGTTATGCAAGATTTGTAATTCTTCAGTGAATTTGTCACCTCATTCTATAACAAATGTGTGTATGTGTGTATAGGGGGATAATTTTATGCATTATGTCCTTTATATGTATATTTTTTAAAAACTATTTCCCTGAGTATGATGGAATGCAGTGGGCTAAAAATAGTAAACAAATTATATCATGATGTGCATATTTGATGTGTGTCACTGATATACATTCAAATAATGCTATTAAATGAACAAATACTGAAGTTAAAGAAGTAGGGTTTTTTTTTTTTTTTTTTTAGTTTACTGTCTCTTTGAGAGATTTAAGTAAACCTACAGTAAGAATATACACGAAAAGCAATGTATACCCACCTAGTTTTAATAGAACCTCTCACCCATCTGGTGATCCCCAGTACGCTGCTATGCTGGGATCCAGTCAGTTACAGCCATGTCCAATTATCCCATCAAGCAGTACAAATGTGATTTCTTTTTCCTATGTGTGCCATGATGTAAGGAAGGTGGTGGAATATTAATTTTTTTTTTCGTTTCACACTTTACGAATTATGTGATTGACCCTTTACACTGATGACCCCCAGGAAAAACACAAAATGAAACCTAAAGTCAATGAATCAATCTTTTCCCACTTTGCCTAAAAGTTGACTTGAAAAGATCTCAGACACATTTTTTTTAATTTATCAACTTCACAGAGAAAGAAGGTGACAGGCTACCATGAAAGAATGACCCCCTGACTTCCATGACATCAAGTTAGGCTTAATAAGTAGAAAACCTGAACACAGAGAAAAGTTGAACAAGTTATCCTGAGAGGTTCATTTGGTTACTGAAGCAGAGATTTGTAGGGTGATTTACATGATGATTAAGACAAAAATGAAATAGTTTTAGAAAGATAAGTAGGTGATAGCCTTCTGCTGTGATTTCTAGATCTGTATTATATAGAAACTTATCTGAAAGTCAAGAGTAAAGAGTTAAAGCAACAGAGATCATTTGACTAGAAAAAAAAAGTGTCTCAAAACTGAAAATATTCATAGAGCCTTACTAACATGAATAATTGGTAGAACACTGTTCTAAATGAAAGAAAACATGGGCTTGCAAAATTTATTCCAAGAAAGAAAGGTGAACTCATATTCACATAGTACTCAACTAAGCTTAATAAAATTTGTATTTATTTAATGCCTCCATAAATACTATGAAAATGATTCCAGGTATTAATTTTCCAGCACTCATATAACAAAGAACTATAAGCTGGGTGGCTTGACATAGCAAAAACCCATCACCTTACAGTTCTAGAGGCTAGAAGTCTGGAGTCAAGATGACTGCAGGTTGGTTCCTTCTGAAGGCCTTTAGAGAGAATTTGTTTTTACATCATGGTACATATAGGAAAAAACAAAACAAAACCAGCCTCTTGTAGCTTCTGGTGGGTGCCAGCAACTCTTGGCACTCATGACCTATAAGTATCACTCCAATCTCTGCTTTCCTCTTCATATGACATCCTCCTTTTGGTATGTCTCATGTACAAATTTTCCTCTTCCCTCAATTGATAAGGCCAGTAATCTTGGTTAAGCTCCACCCTCATCCAGAATGGCTTCATATTAACGAATTATGTCTGTGAAGACCCTATTTCCGAATGAAGTAACTGTTAGGTTTGGATGTGAGGTGTCCCCCAAAAACTCATGTATGAGACAATGCATAAAGGTTCAGAGAATAAATGATTGGGTTACAAAAGCCTCAACTCAATCAGTGAATTGATCCCCTGATAGGAATTAACTGAGTGGTAACTGAAGTGGTAGGATGTGGCTGGAGAAGGTGGGAATTGGGGCGTGGCTTTGGTGTATATATTTGTATCTGGAGTGTGGAGTCCCTCTCTGTTTCCTGATCACTGTGATGTGAGCTGCTTCCCTTGGCCACCCTCTCCAGCCATAATGTTCTCCTTCAACTCAACTCGAGCCATGAGAAATGGAACCAGCCTTCTATGGACTAAGCCCTCTGAAACCGTGAGCCTCAAATAAACCTTTCCTTCTTTACAGTTGTTGTGGTCAGGTCCTTTAGTCCTAGCAGCGAAAAAGCAGACTAAAACAGTCACATTCTGAGGTTCAGCATAAAACTGAATTTGTTAATGGTGGTATGTTAAACTACCAGCATAGATAATTAGCTTGTTACTCTCTTCTTATTTTTGAAGTATTTAGAGTATTATTTTAATCAGACACGTGTAAAATAGGAATATGTAGATAATAAGTCAGTTTAGGTGAAGTAACATGTCATGCATTGAGATTAATGGTAGTACTTAATCTTGCCAAACCAAGGAGAATATCACAGTAAGACATGGCAGGAGAATAACCTGCAACTTAATGGATAAAAAGTGTAAGTTGTCTGTCATCAAATAAAAATGTCTACAGTAACTATTACCTCAAGTTTCTCTTGTAAACATAAACTGTTGCAAAATATCTTCAGTTGAGTGAGAAAAATTGTCTCCTTTGGTCATGATGTAAGAGCACTTAAATAGGGTAACATACATAAGGCCCCCTGAACAATTTTTGGAGGTTAGTAAAGGCAAAATAAACTGAAAGTTTTCTCTTACTATTGCTTATGAAGTTTTTATACAGGCAACAAAATAAAGCATTTTATGAGAATTTCAGAAAACAATGCATATGCAAACTTTAGATTTTCATGGTATTTTTCAGCCACTTTTAGTGAGCATTTTTTTGCCAGGTTAGTTGGTTTTACTGTCTTTTCTACATTAATCAGCTGACACTAAATATGTTATCTACTGAGTTACTATTTTTTTCACCTTTTAGATACATATATGAGTAACATGTTAAATTTGGCATACATTTCCTTAAGGGACTTGTTGGGTGGGTGGGAGACTCCCCACTGAAGTTAAGTTTCAGTCTCGTGAGAACATCACAAAATCCCTTACCCCTCACTCTCCTCTCCGAAGGGCCCCAAGTGGAAAAGGGCCAAATTCAAAAGTTTTCTCCACCAATCCCCTGGACACAGTGTCCCCTCACCATTCCTGAGTCACCCTGCCAATCAGCACCTGCCACATCGCCTACACAACCTTTCTTAAGCTGAAGCTTATAAGCTAACGCTCTCTGCTCTCTTCCTCTTCTTTCTCTCCTCTCTCTACTTTCTCTCTGCTCTCTTCCTCTGCTCTCTGCTCTCTTTCTCTCTGCCCTTTTCCTCTTCTGTCTGCTCTCTGCCTCTCCTTTTCTTCCCCTTCGGGCAGCCCCCCAATAAAATCTCTTGGTTGAATCTCCGGCTCAGGTGAGTCACTCGCCTTTCAGGACTAATACGCAATAATTTTATAAAAAGACTGGGGCAGGAAATCCAAAAGTTCAACCTCTCAGAATGTTTTGCCATGAGTCCTACCAGCTAGATGAAGTATTTGTCTCTGAGTAAGCATTGTCCTTGCTAGTGTGGCTGACTTTCTTTTTCACTCTACCATCTGCTTGACATTGCCACTAGAGTTCCTTCATATACTCTTGGTCTTGGAAGAATTTTTCCAGCTATTTCATTGCTTTCCTTGACTTCCTTTCTGCTTATCTTCCAATCCACAACCCAGTTCTTTATTTTGACTTTGAGTTGCTGCATTTTCTGGCTTTGTTACATATTCAGATTCACTTTAAAGTCATATTTAGTGGTTTTTAGGTTCTAAAATCTGGTTTTCTCCCAGCTTCAATTTCCATGCAGGGTTGTGGCCTTGTGTCAGGAAGCTGCTGCACATGGTGAGTGTTCAATAAACTGTTGTAGATTTGATTTCTTGACTCTATAGGTCCTTGATGCTTATTGTTTTTTGACTGTCAGTTCTGTGATTTGGCTGGTTGTATTTAAGCAATTAGTAATAAACACACAAAAATGACAGGAAATTGTATGGTGCTTCACTGTATCTGACTGTCTATTCATTTTTGTAGAGGCCATCCTTGACCTTCATTTAGAGACAGAAAATATGTTGTACATAAATATGAAGGAACATTTTTAACTAGAGAATAAAAAACAGCCCAGTCAGTAGATATTTTATCCCAAATATCTAGATAGTTTCCAATATAAATATGCTTTGGTGTCAAACATTAGATATAATCTATATTGTTAACCATGTGGAAACTTTAAACTCATAGATATTTTGCTTGTCATGGTTATTATCCAATGACATTCAATGTTAAAGGAGATAATATAGAGGGGTAGTAGGAATAGTAATTTAAGGTAATAAAGTTATACATTAAAATAGCTGTCTCAGTTTAGTTGGAAAATCATATACAAATACCCTAGGTTGAGTAATTTATAAATAACAGAAATTTATTGCTCATAGTTCTGGAGGCTGGGAAGTCCATGATCAAGATGCCAGCAGATTCCATGTCTGACGATGACATGCTTTCTGCAACAATAAATAAGGTGGTATCTTCTAGTTGTGACCTCATATAGCAAAAGGAACAAGGGGGCTCACTCATGACTTTCTTAAAAGGGCACTAATATTATTCATAGGGTAGAGCCCTCACTAGTTAATTAATCCTCAAAGGTCCACATTGATATTAGGTTTCAACATATAAATTTGGGGGGACACTAACATTTACACCATAGAATTATCTAAAATGAAGTCATTGTGGTAATTACTTTTTTGTTTGTTTGTTTGAGTACCAGGGGTTAAACTTAGGTTACTGGGCCACTGAGCCACATCCCCAGCCCTATTTTGTATTTTATTTGGAGATAGGGTCTTACTGACTTGCTTAGTGCCTTACTTTTCCTGAGGCTGGCTTTAAACTCAAAATCCTCTTGCCTTAGCCTCCAGAGCCACTGGGATTATAGGCCTGCGTCACTGTACCTGGTGATAATTACCTTTTTATATCAATGTTTACTTTTAAAGTCATAAGAAGTCTGTTTTACTTAGGTAGAGTATTTCTAAAAATTAATACATTTTTTGTCTGCCATATAAGAAGAATCAAAATATCACATGATACCCCATAAATATGTACAACCATTATGTGTCAGTCAAAATTTTTAAAGAATACCAAAAAAGAAGTCTAAAAATAATACTTAATTAGTTTAGGCAAGACTGACACTTTTAAAACAAAACTATTTGGAAAAAATTTACTTTTTAGTGTACATTCTCATAATTGCTAATGAAAAATTTGCTGTCATAATGAATGTATGTTTCCACAAATGTATGTATAAAAGATAGCTTTTCTTCACAGTTTTATTTTAACTTTAATAAAATCTAAAAATGCTATTAAAGTCCAAGCAGGTTTAGAATGTCAACAATAAAGGGATAGTCTCTCTGGCTGTAGCATTTTAGTTTTTTTTTTTTTTTTTTTAAATTTCAAGATCTTTGTATGCCATGCACATTTTCAATAAGGTTATTAGTTTTTCTATTTTGCTGCTAAGTTTTTAAGACACAATTTGAACAATCAGTCAGGGATGGTAAATATAAATAAAATATTTAATAAGCAGAATTTTGAGTAATCATTTGGATTTATCTTGGGGTTTAAGTTTTCAACTCCCTTTTGTGCTAGTAGTCATTCACCCACATCCTTGTGTGTAGGAGCCTACAAGCTTTGTTTCTTCCATGGAGGTGGTACTAGCATTGAGTTAATGAACCAGCACATTGGGCATTATTCAAGTTATTCTTTTCTCCATGCTCTTGAAAATTGATAGAAGACAGTACATTTTGCTTATTAAAAAAAAATTACAAAATCCCTATGCTAGATTTAGGTTATGCTGACTGGGGGCTGGGAAGGAAATATGTGTCTAGATTAATGGGACATTTTTTAAGGGGTGGGCTATTTGGAAGACAAATGAGAGTTTAACATTCCCTTAGCATTTATTACATGTTAGCCTATAAATATGAATGTGAACATTGTCTTTTGTTGCTGGCCCTATATACCTCTCATCTTATGCCTTCAGTTTTGCTTACTTCAAATTTTTCCCCATATTGCTAACACATAGCTACTGTTTTGGTCAGCTTTTTCACTGCTGTGACCAAAAAACCCCAACAAGAACAATTTTAGAGGAGGAAAAGTTTATTTGGAGGCTTACTGTTTCAGAGGTCTGAATCCATAGATGGTCAACTTCATTCCTCTTGACCTGGGGTGCGTCAGAACATCATGGTGGAAGGATATGGTGGAGGAAAGCAGCTGGGAACATGGAAAGAAGCTGAGAGAGGGAAAGAGAGAGAGCTCTGTTTAATAAGAAAAAATATATACTACAAAGGCACACTCCCAGTGACTCACTTCCTCCAGCCACACCCTACCCAGCCCACATGTACCAGTTAATCCATGTCATGGGATTAACACAATAAATAACTTAAGACTCTCATCATTTCACCTCTAAACTTTCTTGCAATGTCTCACACATGAGCTTTTGGGTGACACCTGATATCTAAACTGTAGTAGCTACTGAGCGGATCTCCTTCTCTCAGTGAAAATCAGTTATTTACCTAACTTTAAAAAAATTCTCTGTATTCTACAAGAAGGAGGCAAACATTTAAACTACACTCTGACCCATCTGGGCCTCCACCCTCACTGAGCTCACCAGCCAGCTCATGGTTCGTGGTGTAGTAATGAAACACCTCTGGGACTCTGTGTATCTCCATAGTCTTTCTATCTGTTTCTTCTTTCTGGAACACCTTCTCAGACAACCTTTCCTGAATGTTAGTTGGGCTAAGTGTCTCTGTTCAGCTTTCACAGGGTTTTGAGTATCTTTCTGGTTGTCGGGACAATGTGACTGATAATCCTGGCCTCAAACAAGGTTTAATCTTACTCTGCCCTTTACTATCTAGGTAAGCTTAACCTCCCCAAACCTCCCATTTCTCATAGTAAATGGGCTATTCATAATAATAGTGCTTAGCTTAGAGTTGTCAGGGAGTTAGTGCTTATAAATCATTCTAGCACATATATTTATATGTAATAGATGTATATATGATAGATGCTTCAGTAATCATGGTTTCTGTTTTTATGCGGGGTACTGGGGATTGAACTCGGGCTCTCGACCACTGAGCCACTTCCCCAGACCTATTTTTTGTATTTTATTTACAGACAGGGTCTCACTGAGTTGTTTAGGGCCTTGCCCTTACTGAGGCCTGGTTTTGAACTTGTGATCCTCCTGTTTCAACCTCCCAAACTTCTCGGATTATAGTTGGGTCCATCATGCCAAGCTCAATAAAATGTTTTAATTTACTTTTATCCTTAATTATCATGAGTGTGGCATCTTTTAAATTATTTTATTATTATTATTACTACTATTATTATTCATCTACCCCGTGAGTTCATTTCCTTTCTAGATTGTCTATTTCTATAAAGCAGTTGTCATACTCATGTGATTCCTCAGGGACATGAACTTTAGTGGGGCACAATAGTAAGTCAATAAATGTTAGATGATTCCAATATTCCCCACTTAAAGTCTAAATTAATATTAAAGGATAGCATTCTAGACTTTGTAAAATAGATACGCAAAGTGTGTCTTCATTGTCTGGAGGCCAGAAGATATGTTCATGTACCTTTTCAGTGACTTCGGTGTAGCTGCCACAGAGTATTCTTGTGGTTTCTGGCAGCCATTCTCTGCTCTTTCTGTAAAAACGAGACTCTTTGGCCTTATGTTCTTTAACCTTTAGAAGGCACTTAAAATAAAAATATTAGAAGAAGGTACTTAAACATCTAACTCCTATTTTTAAGTTTATAATTAAATAATATGATCATTTTATTGTAAGTATATATTGATAGCATTATTTATTTTATTCCTTTGTTTAAGCTATGAAAGTACAATGGTAGACAGTCTGTTTTATAATAGATTCTTTATTTCAAATATCAATAGATATTGCATTTTTCTAAATTTTTATTTTTTCAGATTTAAAAGATTGTGAATTTTTTACTTTTACAAAGGCAATATTGTTAAATAGTTTAAGGAGGTTTCTTTGACTATATTGGTTAGTAACTTGTCTTTAATAATTGTTTATTTTGCAAAGATGAAAGAGGTCTTTGTGGGTAAAATAATTTCTTTTAATTTTGGCAGAACTGGTCAGTTCTGTTGGTATAAATTTATGACTTTAAACTTAAAACCAAGATTGTTTAGTAGATATGGATGGAGATTGACTATAAAATTCTATTATCCAAAACATCTAGAATATTGATACATTTTCAGTTATTAATATTCCATATCTTCTCTTACAGTTTTCTTTTTCATTGCTTAGTGCTGCATTTTTCTTACTTTTCTCTGGAAAAGTATTAGCGTATAATTTTGTAATGTACAACCTAACCATACATCTGTATAGCATCTCATTTTTCATGTGGTGATGAGTGATTAATTATAAAGGATTCTCCCTTGTTTTCTTATACAATACCTAATGTATTCATGATTTAGTATTCTGAAGTTATTTAGAAGGGATGCTTATTTGAAAATAGAATGTTTGTCATTTTTTATTCTTATTCTAGCTTTTGCTCTAACTCAGTGCATGCATATTAGCCCTCTCCTCTTTTCAAGACTCAAAGAAATTTAATAGGAAGTATGGATGTTACAAAGAGGAAAAAAAGTGTTTTTCATCGACTATATTGGGCTCATTAACTAGGGAGGGCTCTCCAAATCAGACTGACAAAAGACAGATCAACATGAGAAGAACAGAAATTTTCTAATGTGGGCATCATGCATAATACATGAAAATCATAATGATGAGTAACTCAAAGAGGTGGTTAGAACTTAGGGCTTATCAAGTATTATAATAAAAGAAAAATTTGTAGAGAAGTAATGTGGAGAAGAAAGACATTTTAGGCTTTTGAAGGCAATAAATCTGAGGAAGGTAAACATATTGGGGAAACTAATGGAAGACAAGGATTGTTTTAGCAATAACAATGTTTATTATGTTGGTTCCTCTGGTAAGTTCTCTGGTCCCAGAGTGTAGAATTGTTTCCAATGATTAAGAATTCTCTGTCATTTCTGGTGAAAGTCAGGGTAGGCACAGACTTTCGTGTGAGTGTGTGTGTGTGTGTGTGTATGTGTGTGTGCGTGCTTCATTTCAGTTGCTTTCAGAACAATATAACTCTTATGTTTAAGTTGCATATTTTGGGGTGGTGTACTTTGAACTCCTTCATGGACATTTCCCCTTAGAGAATTTGTTTATACTGTCCTTTGTTCATACCAAATATCCTGGATAAACGACACATATTTTAGAATACAAGGTGTGTGTGTGTGTGTGTGTGTGTGTGTGTGTGTGTGTGTGTTGGGGAAGAAATAGCGAGACATTCAAATCAAACCCAATACTTTGTTGTCAAGAGGAGCATCCCACAAAGGAACCAAGCATACACACACATAAACACATATGAAGGAGAATTTTATACATTCCATACTATAAATTATCACATGTGAAGCTAAATCACCAGGAATTAGTTCAAGTAATAGATTTGGAAATTCAAGTGGTAGCTGTCTTCAAGATAATTATTTAAGCAATGACATTTTCCCACTAAACTGAAAGCAACAAATTGTTAGCATATTTTCTTAAATTGAAAATCACCCAACTCTTTATGTCTGGTGCTTAGTTGAACACAACTAAGCAAGTTCATTCAGTTAAAAGTGTCTGGAAAATCATTTTTTTTTGAACCTCTTTTGTAATTGAAAAGTAATGCAAATGACTGGTTCTTTTAGGAATAAATGTCTAATGGATAAATATTTGGGACAATTTGACATGAGAGCTGGTAGTATGTATGATTTTTTAAGTATGCCAAATGTTCATATCAACTTAGTTTAATGTGGAATGTGAAGAATGTTTTGAAGAAATTAATTTGCATTTTAGTATTGAATAATTGAATAAGAAACTAAGTTAACATCATTGTTGTCTTGAACAGGTTCAGGTCAAATATTTGTTTATATGTCCTTTGGTCATTCAGCAAATGATATTTTTAGGAACGATGTCTCATATTCAGAATTTAATTGGATGCTACTTGGCAGAATTTCACTGTGGACAAAAAAAATCTGGACAAATATTTTAGCCAACAGTAAGAAAGAAATAATTTGGTATTGAGAAAACTTCTCAGATCTAATTTCTTAGAAAAATATGGCTGCTCATAGTCAAGCATTAACTATATCTTTATTATTTACTGTCAGCGATTCAACCTGTGGAGCCCAGTTGCCACTGTCTCTGATATGCATTTAGAAGGGCTGCTGCTCAGCTGTCCACAAGTTGGACATTTCCATGACTCTGTGACCATTTACTACTCTTCTAGTAGGATCCATGTATTCCCTTGCTCTGAAGGTCTGTTCTGGGTATACTCTTCAGGTGATGATTTTCAACAATCCCTCTCAGAAGTGATCTGGTCAATCCCATTCTGGTTTCACCCAATTGGGAAGAAAATGGGCAACACTGAACAGGACATGGAAGCATTTGTGGATGTATTCATTTACTTCTCCCTTCAAACACATTTCTGTCCCCTACTTCTGCTTCTTTCAAGAACTAGTATGGCCTCTGGAACCAGCCTTGTTCAAATGCCAAATCCACTATTTGCTGTCCATGTGTTTTCATAAAAGTGTCTCTCATTTCCAAGACTTAGTTTGCCATTTGTAAAACATAAATAATAAATAATTCCATAAGGTTCTTGTTATGAAGAAATGGATTTTGCATGCAATATGTTTGTTTGGTACGGTATTTCATAGGTAGCTTGCACTCATAATGCTAATTGTTATTATTTTACCTTTTCTTTTTCCTCTCTGCTGCCAAAAATACTTAGTGGCATATGGCATGATGGTAATTGACAAGCAAGACTAATAAGAAATATTATGGGAAGAAATATAAAATGTGTCCCAAAATGAAAACTTCTTAAGCAAGTTGCTGTACTACTGTAAAATTAAGAAGAAACAAATATCTTTACCTTTTGGTGGTGGTATGCTGCTTAACTATGTACCAAAATGTATATTTTTACATGCACTCTTGCAAAATGCCCATTTATTTTGGATTACATTTTTAGAAATAGGTTCTGACAATATATGAAAAGAGGGGAAGTATTAAATTTGAAAATATAAGCAGGAGATTTCAGATTCTGTCCTACTTCCTGAGAGAGCTAAATTTTCTTCCTATATTTTCCAGGAAAATCTTTCACAGTGAAGTTCAATCTCTCATTGGCCATTGATCCAGAATAAACTGCTAAGTAGCATTCTCATAGTTAAATTGATTTCTGAAATCTATGATGATTATGTTGAAGATATATTTGGTTGTTTTTTTTTTTTCTTTTTATCCTAGTGATTTTTGTCAAAATGTACTTTCAATATTCATTTTGATGGCAAATAAAATGCTTTCACAGCACTTCTAAGCTGCTGTCAATGCAAGTTTGTAGTAAATAGCATTATAATATCAATGCATGACCAAGAAGGGGACACAATGTCAAGGATACACTCAGAATGGCTATATCACAAATTATGGGAAATGCTTATTTATGCGGACTTCCTTAGGATGTCAAAATTGAGTCATGCAAATGTTATAATACTAAAAGAAAAGAAGTCAAGTCAGAGTAAACTTTGTTAAAGCTTATGTAAATTCTACTGAATAAAGGAAATTTCAAGTTATGGGAGTCAAGGTGCCTTCAGATTGATTATAATTTTGCTATCATATCTCCCATGACAACTCTCTGAGAATCCCATGGATAGTTCTTTATGTTTTGGGGCCTGAAGGTTTAATGGAAGCAATTCACTAGTTCTCCCATCATGGTTTGCCAGGAAACTTCTAATTTCATGATGGAGGTGAAGTTAAGCTGCCTTAATTCCAAGGCCTGCCTACCGTAATGGCTCTCTTCCTTCCAATTTTCTCTTCTGCTTTAGTCCTGAAGAGTAGAACTGAGAAGTTAAATCTACTTTAGGACTCTCCACATGGAGAGGAAGACCATCTGTGTAAAGTCAACTGATTTCTGCTATTATAATACATTCCTTTGGGCTAAGATTTTACAATGTCATTGTTATAAGGGAAAGAAACCCATCAGACCTTGCCCATGATTATTGAAGTGGTTTTCAAAATATGATTGGTGAATAGTGTGTATCTGAATACCTTAGGGTGCTTGCAGGAAAAGTATACTTCTAGTTGGATCTTTGTTCAACTAAGTCAGAATATTGGGGTATTTCCTCCCTGTCAGTATGTCCTGAGAAGGCCTAGCCACTGTAAAATATACCTCTTCTCTGAGCTAAGAAAGACCTAGTCATTAATCACCTTGGGCTGCAGATCTGGCAGTCATTTCTATCTCTGCTTGGTTTACAGAGTAATATCTCTCTGTCTTGACAGTGTCTACTATTGAATATTTTTCAAAGGTCCTTTGAAAAGGCATTAAGTAGATAAAGATCTCTATTGCTCCTTTTCACCAGCTCATTCACTGTCTTTCCCAGACAAATTGGGAAGAAGCACTACTTAAAGCTTGCATATATTTTGAATTTCATTCTTGCAAGTGAAGGTGACCATATAATTTATTGTTCCAGTTGGGCCACTCTTGAGATAGAAGGAGAGTGCTGTTAGTTATTATGCTGAGCTGTAGAAGAAAATCAAGACTCTCCCAAAGAAACCTAGACATATGGTCATCTTAGCTACTTGCTTAAAATAGTAATAACAATCAAAATTTACCAACTGGTAAATTATAAGTTATCAATCACAACTTTTTAATCAATTGTTCTGACACTCTATTGTAAGCTAGTGCTTCTTTATCTATGAAGTCAATTATAATTCTTTTAGAATAATTTCCTCCTTCATCTTCCTTCAACCCCCCACTCACTCCCTTAAGCCCTTTTTTTAAATGTACATATAAATTGCTTAACCAGAAGGATAAGAAACCTGGGGATATGAATCAGAAGCCAGTGTTTTAATCTCTCTCATTTTCTTTTCTGTACAATAGAACTCATAATACCATTAATTATATGCTTCTTTTACTTAGATTGATGAAGTTGAAGGGTGAGAGGACTTGGGGTCTACTTTTAAATTAAATCTATTTTTATTTATTTATCACATAAATTTTAGCATTAATATGTTCTAGGCATAAAAATAGGAACTAGAGTCTGTCTCCTAGAGAGAGAAATGTATATATTAAAGAGTATAAGAAGTGAAATTCTGTGGAACCAGGTATGGTGGTAGCAAGGATTTTATACAAGATCTCATAGAATTCTCCTAGAAGTTCACCTGCATCTCTCTGGATCCAGGAACTGGAGAGTGTTTGAGTCTCTACACTCCCTTTCTAGCTTCCTCTGAGAAGCTACATGGTCTTTCATTTCCATTTACTTCTGAGTTTGTTCCTTCCCTATCCCTCACTTGTATAGGATTATTCATTATCACCTCTCAGCACCAGGACCTGCCCCATGTATATAGCTTTTCATTTTGAGTCTCAACTGACTTTTTTCCCCCATTTTTTTGGTAGCTTTGATACTTGCTGCAATTAAAGATCAATGATTTTAAAATCTATTTAATAGAGAATATTTATATATGCTGATACATTTTTTAAAAGGTATAAATATTATGATATGTATTTTTCAAAGGTATAATATATTATGATATGTATCCCTATATCTTTTTAAAATATAGGGATACATATCATAATATATTATACATAATATATATTAAGTTTCCTTATGTATGTATAATATATATTATACTAAATATTCTCAAGATTAAGTCATTTGTCTTGGCCATTTAAATAATCTTTTTTCTCATTTTAAATAACTTTTAAAAATAGCTCAACTAGTTATTTTAAATAATTTTTTGAATTTTTTCATTGACATGCAGAGATTGTACATTATTCCTCCTATCCACCTGCACTCCTATACCCATTAATCATCCTCTCTTTATTCTGCCTTCCTTGAGACCCTACCGAGACTCTGATAACTTCTATTCTATTCTCAGCTTCTATATGATCAACATTTTAGCTCATATAGACAAGTGAGAACATGTGGTATTTGACTTTCTGTGGCCTGACTTATTTTACTTAACATACTGCCTTCCTGTTTCATTCATATTGCTACAAATGACAAGATTTCATTTTTGTTTATGGTTGACTAATGTACATTATCTATCTATCTATCTATCTATCTATCTATCTATCTACATTCCTATCTATACATACATCAGTGGACACATAGATTGAATCCATATCTTGACTATTGTGAGTAAGGCTACAATAAATATAAAAATATTGATGTTTTCCTGATGATACATACCAGTAATGGGATTGTTGATCATATGGAAGTTTGATTTCTAGTTTTTGGAGGAACTTCCATACTGTTTTCCATAATGAATATGCCAGTTTATATTTTCAATATGCCAGTACAAAAGTTCTACTTACTTTGCATCTTTGCCAGTATTTGTCACTTCTCTTTCTCTCTCTCTCTCTCTCTCTCTCTCTCTCTCTCTCTCTCTCTCTCTCTCTCTCTCTTTCTCCCTTTCTTCCTTTCTTTCTTTCACAGTACTATAGATGGAACCCAGGGCCTCATGCATAGTTGGCAAGTGCCCTACCACTGAGACACAACCCCAGCACTTTTTATTTTATTTTTGAAACAAGATCTTGCCAAATTGCCTACATTGCCTTTAATTTGCAATCCTCCTTATTTAACCTCCCAAGTAACTGGGATTATAGGCATAGATCACTATATTTGGCTATTACTATATGTTCATGTTGGATATTATTTGATTAAATTCTTGCCATTTACATTTTGATGTGGAAGAGAGAGAATCAATCTGATTCACCTAAGTTATTATTATTTTTAAAATAAATCTCAAGTCACTAGTTATTGGATAGCCTATGGTTTGATTTTTAAAACTAAATGGAAAGTTGGAGATAGTAAAGTACTTAATATTGTTTAGGTTGTTAAATTCTGTCTTTAATAAAGATTATAGCTGGAACTATAATGTCAGAAATATGCTGTCTTCATTGAAATTACTTTAATATTACTTATATATGACTCTTTTTCATGGTAATAAAACATGTTTTTTTGATTGTTCTATTTTTTTAATTGAATATCCCTTTTTCATTGTAATATTTCTTTTAATTAAAAAAGGTTTTTCAATTAACAAAAGTTTTTTTCAAAAGATAAATTGCTGAATTTAGATCTGTTTAGATTTTTAAAATGTGTTACTGACATTAATAGCATGTGAAAGATTATATCAAATTAATCTGGATATTGCTAATTCAAAACTAATTTGGTTTTATGCCAAAGATTACCATTTTCTTACACCTACTTCCTTTATCAGCAATTAAAAGGCATTCCTATTATATTTGGAAGTCGTTATAAAGTCATATTTGATAAATGTTTAATAAAGACTTTTTATCTTCAGGCAGATCTATAAAATATTATGTCATCTTTGAGTTGCTATAAATGAATGACAGAACTCTAGTTACCATTAAGGCCATTTCACGTAGTAATAAATTAAAACTATAGACTGACATGAATGGCAAAAAATAATCCTACTAGATTTAAGGCAAATCTTTGTTTTATACCCTTCCCTTTACCAATAAAATGAAGCTATTGCCAAAATGGCTAAAATTAAAAAGACTTACAGCACAGGTTAAATATTCTTATCCAAAATACTTGGGAAAAGAAATGCTTTAGATTTTAAATTTTTTCAGATTTTGAATAATGAGATATAATAGAGATAGGACCCACCTCTAAGTATAAAATTCATATTTTATATATACCTTATACGTGTAGCCTGAAGTAATTTTATACAATAATTTTAGTGTGCTTGTGTTGTGTCTGCAACATGGTCAAGTATGGAATTTTCTACATGAAGTAGCATATTGTCTCACAGAAATCTCCTGATTTTGGAGTATTTTTTTCCTATTTTTAATTTTTGTATTAGGGATGCTAAACTTGCAGTAATTGTTGAAAAAGATGTGAAATAGTAGAAGGCTCATCTGGTAACATTTAATGTCAGTTTAATATGAAAAATAATCAACATCACATTCATATTTCTCTCTAGATTCATATATATATACAACTTAAGAAACAATATTAATTACAATATTAATATTGCAAAATATTCTCCAGCTGCCATGTGGCAGAATTGTACTTATTGCCCTAATTTATGAATATCTTTTGAAATACAATTGTTTTCAGACAATTTCATTGTTGTTGTTGGAGAGATTATAGCCCACTAAAGAAATACTAAGTACTTTGCACAAAGACAAAAGGAAAGATAGCTTGAATGCATTTCAGGAATTTGTGAGGCCATATCCTTTGCAGGCTCAAGGGCATAGAAGGCAAAATTTCTTTGAGAAAAATTCGTGAGGAGCCCTGCTTACTCAGGGGGGCCTATGAAGGAATTTCACCATGCTCATCCACCCAACCACAGCAGCTATGATCCCAGGGATCCAAGATATTGCTCAAGCTGGCAGCAGACTGTGGCATCATTAACATGGTGTAGGTTTTGCAGGAATGCAGGATATTGGAGTTAGAGGGTCATAGAGGTTTCCACTGAGATTTTAAAGGAAGGCCTGGGAGACCAGGCAAAATGTAGTAAGATCACAATCCCCGTGGGCTGCCCTAGAGAGGGTAATGTGTGAAACTGTGAGAAGAAAGCCAAAGCTTCACTGGAGACCCTCTGGATTAAGAGATTCCAGTAAGGGAATCTTCTAAGAAAAGCTGCTGGTTGAGGAGAGGGCCAGGCTAAGAGAGAGAGAGTCCACAAGCACTTGGCCGTGCCAAGGAGAGAGGACCACCCAACATCTTTGGAGAGCACATCTCACGGCTCTGTGCCCCAGATACTGGATGGGGAGCCACAGGACCTAATATATGACTGGCTGACTTTCAGTCTTTGCTTTGGTCCCACCCTGCCTTCCTATGCCCTTATTCCTCTTGTTTGAAATGGGAATGTTTACTCTGTGCTACTGTATATTAGATACAGTAAATTGCTTTTGATTTTTATAGAGGCTTACAGCCAAGAGTTTTTCTTTAGTCTCGGGTGAGACTTTGGAGTTGAACTTTTGGGCAATGCTGGAACTGTTAAGACTATGAAGTCTCTTGGGGCTGAATTAAATGCAATTTGCATTGTTAGATGGACATTAGCTTTAGGTGCCCAGACACAGAATGAATGCTTTGGATATGAGGTGTACTCTCTAAACACCTGTGATAATGCAGGATATTCAGATGTGAAATGATTAGATTATGAGAGCTGAAACTTAATAATTCCATCCTAGATGGAGGAACTAACTTGATGGTAACTGTAGGAAGGTGAGGTATAGAGGAAGTGGGTCTCCAGGGGCATGCCTGAGAAGAGTTCATCTTTCCTGTGGCTCCTTCCTCTTCTTCTCTGCTTTCTGGCCACCATGAATAACACAGTATCCACAATACCCTTCCATTATAATGTTCTGCTTTATCTTGTGTCCAGAGAAATGGAGTCAATCTACCATGGGCTGAACCCTTGAAGGCATGAGCTCAGAATAAACTTTTTCTCATCTAATTTGGTTTTGCTATATATTTTGGCCACTGTAATGAAAAGCTGATTAACATAAATATGTTTTAATTAGCTCAAATCTGAAACAACAATTTTTGTATAGGAACTCTTCTAATTTTAGCCTATGTTGAGTTAGCTCACTGGTCTGCAGTATTGAGGCAAAGAGATGATGATGGCTATAAACAAAAACAAAAAATCTAAGGCACCCATACATGTAGCATTCCTAACTCTTGAAATTGTAATCTAGTTTGGCAAAGTGGTGCACACCTGAAACCCAACCAACTCCAGAGGCTGAGGCATGAGGATCACAAGTTCAAGGCCAGCCTCAGCAATTTGGTGAAACCTTGTCTCAAAAAGGGCTGCAGATATATCTGAGTGGTATTGCATCCCCGGGTTTAATCCCCAGTGCTGATAAAAAGCATTATAATTCATGGCATGAATTTTGAAAAGGAGGTTTATTAAATTAAAAAAATTATTTTCTCCTTATAGATTGATTCTTATTTATGAATGCAGAAATTTGTGAAAGATTTGACCCCTGAGTGCATTTAGTAGAAGTGTTTCTCAACAAAGTTATTTAAAAATGTCCATGCATAAAATTTAAACTGTTTTTTTTTTTTTCCTAAACATTGGGGCAAAGGTTAGAATAAATCTGTGAAAAGTAGGTTTTTCTAAATGTCTGAAGAACTGATAGATTTAGCTGCTTTACTTGGCTGGGAAATTTCCTCTGGAGAGTGATGATGGGCATCTGTATTGTGGGTTTCCTAAGGGATAAAGGTAGCCTAGGGTTGAGTTTTAGAAAGCAGATTAAAAACACCAAGCTGTGGCCTCCACTTTTAAATCTGATTAGCTATGGGATAACTATTATCTTACCTTCTTAAGGAATTCATAGTTGTCAATTTCTAGTCCGAGGATTTTTCTGTCAAAATAAATACTTCAAATGCTAAGAAACCAAAATGTAACAAATATATCTACCTTAATTGGAAAAATAACTTTAGTCATCTCATTTCAAAGTTCCTCATTCAAAGTACGTATTTGAATAGTGCAAATTGAACAAGTTATAGTTGTCTGGCACACACTCAATAAATAATATTAGTATTTAATTATTCCATTTTAAATTAATATGCACTTTAAAGCATTGCTGCACTTTTTTGTATAATGTTCTTTAAAAATTTAGAGGTGTATTAGAGGGAACACTTTTATTTTTTTGGCTTATAAACATTGACTCACAGAAAATTGTCAGAAGATCAGACACACATGAAGGCATGTTGATTAGACAAAATGAGAGGAGACAACAAAGTAAATATCTTCTCCAGGAGGAAACCAAAACAATGGTTAGTTCTGTTTGAGAATCCATCAGTCTGGCTGACTGGCATGCAGACCAAAAATATACTCATGAGATGACTTGTTCACTTTTCAACTAATTTAAGAAATATAAAAACTTAATGACTGCATGCTGTTAAAACTCCATTTAGAAATTAGCAATTGATTCTGTGGCACATTGCAATTCTTAAGGTCTCTTCATTAGTAATGAGTGTAATTTAAGCACATTTGTAGAGCTAAAACTATGCCTTTGGATAGAGGGATAGTCGAGCTGTGAAAATTAGTCTTCTTTGGTTGTTAGGGAGAAATACTAGCTCTATCAAGAATCTCAGGAGGGCCCTCCTTCAGTGATCCCAGCAGCTCCTCCAAGCCAAGGTATTAATGATTTAATGGTACTTTCCAGGAGTGCTGTAGTTTAAAAGAAGAAATCTATAAACAAAACAGTTAAATTAATACCAATTCAGGGAGAATTTCAGCAATGTAGAGAATACTTTGTTAAAACTATTTTTTTAACATTGGATTAAATAGGTAACTGCTTATTCTCTTTCTCTCTAATATCTCTGTAGACACACAAGATATATATATATATATATATATATATATATATATATATATATATATATACATACACACACACATATGTACATATGTGTA
The DNA here is from genome assembly GCF_047511675.1 of Marmota flaviventris. Classification (NCBI taxonomy): domain Eukaryota; kingdom Metazoa; phylum Chordata; class Mammalia; order Rodentia; family Sciuridae; genus Marmota; species Marmota flaviventris. The sequence goes on from NC_092498.1 coordinate 45,637,456, forward strand.
TATATATATATATATATATCTTTATACACATATATACACTATTTCATGAATATTTAAATAATGAATAAGATATAATATAATGTATATATACTAATATAACCTTATGGGGGGCCCTGTGGGATTCCATTGAATATCTGAAGACTCTCCATTCTGTGTGTTCAGAGATACAATGTGTGGAAATTATTGGGTTTACAACTTACTTTGCTCCACCATAGTAGTTTAACTCTCTGCATGCCCTGTCAGTATTTGACAAACATTCAGGAGCATCACCACCTTGATGTCTGTAGCTCTTCTTTCCTCTGGAACTCTGCCATGTATCTTCCAGCCAACTCTATCTTCCTATTGGATCAGGCACTTACTATCATTTTGCTGGGTTGTGTAGGTTCCAGTATTGCTTCCTGCTGCCTACGTGATTTCTATTCCTAAAACTTAAACTCTGCAAGGGACACAAATTTGCATTTATCTTCCTCAAAGAAATACTTCATAACCTGCCCTAAATTAAGTGTAAACTCAGAATTTATGACATTTTCATGGAAGATAAAAAAAAAATCAGTTACTTTTACTGAATTCTAAAAATAGTTTTATTTTTATATAAAAAAAGAACTGACTTATTATATTTTCCAAAAGTATGCTACATACACTGTTTTACTCCAAGTTATATATACAGGCGTCATTCTAAAGATTAAAGTATGTAAAATGTATAATCTGAAAGTTAGCTCAAAGGATCCTCTAATTATTATAAAATCATTTGTACCTATTTTTAAAGTTCAGCTCTAAAGAAGTTTTTCAAAAGACAAAACAAAACCTGACTGATATTGTACTTAGTTCTCCTGGACTTTAGATCAGAATGTCTTTACCTTGGATACTTGAGTCCTTTTCTTGCTTATGCAAGGGCCTAGAGTTCACCTTCCCACAATCCCCTCCTCACCCCAACTCTATCACCACTGTAGGTCATCTCCATTCCAGGAAGTAGAACCTCAGTGAATGCCTCAGTTATTAGTTAGAGCCCAAACCCTTAACATATCTCAGTTTGTGAGGATTTCCAGTTTTCTTTGGTCTCTGGCAATTAGCATCTCCAGAGAGTTGTGTTGTGTTTACTAATATTATTTACTATATGTTCTGGGACTTTCTTGGCCCTGAGCACTTTGTATACTAGAAGATTTCTCTCAATTTTATAATTATATATATTAAAATGGAACCATAACTTTATTATAATGAGGATGCTTCTGTGTCCAACAATCTATACCTGATATAAGTCCATCAAGACTCTGGTAGAACCTCAGATGCCAATATTACATCTCTGAACAGGTCTTCCAGGTCCAGGTGGTTTCCTGACTTAACACAGATTCCTGGGGGAAAATTGTGGTTTTGAAAGGGAAAACACAGCTCCTGGGATTCCTTGGTGTTTTAGTATCCATTCTCAAGAGAGACAACTTTGAAATGATTCCCTGAAGAATTAAGAGATATTTATGATATAGAAATTCTGAAATAGGGGTATGTGGGAATAAATGAAGAAACTCCAAATAAGAATGGTGGCTATTTATTCAGAGTTTGCTACACAGAAAGGGAGTCAGCCACAGTATCTTGTGTCTGGCAGAAACTCAGAGACAAGCAGGGAAGTCAGAAAAGGATTCAGGTGTGCTCTGGTTGGAGGTTGTCTGTATGGGAAGGTAGAGGCAAGTTAATTAGAATCAGAGCATTCTCTGTGATTGTTCTGATTGTTGTTCTTCTGATTATTGTTCTCTCTGAGAATGTATTTATTTGATTTTCTCTAGTTTGCCTTAAATTGGCAGTGGAACAGAACAGTGCAGTTCTGGTCAAGTTTTGACCATTGATTGATTGCTACAGAAGTTGTGGTTTAGTTTCCCAGGATAGTTCCTGCTCAAGTTGTAGGTTGAAGTTTTCTTTTCACTTATGGGCTGGCCATTGTCAGTTTGTATATTCAGTCTTTTATGTATAACGAAAGGAAATTTGTCTTACTAAATTTGGGGGGGTATGGGGTGGGGTTTACTGGGGATTGAGCTCAGGTGCACTTTACCACTGAACCTACATGCCCAGCCTTTTTTTATTTTTTAATTTGAGACAAAGGCCTTGCTAAGTTGCCCAGGCAGGCCTCAAACTTGTGATCCTCCTATGTTAGCTCCAAGTTGCCAGGTTTATAGATGTACACCCCTGATCCTGGCTGCCTTATTTATTTGTAAAAATAAACTAGAAAAAAATAATGAAAAAAAGTTAAAATAGTGTAAGGACAATCAAATCCATGGAAGAAAACATAACCAAGAAATTGATTCTGGTTTTCATGGGAAATTAAAATTTAACATGGAATGTGAGAGAATTAGCAAGTTATTTGCAACCATACTTCTATGTAATAGTATATGCTTCAAGGAAATTTCAGGTGAAGTAAAACTTTAAACATTTCTAAAAATGATGAATATTTGTTTAGTCTCTAGATATATAGTTTAAAGATAATCATTAGTATATATCTTAAAGTGAAAAGTCTACATAGATCTAAACACACAAAATTGTAAATCCCATGCATATCAAACATTTCATATTCTTGATACAGAAAGTTGACACAGAGCAATGTTGGAGGAACCCTAAAAACCAACACAAAGATAAGAAAAGGCAAAAAAGGACAAATTATAAAAATTGTACTGAACCTTAGTTATAGATACATAAAAAAGTTTAACCTTGTCTAAGTGTTCTGAAGACTTCATGTTCTCTTCAGTCTAGAATGGCTTTCATTAGGCCACAAACCAACTCATTCTTCAAGGCCCAGAATAAGGATAAATCTATTAAATTGTCCCTCATTCTCAAAGTCAGCATCCATCATGTTGACTCATGGTAGCCTTGGTACTTCTTTACATAGGCATCAATCTTTACAATGCTCTAAGGCTGTACAGAAAACATAGGGTTGGGAAGAGCACCTATAATCAGGTTGAGATGTATCACTTGGAGGAGCCTGGATGTTGGTCCCATCAGTCTGTATGTTGTGTTCACCTAGTTAAGTCTTCACTGTCCAGACATGGGCTCTTAGATTTGGAGGCTTAGAAACTTCATCTCATTAATGTGCTAAAAACATTGTTTTAGAGAAGCTTACTTATATTATTAAAGCTCAGAAAAATCCAGTGTACAAAATCAAGGTGTCTATTTAGTTAATTAAGAATGTGAAGGTAGATTAGATATGTGTGTCAGTCCTAATAATGTATTTCTCTCAGTAAGCATGTTATATGGATGCCTTAAATACTCTTAGGATCAAGGGAATCAGGATAAGGGTATTATCCATGATATTTAGGTTTCTAATGACATCATTTAATGGCCACAATATGATGGCCTACATCATACTGGACATACTAAAGCACACTTTTTTGTGTGCCCACATGACCAGCATTTATTTACCTTTGAATGTCTCTTTTTGTTCATGTTCTATTACTGCTTTAGTATAATTATAATGGGCACATTCATTCATTTGCTACTTGGAATTTCCAATCAAATTGTAGAATGCTACAGACCCAAAGCATTCTATTCTTTTAAGGCATCGATTTTTGCCTTTTTTATTGTTGTTTTTGTCATCTCGATAATTTGTGGGTATAACATGCTCCCATCACTATCATTTCTCATGAGAATCAGTGAGTATGAACTGGAATCCACATGAGAGAAAAGAAGAATGTATATAATACAAACAGCCAGGCTTAAGATTTAAATGTGTATCCTTATTATTTTTCTGACATGTCTAGGTGCCTAAAGAAGACCATATTCCTTCCATTGTGAATTGCTACTTTATGATCACTTTAGCATGGTCAAATGTTGCTTTATATTTTAAGTAAGAAGTTGTACATAAGATGGTATTTTAAAAAATGATTTTGAATTTTTTAGTTAGCATAGAATCCTCAATTCGTTACATACTATACAACTTCCTATTGTGTGACACCAATCCTGATCCCTCCTTTAAATGTTTTTCTAGGTGCTTGGGCTCCTCTTACTCAGCTCTCTGCAAGACTGTCCACTCTGCTTGGTATGGACCCTGAGTTGAAGGCTTTCAAGCTTATTTAAATTGAAGTTCAAACATTGCTGCCCTTTGAGCCTTATGAAGCAGCAAATCCAAAGTTATTTAAAAGATGGAGTAATAAAGACTTGCTGTATGGATCCTGTGACAAAACAAAATCCTTCCACAAAGCAAGAAAGAAAGCAAGTCATTTTCTTTGGCAAACCTCTGGACCCTTATTAAGATTAAATGCTTAATCATGGAACACCATATATTGCATAACCAAATAAATTTTTACAGAAATAAAGACCAGCACATAACTCATGTATTATTAGATGCCAACATAATATGATACTTTTGCATTTGGAATAAGTAAGGATTCCTTAATAAAGACACGAAAAGCACATCTTGAAAAGATTAATTGATTGAAAAGTATTACAATTAAAAACTTCTATACATGAAAAGAATCTGTTTAAAACTGAAAAGACAAATGGAAAATTGTATGTGTTATTTTGAAAACCATACATTCAATTAGGGTTAGAATGCATAACATACTTAAACTTAGAGAAAATAACCCAAACACCAAATAGACTAAAAATATTAATAGCTGCTATATAACAGAGGAAAACCAAATAACCCACCCACAAAGATAGGAAATGATGTTTACTTAATTAAAAATAAACAAAATGCAAATTTAAATTTTTACAATTATATACTTATAAGAAAAACAGAAAATAATGACATGTTTATGTTTATTGAGAATATGGAACAATCAGAGGTCTCATAAGATACTATAGTAGAAGTCAATATTAGTGCCAAGATTTAGAAGAGCAATTCTTAAATATTAGTAAAGTTAAAAAAAATGCACTCTTTCAGGACTTTATTTCCATAGAGGAAATGCTGCCAATATGAACAAGTTTTTTTTTTTTTTTAAAGAGATGAGAGAGAGAGAGAGAGAGAGAGAGAGAGAGAGAGAGAGAGAATTTTAATATTTACTTTTTAGTTTTCGGCGGATACAACATCTTTGTTTGTATGTGGTGCTGAGGATCGAACCCGGGCCGCACGCATGCCAGGCGAGCACGCTACCGCTTGAGCCACATCCCCAGCCCATAAACAAGTTTTTATGTTCAAAATTGATTAATGCAGCATTTTTATTCTAGTTGAAAATTTGTTATAGTTATATGTTATATATAAAATTTGTTATATATATGTTATAGTTTCAGTGAACAAAAATATTTATAAAATTATTATTGATAGACAAAGGAAGTTTGAAGAAGTATACCTTAAGTATGAGGCCACTTATATAAAATGTAAAAATAAAATATCATATATATATATATATATATATATATATATATATATATATATATATATTTGGTAAGGTATGGAAGTATGCATTAGAAGCACAAAGATAAAATTTATATGATCTTTTATTTTGAGGGACAGAGAAATTGAAATGAAATTACCCAAGTGTTACCCAAGGATAATATTACTTGAAGCAAATGAAATATCAAAAATATTACAAAATATCAAAAAAATATTACAAATATCAAAAATATTACAAAAGGATGAAGATGTGAGATAGATCAAAGGATGTTTTATTTTATATATATATGTATATGCTTAAATATGCTACAAATACTTAAATATGGATTCTTTTTATATTAAAATCTAGGTGTAAAATATTTTTATATGTACTATATTTACATATTTTTTCTGCTTTATCATGTCCAATAAAGTTAAAGATATATTTTATCTTAATCTTTTGAATTAAGCCTACTCAGTTAGAGGAAATCAGTGGGGGATTATAAGTTTTTCTTTTCTGTTTTAATTGAGCACAGAGTTGGTATTTTATTCAATGTACATTGTATGATGTTAGTATTTCTAATTGACCACTTAGCATTGGGCAATTTGAAGGGCAGCGAGTTTAATTTTACAATTTTATTTAGAGTAGGGCTTGGTATATATTTTAAACCAACACAGAGAAACATCAGATGTGTAGTTCTAAAAGCTAGCTGAAGTGTTTGCCCTAGAAAAGTAAAGTCTCTGATGGGATAGGAGAAAAAAGTGATGTGCTGTTGTCTTTGTTTTTGTGGGGATTAAACACAGGAGCACCCTGCCACTGAGCTATATTCCCAGCCATTTTTGAATTTTGACACAGGGTCTTTCTAGTTGCCCATGCTGGCCTTGAACTTGTGATCCTCCTGCCTCAGTCTCTCCTATAGCTGGGATAACAGGCATGTGCCACCACTCCCAGTTAGAATATATCTTTAATCAATTTCAATTAACCACTTCCCTTCTAAATTTAATATTCATGGTGGTAAAAATTCTAAGTGGTTTTAAACTGTTTTCCTTCCTGGCAACAAATTATAAAACAAAGAGCTGCTTTAAGCAGTGGAAATGTGTCTATATTAGAAATTATTGCCAGTATTGACATCTATATAATCAATGATTGAACTGCTACTATGTTTCACTATTATTGTGAAAACTTAGAAAGGTTCAGAGCTTTTAAGAGTTCTTTCAAACTCTATTGGAAACAGAGAATTTTTTTCCATTCAAAAATATCAAATGCATTTTAAGAGGGATTGGAAATTACTATTCATCATCTCTTAACAATGAAAGAAAAATTGGTGGTATATTGGATATATCATTTGGCTTGTTCAGTGTACAGTTTGTGTCTATAAATATCACTAGCTACTTAGATTACTCATATCCAAAAGCACTTTTAATTAGTACATTGACTTTTGGGATTTTTTAAAAAAGTGTTTTACATTCATAAAATCACATACTCAGGATGGATATGTTCTTATCCTTTTTCTCTGTCACTTTATGGTAAGCATTCAAAGCAGGTGGAAAGAACACCCAGTGGTAAAATTTCAGTGATAATTCATATCAGGCAAGACTATTGCTTTTGATTCCATTTCTATCTCGGAATAAAATTAGCTCAGAAACTTTCATTTGAAAATGGAGGTTTAAAACAATTTCTTCATGTAAGATGTGTATTTATGTTAACAATTGTGATTTGTTGGATTATATCAATTATACATTGATCCAATAAATAACTGTGATCTCATTTTTTTCTTATTAGAAAAAATTCTCACCTTATCATTTTCATGTACTTTGAAAGACTGAATTTTAGACCATGTAAGTATTCTAAATATCATATAAGGTATAATTGCAAACAGCAGTTGTCAGTTAGTAGGGTCATAGGCTAAATTGTACAGAGCTAAAATCTCCAAATTAGAATATGACTTATTTTCTTATTGATTACCTAAATGTATAAGATATACATAATGTAGTTAATAGGGCAATGTAGGTAGAAGAAATCTTATGAATATATACATATTAAACAGGATTGGGCTTTCCAAAAGCATATGAAAGGGCAGCCATTAGAGTCAGAGGCATGAGAGTTTATTTCTTGTTTGTGGTAAAGGTGGAATTTGCTCTTGACTTTGAAGACAGTATTTAGATGTGGAGATATAGGAGGTGGAGGGGGGCATTTTGGGCAAAGTAAAAGCACTTTAGCAAAGTTCAGAGCTTGTAAACTCTGGACTATTTATTGAACCTGTGAGTTTGATTAGAAACCAGGTAAATACAAGGAAATAGCAAAAAGAAGGTCTTGAACAGGTAAGTGGAGACAAAGGAAAACAGATTTGAAAAGCAGATTAAGAACATTGGTGTTTATTCACCTGGCAATGGATAGCAATTTAATAACACAAATAGATAATATTACTTAACACTTACTGAATTATTACCATCAGCTCCTATTCTAAGCATTTTACATGTATTATTTCACCTAATTCTCACAATGCTTATCATTATCCTCAGTATATTGATGAGAAAACTGAGATCCAGAGTTGTGCAGGCACTTGCCCCATGTTAAATGACTATGGCATGGTTGAAAACAGTTAGTCTTATTCTGGAGCAACGTTGTCCAATATAACTTTCTGTAATGATGGAAATCTTCTCTATTTTCGTGATCTGATAAGGCAGTACTAGCTCCATGTAGTTCTAAGGTCTTGTAAAGTGACAATGTAACTGAGAAAATGAATTTTAAAATTTTACATAATTTGCCCAATTTTAATTTAAATAGCTGCCCTTGACTAGTGGCTGGCTTACTGGATAGACTGCTCTGCATTGTGTGGTGTTTACCATTACAGTTTTGAGCAAAGAGAGAAGTTGTCATGATGATGCTCTTCAGCAATACTTTTCAAAGCATCCTCAATGGAACACTGATGCAAGAGATGGTCCACAAAAAATGTTTGACTTCCAAGTAAAAGAGAGGAAAACTACTTGGTACTTTTCCCTGTTGGAGACTCACATTTGCATTACACTAATGGCTCTGTAGGAAATAATCAATATTAAGTTTTTTAAATTTAGTTTTTACCCAACTTATTTGGCTAGAGACTTTTATTCACTTGGCACAGTGAACTAGTGTTTTACTTAGAACACTTTCAAGTAATACTGTTCTAAGATAATTAAAATGGTAACAGGAATTAGGAGATGATGCAGCAATGACAGCTCAGTGACTTCTTAACCCCTCGACTGATTACTAAATGCAGCTAGATGTGAATTCATCAGGATATTAATTTGGCATATGACAGTGAAAATGGAAAATATGTGTGTGTGTCCATCTCAAGTCTGAGGGATATATATGAATTTAACAGAATTTTAAATATTATTAGCTGGGCAGATGGTTTGATGTTAAAAAATAAAGAATAAAAGAAAAAATATACATATTTGGAAAGGTATTTACTCGGGTTTGTATATTATTACGTTGAAGTGTTAGTAGAATTGGTATATTTAGCAGATATTCCATATAGATATCTACGTATGTATATATCTACACATACATAGCACAAAGTTTAAAATGTGGTTTGATTCTAGAAAGTAGAAGTAAACGTGTAGCCATAGGTAGAGACTTTGGTCATTCTTATAGAAAAACTCAGTGAAACCCTGAGCATAAATAATGTTGCTAAGAGTAATTGGACGGATAGAGAAAATATGAGGAAAAAATATAAAATTGTACATTGAGTTTATATGTAAATTAATGTAGCTTATGAATTTTGATTGTGTGTGTACACATGCACATTCCATTTGAAGTATTCTGAGACATAAGAAATAACCATAAGTTTAAAAGACCTTTCAATTTGAATTTCATATTAATTTATTTTTTATAATAATAAATTTCTACATCTAACTAACTCTTTTATTAAGAAAAAAATACACATGGACACTTACTGTATGTTATATATTATTTTAGGTGTTGTGGATATGTTTTTGAAACAAAAAAGCAACCTTTTAACCTTCATGGACATTATAGTCACTGAAGATTTTCTAGTCTTTTGTCTTATTAAAGTTAGCAACCTCCATTTCATAATTTAAGCAGTAATATTTCATTGAGTATACAGTTTGTTATTATTTCTTGAAAATGATAAAAAAATTGTCATTTCACAAGAAAGTTGAAAGATCATCCACAGTGGAAATGGAAAAATGGAAAAAAAAGGTGAAATGCATATATACATATATCTCCATTGAATTAAAAATATAAAGAAATGGGCTAAAGTTTAGGATATGGGACTGTAGAACTCATACCACTGATCTTTCTGATAGAAGTCAGAAACATAAATAATTAGTTTTTTTTTTAAGCCATTAAGCCTTTTGCATTGGAAAAATAGTTTCTTAAAGAAGTACAGACAATTAGGGACTGAGAATGTCACACCCTTGGTACATAATTATATCTTTCCATATAATCTTATTAACATTTCTGTACGTGTCATATAAGAGTCTTTAAAAAGACAGGAATCCTTACTGTGTTCTACTAGGAATTTAATATCATGAGGCAACTTTTCCATGTCCTTCTAAGTTGAATTTATATTCTTGATACATACTAAATATAATATACATTTATAATTGATATATTTCTAGAATTTATATTTATAAACATGTTTTCAACACACTCATAAGATATAAAAATTTGTATATTTGTAAATTCTATAACTATATATTAAAGCTACAAAAAATCATGTTGTAAATTGAGGTATGTTACTAAAAAATAAAAAAGTAATAATTGTAGGTAGATGAAAAATTTAATCCTCCTTTACTTTATTTAATAAATAGTCTTACTTTGGAGGAAAATCTATAGGCTTATTTTATTCATCATTTTAGTAAATATGAACTACTTACTAAGAGACTTACTAGAGAGGTACATGGCTTAAGGACCATCTTACTTGCCAGGAGATGGCACTAATGCACTCTGTTCCTTAGTACAGAGAGCTAATCTATGAGCCAAATGTAACCTCAGCAATGCATTATGTAATACTCTGACTTAAGCATTTTTTTTTTTTTTGGTTCCACTTCACATATTTTAATTATTTATGTTGTATGTTAAGATTATTAGTTAACTCACTATATCTATATTAAAAACTCAATTGGTTTTCTTCGTGAATACAATATATGCTTCAAAAAAATACCTGTTTGATTTTGCAGTTTAAAAAATAGCCTAACCCTAAAAAAGGAAAAAAAATATTTATGAATGAAAAATTCAGAGGTTACTAGGATTATAAATAAAAATTAACTATAAAAGATACCAATGGAGATCAAATCAACATAATTTAAGTGGAGCAAGGTGAAAACTGTGAATATTATTTCATTTATAATTTGTAATACTTATAGTGTTAATGGATATATTTTTCCTTCTTTAGAAATTTTGACATTTTACAATGAGTAGGTGAAGAAATAATCTTATTCAAGGATTCATTACTTAACACATTTATTTTAAATACTTGAAAAAAATGTACTCTAGCTTGTTGTTATGGGAAATAATATAGATATTTATTTGCTAAATCGCCATGAAAAATTGGATGCATATTTATGAATAGAACTGAAAGAAATGTTAGTGTGTTACGTGCTCTGAGCCAAACATCTTGATGGCTTCGGGGATATAAAGAAGAAACAGTTAACTCCCTGCCCTCAAGTAGCTCAGAGTCCCCTATGTTCTTCCACTTCCTCCACAAAACTTAGTATAGTCAGTTTAAATATTTTCACCTGTTCCAATGGATGTATGGTATCCCCTGATTTTAATTTGCACTTTCCTTGGGATGTATGATGTTGAGTGCCTTTTCATATGCTTATTATCTTATATGTGATCTCTTTGATGAGGAGACTACTCAACTTTTTCCCCCATCTTTTTTTTAATGGTTTTTTTTTTTTTATTTCTTACCAAGTTTTGAGAGTTTCTTTCTTTCTTTCTCTTTTTCTAAATGCATATCTTCAGTCAATATCTGTATGGGATTTATTACTTACAAATAATTTTTTTTCCAATCTGATATCAATTCTCCCTGGAGTGTGCTTAACACAAGAAAAGGTTTTAATTTTCATGAAGTTCAGATTATTTTTTCTTTTCTATTTCTTTTTTTCTTTTATTTTTGTGTGTGTGATACCTAAGAAATCTTGGTCTAATGCAAAGAATAACAATTTTGCTGATATTTTCATCAAGAAATTATAGTTTTAAATTTAGTATTTAATATATGACATATTTTGAATTAGTTTTTTTTACTACTGGTATGGTTTGGGTTGAAGTTCATATTTTTTTGCATGGGTAACCAGTTGTTTCACATTTCTTGAAAAAATTCTTCTTCACTGAATTACCTTCACACATTTGTCAAAAAAAAAAAAATGCCTATATATTTGTGGGACTATCTTTGTTCTGCTCTTTTCTGATGATCTATTTGCGTACGTCAACAAGGAGTAGGGAGGAAAAGGGAAGGTCCTGGGCATGAGATAGGTCAAATTGTTGTGCATGTGTGAATATGACAAAAAGAATCCTGCTATTATAACTGCAATGTACCAGTAAATAATAAAAAAATACACTGTTTTGATTTATGCTTAGTGTAGTATTCCAACTTTGTTCTTTTTCAAAGTTGTTTGTAATATTCTAATTCACTTGCATTTTTAATTCAGTTTTACAATGAGCTTCTCAATTTCTGCCAAAGGAAAAACAAATAAACAAACCCTGATGGGACTTTGATTGTGATTGCACTGATGCCATAGATATACTCGGGGGAGAATGTACATCTTCATGTAAATCTTATGGTCTATGAACATAGCAGATTGCCTCTTTTATTTAGATTTTTCATTTCTATCATCAACATCTTTTAACTTTCAATATACAACTCTTACACATCTTTTGTTAGGTTTTTATATTTTTGTGCTATAATAGATGTTTTCTTGTAACATTTTTATATTTTTGATTTTTTTTTTTTTTTGCTAGTATATAGAAATACACTGAATTTGTCAACTCAAAAATAGCTTGAGACATTGTCTGACAGGCAAGGGAGACTTCCCTTAATACTGTTATAATAGGGAGGCCAGTACACATGCTGAGCTCACCTGCCCTGAAACAAAGGGCTAAAGAGACTTAAGAGTCAGACTTGGAGAACTATAGGCCACCTGTGTTTGCTAATTGGGCTTACATAAGGTAAAGTAAACTTTTTTCCCTCTATTTTCATAACAGAATATAGTTTTACAACTTGTTGTGAACTGGGAGAGATGATATCCTTGATAATTACAAAATGAATGACTCTCAGGTTCTTAAGTAAGACATTCCTGGATAATCAAACTAATAAGAGATTTAATTTTTTTTTCCACCTCAAAGAGGCAGATAAAGAATTTACAAGTATTTCTAAAGTAAATGCCCAAGAAAAGGGAGATCAAGGGGCTGTCTTGAGGAGATGGTTGTCTCAAGTTCTGTCAAGCTGAGGGGGAACTTTAAGGCCTTCTTGGCTCTTTATTGTATATTGATCTGGAATCCTGAAACATTGGTAAACTCGCTTATTACTTTTAGGAACTTTGTTTTGGGTAGAATTTTTTAGTATAGACAACTGTGGCCTGTATGAAGATAGGCAGTTTTAATTTTTCCTGAATAAAGATGATGAATTTTCTTATTCCTACCAAAGAACCAGATTTTAGCTGTGTTCTTTACTGTTTGTTGTTTTTTTTTCTGATATCTCTTTCACCTATTTCCTATCTGTTCTTTATTATTTTCTTTCCTCTGCTTACTTTGTATTTGTATTTCCTTTTAATGTGTCTTAAGGTAGAAAATAACATCATGATTTTGAAAATTTTCTTTCTTTTTTTGATACAGATATTTAATTCTATACATTTTCTTTAGTGGCTTCCCACAAAATTTTTAATATATTTTTTTGAATATTTTTCTTGTATATGTAGCAAGTTCCTAATTATGTTAATTGCATATTTAGAGTTTTTTGGCTTTTCTCTATAAACTTTATAATATCTATAATATCTCTCAATCACACATACACATACAATTTTTATATCACTGTCTTTATCATTATCTTTCTCATTTTCTTTAATTACTTGACCAGTAATTTTGGTACATTGTTAAATGAAGGAAAAGAAAATAGGAATCCTTTTCTTATTTTGGAATTTGTTAAAATGCTTCCAAAATCATGATTAACTGCTACAGGATTTTGGTAGGTAGACTTTGAGGCTGAGGGACAAAAAGACAGTCAATATAAACAATAAATAATTGGGTCCAATCAGGAAGATGGAGGTTGGTTGTAAAGGAAAGGAAATCAAATGCTGACATCCCCAAAATCCTTACACCTCTCCCCCAACCTGTTGCTAAAACAACCTGCCCCCCAGGAATTGTTTCTTCCTGCAGGGAGTTGAAGGAGTTGTTAATTAATGCTTCCTGGGCTGCTACCTTCCTGCCTGGACCACTCAATCATTTGGTCCACCTTTTGGTCAAGTACTCAGGATGGGGAGAGCTGAGAGGCAAGAGAGGGGGGAAGGAAGACATGAGAGCAAAGAAAATCTAAAATGTATGAAAGGTACAGGACACCCCCATTTCTTTGGATACTCAGCTCTGGGGCCCCTTCTCTGGAGGAAGTCTGTCTCTGTTCTATCCTTTAAATAAAACTTGCTTTCTATGCTTGCCTTGGCCTTTCTTGGGTGTTCAATCTTCACATCTGGGGAAACAGAACTCGGTCCTGATTGATTTTCGTCACCAGAAGTATCAGCTTTGTCAGTTAAGAGTATTCTTCTATTTTGAGTTGGCTAATTTTTTTTATGACTTGCTACTGAATTGTATATATATTGCTTATTTTTAACAATTATTATTGGGTATTATGCTTTAATCTGTTATTATGGCTTTCATTGGTAGAGTTTTTTAATATTGTCTCACCTTTTAATTCTTAGAAAGTGGTCCATTTTATCAAGACATTTTATTTTTATACAGCATTTTAATTTGTTAGCTTTTTTTAACTTTACACCTATATTCCTCTCTAAAGTTGAGCTATAATTTTAGAATCTATGGAGTTCTCGCTATATTTTCCTATCAAGAAAATAACCCATGTAATTGGGGAAGATTTTTTCTCTTATTCATTGAAATAGTTTGTATACAATATGTATCATATGTTCTTATGTTTGAAAATAAGAATTTCTGACTTGAGGTTTGTTGTAGAAAGATATTTTAAAATATTAACTGAAATAATTATGAAAGTCCTTATCATATTGTATTACTTATTGAGACATTTTTCTTCTTGAAATTGTCCCTTTCATCTTGGTTTTCAAAGAAATTAGCTTACTAATATAAAGGGCATTCTCTTAATTATTTTAAAGTATGGTAAATGTAATTAATCATTACTAGAGAAATATAGTAGCTTTATTTAATTTTGTTTTTAATTCCACTTCTAACTCCTTTTAAATATATTCTTTAACATTTGCTCATGATAAACTGTTAGTTTTGTTTGTTTAAAATTGTTTGTATTTTGTCGTTAAACTTGAATGATTACTTGAGTATAGAAAGATAGGGGTAGATAGTCCTCCCCACTGACCCATGGGGTAGCAAAGGCCCAGGCCCTGGCCCACAGCCACCCCCTCAACTCAGATCCATGCCAAAACCAAGTCCCAGGCCTAGGATCACCCCTTGACCCATGTGAGATCCAAGACCAAGATTAGTCCCAGGACCACCCAGCCCACTGGCAAACCCATGCAGGAGCCCAGGCCTAACCAAACTCCATCTTGGGACACTGCAACCATCACCATAGCCCTACCTCACGTAGTAGTCTCCACTTTGGGACAAGGATAGGGCCTGGAAGAAGCTGCATCTCTGAGCAGGCAGCCCACCCTTTCAACCCCATCTCTGAAAGTGGTTGCATCCGTCTTGGGAAACCCCCACTGCTATCTTGAATTACCTCTGCTATTGCCACCACCACCACCACCACTACCACCTTTAGTTGCAGTAGCATTTATTGTGGGACACTTTTGTGGCCAGGGTCTAGAAGTGCAAAACCAAGGTGAGGTACAGGTAATGATACCTCCAGCTCCAAATATGATACCGCCAGTTACCGGTGACAAGTTCTGCTCCCTCAAATGTTGGAGTTTGAACATTAGAGAAGCATGCTGAGGCAAATATATGTTATTCCTTTGTAAATAAAACCCATGGGGGTTTTAATAAACCCTATGGGGGTTTTATTTAAAAGGTGTAACATATAGTTCTCCTGGGAGGAAGAAGGAGGCCATATTTGGTATCCTGGTATCCCAAGAAGCAAGGTGTTCTGCCCTTTTTATATGTCCTAGGCTTCCTTTGTTCTTCTGCTCTCTTCGCCTTTTTTTTTTTTCTCTTTCCTGAACATGTGAGTAGACCCAGGAATGCTAGGTGGCATAGCCAAAGGTGGAATACAGGTGGGCCGAGAAGAGGGCAGGATGGAGCAGCCCAGGACACATTAATTAACTAATTTATAGCTCCCTTTAGGGAGGGTGAATTCCTGGGACAGGTACCTTAGCTACAGGTTGGAGCAGGAGCAGGTTCTTAATAAGGGTGGAGGAGAGGCTCTGAAGGAATTAGCATTTCAGTCCATCCAGAGACAGTCTCCAACTTCCATGACTCACTCAAAATTGGCCTCCTTGATTGGAGCTGACTCAATTTACCTATCTATACCGACTGCCTGTCTAATTCTGGCTTCGGTAATCTGCAGGGATACTATAAAATTATAGGGTAGAAATTGAATACCTCGGATCTGCACTACAAGAAAGGAAGACCCATTCAACAAAATATGTAAAATACGTTCAACATCTATAGTAATTAGAGAAATGCAAATCAAAACTACTGTAGGATTTCACCCATCCCAGTCAGAATGGCAGTTATCAAGAATACAAACAACAATAAGTGTTGGTGAGGCTGTGGGGGGAAAGGCACACATATATTGCTGGTGGGACTACAAATTAGTGCAACCACTCTGGAAAGCAGTATGAAGATTCCTTAGAAAACTTGGAATGTAACCACCATTCAATCCAGCTATCCCACTCCTTGGTCTCTACCCAAAGAACTATAGGTATGCTGACTATGGAAATAAACAGGGAGCAAACTCTGAGGGGGTTAGAGAGTAACTGGCACTATGATTCCTGCAATTAGAATGCCCAGCAGTTTCCCCCTGAGATTATTAAGGTAACTATGCAGGTGCACTATCTAATTTCTATAGAGTTGTCTTAGGGAGAAGGGGCTCTGAATTTGTATTAACCTGTACCTTATCTTGGTCAGCTAGCACTCAGGGTTAAAGGAATACCAGTTAGAATTTAGTCATGGTGATGGGTAGTATGTAACCTTTTTTTTTGTGTTAATAAATGCAGCATCAAAGAGGAGCAGCCACCTTTGTCTGCCTGCTTCTACATTGTGTGTGTGTGTATGTGTGTGTGTGTCTCTGTCTGTCTGTCCTTTGTTTGCCTCTTCACAGGTTTTCTCCTCAAGTATTCTTTACAAAGGACTTAAAATCAGCATATTATAGAAATGCAGCCACATCAATGTTTATAGCAGCTTAATTCACAATAGCTAACCTATGGAAGCAACCTAGATGCCCTTCAATAGATGAATGGATAAAGAAACTATGCTATATATACACAATGGGCTATCACTCAGTGTTGAAAGAGAATAAAATTATGGCATTTCCTTTGTAAACATGTTTTGATACATAAATGCATTGTACAAAGTTTAAATCAGGTTACACACAGCTATCTCCTAAAAGAATTTTTATTTTTTCATGGTAAAAACATGCAAAATCTTTTCTTTTAGCTTTTTGAAATAGATGGTACATAATCTGTTATCTATAGTCACCAAACCATACAACAGCACACCAGAACTTCTTGTTCTTCTCTATTTGTTACTCAGTACCTATTCCTCAATCTTTTGCTATCTCCTTCTCCCTTCTTCCTTTAGCCTCTGGTAAACACCTTTCCTCTCTGTTTCTATGAGATCAACTCTGTTAAGAGTCCACATACAAGTGAGATGACACAGTATTTTTCTTTCTGTGTCTGGTGGATTTGAATTAACATAATGATATCCAGTTCCATCCATGTTGTCACAAATCACAGGATTTTCCTGTTTTATAGCTGAATAGCATTCTGCTGTATATATGTGCCATAATTTCTTTATCCATGATGTACATGTAGGTTACTTCTACTTCTTGGCTATGATGAATAGTGTGGCAATGAATATGGGATTTCAGATAACTTAATTTATGGACAAAAATATATTTCTGTGTTCCCTTGCAAAGAATGCATACTTTGCTGCCAAATATTGGGTGAAATACTATATGATCACAAATTAGGTGAAATAGTTCTATTTTTTGTATTATTGATTTTCTACTTTTCTATCAGTAATAAAGTAAAATCATTGAAATCTCTGACTATTTTGGTAGATTTTTCTGTCTCTCCTTGTTAGTTGATCAGTTTTGCTTCATATATGTTGAAGCTCTATTAGTAGGTGCATAAATATCTAGCAATATTATATCATTTTAATCACCTGTTTGTCATTAACAAATGGACTTCTTGATTTTAATGAAATCAATTTTGTCTAAATTTAATATAACCTCTTAAGATGTTAAAAAATTATTGTTAGCATAGTATATGTTTTCATATTTTTACCTTTAGAACTTTTTCATGTTATGCTTAAATTAAATTTGTCACCAGCAACATATAGTTGCATCTTATTTTTAATTCAGTCTTCAATCTGTATTTTAATTGTGGTTTATAATAATATAAATAAATAAATTTATAAATTATAAATTTATTAAAAATATAAATAAAATAATATGATATAAAATAATAACATTTTGACCAATTAAAATTAATATGATTATAGATGAGATCAGTTTTATTAAGGAGTATATTACATTGGAGGTCTAGATCTGTAGGTTTCCTTTCTTTTATCCCTGTGTAGGTTGGATATAGTTGGTCTGTCACCTGGTTAAATATTAATTTTTGTGTCCCTTTTCATAGAGTTGTAAGGGGACAAATAGATGAGGATAGTGGGAAAACAAGATTAAGAGAATAATTCTATAAAATAAGCCTACTGTACTTACTCCCCAGTGCTTTTTTTTTTTGCCAAAAGGCAATCTGTCTGCAGCCCCACCTTGCCTGACAGAACAGAAAATGACACATTCCTCAACAAATTGATGCTGGGGGCAGAAGTCCTGCAGTGGAGGTAAAGAATGATGGGAATTGAGAAGATGAGGGCTTGTTATCATAAAAAAGACAATGAGTTGCTCACAGCTAATCTCTGGATTTCACTTCCCCATTCAACTGGTTGCTACCACCTCCACTTCCCAACACCAAAGATGACCTCCTACCTTTAGGCTAGTACATGGGAAAGAAAGAAAAGGTAGGAGGGATTCTGGGGGTCAATAAGAAAGCAAGAAACATCCCCCTTCTACAGATACCCAGCCTTGGGTCTCCTTCTCTCCTGAGAAGTCTCTCTCTATCCCTCTCTCAAGTACAACTTGCTTTCTGTGCTTGCCTCAGTACTTCTCTAGTGTTTAATCTTCAACATAAGGAGAAAAAAGACCTGGTCCTGATTTCCAAGACCAGTATCAAAGTGATCATTTGATTTACCGTTCAAACAAGTACACTTTTTGCTCTTTTGAGAGTGAAGGTGTATAATAAACAATATTTGGGGGGGGTGGGGTAATAGTTATAACATGGAAAAATCCTTAGAAAACAAAGTCAAACACATTTTAATATTTTTTACATATAATATTTCTTTGTTTGCCTATTTGATCAGACCTCTTGAGTGAACCTGAAGTTAAAAAGGCAGACTGATCAGTATATACTTATCATCTCATATTTTTTGATACTAGAGTCAAAATATTGTGTTATATGAAACAATTTATAATGCACAATTAAGACACTTTTATCTTTATCATTGAATGTTTGTCAAGAGTCATTGTAGAATACCTTAGAAGATACAGATGGATGTTTGTTTATCCAATGTTATCCAGTAAAGTTATAGAATTTTTGTAAACTCTTAAAAATATATTTCAACTAAAAAATCAATCCAGTCTTTGAATTAATAAAAGAGTGTCTCATTCTATGAATTTCTGTGTAAAAATTACTTTAGCATTACTAAATATTTCTAAAGGATTTTACACATAAGTGTAGAAAGACATACATATATAGATGAGTAAAAGAAGAATAAATATGTATTTTGAAGCCTGTGACAGTCTCAATTATTTTCTTGGATACATAGTTATCTGAAGATAACTGACTAAATAAGTATAACATTTTTGTTCATTCATTTTACTTTCATGGTGTTCTCATAAAACTGATCTACTATACAAATAAGATTCAGAACATTCTATAAAAACATTAATTAAATCTGACCATTTATCTGTAGTTAACATCTTTTTTACTTAAAATATTTCCTGATTATATTTTTTTCATAATTTTTCTTTTCATAAACCTCAAAAGATTAAATTTCACAATTGTAACAAGTGTATTATTCTTACATCTGTTTAAAAATTTTCTTTTTAAACACTGAAAATTAAACAGTGATTTCTGATTATCTTTATTTTTCCTGTATGTATCATTTCATTGAGGATTAAGTTAGCAATGACAAATTACTTATAAAAAAAGGACTTTATTGAAATTAGTGCAAGCTGTATATGAATACAGCTGCCAGAGTACAAAGCTTAATCAGTATATTAATCAGTATATAGAATTTGCAAATTGTATTCATGAATGCAAAAGCATTAATGACAAGTGGAATTTTTGAAAAGCAATTTTTTCATTGTTAAAAGGAATCCTTAACTATTATTCAAATTCCTACAGGCATAACTTTGATATTTCTCAAGTTGGTTAAAATGCAATTTTACTTTTATGTTCTATTATATGTTTTTGAAATGGACTCCTAGTTCTGGGAACTATGATATGGAGCTACTTTATTTCAGGGTGTCTTATTCTCTGCATGGAGTGTTCCCTGCCTATCCCTCTTCTATCCTCACCCTTTACCTAGCTTACTCTTTGTTTATCAGATACTAACTTGAACTTGTATTCAAGAATGCCCAAAGAAAATCTTCCATGATTCCTTAAATAACTCTTAAGTAACTTAGGTGTCCCTGTTATCTATTCCCATTGTGACACTGCGGTTCAAGTAACTCATTATTTAATTATTGTGTGCTTTGGTGGTTATGATGTAAATGGTGACAGTGAGAAGTGTGTCTTGCCTCTGAGTCCTAGCACCTAACATATAGTTAGACACAGGGTAACTCCTCGACTACTATAAATTGATTTTGATCATTTATGACTAGAGAGAGGAAGGTAAGTGATTGAAGAGAGGTGTTTATGCTCTACAGAAAAGCATGATTAGTCAGCAGTGTCTAAAATGCCCTCAGTACATGACGTAAGAGACATGAAAGCATTTATTAAAGTTGATTATTACTTAAATAGTTTTGTATTCATAAATGTTCATTTGCAACTGAATTGACATTCAGATACTTTAGTGAGGTTGATTTGTTTTATTTGTTAGGACCTGGAGCTTATGGGTTTGAAGCTGGACATCCTTCCTCTAATGTCAGTATGTGTGGGAGTGGTGATGGTAGAAGGAACTGTTTCAAACATTAAGACTAAATAACTTCACCTTGTATTATATAATGTACTAATATTCATCAAAAAGAGTTAGCATGTCTTAGAACAAGTGAATGTGGAGTGTAACTTTACTGATCAACCAAGTTAGCAAACATTTATTGGTACCTGAGGTCACTGAGAAGATAACTTCCAGAGGAAAGCAGTGTGTCTTACAGTAAATAATTATTGAACCTATTGAGACAATGACTGCCATTTTATATGTGAAGTCTACCTACTAGTGAATCTGCCTTCTACTTTTCATTTGAATTAAATATTATCTCCTCATTCTGTCATTTAAAAAATCAGTAACTTATAGCAATTTACATAATTTCATGATATAATTTTCAGTACTGAATATTTCAGATGCAGATTCTTGGCTTACTCAAGTCATCTGTTTAAATTTGCTATCATTCAAGGATAAGTTTTATTTTTTAATTTTTTTAGATGAAGCTGAATTTATATCAATCAATGGACAACTTGTTTTGAAAAATTTTCTCAGAATCCATAGAATAAGAAGGCATATAGGTGGCATAAACCCCAATAAATAATTTTTCACTGATTTTAATAAAAATATTTGAAATGTTGCCAGTTGCTTCAACTATGTATTTCTTAAATTAGTTACGTGGAGATTGATTGAAAATCTAGATTTTTTTTTTCAATCTAGCCATTTACTACTTATTATAGACTGTAATACTCGTTTATTCTGTTTAAGCTTTGTATTACTTCTAGTTTTATAATACCATTTTGTACCGTTCTATAAACACTACAATTAACCTTTGAACAATGTGAGGGTTAGGGGTTGGAATATTCATATAAAAATTTTGAGTGCCCAAAACGTACCTATCAGAATCCATATTGATAATATAGTTGATTAACACATATTTTGTAGGTTATAGGTGTTTACAGTGAAAATTTCGCAACAACTTTGAGAGATCACTTTTTATTACAATATGAAATTTACTGGAGATAAGAACTGTTCAGGAAGAATTGTTTAGAGTCACAGACAGTTTAGGGACATGATGGGTTATGTGGATACTACAACTCTCGAGCTCACTGCAATAGCAACAGGGAGTGCCTATAATATTATTACAAAAGTGAGTTATTAATGACTTAATTTTATGCAATAATTATTGAATTTTTTATCTTTCATGTGTTTATAT
This sequence comes from Marmota flaviventris, assembly GCF_047511675.1. Taxonomy (NCBI): domain Eukaryota; kingdom Metazoa; phylum Chordata; class Mammalia; order Rodentia; family Sciuridae; genus Marmota; species Marmota flaviventris. The sequence goes on from NC_092498.1 coordinate 45,659,521, forward strand.
TTCTCTCTACTGAGATGGAGCCAGGGACAATCTCTATATGCTTAAATATTGACAAATTTTGAATTTTTCATAATAGATTTATGTTTTGTTTTATGGTAGTAAATAATAGGTTGTTATCTACATATTTTATGCATTTATGCCATACCTACCTTTTTTTTTGGGGGGGGAGGGGGAGGACCAGGAGTGAACTCAGGGGTACTCAACCACTGAGCCATATCCCCAACCCTATTTTGTATTTTGATTTAAAGACATGTTCTCACTGAGTTGTTTAGAACCTCACAGTTGCTGAGGCTGGCTTTCAAATATCAATTCTCCTGTCTCATCCTCCAAGCTGGGATTACAGGCGTGTACCACCATGCCTGGCCCATACCTACCTTTCTGAATACTTTTAGGTGATATGTTTTTTGTTTTTTTTTTTTTAATTTCTTAAAGTACTTCAAATATTTTTTAAAAAAAGAAAAAAATCACATATAATCAAATCTGTAGTTCAAACCTGTGTTGTTTCAATGGTCAATTATATGCTATAAAATATGTAAATTATCATACAATTTAAATGTGAATTAAAATCTTTAAGTTACAAAGAAAAATTACTATGCCAGTAACTTGATGAAAACTTTTCTATGCTGAAATTTCAAATTAGTGTATTTTTAAGACAATCTCCAGAAATAAAAATTGTGCATTCATTGACTCAAAAATTTTAATGTTATTCAGAGTGCCAGACCAAGCCAAGTCAAACGGGGAAAGAGGTCAACTCAATTGAATTTTAATCCCATTAAAGCAAGTATTTTGACTTTCAGTGATTACAAAATACTAAGTAATAGTTTTTCTACTTACATGTTTTTGTCAAACTGCTAGTGAAAATAGCCACTTCAATCTATTTATTTCTGTTACAAAATTGAACAGATCAGGAAAAAAGTATTGAACAAATAAGATAATCAAGTGATTAATTTAACTTAACTATTATCTAATGCTGTTTACAAAAAAGTTTGTCATCCTCCCCAGTATTTGGGATTATAGTTACCACCACGCCTGCCTAACTATCCCATCAATTCTTTGTATTCATTTACTTTCTTTTTATTTTGGGGGGGGGTTGGGTACTGGGACTTTAGCCCAGGGGCAATTTGCCACTGAGCTACAAACCTAGCACTTATTTTTTTTTTTTTTATTTTAAGACAGTGTCTCACCAAGTTACTCAAGTTACTCAAGGTCTTGCTAAATTGTGGAGACTGGCCTTGAACTTGTGATCCTCCTGCCTCAGCCTCCAGAGGCACTGGGATTATAGATATGAATCACAATGTCCAGTTTCCTTTTAATTCTTAATACTGTCTCTAGACTTGTAGTTTTGAGACTCATATCTGATCATGTAAACATTCAATTCTCCTTACTATCAGGGTAGAAATATTCAGGCTTTAAAAAGGTCTTTAATAGTCTCTTAAATATTTTTGGCAATGCATCTTTTAAATGAATTCATTAGGATCTTATCAATATGTCATAGAGGTAAAAAATTACTAATTGCTAGGAAACATGGCCTCCTTAATTTCTTTTTCTATGTTTTTCATAGAAATATTGAAAATATATATAGAAATCAAAGAAATATTTTATTTTCATTTTGTTGGCAATATCACTCATTTGAGGCTGCATAGAGTCCTAGAGTTATATACCAAAAATTACATGATGATCTACTATCCAATACAGATTTTAAATGCTCTACCATGTGACAACTCATTTAGATTTACTTTTACTATTATTGAGAACAAAGAAATGGAAAGCATATGATTTGTTCCCAGTTTTATATGCAAATATTAAAATTACTTTCTCAACATTGAAAAAATTTTATCAATTATCACCTTTGTTCCATTCAGGGAAAATTTTACTCCCTAAGGCAATGCATTGTTTTAAGATCTAGGTAGATATATTTTTTAAAAAGTTTAAGTAAACCACTATGGACTTTAGTTTCTTCTGAAATCAGTTTTTAGAAGAGTATAAATGGATATTGCTATTTTGCCTGTGCACCCTTGGAAAATATTTGTAGGGTACATATTAGCTGGTGAGACTAATGGTGAGTCTGGAGAATCAAGTCACAACATCTTTGTTTGTATGTGGTGCTGAGGATCAAACCCGGGCCACACACATGCCAGGCGAGGGTGCTACCACTTGAGCCACATCCCCAGCCCCAAGTCAAAATTTTTTTATCTTGGCTTAGATCCTTCCTGATTGTGGCACAGTCTCCTCCAGCACAGCTCACCCCAGATGCTCAGGGATGAAATCTCACTCACCTTGCTAATTCCTGCATACAAAAAGCATTGTTCAGTCTCTGTGGCCTGGTTAATGTTGTCCCCATCTTCAATTAAAGTCACCACTTATCCTTCAAGATCCTGCCAAATTCTTCTTTCACAATGTGGCCTCCCTTGAGTTTAGGGAGCTGAATTTCTCACACCTGTGTGCTCATGATGATCACATGATACTTCCTTCTCTGATATTGTTTGTTAAAATTTTTATTAGTCTGCCTTATTTGAGAAGTTCTAGAATGTGCCCTACTTATTTTTCTATCTCCATTATTCAAATTTGAGGTATTCAATCAATATTTGATTAATGAATAATTTAACTAAGGTAAATATTTAAATACTCATTAGAAATATTATATATTCCTAATGCTATATAAATTTTATTTTATAAACTCTCAGTGTTTCACTTTATAACTTATTTCATTGTTTTATTATTTCCATAATTTCTCTATATTATAAAAAGTTATGTTTAATATGAATTGTGGGCTTTATTTTAAAATACTTACCACATATTATAGTATTTTACCTTGGTACATTTGTTTTTTTTTATTTTTTATTTGGGTTATAAAATACAGTAGAATCCAAGCTTATGAGTAGGCATTGTTCCAAGTGTTCATTTTTAAGTCAATTGTTTTGATTTTAGTATTTTGGTTCCCAAAGAAATAAGGCCATAAATGGCAATTAAATTGCAAATCAGTCAAGCAGAGCCTGTTTAACCTATAATAACCTGAAATGTAGTATAATGGTACTATTCAATTTTATGTAAAGTAAAATCATAACACTGGGAAGAAGGACGATTATTCATTTTCTCTAATGAACTGCATTCTGATTTATTGAATTTCAGAAACACCTTTGTAGGGCTATTGAAGTTTATTTATATGGGTTGGGGAAAGCATAAAGAGAAGGGGGAAGGAAATGTGGTTTACTTGTTGCATCTCAAAATCTGCCCATGGAATAGCAGCAGTGTTATCACCCAGGAGCTCTTCGGGGAGAATCTCAGGCTCATCCTGGACCCACTGAGTCACAATCTGCATTTTAATCAGATGCCCATGTGATGGGCATGCACTGTGATTGGGATGCCCATGTGATTGGGATGCTCTGGGGAGCAATTTTTTAAAGTCTATATTTGAAGAGGGACAACATTTCTGTCTAACATCTCTTTAATAGCAAGAACTACTTGACTGCTAGAGTCTGTAAACAAGTCAAGATGGCGCCTGGCATTTTGCAGAGGGAGTGGTTTGTGAAGTAATGCCAGCCAGCCATTAAGTGTGGAGATTCCTGATTGGTTGACTGCTGTATCTAGTTTATGTTAATTAGATAAGCTGTGAGGAATGTATAAATACCTCTGTTGTCCTACAATAAATAGCTCCCACTCCTGCTGTATCAATCTACACAAATCAATCTACACAAGTTGTTTGTCACACCCCCCCCACCCCCGTTATTTTGCTGCAGCTGGACTGCAGCAGATGGTGGCCCTGCGGCACTTGACATCATCAATTTCTGGGAATTACTAATTCAGAGCCAAAGAATCTAACTTGGCTCTATGAAAGGACCCAGGTCTTAGTCTTTCCTGCTCTCAACTGGACTATATTTCTCTTCTATAAAAAGGAAATTTGGGGGATAATTCAAAATCGTCTAGATTAAACATGCTTACAAATTAGCAATTTCACTTTTAAAAAAGTAACATCAGTAAAAACACACATTACATGTGTTTGTAATCTTTTAAATCAATTGAGAAGATACTTCAGATTTAAACAGGTGGAATAGTTTAAAATATCTGACAGTACTTATCCATCAACAATTTGTAGAGTAGATACTTAGAAAAATAATGAAGTTTTACAAATTTAATTAATAATATACTCTAAAGTTTATGTACATATGCATTTACATACCACTATAATTAGTCCAGAATAAAATATAAAAGTACAACACAGGACTTGGGGTGTAGCTCACTGGTAGAGGTTTGTCTAGAAAATGCAATGCTCTGGGTTCAATCTCCAGCACTGCAAAACAAACAACAACAAAAAGCAGCAGAGCAAGATAATTACCCACAAATAACTAAATGAAAGGAAACAAAAACACAAGAAAATATTCAAATTTATGAATAAATGATGAACACCTATAATTCAAAAATTGTATGGTGTTATAGCCAGGCATGGTGGCATATGCCTGTAATCCCAGCAGCTCCGAAGGCTGAAGCAGGAGGACCTCAATGTCAACACCAGCCTCAGCAACAGCAAGGTGCTAAGCAACTCAATGAGACCCTGTCTAAGTAAAATACAAAATAGGGCTGAAGATGTGGCTCTGTGGTTGAGTGCTCCTGAGTTTTATCCTTAGTACTCCTACCTCCCAGAAATAAAAATTGTATTGGGTTATGTTTGACATTTTAAAAATAAAACAGATCAAGCTGTTATTAGAGATATAGAAATAAGGTATGTTCATTATACACCATGTATTTTAATATCTTGATGAAAAAGACCTCTGTTCTCTTTTTGACTGTTTTCTGGATGTATCATTTGAAATTTACTTTCAGATCTCCTAAAAAAAAGCAGAATTAATAAACGTCATCTGTAACTTAGTTGTTTAATCCAATCTTCTTGTTCTCTGGTGCCTAATTATTATTAGCATTAGCTGGAAAGATAGATGATGCAGAGCTAGAGAATATCTCCTTTGAGCTTTACTAATGTTGACTATATACACTGTGAGGAAATATAATCAATGTTTAGTATAGTGTTATATTTAGTTAATCAATGTTTAGTGTAGTGTTATATTTAGTTTCTGTTGAATACATTTCCTGATGTTATTTGAGAAATGATTGTATTCCTAATGTCTTTTGAGAATATATATATGTTTTTATAATAGAATAAATTATAATGACAATAATAAATACTAACAAGATATTAATAGTGTCATCTTTTTCTAGGTCCAATTTGCTGAATTCCTATCTAAAAAGTGTAAAATATCTGTTGAGTGAAACAGGCTAAAATCAAGTCCCTTAATTCTGGGATATATCATGGTACAATGGAAACAGTGCTTATTATGGTTCAGATATGAGGTAATCCCCCCAAACTCCTGTTAATGCAGGAATATTCAGAGGTGAAATGGTTAGATCTTGAGAGCTATAACCTAAAGAGTCCATCATAATTGGAATAATTATGTGGTAACTCTAGACAGTTAGGGGTGGTTGCAGGAGGTGGGTTGCTGGGGGTGTTCCCTGGGAGGATGCATCTTCTCTGTGACCCTTTTCCCTCATCCCCTGCTTCCTTGCTGCCTTCAGGGGAGTGGCTTCTCTATGCCACACCCTTGCCTCCATGATGTGCTGCTTCACCTTGTGTCAAGACCTATGGAATCAGCTGGACCAAGATCTCTGATATCATGAGCCCCGAATAAATCATCCCTCCTCTCAGCTGTCCTTGTCAGGTATTGTAGTCACAGCATTGCAAAGCTGACTGAAACACTGCTATACTAGGAAAAAAAAAATGACCACAAATCTTCCTGTGCATTTTCTAGTTTTATTACTTTGAAGCAGTCATCTGATGACTCCTGGCCTGGAAGCAGTCTCTGAACTAAGGTACTGCCTTCAAAATCTTTCTAGTTTTAGATTTATAATTAGGAAGATGTGTTACGAAATTCTCATATTCATATATACACAATTTTATGTTTATCTCTGTGCAATACAGACTATATTAGGCATTAACTCAGAATGATGTTTCTAATATTAAATACAACAGTTAATATTGATTTTCTTAAACTAACATATGTAATGTAATAGCATTTTTAATATAATATAATATATGAATTAAAAAACAGAAAGATTCAAGAATTGTTTTTTTATGTCATATGCATAATTTGTTTATAAAATGTATTAAACTTAATGTTATAGCTAGCAGATTTCCTATAGGTTTAGTTATTACAGTGATCATAATTTGACTTTATGGACTTGTTCTGGTACCAACTGAAATATTAACAATAAGTCGGTTAGAAAAAATTCTCCTTTTCTAAACAGTCTGTGACATGGAAAACTTTAATTTGTCTACCATTTTAAATATTAATTACCTGATAACTAAAAATCTTTTCTCAAACATATTTCCTGAGATTGCAATTTAAATTATACACAAACTCATTGTGCTATCGGACTGGGCACGTCTTGGAAATTGAAAGCATCATGAAGTATTCCCCTCCTTCAAACCTCCAATTCTTGCAGTCAAGTCAGAAAGATTTCGGACATGTGTTCAGAGTATCAGACATATGTTTATTGGAAAAACAATGGAAAGGGGAAAGAGAACACTCTTAAGGGAAAAAGTGGGACCTCTCAGAGAGGAGTGGGACAGCCAGCCTTTCCTGCCTTTCATTTTTAATGGAGTTTCATGGAAGTTTCCACCATGTCTACCTCTTGACTTTTGACTGACAGCAGGATAACATCAAACTTTTAAGTCCCCACTGTAGTGACAATTCTAGGTTACTTTGACCAATGTCAACTAGTTCTAATTAAAACCTGTTATAGGTTTTATGGTCAGAAAGAATTATCCTTATCTTCCAGAATCTGATATTTCAAAGGGTCACAAAAATTCCCTCTTCAAGGTAACATGTGTTCCTCTTATTGTAATTGTTTCAGGCCTGCATTTCTATTGCAGATGACAAATAGTTTGCTGAGGAATGTAACATATTCTGTCAACTTAAGCCAGACAGTGCTGCAAGTAAATTGCTTTTTAAAAGTGATATCATGTGGGGAGTCAGTAAAGGGGGCACATTTAATAGAATTATTCCCTTAATCTCATGTTCCCACCACTCATATCTGTCTGTTCCTATTAATGGGAAACCTTAACACTACAAATACTGAATAAATTCAAAATTCTGCTTTTGTGAAAGAAAAAAAGTGTCTTGCTTTTTTGTATTTCATAACTAAACTTATAAGAAAATAGGTCATGAAGAAGTTTTTTGAAAATTTTCTATATAGACATAAATTTGAGACGTATACTAAATTTACTTCTAAATTGTAAGTGCCTGTCTTTATAATATTTGGCAATTATTCACTTAAAATTTCTTAATGTAGTTTTACATTAAGAAAATAATATGACTAAAACTTTAACTAATTAAAAATAAAAATAATTGCTATAAATATTACTGTTTGATTTTTAATAAACAAGAAAAATTTTTATCCTTTCAAATAGATGGGAAACACCATGAGTATAGTGAGGTTTACCTATTAGTGAAACTTGCTAGATGATGAGTATGTGTATTAATGATCGGCACATAATCAACATTATATTTTTACAGACACTTTTTTGTGCACCCACTAGCATGCTTCTGAAGGGCAAAGGATCGTATTTGATTTACTTTTTTGCTCCCATCACTTTTCTCAAAGCATAAGATTGTCAAAATCATATGGGTGGATCTTCATTTGAAGTTTTATTTACTTTTCCAAAAGATTACCAAAGACACCTGCCTATTTTTATCTTTATCTCTTTTTTCTTGTGAGTCATTTTCTCTTTTATAGATCTTTTTTGGAATAAGAGAGTATTATTTTTTTATCAGTTATACAAATTTTTATGGTTCATATTGACGTAATTATACAAGCATGGAATATAATTTGTTCTAATTCAGTCCCTAGCACTTCTCTTTCCCTCCCCTTCTCCCTTCCCTATTTCCTTACCTCTACTCTACTGACCTTTCTTCTATTTAAAAGTTTTTACTTTGGATATACATGAAGGTGAGTCACATTCACTGTGGGCATACCCATGTATGTATGTAGAAAAATAAGGTCAAATTCATTCCATCCTTCCTCCCTTTCCCCCTCAATTCACTTCCTCTGCTCCACTGATCTCTCTTCTATCTTCATGGAATTCTCTTTCTCCTGCTTTATTTTTCTTTTTTTCCCCCTTATTTTGGTATAGCTTATACATATTAAACAACAACAACAACAAACCCACTTTGACTTCTGTAGATCTTGTTTTCATGTATAATGTTATAATGTTCCATGTATAATGTTATCATGTTTCATGTATAATGTTATCTCCATGGTCCTAGAAAGTCTCTATGCTTCCTATTGTGTAACTAGTGGAACGGAAATACTTGTTCATTGTAGTATGTGAGTGGTATAGATTATAACTTACTGAAATATGGTTACATGGGTGAGACAGTGAAGATAAATCCCTAGGTAAAGGGGCAAGGGTTAAGATTTTTTTTCATGGTTCAAAGTATTTTTTTGTCTGCTTGAACAATTGAAATGATTTGTAGTACTTTAAGAATGCTAGAGTGTAGTACTTTATTGTGATTGTATATACTTTTTTATGAATTTTTATCCCACTAGCATAGGCTCCTTGAAAGGAATTACCTGGGACAATGGACTTGAATAATTTAGGTTCCTTAGTATGTATTATTCCAGTACATTCTTGAAAATTTTGGATCTTCTCGTATTTTGACATTTAAACATTTTACTGTTTATTGTTCTAATTTGTTTCTGAACTTGATCATTTCAAGTTGCTGAATATTTGTATTTTGTTTTCTAAAAATTCTACACTTTCTGTAACTAGAGGTATCCAGAGATCAATACTACTCCAATATTGCTTCACTTCTTCTTGCACCACTGTTGTTTCTTTTACTTTAGAATTTTATTTATTTTTAAAAAGTCACATGTTCTGCAAAATATTCTGTCAAATATCTTTGCTTTGTCCTATTTTCTGATGTTTCTTATGGAATATTTTAATGCTTAGGTTCTCTAATTCATCATTTTGTGCTCACCATTCTGCATTTTTTGATTTTGTGGGTAGTCATTCTCAAGTTCAAAAATTTTCTAGAACTTCCTTATTAACATTAGGTAGAAACTCCTCTGCTTGATAACAAAGACTTTCAGCAAAGAGTATCTAACTCCCATTTTTCTAGTTTACTTTCATGCATGTGTAGGTTATATCCTAGCCAATCTGAATTATCTGCATGAATCTTCCTCAGAATTTATCAAATAATTCTCACATTTTTGTCTTTGTTGAACTTGGTCCCATTCTTTTGACAGGTTTGTCCTGTTAACTTTAATTAGAACCCTCAGGGATATATCAATTTTACATTTTTTCATGACAGCTAATTTGATCCTCAGTAAGAATTTGTTGGAACCATCATTATAACATGCCCTGTTACATAGAAGTTGCCCTCATTTAATCTACAGTAATGATGTCAGTACCTCAAGGGCTAGTCCTATCCTCTTCTCACAGCACTATGGACCTTGATACATAATGGAACATCATATACACTTATTTAATTGAATTAAACCTAAGTGGTAGTTGGTTAAATCCTGTTTTATTGAAAAGCTTGAATTAAATCCTGCAGGAAAACGTCCCCAAATTTCTCATGGTTTTCATGTTTGATTTACACATTGAGCCAGAAGCTTTGAAATTATTACTGCCCTGGCTTATAAAATATATTTATAAACATTCCTTTGGGAAAATACCTTTCCTTTCCTTTAAATAAGATAGACCCATTGAAAATAATTCTGCAAGTAACTCTTTCATAAGTCATCATGTGCTTTGAACAGTAAGACTTCAAAATCCAATTAATATTTAAAGAGGACAACTTGAATATAAGGCATCATGAAAATATTTCTGCTTGGAGAAACTGTAATTTGACAATTTTAATAGAAAGTGGACTTTTCAGAGACCTCTAAAAATAGAAGTAACAAAAAATGATAATAGGAGATAAGAGAAAATCAATAACTAATATTTTAATTAAAAATTGGTATTTCTAAAATGATGATGGGGAGAAAATATTTGCTTCTGACTGAGATGCAGTAACAGTGGGCTGGATTTATCTGACCACCTGGAATAATGAACAAAATATGAAATGAGCTGGTATATCTGTATGTGTATACACACACATATGTACACCTGTATACATATGTGCCCACATATGTCTATGATATGTGTACATTCACACCAGAAAATGATCCTAGAGAAATAGCAACAAGATCAAGATGGGTCAGATGATTTTCCAAGCTTTTTGCTTTGAGAGAATTTTCAAGCTGTGGTAAAGATAGGGTGAATCTAGGAAAAGCCTGGCATATGATAATTGAGAAGATGGAGCAGACAATGTGCAGAGGTACCAAGTGTCTAAAATTTACAGGACAGAATACTAGGAAAATAAAAACTGAGTATAATCTTCAAATTTTCCCCAATATTCAGATGAATGCAGATCAGAACATGCAAATGAGGAAACTTTGTAAGGCTGAAGAAATAATGACCTTGCTTGGTGCTCAACTGGGCCTGGAAAGAATGATGATTACTACAGTTCTAGTGGAAAATATCATGATTCACAGTAAAATTTATATAATATACAGAACATTTCTATCCCAGTAGTGGGGAACAATTAGACTGAGCTTAGATTGACCACAGCTCAGATCTTCCCTAACAAATAATAAAAAGCAATACCTGCCCCAGGGGAGCAATATCACCACCTCCTGCTAATCAGGGTCAATTATATTTGACATATTTGATAAGCCTTTTTGCTGACTGATGCTTAGCTATATTTCTTTTTTGAAATTGAGCCCCTTTGGTGGAATAGAACTCTAAACCTGTGGAGTTCCAAACTGTGGGATAGGAAACCCCAAGTCTGTAAGTGAGTCATTGGGGGTGATGATAAGTGGAACCACCCCTGCTACTGCCAAAAGATTCTTACACTCACATTTCTGTCCAGTTTGTGACTCAGCAGGATGCAAGTCTCATGCATCCTGAAAGAGGTAATTCATTCTCATGGGCAGTAGCCTCAGAGCTATTGCCATTCCAATGCTCTTTTAGGCTGGCAGATTCTGAGTAGAGTAGGAAAAGACCAGTGGGATTTTTTATCTTAGATACACTCTCAAGCCTTTATATTTTGATGTGGGCTTCCTGGTGGAATGTCCATCTTATGTGAGATGAGGATTCTGTAAATTCCAAAGTAGTTGTTCTGATTGCTGCTTTTCAGGTTAGAAAAGGCAAACCCATAACTAGAAGAGGTGTTTATATCTATGACAAAAACTTAACTCAGAAGGGACCCAATGTAGGCAATTTGCCACCAAGATGTTGGCTTCTCAAGGTATAGTGCCATAGCTGAGGTCAGCATTGGCCTCAGTAGTTGGATATTTCAAGGTAGCAGTAAATGAGTCTGCCTATGCTATTAGGGTCATGAATAACTTTCTTGGCCACTTTATTTGTTTGTTTGTGTATCATGACAACTCTTGTGAGAATGGATCATATTTAAAAAGCCATATAATATCAGTGGCTTCTATTTATGTTCTTGTTTAGTGATTTTATGATGGGATTTAACATGATATAGTTTTTCACATTTTGTGTCCACTTAATTTACCTCTTCATGAACATCTACCCCAGGAATTCTTGTATCTGGTCTTCCAACTTTTTCTCTTTCAGGTCTTTGACCAACTAGTAGGATATTCACAAATAAAATACCAAATTATCATAAAGTAAATATTTAAAATGAGAATTTATATAGTTCTAGAACCATTTCACCTTTCTTACAAATGAATGATGGGAGCACTTCCCATGACTCTTCCTGTTGTCATTGTCTTTTAAGGCCTTCCCTGAGTAAAGCTGTAGTGCAATCACTGTCTATTATTAGCTTGAATGTATAAAACTTACCATCTCATCCTCAAAACAAGCTTCACTTTGGGGATATAGTCTATTTTCTTCTTCATTAGCCCCCATACTTTTCTTCTTCTGGATGCACCGTTTTGTCTTAACCTTCTGGCTAGGGAAACTCCTGAGAGGAATCTGCTGCTTTGTGTGGGAGAATGGGAGAAATGTCTGTCTGATCTTTCTTTATGGGAGAAGTGGTAGTTCTTATGGGGAATAGGAACATTCTCTACACCTAGATTGTCCCTCTGCCATGTGACAGAATCATGGTATTTCACAACTGGGGATGTGAATTAGCCCTGCCTTGAATATTTAGCCATCTTTGAAGATTAGCAACTCTATTAAATATTGGTCTTGATTTTTATATTTGCCCATCTCCTGAGAGGAAGGCTTCTTTTTAGCTACCAAAGAAAGTGTTTTACTCTCATGCTTAGCTTTCCAGCATTTTTAATTTCTCTCATCTTTCCATTATCCACCTTTAGGGGAAAAATCATTTAATTCTATTATTCTTACAGTTATTGTTCACTTACAGTTCATTATCCACCTTTAGGAAAAAAATCATTTAATTCTAGTATTCTTACAGTTATTGTGAATAGTTAAAAATCCCTCATCCACACATTCTTTAGGGCATACTCATCCATGATCACATTTTCTCAAGTGGTATGAGTGAAAGTTTCAACCACTAGCTGCCCAGTTTCCATGCAGGATGGGTCTACCTTTCTGGTTGAGGGATGAGCAAGTGGTCCTATCTGCTATGTTACTGCCTGCCTTCTCAAACTTTCCTGGAGTACAAACTGTGCCCATTGGGTTGTCTGGAAATGGGATAATAAAACAAAATTAAAATTGCCAAAGATTTAATGGAGGGTAAAATCTATGAAAGGAAAAGGGAGCAGAAAGAGGCAGTTAGATTACCATGCAGTACTAAAAATGTCTCTGCCAGCCTGATAGTGAGCTCTGGAGAAAAGATTTACACTAGTGGAAGGCTGAGTTGGGTGCAGTGCCTTTTACTTAGCTTTAATTGGTCTTTGACTGGAAGCCAATGTAAAAGTTTAATCTTGGCTCAAAAGCCAAGGCAGACTGTGAAGAAACTAATAGTTGGAGCTAATCAGCCAACTGCACTTCTCATAGGTGAGCAGTGAGACTCTCAATAAACAGACATCTCAGGCAACATCATTATTTCTGCCAAAGCTTCCATTCACTGTGCACACTGATGGTAATATATTGGAAATTTGAAATGTTGTCCTTGCTGGAGATGTTTTCACCTTTTTGATGTCATTGTTGTTCTTCACCATTTTTAGGAAAAGGTAAGACACATGGCAGTTGTCTAGCAATACTACACCACCAGATGCTGAGAGCCACGGCCGAGTCTGTATGGCCCCTGGCATTTTGCCAACAGTATTGATTGACAGGCGAGGCATTACTATCCGCCTCTGCCGCTACTTTTGAGTTCTCGCACTATTTTAGAGTTCTCATGGGGATTTCCGGGGATTCCCCGAGAGTTCCCATTGGTTGGGGAAGTGCAGGAGGAGGGATTTCCGTGAGAGAGATTTCCGGCTGGGGGTTCCTGGATGAGCCACGTGGCGTTCGGGAGGATTCCCTGGGAGCTGTGTGAAGTGTTTTCCTGCAGTTCAAAAATAAAGTTTGTTCCTGCTTCAGTGGCTCTTGATTTGTGCCCAGCCAGACTGCGGCAACCAGAGAATGGGCCTCATAAGGAGATGTGTTCATCTGTTCTGATTAAGTATTTATTTTACTGATTTTAAGTTATGTGTCCTATCTTAACCTATTATCTGCCCAGGGCAGTGAGAATGCACAGTTTGAAATAAAAAGGTTAAATGCTGCTAAGACATCTTACATAGGAGATGTTGATTAACGTTTTGTGTATTTAAAATATAAAATTGTCATTTTAGATATCCAGTAGACATTTAGAATTAGAAATACCACATAACTGTTTGAGGACATTCATACAGACAAATACTGATAATTAGACACCAAGAATATGTGTTTTCCTATAGACCACTGTAGTTAAGGTAATGTGGTAATTTAGGCCTAGACTATTAAATTTTACCTTTTCACTCTTTATAAAAATATATTTATCCACTAAATGAGTAGTTAGTGATTAATATTGCAGAAAATATAACCCTTTAAAAACTTTCTAGAAACACACAGTTTGTTACTTTCATCTACTTTAACATTTATTATACTTGTTAATTAAATCATTTCTCCAGAAACTTCTGCTTTCCAACCATGTGCCGTCCTGCCTAGAAATGCCCTATATACTCGAAGGCAAACATATTTAATAAAACTAAGACAAAAGAGACAAGTTATTTTGCTAATCCAAATTGGCTTACCCTGGAAGTACAAAACATGTACTTTGAAAGTTGAGTTTCATGGAATTAAGTTACATAAATAAAATATTGCAAATACATTATGCCTTTATTTGTAAGTTTGGGAATCCTAAGATTGACCTAGCAATCAAACAAAAGGACAAATTTATTATAGTATCTAAAACAACTGCTGTCTATGAAGGATGAGCACTGTTAAATTAATTAATTTTTTTTTTCCTTTGGTGGATCTGAATCCATCAAATCTGAACTTTGAGCTGAATTTCACAGCAGTGCTCTGAGGATAATTCATAGAGGGTGAGAAGGGGAAATAGGGATATAGGGAGATAGAAATCATCAAAATGGGAAGTAAGTGGAATAACAAGGACAGTGAAAAAACACATTCCTGGAATGGAGTGGTCAGAAGTTTAATATTTTTAAAAAATGTTGTTTTTATTTACTTTTTTAAGCACTATTCTGGTTCCTTCAAATATTCAGTAGAGTTTTACACACACGCACACATGTGCGCACACACACACACACACACACACCTACACCCCTTGTTTGAGAACCAGAGTGTTTTCTTGCAGTTATGAGGTTTAATAAATTATTTTAAAGAATTAAAGAAAGAGATTGTAGTACAATTCCAAGACTGGTCTGACACAAATCAGAAATGTACATCATCAGTTAGAAAAAAATGTACAGAATTCAATAAGAGCCAGGAGCTAGAAATGACCGTGAAAGTAAAACTAAGCTGCTTCCTTGTCCCTCCTTCCCTCCTCCAAATCACTAGCAAGTAACGGGAACCTTAGGAAACTATTTTAATTGTCCACAAATAGTAGAATTAAAGTTCAAGCTCATTATCTAGGACTTAAGAGGCAAGTGATCCAGTTAAAACCTGAGTTGCATAAGAATTCTTGAATCAAAATATAGGTATACATCAAGGCCTCAGTAATAAGGGAATCAAACTCAAATTCTAGAAGTATTTCATCAGTAGTTCTTCTCAGTTTCTCTGAGTACATTAACTTTTACTCATCTTACTGAAGACCCACTTTCTCCATGCTGGGGGTAACCTGGCTCCCTTTAGTTACCTGAATGGCAATATTAAACTTGCTGGGTCTCAGATCCCCAGATCCTAGGGAAGGGTATACTTATGCTTGATCCAAACCACTTTAAGTGATTTCATCATCATATGGTTTGTGTTGCACTGATTGTACAAAGCTTTTATTTTTAGAGCATCCACTTTGTTTTTATATATTGGTCCTACTTTGCTACAATCATTCATTTATTCTTCTGATATAGGGATTAGGAGCATTTTATGCCCCACAATATGACAGGTGTTTTAATCCACTGGTCACAGAATATAATAAAGTGCTTTTCTCAATAATAAATCATGTCAACTTTAAGAAACAATATTTACTAAGAGAATTTAAGGATATGGCCACAAATAATTAATAGAACAATTGAGACAAGGAGAAGGATGCACTTATTGTTGTCAGGAATAGTTGATTGATGACAGCATAATTTCTTCATGAAGAATTTATGTTACACTCCCAAAAGACCATCTGGCAAATGTTCTCTGGATGTTTACCTGTATATTTTCAGTTTAATAACAATTCCAGACATCTTTTAATTAATCACATCTGTCAAATGCTGTTGAAGACAATCAGCTAAACAGGATCTCCTTAAGGACAGTCTGGTTCAAGTGACAAACTACGATTTCATTCACTCAGAAAAAGAGGTTTGAAAATATGACATATGTTCATTTTCAAAGTTTTTTCTTAAATTCCAGAGAATATAGAAAATGTAGGATACATTTTAATATATGTGTATATGTATAGATGAAAGAGTGGGTATATATGTAAGTTTCTAATATTATAGGTGACCCAGGTGATATTTTCGATTGCTATCAGAAACATTACATTCATATGTCATGTGCACATAAGGATATCTGATCAGCTCTTCTTCAAAGATGTGTAGGGAGAGGAACAGTTAGGGTAGCATCTCTTTTTCTTATGGCTAGTTTATTGTTTTTGCAGTTTTGTTATGATATGCTGAAGTAATGAGTTAAACCTAAAATTTCAGTAGCTGAAACTAACAATATTTTTTTTTTCTGTGAAACATAGCCAATTCAAAGTAGTATCTGGGGTTTAGTGGGAGCTTAGATCATTTTCCCTCAGAACCTGGCTGACAGAGCCTCCACCAGTTTATATTTGAACCATCTACATGGCATATCCCAAACATGTAATAGGCAAAGAGGTACTAAATGGTGTTGCACTTGTAATTAAGCACTTTGCTCCGGAAAACTCATGTGTGATTTCTTTTGCCAGAAATAGTCACATGGCCCCACTTCCAAAATTATTGAGAAATATAAGAAAGAACAATGAGATATCAGTAAACCGACTGTCCTGTCTTTGTCATACTATATTCTAGGATTGTATTTGTTGAGCAAGATAAATTGGATTAACCAAACAATTGGATCATTTGAACAACTTGTCCCAGAAGCATAAATTCCTCAATTTCGATGAGCTCGTGTGGTTCAAATTCAAATTTTATTTTTATAGTGGTCTTATTTTTGAGAAAATTTTCACTTCACTTCTCCCAATGGATAGATGCTTATTTCAAGATTCACTATGGCCTATTATTGTCAACACATCAAGATTTTTGCCTATTTTGCAGCACATAGTTCAGCCTGATTCTACCATTCACTCTGATTTATATGATGTGTATAATTAAATTCAGCCCTGCTTGGTTTCTCATATTCTCAGGTTAACCACAATGATCTCAACTTCCGTTTGGTGTCATCTCTTGGCATGCATATCTGAACATTAAGTCCTATTGAACAAATGAAAAGCAAAGTGCAAGGACATGAGATGAGTTCATCATGAAATGATAAACTTCTTTTGTCCAAATTTATGTGGGACAACGAATTTGAAAATAATGCTTTCATTTTTTAAAATTTTCTATACTAAACAGTTTCCTAGTAACTAATACAATGTTTTGACTCTTTAGTATATTTAAACACAAAGATCCAGGGACAAATTCTTCATCTGAATACATCTAAGAGACAAATTGTTCAAATGTTTTGAAAAATTTTGGTGACATTAAGGGAGAAAAAAATAAATGTAAAATACTAAGATCTTTCTTTCTTTCTCTTTATTCCAAGGTCACAGCACATGTAAAAAGGTGATGAATTATTACTTTCCTCCTGATTTTTATATGAGGATGTAGCTCTGCTTTTAACAGTCATCGAGCACCCGAGATGGATGTAGAAACTCAATGGGTCAGAGAAGACTTGCTAATAGCTAACTCCACCTAGAGAAACAAAACATATAAACACATACACATACACACACACACACACACACACAAACACACAACCCATTGTTTCTGTGATATAAAGTTAATTGCCGATTGAGAACTTATTGCATAGGATAGAAAATAAAGCTTAATTATCTGCACATTCTTAACCTTCTCTTTCCCCTCTTGTCCCTAATTTCCTTCTATTGAAGAGCAGGTTGAGTGAAAAAATTTAATACCTATGTCTGGCTGTTTACTCTAAGCTACCCTCTTATTCTGCATTGTCCCAAATGACCATTAGAGTTGAAATGGATAAAAAAATAAATGACATATTGATGAACTACAGTGGTAATCAGAGTAACAAATGGCATTAAAGTTGTAGGAAACATCAGGCCTTCTTATGAAAAGTGATTAGCATAGCACTTTAAAATATTTTTATTTTCATTTAATGACAATTTAAGGAGCAATCTGAAAGGAAAGTGCTGAATTTAGCAGGTACAAAATGTCTACCTATTTAATAAAATATCACAAACTGATTCTGAATTAGATTCAGTAGCAATTCAAATTGCATATGGAGAGACATATTCTCCAGTGGGGAGTCTTGTAAAGAATCTCATTTATTATAGATCAAAGTTACTTTTGCTTCATTCAAATATGAACACATACTTATATGGCCATCTAGGAAAAGACTTTGTGGAATAGCATTTCTCGTGATACTTATTTTTTGCAAGATTTTTTTGAAAACATCTAAATCACTGTTGTGGGTTCTTAGAGATGAACCATCTGTCACGAACCAGAATAAATATTTATTGTAGCTTATTAAGAGAGGAAAAGTTGCTAGGAAAAAAAACATTTAAAGTGTTATAAAATTGGTTACTGGTGAATTTCTTTCCCACAGACGTCTTTAAAAAGCAGATTAGATGTTTATCCGTGAAAATAGTTTTGACTTTGCAAATAGGCAATTATCTCACAGTGTAGAATGGTAGAATCACCAAGAAGGTGGAGAAGGCATGGGGAAAGAAGGAAAACAGAGGAGCACAGCAGACTGTGTGTGTTTGTGAGAGAAGGGGAAGGAGAATGAAAATGAGGATAAGAAAGTGGGAGGAGATGCATTCTCTTAGGGCATTGGCCCAAGCACAGAAGGATGCAACCTTTTGGGGTGTCAGAGTGTGGAACTGAAATCAATGAGATGGTAGAGAGCTCCATAGTTAGGGGATTCCTGAAGCATTTAAGCTTGGGACAGGGACCTTGGAGTGGTAATGGGTAAAAAAGCAAAAGTTTGCATCAGTTACTTTCTTCTAGATATTTTATCCTTCATTCATTTAAATCACAAGTTAACAATATTGAAAGATCCTCACCAAGTCCTACATCGACAGAGAACATATTATTAATTTCTCGGTTGTTTCAGATGAATACACATGATTAGTACTCTGGAACTGTTATTGTGCCATTAATACATCATTTGAAAATTAATAAAATAAATAAAAAAATAAAAATAACAATAATAAAAAAAGGAAAATTAATGCTAACTCACATAAAATCCAAACACATTTTGGTGTTGTTTTTTAAAGAGAGAGAGAGAGAGAGAGAGAGAGAAGGGAGAGAGAGAGAGAGAATTTTTTGATATTTATTTTTCAGTTTTCGGTGGACACAACATCTTTATTTTATTTTTTATGTGGTGCTGAGGATCGAACCCAGCACCCTGCACATGCCAGGCGAGTACGTTACCGCTTGAGCCACATCCCTAGCCCATGGTGTTTTTTTTTTTTTTTTTTTAATCCACGTAAAATCTTGTAAAAAAAAATCTACTAATTTTTTTTTTAAATGTGAGGGAATTAGGGTCTGGTTGATTATGTAGTTATTCTTAAAATAAGCATTATTTAAATTGTTATCTTGCTTTTTATTATCATAAAGTACATTTAGCCCACTCAGAGCATTACAGGGTTCACTGTTTGATTTTAGGTGGGTGTTTATCAGTCACTGACATTGATAAATCATAGATGTTTTTGACAAGTGTGCTTGTCTAATTTCTCTCTAAGCCCAATTTTGAATCCCTTCCTTCCAGAGACATTCATGACATTTCCCACCCAAGAATCTCTAAATGTGAAAAGTATTAGTATACCTTTGGTCTCGACCCCAATACAATAAAATAAATGTCTTTGAGTTTTATTTCCTGTAGTATGCATTATATATATTCCAGAAGTTTCAGTTATATATATATATATATATATATATATATATATATATATATATATATATATATATATATCTCCCCAAGGTACTGTTGAGAATAATAAATCTGTGAAGGATAAACCCCTGATCTTTTAAAATTTATTTTGAAGGTGTAATAACAGTGGGTATCTGTGGTTTGAAGGAAAATACATATAAGTTTTTTGCTTTGGTTTGATTTCCTTTAGTTGTTATAACTGGATTGTGGTCAGTTCTGAAAAAAAAAATGAGATCTTCACTTACTTGATTAGGATATGTTATATGATAAAGGTGAATGGGAAAGTCATTTCTCTGCTAAAAATCTATTACACGCCTCACCCTAGAATCCCAAAGAATCCACATGAGAGGGATGCCATCTTGCTGCCTTGAGGAAGCAAACAGCTATGGTTTGGAGGAAATCATGTAACTGGAAGATGTGAGTAACCTCTAGGAGCAAAGAGGGACACCTGTGGCTAATAGCCAGCAAGTAGAGTTCTCAGCCTACAATTTGAGGAAATAAATTGTGCCAAGAATCAATAAATATGGCAGAGAACCCTAAATTGTACATGAAATTCATAGATATGCAAGTTCCTTGTATAAATGGTATAGTATTTGCCTAGAATTCATGCACATCCTCTTGCATATCTTATATATATCCTCAAGCTCACACCTTGATTAGGGCTTAGTGAGACTCCACACAGAAACTTCTATTAAGAGATGCTAGACTTTCACCCACAGAAACATTGAATTAATTTCAAATAATATATTTGTGTTCTGTCAATCCACTAATTTGTGGTAATTTGTTATAAAGCAATATAAATTAGAAGCCATGAAAACATGTCCATAGGAAACCTACATGTGAGTGTGTCTACATTGACCTTTAATCAGAATAGCCAGAACCTGGAAACAACACACTTAACTATTAACTGGTAAATAGATAAACAATATATGACATATCTATATGATGGAATACTACTGAGTAATTTAAAGTAATTTAAAGTGACATCCCCTCCAATATATTTAATAGCACAAATAAATCTGAAAAACGTTAGCTTAGTGACAGAAGGTAGACATAATAGGCTCCACATGTATGTCTACATTTCTATATAGACATTATAAAGACAGTACTATAGGGACAGAAAAGGGGTCATCATTTATCAGGGGCTAAGTTTAACATTGAAACAACTGCCCAGAAATGGAAAATCACATAGGGAATCATCTTCTATACCCTGACTTCATTAAATTTCTTTTTGCTATTTTCCTGAACTATAATTTCATTTGTAATTTTGTATATATTATATGTTATTTCTATATCTACATCTGTATATGTATTTATATGTCATTATACATTGGTATCTACTGGGTGAGAATTAGTTCCAGGACCCATTGTAGATACTTAAATTCATAGATATGCAAGTTCCTTGTATAAATGGTGGAGTATTTGCCTAGAATTTATGCACATCCTCTTGCATATCTTAAATCATCTTCAGGTTATTTATAACATCTCATGTGATGAAGATGCTATGGAAATAGATGCTATATTTCATTGTTAAGGAATAATTACAAGGAAAAAAATCTGTGCATGTTCAGTACAGACTGAATATTTTCAATTTGCAGTTGGTTGAATCAACAAGTGTGGTATCCACAGATATGGAGGGCTAACTATATAAGTTTATAAATTATATATATATATATATATATATATATATATATATATATATATATATGATATATAGGTTTGTATTATGATATACACATTAGGAAGAAAGTTTAACAAATTCATGAATTTAGTGTTCTTTATTTTCATTGACTATATTTTGAAAAGAAATTTAGTATTAACCAAAAGTCAATGGATTTATCTTTAATTCCTGTGTATATTGAATTTATCAAATATTGCATTTCATACCTGAATGTTTAGTTCAATAGACTTTGTTTACAAGTCTTGCTGAAATACATTTTGATTATGAAATGTACACAGAAACAGTTTTAATAAACCTTAAGGATTTCTAGCTATAGACCTTAGTACCAATGTGTTCAATAACCTTAATATGGATAGTCAACACATAGGCTTTTTTTTTAAAGTTCTATATATAAAGGATTTATAAAATACTGGTAAACATTATAGATAGAATTGGAAATTTAGAATACTTTGTATCAAATAACAGTGTAAAGTTTTGGTTACTAGTGGTTTGATTAATATATCTAGGAGTAAATAATGCAATCACTTCTTTCTGACTTATAATTCATTCAGCAATTTATATTCTACAAGACTAAAATTCATATATTTTTAAAGACAGATTTTTTTCAAATATCTTAAGTTTCTTTCCAGTTCTCAGTCAGGATGTGTTTTAGAATTAAATATTTAACATTTTGAAAACAAAGCTAAAATATCTGCAATTCTTTACTTTTCAAAATTGTGTTAGTATCGGTGACTAGTATTAGTGGAACTTTTGAAATTTTTGCAGTTAGGTTTTAATAATATGAATTTATTTTCTTTGCTTTCTAAATAAATCAAGTTGTAGTATATTATCCATAGGGTGTACTCTTTACATTAGATTTATTTCTAGATGAACTTATTAAAATGCAATATATCTTAAAAATTTAGGTAATTTAATTTAACTTTAAATATGTAAGTCATTTTTGATTACTACTAAGTATGCATTTGGATTTATTATTTTAAAACAGTCTGCTGGCACAAGTTTATCTTTTCCTTTATAGGTTTGTCTGTAAATATGTGCCACTTATTTTGTATTGCTGAGAAAAATGAACTTCCAGTCCATAAGAATTAACAATGGGAGTTTTTCCCCTAATTAGCATTAAAAAATCCTGGACATTTTCATGTTTTGCATTTGTTAGGATAGGCAGAGCCAAATTTCATGAATTACCTATGCAGATGTTTAGCATTAAATAGATAATAAAACAAATTTTGATGAATTTAATTCACTTTGTTGGTAAAATTATATATATATATATATATATATATATATATATATATATATATATATATATATATATATATTATATACACACATATATGCATATATATATTATGCATCAATCTGTCAATATATCATCCCATTCATTTTTTTCTTTCTGTGTAAATATTGAAAATGAAATGGGAATCAAGGAATATGAAGTATAGGTAAGCCAAAAAATAAATTATTTGCAGACTATATATTATCATGAATTATCTCAGTATAGTATTATGTAATGTTTTGTTTTAAAACTGCCTCCATCCACATTTCTTTTCCCTTTCTCTTCTTGGTAAAGCTATTTGGCCCATTATTCAAAGAGTAGCTATGATGGTTTAAGAAGTATTCTTACTTGGGCTGGGGATGTGGCTCAAGTGGTAGCACGCTCGCCTGGCATGCGTGCGGCCCTGGTTCGATCCTCAGCACCATA
The DNA here is from genome assembly GCF_047511675.1 of Marmota flaviventris. NCBI lineage: Eukaryota > Metazoa > Chordata > Mammalia > Rodentia > Sciuridae > Marmota > Marmota flaviventris. The sequence goes on from NC_092498.1 coordinate 45,682,648, forward strand.
TACAAACAAAGATGTTGTGTCCGTCGAAAACGAAAAAAAAAGTATTTAAAAATTCTCTCTCTCTTAAAAAAAAAACACATTTATTCATAAAGAAGTATTATTACTGTATGTATATATGTGAATGCATGACCAATGTGATTCTGCAACCTGTATACTCAGAAAAATGAGATATTATATCCCATCTGATTCAAATGTATGATATGTCAAGGTCATTGTACTTTCATGTGTAACTAATTAAAACAAATAAAAAATAAAAATAAAAGTAAAAAAGAATTTGAGGCAAAACATTTATCCTAGATGATGGAAGGTCTTGGAATTTTTTTTTTTTTCAGGCTAAGACAAATTATCACAAAGTTTCTAAAATCTGAGTAGTACTTTAAAATAGAATGTAACTGGGTATGGTAGTGCACCCCTGTTATCAAGTGACTCAGGAGGCTGAGCCAGGAGTATCACAAGTTCAAAGCCAGCGTCAGCAACAGTAAGGTACTACGCAACTTAGCAAGACGCTGTCTCAAAATTTTTTTAAAAAATATCAAAATTGGGTTTGGAATATGGCTCAGTGGTTAATTCCCCTTGGGTTCAATCCCCACTAGACTAAATAAATAAATATAGAATATGAATTTTTAGTAATATAAACCTGTTATTAAATATGTCTTTTTCTTGGGCTCAATGATTTGCTCTTCAGGTTTTCACCTGTTTGGAATAGATACCTGAATTGAAAATTTTATTTGAAGACATCTTACAAATAAGAATGTACATTATAAACTGGTATGCTTTTAAACAACATTGTTATAACTTAGTTAATTTTATTATCCCAACATAATTTGTTGTCACCACAGTAAAACTATGGTAATGAAAGCATCTACCTTGGTAATAAAGCATATAATTGATCTTCTATTTTTTTAAGATATTGATTTATCATATGACAGTCACCCCATAAGCAGCCACTGAAAATCTTACTCATTGGGCTAAGTAAGAAAAGGAGTATATTTCATTTACTTCAATTGTAGGCTTTATTCAAAGACTTATCATCTCTTCTAAAATATACAAAATGTATAGTTTGAGGTTAATTCAGTCAACCTCCATAAAAAATATTTGCTGTTTTGATTGTTTTACTCATTTGCTTTTGTCCCTAAAATATATGATAAATGATATTCTGATAGAATGAACAGAGGTTGAGATCTCTAATTAAAAACAAATGAGTGCTTAATAAAATTCACCTAAATTTCAGCCCTTGTTAAACATTTGACAATAGAGGCATATTATGTGATGTTATAGGTGTCTGCATACTGAATCATATAATAGTGGCTATTTGAGAGGCATATTTCTATTAAGTGTTTATTCTTTAAATATTAAAAAAGTGCCTCTGATGAGTATATTCTTAAATTGCTATGCCATGTAAATTATATTAGGAAAAAACTGGGATTGCAGTAGGTACTTGCATGCCTCCAAAACTTCTGAACATAGTTGTTGTTTCCATTTTATCTATAGTAAATTTGAACCACAATGATATTCAGAAGATATGATAATTATTGAAGTCTTAAGTACTGAACATTGTGCGCCAAGAGGATTTATTTTAAGTAAGGGCACACTAGGTTGCTCTTCCAATAAAATCTCTGAGCATATCGTGTCAAGGAAGGGCAAGGAGGTATCAATAGCATATGTTACCATTTTGCACATCATAAAGTATAAATATTATCACTTGAAAGTTCTTTCTAATTGAGTTATCCTATTCTTTAATAAATAATTTTTTTACAAATAAAATATTTAGTTTTGGTTTTGATCTCTATACTACTAACAAATATTACTTTTATTTGAAAGATACTTTTTTTGAGAAAAAATATGTGGGGATGATACTTACAAGACAACAAGTTCAGGCTGGGGATATGGCTCAAGTGGTAACGTGTTCGCCTGGTATGCGCGGGGCGCTGGGTTGGATCCTCAGCACCACATAAAAAATAAAATAAAGATGTTGTATCCACCGAAAACTAAAAAATAAATATTAAAAAATTCTCTCTCTCTCTCTCTCTCTCTCTCTTAAAAAAAAGACAACAGGTTAAATACAGTTATTGAACTATATTAAAATAAGTTTTCTTGACAATATTTGGCACAGTAGGACAAGGGAACTTAGCTTATGGAAATTGTTATGCTTTGAATATGAGGTGTCCCCCAGAAGCTCCTATATTAATGCAGAAATGTTTAAAGTTGAAATGATTGGATTGTGAGAGCTCTAACTTAATCAGTTCATACTAGTTTGAATGGACTGACTGGGTGGTAACTATAGGGAGGTAGGTCACTGGGGAATACCAAGGTAGTAAAGCAGGTCAGAGATCCCCACCCAGAAGACCCTTGCCATAACTAAGCTTTTCCAGAGACCCTCAAAAATTCTATTTAGCATAATTGTTCTTAGACTTTTAGCAAGAATTTCTACAACAAAGTTTTCATGGAGGGTGTGTTTACATAGACAGTGTGATAAAGGACTCAAGGCTCCAGTCTGGGTCTGAAGCCTTCACAGAAGCCTTTGCACCTCAAAGGACAATAGTTAGATTTTTTGGAGCCAGCTGGTGGAAAGAAAGGGAAAGGGGGACTCTCCCTTTCCCAGACACTGATTTTCACAGAATGACCTTGGCCCAGAACAGTGAAAATCCTGCTTTTGTGTGAACTACAACAGATTGTGAGCCTCTGAGCCCCTCCCTTTATACACTGGGTATAAAGTTCTAAAACTTTCTGAACTCGGAGTTCAAGGGTAATTTGATGGAGGCAAAAAGCCCCCCTTTGAACCTGCCTGCAGCCAATAAACCTGCTTCCTGCTATTTCCTCGGTATCCAGCCTCATTTGTCCTACTTCAGGAGGGTACATCTTCCCTGTGACACCTTGACCCACCCATTCTCTGTCTGCTTCTGTGCTGCCCTGAGGGGAGCAGCTTCCCTTTGCCATGCCCTTCCTGGGTGATGTGCTGCCTCACCTTGGGCCCAGAGCAATGGAGTTTACCATCTATGGACGGAAGCCTCTGATACTGTGAGCTCCAAATAAAGTTTTCCTCCCCTAAGTTGTTCTTATCAGATATTTTGGTCATAGTGATGTTAAAGCTAACTAGAACAGGAATATTATATTAAAAATTGAGTTCCTTGAAGATAGTCAATACATTTTGTAACTAACCCAATGAATCCAATTACAGATTCATAACTTATCTATGTATACATACAGACATGTCAAGACAATAAATTTTAGCTAGAAGAATAATTATAGTTAAACATGATTTCTTTCTAAACACTTAAATTCTAAAACCTACTCTCTTGCTTGCTAAAATACAAATAGCAATGCTTAAGAAACAAAGGTAACATTTTAGTATGAGATATCTGTATTTGTGTGGGTTTGTCTCTGTGTCTTCTATTGTGTACCATTGGTCTATATGTCCATTTTGGTGCCAATACCATGCCATTTTTGTTACCATACCAAAGACAAAAGTCTTTCACCACTTTTGTTAAGTTGATTCCCAAGTGATAAGTGGATGCTGATCCATGGGCGGAGGCAATGGGAAAATGGAGGAACTTTGACTGGACAAAGAGGAGGTAGTGATGGGTTCACGGGGCAGGGAAAATGGTGGAATGAGGTGGACATCATTACCCTAAATATATGTATGACTACACATATGTTGTGACTCTACATCGTATACAACCAGATAAATGAAAAGTTGTGCTGAAATTGTGTACAATGAATCAAAATGCATTCTGCTATCATAAATACCTAATTAAAATAAATTAATTAATAAAAAAGAAGATAGCATTTTATAAAAATTATATATCTAATACTGTTATAAAATTAGATGTTACACTAAAATGAATTTTCCATATGCATATAATTTCCTTTGTATTTTATACTTCTTGGTACATTTTACTATTATAACAGAAGAATATCTAACAGAAGAATTTCTGAAGGGATCAGACAACCCTCTTGTTCCATTCAACAAATTATGTATTTTGGTGAATTAGTACCTCCATTGTGAACATGTTACTCCTTTGGGCTGTGAAACAGGAATGCCCATGTTGACCTCTGAGCCCTCTGTGGCCATTCATAATCAACTCTATTTGAATGTTTCTTTCTGAAAGCAATCATCTTTATTTTTCCTGTATTCCTCTTCTGGCATTTTTGCTGCTTTTAGAGAGTTTGTTGCTTTTAATCTATTACATCATTTTACACGTTTTAGCTCGTTATATAAAGCTTTTCCTATTTCAGTTCTGAAGCTGAATTCCAGGTAGCCAAGCTGGAAAAAAAAATGAGTAAGGAAGAAATTATAGCACTGAGAGGATCATAAATGATGCCTATAAATCAGTTTTCACTCCTTCGATAATACAGACATAAGATATGTTTCCCCAGTGTTTTAATTGTTTATAAGCTACCATTTAATATCTTCTATTATTTTCAAAGAAAATTCTTATTTTCATAAGAATATTTGTAATTTGTGAGTTTTGAGTTTATGAATTGAAGTACTTATAGAAGAAATCTTATTTGGCATGGTTTCTCCTCCAGTTATTATTCTACTAGTATTTATTTAATGCTCACCAATCCTTGAACTCTGAATGGCTATGGATACAGCAGCTAGTTTATGTATTAAAAAATTCTTTAAAAGACATTTATATTCTCCAAATCGTGTTATTGATTAAGTTTGATCATTTATCAGGATGCATATTACATCTTACATTCCTGGGGTGAACTTGCTACATTTGGTTTTTGAATTCAGGCTATGACTAACATATTGTTCTCTTTTAGATATAGCTGATGTATGTAGGAGAATGTTTTGTTCCCAAAACATGTGTAGCAGAAATAATTCTTAATATAAAAGATTAAAGTTTCTAATTAAAATTTTATTATATAAAGAGGCCCCCATTGGGCTGGGGATGTGGCTCAAGTGGTAGCGTGCTCGCCTGGCATGCGTGCGGCCCGGGTTCGATCCTCAGCACCACATACAAACAAAGATGTTGTGTCTGCTGAAAACTAAAAAATAAATATTAAAAAAAATTAAAAAATAAAGATGTGTCCACTGGAAACTAAAAAATAAATATTAATAAATTCTTTCTCTCTCTCTCTCTCTTAAATAAAAAAGAGGCCTCCATCAAGTTTCGATGGTTGTTGTGTATTTTCTTGTCTTTTCCTTAATGGATTTTTAATATCTTTATGGGTAAAGTTTTAATCATTTTTGTATTCCCAGTGAGGGGCCTTTTCTTTCATGAGGACCTCAGCATTTTTGTTTCGTTTTGTTCTGTTTTTAAATCTATAGGAACTCCAGATCATCAGGTATTGTTTGTAGTTTTGGGAAGACGTACATTGTTCCTCAACAAACTTCCTTTTAGAAAGTGCTAGAATATACACATATGAGTGAGTATAGTAAAAGTAGACCATAAGCAGAAGATATAGATTTTTGAGACAATGAAATAATTTTTATTTGAAAATATTCATGCATATCTTAAGCTTTAGTAAGTTACCTGTCCTCATGGTTTTTAGAAACTGGCTAATAATAAATTGCTTTGGGGTTAGTTATTTATAGAAAATGCATTACTGTTTTGTTGATTGTTGTCTTAACATGATCTGTCCCCTATATATTTCTGGTCCAGTCTCTGGCCAACCAACACCATAAGCCTGTGGACTGCCCTGATGTACAAGGGGCCAAATGACCTACAGATGGAATCCAAACCAAACTCCCTTTCTATAGGCCTCTGTAGAAGTACCCTGATTGCCATCCCCTGTCAACACTCCTTTTCAATCTGAAATAACCAGAGAGGTCATCATCCCTTTCTCCTAACAGCACTTATAGGTACTTCTCCAGAGGAGAGAATGAATCTAAGCCTTTATCGCAGAAGCAGTGGTGGCAGAGTAGCAACCCAGGAGGATTGCAGCTTGCCAACATTGCTGACTACCTGCTGCTCCCCCAAGTGTGACCAGGTGGGCAGACCTAAATGGAATCTCAGGGCTAATCAATGGCATTGGTACTTTTCCAAATGCTACTTCATTGGGTTGATTACACTGATCCAAATGCTATATAAACCCACAGACTAGAATACTCCAACAGCAACCCTTCGTGAATTCCCTCTTGCCCTGTGGGAGTTCTTTTTCTATACACACTTGAATAAATCATACCCTTACACTCCCTCATTCTCATCTGTGGATTTCATTCTTCAAATCCATGAGACAAGAACTGAGAAAGAAGAAATTGGCAGTGAGCTGCTATGGTCTGCTGTCACACTGAAGGCCATAGCCTGCCATTAAGAGCTGCAACAAGTTTCATGGCTGCAGAGGTTTGCAGCTTATGCAATCCCCACCTGCCAGCATAAGCAGATGAATTCCAGTTTCATTGTTTTATTGTTATAAAAATAAGAAAATACAAAGAAAATTCATTCTTAGAGGAATTAACCCCAAATAGAGTTTTGTTTTGATTCCAAAGGGGAAGCACAATCTGAGTCCTGGGCAGCAGACCAACCTTTGTTGGTCAACTTGAAAAACATTTAGTAGAATATAGTGGAAGTTTAAGATGAATTAGCAAAGAAAACTTTTTATAGAAAGGGTTCTAGAACATCCTTAAAATGTTGCATTTTAGTGAAAGATCTGTTGAGGATTATTATTTAGGTGTCTGCAGGTAGATTATATTCCAGGAAAGAAATTTGATTATGGCAAAAGGAATAGAAAACATTGAAACTTGCAAAAAAGATATTGCATATTTCACAATACACAAGCAAATCATCTGGGCATGTTTGCTGGGCAGGATATTGCAAAATTACTACCATTATTAGAAACCAAAATGAAAAACAAATTCAGAATGAAATTCAGCCATTTGTATCAACATTAATAACCCTAGCAGACATCATGTTAGAAAGACAAATAATGCTACATGATCTCATTCATATTTGAGATATAATGAGGCCAATCCCATTCATAGAGTAGAAGAGTGGTTACCAGAGGCTGGGGAAGGTAGAGGAGACAGGAAGAAGGAGAGTCTATAGGCATAAATTTAGGTAGGAGGAATAAACTCTGATGTGCTGTTGTATAATAGAATGACCAGGGTTAACAATATTGTATCAAATATTTCAAAATACCTAGAAATGAGAATTTTAAAAGTTCTTATCACAAGGAAATGATAAGTGCATGAGAAGATGTAATGTATATACTAAATTTGCTGATTTGACTGTTTTACAATGTATAAATGTATGGGAGCATCACACTATTCCTCACAAATGCACTGATTTATTAGGTATCAATTAAAAATAATAAAAAGAAGAACAGTATACCCAAGTGATTATAAAAAAATAATAAATTCACACATAATAATACTACAACCCCAAAATGAATTGCTTTCATTTTTGGTTTATTCCTTAATCAATATCCATATGCAATTTAATGTGGTGACAAATCTTGTCCTTTTATCCAGTTCATTTTTCATGTAGCATTACACCAAAGTCTCCATGCTACCATTTCTTCTTAATTGTCACTTAGATTTCAATTATCACTTTTATTTGTTAGATAGTTCCTTAGGTGAACATTGTCACACTCTTTAAAAATACTTTCTTCTTATTTTCTAATGTTTATGTTTTTTGCTATAATAGGAAATATTCTGATGTTAAATATTGTGTTTATAAATATTTTAACCTTATTTTACAATGTTTCCTTAGATGATAGAAATGACACTATAAGTCAAATATATTTTTCCAAGACATTTGCTTTACAAGAGTTTCACCAAATTAAAGTACCATCAGAGATGTTCGTATATACTAAGTTCACCATACAATTTTCAGAATTTTGCAAAATAACTACGTAATTGTACTTATTTAAGAGACAAATAATATTATCTTCCTGTTTCAGTTTGCATTCCTGATACAGGAAAAACAATTTTCATGTTTATTCATGAACTGTTTATTTTCTTTTATATATATTATCTTTTCACACCACTGGCTTTATTTACCTATTAAAGTCAATATATTGTTTTTCATTTTAATTGACACATAATTATTGTAATTTATGGAGTACAGTATGTAGTACATGATTATAATGTGTGATAATCAAGCCAGGGAAGTTATCATTTCCATTACCTTAGCATGTCTTTATGTTTGAAGTCTTTGAACTTCTCTCTTCTATGTCTTCATAAAACACATAATGTTTTTTGTTGTTTTGTTTTGTTTTTACCAGCTTAAATGATGTAGACTGTAACCATTTTGTTAAAATTACTCCTTCCTGGCTTGCAATTTTTTTCTGCGTGTGCTTCTGTATCAATAAATTTATTAGTAGTTTTCTTTCTTATAACTTTGCATAAAATTTTGGGACTATTTGAATATTTTTAACATTTCATGTTATATGAAAATATGAATCAATTGCACTTAAGTGGTGTTCAGTTAATGACTTTTTCTCACTATGTCCTGTTTCAATCAGAAAAGAGACATTTCTTAATAATTATAGATGCTCAGACAGCATCTGAAAATATCTAAAGATGTAATGTTTATTCACAAATTAGTAACCTTTGAGTATCTGTCTGATCCACAATTATTGTTCTCTAAAATCTGAATCTCTTTCACTGTACTTGCCACATTAATGCTGTAGAGCCAGCTTCCTATGAAAGATATAACTTCATGTGTGGCTGGTGATTGGGTTTAGCCATTTTCTAGAATTTAGATGATATTAAATGAGGCTGCAGAGTGGTCGTTTCCTGCTACATGCATGTAGAAATAAAAAGAATGAAGAAGCTTGCAGAGAGAAGCCCAGACAGAGGGAGTAAGGCATGGTTTCTGGCCACTCGTTTTTGGATCCTGTCTGTCCCAAGAACTTGCCATGTTTCTTAGTCACAGGTTCTGTGGATCACTTGTTATCTTTATATCAGATCTTACCATTTAAGCACAGAACAAAAAAGAGTTTGCTTTTGTTTAATCTGAATAGATTTTATTTGTTTGCTTGTTTTGTATACAGAGACCTTGACAAAAAATTAAGAATGTCCAGAAGTTTGGTTGAAGAATGGCAGCATCTGGTCATAGCCTCCCAACCAAAATAATGTCTTACAGATTCTCGTATATTATTTTCTGTTTCACTCAGATCATTTGATTCTCCACACGTGACCAATGTGTTGTTATCTTTTGAACTTTGCCTGTGGATTTGTGCTAATTGAGTGAGGAAGTGGTTTCTATTTTGAGAGAGCTCTTGAGATAATTATTTAATTTACAGCTACAAGGTGAAGCCAGTAGAAATGTTTTTTTTTTTTTTTTTTCCATGAGACAAGTCATTATCCATTTGTGCCTGAAATAAAAATCTGGCTGAATTGTTTTAACAGTAAAATGCAAAATGTTACTTTCTTTACCAATACACAGCCCAATTTCTGTATAGGTACAGATATACCTAAGTCACAAGTTTTCATTTTCATACATATAGTAAATGGTCTCTGTCTTTTTGGCTGAATTAATGAGTGAATCAGTGAATGCTGTTATAGATGGGTATATACCTAGCATGAATGAGACATTGATTTGACTCTTAAAAAATAGAAATTTTGATAATTATATGAAATTTACAGATCTAAGGTTTATTCTGTTAAACAGTTTATACTTTACCTCTTATTTGTTCTTGACTATGTTTTCATTTGAACAAAGTGACTTTTTTTACCCCTATACTAGTGTAGTATAATGGGTTTTTATCTGATATTATTGAAACAGGTCTTGAAAATCAGGACAGGTCTTTGCTACTCCTGGTGTTGAATATTAAATATTTGAGAAACAATAAGGCAAGGAAATAACTTTTATTTAAGGGATAGAACAGAGAAAGAGAGACTCCTTTAGAAAAGAAGGGGTTCATAGCTTGTGCCTTAGGGAATGGGGTTGTCTTGTCCCTTAAGAGATTAGGTTTCCTTTCTTCTCATGCCCCCTTATCCTCTTATCTTGTCTACATGATCAAAGGGCCAGAAAGGAGGTGCCCAAGAAGTATCTCTCCCTATTTTCCATACCTGCCTATAAAGGCAGGAAAGGAACTACCCAGGGAGTACTCATTAATAACTTTATGCGGGGACCAACAGTGCTCTGGAGACTCAGGTAACCTTGGCAACAGACTGGGAGGAGGGGGAAGTGTTCTGGAGGTATTAGCATTTTGTTTCCTTTTGAATTAGCCCCCATCTCACTGACCCAATCATTCATTATTTATGCTATCTGTTCTTTGTCCTATCTCATTATCACTGGGCTATAAAATCCAAGCAGACAAGGTTCTCCTTATCTTTCTTATTCATTTGTGGCTATTGTTTATTTATTTATTTACCTAAGCTTTTATAATATTACATTGCCATAATTTATAAATTTACTTTTTTGGAGGTTACCAGGGATTGAACCCAAGGTTGCTTAACCACTTAGCCACAGGCCTAGCTTGCTTTATTTATTTATTTATAAATTTTGAGACAGAGCCTCACTAAGTTGCTTAAAGGCTCATTAAAATTGCTGAGACTAGCTTTGAATTTGTAATCCTCCTGCTCAGTCTTCTGAGCTCCTGGGATTATAGGCACGCACTACCATACCTGGCTTAAAATACTGTTGATCTTTAACTAAACATGGCCTTTCCTTAGAAGTTTGAGAATATAATGAAGTTTGAGGCCAGTGCTGGGGCTCCTCAGTTTCTGTAATTATAATAGACACAGAGGTAGCAGGGATTGATTTTTTTCCACTGAGCCTCATCCCTAGTTCTTTTGTTAATTTTTTTTTTTTTTTTTTTTTAATTTGGAGACAGATCTCACTAAGTTGCTGAGATTCTACCTAAATTGGTGAGGATGACCTTATACTTGTGATTCTCCTATATTAGCATCTTGAGTTGATGAGATGACAAGTGTACCATGGTGCCCAGCTCATTAGCTTTCAGCTTACCCTAAGCCAAGCACCAAAAGGACCCTGACTAAAGGTATGCTGAGTTACTTACTGTTAATAACAAATACAAAATATGCCATAAGCTACCTTTCCATTTGTTCTTTTCCTTTGTTAAAAAAAGATGTCTTTGTGAAACTATAATATATAATCAGTCATTATTTAGAATTTTAGATTTCAGGTTATTGCTCAATTATAGAAGAGTAGCATTTGATTCAACACTGTAATTTTAATGATTTCTTAAATGACTGTTTTATGGATTGCTTTTAAAGAAATTTTAACAATAAGATATAATAATGTAGCTCTTCAAAATGATCAATTTCCATGTTTATAGTGATCCAATAAAAGTCCCAAATTGGTAAGACTGCAAAACATCATGTCTCAGAGATTAAAGTAGTAGACTCCATTCTAATGTAAGATTCTATTATCTATAAAACCTTCAGACATTGAGTTCTTTTCTAAGGTTATTAGAAACCAGTGAGTACATAGTGTATTCATGTATTCAGATATACCAACTGGTTCAGGAGATGTAAGGTATGGTGAGCAGAGTACAAAACAGAAAGAGGAATACTCAATTTCTCATTCTTTAAAAAAATCACTGTTAGTAAGAGATTATAGTTTATACCTACCTTCTGTAAAAATAGGTAGACATTGAATGTTCCAGAAGGTCTGCATTAGGCCTTCTTATTTCTGGCTGATCCGTACTACAATTCCATTTCAAAAATGTTTTCTTTTTATTTTTCCTCAGTACTGGGGAGAAAACATAGCGGAGCTTTACCATTGAGTTATACCCCCAATTTCACCGCCCCCATACATCATTTGAGATAGGGTCTTGCTGAGTTTCCTAAGCTGGACTTGAACTTGTGATCTTCCTGTCTCAGCCTCCAGAATAGCTGGAATTGCAGGCATGTGCCACTGTGCCTGACTCAGTAATGCTTTCTTAAAAAAAATTAGTGAATATTTAAATGTAATTAGTCAAACTTAATTTGACTTCTAATGAAATTTGTACATCTAGCATTATTGTCTTGAAATATTCCTTTGCTGAAAACTAAAATCCATAATCAAATAAAAACCCTATATTTTTTAGTAAAATAGTATCGATTAAAATACTTTATGATTTATTTAGAGAGATTCACCAGAAAACTAAATTATACTGAAAATCTTATTGAATGTTAAGAGTTGAAAGATGAGGATGGTCTGCTCATATAAATGCAATATCAAAGAGGAAAATAGCAGTATTTTTGATGGTTTACATTTTTAAATTACTTTAACTGCAATAAATTTAAAGTTATTTTAATCACAGGTCTTGGGGTTCATAAAGCTTGAGAATGTATTGCCAGTTTTTAAGAATACATGTATTATTTGCAATCTATTTCTTGAAACTTTAATTTATTTTAAATTCCAAAATAAACTTGAAGAAAAATATATTGATTTCAAATTGATGGGATGATATTTTGTAAGTATCCTCAACTCCAAAGTAAAAAAAAAGGAATACAGACTCCATGATACAAAAAGACAAATGAATTACTGGGTTAGTTACTAATCTATTGCCTGTCCACTCCAAGTCCATTTTTTTCTTTAGTCTGCTTTATGATATTGAAGATACACTGTTTCAGTCACTTTTTTGCTGCTGTGATTAAAGGATCTAACCAGAACAATCTTGAGGTAGGAAAAGTTTATTTGAGGACTCCTGGTTTCAGAGGTCTTAGTCCATAGGCAGGCAGCTGGTTTCATTCCCCAGGGATCCAGTGAGGCAGGAACAAGGCATCACAGTGTCGCAGAAGGAAACCGCTCACATGGTGATCAGAAAGCAAAAAGAGAGACTTCACAAATATATATCCCAAAGCTACGCCTCCAATTCCCACCTCCTCCAGCCATACCCTACAACTTCAGTTACCACTCAGTTAATCCCTATCAGGGGATTAAATGACTGATTGTGTTAAGGCTCTCACAAGCTAATTATTTCTCCTCTGAACCTTCTTGCATTGTTTCACACATGAGCTTTTGAGGGATACTTCATAACTAAATCATAACATGTACTCTGTAAGCATTTCTATTTTCACAGTTCACACATCACTATGTTCTGACAATGGTAATATAGGTAATCTGTAATGCAATAGTAGGAAGAAAAAAATTCCCTTTATTCATCTCATAAGCTGTTTTATGCATGGCAGTCTGTATATTAGTGTGATGTGTTTATTGTGGAAAGAAGCAGACATTGAGGATGGCCAGTAGTACTCAATATAGTTTCCCTTACAGTTAAGGTTGGCTTGTATTCTGGGAAAGTTTATTCTCAACTAAACAGCTGCATTTTCTTATAGCAGCCATGACCTCTACACATACAACTACATTTTTTTATGTAAGTGTCTACTATGTCCCAGATTCTTTCTTTATTCTCCTTTAAAATAGGGGCAATAGCTGCTTCCTACATGCCTTAAAGTCATATTTTACTCTTTTTAGTAATCACCTTTTATTAGTTAACAATTGTTTATACTAAGTTTGATTGTTCAAATTACAGATATGTTATTTGTTTCCCGACTGTACCCTGACTCACATAATTATGTTTAAGTAATATGTAAAATGTATGTATGTATTTATTCATAATTGCCAAAGGTTGAAATTAGTCAAGATGTTCTTCAATAGTGAATAATTAAACAAACTGGTATATGTATAGAATGGAATGCTGTTTTAGCAATGAAAAGGATAAACTATCAAGTCATATAAAAATGGATACATCTTAAAAAATACATATTGCTAAATGAAAGAAAGCACCAATACATAGGATCACATGCTTTATGATTCTTTTTATGTGTCATTTTGTAAACAGCAAAACTATTGGGATAATAAGTAGATTGGTGGTTTCAAAGGTTTGGTGTAAGGAGGTAGAATTGAAGGGGTAAAGTTCAAGGAATTTATTATAATGGTGGAACTACTCTGTATAATACTAGATATATGGCACTACACCATTTGTGTAAACTTATGCAATCTCAGATCACAAAGTATGAAGCTTAATTTTATTAAAAATAGTAAAAAATAAACTAGGAAATTTTAGAACTCCAGGAGCAGAAGAGATGCATATTATAAAAAAAGAGTTCAACTATATTGCAATGTAGAACATAACCTCATTGGATGAGATAGGGAAAGAAAGATGCTGCTGTACATACCTCTGGAAATTGTAAATCTAGTGACTATTCATAATCATTATACTCTAGGTGGTGATCTTCTTTCCCATGGAGCTATGGGTTAACAATTCTGAAACCCCTGTACATTTATAACTGGGGTTGCATAACTAAGTGAATATATGCCACAGTAAAACCTATTAATTTGGACAAGTAATATGTGTTGATACTTGTAATTTTTTAAAAAAAATAAAAATAGTGAAAGGCATATAGTGGGAGCCAAGTTTCTCCTTGTTGAACCTCCATAGATCAGTGCCACCATCAAGGACTTGAATGAGTCAGGATTGGTGATTTCTACTACTACTTCTATATGGCTTGTGCAGAAGGAAGAAAAATCCTGAAGAATGATTAGTGGATAATTGAGAGTTTAACCAAGTGATGATTCCAATTGCAGCAACAATACTTGATGTGGTTTCATCACATAAGCAAATTAACACATCTCCTGATTCAGTAAGCAGCCATTGAATAGGTGAATACCTTTTCTCCATACCTAATCCGTAAACCCACCAGAAGCATTTGTTTTCAGCTGGCAAGGCTAGAACAAGAATTTCACTCTCTTACCTCAGGAGAATATGACCTCTTCAGCCCTATGTCACAGTTGAGTTCACAGGGACCTTGATTAATTTTCCCCCTCATAGGATATTACACTGAGAATATGCTCTCAACAATTGGTAAGATATCTGCATATCATTGAATGTGAAAAAAATATGACTAAAATTCAGAGACCTTCTAACTCAGTGGAATTTCTAGAGTTCCAGTGGTATGGAGCATGTTGAGATGTCTCTTCTAAGTTAAGGATAAATTTTTGCATCTGGTCCCTCCTACAATCAAGAAAAGGAGGGACGACACAGCCAAGTGTGTCTATTTGTATACTGGGTGTGACATACTCCTTATTTGAATGTATTACTCTGGTCCATTTATTCAGTAATCTACAAAATCTGCTAGTTGTGAATGAGGCCTAGGACAAGTGATGACTATTCAACAGGGACAGACTACTGTCCCTGTGTGAGTCCCTGCGTGAGCTGCTCTGGAAATTGGTCCTTATGGTTTACCAGATGCAATGATACCTGAGTTATAGAAGGCAGATAGGAATACTGTTTGGAACCTTTGTCAGGCCTCTATAGGTTAAGAGAGGCATAGGCCTTTAGGATTTTGGAGCAAGGCCCTGCAGATAACTACTCTCCTTTTGAGAGACAGCCCTTTCTAGTTCTGGGACTTAGCATAAACTTAAAGCTTGACCATGGGCATCCAAGTTTTCATGCAACCTGAGCTTTCTGTCATGAACTGGGTCTTATCAGACACACCAAGCCTTAAATCTGAGAGTTCACAGCAGCACTCCATTCTCATATATAAGTGGTATATGCGAATGGGCCCGAGCAGATTCTGAGGGCACAAGTAAGTTAATTGAATAAGTGGCTCAGATTCCCATGGTTCCTATTCCTGAAATACTGTCTTCTCTCTTCAGGTCATATGAGTGTCATACAATCCATTGGCAGAGAAAGACAACTACGGCCTAGACAGATGGTTCTGCATGATGTTGGCACCACCTGAAAGTGTAGCACTACAACGTCTTTCTGGAGCATCCCTGAAAAAGAAGGGTGGAGAAAAATCTGAGTGGGTAGAACTTTAGACATTGAACTCAGTTGTACAATTTGCTTAGAAGGAGAAATGGCCATCTATGCAATTATATAGTGATTCATGGGATATATAGCTAATGAGTTGGCTGAATGGGACTAGGAAGGAACATGATTGGAAAGTTAGTGACAGGGAAAATTTAGGAAGAGGTATGTGCATAGACTTCTTTTCTTTTGGTTTAAATTCTTTATGTTAGTGTCTTTGGAAATCAGAGTTGATTAAAAATCAAAAGGCAAGAAAGGGAATTTGTAATCAAAATGTGAATACTAAGTAGGTTGATAACTTTGCATTTGACATGTTAGTGCACATCTTGACTGTAATAAGTCCATCAATCCACAGATTACCTGGTGAGTCAGATAACAGAACTTATGTTTTATAGCTATTGCACAGAGTTAGAATGACATATTAGGACAATACCCTTACTTAGAGCAGAAGTAAAACTAAAATTTAAAAAATAGTTAGGTCAATTCAAACCTAAAACTATTTTAAATATATTTATGATACATTGTATTTAAGTCAGTATTTGAAGGGAAACTATCAAGTGCAAGTTCAACAGAATTTTATAGTAAAAGTGACTGCTTGAATGTGAAATGTAGAATTTGGATATGGAAGATACTATATTCCGAATGCCTATGTATACCTGTATGAAAAATTTATCAAAATGTCCTGCTTAATAGGAGAAATATGGGAAAGTATTGAACAAATACAAGAATTTGTCTCTGACATCTATCTTATGCTAAAACAATTAGGCCAGGCAGTGTACTTCCTCTAAGTTTTTTGCATTATGCTTGACTGTTATTGGAACCTTTTTAATGTTGACATGAAATTTTTCTTTGAACTTTTAAGATTGCAAGGTAAAATATAAAAATACCATGTCATATTTGGGACATGGTCATGTTGCCAATTATTTCTTGTTTATCTGAATTTCAGAATTAACTGAGGATACTATATATTTATTTGGTAGCCATAGGAATCCTATGTTTTTACTCATTTACTAAAGACACATGAGATAAATGAAGTACACATCTATTTTTTCCTTATGCTATTAATTTATTATTCATCTATTTAATCCTCTATCACATATTTGGTATCAGATCCTAAATGTACAATTGGATATTCAAAGTCCCTATTTCTGATAAACGAGGAAGTTGAATAGATAATTATTAGTCAATATAATCAATGCTCTGGTGGAAGTAAATTCTCAGAGTTCTTATAGAAGCTTGATGAAAGTACCTCTGATTCTCATGGGTGATAGAGGATTTCAAGAAAGCCTTCAAATAGGAAGAGTCCTCTGACTAGAGCAGCTGATCCCAATGCAGACAAGAATATGAAAGTTTACCACAAAAGGGAAGTTTGAACATCAAAGAAGATAATGGTTTGTATGGGAATAGAAGGGACATAAAAATTTTCAGGAACATTTCTCCCATATACATTTTCAAGAACATTTTTTCCCATTCATGTTCTCTTTACCAGACTAATTTTATTTAATTTCTTTCATTAGT
This sequence comes from Marmota flaviventris, assembly GCF_047511675.1. Taxonomy (NCBI): domain Eukaryota; kingdom Metazoa; phylum Chordata; class Mammalia; order Rodentia; family Sciuridae; genus Marmota; species Marmota flaviventris. Next base: position 45,699,829 of record NC_092498.1, read on the forward strand.
TATTATAATTTTTCATTTATATCTTCTTTGCTTCTTCTAAAATCACTTTTATTTGTCCAAAGTGCAGTTTTTAAACTGAATGAAATAGCTCACATATCCAGAATGCCATCAAATATGTCTTTGAAAATAATGCTCTTAAAATTAGTTTGTTAAAACCTAACTGGGTGATGCTATTGAGCTAAATCAGTGAGACCACCATCACACAATGCCAAGCATCCAACTGCATTTTGTCTTTTTATTTTGCAGATACTGCTCTCATAATTTATTTTTATTTATTATGGAATTTCAAGGACATAAACTATAATTGGTGGGATGAAAACTTCTTTCTCTTTGATTGAACATCATGTAAGTTATGACCTGTTTTTATATGAAACTCTCAAGGTCATTCTGTAGAGGAAAGATAAGGAGATATTTAGTAGCATGCTTACATTGATTTACTGGGTTCCTCAAATTTGACACACATCAACCATATAGCATGCAAAAGAGAACTCCATGAATTTGTTCCAGTTTGCTGTGTTTCTCTCATGAATCTCAAAGTCATAAGAAATAGTTGGTGGAAGATAATAAGAAAGGGAGTTTGGGTGAGCAAACCCAATATGCAGTGACAAGCAGCTTGCAAATAGCTAAGTAGTGGCTGTAAATTTATGATACCATTAGTCATACACCATTAACTTTATCCTTGTACACAATGAAGTACAGGGAGGTAGCCCCATTGAATCCAGGGGTTGCACTAGTAAACCCAAAATTGGCTACCAGCTTCTGGATGTTCAATAGATCAACTTTGTTGGCAATAAATGCCCCATAAAATGTTGGGTAAGAAATGACCAGTGGAGATCTCGTGCATCTTTGGTAGGGGTGTTTCATCTTTTTTACTTAAACATGTGAATCACATTCTTTATTAATACAAAAAAGTCCTCTTACTCTCATGACAATTCATATGGTATTTGGTTTCTACGCCAATTCTTTGGTGGCTAATTTTGTATCAATAACCAATGTAACTAGTTGGTCTTTAGAAGCAAGCACATATTTTGCTTTTTGGATTTACACATTAGGTTTGCCGATTTGTGCCTGTGTGGATGTGGCCTTGAGCATGATAGTTAACCTTTGTGTGCTCTGTTTATCTACAATATAAAAACAATAACTTGAATCTCATTTAATTGGGAATATATCTGATTATGTTGTAAAGCACTTAACACTCTTCTGGGTACATGGTAAATACTTGATGAATTACATATATTATTGTATACTAACATGTTTTTCATTTCACTTTTATGTTTGTCTTTTCTCCCTAATGAGTTTTAAGGCTTCTAGAGGAAGGTTACAACATAATAGCCCTATCTCACAGATGTTCAATGAGCTCTTATTATCTACTGACTGGTTGGAGTCTTGCAGCTCAATTTCTTTGCTGCCTGAAAAGATAGACCCAATGTAATTCACTCATCATATCACTTGGCAACCTTTCCATTTACTCCTGTGAATAGCCCAAACTGCTTGGGCTACTTTTTCAAGTACCATTAAGTTCTGGGATTTTGTCCCCATTTCTTTCTATGTGTGTACTTTCAGCTGTAATGAGAGTTCCCTTCAATTCCCATTTTCTCCAATAATGTTTCCTGGGAGACATCTTCCCAGATAGTATAGGGCAAGACTTCTCATGGACTTGTTAGCCTTGAGTTCTAACCCAGTGCTAAAGTTCTTCACTTGAGGTGTTCTACATTCTTGCTGCTCTATGAAAACTGTCCCACCCCCACCCCACGTTGGTTTGGCTCAGTCCTTCTTGCTTTGCTTATCTCCCAGCATCAGGAGAGTTTTCCCATTGTCTCCAAAATGGAATGCTTATTAGGAATTAAAAAGAATTGATCAGAACTTACATATATATTTATTTTTTTTTCAAAGAAAACTTACTGAGAATCCCACAAAGTGCACATCACCATGTGAGATAAATTGGGATTAAAGGGCAATACCTCCCCAACCTGGAGATAGGGGCGGGACCCACACTTGTTCACTTGATATTTAAAATCTTACACATATTATAGGTCATAGGTACTCAGTGAGTTTAGTTGGGTTTACAGATACACAAAATTACATATGACATCAGACATTTCATATAGAAAGGTCTCACAATGACTATAATAGCAATAATGCAGAAACAGACAGACAGGACAGATTGCATGTTTCTCTTCCAAGAAATCTTTTTCATTATCCATGTCATATGCTAAAAATATAATAAATTTTACAATAACTCGGTGCTCAAAATAAATGAAGGTGCTTTGAGTTACAGAGATTTACATCCACTATCATTATATATAATCTTTACCATAATTATGTTTTGTATATTATATCTGTTACATTTACTTATGTTTCTCAAGTATGTCAGTTATTGAAATAAGAACAGAAATAATGTAAACTTGGAATCATATCTTTAAATGGCTGTATCACTATGTTAAGCAATAAATTAAAAGAGTTCAAAATGTTTACTTATATCTATTAACTAATATTAACATGTAAGAAATATGAATGTATGTAAAATGCAGAATAATAATACACCATTATCAATTTTAGTGAAAAAAAATATTCTAGTATCATTCAAATTAACTGGGAGAATATTAATTAATATTTTATCTTTATGTCATCCTTTTCCACATCTACACTGCTTCAGAACACACTGAGAAACCTTGGAGGGAATAATACCTTCTCTGCCATCTAATTTTACAGAAAGTCTCCAGTCACCATGATTCCAGGTCTTTGTCATTGTTAAATACTCTTCAGTTCGGGAAATATAGTTCTTGATTGGATCTGAGTTTGGGAAAAATGCAGATTCACAATCATGTTAACAATCTGCTGCCTGTAAGTAGTCAGTGAGTCTTTTTATTTATTTATTTTTATAGAGCTACATTGGAATGACCTCAGTTGAAGGATTAGGATCCTGTGTTGAAACAGCAGACAATGGTTACAAAGGAGCAGGGCAAGGGATGAGCTGCTGGTAGGGTTTTCAGATTGCTATTTGAAAAGATTGCTTTTTGGGACATAGACAGCAATATTAGGAAGAATATTTTAGCAATGAAAAAATTCATTTTTTTAAAAGAACCATACTAGCTGTGCATTTCATATATCCAGAGGCACAAGGATATATTGAGTCAAAAACCAGCTTAGTAAGGTAGTCAAGATAACAGGTTCCAAAATTATATCTTTTGATTTTCTACTAGATAGGTGGGTAACATTTGGCAAAATTCTTAAAATCCATTTCTCCACCAACAATAGTAATAGTAATAACAACTGTACAGGATTGTTGTGATTATTATGCAGAAAATATACATAAAGCACTTAGAAGAGGGTCTAGCACAGAATCAGTAATTAGTAAATGTCCATGAAGCTACCTGGTTGTTATTCCTTAAAGAAAATACAAAAATTTAGTACCTCCAGATGACAAATCATTTGGGATATTGGTGAGTGAAGAATATTTATCTAAAGTCATATTACTGAGGCAAAATTATTTGAGGTTTGAAGATTTGCATCGTATTTTATTAAACAATTTAGCAATGATTCTGACTGATCAGCTAACAACAGTCTATATGTAGAGGATTATATATACAAAAAAATATTAGAGGTGGTTATTGTCCTTCAGGTATTAGATCTCAAGACAGCAAAATTAAACAATAGTATGAGTTTATATATGAATTATGTGCCAACAGGTAGTTATCTAGTATTTGTTGTACATAATGTTCATTGTCTAAAGTGAAATTCAGGATCTCGTCTAGTCTCATTTTCTAATTTAATTTGTGCAGTGCTAGGGACCAAACCCAGGCCCTTGCACATGCTAAGCAAGAGATCTATCATGGTGCTACAGCCCCATCCCACTAGTCTCATTTGAATGACTGGAAATTGCCACTGTTCCGGATTTTGGAATGATGTATGATCCTTCCTTGTGAATCTGCTGAGCCTTTCTTTTAGAGAAAGAAGTATAGGAGGATCCAAAAAGAATGAATCTATTTGACACTTAGTTGCCACAAAAATAACATTAAAGAGACTCCACTGGATTTTGGCACATTCTTCTAGAAGAGTCTGTAGGAAAGACTGTGGCAAGTGAGACAGAGAGGTAACCTGCTTACTATCCAGACCAAATGATAATTACAAAATTAATTTGTGTTTTTAGAAGTTTTAAGAAAGAGATAAAGAGTCTTAACTATTATTTTTTGAAGTGGAAAGCAATCATTATTCAGAGAAAGAAAAAAAATAGAACTATTTTTGAGAGCATAAATTCAGCTCTGTGGAAAAGAGAAAACTGCCTCTGGCTTGGTAGAGCCTAAAAATTAGTAAACTCAAGATAGATGTATTTCAAAGCTCAGAGTGTGGCCTAGGGATATTCTACACATTGTCAGTTAAAAGCATTACTATAATCCTTGAGAAAAAAAATTGTCATAACAACAATGAATAGCCACCACTTAAGTTATTAGCTACAAAACAGTGATGTAAAACACTGAATGTGTGATCAGGTACTTTTGTACCTATTATCTCCCCCCAGGTACTATAATGGCCATATTATGATTTCCATTTTCTTGTTGGAAAATCATTGCTTAGAGAAATTAAGTTACAAGATGTAGGTCACAGATTTAAGCACCAATTTCTTAAACAGGTGGATTGAGTTTCTATGCTATCTATAAATTAGTGTGTATGAACGTGATCCAGAATTAGTGGATTATTACAGGAGATAATAATACACATGAAGTACAGAAACATACCTACCTATGTGCACAGTTTTTTGCCTTAGCTATACCAACTATGCATGCTGCCAGTGCACACAAGCTTTCTGGTTAGAGGAGAAGATATGAAATCAGCTCATAAGCAATAACTCAAGAGAGAGCCAGGTAGAACATTATTTTGAGGGGAGGGGTGGAAGTAAATTAAAAAATGGTCATTAGAAGAAGAGAAATAAAAAAAATATACTCAACTGTTGAATTATATTAAAGTGTATTTTCAAAATAATAAAAGGTAGCATTACTAAATTTTGGTAAGAATGTGAAGTAGCTAGACTTCTCATTACTGCAGGTCTGGTCTGACCTGTAAAACAACTTGGAAGTTTTACCCTCATCCTCCTGATAAGAAAAAAAAAAAGCTGTAAAAGCTGAAAATCATAAAATATTTTAGATTAATCAGAGATCTGAAGTTACCAGTGAACTAAATACCATAAAAACTGAAGAGATTAATACCAAAAATCTCAGTGGAAAATATACAAGGACAGATAGGTAATATAAATAGAGATACAAAAGACAGGATGATGCTAGAAATAAAAAAAAACTTCAACAGAAATGAGAAATGCTTTTGGTGGGTCAATCGGTAGATTGTATAAAGCAAAGTAAAGAATCTGTGAACTTGACAGTATGTTAGTAGTAACTTCTCAAACTGAGGAACAAAGGGAGGGGGGCAAGAAGCCTAACCATAATATTCAAGAACTGTGAAGATAATTAGAAATGCATAACATATGTTTAATGGGAATACCAGAGGTAAAGAAAGAATCAGAAAAAAAAATTGAGAATAGCTGAGAATTTTCTAAAAATTAATGACAGATACTAAATAACATATCCAAGAAGATTAGAGAGTACCAACTATGAGAAACATCTATGTTTAGGCATATCATATTCAAACTTTAGAAAATCAAAAGCAAAGAGAAAATTCTAAAAGCAGCCATAGCAGATGGAGTATGGTAGATATGGTATGGGTCCTTGCCTTTGAAGGAATAAGGACAAAGTTACACTTTCTTCTCTTCTGAGAACATGAAAACAAGAGATGAATTAAAAACTTTAAAAGAGAAAGGCTAGTAACCTAAAATTCCAATATAATCATCCTTTAAAAGTGAAGAAGAAATAAAAGCTCTATAAGACAAAAATTAAGGGCATTTGTGGTCAAATAACCTGCTTTGCAATGAATATTAAAAGAAGTACTTCAGAGAGAAGGACAATTACATAGGTCAGAAATTCAGATGCATATAAAGGAAAAGTGTTAGAGAAGGCAAAATATATCATTTCCTTATTTTTGATTGAAATAACAGAATGTTTTGTTCAAAACAATAACACCCGTAATGATTATGGCAGTTATTATAGCTTAGGATAAGTGAAATGAAGGACACCAATGTCATATAAAACATGATGGATGAATTGGAAATGCTCTTTTATGAAGTACCTGTGTTACGTAAGAAGTGGTATAATGTTATTTCAAAGTGGACCTAGATTAGTTATAAATGTATATTAGAAACTATAGGACAACCACTAAGTTTTTTTTTTTAATTTTTAAGAAAAAAAATGTATAACCATATTTTAGGCAGCTTTTCCAGTGCTGTGAATAAAAGTCCAAACTAAGCTTGATATCAAATCAGAGACACGCCATCTGATAGAAGAAAAAGTTGGCTACAATCTACATACTGTGGGGTCAGGCTCCAAATTCCTCAATAGGACACCCATAGCACAAAAGTTAATAACTAGAATCAACAAATGGGACTTACTCAAACTAAAAAGTTTTTTCTCAGCAAAAGAAACAATAAGAGAGGTAAATAGGGAGCCTACATCCTGGGAACAAATCTTTACTCCTCACACTTCAGATAGAGCCCTAATATCCAGAGTATACAAAGAACTCCAAAAATTAGACAATAAGATAACAAACAACCCAATCAACAAATGGGCCAAGGACCTGAACAGACACTTCTCAGAGGAGGACATACAATCAATCAACAAGTACATGAAAAAAAGCTCACCATCTCTAGCAGTCAGAGAAATGCAAATCAAAACCACCCTAAGATACCATCTCACTCCAGTAAGATTGGCAGCCATTATGAAGTCAAACAACAACAAGTTCTGGCGAGGATGTGGGGAAAAGGGTACACTTGTACATTGCTGGTGGGACTGCAAATTGGTGCGGCCAATTTGAAAAGCAGTATAGAGATTTCTTGGAAAGCTGGGAATGGAACCACCATTTGACCCAGCTATTCCCCTTCTTGGTCTATTCCCTAAAGACCTAAAAAGAGCATGCTACAGGGACACTGCTACATCGATGTTCCTAGCAGCACAATTCACAATAGCAAGACTGTGGAACCAACCTAGATGCCCTTCAATAGACGAATGGATAAAAAAAATGTGGCATTTATACACAATGGAGTATTACTCTGAATTAAAAAATGACAAAATCTTAGAATTTGCAGGGAAATGGATGGCATTAGAGCAGATTATGCTAAGTGAAGCCAGCCAATCCCTAAAAAACAAATGCCAAATGTCTTCTTTGATATAAGGAGAGTAACTAAGAACAGAGTAGGGAGGAAGAGCATGAGAAGAAGATTAACATTAAACAGGGATGAGAGGTGGGAGGGAAAGGGAGAGAGAAGGGAAATTGCATGGAAATGGAAGGAGACCCTCAGGGTTATACAAAATTACATACAAGAGGAAGTGAGGGGAAAGAGAAAAATAATACAAGGGGGAGAAATGAATGACAGTAGAGGGGGTAGAAAGAGAAGAGGGGAGGGGGGATAGTAGAGGATAGGAAAGGCAGCAGAACACAACAGACACTAGTATGGCAATATGTAAATCAATGGATGTGTAACTGATGTAATTCTGCAATCTGTATATGGGGTAAAAATGGGAGCTCATAACCCACTTGAATCAAAGTGTGAAATATGATATATCAAGAACTATGTAATGTTTTGAACAACCAACAATAAAATAAATAAATAAATTAATTAATTAAAAAAATAAAAGTCCTAACTAGAACAATTGCAGATGAGGTAAAATTTATTTGGGGTCTCAGGGTTTCAGGGGTCTCACAGTTTCAGAGGTCTTAATCCATAGAAGGCTGGCTCCATTCCTCAGGGCTCAAGGTGTGGCAGAACATCATGGCATAAGAATGTGGCAGATTGAAGCAGCTCTCATGATCAAGCCGCAGAGAGATACTTCACTCACCAGATACAGTATGAGTACCCCCAAAGGCAATGCCCCGAATTACCTACTTCCTTTAGTCATACCTTAGAGGTCACCACTCAGTTAATTCTATCAGGGGATTATCCATTAATTGGATTAAGGCTCTCAAAACCTAATAATTTCTCCTCTGAACCTTCTTGCATTGTCTCACATGAGAGCTTTTGGGGATACCTCACCTTCAAACCATAACAAACCATATGCTAAAAGAGGAGAGAAAATGGAATCAAATAAAATCTTCATGTAAATACAAGGAAGATAGAGTAGAAAACACAAAAAGAATAAACACAACAAGGAGAATATAGTTGTTTACACATACAGTAGATATAAACCAAGTATATTATAATTTTAAATGTGAATCATCTCAATGTATACCAGTGAAAAGGCAGGTACTCCCAGATTTGATTTAAAATAAAACAAAAAAACTAAAAACAAGCTCTAACTCTATGTTATCTGCCAGAAACCCATTTTTCTATACAGAGACACTGTTAGAGATAGCATTGCAAGCCATGCTAACATTAATCATACATTGCAGGCAGGCATGTGAATTGGCATAACTATTGTAGAAAACAGTTTTGGTGGTAGTGTACATATTAAATTTGAATATATGCTAAACCTATGAGAATTCCTCTTCTATATTTATTTCTAATAGAAATTCATCCATAATTTCCTCAGAAGAAATACATATGGATTCCATACCAGTACTATTTGAAATAGCCCCAAAATAAAACAAAACAAAACAAAAACCTTAAAAGCCTATCAAAAATACAAAGAAAAATGAAGAGCTAGTCTAAGACACTTAAATTCAAGATGGTGATTAATTTATTTAGAGGAAGGGTAGGTAGTGACAGTTAAAGGCATTTTGGGTGATTGGCATATTCCTTTTCTTGAATTAGAAGTTGGTTATATGAATATATTTGCTTGGTGAGATTTTGTTAAATCACTTAGGATTGGTGCACTTTATGTAAAGAAAGTGTACTTCAAAATTTTTTTTAATTTAAAAATTTCTACATATTTATTCAAATATATGTTTAAGTGTTCTGAAGGAAATATAAGTGAAAAAGAGAATTTTCAAATATAATACAAATTCAGCAATTGTGAGACATTCTGAATCAATAAAAAAGGGAGTCATCTAAAGACATAATTGTTAGCCTAGAAATCATTTGTTAAACTTAAATTGTGAAAGCATATGTACAAATTTTATAAAGGATATATAAATGATGATGAATCTTTGATTATTTGTATCACTAAAGCCTCAGAATGTCTGAAGAATAAACTGGGGCTTTTGAAAAACACTAAAAACAGCAAAATGTGCTTTCAACCATAGGAGTAATAAGACTAGAAAAGAAAGGATAGGAAAAACTAAGTTAGGGGACAAGCATCATGTGATAGTTTAAACACAGTAGTCAGAACACAAAACTTCTCCCCCCTCCCCACCAATATATCTTCACATCTCAAAGAACAGACTGTGCATATGAGATGGGGATAAAAATATGAGGGCAAATCTCTAGTTTTAAGTAGATTCTATGTCCCAGATAAAGTCAATTATTCTTTTTTTAAATTTTTTTTTTAAGTTGTAGGTGGGCACAATACCTTTATTTTATTTGTATGTGGTGCTAAGGATCAAACACAGTGCCTCACCCATGCTAGGGGAGCATTCTACCACTGAGCCACAACCCCAGCTTCAAGTCAATTATTCTTATGGTCCTAAAAACCTCGTAAAAGTTGCATCTGTGCTTATAAACCATTAAGAAACAAAGAAAGGAATCAAGGATAGGGATGATGTTTCTCTAGTTTTTAAATTAGAAATTATAGGTTGGTAATTTTAATGTTGATACTTTGTACATTCTTAGTGTAAATACTTAAACTATATGGTTTATAATACAGAGTTTTTGCAAGGACGTGATAAAGACAGTGAGCTATTAACATTTTATTTGGTTCTTATAACAAACAAATATTAATATATTTAGTAATTTTCCATTTACAGATTAAGAAATTATAATAACTGGTTCAAGATTATGTAGCTAGTGAAAGTTTAACTGGTCCTAAAATTTATGTTCTTTTCAGTATATCCTAATTTAATATGATCACTTTTGGCAAAATGTGTTATGATAACTTTTCTAAAAAAAAAAAAAAAAAAAAAAAAAAAACGCAATATGAGCAAGGAAATTTGTATTACATTTGCAAAATTATCTTAAAAATGTTAATTTTTTAAAATGTTTATTGTTGGTTGTTCAAAACATTACATAGTTCTTGATATATCATATTTCACACTTTGATTCAAGTGGGTTATGAACTCCCATTTTTACCCTTTATACAGATTGCAGAATCACATCGGTTACACATCCACTGATTTACATACTGCCATACTAGTGTCTGTTGTATTCTGCTGCCTTTCCTATCCTCTACTATCCCCCCTCCCCTCTTCTCTTTCTACCCCCTCTACTGTCATTCATTTCTCCCCCTTGTATTATTTTTCTCTTTCCCCTCACTTCCTCTTGTATGTAATTTTGTATAACCCTGAGGGTCTCCTTCCATTTCCATGCAATTTCCCTTCTCTCTCCCTTTCCCTCCCACCTCTCATCCCTGTTTAATGTTAATCTTCTTCTCATGCTCTTCCTCCCTACTCTGTTCTTAGTTACTCTCCTTATATCAAAGAAGACATTTGGCATTTGTTTTTTAGGGATTGGCTGGCTTCACTTAGCATAATCTGCTCTAATGCCATCCATTTCCCTGCAAATTCTAAGATTTTGTCATTTTTTAATTCAGAGTAATACTCCATTGTGTATAAATGCCACATTTTTTTTATCCATTCGTCTATTGAAGGGCATCTAGGTTGGTTCCACAGTCTTGCTATTGTGAATTGTGCTGCTAGGAACATCGATGTAGCAGTGTCCCTGTAGCATGCTCTTTTTAGGTCTTTAGGGAATAGACCAAGAAGGGGAATAGCTGGGTCAAATGGTGGTTCCATTCCCAGCTTTCCAAGAAATCTCTATACTGCTTTTCAAATTGGCCGCACCAATTTGCAGTCCCACCAGCAATGTACAAGTGTACCCTTTTCCCCACATCCTCACCAGAACTTGTTGTTGTTTGACTTCATAATGGCTGCCAATCTTACTGGAGTGAGATGGCATCTTAGGGTGGTTTTGATTTGCATTTCTCTGACTGCTAGAGATGGTGAGCTTTTTTTCATGTACTTGTTGATTGATTGTATGTCCTCCTCTGAGAAGTGTCTGTTCAGGTCCTTGGCCCATTTGTTGATTGGGTTATTTGTTTTCTTATTGTTTAATTTTTTGAGTTCTTTGTATACTATGGATATTAGGGCTCTATCTGAAGTGTGAGGAGTAAAGATTTGTTCCCAGGATGTAGGCTCCCTATTCACCTCTCTTATTGTTTCTTTTGCTGAGAAAAATCTTTTTAGTTTGAGTAAGTCCCATTTGTTGATTCTAGTTATTAACTCTTGTGCTATGGGTGTCCTATTGAGGAATTTGGAGCCCGACCCCACAGTATGTAGATTGTAGCCAACTTTTTCTTGTATCAGATGCCATGTCTCTGATTTGATATCAAGCTCCTTGATCCATTTTGAGTTAACTTTTGTGCATGGCGAGAGAAAGGGATTCAGTTTAATTTTGTTGCATATGGATTTCCAGTTTTCCCAGCACCATTTTTTGAAGATGCTATCCTTCCTCCATTGCATGCTTTTAGCCCCTCTATCAAATATAAGATAGTTGTAATTTTGTGGATTGGTTTCAGTGTCCTCTATTCTGTACCATTGGTCCACCCGCCTGTTTTGGTACCAGTACCATGCTGTTTTTGTTACTATAGCTCTGTAGTATAATTTGAGATCTGGTATCCCTATACCGCCTGATTCACACTTCCTGCTTAGAGTTGTTTTTGCTATTCTGGGTCTTTTATTTTTCCATATGAATTTCATGATTGCTTTATCTGTTTCTACAAGAAATGCCATTGGGATTTTGATTGGTATTGCATTAAACCTATAGAGAACTTTTGGTTATATCGCCATTTTGATGATGTTAGTTCTGCCTATCCATGAACAGGGTATATTTTTCCATCTTCTAAGATCTTCTTCTATTTCTCTCTTTAGGGTTCTGTAGTTTTCATTGTATAAGTCTTTCACCTCTTTTGTTAGGTTGATTCCCAAGTATTTTATTTTTTTTGAGGATATTGTGAATGGAGTGGTTGTCCACATTTCCATTTCAGAAGATTTGTTGCTGATATACAGGAATGCCTTTGATTTATGCGTGTTGATTTTATATCCTGCCACTTTGCTGAATTCATTTATTAGCTCTAATAGTTTCTTTGTAGACCCTTTTGGGTCTGCTAGGTATAGAATCATGTCTTCTGCAAATAGTGATAATTTAAGTTCTTCTTTTCCTATTTTTATGCCTTTAATTTCTTTCGTCTGTCTAATTGCTCTGGCCAGTGTTTCAAGAACTATGTTGAACAGAAGTGGTGAGAGAGGGCATCCCGGTCTTGTTCCCGATTTTAGAGGGAATGCCTTCAATTTTTCTCCATTCAGAATGATGCTAGCCTGAGGCTTAGCATAGATAGCTTTTACAATATTGAGGTATGTTCCTGTTATCCCTAGTTTTTCTAGAGTTTTGAACATAAAGGGATGCTGTACTTTGTCAAATGCTTTTTCTGCATCTATCGAGATGATCATATGGTTCTTATCTTTAAGTCTATTAATGTGGTGAATAACATTTATTGATTTCCGTATATTGAACCAGCCTTGCATCCCAGGGATGAATCCTACTTGATCATGGTGCACAATTTTTTTGATATGTTTTTGTATCGGATTCGCCAGAATTTTATTGAGACATTATAAAGGAGTAGAGATAATACCATGCATCTTATCTGATCATAATGGAATGAAACTGGAAATCAACAATAAAAGAAGGAAGGAAAAATCATGCATCACTTGGAGAATGAACAATAGGTTACTGAATGATCAATGGGTTATAGAATACATCAAGGAGGAAATTAAAAAATTCTTAGAGATAAATGAAAACACAGACACAACATATCGGAATCTATGGGACACAATGAAAGTAGTTCTAAGAGGAAAATTCATTGCCTGAATTTCATTCCTTAAAAAAAGAAAAAACCAACAAATAAATGATCTCACACTTCATCTCAAAATCCTAGAAAAAGAAGAGCAAAACAACAGCAAAAGAAGTAGAAGGCAAGAAATAATTAAAATCAGAGCTGAAATTAATGAAATCGAAACAAAAGAAACAATTGAAAAAACTGACAAAACTAAAAGTTGGTTCTTTGAAAAAATAAATAATATCGACAGACCCTTAGCCATACTAATGAAGAGAAGAAGAGAGAGAACTCAAATTACTAGCATACAGGATGAAAAAGGCAATATCACAACAGACACTTCAGAAATACAGAAGATAATTAGAAATTATTTTGAATCCTTATACTCCAATAAAATAGAAAATAGTGAAGGCATCGATAAATTTCTTAAGTCATATGATCTGCCCAGATTGAGTCAGGAGGATATAGACAACCTAAACAGATCAATATCAATTGAGGAAATAGAAGAAGCCATCAAAAGACTACCAACTAAGAAAAGCCCAGGACCTGATGGGTATACAGCAGAGTTTTACAAAACCTTTAAAGAAGAACTAATACCAATACTTTTCAAGCTATTTCAGGAAATAGAAAAAGAGGGAGAACTTCCAAATTCATTCTATGAGGCCAACATCACCCTGATTCCTAAACCAGACAAAGACACTTCAAAGAAAGAAAACTACAGACCAATATCTCTAATGAACCTAGATGCAAAAATCCTCATTAAAAATGTTAACTAATAAAATGTTCTAGAGTACCCATGTCTGTTTCTTGCTTGAAGCTCTTTGTGACCTTAACAGTGTTGAAGAGGTGGATGTCTGAAAACAGAGAGCATTTGCTGACGTACTACATAGAAAAATCCAGATTCCATATGGTTTCACTATCTCTGTACATATTTCCTCAGCCCTCTGCTCCCTGCTTAGGCTGTGACAAGGAAGTAGACAAAAAGGAAATTTACTCATGGAATTCTCTGCACAAGTTGGGACACAGATGTTGACTGAGTATTACAGAAGAATGCTTCAGTTTATACAAAGAGCATATAATTAGCATTAGCCCATTTTCAATGTACAGCAGGGGCCTTCAGGTATGTATTTAAAGTCAGAACTGAAGAATATGTACACATATATCAAAATATCATTAATGTAAAACCTAAATTGTGCAATTTTATTTGGTAAAAAAGAGAATAAGTAAGTTAGCAAGCTAATTTAAAGAAGTGAAGCCAGTATATGTGGTTGAGGTGAGACTGGAATAAGTCTTTCAGGATGGGAGAACAGTAAATGCAAGGCCTTTGGGGCTTTTGATGTGTCTTAGTATGTTAAGTTTTCCCATATGCCAGGAGTATGAAGGTCACAAGAAGCTGTAACAATGCTCTGAAACTAAAGAAAGAAAATGTAGAACTATATGTAAAAATTTGTATTGGAATTTTGAAAAATGTACATCATTTAAGAATGATGTGAGGTTTAAATTGGCAGGAGGGGCTTTTATTTGGTCACTAGTGTTGATGAAAGTGAAGAAATAGACATGCTGCTCAAAATTTTTTTTAAAAATCCCTATTCAGCCCCATTGACAGTGGTTTAGGGTCCAGATTTAGGAAACTTAACTTTTATACTGTGACTTTGTGTTTATCATTCTAGAGGTAGTACATTAAATGCGGTTGTAGCTGATTTACTTAGAAGAAATGATTGAAAAGCCATTATTCACCAAGTGGATTTTCTTTGATTTCGGAGAGTCCATCTGATGAAAAAGGTAAGGAAACTGTGAAGGCTCATTCTGAAGAACAGATAAAGCAGAAATATCATTAAATCTTAAACTATCTGAAGAATTATTAAGCAGAAATATTGAGGGATTTTTGTGTTTTCTGATAGGCATAACTTTTCAAAAAAAGTGACTCTCTCCACAATACATTCCTGTCATGGACACATCTAAGGGGAGACTGATGACCAGAGAAGATCTTTCCTAAAGTTGCTGTCCATTCTTCATTGAGATACAAATAGGTCTTCATGACTCTCATATTGATAAAATGCTGTGATTATGTGTTTCCTCTGCTGTATATAATTTTTAGTTGATTGTGTTATACTGCCATATGATTAAAATCAGCAGTGGCTTCAAATTAACTTGCAAAATTGCTAGTTCCTAATGCTCTTCCAGAAAACTGGCTGTTGTCCTGTGGATGATGACTTAGTAATTTGTTCAAGTAGACGTTTATGTATGGTTATATTGAAATTAGCTCTAGTAGGAACCCTCAACTATGAGACAAACACAAGGAGGATGTTAAGTGATATTTTGTGAGGGAAAGAAACAGGATGGTGGTAGAGAAATTATCTTAGAAAAACTTTCCAACAATATGTACTATGTATTACATTATCTGTAGTTATTTCTATTTTCCAAATGGCTTGGAATAGCTTTATGAATGTTGACATTTCTGATGTGGCCATATGAAAAGTTGTCTTTTTTTCATGATAACTTACTTGTCATTTAAAAATATGTTTCTCTTTTTCTCTTTTTATTCATGTCATATGGAACTCAGTGTTCACAATGTGATCTGTGAGTCCTTTATTTCTGAATTACAAATGTCATCACTTTTTTCACATTAATCTTTTCAAATGTCTTAACATATAGTCTAACCAATAATTTTATTCTCTGTTGTATCTGGGATTCAACTATGAAATAGAATTACATTCTTTGTAATATATTTATCTTGAATGGAATTCCATAATTTTTGTCACATTGCTACTGCTTTTATAATAGTTTTTTGGGTTATTTTTTTTTTTTTTTTAGTACCAGGGATTGAATCCAGGGGCACTTAACCACTGAGCTACATCCCTAACTCTTTTTTTGTATTTCATTACAGACAGGGTCTTACTGAGTTGCTTAGGGCCTCGCTAAATTGCTGATGCTGTTTTTAACTTCTCCTGCTTCAGCCTCTGGAGTTGCTGGGATTACAGATGTGTACCACTGTACTCCACTAGATAATAGTATTTTCAGAATCTTGAGTTTCATGAAGAAAAATTAAGCATATCATTCCTCCCAAATAGGAATTTTATGAAAACCTTTGTTACTTTGAAAGTGGTATATTGTCTATACCTTATTATTTCTGGTCATGTTTGGGAATAATACATGGGAAAATTCTGAAGCAGAATTATAGGTTTGATAAGAATCCATCTGAGATAGTTGTTGACAACTAGTAGCAATTCCATGGTCTTTTATGGTCATAGTTAGTTATCTGTTTTTACTGCCAGTATTTATCTGATTCTTTCTGTAGGAAGAAATTTATATCTACTAATAACAGCCTCATACTTGTGAAGGATTGAATTGATCTAGATTAATTTACATTTACCCATTAAAAACATAAGAAGATATTTCCACTCTAAAATTTGCAGAAAGATTTTCAATAATATGATAAAATAGCACATTTGGGTTACTCCATTCCCACATCATTAAAAGTCAGTTTTAAAAGTCATTTTGAGTATATCATTTAAATATTTTGATGTAAAAATTTCCTAATTCAAGAATGCAATATATTAATATCAACTTGAATATCAAGAAAAGGAATTTGTATTGGGCAAAAATGAAAATAGATCCTCCTTCACAGTACTAAACAACAACAAACAACAACAACAACAACAACAAAACCAAAATCAATGTGGGTTCTTAAACTCCCACAATCAGGATTATTGACAATAAAACTAATTTTAAAATATTATGTATTTATACTAGAAAATTTATATTTTCTTGGTACATATACCTGGTTGTGTAGGTGGTGTTTTATCAACAACTTCAGCTTTTATTTTGTGGACACAGTCACATATTGCTCAGATTCACTTTCTAGGCCCTACCTGCTGGGACAGCCATTAGCAGGTGGCTCCCAGGGCTTTCCTCCTTATAGAGAGCTGCCTTCTCCAAAGTCACAAGCTTCTTGAAGCAACCCATACCTAAGGACTGAGGTGAAGTTAGAATAGTCTAGGCACTGCAGCTCAACATGGACCACTGACAGAAGGTTTAGCTTATGAGCTCCCTTTGGGTTTGTCTGGCCAGCATCAATGCACAACTCACTCTGGCCAACCAACCCTGCTTCTTTTCCATCTCTTTCATTAGTGTGGGTCTCAAAAGAATTTTCAGTAAACATTCTCGCCACTAATAAAACAATCTTGTGGGATTGTTTTAGTCTTTTTTGCTATTTTACTTCTGAGTTCTTAGTTGTTTTAAAAAAAAAAAAACATGTATTGTATCCTTTCACATTAGGACAAGTCTATATGACCCCAAATTAACTAAGACAGGATTAGAGCATTTCATAAAAAACAATTTTGTTTAAAGTCACAAATATTAAGATGTATTATAAGTTTTTAAATGTACCAATTAAAGATAATTTTTTATTTCTATTATCCTATAAACATAAATGAGAGTTATCATTTAAAATTACTAGTTTTTTTCTTAAATCCAAATTCAGGCAGAAATTTTTTAAAATTATGTTTCAGGATCCCACAAGATATATTAAATAGAAATATTTGGAAGAAAAGAGAAAAATCTACTTTAAAAGATGCAATTAATAATTCTGATGCAGTGAGGTCACTTTCCAGCATAATAATGACCTTCTGACCTTCTGATAATGATGCTTCCTTTGAGCTTCAGATAAGGGTGTAAAAATGGGGTGAAAACAGAGAATGAGATCATTTAAAAGTAATGAGATTATATTGACTCTCTTCAATATATTTCTTTATGTTGTTTTGACTTTGAGAAACACATTTCAAACACAAAATTCAATAAGAATAGAGAATATTCCTAAAACATAATGAATTTAATGGTATTTCAAATGAATAGCATCACATATTAAAGGGAAAGAAAAAAGAACTAATATTGAAGAGCTTTTGAACATTATATTTTAACCAAATAAAAAATTAGTTTGTGTTTTAGTATTATAGGCTAGCAATTTTTAAACTACTCGTGAAAAAAAAACTGGAGAAAAAATAAATTGGGGGAAAAGGACTTTTTGTGTGTTTATGATTAAACAGACAAGTAAATACACGTGGGTAAGGGAAATCAGATTTTTTGCTATTTTAAAGGAGATTTATAAATATGGAAAGGGGGCAGGCTAGAATAAATCTGCATCTTTGGATTAAAGCTGGAGGTATCAGAAATTCTCTTTGCATGTAAGGAGGGATGGAAAGAGGGGAGAGAGGAAAAGAGATTAATGTTTGAAGAATTTTGATGAATGACATTCAGGTATTCTTCTATGCTTACAAATTTAATACAAGTCTGAAATTATTAGAAAATAAAAATATCAAGAGTTGAAATAAACAGAAAAATAAAAATGATTTAAAAACAGAATGCCCATATATATGACATGAGTGATACCATAGCACAAGGACTTTTGTCTACACTGTGTCTAGACAACTTCATTCCAGATGGCAGTCATTGAAATAATCCTCACAGTTTCAGTGTGGTCATTCCATATGTGAAAAGTTGACCTCTCTCAGATCCCATTCAGTCCAAATTAGTAAGTATTCCACCCAAACCTTCTGCCCTTACAATGCAGGCCAAGTGAATTTCCAATGTCCAAATCTCACATATTTTTTTGTCTAACTTTGTTCTCTGGCAACTACAACTTGCTTTGCTTCTATGCAAGGCAGGAAAAAGATGCTGGAAATTAATGCCACTTAACCTTCTCCTTTGGAGTATTTTCCCAAGTAATAGCTGCCCGGAACTGAATAAATATTCAAAGAATGCCTGTGTCCTTGACTGGGATAATGCTGAGGCACATATTCCACATTAGCTACCAGATTTTCCAGAAGGATAAACTCCAGTTTTCCATACTATTCAACTTTCTTGATAACAAACGTTTTAATGACTTTTTGTTCATATTTCACTTACTAATTAGTATTTTTCCTTAGAAACTACCTATACTCATTTTTGTGTTTGGGTATGTTCCTTAGAAAAATCTTAAGACAACAAGTATATCAATTTTTCCTTAAACACAAAAGCTATTACACATATAATAAATTACTAAAATCCAAATGGATTATATCTATACTAATGTATCTAAATTAATGTAATTAAGTAAAAGGAAATAACTTATTTCATATGATTTTGTCTTTGCTTCCTTTTTATCTAAAAACCTAGGTTTCAAGCAAAAATTCAAATAGTACAAAAATATGCATAGAAATTTATGTCTCTTTCCAGTCCCATAGGAAAGAAGGCAAATACTACGTTTTTTACATAATACCTCTGAAAATGCTTTTGCATTTGCAAATACTTATATTTATCAATGCATCCATCACTTATTTTTAGTATTCTAAAGGAAACATGCTCTACAGATTGTCCTGCATATTGCTTTTTTACTTAGCAATATGTCTTGGGTGTTAGCCATGTCAATATAAATAGATCTTTCTCTTAATTTTCCTAAAGCAAGTGAGAAGAAGTTCATTAGTTTGGGATTGTTTTTGTACCTAGAGTCATTATGTAAACAAATGGAAATTTAACTTTAAGGACTTTCTTGTAATTGACTTTAGAAAACAAAGAAACAAAAGCAGTTTCAGCCAATTACATCTCACCACCTATTTGGTTATTTAACTATTGACCTCTCCTTAGGTCATACTCAAATAGGGCAAATGTCCATCTGAAGCCAATTAAGTAATTCTTTATTTTAGCCAATAATACTTGCTGCTGATGGTTCTAAAGCAGAACTCTCTGGGCCTCCTCTCACTTTGAGTGCTGCCCAATTCATGAATTGTTATTTACTGAAATTAATTCAGTTAAATTTATGTGTCAAAAGTTTTTCTTGCAATGTTTTTAAAGAAGTATAATTTGTTAATAGAGTTATATAGTGAAGGATATTTGGCTCATTCATTTCAAATCCTTTTGTACAACAACAACAACAACAAAAGGTTCAAAAAACATCTTGTTTATATTTAAAGGGACATATTCTGCCATCATGGTAAAGGATTCATTTTCTGAATTCAATTTTGCTGGGTTCAAATATTAGATATTTTATTTTAACATATGAGGGAAAATTATTTACTTTTCTTTTATATAAGTCTCTAAATTTATAACATAGGAAAAACAGACTAATAATTTAATGAGTACACATAAAACAATTAGACACAATGTCTGTTACAAGACAAATGTCTCAAAACATTAGGCACTGCTGAAATATATATTTAAGGACCTGTAAATATATGTCTAGAGTATGGATGGCTGAGGATGGAGGATCACAAGTTCAAGGCCTGTCCCAGTATCTAAGGCCTTAAGCAACTTAATGAGACCCTGTCTCAAAATAAAAACTAAAAATGACTATAGATAAGGTTTAGAGGTTAAGTGCCCATGGGTTTAATCTCTATTGCTGAAATAAAAATATGTCTAGAATAGTTTATTGCAAGTAGAATTTGTTAGTGAAAGGCTATGAGCAACTAAACATTTGATAGATACTGACAAATTGTTATCTAGATTGGTTATATCAGTTTTTACTCCTCTGACACCCCGGAGAGCATGGTTTCATGGCTTATTTTTCATGACTTCTTGTTGGTCACTATTGATTCTTTCACTTTCCAATTATATATTGTTGGGAAAAGGTATAACGGCAGCCGCACCCCAAAAACCCCAACATGGCGCCTGAGGAACTTCTCTTCCTGTCTCTCCCTTTCCCGCCTGCGCCAAAAACTCCCGCCGGAGCCAATACTCACTCCCACCGGCGGGAAACCTTAGCCCCAATAAGAACTAATTTCCTAGGCTCCGGAACTGACATCTGGAAGAACTTACCAATAAATGGGTGACCTGTCATTTACCTAAGCCCTGCCACCTATCCTTAGACCTATAAAAGCCCACAGCCTTTTGTAATAAAGTGGAACTTCTTTGGTGATTTGTCTCCTGTCGCTTCTTCTTTCATATATAAAACATATGTGTGAAATTTTCCTGAAGAAGTGTAATAAGCTTAAGTACCTATTTACAAGAAGTACTTTCTCTTTAACTGGCTTTTATATCTTCAGTTTCTTGTACCACTATAATTTCTGTGGAGAAGCGATTTCTCCCAGTTTTTCCTGAAAATCTTTTATTTTAAGTCTAGAGATAATTTTTATAATTTCTATTTTCTTATTCCCCATAAAACTTTTACCACTAGGCTTTTGCTGATTCCTTACCCCCCATTGCCCCTTGTATAGTAAAACTGCTCTTACAAAAGTTATCAATGATTTCCACATTTAAATTTTCATTTTACTTCATCTTCCACCAGCAGCTGACATTCTTGTTAATTCCCTTTTCCATGAAACACTTTCTACACTTGGATGTCAAGACACTGCATTCCTGGTTTTCCTACTATATCACTGACTGACTTTTCGTAGTCATCTTTGTTGATGTCTTTTCACCCACCCCATCTCTCATCTTGAAAGACTCCACAAATTATTTGCCAGTTGATACTTTATCAGAATGTATTCCAGTGGTGATTTTACCAGTTTAAAGACATTAAATCCAACCTTACTCATTCATGCTGACTTTTTTCAAATTTATGTCTAAACTTCAGACTCAGATATATATAACAATCTACTCATTATCTCTAGTTAGATATCTCTAGGCATTTTACATGTAACACTTTTTAATTTGAAAAGAAGTTTGAAAAGATGGAAAGCATAGAGTTGTTTTGATTTCAGGCATTAATTTATATTATACAATATTGTAAAATTATTATACATAGTAAATATCTCATTACTATATGTCTATATTTGCAATAATTATTGAAGGTATAAAATGATCATAAAATTAAATTAAAATTCATATAACATTTAGGCCTTTTGTTAGCAATATTTAAGTGAATTAACCTTTCTATATTAGATAAATGATAATTGCTCATGTAGAAAAATAAGTACATTAGCCTGAAAAAAGGCAATAAAATAGTATGATGATGTTTTATTGGGCTAAATTATGTTTTTATTCTATTGAAGAGTTAATAAAATTTGTTTCTATGATGAAATAATATCTTCTTGAAATTCTCAGATTTTTAACTTCAGGCATCACTAAAAATTATACCAAACTACTTGAAAATGAAACTAAAATTCTGTTTCAAAGTTTTTTTTTTTTTTTTTTTTAATGTCATTCTGAGAATATTTGGACATTATTCAACACAGAGCAATATCTTCCAAAAAACTTAAAATGGCTTTATATCTTTGAAGACTTTATAAATCTCAAAAACATTATAATTTGGCTTTAATATTAAACCTACAAAACTTTTCCTGGAAACTTTAATTGAATATAGACTAATTGGATAACTAAAACATCAAATCCCACATTTGACACCTTTACTTCATAACCTTGGGGTATGGCATAAGCTGAGAACATAAAATTAGAACTGTAATCTCTGTACTGAGGGACAAAAGTCTGAAAAACTTGATTTTTTGATCTCTTAATTAGAAACAAAAAAATGTTCAAGTGCTTCAATGAGACAGAGAAAAATGCCTTATTAAAAATTTAATAAAATTCACAAATGACCCATTAATTAGAATATAACTTTCCTTCTAAAAGTTGATTTGGGGGGAGAGAGAAATCCAAAAGTGACCCAAAGAAAATTCTGTATCACCTGTGGTTCTTTTTTGGTAAGTTTGGGAGCAACTTTCCAGTTATTTATGGCATATATAAATAGAAATACAATTCAATCTGAAAGTCCTTTTAAAAGAATTGTGAAATAATTTTAATAGACTTATCTAGGCCATAACAAAAATTTAACTAATTGAAAGAATATCCATTTATGTATCAGCTAGGTTATATTCTCTTTAGTAAAACTTAACCATATTTGGAAAATATCAATGCTATTTTCATGAGGGAGCAAAGAGAAGAGTTGGTTATAAATGTTTAGTAGAAAATTGTCTTTAGCTTTTAATCATTTACTCACCTTACAATTGAGGCACATTATGTGGACTCTATTTTATTGATTAAAACATAATTTCCAGATATTCTTCATACCTACATATTTCTATTCTAAAATGAATGTGACTTGGGATAGTGTTTAGGGAGAGAAATCACTTGCATATCATAACTTTTTAGAGGCCCTTTAATTCAGAGTTTATTTTATAGTTTTGAAAACTCACCAAATAAAACGTTCAGAAAATGAGTTTTAAAAAGAAAAGACATAAGAAGCACTGCCATGTTATTCTTATGGCCAGATGAAGATTTTGTGTGTCATTCTATGATCAATGAAACCCACTGCAAGTTTTAAAACAATTTACAAAGTACATTTATATTATTATATGGTGAATGGATTAGAGGAGGAAGAATTCTGGATGTTAATGACAATGTACTGTGCTAGTTTTGAATGGTTTGTTGAAGATGAAAGGACGAAACATATTTCAAATAACATCTTGAGGTCAAGTTGGTTATAGATTAGGTATGGATTGAAAATTGAATAAAACTTTTTTTATTATTTTTCTCTGCTTTTCTTTCTTACTCTTTATTGAATAGGTAATATTTTCTATACTTTCTTTTTATCTTTTTGATCTGGAAGTTTAAAATCATGTCTAAACCATGCTTTTGGTGGTTTCCTTTAAATTTTAAGTATCTGTATTTAGTTATGTGTTTTCTAATAAAGTTTACAGTTCTCAGCATTTCTGTCTTCCTTCAAAATATGAGTTTTGTTCTCTATAATTAATTATTCATTGATGATCTGTCTTCATCTTGTTTGTTTTACCTACAATTTTAGTTGTATTATTACTTTAGCCATAAAATTATTTATTTTTTTCACTAGTTAAATTTAACAATATTTTGTATTCATTCATTTTAATTTTTTATTTTATGCATTGCCTTATATTCACTTTTCTGCTTTGGTGACCTAAAGAAAATTCTCCTAGACATTGCATGTAGAAAACGGCTTTTATATTCTCACTTTTGATGATAGTTTGAAAGTTGTTTTATTTCATCATTATAAGTATATTGCTCCAACATTTAAAATATACCATTAGACACTTAGTTGTCTTGTAGAATGATTCTTTATGGTAAACAGAATAATAGTTTTCTGTATGAATTTTGCTGATTATATCTTTATGACATTATGTAATATTTTATATAAATTGGCAATTAGTTTTACAGATTTTATCTCATTCAAAGGTGATTTACTTTTTGCAGTAGTACTTTGGTAGTATAATCCAGTCATTTTTGAACATAAGAAGCCATTGATAATCATGCTTATCTCTTATGTGACTGCTATTGCAATTATTTCTGTTTAGTACATTTCAAAGATATGAAATAATAAATATCATGCCGTTATACTCAGAGGATGAAGGCAAAGTGGAGGCAGTTTGCCTTTGGTTGCTCTCCAGTTTCTTTTCCACTAGATCACCAAGTGCCCAGTGATTTTGCAATGTGGAGCTCCATGCTTTGCCCTGTGTGATCATGTCCTCCTATCACAACTCCACTATTTAGAGTGATACTAACTAATGCAGGGTCCATTGTGGGTTAGGGTACAAGGGAAAATAACCACTTATGTTTTTTTTTTCTTCTAGAAGAAAATACTTATATTTCTAATAACCATATTTTGAGTCTCTCTTTAAATTGGTAATACAGAATTTTTTAATCCATTGTTCAAAAGGCTATATTTGTATGTGATGTTTTCTCAAGAAAATCAAAACAATCTAGAAGCTCAAAAAACTAATCTCTTAATATTCATTGAACATAGTATTATAGACCCAACCTGATTTTCTCTCAAATTTGGGAGCCATTTGCCACAACACCATGAAAAGCTAATTTTGGCTTTACTATAAATTACTGCAAATTCTGAATCTGCTTGGAATGCCTGCCCATGCCTTGAACTCACCCAGGCCTGGCTCTCTGACCAGATAGCAGCCCTCTCTGAAACTTTAGTGAGGCCTCACAAATCTTGGCCTTCCCTGGTCAGATAACGATCCTCTCTGAGGCTCTAATGACCTTCATAAATTCTGATGTTGGGGCCAGCAAAAATGTAAACTACCATTTGTGTTATGCTTGTCAGAGTTTTGTTATCCGTAACCCCCCCCCCCCTTTTTTTAACTTTCTGGGGTATAAAGCTGGGCTGCAGGAAAGCTGCGGCTGCTGTCTTGTTCCCGCGGTTTTGGGTGGGAGAGGCAGCCCGGCCGGTTGAAATAATAAGCTTGCTTTAATTTGATTTTAATTGGAGTCAGTGGTCTTTTCTTGCGTCCTGGTCTAACAGGAAACATACTGTCGACTTTCTAGATATATTAGGAGAATGCGGGAGATGCCTTTGAGCTATGTTCAGTTACAAATCACATTATTAAACAGAATGTTATTTGATAAGAAGAAGAATGTTACTATCATAAGGATTAAGTCTATTTTAGACTAACAATAAAACCCTAGAAGAGCTGTATAGATGTAAGTATTATCTAAAATATTTAGTCAGTGTGTTATCCAAACCCAAAGCATGCATATACATATATGATTATTGAAAACCAAGTAGCCTTTCATTACATAAGAATATTTAAATTTTTAAAAATTTCTTGGTCTACCTATCTCCAAAGAACCTAATGATCCAAGAAGTGTCAATTTTTCAGTTTGAGTTCCAAGGCAAAAAAAGATCAGTATTCCAGGTAAAGCACTCTGACAGCAGTTCCCTCTTATTCAGACTTTTTGTTCTGTTTAAGTCTTATATTGACTGAATGAATACCATCTACACTAGAGAGGGCAGTTGATTAAAATAATGATCTCATCCAGAACCACACTCACATACATACTAAAAATAATGCTTAACCAAACATCTGGGCACTCTGTGACCCAGTCAATTTGACACATGAAATTAAATATCACAGTGAGAAAAAACATGTTGCTTTTCATGTGAAAATATTATAAAACTTCTGTTCTACAATGTATATAAATGAGAAATTGGATCTACTCTTATTTAATGTATGTTTTGAACTTTATAAACATGCATATTAACAATTGTGCATATTTAATTATCATAAAAAATCTATGAGGATGAAAAGGGCATAGTATTAAAATCTGTATTTTATACAGTATGCAATATATTAAAAACACTTTGTCCTTTTTATTGAATAAATGAGATTTTATTATTAAATATTAAAAGAATCATAAGTAATTATTCTTTACATTCAAACAAAAGGAACTTAATTATTGGAAGCAGTGAATAAATCATAGCTTTAAACTCTACTTCTACTAGGTAGTCTGCTTTTAGTTTTCTAAGGGTTATGATGAACAGAGGTCTTTATTTTAAAAAAAATTACCTTATGGACTATTTCTCTTATGATTATTGCTTTTTTCATATGAAGTAATCATTTATCACAAATTCATAAATATATTCAACTATAAAAAACTTCCAAAAGCTATATATATATATATATATATATATATATATATATATATATATATATATATATATATATATTTAACCTTTCACATTGAGTTTCAGAAACCACCTGGCTTTAATTTTTGTATACAAGAAAGAGGTTAAGGTTAATTGCTTGTAATCATAGATAGAATAATGCTAATGACTTCAAGAAGCTGTTGAAATATTTAATTTACTACTTTTGACAGCTTGCATATCTATTCTCTGTGAAAGAAAAAGTCTGATAGCAACCAAGGCATAATATCCTGATGTGAAATCCTTATTATCTCTGTTAGCTGAGTAATACATTGATTGAGCTGAATCTACTATTAGAACAAAAGCCAATGATTTTTCTGTGTAGCTCTGAATAATTTGACATGTTTCTCTATCATTGTTATTCTCAATCTCTCAAAGATAAGATAGTTATTTTATCATGATGAGATTTTATTGATAAAAATCTTTTTTCAAATGCATATTCCTCATATATGTAAAGGACTTAAAATGAAAATGATACTTCCATATTGCCATTATTATGCTATTGGTATTATTATTAATTAAAATTATTATTATATTAATATTATTTTGATCTTTGAATCAAAATTGAAATATAAGGAATTGCAATGAATTCTCCCACACTTCAATTATAAAAACATGTATAAAAATATTTTTTTAAAAAAGTGTCAGTCTCTGCAGGTAAAGAAAAATTAATTTTTTTACTTTAACTGGAAGATATTTATTACAGTGTACATCAATAGGCAAATAATATTTTGTAAAATTATGTCATGTTGATAATTAATTGTCAAAATTTGTTTCAAATCTATAATTTAATAGAAGACCTACGACTAGAGAAATAATTTTAAGTTCTTTATATTTTGGTCACAATAAGTTTTTTTTTTTAAGTTTGAATACAGGCAAAAATATTCACTGATTTATATTCTCATAGCTTATTTTCTAGAGCAAATATCTTTTATGGAGACGAAATAATATTTATTTATTTACTCTACAAAATGTTCATTTAGTAGCACCTTAGTAAATATTTTGAATATGATCCTACTTAGTTCTCCTATAATCCCCCAATTTATTTTAGGTTACTAGCAGGTTATTGGGACTTGAATTTGTGTCTTGAAATATGACACAGTCTAAGTTTTTGTAATGGAAACAATTCATTCACTTACATTGTATTTATATGACTTGGCTGACCATGAAAATATGCTACTCAAATCTTTTGCTCTTAGGCATATCATTGACTGATGGCTTCCAGGGCTGCCACTCTTATTCCTTCGTTGTGCTCATGCTGAAGCCAGGCTTTCTATGAGCTGTTCTCATTCAGTGTTGGTGCATAGCAGGGGTACTAATGCATCTGCTGAAAGATTGTTTTCAGAAAAGGGTAAAATCATGACTCTCATACAGATATAAAGTAAGCAGACATTAAATATTTTTATATAGCTGTGCCGTGGCACACGTCTCTGATCCCAGCAACTCGGGAGGCTGAGGCAGGAGGATCTCAAGTTCAAAGCCACCCTCAGCAATGGTGAGGCTCTAAGCAACTCAGTGAGATCCTGTCTTTAAATAAAATACAATATAGGGCTGAGGATGTGGCTTAGTGTTTGAATGCCCCTGAGTTCAATCCTCGGTACAAAAAAAAAAAAAAATTGAAAAAAATAAAAGACTTGTATGTATCTGAAAATGACAGAACCATGTAGATGTTATAACCTGTTCAAAGGTTATAACATACACATTTTTTTCAATAACACACAAATTTCAATAACATACACATTTACAAATTATGTTGCAATGAATGTGAAGTTTTTGTTCTACTAGACAATTTATTTATGTGACCATAAACACGAATTGGTCAGTAGTAGTATCAGTAACCTACAATGTATCAATTGTAAAATACCTTCATAGAGTCATATTGGATTAATGAAGTTTGGTGTGTGATAGTATAGTTTCTTAGTGAAGAACAAAATTTTTCCTACAGTTTGCCTCTATCAAAATAATCTGAAAAGAAGACTGCAAAACTTGTCTGGTCTCAATAGATTTGACCTAATCATTTACATAGGTACAGAGTGTTGATTTACCACACAGCTGTCCCTAAGTTTTCTTTGCTGAAAGGTTTCATAAGGAATGTCAGATTGGACTTTTAAGAGCTTCCATAATTTGGTATACTGGGGCTAGGACACAAAGCTCAAGAAACTATCTCAAGTATAACTCTTATATACTGTAGTTAGAAAATGTAGAATGGTGTAGCACTATGGAAAACAATATGGAGGTTCCTCAAAAAATTAAATATAGAATACCATATGATATCATAATCCCACCTTTGGATATAAATCAAAAAAATCATAAGAACTGCATCTCAAAGAACTGCAATCAGTAGTTTGAGATACCTGCAGTCCCATGCTCATTGGAGAATTATTCACAAAGCTAAGATATAGAAACAACCCAAAGTTCTGATAGATAAATGGATTTTCAGTACATACATACATCTGAATATTACTAAGCTTGAAAAAGAAAGAAATACTACTGCTTAAAAAAACATGGATCAACCTAGAGGACTATAATTATGCTAAGTAACAGAGCCAGTCACAGAAGGACAAATACTCTATGATTGCACTTACACAGAGTATCTAAAATCACCAAACACATAGAATTAGAGAATAGAATGGGATTTTCTGGGTCAGAGGAACTGTTGCTTATTAGGCATAAATATTCAGTTATGCAAGATATTTAAGTCCTTAGGTGCAACTTATCACCTCTATTTAGCAATAGATAGAGCATTTTGTACTTGAATTTATGCTGAAGATAGCATGTATGTCTCTCTGCGTGCGCATGTGTGTTTAAACCTGTTTCAGTTGTAGGGACAGAGAGGGATCAACATGTAATCAAACGTACCACAAACTGGTAATATTGGAAGACTTCATTTGTTTTAATGATTAAAAAAAAGGTTGCACAATAACCAGTTACTCTTTTGTGTAATTTTCCCTAATAGTAAAGATGATTATAATAAACCAATGACAGTTAGAATCTTGTTTACATAGTATCCTCTAGCCGAGGATATATTCAAATTTTAGAATCTCTACATTGTAGATAATTGCTGAAACTTCTCTGTGGTAAATTTTCTTTTAAGTTCTTCACAATATTACATCTTTTTCTGAGACAAGTGCACAGAAGACTAATCTATCAACAGACATTTGTATCATTCTTAAAGATTTTGAATTGTTGACTCCTCAGGGCAAACCTAATTATTTTGCAAATGTGAAGACAAACAAAAAGTTAGCATCCTTTTTTTTTTTTTTTTTTAGTTTTTTATTGTGGGTTGTTCAAAACATTACAAATTTCTTGACATATAATATTCCTAGAGACATAAATGTGATGACCACGGAGGAATCCTTTCCAAAATTTCTGCAGCATTTAAAAGGTAATTATGTAGTCTTGCCTTTAAAAAAGTCAGCCTTTTTAGAACTTTAAAAGAGATTCGGCCTATTAACTATTGGGCTTTAATATACAATAGAAAATATAATCTGCAGATTTCTGCTCTTGTCCCATAAAACTAATTAGCTTTTTAACCACTTTAGAACTTTAGAAGTTAGTTTTAAACCTTGGGCTCATTTCTGTGAGAGAATAAAATGAACAGATCTGTAATTAAAAATGATTCAAAAAGTCATACTGGCAAAAAAAAAAAAAAATTGTCCTTAAAGTATAATATCAAGGAGATGTGACCATAAAAAATCAGCTTTGGGATGAAAAGGGGCAGGTCCCCATTTTTTTCCTTCCTCTCTAGACATTCCATTGATGTGGTTTGATTTGCCTTGACGTGACTGGCAAAGACTTATTAAAAAATTCAAGGAACAATGTGTTAATTCTCAAAATAAGTTTGAACCTGGGCCTGGGCATTTGGCAGGAATGAGTAGTTAATCCAAGCACCAGTATTAACACTTAGAAGCACTATTATTTCATACAGGCAACTATAATCTCCCCCCATTTTTCTTCTCCCTTTGATCCCTTCCTGCCACCTTTCCTCTCTCCTTTCATCTTGTTATGCTGGAATTTGGGACCCCCAAAAGACCACCAGAGACCAAGATCAATATAAACAGCAAAGAGGTTTTTATTGCGAGCTAGCTCGGTCCTCCGCACACACACACAGCAACTGTTGAGCTGAGAGGCCCCGAGCCCAGGGTTTGCAGCAGTTTTATACATTCTTTGGAGAAGGCAGGAACCCCCACATACATCATAGCATCTCTTAGCAAATCATCACACACCATGGGGAAATCAAAAAACAACTCTAAAATATGATTAGCACATTCACTGACGGGAACAAGTTGGGTAGGGTGATTGATTAGTACAAGAAAGGGATTCGTTTGAACTGATGGTTTAAGCCATGAGGGGAGTATGTGCTGAACTAGATGGTTTCCCAACACGTTATCAAACACCATAAACTACTGGGAGGGTCATCTGGCATCCCAGGTATTTCCCTGTCTCATGCTGATTGATGGCTGCTACGGGGCTGTTATGGATCCCCAACTAGTCAGGGACACCTGGCACAGCATATCTCTCCTGTTATTTGTAGATAAACAACTTAGCAGGGTGGGAATGTGCCTAGGAGTGCTCTGTGAGTCTTTCCAAGGACAAAGGTCATGTCCCTTCCTTGGACAGGCTTTGCTCTGAGGTAGAGGCTGGTTTTTCAATCTTTCTTCCCAATTTAAGTGACAAAAAGATTCTAAAATTGTGTATGTCATAATATTTTATTTTCATGGAGATTGGAGGTATGAACTTGTTACATGTGCACAAATGTTAATTTCAAAATCAAAATTTGCTTACAGTTGTGTTCTTGAAACACCTTTGTGATTTATTGTAATATGAAATAAATGAAAAATATATTTTTGTGATAGTTGACCAAAGACCATTATGTTTCACGTGGCATTTATGTTTATTTAATTTTAGCATATAGAAATGTTCATTCAAATACTTTGAGATAGAGTGTTATGCTCTAATTTGGAACCCCCCAAAGACCACCAGAGACCAAAATGGATGTAAGCAGCAAAGGGGTGTTTATTGCGAGCTAGGAGCTAGCTTGGTCCTTCGCGTGCACATAGCAACTGGTGATGCTGAGAGTCCCGGAGCCCAGGGTTTGCAGCAGTTTTATACACTCTTTGGGGGAAGGCGGGGACTTCACATACATCATAACATCTCTTAGCAAATCATCACACACCACGGGAAAATCAAAAAACAACTCTAAAATATGATTAGCACATTCACTGACAGGAACAAGTTGGGTAGGGGTGATTGATCAGTACAAGAAAGGGATTCATTTGAACTGATGGTTTAAGCCATGAGGGGAGTATGTGCTGAACTACGTGATTTCCCAACATGTTATCAACCACCATAAACTACTGTGAGGGTCATCTGGCATCCCTGGTATTTTCCCTGTCTCATGCTGATTGGTGGTTGCTAGGGAGTTGCTATAGGTCCCCACCTAGCCTGACTGAGTTAGGGACACCTGGATCTCTCCTATTATTTGTAGATAAACAACTCAGCGGGTTGGGTATGTGCCTAGGAGTGCCCTGTGGGTCTTTCCAAGGACAAGGGTTAGGCCTCCTTCCTTGGACAGGCTTTGCTCTAAGGTAGAGGCTGATTTCTCAAGAGTAGTCAAGAGGAAAGATGTATAAAATTCTAAAACTCTGTAAGTTCAGATAATTATTACAGTGGGTTACTTACAATTAGATATAAAATTCAGCAACTGTTTTCTAAAATGCATCAAATTGAATCAGTGGAATGCACTTATTGAACTTGCAGTTTTTTTTCTCCACACTGAAACATCATTCACTCATTCAGCTCTTTCACATAAATTTATGGTAAACTAAATATTCTAATTAAAAATCATTAGAGCTGCGGTGCACGCCAGTAATCCCAGAGGCTCAGGAGGCTGAGGCAGGAGGATTGCAAGTTCAAAGCCAGCCTCAGCAACTTAGTGAGGTGCTAAGCAACTCAGTGAGACCCTGTCTCTAAATTAAAAATACAAAATAGGGCTGGACATGTGGCTCAGTGGTCAAGTGCCCCTGAGTTCAATCCATGTACAAAAAAAAAAAAAAAAAAAAACAACAAAACATTAGAATCTTACTTTTCAGAAGAATTTTGTCCCACTTTGGGTTATTTAATTTCTCTTTTCTATACTAAATTTAATTGAAGAAAGTGGGTGGAGGGGATATATTAGGAATTAGATGAATCTGGAAGCCAGAGAAACTGGAGAAGGTGATGGTTGCTGAGTTGCTGAGTGTGTTTTATGGGCCATGTGCTGCTATGTATGCCTGAAACAATTGAGATGCAAATTTGGGGCAACTTTGCTATCTAAATGCTTGGCTAGATTTAGCACTCCATTAGGATGGCTTTTCTACAAGTTTGAGTAAGCATGCCTTCAGTACTCTGCTCTGGGAAGCCATATGTTCATTTCAAAGTATCCTAAGGAAAATTGGACAGTTTTATTCTGATTCAATGTACAAAAATTCAGATTCAGTGCTAACCATGCGAGGGAATCCAGTCCCAATGACTCAGGAGAGGATGTGTCTTTTGCTGATGTCACATGGATAGCCAATGATGGAGAGTGTTCAACAAGACTAAGGACAGAAGTAAGGTCAAGGCCAAGCTTCAAACAGGAACTTCCTTTCTTTGAGAAGCCTCCAGGCAGGCAGATTTCCTTACCAAACTTGTCTCAAGAAAAGTCCCCACTGAAGATAATAGTATTAGCAAATGAAGAAACACTTCCAAAGATCTGTGAGCTTGGAAGAGAACTTGCTGTTTCCAGTGCTCAGATTGCTAAAACTGTGACTCTGCTAAAGCAACAAGATCTCACGTGGATTCTAGCATATCTGTTACTACAGCCCTCCCACTCTCCTACCACACAGAACCTCCCTCCACCAGGACTTCACCAAAGCTTTTCTGCTATTGATCTAATTAACAAAGAAAATAGAAAAAAGCTAATGCTGGAAAGAGTTTGGTTAAGGTCACTTCAAAGAAACCTGGTATGCTAATATGTTAGAGATCATTAAAGATATGAACAGTGCAAAGCTCTGATCAATAAGGAGTACACAGCCAAGATTAAAAATACAGCCCAGTAGATGTACTGACCCTGATGTCCTCTAGCAGAGGCTCGGGAAAAGAAATTTGCATATTGCTATGAAAGTGAGAGCCAAGATAAAGTCTGAATCAGAGGCCACCTCAGAGACAGTGTTATTTGGGACACATATGTTAAAATCTAGAGGATAAAGGAAGGCTTTAGTTGAAAGTGTTTCAAACTTCTAATAGACAATGAGCTCAGAAATATGATCCCAGCTCAGCAGTTGGTTTGTGAGGGCTGAGTTTAGCTAGTAGAAACCTGAACTATTTAATAAATACCTGATTCAGTGTTTCCTTTTAGCCTAATTGGAGGATTAAACAATAATGAAAACATTAATAAGTTTGATTTTGCTTTTATGAGATGGTTCATTCTGGAACTCTGTATAATATATGTGTATTCTGACATGTTTTAAATATGTGGCCAGTGTATTCAGGTTTCCAGTTTTGAAAATAATTGTAACATTTCACAACACAGAAAGGACCATTTTAGATGTTACTATGCATTTAAGTTCCTATTATCTGTATGAATGGTTTATATATTTATATTTGTATATGAAACCATTTATATAAAAATTAGTAACAAAGAATAGCAATGAGGGTATTGTTATTTTCATTTGTTCTCAATACTCATTTACTAGTTGATGTTGGGACAGGTGGTATAACGTGCATTGTAGGGGTGAAATATTTAATTTGAGGTTGAAGTCTTCTTGCCCTTAGCAGAACCTATATTCTGTCTTACATTATAGGAATTGAGTAAAGTTTGCTAAAATTCCTTAATGTTTTCTGTTACAGAGAAACTTAAGACAGGAAAGCTGCTTTCACCTCCTTACCATCCAGAGCTTAGGAATACAATCTATTTTCAAGTAGTGATGGATAAAATTATTGAATTAAATCCCTTTTTAGGTAAAACCTAGACTGTACCATCTTCTTTTCTTTTGACTCAATCATGGAATCATACAGGTGATTTTTTTTTTTTTTTGCTAAGATAATAATTCTTGAGATCTCAGCATCATGGAGTTTAAAAATGTTTAATTTCGATCAAAATATTAACTTTATAATGAAACTTTATTCATTCAGGTGAATGAATTTCCTACACATTGTTTGTCATTGGTCAGAATACTGGTCTGACAAATTTTGTTGGGAAATATAAGTCTTAGGTGTTATTAAAAAATGAATAACTGTCTTTCTCATCTAAGGACAATTTGCTAAGGACTTACTACAAGGGATCATTTAAAAATGCTTACTATATCTCATGACTTTCTGTTTCTGATAAGCTCTGTTATAGTTAATGCCAGAATCTCCTACTATTTTTGTATATTTAGATTTATTATTTAAATCTAGTAAAAATAAAGTTACACTTCCTGGGAAGATTTTGACCTTCTAAGAAATTTATATTTGTATCAGTATTGAATTTTGGTCAGTGCTCCTATATAAGGAAATTACTGTTAAAAAAAAAAAATAGGTGAGCAGTATTTGTGGCCTAATTCAGTCACTGTCTCCTTGACATTGAGAAAATGAAAAGATTTATATCTATTTTTATGTTCATAGAGCTAGTATGACAAACACAAAAGCCAATTATTCTTATAGGCTTTATGAAGTATATAAAGTACCATAATAACATCAAACCTTATTAAGAAAAAAATTCTACAGAGTACAATGCATCTTATGTACTTGTCAAAAATCAGAAAATAGTATTTCCTAACTTCATTAAATTAAAAATAGTAACTTAGAATAAACTTAGAATATCTCTAAATAACAAAACTGCATGTGAATCCTTAAATCCAAACTAATAACCTGAATTGTGTAAATTTTAACTGCATTAAATAATGTATATTTATACATAGTTATTCTTATATATACTTGTTTATTTGATCCATAAGCATTGATGCTAACTGTACCATGGAAATTCATTCATTCCTTCTACAAATATAAAATATATAAAGTATTGGTATATAAATATTATAAAAAATTTCTTATAATCAAGAAATAACTCAGATATACAGATGGGTACACATGTATACACATACATACACATTCATGTATATATTAAGAAAATGAAGTCTGAATTTTAAAAATTACAAAAATGTGATAGAAGATTCAGTATTGGAGTTTAAAGGAAAAGGCAATTACAATATTGTCAATATTAGGGAAATCCTAAGGCTAAGGTCTCAAAGTTAAAAAAAAAAAAAAAACAACAGAAAAATTACAGATACACAGCTAGATACTAGACCAGATAGGAGAGTCTGAAATTTGATCTCCCAACTGCAATATTTAGTGAATTTAATTTAATGTGATTATTGAATTTTTAAGATTTATAACTAACACATTGCAATTTTTTATGTATTATCAACTTTTCTGTTCCTTTTTTGCTCATTCTTTGCTCTCTAGATAACTCTTTTAAGTGATTTAATCTTTTAGCTTCCACTTGTTTGTTAGTAATTAATTCTTCAACTGTTCTTTTAAAGGTTTTCTTAAAGAGTAAAAGTTACACTTTGATTTATTTTTTACAGTCTAATACAATTATAATTTTTACTCCTTTCTGTGCAAAGCACATATCTTTAGGGCATCAATATTCATTATGTTGAGATTAGATAAATGTATACATATATACATTTATGTATCATAGGTTTTTGCAAAAAGAAACTGGAAGTGGTAAATTGATAAGATTTGATTGCATATACACATACATTCAGAAAGAAGAAGGTAGAGAATACAAATATAAATTGAACTTAATTAAATAAAATTAAAAATTTATTTTCTTTTTTTTCATTAGCCATATTACTAATGCTTATTAGGCACAAATGGCTAGTGTCTCCCCCAGTTGACAGAGCACAATCAAATATGCACACAATTCCATAGTGGCACCCTTTCAGAACCCTTTAATCTTTTCTGCTGCTTTCCTGAAGTTTGTATTATTGTTGCTTGTCATATTAGTTTTAGATATTTTTAACCTGTACTGTATTTAATATTTCTTTTGTATTGTCAATCTTTGTTTATCTTTAACTTACAACTTTCCTATGATCCTTCTTCTTCTCTTCCTACATTACTGTATTTTCCCTGGAATAATTTGATTTTTAACTGAAGAACTCCCTTAATTTAGTTCTGAGGGAAAAAAAAAGTTGATGAATTCTCTAATTGTTGATGGTCTGGAAATTCTTTTATTTCATCTTCAATTAGAAGAACAGTAAATCAATGCCAATTGTTAAAACATTAAATTCACATGTAGGAAAGTCAAAGAGAAATTGATTAGGAGAATCAAAACATGGATCAGAGCCCTGATCCAAACTAGCAAAGTGACCCTTTATGAACCACTTATCATTTCTTAGTCTCAGTGTTTCAATGTCAATATAAGGTATTAAATCCAGAACCTAAGTTTCTCATCTTTCTAGTCATTTCTCTACCTTCTTCTTTCTGAATGTATGTGTATATGCACTCTAATCTTACCAATTTACCACTTCCAGTTTCTTTTTGCAAAAACCTATGATACGTAAATGTATATATGTATTTCATTTGACATTCTTGAGTAAACTTGTTTTTGTTTTATGTTTGGTAGAGACACTGAAATACTTTGGGGACTATTTACTTATTTATTTATTTTTTCCTTCAGATCTTTGTTTCTTCAATGAGGAAAGTATACCTTAGTTTGAAAACAAAATTGGTTTGCAAATCTCTCACAGATGACTAGATAAACATTTCTAGTAAATTCCTCGGGAAATTAAAAATGTACCATCTAAAAATTTATGCATCTCCATGCTGACAGATTTGAAAAGAGAGTTAAATTGTTCCACATTTATAACTATGCATACATGCATTCTAATAAAACTCTAAATAGACAATATTTTGTTATCTTCCTCATTTTATAAATCAGTTCATTCCAGCACTCAAGTATTTCAAGTTATTTCCTCTTTTAGATTTCCAATATGATTGGGATAGATAGTAATATAAATTGGGAGAGCAAAGGTTAAGTTTCTTTAACAACCAGACTGTCTTCAAATGCTTTGCCTGAAGGGACCTAATATTGTTATAAAATTGAATTCTTATATGAAAGAAAAAAAAAAAAAACAAGGAACACAGCATGAATTGTGCACTTCCTTGACAGGTTTGATAATGGATTTGACAATTTTGTCATCCAGTCATACACCTCCAATTATATCCAGGACACTAGGACATTTTATGATAACAAATAAAGGCTTCGTTCACTCTGTGTCAAATCACTCAATATCCTCTCTCTCGTGTCTCTAACTGATTTAATGGTGAAGATGGCGAATAGAGACAATTTATATAACTTGACACTATATAGGCATGCAGAACAGAATTTTAAGTGTAGCAGGTTCTCTTGATGATGGAATATATCAATGGAGTGCTCTTGTCATTAATTATATTTGTGACATTTTTATAAAAGAAAAATGTGATCCACAAACTCTGCAGGCTTGCAGCCTGACAAATATGTTAACATTAGGTAAAACAGTTTGATTTTTCTGAATAATAACAATATTAATTTGTCATCTGAATTTAAAAAGCTAAGTCTAAGTACTTTTAATTCACATCTTATCTAAATTCAATGAAAAATTAGAATAATAATTATATGAAAATGTGTAATTATATTCAGTATGTCACTTTAGTTATTGTTTATAACCCCACATATTATAGCTCCATTTCATACACATACAAATTTTAAGAGATAAATATTGAATAATTGCCTATTTTTCTATATGTCTGAATTAGATGCAAGGATAACATATTTAGTACATAATTACATATAAAGCTTCTTTTTTACTTATACGCCCTTTACCCCTGAAGAAAAAAATGTAATTTTTTTTCTGAGAAAAATTCATTGCAAATAGATAAACATGTATGATTATTGTCAATAATAATAATAATAACAATAATAATAATGAATTTTGAACAGATTTGGGTGCTTCTACACTTGATAAAATGGTCACATTTTTACCATTCCTTTGGGTAAAGTTGATTATATGGCCATGTGTGGCATGAGACTAAAAGCCTAGATACTTCTTGTCATATAAATTTAGTTTATATTCATTTTTAGATCAAAGCTGCCAATAAGCTTTCAGCAAAACATTTCAGGCACAGAATAAGATGTACTCTCACACCCCCTACATAGTATCTTCATTCAACAGTTGTCCCTTAATATTGTATGATGCTCCTTGTACCCACAAGCCCCGCCCCTATATGAGCCCCAAACTTCTTTAATTCCTATTGCAACAATGTAGTTACAAAAGTCTTCTGTGAAGGAGTTGAGGACCAAAGTAAAATCCAGTGTAATCTCCATAATAGGCAAGCACCCTGGTCAAATTCTAATCGTGATTCCATTCTTAAGTGTATTAATGCAATCTTTAACAAAAAATTATTACATGAAATGTTTCCTGAGGGATATAGGACTCAAATCTTTATTCCAATTAAATTTAAAAAGAAAAATACATTTGACTTCTAGCAACCAAAAAACTTTCAAACACTCATCAATCTGAATATTTTTCAGCAGGATTTTCTTATAGGGTGAGAGTCAAAACCAAATAATCACGTTTTATATATGAATTTTATAGTTTTATGACTCCTAAAAATTCTGAAATATCATAATTCCTATAGAGAAAAATGTGCATATTAATGAACAAATATAGATATACCTGAGTGTGCACCTTCGTTAGTATAAGTTAAACCTGAGTCACAACTATAGGCTGTCCATAGGAAGAGGGAGAAAATTGGGAGAACAAATATTGCATTTTTCCCCATGCTTATCACTTATAAGAAAAGAGCTTCTCCTTTCATTCCAATAACTTTTTTTTAAGATCAGTAGAAATATTTTGGGATTTTTAATTTTTTTATTTTTTTAAAATTTTTATTATTATTATTATTATTATTATTATTATTATTATATTTTATTTTTTCTTTAGTTTTCGGCGAACAACATCTTTGTATGTGGTGCTGAGGATCGAACCCGGGCTGCATGCATGCCAGGCGAGCGCGCTACCGCTTGAGCCACATCCCCAGCCCCAAATTTTTTGAATTTTTTATTGGTTCTAATTAGTTATACAAGACAGTAGAACGCATTTTGACACATCATACATAAATGAAGTATAACTTTTCTTTCTTCTGGTTGTATAGATGTAGTGTTACAGAGATCATGTAATCATATGTGCACATAGGGTAATAATGTCCGATTCATTCTACTGTCATTTCTACCCCCATACCTCTTCCTCTCCCTTCACTCCCCTCTGTCTACCCCAAAGTATCTCTTTTCTACCCACACACACACTTATTGTGAATTAGCATCTGCATATAGAAAAAACTTTGGCTCCTTGGGATTGGCTTATTTTGATTACCATTTACTGGCAAATCCCATAATTCTATTCTTCTTTGTGGCTGAGTAATATTCTACTGTGTGTATATACCACATTTCTTTATCCACTCATCTTTTGAAGGGTACCTACATTGGTTCCATAGTTTAGCTATTGTGAATTTAATCTTGCAGAGAAGAGGTAGAAAATATTGAAATCATTTAAGTTGAATAGATAAAATTTATCAAAGTATACCTTTAAGTAACATGGTGGGGGAGTTGGAAAGGAAAATGGCAATGAAGCCAAGCAATCAATATTTCATCTTGTGTGTTTTTGTTCATATGTTTGCTCCCAGCCTGAGTCTTTCATGAGAATACTATGGAAATAATTTTAACACACTCTTTTCTCCTGTTAGTTAATTTAGAATCTCTCATAGCTTAATAAGCTTGACTTTTTAAAATGTGAGAATCATGCCTCTGTCTGGGACCTAGGGATGGATGTTGGCTTCAACTAGTTAGGTCTTTAGGTTATTTTTGTACTTGAGCTGGTCTAGGTGTACATACAAAAATGTCCTGTGGATTTGCATTCATTCACCTAAAGGAAGAAGGGAAGGAATATTTACATGTAAGATTTCATCCCACCTTGTGTTTTCTTGTTTCTAAGATTTATCCCACAGAGAGTAATTCCCTTGCAACATACCAATTGCCTCCTGAAGCCCTTTGGTGGCCACTCAGGAAACAGCATCCCATGCCCTGGAGTAGAACTCAAAGATCTACCTGCAGCTGAGCAATGAAGAGAGAAATAGGAAACCTCTCGATAGTTTTGGCTATCAGTGATTGAATGAATGATAGTTTCCTTTTATAAATTTTCAATAGCATTGCTTTCTCAGAGAGTAAAAATAATTAATATAGGGAATCTAAAATGGCACAGATACTTGACCAACCCATTACCAAAACTTGATTTAATAGTAAAGTCAAACATTTTTTATAGGTACCCTGGGTATTTGCATATCTTCCTTTGTTA
Source organism: Marmota flaviventris (assembly GCF_047511675.1). Taxonomy (NCBI): domain Eukaryota; kingdom Metazoa; phylum Chordata; class Mammalia; order Rodentia; family Sciuridae; genus Marmota; species Marmota flaviventris. The sequence continues at coordinate 45,740,619 of NC_092498.1, forward strand.
ATTAAATCTTCAAATATTTGCCAATTTTATCTTTGATTTTTATCATAATATTTTTGATTCTTTATATAAATTCTGATTACTAAGTTTCTGTCTGTTATGTACATTGTAATATGCTCTGTTATTTTTTGGTTTACTTTTCAACTTTCCTTGAAATAGTTTTCATTGTAGAAAAGTTAACAAATATCAGTGTAGGTAAATCTTTCTATCCATTTATGGACATCTATCCATTTATGCATGCATCTCACATCTGAAATTTTATTTTAAAGGATCTTTGCAGTTCTAACCTCCTAGACAAATCCTTCTCTATTATACTCTTTCTGCTTTGATAGCAATGGATTTTTTTTTCCATCATATGTGACAGTGTGTTATGGTTACTAGGTGTTCTCCAGAAGCTCTGGTGTCAATAAAAAAAGGTTCGAAAGTGAAATAATTAAATTAAGAGAGCTATAAATTAACAAGTGGATTAATCCATTTGATATATTAATAGTTTGAATGGACTAACCTGGTGGTAATGATAGGCAGGTGGGACATGGCAGAAGTAGGTCGCTGGGAGGTATGGCTTTAGGCTTATATTTTGTCTTTGGGGCTTATATTTTGTCCCTAGCACCACGATCTCTGTATATGTCAAGGCTGCTAGGACCTGAGCAGCTTTCTTGTGCCATCCTTCTGTCATGATGTTCTGCCATTACCTTGAGTCCAGAACAATGGAGTCAGCTGATCATGGACCAACCTCTGGAACCATGAAACCAAAATAAGCTTTTCCTCTTCTAAGATGTTATTGTTAAGTATTTTGGTCACAAAAACAAAAGGCTGACTTACATACAGTATAAATTGTATACCCTTTTAACTTTATTTTTTTCCAAATAGAACGGATACTTACTATATTAACTTTCCTTTGTCCACTTATTAGAACTGGCATATTTATCACCAGCTAGTTTTTATCTGATGGATGCTTAAACTCTTTTTCTTTAAAAAAATAAGTCAACTATATTTTTATACTTAATTTTCCCATGAGTTTTAGAATGCTTTAATTTTTAGAAGCTTAGAATTCGTTTCTAACATATTTAATATCTTTTAAGTCCCATTGAAAATCCCAGTGAATTTTTGTTTAGAAATTCACTAAACTAGTAGACTGGGAATATTAGGAATTCTTTTTGTCTGTTGCTTTACTTTGAACCTCAGTTGTAAAACAAACTTAATAGTTATACTAACTGAAGGACTCAAGCCCCCAAACAAAGAAACAAAACACAAGAACAAAATAAAGTTTATGTAGAATTCATCAATTGTAGCTTGGAATTAATTTTTCTTTTTCTTTTATACTGGAGATTGAACCCAGGGGTGCTTAACCACTGAGTCACATCTCTAGCCCATTTTTAAAAATTTTTATTTAGAGACAGAGTCTTGCTAAGTTGCTTAGAGCCTTGTTAAGTTGCTGAGGATGGCTTTGAATTCATTTCCTCCTGCCTCAACCTCCTGAACAACTTGGATTACAGAAGAGCATCACCATACCCGGGACTTACAATTAATTTCTAAAATTCTTTTTAGAAAAGGAAATAGCAAAATGTGTCTGATCTTTTAGATTTTGCTAACAATAATTATTTTGTAAAATTTTTCAAGGAGACAAAGCAATGGCAAACTCAACTCAGATAAAAGAGGATAAAAATCACTCTCTAGAGCTTGACTCACCTTTTTTAGATAAAGGACTGGTCATTTGCTCAGTGGATATGTCAAGGTTCCCAGCACAGAAAGTTTCTCAGTACCTTCTTTTTATATCAAGATAAGGTTATTCCCTATCTCTGAGAAATGTGACAGTTTTGTTTTTAAATAGTTAAATTATATACATGGTATTTTTAAGGGCCATACTCATTAAAAGTCATTGAGCTAGGATGAAAGTAACTGCAACTGTATGCATTGTAATAACCTTAAGAGGTGTTTGACAATCTTGTAACATGGAAATCCAAACTGCACACGACTCCTCATTTGATTCTCTCAGAGACTGCAGCTCCAGAACACTAGACTCTCTGGAGTTGGTGAAATCTTGTAGGAATACTAGCACTCTGGGCCAGAGGAAAAAGATAAACGTTACCTTTAATGATTGGGTGCAGAACAACAACAACAAAATGAACAATAACAGGTAAAGTGGTGTAACCTGGCTTTAGCAAATTATTATAAAATTCTTCCCTCATTTTCATTTTCTAGTTTGACTTCTGACCTCAATAGTCAATTTCCCTCCTAGGTGTAAATGCCAATTAATTTCTCCTGTAAATGCCTAACTCTAAGTGACAAAAAATTATTAATTTGAAAATTCACAATTTGTAGAAATTAGAAAGCATTTTGGATTTAATCTTTTAAAATATTTTTTTTCTATGACAACATTATACAAAATTATATGTAGATGTTTAAGACTGACATGTAATTTTGTATTTGTGATCCCCAATCTAACATTAAATGTGATGCACATATTTTACCTGAAATGTAAACCCTTGTGAACATCCACATTAATTAATATCAGTGGTTTAAAGTAGTAGTTTTCCAACATAGCTGAATATAAGGAAACATATTGGAATGCATGAGACTGCAGTTTTACTTTTATCATTTGTATATTGAGGATATATTATGTATTATGAAAGAATCAAATGGTAGCACTGCAGTATTTTAAAATTAATTTGCATATTATTTATTTATCAAAGCACTCATATACTTTAAAAACTATATTTGCTTGTGAAGTGTTATAATCGTACAAAAACAGTACTGGATCACTGTTTGTATTGATAGACCTATTTGAAATAAGCTTCTGACTTCCCATGAATCTGAAGTCCACTAATTGATTTATATTGTTATAAGGAATACGTTTTGTTTTTGCTCCATCTCTTTTTCCCTTTCATTATCTTCCTTTTAGTATCATTCCTTATTAATTATTAATATACAAATTATTTTAGCATAGATTATGATGCCTAAATCTTGTAACTTTTATCAAAACAATTTTAGTAAAAAGTGTTGAATAAAAAATAAAAAGTTACTGAGCCCAAACACAAAATATGAGTTGTCCATGTACAAGAGCCCTACCTGCTGGAGTGGTTATCACAGGTCATTTTACAATCATCTCCTGTCTGAAGATGGAGTGCAAATTAAACCTGTATATTATTTGCTATGAATGTGTGAAAACAAAATCATCAATGAAAGCTTTTCTAACAAGACAAATATATGGTAGGCACAAATGTGCTTGGTACCTAAATAATTTTACTTTTTGAGTGGAAATAGAGAAAAACACTTGAAAAAAATTTAATTAGCCACAAATTTACTGTGCTTGTAATTTCCTTATGGGATATAATTTTGTAATGTGAATGTGATGATTGAACCGAATTAATTGTACATCTTCCCTTTTAAACAAGGGATCTTCATTATTTATTTGATGTTCTGCATTCAAAAACTAATGAACTATTAGTGATGACCAGTTACCTATAGAAACAACCATAACAAAAGGCATAAAATTATGAATTAAAAAATACATGTCAAGATAGATTTACACTTAAAGAGAAAGCAGCAATTACCATAAGCTTCAGCCATTACAGATGACTTTAATAATGGAAAATTAGATAAAACATTTATTTTAATAAAATTAAAAATATGATCAGTCTGAATAAGTTATTGAGAGGGTAGGATACACAAGTGTGTTAAATACTAGTGAAAACAACATAGCAAAATAATACACTTTGTTCTTAAAGAAGATACTTGTGGAGTGGATAATGCTGTCCAGGCAGATGTGATTAGAATGCTCCATGAAAGCATAAGCATTTAGTATCTTTAAGGGTGAGTGGAGTCCACCAGGCAGTAGTAGGAAAAGCATTGTCAGCAAAAGGAGGACCATGGATAGAGCTACAGAGAACACTTCAAAGGTGTTAAGAGGTGCCAAGAAGCACGGTCATAATTCAGTGAGATTTCTTATTTAAAATAGCATACAATATACTATGTGTCCTGTCCTTGAAATTTTATAGGTTCCACCTTTGTCAGAATTGTGCTTTCTTTCTTAGATACTTATATAATATTTTAAATAAGATATCCCATTGAATTATATCAAGCTCACCACATCTAATACAATATGTTCAAGTTCAAGAATCAGTAAGATATCATAGTGGTTTTTACCTCTGCTGAGGTGATTAAGCTGAAATAATAAAACCCATACAACATCTTAATATTCTTAAATTTTACAATATACACTGGAGTGTCATTGGATACATTGAGCATGGGGAATAACAAAATCATATGTTTTGATTTAGAAAAGGCAACTCTGATCACAGTGTAGAGAATGTATTAATAGAGACAGCATTGGAAAATATTCTAAGAAATCAACTTCAGATATTTCTTGTGTGTTAAAGAGAAATAATTCAATGGTTATAAACTAACTTTCTTCTATATAACAACAAATCATAAAGTTACAGTTTATAATGAAAAGAAAACTGAATGAAATAAGGATGTTCCCAAATTTTGTTGTTAAATAGCAAGTTGGATTTGAAACTTTATGTTACAGATTAATTTGTTTTATTACTTTATTCTATGGTATTTCTGTTCCTTTGGAGTAACAGTTATTCTCTTCATAATATTTGCCATTTGAATGGTTTGATTAAAAAAAAATATATTAGTAATCCACAGGAAGATGGCAGAAGCAGCAAGCAAGGCAGCTGTCCTGACTCCTCACAACACAGAAAGGAGGCAGCAAAGGAAAAGCAGAACTGAGAGGTGGGTGATAGAGTAGAAAAAGAACCCAAAGTGTTCTAATTCCCCCCCACCCAAACCATTGGATGAGAAAGTGGGGAAACAGACATTCTCTCAAGCTTAAAAATGGTTATAAGAAAAGCAAAATTGAAAGTTCAACAGTAACAAAAAGCTCCTCAATATAGCACAAACAGCTTAAAATCAAATTGCAAAAAGAAAGCTGAGCTGGAGGTTCACAGCCATATTGTGGAGCCATCAGTTGAACACTCACCTTCTTAAATCAGCACAGCATCTTCCTAAGCCCAGACAGCTGCAAAGTAAACCAGAGGTAAGTCTCCTGCAGTGGGACCTCCTAAACATGCAGCCAGAAAGAACTTCTGGAAGACTGTTGCTAGTCCTAAATCATTAAAATTGCCCTCTCCCTCCCTGATCACCACAAACAAGGGAAATGGGGCAGGCTGGAGGGGACCTCTGCTAGGGAAGTGCAGCAAACCTGGCTCAGCCTTTGGGACCCAGGCAAGGGTGAAAGCCCTCCTCAGAATCTGTGTTCACAACAAAGAAACAACTTTGACCCTTCGCAAATGAAGGCAAATTCACCAAGCACTAAACATATGACTCTGGGGGAGACACCCAAGGAAGACTAAAGACAGCCCCTGCAATTCAGATTGCAGGGCTGGAATCCCAGGATCTACCAGAGAAAGCTGTCTGAATATCCAGTGGCAGAGAGGCCCAGTGGGAAAGTGTCTGAGGCTATGCAGCAGATAGGGGCTGATAACAGCCTTCACATGTGCACAGCCTGAACTGTGATCATAAATGGCAAGTGTCTGAACATTGTTTGGATACTTTTGGGTCCTTGCATTGGGAATCAATGCATGCCATTCACACTCTGGGCAGTGGAAATTAGAGTCCAGGTGAACCACTGGAGACCCTTCACTGCCATACCTTAGAGAGCAGCATTGGCTGGGGGAATATTTCTGCACCACAGATTACCCAAAGGAAATGTACAGCCAGCGTCCCTGAACCCACAGTCAGCCACTAGGACCTTCACTACTCTGAAAAGGAACCAATAGAGGGGAATAGGTACACAGTGACATGCAGCAATCACAGAGACACTCCAGCACCAACATCCTGAACTACTACACACAATAGAAAAACTGCACCATCGGAGCAGCTAGCAGCAGCCCTTGACCTGACAAAACATAAGCTGCTGGTGGGACAATCATAGCAACTAGGAAATTGTCCCCTGTCCCCAGCAACTCAGGAAAGATCCATGGCCCAACACTGATAGATATTTGCTAAATGTCCAAACACCAAGGAAACCCAAACCAAGAATCAACAAGGATTTTCTTCGCCGAGACATGGTATATTATAAACAACTATAACATCAACTTTGATGATATAAATAAATAAACACTTATCTTGAATGATAATTGAATGATAATTGTTAACCCAACAACCAACAGTTCACCCTTAATCCCATTTGAATATATTTCATTAAATCATTAATCAGAATCAATATTTCTATCTTTGTTTTCCTAGGTCTGCTTCTTTTATCCCCCACTCAACCCCTGGTACTATCTGCTACAATCACAAATAACATCCATCCATTATACCTTGATGTAAATTACCCTTTTATAGCTTCTTCCTTTCCTTCTCCCTCCTTTCTGCCCCCTTTCTCTCTCTTCTCCTTCCCTCTTTTTAGCCCCCACTAAAGAGTATAATAAGTTTACTAAACTTAACAATTTTTTTTTTTTTACATTTTCCAGAACTTTATTACAGGTATATACTTGAATTTGAGGAACAGCAGAGATCAACTGCAACAATTTTTTTTTTTTCTCCTTGTAATTTTGAATAGAATGAGGCCTGGCTCAAAAGTGACTATAGAAAATAGGGCTCAGTGGCATCCCCAGGAGGAGCTCAAATTTTCTCTCTTTGATGAGGACATGATCATATATTTAGAAGACAAAAAAAAAAAAAAAACCTCCACCAGCAAACTTCTAGAACTCATGACGAATTTAGCAAAGTCGCAGTATACAAAATCAAAACCCATAAATCAATCATGTTCCTAAACTCCCATGATGAGTCTGCTGAAAAAGAAGTTAGGAAAACTATTCCATTCACGATAGTCTCATAAACAAACAAACTTGGGAATCAATCTGACAAAAGAGGTGAAGGACCTCTACAATGAAAAACTGTAGAACACACAAAAAAAATTGAAGAAAATCTTAGAAGGTTGAAAGACCTCCATGTTTTTGGATAGTCAGAATTAATATTGTCAAAATGGCCATACTACCAAAAATGCTATAGAGATTCAATGCATTACCATCAAAATTCCCCTGATGTTCTTCATAGAAATTCATTTGGAAACATAAGCAACCCAGAATAACAAAAGCAATCCCTACCAAGAAAAGTGAAGCTGGAGGCATTATATTACCCAACCTCAAATTATACTACAGAGCTATATTAACAAAAAATAGCATGGTATTGGCACCCAAACAGGCATATGGCCCAAAAGAATAGAATAGAAGACACAAAGACAAACTCACATAAATACAGATATCTAATTCTTGAAAAAGATCCTTTTTAGCAAATGATGCTTGGAAAACTGGAAATCCATATGTAATAAAATAAAATTTAACCCCTATCTCCCACCCTGCACAAAACTCAAAGTTGATTGAAGACATAGGAATTAGACCAAAAACTCTGCACCTATTAAAAGAAAATTCAGGCCCAACATTCCAACATGTCAGCTGTGGAAGTTCTTTAACAGGACACCTAAAATGCAAGAAGTAAAATTTAAAAATCCATAAAAGGGATGGCATCAAATTAAATAGCTTCTTCACAGCAAAAAGGGGAACAATGAAGACCAGGAAGAGAGAGACTACAGAACGGGAGAAGATCCTTGTCACATGCTGTTCAGATATAGCATTAATATCCAGGATATACAAAGGACTCAAAAAAACGTAACAACAACAACAGCAGCAGCAGCAGCAACAACAACAACAACAACAAAACCCAAATAACCCAATCAGAAAATGAATAAGGGAATGAAACATACTTCTCAAAAAAGGAAACATAAACCATCAACAAGTATAGGAAAAAATATTCAACATCTGTAGTGATTAGAGGAATACAAATTAAATCTACACTGAGATTGCATCTCACTCCAAAAAGAATGGCAATTATCAAGATACAATAGCAATAATAGCAATAAATGTTGGTGAGGATGTAGGGAAAAGCGTACATTTGATACTGTCGATTATCAAAAGTCCTGCTTCCTCACGTGTTGAAGTTTGAACATTAGAGAAACATGCCAAGGCAAGCATATAAAGCAGGGTTTATTTAAAAAGGTGTAACATAGACTGCCCCCCGCCCCCACGGGCCGGGAGAGAGAAGGGGGCCATAGCTGGTATTCTGATATTCCAAGAAGCAAGGTGTTGTGCTCTTTTTATATGTCATAGGCCTCCTTTGTTCTCCTGCTCTCTTCCCCTTATCTCTCTCCTTCCTACTTACATGACTAGATCCAGGAATGCTGGGTGGCATAGCCAAAGGTGAAGAACAGGTGGACTGAAGGGGGAAGGGCAGGATGGAGCAGCCCAGGATGCACAAATTAACAACCTTATAACTCACTGTAGGGTTAGGCAATTCCTGTGACAGGTTACCTTAGAAAGGTTGGAGCAAAGGCAGGTTCCTGATAAGGGTGGGGGAAGGGCTCTGAAAAAATTAACATTTCAATCACTCAGGAAACAATCTCCAACTTCCCAGACTCACTCAATATTGGCCTCCTTGATCAGACCTGACTCAATTTTCCTATCTATACTGACTGCCTATCTAATTTGGCTTCACAATCATATACCTACCCATATGTGGGACTGCATATTGGTGCAATCACTCTGGAGAGCAGTAGGGAGACTTCTCAGAAATCTTGGAATGGAATTACTATTTGAGCCAGCTATCCCATTCCTCTGTATATTTCTGAAGGATTTAAAATCAGCACACTATAGTAATGCAACTACATCAATGTTTATAGCAGCACAATTCACAATAGCTAAACTATGGAACCAACCTAGGTGCCCTTCAACAGATGAATGAATAAAGAAAAGTATTGTATGTACACAATGGAGTATCACTTAACTATAAAGAATGACTTTTTTTATGTTTAGCTTTTTGAGTTTTTTATATACCCTAGAGATGAGTGCTGTATCTGATGTGTGAGGGATAAAAATTTGCTCCCAAGATGTAGGCTCTCTATTCACCTCACAGATTCTTTCTTTTGCTGTGAAGAAACTTTTTAGTTTAAATCTATCCCATTTCTTGATTCTTGATTTTAATTCTTGCACTATAGGAGTCTTATTAAGGAAGTTGGGGCCTAATCTCACATGATGAAGACTTGGGCCTAGTTTTTCTTCTATTAGACACAGGGTCTCTAGTTTTATTCCCAGGTTCTTGATCCGTTTTGTGTTTTGTGCATAGGGAGAGATAGGGGTTTAAATTTCATTTTGTTGCATATGGATTTCCAGTTTTTCCAGCATCATTTGTTAAATAAGCTATCTTTTCTCCAATGCATGTTTTTGTCTAATATAAGATAATTGTAATTTTGTGGGTTAATTTTTGTGTCCTCTATTCTGTACCATTGATCTTCCAGTCTGTTTTGGTGCCAATACAATGCTGCTTTTGTTACTATTGCTCTGTAGTATAGTTTAAGGTCTGGTATAGTGATGCCACCTGCTTCACACTCCTGCTAAGGATTGCTTTAGCTATTCTGGGTCTCTTAACAAATAGCTCAATCAATAAATGGGCCAAGGACCTGAAGAGACCCTTTTCAGAAAGTGATATACGATCAATCAACAAATATATTAAAAAATTATCATCTCTAGCAATCAGGGAAATTCAAACCAAAACCACTCTAAGATTTCATCTCACTCCAGTCAGAATGGCAGCTATTAGGAATAAAAACAATAATAAGTGTAGGCGAGGATGTGGGGGAAAAGGTACACTCATACACTGCTGGTGGGACTGCAAATTGGTGCAGACAATATGGAAAGCAGTATGGAGATTCCTTGGAAAATTGGGAATGGAACCACCATTTGACCCAGCTATCCCTCTCCTAGATCTATACCCAAAGGACTTAAAAACAGCAAACTATAGGGACACAGCCATATCAAATGTTTATAGCAGCACAATTCACAATAGCTAAATTATGGAACCAACCTAGATGCCCTTCAGTAGATGAATGGATACAAATAATGTGGCATATATATATATATATATATATATATATATATATATATATATATATATATATAAAATGGAATATTTCTCAGCAATAAAAAGACAATAAAATCGTGACATTTGCAGGTAAATGGATGGAGTTGGAGGAGATAATGCTAAGTGAGGTTAGCCAATCCCAAAAAAATAACTGCCAAATGTTTTCTGTGTTATAACTAGGCTGATTCATAATGGGGTAGGGGGAGCATGGGAGGAATAGACAACACTAGATAGGGCAGAGGGGTGGAAGGGGAAGGGAGGGGGGATTGGGTTAGAAATGATGGTGGAATGTGATGGTCATCGTTATCCAAAGTACATGTATAAAGACACGAATTGGTGTGAATATACAACCATCTGTATACAACCAGAGATATGAAAAACTTTGCTCTGTATGTGTAATATGAATTGTAATGCATTCCACTGTCATATATACATTTTTAAAAATTAATAAAAAATAGAATGACTTTTTGATTTTTACCAGTAAATGGATGGATCTGAAGACTATTATGCTAAATGAAATAAGCCAATCCTAAAAAGGCAAACATGAAATGTTCTCTCTGATATGTGAAACTAAATCTACAATAATGGGGGAGGGATTAAAAAAATAATAAAAATTTCAGTGGAGTAGACAAAGGGGAATGAAGGGAAAGGAGGATGGAAAAAGGAAAGACAGTGAAATTAATCTAACATAACTTTCTTATGTATGTATATGAATAAAAAAGTCAATCTCACTATCTTTTACTTTCATAAGAAATATTTGTAAATGGCAGAAAGATCAGTGGATTAGAGGGATGGAGTAGACAGATGTGGGGAGGGGAGAGGAAGGAGAAGAAGTGGGGACTGAATTAGAACAGGATATATTACATGCTTTTGTAATTATGTCAAAATTGATTCTACTCTCATGTATAACTAAAAAGAACCAATGAAAAATAAAAGTGTGTGCACATGCACACAATAATGCACACACCAAAAAACAGATACTAGTCTAGGAATACTTCTGGGAGAGTTTAATTCAAAAGATGAATATTTATTGTGAGTTTTTAAATCTTAGTTGTCAACTTGTCTGGATTGAGAGAAATCTAGAAAATTGGTAAAGCAAATTTCTGGGTTTATCTGGTGTATTTGCAGAGATGACTGATATATTGGCATGTGGGAAAACCCACTCTGAACGTGGGCGACACTATTTAATCAGCTGAGGGCCCTGGTAAATTAAAAAGCAGAAGTAGGGAAGTGGGTAGCTGGCTTATGTGTCTAGCTCAGTTCTTGAGAGGCTGCATTTTGTTGTTGTTGTTTTTATTGTTATTGGTTGGTTGGTTGGTTTTTGCTGCTGCTATTGCTCACAGATAAAAGAATCCAGATTCTTCAGCCTTTGAATGTGAACCAACACCAGTGACTCTCCAGGGAGTTTCTAGGACTTTATGGTTGGACTGCGGCAGCTTTATGGTTCCTTCTTGTTCTGAGACTTCCATCTCCCCTGACTGAGCAGCTACTAGTTTCCCTGAGTCTCCAGCATAGAGAGGCGATGAAGATTATTAGACATTATTATTTGTATGATTATTATAAGTGTACAGATTATTTTAAGAACAATTTTGCCTATGTCCTCAAAAACATCACTCTAGAATATTGCCAAGATTTTGAAAATTGTTCACTTCCATTATGTGAGTCTTCCAATTGATAAGAATATGTGATATATATCCTGTTAGTGTGGTGGGAAACAGACTGGTGGAGAAGCAGTAAGCAGCACCCCAATACTTTATTTCATGCAGATGGGCACAGATCAGTCTTCAAATTCTGAGTGCCCATCATCAGTTTTTCACAATGTTTATAGGCTATGTAATGTCATAAATTTTCTAGTCTCAACGATACATAGTTGTGCAGGGCTTTAAGCAGGAAGTGTAGAGTGTGATAAAGGGAAGAACTGGCTCCTTTTACAAGGCCTGGGATACATCTCTAGCCTTGGGCCCAGAGCCTCCACAGGGGTGTTTACACTTCAAAGGAGTGTAGTAGGATCCTAGGGGAAGTCATTTACAATCCAAAAGGTGGGAATGGAGAGTGCTAATCCATCAAGTTCCCTAAAGTTTAGCTCACTATAAAGAGGAGGAAAACTCTCCCTTTCCAAAGCACTAATTCTAAAGGCAGGGTTCTTAGTTTATTTTGCATCCAAGCTTGAGTTGATTACCCAATTCTTTAAAGAATGTGTGTTCTTGTATGGCTGGGTGGAGTGTGTTTTATAAATGTCAAGTAGATAGGTTGGTTGATGATGACGAAGTCCTTTTATAATATTTTGGTTCTTTTTGTTTTTGCTGCTGCTGTTGTTGGGAGAGCTATTGAATTTGCAAACTATAATTGGTTTGGGCTAATTCACCTTTCAATTCTGTGAGATTCTTCCTTGCATATTGTCAGTTCTGTGGTTTTATGTATAACACATTGGGGATAGTTGTATCTTTCTGGTAGGCTGACCCTTTTATCACTGTGTAATGTCCCTTCTTATCCCTGACAATTTCCTTGGTCCATGTTTTCTGATATTAACACAGCTACTTCTTTCTTTTACTTAATATTTGGTTTATCTTTTCCTGTCATTTTACTTTAGACTAATCATTATATTCACAGTAAATCTCATGTAGAAATCATTTATATAGTTTTTTTAAAAGATTATTTATTTTGATAAGAACAATCAACATAAGATCTATCTTGTTCAGTTTTTTAAATATACAATACATATATTAGGGACAATGTTGTGAGAAACTGATGTGACTCTATTTTTGAGAAACCAGCTTCTACCTCAAGGCCTGTCCAGAGGGAGGGGGCGTGACCCTTGTCCTTGAAAAAAACCCACAGACCCAATAGATCTCCAGGGGCTATATCCCGATGCAATCACACAAGAGTCTTTATTGCAAGCTGGAGCCTGGACTCACAACCGTTTCCACAGCGGTCCTGAGGAGTGAGTCCCGGCCCTTAGTTCAGTGAGGATTTATAGGTTTTGGGGGGATACTCTATGTGTCACAACATCACACAGCAAATCATTTCATATAGCGGGAAAATCAAACAACAACTCTTAACATTGATTAGCACATTCACTAGCAGGAACTGTTATGCTCGAATTCAGGACCCCCAAAAGACCACCAGAGACCAAGACCCATGTAAGCAACAAAGAGTTGTTTATTGCGAGCTAGCTGGGTCCTCCATGTGCACACAGCAACTGGTGACACTGAGAGGCCCTGAGCCCAGGGTTTGCAGCAGTTTATACACTCTTTGGGGAAGGCAGGGACTTCACATACATCATAGCATCTCTTAGCAAATCATCACACACGGCGGGAAAATCAAACAACAACTCTAAAACATGATTAGCTCATTCACTGGCGGGAACAAGTTGGGTAGAGGTGATTGGTTACTATAAGAGGGGGATTCGTTTGAACTGATTGGTTTAAACCAAGAGGGGTGTACATGCTGAACTACAAGGTTTCCTAACACGTTATCGATCACCATAAACTACTGAGAGGGTCATCTGGCATCCCAGGTATTTCCCTGTCTCAGCCTGATTGGTGGCTGCTAGAGGGTTGCTATGGATCCCCACCTAGCCTGAGTCAGGGGTATCTGGCTCCACAGATCTCTCCTGTTATTTGTAGATAAACAACCTAGTAGGGTGGGAATGTGCCTAGGAATGCTCTGTGGGTCTTTCCAAGGACAAAGGTCATGCTCCTTCCTTGGACAGGCTTTGCTCTGAGGTAGAGGCTGGTTTTTCAGAACAAGTTGGGTAAGGGCGATTGGTTAGTTCAAGTGGTAGATACATTTGAACTGATTGGTTTAGGCTGCGAGGGGTTGCAAAAGTATATAAGCTAAACTGCAGGGTTGCCTAATCATGTTATGAATCACTGAAATTACTGGGAGGGTCACCTGGCATTTCAGATATTTTCCCTGTCTCATGCTGATTGGTGGTTGCTAGGGGGTTGCTATGGGTCCTCACCTGAGTCAGGGACACGTGGAGTTGCAAATCTCTCCTGTTAAACAACTCAGCCGGGTGAATATGTGCCTAGGAAACCTCTGTGGGTTTTTCCAAGGACAAGGGTCATGCCCCCCTCCCTCTGGACAGGCCTTGAGGTAGAAGCTGGTTTCTCAAAAATGGAATCACATCAGTTTCTCAGTGATAGGCTATTTCACTTAAGATTCAAGGTTCATCCATATTTTCGTATATTGGAGAGTTTCCTTCTTTTTGAAGAAGGATTGTATATATATATATATATATATATATATATATGTATTGTATATATTTACCACATTTTATCTATTTACATGTTGATGGAATTTAGTTTGTTTTTACATCATGGCTATTGTGAACAGTGCTACAATGAACATGAGAATAATGATACCTGAGATCCTGATTTAAGTTGTTTTTAGTAACTACTGGAAAGTGAATTTCTGAGTCATTTTATATTTCTATTTTTAATTTTTTGACAAACTTCTATACTTAGCCGCTGCACCATTTTGCACTTCCACCAACAGTATGCAAGGATTCTCTTTTCTCTACATCCTTGAAGACATTCATCTTTTTTTTTTTTTTAATGACAGTTATCTTGACAAGTAGGAGAGATATGTCATTTCAGAGGGTGACGTCTAGGCTCCCCACTCAGTCTTGCTAGGTTGAGTGGGTGGTCAAATTTCCTTGGCAGTGACTGTAGTAGAGTATTTATTTTATAAGATTTTTCTGTCTTGCTAGGCTGTCCCTTTCCTGGTACCTTGACATAAGGCAGACCAGGCTTTTCTTGGTTTATTTATTATTTTTACTATTGCCATTTTCATATTGCCAGCTTTTCCAATATGCATTTTGGTTTATATGAATCAAAAGAAACCTAGGGAACTCACTGCTACATTGTTACTTGGGTCCTGAGGTCTTCAACAGGCCTGCCTTATTCCTATGGCTTTTGTTATGATTGTTTTACCTATAATGTCCAGGTTTTTTAAACTGAACCACAAGCGAGTAATAGGAAAAATTATATCTTACACATATTACCCAAAGCATAAATTACCTGCAGTACATGTTTAAGTCATGGTTTAAGTCACTACATAGAATAATCCAGCAGTCACAAAGTAAAGATTCAGTGAATAGAAAATAATGATGTTAGCAAAAATAATTATAACAATATAATTTAACATTAAAAATGCCATTAGGTGATGAATTTCCCCTTTACCCAACTTTCTTTTAGAGCAGAGAGGTCTCATAAGCAGTGGGCCCTTCTTCCTCCTCCTCCTCCTCCTCCTCCTCCTCCTCCTCCTCCTCCTCTTCTTCTTCTTCTTCTTCTTCTTCTTTCCATTATTTTTAGTTGTAGATGAACAGAATATCTTTATTTTTATTTAGTTATTTTAATGTGGTACAGAAGATCTAACCCAGTGCCTCACATGTGCTTGGCAAGCACTCTACCACTGAGCTACAACCCCAGCCCTGAGCCCTGTTATTGGCTACATGTGTGTGTCCCATTCAACATTCACAGGTTAAAATCTCCACCTGCAGTGTGGTCTTGGAAGGTGAGACCTTTGGGAAGTGATCAGACTATAAAGATGAAGCACTTATGAACAGAATTCATACCCTTATAAGAAAAGATATAAGAAAACTTACCTTATCTAAACATTCAGTCATGCAAAAATACGAGAAGATGACCATGTGCAAACCAACAAGCAGGCCCTCTACAGATACCAAATATGCCAGTACCTTGATCTTGGACTTCCTAGTTTCCAGAACTCTGAAAAATAAATTTTCATATAAATAAGTTCCAACTACCCAGTCATTTGCATTCTGCTATAGCATCCAGGACTAAACAAGACAGTTTTGTTTTTGTTTTATCTTAAATTATTTAACTGTGTACCCCCATTGAAGGGCATCCAATTCTAATTTTTTACAAGGAGAACCAACCTTGTAAGGAAAATCCTTGCTTACATATTTTTTTTAAGGAATAACATTATGCATTTTAACTTTCCAAATTTTCTACAATGAAGATGAGTCAAGATAGGTCTCAAGCTCTATCCCATCTCAATTAGCAGAACTTACATGAGCCTAAGTACCACCTTTTATCCCCCCACCCATTGCATTCTCCAAGGAGCTAACTTCCCCAAGTGTAAACAGAAAGATCCTGTTTTTCAAAAATTTGGCCAACTATCTTGAGAAGCATGAATAGAGATCAAAGTTTGACCTAGAGTAACCTAATAAGAGATAGGAGAATTGAGAGTTCAAAGCCAACCTCAGCAAAAGTGAGGTGCTAGGCAAACCAGTGAGACCCTGTCTCTAAATAAAATAGAAAATAGGGCTCAGGATGTGGCTCAGTATTTGAGTGCCCCTAAGTTCAATCCAGGTTCCTCCCCACAAAAATGTACACTTCACCAAAGATGGTATAAAGATGGAAAACAAAACATCCCACATTGTACACCAGAGAAATGCAAATTAAAATGAGACCTACTACATGCCCATTAGAATGGCTAAAACACAGAGCACTGACAATACCAAATGATGGCAAGAATTTGTAGCAACAAGCCAGACACAGTGACCCACACTTGTAATCCCATTGGCTCAGGAGGCTGAGACAGGAGGATTATGAGTTCTAAGCCAGCCTCAGCAAAATTTAGGTGCTCAGCAACTTAGAGTGACCCTGTCTCTAAAGAAAACATAAAATAGGGCTGGGGATGTGGCTCAGTAGTCATGTGCCCCTGAGTTCAATCCCCTGTACCCACTCCCACCCCCACCCCCAAAAAGAAAAGAAAAAGTGTGTACCAACAAGATTCTCAGTCATTGCTGATAGATGTGCAAAAGAATACAGCCACTCTGGAAGAAGTCTGATGGTTTCTTGCAAACTAAATGTCCTCTTACCAGCAATTGTACTTGGTTTCTACCAAAAGAGTTGTAATCTTATGTCTACACAGAAACCTGCACAGGGATGTTAACGGCATCTTTATTCATAATTATACCAAAACCTGGAAGCAAGCAAGAAGTCCTTCAGTAAGTGAATGGATAAACTATGGCACATTCATAAGATTTAATGTTATGTAGTGCTAAAAAGAAATGAGCCATGAAGCCATGAAAAATGGAGAGAATCTGAAGTGCACCTTACTAAGTGAAAGAAACCAATCTAAAAAGTCTACACATGAGATGAATTCAACGATATGATGTTCTAGAAAAGATAAAACTATTGAGATGGTAAAAAGATGAGTGGCGAGGGGTTTAGGGACAAGTGGGATGAATAAGCAGAGCATAGAAGATTTTTTAGAACAGTTGGGAAAACTCAGTATAATACTATCTATTATGATGCATACATATCATTATATATCTGTCTAAACCTGTAGGATGTACAAGACCAAGAATAAATTCTGATGGAGAATGTTGATAATGGGGAAAGACTGTGCACCTGCTGGGGTCAGAGGTATGGAGCAATTTCTATCCCTTCCTTTTAATTTTTCTGTGAATCTGAAACTGATTCAACACAAGAGGATGTTATAGCATTTAACTTTTGATTACTATGCCCCTGAGGTTCATCCAGATTGTTTCATGTATCAAAAATTCATTCCTTTTAAAGGTTGGGTGATACTCCATTGCTCAGTCATTCACTGATTGAAGAAAATGTGGGTCCTTTCCAATATTTTGTTATTATAAATAAGGCAGATATAGACATTTGTGTATATGCTTTTTTTAATTAACATAGTTTTTTTCTCTGGAATAAATGCCCCCAGATGTAATTACTGAGTTGCATGGTAAACATAATTGTAAAGCCTTTTAAGGAGTTGATATGTTTATTCAAATTAACATCTTGAAATTATAACACTTGTCTTTTTTATTTTAATTTTGCTATTGTGACATGATCCTGCAACTCTAGTGACTTAAAATAACACAGATTTATTTTCTTATAAAGTTCTAGAGGTCTGAAGGTTGAAATAGGCCTCAGGAGGCTAATATCAAGGTGTTAGCAGGGATGTAATTCTCCTGAAGGCCAAAGGGAAGAATCTATTTCTTTATTTATCTGCCTTCTAGATGCAGTCTACATTCCTTGCTCATGGCCCCTTTCCATCTTGAGAGTCATCTCTGACATCTCTCTGACTTCTTCTTTTGTCAGAGTATCTCCTTCTTGGGCTTGGAGGTCCCGGCCCCCATTTTTCACTTACAAGGATGCTTTTGATTACATTGGGTCTAACTGGATATCTCTCATCTTAAGATTCTTGACTTATTCACATGTGCAAATAGATAAATAACATCTTTTGCCATATAAAGTAATATGTTCACAGGTACTGGGGGTGAGGATATACCCATGAGTAAGTAGTATTCAGAATTATAATCCAAATGTGGTTCTTTAAAAATTATCTTTAACTTACTGAATTAATTATTGTACTTTTAATAATTATAGTAGAATTAAGCACAGTATCATTTCTTAAAAGGGACAGAAATCTCACAGAAATAATTTTAGACAAAGCATCAGTAATACTTTAAAATTACCTCTCTCAATCAAAGAATGAGAGAAATAATGATCAATAATATTATATTTTATTCATTTTCTTGGATACTTCAGTGTGGTGGTAAGAAATATAGATTATGTTACAACAGCTGTCTGCTTGTAAAACATAGGCTGTTTCTTGATGATAAGTTTTTAATCATTTTTTGCACAAATCATATTCCCTGTTAGTGAACATGGATTGGTACAGTCAATTAAGGCTATGATGAACTAAATATTACACAGAATAAAATTTTCCTCTTCATTTGCTTTAATTTATTCTAGTTGTAAATGCCACTGCCTTCCTTAACCACAGAATAAATCTCACTTGCAGATCAAATACTACAGTTTAAAATTAGTTATGAGTTATTATATAAATTTTGAGGAATCATTTCAATTATAAGTTTTATAAAAACATTGGATCTTACAAAATGATATACATGATTCAAATAAAACCTCTATACGAAATAATTAATATTATATATTACATTTTATATTTCATTGATTCACAATTTCAAAAAGTATACACCTAAACATATGCCTATTGTATTTAATAGAAAATCTATGCCATAAAATTAAACAATTTGCCTCCTCCAATAAAAGCTATCCTTTTAAATTGTAGAATGTTTTGTTATTTTCTTTTTTACTTTTCATAAGAACAAGAAAACTTTTGGTAAGTTGTTATCATGATTAATTTTTACTGCAATATTTTTCTTGTACAAAGTCTGTAAAAGAGAAGGAATCCCATTTTAAAGAGACTGCATGTATCTTTTCACTTAACATTATTCTGAGTTTATAAATGTTACTTTACTTTATGACTATGCATATTATCATAACATAATAGTTGCATCATCAGATCTTATATGACTGTTATTGGTTGAATTGTGTTCCTCAAAGTGGGAGGCATTTATTTGAGGCCTTATCCTTGATCACATGGAATATAACCTTTTTTAGATATGCACAAAGGGAGTATGCCTTGTGAAATAGGGAAGGAGTCAAATCAGACATGCTTCTCCCAAGCCTAAGAACTCAAGAATGCCAGAAAATCCCCAGAAACTAGGAGAGGGTATGAAACAGATTCTTCTTTCCAATCCTACAAAAGAACCAGCTTTAGTTACATTTTGATCTCATCTTTCCTGTGTCCAGGAACTTGGAGATAATAAATTTGTTTAAGCTACTTTGAAATAATTTGTTTATAATAGCTCCAGCAAACAAATACCCTAACTTTGATTCTGAACACCACATTTCCAATGGTATGTTGAACTGTAATATGAAAACTTAGTAAACATTTCTCTCTAGTAACAGTTCCAAGTGTACAACATTATGTCCTCATTTTAGAGTATTCATAAAACTAAAGGAAGTACTAAATAGAGTGAAACGAGTTCAGGGAGGGTGTCATGAAATAAGACCAACAGGATTTATTCCCCTAAAGTGAACATCACTCAGTTAACTATTTTAAAACTCGGAATATGTGACTTTCTATTTCCAGTCTATAATTATTCTTTTTGGAGTCATACACTATCTATTAATCTTGTCATTTGGCACCAGAAAAACTTTAAAAAATCTTCTTCTATAAAGATTTATAGGAAAGACAATTATATAAATTAAAGTCAATAAGTGAAGCAATTACATGTATTATCCTTAATAAAAAGGTTTTTTAACTTGGAATAGAATATATTATCAATCACAACTATTTTGAGGATTTGAGGTAGTTGGAAAATGAATACTTTTTTTAACACTACTATAGAAATCTTCCTTAAAATTTGTTGTGATCCATATATCTATAGAGAGAAAAGGAGAACTAATTAAAACCAATAAAAGCAATATGTGTTTGTGTTGTTGTTGACAATCAGACATATATTGTCTCAATTTAAAGTTTTTGTGAATTATCTTGTTTTTATCTCTCCTGCTGATTTCAGACTTCCCTAAGTACTTCTTTGCAGAGAGACACCATGCTTTGTGGGTCTGTCAGCATTAGTGTAGTAGCAGTGATGGGAAGGAGAAGAGTTTTACAATTTTGGGAACAAATCTCAGTCTTTTAGCAGGCTTTTGTGCCTGGTCTGTGACTTCACAATTATTTCTTAGTTTCTCTTCTCACTTGGTTAGGATAGGAAGCCTAGAGGGGCAAAGAGGGTGATAAATACTTTCTCTTTAGTTCTGTGAAGTTGTTTTCCCCTGGAAGTAACTTTGTTTATGCAAAAAGCCTTAGGTGCATTGTAAAATCCTGCTCCCCTGACAATGACTAGAGAGGATCTTTCCTGGCTTTTTACCATCAGAATCTTGTGGTTTTTCTTGTGTACACTGGAAATTAAACACTGTGTTAAAGATGAGAAACACACCATCATTCCTTTGTTATTGTTGTTATAGCCTTGTCTTTTATAAACTTCATATGCAAATTAAGTAACAGGTTAAAATGAGTTTCAAACTGTATAAAAAAATGATTAAAAATGTAGTATGTTAATCTGCCTTAGAGCCAGTTATAATTAGCCCTTTGCTTATCTGCAGCTTACACATAAAAATGTAGATAAGAGCAGACATCAGATGAATTCACGATAAACAACATATTAAACATCTCATTGCTTCTCTGTTGATTGATTGTTACAATACCAAAAATGCTATTCATAGTCTCAGAGGCTTAGAAACATCATTTAGTGTTTCAAGAAGAGTTTTCAGAGCTTGTAGTTTTATCTTTAACACATAAAGGCTTTGGAAGTTGTTACATCTTTGCAATAATAAAATATGGAACAAACTGAAATCCAGTGACATTTTTTTGACCCATCAGAGGACTGAAGTCACAGGGCAAATACCACTCCGAAATCTGGAATGACAGCAAATAAAGAGTCACAGTACACGTCCTTACTGGAGCAGAATCCTGGTGGAGATCTAGTAGTAACACAAGATAATTTTGACAAATATCTGGAAGCTGAGTGTGGAGTAACACAGTGAGAAACTGGGGTCTACATCTAAGGGTTAGGGTTAGGGTAACTGAGTTTTGCACAGAAACAGATCAGATAGTATATCTATATGAAGGGAATTTTTTTTTTTTTTTTTGAGAGAGAGAGAGAGAGAGAGAGAGAATTATTTTTAATATTTATTTTTTAGTTTTAGGCGGACACAACATCTTTGTTTGTATGTGGTGCTGAGGATCGAACCTGCGCCGCACACATGCCAGGCGAGCGCGCTACCGCTTGAGCCACATCCCCAGCCCTATGAATGGAATTTTATTAGAGAAATTGGCTCTGAGAATTTCTGCAATAGATTGACTGTAAGCTGATGAGAATGGCTCAGTCTAAATCCAAAGCCCTCAGAACCAGGGAAGCCAGTATGTAACTCTTAGTCTAAAAATGAGGACCTGAGAAACAGGAGGGCCACCAGTGTAAGTCCTTTGAATTTCAAAGACCAGAGAACCCTGGTATTCTGTTGTCTAAAGGCAAGAAAAGAACTATGTCCCAGCTTCCAAAGTAAGAGAGACACTTTGCATTTCCTTTGACTTTCTTACCTATTTGCGCCCTCAGCTAAGTGGATGGTGCTCACCCACAATGGGTGAGAGCAGAGCTTCCCAAATCCATCCACTGATTCAAGTGCCAATCTCTGCTAAAAACATATTTACAAACCTATTCAGAAATAATGTTTTACCATTTACTTTAGTATTTCTTAATCCATCCAGATGGCACTTAAAATTAGCAACTAAAAATTCACACTTTACCAATTTGGCCCTCAGACACATCTCTTTAACCCATACTTGTCAAGCAGAGACAATAATGAGGTCACAGTTCCATCTAACATGATTGCAGCTATCCTTCATGCAACCAAAAACATGCTACCCACTTCTCCAGAAAAGGAGGTAAAGTCTTTTGACTGATGTTTCTTCTTCTTGATGTTCTATAACAAATACTGTGATGAAAAAAATTAATCATGCTTAGATACTATGGCAAAAAATTAATGATCTTATGTTATGGTAAAGGAATAAGAGGAAAGAAGACAAACAGACACAAACATATTCATAGTAAAACACAGAGGAGATACACAACACTGGGAGGGTCAAGGATATTACTAATTCTTCCTGGATTGGGTCTTTGTAACTTTCCACTGACCTTGATCACAGGGCATGGTAATACTAGTAAATACTCTTAGGGACGTTCTGTATTCCACAGATAATAAAAGAGCATACTAATTGTACCCTTGTTTTAGAGATGGGTAAATTTATAAATGATCTTTTCTGAGAGGAAAAAAATATTGTCATAGCCAAGATTGGAGTGTATGATTATGATCTGTTGTTGTAGTCAAGGAGGTGTATATATTCTTTAGATTGTATCAGTGTCTACAAGAGCAAATCATCTTGATGTTTCTTGCATTGACTTAACTATTAATGGATCAAGCTTTCAAGTCAATAAGCTAATTAAAATAATATTGAAATTCAACTTTTAAAAAATGTGGTAGAAAGTGATGTAGCTAAAACTAAGTACTTATAGTCAAAATAAAATGTTGTGATTTATAAGCTTGGAACTATTCAATAGTGACATTTTATTCCAAAACCACTCCAATGATTTTCAAAATTGTTCAATTTTATAGTGAAAAGGGATGTTAGAGACTGTGTACTTTCCTCTTTCCATTTTTATAATGAAGAGTCTGATGATTTTAGAGGTGAGGCAATTATCTCAAACAACCAGTTTACTAATGGTATATCTGTGACCAGAGTCTCCATCTTCTAACATTATTTTCATCATAAAGGCATATTTGAAATGTTGTTAGAAAAGCTACTCTATTTTCATGTAAGATTTTACGTGTAAGGGAGAAATTTATTTATTAACTATTTTATAAAAGAATTGGGTTACTTAGAAAGTGCATATCTTCAGTATCTGGGAGAAGCAATTTACTATTGATGTATCCTATACACATCAGCTATTGAAAAAAACATTGTATTATACAACTTGGTTTCTTGATATTTGGTATATGCACAAAATTCTACACAAAGACGTACTCAATAACCACTTCAACTTTCATTTTAATTGAAAAACGCATTGCACAATATGGATCTTTTAAACTGAGTTTTATATCATTGCACCCATTCTCTTATCAACAAATATTGTTGACTTATCAACAAATATTGTTATTTGTGATGCTTGGATAAAATTATTAGAGATACACAGATAAATAAGATGGTCATTACTTCTTACTACCTGCAGTTCATTTTTCAAAATTAAATACAATATTGAATCTGTTTCCTATGGCTGTTATAAAAGAGTACCACAACCTTAAAATAACATCAAACAAAATTTAATTCAGTTAAGTAAACAAAAGGTCATACTGAAGTAAGTTGGGCCTTACTTCTGACAGCACTGAAAAACACATATAAGTCTGAAGTCAGTACCACTGATACCATAATCAAGGTGCTAGCAGGCTCATGCTCCCTCTGTTAACTGTAGGGGGTAATTCATTCCTTGACTATTCCAATTTCTCCTGTCTGACAATATTCCTTTGTTTGCTCCCTCATCACTCCAATCTCAGCCATCATGATCATATTGTCTTCTTGTCTTCTTTGTGTGTCAAATCTCCTTCTACCTTTCTTTTATAAGGATTCCATTTAGGACCCTCCATATAATCCGTTATTGATCCATCTCAAAATCTTAATCACATCTGCAAACTCTGTTTTGCTATATAAAATAACATCCACAGGTGCACAAGATGTGGAGCTAGATAACTTCGGGACCATTATTCAGCCCACTATAATATTCAAATATATACCCAATTTAACATTCCTGGGATGAACTCTTATTTTTAAGTTAAGTATAATTTGTAGATGTTATTGGTTTCTAATTGCTTATTTTTTCTTTGGAATTTGTTGTCTATACTCATGAAATATACAGGTCCTGAATTTTGTTTTAATTTTTCCCCTGGCTTTGGAATGAATAATATTGGCTTCATAGTTTTCTGGAAGAGTGTTTATAGAATTGGTATAGTTTCCTTCCTCAATGGTTTTTGGATAGAATATACCAGTGCAGTGTCTGGACCTTAAACTTTTGTGTGAGTGTGTGTGTGTGTGTGTGTGTGTGTGTTTTGGGGGACAGTTTTAAACTACAAATAGATTTTAAAAATACATATAGGGATATTAAGATTTATTTCTTCTTAAATGTGCTTTGTAAATTGTGAGTTTAAAGAAATTTTCCAGTTTTTTTCTATGATTTCAAATTTATTAGCATGAAGTTGCTCTCAATATCCCCTTATTATCACAAATGTGAAACTGGAGTGAATACTTTTTTTCATTTTTGGTATTAGTAATTGTGTGTTTACCTTTATTTTTTTCCTTCTAATTTGTCAGACAAGATGTTTATCCTTTCTGTTGACATGTTCAAGGAAACAGTTTCTAATTCCAATGATGTTTCTCTATTTATCATTTTTGGTTTTATCAATTTCCTCTGTGGTTTTCGTTATTCTATATCACCTGTTCAGTTTGGGCTTAATTTGCTCTTAATTTCCATTGCTTTTCAGTTCTTTGTGTGGGGTTGAGGAAGGGGAGAAGCTGAGGTTAGTGATTTAAAACTTTTCTTTTATATTAATAAGTGCCTAATGCATTGTATCCCCTTGTGTTTTTATTTTAATTCAGTCCAAAACACAACCTGAATTTCCTTTTGATTTCTTCTCTGACCCTGGGGTTATTCAGAAATGTGTCATTTCACTTCCAAATATTTGGGAGATGTATTAATTTCCTAGGGCTGCCATATCAAAGTATGGCTTCAAAAAACAGAAACTTCTTTTCTCAGTCTAATGGAAGCTAGCTAGAAGTCAGAATCAGCATTAACAGAGCTCTGCTCCCTTGGGGACTCTGAAACTGCTTTCTTGTCTATTCCTGTTTTTGGTGGTGACTGGCAGTTCTTAACATTCCTTTACAACATCAATCCAAATTCTGTCATTCCGTTGTTTTCTGTGTCTCCTTCTCTGCTTCTTTTCTTTTCATCTGATGATGAAAAGAGTCATAATGAATTAATGGCTCACCTTACTTCAGTGTGACCTCTTCTTTACTTAACTAATTACATTTGTTTGATGTTAATGTTTTTATACTTTGAGTTTGCCTAATATCCCTCTCCCATGTATTTATGTTTAAAGTACTACTTCTGCAAACAGCCTGCATTTGTGTTTCAAGTTGATTTAGTATGTGAATATTTATGTTTAATATGGATGTTGAATCATTTATAAATAATGTTGCTATTTGTGTTTAATTCTACCTAACTTCTTTCTGATTTCTATTCATCCCATTCTTTCTCCATTCTGCTTTCTTTGTGGAGTAATTAGGTGATTTTAGTATTTTCTTTTATCTTTTCTATTTGGTTTTTAGCTATTCCTTTTTGGATTTGTGTTAGTGTATGTATACCAATATATGTGTTTGCACCAAGGATTATAGTATGCTCCCATTAATTATCAGGGTTTTTTTCATGGTGTTTTAGTCAGCTTTCTTCTATGCTGTGACTTAAAGATCTGACCATGATAACTGTAGATGAGGAAAAGTTTATTTGGAGGCTTATGGTTTCAGAGGTCTCAATCCATAGATAGCAGGCTCCTTTTCTGGGAGCTCAAGGTGAGGTAGAAACGTCATGGTGGAAGAGTGTGGGTGGCAGAGTGAAACAGCTCACATGGTGATCAGAAAGCAAAGAGAGCCACCTCACTGCCAGAAACAAAATATATAGCCTAAAGCCAAGCCCCATTCCCACCTCCTCCAGTCAACAACCTACCCCTCAGTTACCTACCAGGGGATGAATTCATTTCTCCTTCAAACCTTGAATTGTCTCATATGTGAGTCGTGCCCGGACACCTAACATCTAAACCATAACACATGCATTTTGGAATTTCGAATGTATCATTTCTCACTTTCCAAAGTATTTATTTTAGTGCTTTTTGTGAATTGTGTATATTGATTATCAATTTTCTCAACTCTGAACTTTTATTTTCTCTTCATTTTTGTTACTTGTATTATACATAAAATTCTGAAGTTATCATTTACTTTTAGTAAAAGAAGATGCATTTTTCTGTCTTCTCATTTTCTTTGTTTTTGCTGAACAATCAGCTGTAATTCTTATCCTATTTTCCCTGTAGGTAATGTGACTTTTCTCTCTTGGCTCTTTTTGAGTTTTTTTTTTTTTTTTTGTCAATTTCACTGTGATTTTCTTAAGTGTGGTTTTCTTTGTCTTTAATCCTCATCGGTTCTCATTGAATTTCTTGAATTATGCGTTTGAGGTCTTCCCTCAATTGTTTTTAAAAATAGACCCTTAATGTTCTCAAATATAATAACTGTCTCATTCTCTCTTCTTTTAGGACTCCAAATAAAAGCATACTAAATCACCTGCCATACTTCCAACCTCATTCTACTATTTTTGTTTTCTATATTTCAATACAGATAACTTTTCGACATGACTCATTTTTTCAAGGTCACTAATCTTTTATGGTACATGGTCTAATTTGCTATTTAACCCTTCAATAAGAGTATTAGTCAGCTTTCTGTGAACAAAATACCCATCAAGGATAATTTAGAGGAGGGAAATTTTATTTTGGCTCACATTTCCTGAGGTTCAGTTCATGTTTGGCTCAGTCTATTTCTCTGGACCCAAGGCAAAGCAGAACATCCTGAGGGAAGGGCATGGTGAAGGAGTGCCGCTCCATTTATGGCTGCCAGGAAGCAGAGAAAAAAGGGGGAAAGGATGGCAGGGAAAATTCATCTTTTCAGGGCATATCCCCAGTGATCCTCCTTCCCCAGTCATGCTCCACCTACCTACAGTTACCACCCAGTCAGTCCATTTAAGCCAGGATAGACTGATTATAACTCTGGTAATCCAGTCATTTCACCTCTGAATATTCTTGTATTAACGGGAGCTTCTTGGGGACAGCTCATATCTCAACCATAACAATGAGTTACTAACTTCAGGTTTTGATTTTTTCTAAGATCTCTTTTATTCCTTTATAAAAATTAATATGTGCCTTGAAATTTTTGTTATCTTACCCTATTGCATCCACACTTTTCTGTATATTAATTAGCATACTTATGCTAGGGGTTTTAAGTAGTGATTTGCTAATTAAAGCATCTGGATTGTTTGTGGTTGCACATTTATAAACTTTTTATTGTGACTTGCGTGTGTTTTTATTTATTTTTTTTAATGAGTCACATTTTTCTTCTTTGCATGTCTAGTAGTTTTTGTTTGTATACTACATACCCTAGGTAATTATGTCCTGGACATCTTAGATTTATTGTTTAATCTTACTCTAAAGAGAGTTGAATTTTGTTCTAGCAAGCAATTAATTACAACCGATTAAATAGATCTCTTAAAAGTTTGTCTGTAGGCCTTTTTGTAATAGGTTTATTTCAGTTGTGTCCTTAGCCTTAGGGTACAGACATTAATTCTTATACACAGTAATCTCTCCTAAGGCATGGGTCAGTTTATATTTCTCTGAATGGTTGAAGTTTTGACCAAATACCTCTAACTCTTTGGAATCTTTCATTCTAAATTGTCTCCCTCATCTCATAGTTGCTGAAATTTCTACTCACCTCTTTAAGACTTCTAGCTATTCCTTTCTGAGAGGTTTCCTCAAGTATTATCCTGAAGTCCTGATCAGTCTGATCAGTCTAGGATTCAGCCACAGTTTTAAAGTTTTATGCATTCATATATTGGGAAAGCACCTGTGTTTCTCTCCATTCTCAGGAATTCCTATCAATTTCCACTGGTCTAGCATCTTCATATTCCAATCTCTGATTCTTCATCACAATAAGTCTTACGTGTTCTATCAGAATACTTTACCCTAAACACTGTATGAACTAAGGAATTTGCTCAGTGAAAAAATGCATAGATACACACTTTTCCTGCTGTCCAATATGCTATTATTCTTTTTTCCATCTTGCCTAATTTTAGTTACTCACTAGCATCTTCCAATGTGCACTTGTATATGTAAATGCATATACTACTTTTTAGACATACTCATATCAGAAAAAGGATTATTGGGATGTAAGCTATTTCACTGTTATCAGAAATGGAATTCCTGAAATTAAATTTTTATTTTAGTTTTTTATCATATAGAATAAAACCTTTATTATTTTTAATTTAGCAAAAATGAGTTAATCTTCAAAGATCTGAGTGAATTATTTTTAAGCAAATAAACTAGTGAAAGACTACATTAAAGATAATCAGGAAAATATAATTATAGCAAGAAATTTATTATATTAATCCTACATTTATCATTTGTGTTCAGTGCCTTATATTAATGAATATATAGCTTATTTTATTTGGCTCTTCATGTAACCTTTCAGGATGTATGTTAATCTCTCTAATTTATAGATAACAAAGGAGGATCATGAAATTATTCTACTTCCCTGACATCATTGATTGGGTTGCAGAACCATGACCTCAACTTTGTTTCATAATTCCAAATCCAATTTATAGGTTCTAATATCAAGAACTAAAATAAACTCTCATCAACTAGTTTGTTAACCCTATTTAAAGCAAAACAAGAATATGACTATTAAGATGGAGACAAAGACTATACTGAGTTGGAAAAAATGGGTAAAGATGGATTAAAGCAGGGTGTATTACTTTTATGAATTTTCTTTTCCTCTATTCAAATAGGAAGCCTCATTTAGTTTTAAAGAACTTCAGCCTCATTCTGCACTTGATTTTTGGTGTGAATTTTTTTTTCTAGATTTGGGAATATAAAGTATTTAGAGATTGAAAACGTCTTGTTCTTTTTTCTTTTCAACCTTTATGAAGCCCTAAAATCTCTCTTATTTTTAAACTTCATAAAGTTGAAAAGTATGAAAAAATTTAGGGCTTTTGTCCAGATATTTTTTGTCTCTCTATCTTGAGGCCTTCCATACACTTCCATTTGTGCAGTGTTTTTCCTCATTTGTGTTGCTATAGCAAAGTACCTGAGGTTAACAGAAAAAAAAAAATTATTGGCTCATAGTTCTGGAGGCTGGGAATTCCAGGATTAAGTAGCTGTCATCCCACAAGGGCCTTCTTGCTGTGTCCATAACATGGTAGAAGGCAGAAGGGCAAGCTGTGGCAAGGGTGGGAGTGGCAAGGGAAAGCAAGAATATACAAAATGGGCTCATACTCATCTGTTTATAAGGAACTCACTCCTGAGATAATGAAACCACTCTATTCATAATAGCATTAGTCCATTTATGACAGTGAAGCCCCCATGACCTAATCATTTCTCATTCCTTCTAGCACATGCTTTTTGTTGCAGGGTGTGGTGGGGCACATTCCAACCATAGCATGTAAGCAGCACTAGCCAGGGAAGTCTAGGCATCCTAGAAAGATCTATGCTACTGTAGTACTTCCATCATCAAACTAAGCTGCCACCTTCATGCAGCCCTCTAGGGAGTCAAGGACTTTTAACATGGTGCCCTCTAGTTCATTGTAATCCTTAAGTTGCCTTAGAGCATCTGTAATGTAGAAGTTATTTTCAAAATAACTCTGAGGAATTATATTATTTTCTTCCTCATATTCTCATTCATTAAATCGATTTATAAGAAATGTGTAACAATTGTATTCTATTTGCTATGTTTTCCATTTTTGAAACATGTTTCTTTAAAAATATGCTATAGTAGCATTTAATGGTTTTGCTGTTATTTTAAATGAAATATTTTAAATCATCAGTTTTAATTACTAATATGAAAAATATGTAGAGACATAATAATATTATGTTTAAAAAACTCACTGGCATCTCTAATAATTGCTAAGAATCAAAAGGAGGCAAAGGTTTAAGAATCACTGCTCTAAACTTTAAAAATTAGAATTTACTTGCTAAAGTAAGATATAGTTTCTCTCTTCAGAAAACATGCATCCAAGAAAAACAGACCGAGACAGGAAGAAATCTGTAGAGACCTATAATAAAATCCCATATAAACACATACACCAACACAGAAACATTAATGAGTATAGTTTTAAAAGGCATTTCAAAACAAAACTGATTTATCAGTGTTGAAAACTATGCCTATAGGCAATGCTTCACCTCAGTTACATTCTTCAATAATCCAGGTATTATTACTGCAGTACTGAGATCTGCTGAAGCAGTCTCCCATAAATTATGTTAAACAGAGCTTAGTGCAGTTCAAATTTTTGACCAAGCCTTAATGATTTGACATGTAATGGATTTTATATTTCCTTTTCCTCTTGTTTTGTTTTCACATGATTTAAGGAAAGCATGTGTGACTTTAGGACTATTTACAAATTATTTTTAATGTATAAAATCTTATATTTTGAATATAAACTGACAACCATATTCTTAGATAATATGTTAAAAGCTCTAATTTCTGACCTTATTGTTCTTTTAAAGGAGAATGATTGTTTTTTCATTGCTGTGGAAGGCAGAATAGTGTTCCACTCCTCCAAAAATGTTCATCTTCTAATCCCTGAAGCCTAGGAATGTGATACCTTCTATAATAAAATGAACTTTGCAAATGTGATAAGCATTAAAGAATGTGGAAATCTGGATAATCTTTGTGGTCCCAAGGTAATCATAGGAATCATGAAAAGTAGAAATGTTTGCTAATTGGGGGTCTGAAAAAGAGCTGTGAGAATGGATTCAGGATCAGAATGATGCTACATTGCTGAGTTTGGAGATGAGAAAGGGAACTCTGAGTAAAGGGATGCAGTCTCTAGAATCTTCTAGGAGATTGAAAAGACTCAAGATTCTTCCCTACAGCCTCCAAAAAGAATGTGACTTGCTGACACCTTGTTTTTAGTTTGTGAGACTTAGCAGACTTCAGACCAAAGAACCATAAGATGATAAATTTGTGTGTTTTTAAGCTGTTAATTCTGTGATAATTTGCTATGGCAACAGTAGAGAAATAAGTTACATGCTCAATATTTTCAAGAAAAGCATTAGTCCAGGTGTATGTTAAAAAATTTCAAATTTATAATTGTTATTTGAAAATATAAAAGATGAATATGTATGATGCAAAGGATGTTTAATAAACTTCATGTTATGTTGAAGAGAAAGAATTTGTTGAGCCATTCATTATTTTACCTTGTTTATATTAAAGAAAAAATTCTAAATCATAACATTATATTAGTACTAAGAAGTTCTTAAGACACATGTATTTCAATTTAATAATATTCTGAAAATGTGTATAGGCTTTTTAACACTGTCTTCACAGTATGCAAAAAAAATGAACACAAATAATTTGTGTAGAAGAGAACTTAATTCCAGCATAAGTGGGTATAATTTGGATGAAAAACTTTTAGCTTTATTTAAAACAATGAAAAGGTATTGGTTATAACTTTGATACTCCATAGATTCTTTACCTTAACATGTCTGAAACTTATCTTTGCTATTGCAAAATATTCTGATATTTTATCAATTCTTTTTAATATGCAGTATTTTATGGATTTTAGTTACTAATGTAAAAAACCTTCACATCACTTGTAATCCTCTCTCTCTCTCTTAAATATCATTTCCAGTTAATTAATAGTCTTTTCAGTTCTATATACTATGTATTAGTCTATAACAAACAACAATGGAACTTGTAGAGATAAACTGTTTTAATCTAAACACAATTAAGAAAGTTAACTATTTTTCATACTTAATTCTGTAATTATAAAATTTGTGCCTCTAGAAGAATTAGGATTTTTTGAAATATTATAGTCAGTTATTATAAATATATTTGCATACTGAATTTCTGATACTGATATGCTGATATTGTCATGTAGAGGTATTATGTTTAAAACCATAGTAACCATCCAATTTGAGGTGTCCACATATATGAGACAACAGTATTAAATCAAGATTAAATCATGGCTATCATGATTCAAATGATGAGTCATAAAATCCAAGTGATATGAAGAAGGGGAAGAATATAGATTTTTGGGGTAAAGCAGATAGGAAATAATTTAGTAATTGGAATGGGAGTCCTAAAGAGATTATTGACAATGTTGAGTGAAAGAAGTTGAACAAGTAAGTAGGAAAAATAAGAGGTAAACTCAGGAATAAATATTTCTATTTCAAAAATAGGAATGTTTGGATTAGTGATTAGGAATGTAAGTGTTTCAGGTGATGATAAAGTATTGAGTGTGACTATAAAAATGTATAAATGAGTTTGACGGTAGCAGATAGATACTTAGGAGTGTGTTATATAGCAGAGGTTAGAAAATGTCAGGGAAAATTATTAAATATGTTTAACATATTTGAAACTATTTAAATTATCTACTCATCCACCGAACATTTCTCAGGTAAACAGATTCTATCTATATACATGTAGATAATTCAGCAGTTAGAATTTTAATCAGTCAATTTAGATTATCTATTATCAAGTCATATATAAAAATGACACTAAAAATAAGATTCAGCAAAGTACACTTGTGAGGAAAACATGCCTGTTCACTATTGGGCATAATCTGTTTACCTAGTTTTATTTTTGATATTTGCTTTCATCAATATCCTAAATTTGGCTTTGGCATGAATGAATTTAGGAAACATTCAAGACAACTTCAACTATTCATGTACACATTTAACACAAATGTATTAAGCAGTTTTGATACCCCAGGCAATACACAAATAGTGTGATAAAAATAAGTTTTAATTAGGAACCTATAATTTACTTCAGGTAGGAGACATCTGGCATCTTTTGGCATACTCAGAAGGTTGATAAATTTTGGATTTGATGTAGATGAAATAATATAAAGAAGCACAGAAAATGGAATATATAATTGGAGATTTTAGAGCAAGTTTTAGATAATAGGTTAACATTTCATTTAACATATTTCAGTGATTGAGTAGAAAATTTACATATAGATAAAAAAGTGTTGGCAGGTAATACAACTTCATAAGAGAAAAATCAGCTTCATGCCTGTCCTGATACCCAGCATTTAGGAGTTCAGATAGATACTTCAGAGTCTGTAGGATAAAGTCTCCATCCTAGAATAATCTGACCTTGAGTGGTCAGGATGGGCATGTGGGTTCTCCAGAGAAGCAGGTTCAATAGAATGTGTGTGTGTGTGTGTGTGTGTGTGTGTGTGTGAGAGAGAGAGAGAGAGAGAGAGAGAGAGAGAGAGAGAGAGAGTGTTTAGAGAGATAAAGTCAGAGAGAGATTGATTGATTGATTTTAAGGTATTGCTTACATGATTGTGGAAGGATTGGGATTCTGGAATCGATTGGAGTAGACCAGAAGGCTGGAAACTTGAAGTTTAAATCCAAAGGCAATTATTGGGCAGAATTTTTCATTGCTCCTTTCTCAGTGGATTGGGGGGCAGTCTTTGTTCTACAAAGTCCTTCAATTGATGGGGTTGGGTTTACCCACATTATATGGGGTAATCCATTTTATTCAAAAACCACCAATTTAAATGTTAATTTTACCCCCAGACAACTAGGAAACATCTGGAATGATGTAGTATGAAATATCTAGGTACCATGACCCTGAGAAGTTGACATAAAATTAGCCACCACAGGACTGAGGCTGAAAACACTGAATAAAATCACATTAAGATATTTTCATGCCAACTAAGGTATGAATTTATCTTTCTGCTTCTTTTAACTCACCAACTAATACTCTTAAAACAGCCAAGTAAAAACCTATAGTTTTGTCCCTCTAATATACTGTGGTTTTATGTGTGCATCCATGAACACTTATGTATGTACATATGTGTGTGTTCATGTACAGAATGTGGGTTTCTACTAGAATTGGGAATTTAGATTTTATAGCTCTCAAATTCTCCCTAGAAGGAGGGAAATGGGAAGAAATATTGTAGAATATTAAAGACTTAATTTTCTTAGATAAAATCTATCTGGAACTTTAGTGGTTTTTTTTTTTTTTTTTTTGTGTGTGTGTGTGTGTGTGTGTGTGTGTGAAATCTGTATGAAGTTGCTAATAGGTAGGGGATAGGGCAAGTTTTAGGAAAAGAGAAGGAAAAGCAATATATCAGCCAGACATGCTAGCACACTCCTGTAAACCCAGCAACTTGGGAAGCAGAGGAGGGAGGATTGCAAGTTTGTGGCCAGTCTTAGCAACTTAGTGAGATACTCAGCAACTTAATGAGATTGTATCTTGAAATAAAAAATGAAAAGGACTGGGATGTAGTTCAGTGGTAAAGCTCCCCTGGGTACAATCCCTAGTACCAAAGGCAAGAAAGAAGAAGAAGGAAAGTAATTTATCTACAAGATTGGCATTATGTTTTGTAGACAGAAATTCAGTTACTACTTATGTACCTCAGAGTTCTGCCTGATGGGTTATATACCCCGAAGATCTGACCAGATAAGAAAGCAATATAATTTAATTGATCATCCAAAGCAGCCAATATCCCTCCTCAAATACACTGCTTCTGATGAGTGCTTTAAAAAATGTAGTTTAGATTTGTATCTGAAATAATTTTTTTAAAATCTCAGCTTCTAATTTGAAGAGAATCAGGCCAAACCAGGCCAGCCATGTATGGGTCCTGATACAGGAATGGTTACAGAAGCTGAATGAAGTGAACAGGAGTCACACCATCTAAATGAGTAAGGCTGTCCACTCGTTCACACAGTTATTGAAGTCTATATCTGACCAATTGGAGACTGGGGGAAAAATATGTGACTGAACAGTCATGAAAGAGGAATTTAAAAAGAGTGAGAAATGGAGAAAGACAAGATGATTTTTTTTTTCTGTGTGACATTCTAATAAGAGCGGGCATGGAATATCTGTCCATATCGACAGAAACTCCAGAGGGAGTGGTTTGTGAAGTAATGCCAGCGAGCCATTAAGTGTGGAGATTCCTTATTGGTTGACTGCTGTATCCAGTTTATGTTAATTAAGATAAGCTGTGTGGAATGTATATATACCCCTCCCGTCCTACAATAAACGGCTCCCACTCCTGCTGTATCAATCTACACAAGTTCCTCGTCACCCCCCGATTACTTTGCCCAGCCAGCCAGACTGCTGCAGATGGTGGCCCTTACCGGGAGCCCTGGGACACTCGGGGGTAAGTTGACGAGGATAGGTTCCTGTCCCTAGATAGGACGGGAGCAAATTTGCTCATCCCTAGGCAGATAGGGCGAGAGGAAAAATGGCCATTTCGAAAAAATGGAGAGGATTGATGCAATATGTTTGTGTCTTGTTTTGTCTCAGTGTATTGTATTGTATTGTCTTTGTGACGAAAATATGGAAGGGGTGTTAAATAAATTACTAAGGGAAGAAGGCACCCCAGTGGAACCAAGAGCACTTAGGGCATGTTTTGATAAAAGCCCCGGAACTCTAGTCAAAAAGAAAAAGAAATTTCAGAAGCAGAAGGATTATCAGGAAAAAAGTTGCGGCAAAAGGCTATTACTAAATACTTTTCATTGTGATATTGCCTTGATAATATCTTCAATGCTTGCCTAATTTGTAGCTTGAAATTATTTGGGCTTGGCGAGAGAAAGGGATTCAGTTTCATTTTGTTGCATATGAATTTCCAGTTTTCCCAGCACCATTTGTTGAAGATGCTACCAATTGGCTTGGTATTGTGGCATTTTGTATCCTCCCCTTCTGCTCTTAGCAGATTGTTTGTGGTGTTTGTGTAAAAACCACTATGATCTTATTTAAATTAAACAAAAGGGGGAAATGTTAGGGTCTGTAAACAAGTCAGGATGGCGCCTGGCATTTTGCAGAGGGAGTGGTTTGTGAAGTAATGCCAGCGAGCCATTAAGTGTGGAGATTCCTTATTGGTTGACTGCTGTATCTAGTTTATGTTAATTAAGATAAGCTGTGTGGAATGTGTATATACCCCTCCTGTCCTACAATAAAGGGCTCCCACTCCTGCTGTATCAATGTACACAAGTTGCTCATCACCCCCTGGTCACAAGCATTAAAAAGATTTATATATTAATTGAGATCTTAATTTATTGTCTAAGGATTGACATCTTAGAAAGTGTGTTTTTAAGTATATATGAATTTAGAAGTGGAAGGGCCTGTGAAATAAATGGAATACTTAGAAGAGAATTATTTACCAATGAAGCGCAAAAGACCTTGTCCTTGATTCAATGATACATTGAATCAATATAAGTGATTCTTCTATTAAAGAGTTATATTTCAAAGAATGTTGAGGTCCGTTATCAAAAATATGTAACTTATTCTGATCATTTCCCTTAAATATGCAATAATAAAATATCAAAAATAGCGATGCAGGAAATAGCCATCTAATTGACTAGTCTTTTATATTTTTAATGAAAGATAAGCTTTCATTAAAAATAACTAGAAGTAAAGCTTTCCATTTAAGTTATTTTGACTGCAGTATTGAGGGAGGATTATGGTAACAACATTTATGTGTAGCAACATGCAATAAATCATTTGATTTAGGGGGGAATTTTATGTAATTTAGCAAGAAAAATTTAAAAATACAGTCCTAATTCATAGGCATCACTAAAATTTACTTTTATGATATGAAATGTGTTTCCAAATATTAGGAAGAATAAGTTTATTTGTAAAGTTAACTCTAAACTATTCAGATCCAAAGAGAAATAAATACTCTCAATAATAGCAGACGTATTCCTATATTAAGTCAATTCCATATTTCCTTTAGAACTATTTTAATATATGGGCTCTTCTCAATACTTTATGATAATTTACAGTAGATATTACAACGTTTTAAGTCATTATTATGTGTTTAACAATAGTCTCAGGGGGCTGGTGTTGTAGCTTAGTGGTAGAGTGCTTGCCTCTCATGTGTGAGGCTCTGGGTTGGATCCTCAGAACCACATAAAAATAATTAAATAAATAAATAATGAAGATATTAAAAATAGTCTCAGGCTTTATGTATTAAAAAGCCTAGTCCAACCTAACATCAATATTTTGACCTCTCATCCACTTAATTCTTCACCCCTAGTCTCTGTCAAACTTTCAGAGCAGCAGAGTATAAGAAGGAAAACAAAAAAGATCACTTGATGTTTTTCTGTTCTGTTTTCTCCCCACTTTCCTCTTACTTCACCTCTTCCTCCATTTTTCAAGTTTCTCCAGACTTGTCAAGAAGAAGCAGTAAATGGTACCAAGGCATGTGCTATTTTACCTCACCAATATTCATTATTCTCTCTTCTGCCATATCTGTCATTCATCTCTTTTATCTGTTTAATTCAGTATGTCTAAGTGTTTTTCTGGAAATCCTCCACTGGAAACCACACTTATTACACCTCACACCTTCCCCTCACATCCTGTCTTCTGTCATTATACTACTGGATTTCTTCACCTCATTAATGAGATGTTTTTCAAAGTCTCAATCACTTATATTGAGATACTTAAATGTCCCCTTGGCCTATAGAAAGGTGAGCCCTTACTCTAATCAGAAATTCAATGGAAATGTGTAACTTCCTCCTATTGCAGCCTCCTGTTCACATCCTGTGATTGCAGAGACTGTCCTGTCTAGTTCTCACTTCTAGTGGTGTCAATGCCATCAGTCAGAGATCATTGATAAGATGCTTATAGTTCAGTAAATTGGATGCATTACTCATTGCAGTAAGAACACTCACCCTGGAAAACAGCAGAACATGGCAGTAAGAGGATGTTTGAAGGACCTAATGAACTTAGGCTTTGGATCAGTAATTTAGGAATGAGCCTAAATTTAGAGTAGTGCTGGTAGAACAGGATAGCAATTCTCTGATTCATCAATAAATCTAATCTACAGGGAGAGCAGATTAAAATGGGAGTAAAACTATAATTGCTAAAAAAGTTGTAGTCATTGACTTGGATTGAGAAAGGAAGGTGTTTGGTATTTTTTGCATGTTACTCAGTCATCTTGTTTTCATCTCACTTTATCAGGGTCAGAGTGAACTTGTTTCATGTGAGACTGCTTGTGTCCTATAGAAGAACAGGGGCTGGCTCTGAGTTCAGATTCTTATGTGTAACTTGCTCTGAGTATCATATCAATTTATGGATGTCAGAGCTATTTTTTTGTTTCCTTGATTTTTCCTTTCTTTCTTGGAGATTCCTATGTAAGGTTAGGCACCAGAATCTATCATTGTTCAGTCCCCTTGCAGGTCCTGCATGAATGCTTACCACCATCTCGTGATAGCAGTAGAGGTGTGGAGCCTCTGTTTGAGGGGCATCCAGCAGCCTCTTCTCCAGTGACTGAGGAGCAAGGTCTGAGTTCTGTTCTTTATTCTGGGCCACTCAATCTCTTTTACAGAGTTATTTGGTTTTCTCATGTGTAGAAAGAAGACAGATGGGAATTTTACAATATTTTGTCCCTATTGGCCCATCCTATAGGCATTTGTCTATCCCCTGTTTAGAAATGAGATAATCAGTCATATTTGGTTTGGAAACCTCAGTATAGAAACTCTGGAATATAAAGCTCCTATTCAACAGTTTTATATGTGAAGTTTGCCCCCTTTACCTAAACGCATGCATATATATATATATATATATATATATATATATATATATATAGTAAATTTACCTTAGAAAGCCAACTTGTCTTTGATTTTTAAAATAGTCATTAATATTATCAAATAATATAGGGGATATTTATTTTAAGAGAAAAAACATTTAGAAGATTATTTCCTACTCATACCACTAAGAATAAAAACAAGGTGGCTGCTAATTAAAAATCAATGGCAGTTCTAAAATTAGTATGCAGCGCACATAGGTGCTCTTCACCTAGAAAAACTGGCAGATAGAAGTGCAATAGTGATTTTTTAATGCCAATATTGCTGAGAATTTAGAAGGGGAGGAATGTGAGAATTTCTAATTCATGCTAATATTGTAATCTACATACCTAAGCAAACCATGGTGATACTTTCACTCATATGCAGGAAAAGACTTGAGAAATGTACACTGTAATGACTACATTGTGGAACATAGAAATTCCTAAATCAATTATTTATCTCAGGATGGCCAGATCCATACAAATTGATTGAGCCATATCATTGCTTATAAATGAGGATAATAACATTGAAATATGATGCTTTCTCTCAATATAGCTGTGAATGAAAAGCTGATTTCAAAATGAAATTGGCAGTAATAAGATGTGAAATTCAAATTGTCATTAAAATAATAATGTATCTAAAACAAGAAAAGACCAAATTTAGTCTTGTTATTTCAGTCCAGTTATTCTCTTCTGAATTTAATTAATTTGAGAAATGTTTGTCTTTATTAAAACTTGGAGGGTTTCGTAACATAGTGTCCAATATGTCCACAAAGTGCTTAAATCAACTTGCAAGGGAAAATTTTTAGTCTAGGATTATAAAACTCATTTGAAAAAAAAGTACCTTATGTATACAAAGGAAGAAATTTGATTAAATCAGAAGTCAATCTCAATTTAGATTATTAATTTTTCCTTTATTAAGATAACTAACAAGTTCTAAATCTTTGTATGTGTTCCTAATAAAAGACAACTCTGATGGATATATGTACTTGGCTTTAGGTACCTCAAGGAGCTCTCCTGGCAATACAGTGCCCATATGATATGAAACATGGGTTAACACTGCCAAACTGCACCCACAAGCAAGGTACAGGGTTGAGATCCATTTTTAGATTCTTCCCAAACAATTGAGAATCTTTTGCCATTTCTCCATTTTACATTGACGCCAGCTCTAGGGGTATATCAAAGCCTTTTATAAAGGCCTATGATCTAGAATCTAACACTCTGTGTTTCCCTTTGTTTTATCTATTTTAGAAACGAATCCAGGGAAATCCCATTTCCTCTAGGATAAGAAAACAAATTATGACTGATAAACTAATAGGTGACTTCAATATCTATTTCTGATTTTTCTTTATTATAAAATTCCTTGAATTTCAACTGGACATGTTGCCATCAGGAAAAAAAAAAGACTATATTTTGGGGTCTCTTTGGAGTCACTATTTTACCAAATTATGACCAAAGATACATGAATAGATGTGATATGAAAAACTTACATATTGTACCATTAGAAGAAAGGCTTTGCCCTCAATAAAGTACAATTTTCAGAAAGATAAAATATCATAGCACTCAAGCAACTAGAAAATGAACACATGCCAAAAAAATGTTTAACATATTAATTAATAAGGGAATAAGCAAGATGTTATGACAGGTTCAAAGACCATCTGAAAGTCAAGTATTTCATAGGTAATTTAACAAAGAAAATGCTAGAATGAGATTACAGGGTTAGACATAAAAGAATATAATGGCTAACAGGAATGTACATTAGCAAATTAGCAAGCACCTTCACTAAGTCTGGCACTGTTAAATTAATAATAGTGGTGAGGTTAAATAAGTAAATTCTCCAATGCTTGCATAGATTTTGCCACCCTATGACATGGAATAGATTTGATGTCCAATTTTTTTCTCTGTTACTGTTTCAGGTAATTATTCTGTCATATTCTAGTTCTCTTTTTTATGAAATGTGCTTATTATACCAGGTATTGAAACAAACATCTTGACCCTTCAGCTATGCCTTAAAAATGACAGAAAAAAATGAGTTCCAGAGGGCTGTGTGTACTCAGGATCAATAAGCATATATAATTTTTTGAAAGATTCTATGGCATTTTATGAAGATAAGACAATGGTCTGTTTTGAGTGTTCAGAGTTATTTTCAGCTAAATCTGTATCCTAACTAGCAGAATTTTCTACCACAAGTCTACGCTAAGAAAATTCTAACTTTTTTTGCTTAACAGTTGACCAAGAGGCATCAAGAAAACATATGTTGCATCCTAGAAAGTTCGCGACTCTTGTTCCATTGTGATGTTAGACTGCTGCTTGAGATACTTTGGAAGACAGGCCATAGGCTAACTGAATTCATGAAACTTGGGTTGTTTTAAAATGTAATAGTATTGGTTTCTGCCAGTTTCTCCTTTCACAAAAGACCTGTAATTTAGAGAGGAGACTGTTGAACCACCACACAAAGAAAAGACCACCGATTCCAATTTTAAATCAAATTAAAGCAAACTTGTAATGTGTACACAAAGCAAGCTGGTCACCAGAGACTGTCTCTCCCGAACCCAGGCTAGAGATCAGTACCCCAGCTCTACAGTAACAAGGTTTTATAGCAAAAAAAAAAGTTTCAAAGGTGGGATGTCTTGAGAACTTACAGATAACAGGATTTAAAATATATATATATATATATATATATATATATATATATATATATATATATTTTAGTTGAACACAATATCTTCATTTTATTTATTTTGACAAGCATAATACAAAGGCAGACGTTAATGATCTACATGGCATGATATTTCAAGGAAGGGAGTAAATTTAGATCCCAACATCAGAATTTATGAGGCACCGTTGAGGTTTCAGAGAAGATTGTCATCTGGTCAGGGGGAGCCAGGATTTATGAGGCACCACAAGGTTTTAGAAAGGGTTGTTATCTGGTCAAGGAGAGCCAGGCATGGGTGAGTTCAGAGCACGGGCAGAATTTCCAAACAAGTTTAGAAATCTCAGTAATTTATAGTAAAACAGAAATTCATAGGTAATTTAACAAAGAAAATGCCAGAATGAGATAATGGAGAAATTGGCATAAACCAATACTATTATATTTTAAAACAACCTAAGTTTCATGAATTCAGTTAACTTGTGACCTGTCTTGCAAAGTATCTCAAGCAGCAGTCAAATATCACAATCATGACTTTGTGATGAGATGGCTCCCAATCTTAAAACAGAATTAGGCTGGGTTCATAAGAAACCAAGCCAGAGTTACCTACCTTGAAAGTACAGAAGGAAAGGAATACAGTTTTGCCATAGGAGGCTATCGCCGCCCACAGCCTACCATCAGTTTAAGGGATAAAACCAGAAGTTGGGGTCCCTGAAAGGTGAAAATTATGAAAAAAAATTAGAAACAAATGAAATTAAAATAGCAATACAAAGAGGCTCTGAAAGAGTCAAGACCTGACCATTGCCAATCCTCCATACTAGATTAGAGGGCAGCTTTAGATTCTTATGTGAGAGGGGAATACATGTTTATCTTGTTTAAACCCCTGTATTTTGTGGTATCTTTCTTTTTAAAGATAATCCCAAATCTACCTAAATAATGCAAATATTGTTTCAAATATGGTATGTATTCCCGCAGTCCTTCAGGTTCTCAACTTATTATTCAAAAGTTTGGAGTCCTGAAAATCAAAAACATTAATGCCCTAGAGAAAAGCAGGGCTTTAATTTTGCTGTCTCCCTCAGGCAAGGAGTGCTGCCAGTTCTTTGAAGAAAGGGTGTTAGGAACTGTGTATGTGTGTATATGCATGTTTGCTTCAATAAATATCCCAGAATAATATTCTGCCTTAGAGAAAAGTCTCTTCAAACTTCTTTAAATTCAATTCTGAGAGCAATCTGCCTTATTGTTTTGCCTCTTCTACATAGAATGCTATATCATAAATGGAACATTTCTCTTAACTGC
This sequence comes from Marmota flaviventris, assembly GCF_047511675.1. NCBI lineage: Eukaryota > Metazoa > Chordata > Mammalia > Rodentia > Sciuridae > Marmota > Marmota flaviventris. The sequence goes on from NC_092498.1 coordinate 45,783,350, forward strand.
TTTATTTACTTTTACCACATCCCAAGCATGCATCTTGTTGGTTCAAATATTCCCCAATTTTATTACATTGCTCTGGCATTTCAAACTTTCATTCTTGTAAAACTCTTTTGTACCCCTTTTCAATATCTTTAAGCATCCCAAGCCTCTCTTCTTCACGTGCACTTCATGGAGAACATTTAAGTATAGTAGATACAATTCTCACTACCATATTCATAACCTGCCATGAGTAAGCTATGCTATTAAGGGACCAAATATATTCGTGTCTTTCCACAATGTCAGAATTTATTGAATAATAAGAAATTTGTGGGCAACTCTATTTGGTACTGTGGCATTTTACTGAATACTCACAGGTTACCTGATAGGCTTTAGCAGGGCAATCTGAAGTTCTTTTATTCCAATCATGATTTCTAATATCTATAACACTCAAGTCACACATCAGAGTTCACACAATGATATATAAAGACTAAGAAAGGGTTAACATCAAGGTATAGGATGCTGAGCCAAGAGCACAGGCAGAGAGAGATATGAATGCAGAGTCACAGAGTCACTGTAGATGGTCAGATAAGAATTTTAACAAAACTGTTCTGCAAGATTTGTAAGTATTGACCAGGTGACAGGGTCAAGTGCTGCCATGTCTAGTCTTATGGGGGGGGGGGGTTTCCTCCTTTCATGGGTCTTAGGTGAGGGGGGTTGCATCTGGTGAGGTTGATAAACTCCTTTGTCTGGTATCCCTGATATAATTTGGAATGTTCACAGTGTCCAGGTACTCCTTGGCACTTGTACTTAAAATGGAGTAACTCATGGAAAGATACAGCTTTACAAAATGGGTAACTCAGATTTGGCCATAGCCTGAAAACTGCTGTCCTATACATCATGGAGTAACTCTGAGCAGGGCACAACCTTCTCCCTATCATCTTAAACACATCTGAAATATCAACCAGCTTTCTATAGATTGGTTTCCTTAGTAAAGGTATACCTTCTCTTAGCCAAATCAAAGTAAGTATCCATGGTTTAAATATAAATTCTTCTCACTTTCCCTGAACATTGTCAGTTATTCCTTCTTTACAATATCCACTATTTTTAATTAGATTAATTTTAACTATTTAAGTATGACCTTTAAAAAATCCTCCTGTAATTCCACATTTCCTTCTACCAAAGAACTTAATTCTTGTTTTCCAACAGCACAAATTCCAAAACTGCAGGATGCATTTGTTCACTTGGCATACACTCATCATCCTACTGTGTCTTGAAGCCATGTTTCTGAATTGCTATATCTCCTGGGTATGCCTCAAGTGACCCACCTCCTCCAGTCAAAATAAAAATGAAAGTTCTCATCTTTCATTTTCATTCCTAAAACACTCTCATTGGTTTTTTTAAAATATTTATTTTTTAGTTGTAATTGGACACAATAACTTTATTTATTTGTTTATTTTTATGTGGCACTGAGGATCAAACCCAGGCCCTCGCACGTGCTAGGTGAGTGCTCTACTGCCGAGTCACAACCTCAGCCCCTCTTGTGGGCTTTTTTCTTTTTAATTTTATTTTTTGTAGTTGGACAGAATGACTTTATTTGTTTATTTTTATGTGATGCTGAGGATCAAACCCAGTGCCTCATGCATGCTAGGCAGGCACTCTACCACTGAGCAACAGCCCCAGCCCCCTCTTGTTGGCTTTTATAGTTGTGCTTTCACTTGTTGTTTTCCTCTGAAATCTTCCATTTTTTCTTCTCAGTCCATTTTCTGTGGATGGGAATAGGGAATTTCCTCAAAATTCTTATAACCTCTCTCTAATGACTCTTTGTCATGAGCCATTTCTACAGACTTAGTCTGAGGCACAGTCAGACTTAATCAAATCTTTTGATTAATGCTCATCACACTTAAGACACATATACTAATTCTATGTCCTGAGTCTACACCTAAGGGTTCCAGATGCTCACCCATGACATGTCTTAAGACTGAGTCACTGGAACTTGATCCGGGCCAGAGGAGTCTGGTACAGGGGGTACAACAGTGGGGAGTTCTCCATCTGTCTTTCTGGGTCCTGTTAGTTCCACCAGCCCCCCAAAGTTTGGGTTTTTAAGTCCCAGTTCAGTTGTGCTTGCAGCTGATAACTGGGTGAGCCCTGGGGTATACGCCCTGGGTGTGGACTCTTACTTCACTAATTTAAGTCTAGCTAAGTTCTGCAGTTTATCTAAGTTTGCAGTTAATATTACATTATGGGCATATTACTTATAGTCTTTTATCCAACACACACACTAATTGATATAATCAAGTCAATAACCCTATGATATTTCTGGTACTCATGTCGTTCTTTATAGGTTTTTTATGTATACACATCATCTAAGTTCTGTTATGGAGTGTTAGTTGACTCTCCATTCCACTCCTATGAGCTCCTGTCCATCTGCCTACTCAGTATACCTAGGAGACCTTATAGACGTCTAAATTTAACAAGAATAGTACAATAGACAGATGATTCCTTGTAAATTTTGCATGGACTAAACATATTAGTCAATTATATTTATCTGGATCAGAACTAAAAATAAGTCTGCTTGGCATTTACTTTCGTTTGAATATGAGGTATCCCCCAAAAGCTTCTATTAATGCAGGAACATTTAGGAGTGCAATGATTAGATTGGGAAAACTAGAACCTAATCAGTCCATCCAACTTTAAATGGACTGCCCGGGTTGTAACTGTAGGTAGGTAGGGCATGGCTGGAGGAGGTGGTTCACTCATGGCATGACCTTGAAGAACTGTTCTTCTTGTGTTCCCTTCCTCCATCTCTTTGCTTACTAACTCCACCTTGAGCCGAGCAGTTTTTCACTGCTGTATTTTCAACATGATGTGCTGCCTCACCTTGCACTCAAAGCAAGGGAATAAGCTGTGTATAGACTGACATCTTTGAAACCATGAGCCCCAAACAACCTTTTTCTCCTCCAACTTGTCTTTTTCTGGTGTTTTGGTCACAGTGATTAAAAAAATGTGACTAAAAAAGAAATTGATACTAAGAACTGGGATCACCGGTATGACTAATCTGATCATGTGGTTCAGAAGACTTTGGAACTAGTTTGTGGAAGGAGGAATTTTGAAAAGTTTAGAGATGCATTAAAAGTTTTAGAATATTGTAAGCAGAGTTTAATAGGCAACTCTGGTGAGAGCTTAGAAAACCAGAACGCCCATAGGAATGTACACTATGCTTATGAGGTTTCAGAAAGAACTGAGGACTCTACTGGGAATTAGACTAGACACCTTTGTGATATATTCTGGAAACATTTTGCCCATGTCTGAGATTTTGTGTGAGACTGAATTTAAAAGTGATGGACTAATTAATCTGCTGGAGGAAATTTTAAGGTACATATCATTCAGTCAGTTGCATGGATATTGTTGACAGCTTTTAGCCAGGTTTACTATGACTATCGAGATGAAAAAACAGAGCTAAAGAATTTAAAGAATTTACAGTTTGTTCAGTTTGAGGAGATTTTAGTCCATAAAGAAATGTCAAATCCTTTGCATGGTGTTAATAGGAAAGATTGCCCAAGGGCATCTCACAGATTTGGAAGACTACAGGCTCCAGGAGAAGAGATGTGGGCAATCCTGCTCACACAGGAGGCCTAGAAAGTTATTTCACCACACGGAGGCAGGCATTCAGAAGCTGCTGCTGCCATGATTTCAAGGGGTCACCTACTGTTTAAGCTGGCAGCACACCTTGGCATCTTCCATATGGTGCTTATTCTGCACGAAAACAGGATGTTAAAGTGAAGGGGTCATGGAGGCTTCCACTGAAATTTCAAAGGAAGGATTGGGAGGCCAGGCAAAATGTATCAGGGTTAGAGTCCCTATAGCCTGTCCCCCAAAAGGGCAATGTATGAAGCTCTGAAAGTAAATCCCAAGCTGGGATAGAGACCCAAGGAATTAAAAGATGCCAATTATATCCACTGCTGCGAAAAGCAGAGTCAGCCAGGCTAAAAGGGAGCACAGCCACACAGCAACCAGCAAGACCAAAGGGGAGGGGCTTTGCAAATTCTTTGGAAATCATCTCTAGTCACCAAGTGTGCTAGATGCTGTATGTGGAGTTGTGGGACCTGTTTTTTCAGCTGGAGTTTGGTCTTGCTTACATCCCATCCCCTTTTCCTATTCCCTTATTCCTCCCTTTTGGGGATGAACTAAACGGAGTTTGCATTGTAAAATGGGTATGAGCTTTTGGTGGTGAGGAATGGAATGTTGTGGTTTGAATATGAGGTGTGTCCCCAGAGCTCCTATTAATGCAGAGATATTTAGAAGTGAAATGATTAGATTATGAGAGCTGTAACCTAATCTGTCCACCCTGGTTTGAATTGAATGACTGGATGGTAACTCTAGGCAGAAGGGACATGGGGTGGAGAAAGTGGATCATTGGGATCATGTCCTGGAAGTGTGCATCTTCCCTGTTACACTTTCCTCTCTCTTTTCCTCTGCTTTCTGACCTAGCCAAGAGCTGAGTAGTTTTCTTCCCCTCACCCTTCCCCCATGATGTGTTGGGCTCCAAGCAATGGAGTTGGCTGCCTATGGATTGAGACCTCTGAAATTACGAGCCTCCTCTCCTCCTAAAAAAAAAACCATTTCCTCCACTATGTTATTCTTATTGGGTATTTTGGTCACAGCAATGCAGAAACTCACTAAAACAACATTCTACTTATTCAAACCAATAATTTATTAACAATTTGAATTTGTGGAATGTCATCAAAACAACATAAATTCAACAGGAAAGATATAATGTTTTTCTTTAGCCATGGAATATTCAACTGGTCCAAAAAACTTTAAGCATCTCTACATTTGACAGATTTCTGGTTTGACGGATTTTCACATACAATTCTACTGGAAAGGGTGTTGAAAGAAACTACTTTTCCTTGAAAAGAAACAGAATGTAGAGAACTTTATTTGTCCCACTGTTAACAGAGTTTTACAAGGGAAATTTTTCCATTTCACTGTTTGAAGAGCTTATTGGGTTTCTTACTTTAGATAATTACTTCTTCAAATAAATTTTGCCCACTAATTTCCTTTGGGACTGAACTTGCCCACTTGTCATTCAGTATACTCCTGGAGAGTAACTTGTTTTGTGTTTTCTGACATTGATTTCAGTTGTTAGGTCTGAAGTGAAATAAAGATAGGGTTTCCCTAGAGATTTCATTTATTTAAATTCCCACTATTGGCATTTTTACTCCTTTAGTAATCTGGCCACATTTTCATACATTTAGTTGTTTTATAAATTACTATAACTTGTCCTCTGCTAAATTTTAGAAACTTTTTTTTGTTTACAAAAGGAGCATCATTTTAAAAATTTATTTTCCTAAATAGAAATTATTATTTCTCAATGGTGTCTTTTCTATTTCAGAGGTTTAGGCTATTTGTTCATATGTAGTTGAAGAATACTTGCCTTCTTGTGTTTATTTTATAATTAAATCAGTCTCAACTTAAAAAAAAACTTGCAGTGATACCATTAACATGTAAATTTTTTAAAAGGCTATAAATTGATGTCATTTAGATATGAACAAAAAAGGCCTATTGAACAAAAGTTAATTTGCAAATTTTATGATGTAAATAATTAAATATTTTAAACATTTAAAAAACAACAACAAAAACTGCTAAAATGATATTCGTTTTATAAGCAGTGATATAATTGACTATAAATACATTAAAATAAGCTCAAGCAGAGAATGTGATAAGTACATTAATGTGAGTAGTATTCTTCTTCATTAGCACTTTTTCCTGGTAACAAACCATAGGTCCTGGCTTGGAAACTTAGGTATTTTATCCCTAAAAAATATGATGTACATACATACATGTGAATAGTCTGACAGAAGCTAGATCAGGACCAGAACTTAAGCCAGTTTTATTCATTCCATACTTCCTTATTTAGGCTGTAAAGAATATATAATTTTTCCTCCTACAAAATTGCATAGGTTACAGTAGGAATTTAAAAAAGGCATTCATAGTGGAAGTAATGGAACTTGTGCCTGGGCTCAAATTATGGACTCCTATTAACAAGACTTATCTGACTACTACTGCTGCTAAATATCCAAACTATGAAAGCAGCAACTACAAATTCAGACTTCAGGTGTCTGAGGTCCAGAAAGCCGGGTATGCAGCCTAGATTGGAGAGTGAATCTGAGCAGAGAGTCACTAGAGATGCCAAGAGGTGTGCAGAAAATCTAAAGAAGGATAAGGACATAATATACACCAAGAAAATATGAACCAGAAGTCACAGGGACAGTGAGGATATTTAGCAAAAAAATTTTAAGAGGGGAAAAAATACAATAAAGTTATTTTAGTGATAAATTTTTGGTATAATTTTTGATACCAGTATAAAAGTAAATTCTGTAAATAATGATATGGGTGTATTTAAGGGAAGAAAAATGTTTGGGCTCTAGTTTGTCTGTAGAATCCTGCAAGGGGTCGTCAAGGGACATTGCTGGCCAGTTACTGAATGATAACAATTTATATCTGGGACAGATGGGCAAAGTATGTTCCCTCCATATTGCAGAATAAAGTCCTGCTTCCTTATGTCAAAAAGAAAAAGAAAAAGAAAAACAGAAAAAGAAAGAAAGAAAGAAAAGGAAAAAAGAAAACAAAGATGAGTCACCTATGTAGCTTTATAACAGAAGGAGAAAAACAAACCACATAGTAGCAAATTGATACTATATCCTTTGTACCCTAGAAGGGGTAGCAATTCATTTCCTTAGTAACCAATTCTTTCTACAGTAGGTGCTCATTTTTCTTTCCTATAGGGAATCAAATAGCTACTGTATATCAACTCACAAAATCAATGTACAGTGGCCGTTTTAAAAACAGCCATATATTAAAATATATCACATTAAAAGACTCATTTTACAATACAGGAGTTATAGAAATTGTGCATGATAATGGGATGTATGTGTTCTGTCACCTACTGTATCTTAAAAAAGTTAGTAGCATCCTGTCATAATGCAATAGAACATCCTGAAGAAAATGCAATCTGGATGCCAATTTGAGATGATACCTGTGAGGATGCGTTGTCATCTGTCATGGAACCACTTTAAATTGATAATAATTAAGCATTCTGTGATTGTATCAATACATACCATTATATCAAATATAGCAAGGAGTAGAAGCAAAAATGACCTCAATTGTCATCACTCTCAATGAACCCTATGGGAATTTTCTTACCCCCTCAACTTTAGTGGTTCTGCTTCCATATAGGGAGATACTTCCATCAGGAAACAAGCCATAAACTTTAAGCTAATGTTGCTTCCATGATCTTCTTGTTTTTCTTTCCAAATAGTCAGCAACTGTAAAGCAGGCTTATTATTCTGGCAAGGGTAATTGAATTTCATCTTCAGATCAAGATAGAACTGCTGTTACATAATGAGGACAGGGAGGAAGGGGAGGGGTACTTACCTGATAAACTCACAGATTTTCCTTGAACAACTTAAATTTTGATTGGGATTATACTAATTTTATAGATCAAATTAAGAAAAATTGATGTCTTATTCTTTTGTGGAGATCTTTAATTTCTGAGTTTGGAAGTATTCAGGACATATATCATGCACACATTTTGTTAGATTTGTACCTAAATACTTTTAGGTGATATTATAGATAGTTTTGGTGATTAATTTTAAATTTTAGTATATTTATTTCTGGTCTATATGATTGATTTTACTTTGTTATAAATTAATTATTGCTTTTATTCTGTTTGGCATTCTCTGACCTTCTTGAACTTGTGGTTTGATGTCTGTCATTAATGCAAAGTAAAATGTTTTAGTTTGATCATCATTTCTTTTTCCAATTCCTCTTTTTATGTCTTTTTTCTGAATTTCAAACATGATTATATTATATGATTTTATATTGCCCAAAGCTCTTAGAAATGCAGTTTTGTTTGATTGTTTGCACTTTTGGTACTTCTCTCTTTTTATTTTAGTTTAGATAGTAGCTATTTACAACTACCCCTTTTTCAGCATTCTTCATTTGTGATGTTAAGTTCATGGCTTTTTAGTTTAATAAATTCCATTTTTTGCAATTTTCATCTTTCTACTGAAATAACCTATCTCATTTGGCGTCCTGTTTACATTTTCAAATAGAAACTTTAATGTCTGAATCATAGTTATGATACATTTCTTGTAGATAATCATGTCAAAAACAAAATAGTTGCTAATAAATTTTATTTCTTTAGACATGGTTATTTTTTTTGTTTTTAAATATGCCTTCTAAATATTTGTTGACAGCCAGACTTGTTGAAATTCTATTAAATCAGTAGATACTGATTTAAATAATTTTATCCTTGACGATGAGCATTTTATTTCTTCTTCTCGGTCTTAGTATTTTTAATATTTTAGATTTTACATTTATGTGCTATCTACCCACTTGCCTACCTAAGTATCTATTTACCCACCTAACCAATATTTACTTGCAGATCAGCATCTGCACAGTTAGTACTGTCCTCAGGAACAAGCTATAATTATTGAAGTCATTCAGTAAAAATGAAAGAAGTTAAATGCACAGCATCTTATTCAAGGATCTTATATTCTGTTTAGACAAACAGATATAGAGGAAATAATTTCAAAATATTTACACAATTATCTGCCACTATCTTTAGATCAATAACAAATTCTGAAAAGAAAGAAATGAGGGCAAGCTGGATTATTGATAAATATCCTCATCGTCATCTTGTAGATATTATAGTGTTTGGAAGGAAAGATAATTCAGTTTTTGAAGAGAAAAGACCTGCAAATTAATAGATAAGGAGTCAGGAAAACAATGCCCAGAAATCTACACATCTTAAGGACATTTACAAATAAATCACAGTGAAGAATTCAGGAAATCTTATATGGCAATTTGGAACTTAGAAAAGTGAGAGGGACGTGAATGCTCTGGAAACATATTACTTGATAACTTCTCCTCCATTATATAGAGGGTTTTCTTTTTGAAAAATAAAATGTGGTTTTCATAGTTTTTTAGGATCTCCATGTGATGCAGAGTGTTTCACTTTAGATACTATGGCTTTTTCTCATTTAACTCATTTCTAGCTTTTCAGGCTCAGTGCCCCTGCAAAATTATGCTATTTCCTTTTAGTGATTCAGAACAATTTCCATGCTTTTTACTATGACTTTTTTTTTTATCTCTGTAGTGTAATGTTGCACATGGGTCTTTCTTTTCAAGTTGCAGTCATATTGTCAGGTTTGGTTGCATTTAAAAAATTAACAATATATCTTTTATGATTGTCAATGAAATGATTTAATACTTACAAATAAGTGTTCTACAGATTTGTTAAGATTTATGAGACCTCTTAAAATATCTCCAATGAAATGTATAATACCTGATATATTTAAAAACATGTGTTACTTATATTTTGGCAGTTTGTTGGTCATTTCCACATTTTAAATATACTTTATGTATTTTCAAAATAGTCATGAGCACTACTTCTTTTATGCTTTATTTTATAGCTGAGGAAATGGACACAAAGAAGGAAAAGGGGATCATTTAAATGGTATGTGGTAGAGTGCAAGTTCATGTGATTAATCTTTGGTCTTCATGGACACCAGAAATAGGAGACAGAGCTTCTATTAAGTGGAGAGATGTAAAATCAAATGGTGATGTGGGCTTCCATTGCTGCTTTGTGAATGTTAGGTCATTGGGGTCAACATATTCCCAAACATTCTCATATAAGGGAGCGAAGAAAATCTTTCTATAAACCACATTCCTAGAACACTGTCCAAATAGTCTATAAAATTATTTCTAAATTTCTACATGTTGATTACTAAATACCTTTTCATAGACTGTAATACTTCTTATCAAGGGACTACCAAAACTCAAAGTGGATTTCAGTTTAGGAAATTTCAGAGCCCAAATAGTTGAACAGTTAAAATTAATTTTGTTTTTTAAAATAATAAAAAAACTTGAAAATCATAGCAAAAAGTGAATGGAATGCTCTTTATTTTTTATTATAAAATTTTATTTTTTCTTTAGATATGCATGACAATAGAATATATTTTGCCAAATATACATGGAGTAGTATTTAGGATCCCATTCTTTCGTGTGGTTGTACATGATGACAAGTTTCACTGGTCATGTAATCATATATGAACATAGGAAAGTTATGTCCAATTCATTCTACTGTCTTATTCCCATCCCCTCTCCCTTCCTTTAATTCCTCTTTGTCTAATTCAATGAACTTCTCTTCTCCCCATTCCATCTTATTGTGTATTAGCATCTGCATATGAGAAAGAACATTTATCCTTGTTTTATTTGGGGGGGGTGAGATTATCTTATTTCACTCAACCTGATGGTCTCCAATTTCACACATTTACTAGCAAATGCCATAATTTCAATTTTTATGGCTGAGTAATAATCCATTATGTATATATACCACATTTTCTTTATCCATTCTTCTGTTGAAGGGTACCTACATTAGTTCCATAGCTTAACTATTATAAATTGAGCTGCTATAAACCTTGATGTGCCTGCATCATTTTTTAGTATGCTGATTTTACTTCCTTTGGTGTATACAGAGGCATATGACAACTGGGTAAAATTGTGGTTCCATTTCAAGTTTTCTGAGGAATTTCCACACTGCTTTCCAGATTCTTGCAATTCCATAAGCAATTTGTTAGTAAGAATTTCTCCCCACATCCTCACCAACAATTATTTTTACATTTTTTCTTGATAATTGCCATTCTGACTAGATTGAGATGAAATATCAGTGTAGTTTTAGTTTGCATTTCTCTAATCACTAGAGATATTGAACATTTTTCACATATTTGTTGGCCATTTGTATTTCTTCTTCTGTGAAGTGCCTGCCCTTTTCCTTTGGCATGCTCTTTTAATATCATGTATAGACAAAAACCACCCAAGGATTTATGAGAAGTGGAGGATGACAAACTTTTTTTATGTAAAGATATAGATAGAAAAGATCTGTTTCAATAAAACTTTTAGAAAAAACAAATGACATTCTAGTTCTAGCCTTGATTACCTTTGTTGTAGGGATATATACTGTTTTGGCTTTCTGTTTAATATTGATTAAATGTCCAAGATTTTTGAAATTATACATTGACTTTTTGAGGTATGTCTAGTATAGTTGACCATATTTTTTTCGCAGCATAGTCAGTATGTCTAATTACGCCCCCCCCCCGCCCCATACAATTTGTTTCGTGAAGGGGATTAATCTTTAATATACACAAACTATCATATACACAAGTTACTTAATTATGCCTTATTCAACAATTTATATAAACTATTTCAAAAAGGAGCACAGAGAAAAATAAAGTATAATAGAGAGTATTATAGTTTTTGCTACTTCCCAAGATCCAAAATTAGATTATTTAATTCATCCTGATTTTCTTTACCTAAAGTTCAATTCATTGCTTGCATTATGCTTTGATTTTGATGAAGGAAATTAGATACACACAGATCTTCAAAACTGTTGAAATGATATATGTATCATACATGGAAGAAGCTTATAGAATTTAGGGTCATTATAGGGAATAGTAGAAACCCTTCTTAATCAAGAGCCACAAACTATTTTTTTTCTTTCTCTCTTTCTTCTCTCTCTCTCTCTCCCTCTCTCTCTCTCTCTCTCTCTCTCTCTCTCTCTCTCTCTCTTACACACACACACATACACACACACACACAATTAGAAAAGACATGAAATCACATTGAAAAATCACTTTATCAATATTTTACTAAAATGGTCTGTTCTTGAAATCTCATGATTTTAAAATATAGTTAGAATTTAATTATAGATTAATATCAATTACTTATGGTCTGAACAAATGTTATTAAAATGCCCTTTCTTTTAATTGCTAATGAAATTAATGATCATGTTGACTTGTATTTTAATAGTTTTTCATAGGATTTTTTGCAGCCTAAGAAACAATATTATAACTGACATTAATTTGTACTGTTACATTTATTTGCCAGTCTCAAAATAAAGTTGCTAAACAACAATTCAGAATACAAGGAATACAAGGAATTTTATATATATATATATATATATATATATATATATATATATATATATATTCTCTCTCTATATATATATTCTATATATATTCTATATATATATATATATATATATATATATATATATATATATATATATATATCTACCCTAAAATCTTTAACAACTAGGTTATACTGAAATGTTTCTATTAATTTTGTGTTGCTTGTTTGTTTTGTAACTGACAGCTATAAATTATGATATAATTCATTGAAATTCTAGATTACCAAAACTATTTGTTTTCAAATAATTTTTATAGGAAAAATAATGAGACAATATTTTACACATATTCAACTATGTTTATTTATTCATTACTCCTCTGAGTCAGTATTAGTATTCTGCAGAGCTCTGGAACAATATTGAATAGTGGTCACAGAGATATTTTAGATCTACTTTGTTCTTTAAAGATTATGCTTTTGTTACATAGCCCATTTCCTGAGGGACAAGGCGATATTGGCAGAACAGCAAAAATGGAAATTGTGTTGAAGGAGCACAGCAAGTGATGGCACTCTTTGGGGGACAGATTGAAAGAAAATGTTGAGCTTAATTACAGTTGACTTAGGACCAGGAAGAAAGGGGTTAGACTAAATATTTGCTATTGATTTCTGACTCATTATGAACTTTTCAATGGTACAAAAGTTAGTTCTACATCAAAAGCACTAAGACTTTAACATCCACAAAGCAAGCCAGGAATTACCATTAAAAAATGTTTAAAATAGTGTTTTTAGACCCATGGAAATAAAAAAAAAACATGGAAATATCACACTGTAGCATTTTGTATGAAGATTTCAAAACACGGGAGAATTATAATTATTATCACAAATAGTGAACCTTATATTGCATTTCTAAGTATGATACCTGTTAAATTTTAGAAAAATGCCTATACAATCAATTATGTTAATGAAAGAACATTCTGAAAGTAATTTCTAAAAGTCTTGGGAACTCACAAGGAAATTTGATAGTGTGGTGAAGAGCCCAGTTTAGAAGGTGGTATGACTTTGAGAAGTCATGTGAGCACAGTCACCTTTTTGGGCAGCTGAAAGATCAGTTAACTAAATCAATGGTAGATGTGTGTGTGTCTCTGCTTCAGTCTTCCATTCTTTGCCAATCACAGTCACGTAAATCAGATGTTTTTAAACTAGGCTGTCATACATGAAGCTTTCAAATCTAGCGATTGTTGCTTTAATTATTTAATTTCTGAAATTAAAAACTATTGTATTATGTTGGGTTGATAATACCTAAAAATATTGCCTTGTATCTATCTTTCCTTATAAGTCTTATTATTTATTTATTTATTTTTAAATTCTAGATAGGTTCTTGCTATGTTGCCCAGTCTGATCTCTAACTCCCATACTCCAGTGATCCTCCTATCTCAGCCTTTCAAGAAGCTGGGATAATAGGTGTGTGCCACTGCACCTACCTTTCTTAAGGGCTTTTTTTCCTTCTTTTTTTTGGAAGGAGTGCTAACTGGAACTGAGGATTGAATTCAGGGGCACTGGACCACTGAGCCACATCCCCAGCTCTATTTTGTATTTTATTTAGAGACAGGGTCTCACTGAGTTGCTTAGCTCCTCACCTTTGCTGAAGTTGGCTTTGAACTGGAAATCCTCCTGGCTCAGCCTCCCAAGCTGCTGGATTGCATGCATGATCTACCGTGCTCAGTTTCCTAAGTGTCTAAAACAATATTATTATTAAACAGTAAAATTTCAACCTGAAAATAAATGTCCTCTCTATAGATAATATTTTTTCCTAAACAAAATGGAATTTTAATGAATCAGTTTCAGTACCAACTACTAGTTAAAACACCTGTGTACCCAAAAACTCACAATTAAGAAATCTCAAGACATTTCTTTCAGATCAGAATTTTTAAAGAGTAGGTTTTCTGTGTAAGTCCCTTATTCTGTCCATGAGCCCATTTCCCACCCTCTGAGGCTATTTTTGTTTAGACAAAGTCACTATCTCTACATTAGAGTATTTCTTTCCTATCCATACTTTTTTATACTCCTGAAACGTATTTTAACATAAACAATTGTGAGAGCCATTTTAATTATTTTTAAACTTAACATAAATGTTATTATGCTGTATCATTCTATAGCTTAATGCTTTTCCTTCATATTTTAGTAAAGCATATATAACTTCTGATGGCAATAGAGTACATTACACATTATGTAAACATAGACCATTTCCACAATGTTTTTACCCATCTGTTACCTATTGTTTTGATTCCATTTAGCATCAACTATATTAACAAATGATAATTATGTTTACTAATTATGATGCAATGATAAACTACACATATTTACAAAATTCGTTTGTTTCAGAATAATCATAGGGATATACCTTTTACAAATTCGTCTATATATTGACAAATTTTTCTCCAAAATAGCTGGACTAATATGTAATTCCCATATTTGTGTATGAAACTTTGTTTTTTCCTAAAACAAACCTAACAAATATTTAGTAATATTTTTGTCATTAAATTTCAATGTATGTGCAATAGTATGTTTCTGTACTTAATCACGAGAGAGGCTGAGCTTCACTTTAAATGAGGTCACTAAATAATTCTTGAAGATAAAATATTATTAATAATTCTATTTAATTTGTCAATCAAACAAAATAATAGAGAATATTTATACTTGTCATATTTTAAAGATCTTGGCTGTTATAATAGGAAAGTAAGATTTACTGTTGTTTAGAAATAGATAAAAGTGCTATAACATGGAATGCTTTTGTTTGGGTCTGGAATTTGCCTTAAAGGTTCATGCATGTGGTAAAGGCTGAAGACTTGGTTTCCAGAATGGTGTGACTGGAAAGTTGTGGAACTTTTCAGAGGTGGAGCTTAGTGGGAAGTCTTCTAGTTGTTGAAGATGTGTACTTGAAGGGGATGGTGGAGCCTCAGTTCCTTTCTCTTCCTCTTCTGCTTTCTGGTGATGAAGTGAGCAGCTTTTCTCCTTACATCATGTTCTCCCTGACATGATGTGCTGCCTCACCACAGGCACAAAGCCAGTGGGATCCATTCATCATGGACTGGAACCTCCCAAAATGTGAGTCAAAAGAAAATTTTTATCTTTATAAGTTGATTATCTTAGGTTAGGGTTACAGTGATAAAAAGTTGGTTAACACAGGGTTATTATTGCTTAGACCATAGAAAAACACTTTTCAAAAATATATTGGCCCAAAGAGTTTCTTTGTGAAATGAAAACGTATCCAAATAGAACTATGACTATAGCAGAATTTAGGGTAATATAAATTTGACATTTCAAATCATTGAAATATAATTTGCTATTCACAAACTGATAGTGAACTAATTTACTTAATAGATTATAAAATACAAAAAAAATTAATTTTATTTTACAGCAAAAATTTCCTAATACACTAAATTTCTAAGTAAAAATTTACTCACCGAGATACCAAAAAACTATATTAGAAAAATGTTCTGATTTTTCTAATATAGAAAAATTGTTTTCTGTATTAGAAATATAAATATGAATGAAAATATAAATATGAATCATTTTTTCAAAATAATAACAAAGAGAATTCAGAAAGTGTAAAACAAAAAGTTTAAATTTACCTCTGAAAAATTTAACAATGAGCAGGGACAAACTAACATTAAACATTGGAAACATTTAGATATAAAATGATTAATACACACAATAAAAAAGGATTACCACTGACAATAGATTATTAAGTAAAGGAATTGCACAAGTAATTCACAGAGGAAGAAATGCCAATGGAATAGCTTATGAATATATAAACAATACAAAATGGCTTTAGTAATCAGTAAAATGAAATTAAAATAATAATAACCCCTGATAATTTGCTTACCAGGCAGTAATTCTTAAAATGTAAATATGATATTAACATTAAAGATTAATATAATTAAAATTGTATTAATATGTTGTAGAAGACAAATTATGACTTTTTAAACCTTAAATGTGATGTTAAAAATGCAACTATTTTATTTTCTACAGAAATATGCATTTAAATAAATAGATCTGTAGATAACCTTAATTGCATCTTTCATTTTAATAATAAAATAATGGATGATAGTTCAATTCTATTATGAAAATAGCCCATTGATTGATGATGTATACATCCAATGTAAGTAGATGCTGAATATGATGTAGCTGTTAAAATTACAAATTTGATCATTTTTTAGTAATTTATATACAGTTTGAAAATAATTTCACCAAATAAATCAAATACGATTGATAGCAATAGTTATTTCTGAGAAAGATTTGGAATTATGGGTAAGACACGATGAGGGAAATTTTTACCTTATTGTGAATATTAAATACTTATAATAATTTATACTGTTAGTCATGACTGTATTGTGATAAATGTGAATTAAAATAAATTTGAGCTTCAAAACTGTCATCTTAAATTATTCATGAATAACAGATAAAAAGTGATACTATCTTATAACTCTCATTTTATGAACATTATATAATCTATTAATGTTTCTTATGAGAACAAAGTATTGGAACTCATAACTTTTATGCATTAATTTTGACTTTTCATTTTTAGATAATTGTAGATTTGCGAGCAGTAGAACATGTATGTCCTTCACTCCCAATGATAATGTTTGTATAGCTGCTGACACATTAACTTTATATCAAGAAGAGGTATACAGACATTTTATAGTAAGTATTGTGCTTATAGTTCTTTCCAGTGTGTAACTTTAGACTAGAAATAGAAGTATTTAGCTTTAAATCTTAGCTGCAGATAGGGATCTTTATATGTGTTCAAGCATTACAGGAAGATATGAAAATAATGCATTTTAAGCCAATACTGATCAAACTTTTCAATTGTACATCACTATTAATATTGAAAATATGTAAAATGCATGTGTGCTACAGTTCTAATGATAGCAGAATTAAAAACATAAAATAGAAATGAAAAATTGTAAAGACTAAATTAAAATATTTAGAAAATATTGCTTACTTGTTAATTATATTAAATACCATTTGGATTTTACTAAAAATGCTTTGTACTTTTGAATATGTTGATGATATTTGAAAATACCATTTTATTCCTTTGAATCATAACAGTTTGAATGTTCTAAATTTTAAAAGTTTCAATATATGCTCCAAGGACTATCAGAATTAGAAATGAGAAAAATATCTGCCAAAAAACAAAAGCACTGTATTTTGGTGTGTTTGGATGTGTGTGCAGGTGAGCACTTAATTACCACGGGAAACACTTGAACATATTTAAAAATAGAGTGATGAAAGTTGAAGAGAAAGGAAAAAAGAGGAGCAAATTGACAGAATAAAGTTCCAGAGAATAAAGCAGGAAGGAAATTTCATATAAAGGAGCCACGGATAGGAGGTTCACTTCTTTGAAACAGAAGGAAGGAGATTTTGATGAACAGATAAATGCAGATATTCTGTGAATACCTTTTTAGACAAAGTTTTTCTTTTTATATGAGATAAAAACAGATGCTGATTTTGATGGGAATTAAATCTAATCTATACTTTGTCTTGTTTCAATGGAAACTGTTTATAGTTTTAATAAGCCAGGTGCTTATTACTTATTGTATTACAATTGTTTATTGCTTCTCAGCTCTTATAAATGCAATTGTTTTATATTTTAAAAACACTAGTGTCTGCATAGAACTTGAAGTTTTCACACTGCAAGGCAAAGTTTTCATCCTCCACCCGTGCATAGTATACTTCTATTTACTGCATTTGTCACAAGTTAGGTTCTTTGAAAACAGGTGCTTAGAAGCCAACATCTGTGAAAAGAAGGGGAGGAAGCAGGGTTGTGCAGAGAGAGAATTTCTAGAGCTATGCAGGCTCAAAAAACCTCAGCCAACTCCAAAGGGAGCTCCGAAGCCAGAACGCTCATCTTAGCAAACTTCTGGGGCAAAGATGGTCAGGCTTAATGTCCCTTTTTCATTCCATCTAGGCTACCCTGGGAAGGATGTTACTTGTACCAGGCCTGTCATTGAGGTTGAAACTAATGGAATTGATTCTTTAAAGCATATAGAGAGAACAGATCCACAGACCACAAATTGCTAACCAAAAGATGTTTTCTATATATTGAATATGTCTAGCCAGCCTCTATCAATTGCATCTCCTAGCTAAATATTAAAACCAGTTTTTGTCTTCCTTACATATAGTCTCCTCCCTTCCCCTTACTTTCCAATGCCCAAAACCATATATGAAAAATTGATTTTCTAAGTTCAAGAAAAGGGTATTTTCTAATAACCCAGAGATCATTTTATACTCATTGATTAAGTAATCAATGTCAGTGATATCGACAAATTTGGAAAGAAAACTTAAGATCAGAATGCCTCCTGTGCCTACAGAATCAGATACTCTTTGAGTGAACTTAGGGCATGTGTGTATTGCAAAAGTTCTCAGCATGTTAGAACCGACTAACAAATTTTTCTCTGAAGTCCAGGAGAAGAAATAAGTTCTGAAAGGTGTGATGAGGAATGAAGATTGGAATAGTTGCTGCATGTGAAGGAGAGAATATGGACGGCATGGACAAGGAATACAATATGAAAATGGAAAGACTGCAAAGCAACACAATCTGCACCAGACCAGAGGTGACTTGATCAAGCAAATGTCAGAAACAAGACTTGGACATAAAGGTGAATGAAGCTGTTAAGGAGGAATTTGTGTCTGTATTCCCCTTGATAATCTTGACACCCTTGCACATGTCAGAGGATCAATAAATATTTCCTAGGACAAATGCTTTGAAAGTAGAACACACAACTAAATTCCTGCAGAAGCGGAACAAGCACTGATTGCACTCGCTGGTGACTGTTCCAGGTACGTGGCAGAGCCCATCTGCTCTACCAGATGCCCAGTGGTTGATTGGACAACAAATGTGTGGGAGGCAAAAGGCTTCTCTTTCCAAAAAGGCCCCCAGGAATGAGGCCAAGGCAACTGTGCCAGGACCACTCCTAACCTCCGTCAATAGCCTCATAATCATATTGAGCTTCCCTAATTTAACAAGAAACTTCCACAAATATGTCTGGAGAGGATTGACCTGCATTTTGTGGCTTAAAATAAGCAAACTGCGTGTTTCTGATACAAGTAAAATCATAAGATGTATGATCTGCAAGTCTCTGTTGCTTATGTTTGCTGTGCCTTCCTTTAAGCACAGAAGAGCAATCTCTGAGGACACTTAATTGCACAATATTTTAAATTGACCCTTAATTTTCAATAAATTAAATGACAGTAATTTATACATCATTATAGTTCAAATGATTTATTTAGCTCTGATTATACAGGGAGAAGAAACTCGAAAATAACAATTTAATGAATTAAGCTGATTTCATATTTCAAATTCTTGGCTTACTCTTCGCAAGCTTTGAATCATGATTATGTAATCATTGCCTTAAATTTTATTTTTCCTACATCAACATAGGCTTGATGTCATGATAGAATATGTAACCCAAGTTTCATTTTTTGCTATAATACAAATACATGGTAATATCTTAATCGTAAAGCATCTTTTTATATACAGTGATTCTCCCCACTTCCCTAGATAAATATTCCCTGAGCTCAATCTTCTCTCCAGAGTATTTTCATAAGTCTCTTGTTAAATTAGGGAAGCTCAATATGATATGAGTTTGCTCTTTTCTTCTCTCAGATTTTATTTTTTCCTTTCTTCTGCTCAAATGTGCCCCCCTCCCTCCCTCTGATACACACGCGCACACACACACACAGAGTTATTTTATTTTTATTTATTTATTTGGTATCATGGATTGAATCCATTAGCCACTGAACTCTGTCCCTAGCCTTTTTATTTTTTATATTGAGACAGGGTTTCACTAAGTTGCTTAGGGCCTCACTAAGTTGCTGAGGCTAGTTTCAAACTTGTGATCCTCCTGCCTCAGCCTCCTGAGTTGCTGGGATTACAGGTTTGCACCGCCTCTCCAGGCAGACACAGTTATTTCACTACTGCTAGTATACAGTAGATGGGATACCAATTGTTTTAATTCCAGGAAATAGCTTATTAATAATATTGGATGCGTACACCCCCAGTACTACGGTATCTAAGGCTTTGTTTGAATCCATCAAGGTTTCTCAATAAATCCAGAGGCAAACATTATTGTCCTTTTGTCAGAGATGAGGAAAATGGAGCCTAGAGTGTTTTGGGGATGGGCCTGGATCCACATAGCTGCAAATCTGCCAGATTCCAAAACACATGTTCCATCAGGTGCCTCTGCCGCTTCCTTGTCTAGGAAATATTGAGTATTTTTAGAGGGAGGAAGGATATAGAGGCAATATTTCTGTCTTGTAACCGGTTGATATATACAAGTGCCTCTCTGTTGTGAAGTCTGCCCAGTTCTACCTAACACCCAAACAGCACTTTAGAAATGGCCAACGATAAAGTCAGCACTGTAGTTTTCAGGTAATGACACCTTGTCAACACAACCTAGTATTTGAGGGAAAATTCATTGTAAGATGGAATCCAGTAGAAGCTTTGAATGTGAATGAAGAAAATTTTATAAGATGACAAGACACATTTATCTAAACATAAAATGGCAGAAAATGTTGGCTTTGTTTTCTATTTGTTATACAAAGCAAACACACTGCATCTTGAACATGAGAACCAGAGAGATTCAGGACAGGTTATTAACTTACCTTGATTTCTCATTAAAAAAAAAAGTGATTCCTTAAGCCAAAGAGAAAAATCACATTTTTGAAATATAACTACTACCCATGAAAAGGTATTCACTTACTATACTTTTTTTTTCCAACGTTCTAAATTTAGCCAGTTGAATTTCTCTTGTAACTTCTTGCACTAAAACTGCTTCATAAGAGAAATAAGTCTTAACTATAAGATTTATTTCAGAATAAGGTTGAATGAAGAATAAAAACATATATAGGGTTGAACACAAACTATGATATTAAATACTAGTCTATCTTGGGAAATAAGATTGTGTGAATCATAATGTATAAAATGGGAATAATAGTTACAGTCTTATCAAGGATTGGGACAAATTAAATCATATACTATATAAAAGAGCTCGGCATTTTAAACAGCACTGGTACCACTTATTGATATATACTGAAAGTGACATATGGCATTTGTAGAATTTATTATAAATTATAGAACTTAGGTTCAGGCTTTGTTATCCTAATTAAACATATATCTAATTCTAATCACACCCCAAGATTTTGGCTGATATAAATACACAAACCTCTGGAAATTGTTCAGATGTATACACCCAGTCTTCTTTAGTAAGACTTTGTGCTTACCTTCCTTGATCATGCTGTGATACAAATCTCTGTGGACAAATGCAAGAGAATCTGTGAATGAGCATTGATTTGTAAGATGAGGTTATTACAGGGGTTTTAAGCAGGGAGGCTGGTCTTTCAAACAAGAACAGGATACTGCCACTGGCGAGGTAGGCCCAAGTGACCTGGGTTTAAGATTCTTTGCTTTGTCTGTTTCCAACCAGTGAACCCTTTCAGTTATGAGGATCTCAATCTCTTCTAAGCAATGTCCTAACCTTTATGTGAAAGAACTGATGAGGCTGCAAAGTCAACTTCTGTTATAATTTCGCAAACCACTCAATTAAAATTTGTGTCTGACTTTAATTAAGACCAAGCCTGTGGCTATCAGGAACAAGGACTTGTTTTAAGACTGTCATAGGATTTCTGCAGTCATTTTTCTCTAATTTGAATTGAGAGCATAAAGAGCTGAGCTCGTTGTTTTCTCCCTGTAAGTTATCCAGTGCACTCCTTGGGGTCATCCTGACTGCAGTTAACAGTTGAATGAAGCAGTGAGTTGGTCCCCCAAGGAACTTGCTTCATCACCATAAAGCATGGGTGATAATGTAATTAATCATGATGCTACTACATGATGTGGACTTGTAGCATCCCCTCTACCGTGTTGTAAGGATCTGGGTACTATGTTCCTGACCAAGAACATGACCAAACCCATTCCAAACCTCTCTTTTTTTTTTGAGTCTCCATTCCTGCTACCCACGTTTTTCTCAGCCAGTTGAAGGCCAATGAGGAGACATGTACTTCATCAGTTACCTCAACAAAACAACAGCAACAAATTAACATAGAAGAACTGCTAACTAGAGATTGAAAAAATAAAAAAGGCAAAAGGAAGCATTACAGTATTTTGCAGGTAGTAACTGCAAAAAGTACCTGTAAGCTTAGAGTTTAGCAACAAAGGGAAGAGACTAAAATTATTCAAAATTGGGAGCAAGAACAAGAGACTCTCCAGAGAGGATGTTTACATATATGAAGAAGAGGAACTGTCTGAGAGGCGCTGGGACCCCTGATGGGGGTGTCATGAGCCTCAGGAGTTCTGGAAAACCTACAAACTGGTATGGAATGCTGCTGCTGGAACTATTATTCTGCCACCTCCAGGGTGAATAACAAGCATCCCTGAACAATACATTCCTTGTATCTACTCTCTACTTCATACACTCAAAATACATCTATATTGTTATTTTTCAAATCTTCTAAAAATAATTTTCCTTTTGTTAGGAGGGAAAATGTGATATTTTCTTTTTGCATCAAGTAAAATCTATTATACTTTTTTTTTAAATAAGAGAATGGATGACTCAACACCTCCATGCTTGACCTCAACAACTTCTCTTATCTTACCTTCCAATAGAATATATACCAGTAACCAGTCATTATTCTCTCTGCCATTATTATTATTATTATTATTATTATTATTATTATTATTAGGATTGAACCCAGGGCCTTGTGCCTGTGAGGCAGGTACTCTACCAATTGAGCTATATCCCCAGCCCCATTAGTTTGTTTTGCTGTTATTTTAAGATTCCTGATGCATAGAATACCACCTCTATTAGTCTTATTCAAATATTTTTTGTCAAGGCCTAGATCCATTTTTTAAACTATATATTATGTATATGGTAAGAATAGAAAGATATAATAATATGATAAAAATTTTATTTCACTATTATTTTTGCCCCAATTCCTATTTTTTTCTAGTTTATTAGTATTTGCTAATCCGAGAGAAAATATTAGGTGGCACCACTTTGTTCAGTTCTCTCTACGAGTCTGAACTCATTGTGGGAGACTGTGCAGTGAGCTGGATGGTCTGGGTGAGCTGACTGATAATACCCTGAGGGTAAATTAAGATTCAGAGGAGAAGAATATGTGGGAGGAACTACACAAGCTAAACCACAGGCACAAGAGCTCCCCGTCATGTCAAGTGTGCTGTGCTCACAAGGGTGATTCTGAAGCAGCAAACCATTTATTGAGAGAAGGCTTTAGGTATGTCTCCACGGTAATAATAGAGTTTGGGCTTTATGGAAAAAGCACCTGAGTCTAAGCCAAGAAGTAAGGAGTGACAGAGGAAAAGGAAAAGGGTATAATGCCCTGCACACATCTGTGTATTCTTCCCATTATATTTTGAACTGGATTAAATAGGAGAATTAGTAATGAAAAAGATGGAGCTGTCAGAGATCTTTTATTCCTTATATTGAAATACTGGAATACTACTATTTATTTACTGTTTACCTTTTTTAAAAAAAATATTTTTTCATAGTAATGCACAGTGTATAGTAAACTTTGGTATGTTTGGCTATATTTTTAGGCGCACTGCAGATGCAATGAATAGACTCCTTGGGCCCTCATTTCTGATGCTGCTCCCTATTTTGTTTAAGCAAGTGGGAGGATAAGTAACTTGCCCTGCATTTAGTGTGACTCCATATACTAATTATCGTAATTGGAGAAATTTCATTTTATCACTATAATTTTTGCTTCAATTCTGGAAAATGGCATTTTGTTTTTATTTGACAAATAAAATCTATGAATTCTTGATGAGGTACATATGGAAGTTCATCAAAAGTTTATTCCTTCATGGCCATATTTGATGCAAACTAAAACTGCCAACAAGTCATTTACAGAACCTTCCTTATGAACAGGAATAAAACCACAGACTTTGAGTCATGGAGAAGTACATTTTTATCGACTGTATTTCAGATAATGGCAAGGTTATGACACTGTTGACAGAGCTGCTTCACACATCTGTTAAAATTGCTTCATGCTGCAGGATGTTAATAAACAAGTATTTTAACTTCAATGATGCCACAATTTAAAATATTTCAGCTTGTGCTTTGTTTGTGCCATTTTTCTTAAATAAAGTTATTATTTTTATATGTAAGATCATTATTTCTTTAGTATTTCACACAGTTTCCTCACTTAAGGTAATTTTTAATTATAATCACTGAAGTTTTAATAATAATATTTACTTATTTGGATCTATGTAGAGGAATTTTTTACATGACCAAATCTATGTGGTACAATCAAGATACTAATATTTTTCTCTTAAAAGCAAAACAACAAAAAATATATTGCTCTAAGGCAAATAAAAATAAAATTAAAATGTCAAGGTAGCATTTTCTATAATATACCTTTGTATACTGTGATGCTTTAGTATACTAAACAGGAAACAAACCTTTAAAAAGTAGGCTATTATTTGTAGTTTGTTGTAACCACTTGCAGAATTCAGTTTCTCTGTATTGATTCAAGTTTCTATCTGGAATCATATTCCCTTTGCCTGAAGACTTCTTTAATATTTCTCTTCATATCTACTAGCAATGAATTTTCTCAGCTATTTTCAGAAAAAAAATTCTTTATGTCACTTTCATTTTGTAAAGATATTTCCACTAGCTAGAAAATTTTGCTGTGGCAGTTCCCCTTGTCCCCAATTAAGTACCCTCAATAAGTCATTCCACTGACTTCTGATTTGTTTAGTTTCCCTAGGAGGTCTACTACAGTTCATCTCTTTATTCTTATGTATGTATTGTATCTGTTTTAGTCTGTTTTGTGTTGCTAAAATAGAGTAGAGCCAATTGGGTAATTGACAAAGAATGTAATCTATTTTCTCACAATTATGGAGGTCAGGAAGTGTGAGACAAGACCACAGAATCTGGTATCTTGGTTAGGTCCTTCTTATTATGTCCTCCTCTGACAAAAGGCAGTAGGTCAAAAAGGGGTGACAGAAGAGCAGAGGAGAGTGAATCCACTCTTCCAAATCCTTTCATAACTCTTAATCCATTCCAGAATGCAAAGCCCTTTTGACCTAAACACCTCTATCAGGTCCCATCCTTGACACTGCTACTTTGGGGATTAGGATTCCAACAGGTGGATTTTGGAGGGGGATAAAGACGTTCAATCCCTAGTAGTGTTCTTTTGTTTCCTCTGACTGCATTTAAGATCCTCTCTTTATTGGGGAGTTCAGCAATTGGAAAATATGTCTATATGTATTTAAAATTCATCATATTTAGAATATTTGGTCTTCTTGGATCCTTGATTTTTACTGTTTTAGAAATTTTAAGGCATTACTTTTTCATTTTTATACATAGTTTTGTCTTGTTCTTTATATACTTTGTCCTTCTGACATTCCAATTTAATGTGTATTAATCTGCTTGCAATTTTCCTACAGTTCTTTTTATTTCCATTGTGTTTCAGTTTGCATTATTTCTACTGACCTACTTAAAGTAATTATTTCCTTAGCTATCCTCAATGTATCTGTCTTATGGTTTCTCTTTCTTGAAATATCTGTTTGAACATCTACTCTTTCCTCTACATCACTTAACAAAGAAACCATAGATGGTTTAAAATATCGAACAGTTCTTGGATTATCTCTGTTTCTGACTTTTGTTTATTTCTTTGTTCTTTGATAAAGTTGTATTTTTTTATATTAGCTGTCTCATAACTTTTTATTGATTGCTGGGTAGAATAATATTTGTTCTTGGATGTGAGCATGATTGTTCCTTTGTCTGGCTAATAATTGTATGTGGTCAAGTCACTCCATTAAGTAGAGGTATAATTTAGTTTTGTTGCTTCTTTGAGGACTTTTAATGCACCAAAACTTTGAATTCCCTTTGCAGTAATCTACTATGGCTGTGTGGTTATTAATAAGGGGATTAAAACTCATGGCAGTTTTTCTGTGTGTTAATACGCTATTCCAAGCCATCAGTTATTCTAGCACACCTATATCAAAGAAAGAGTCTCTCACTACCCTGCTTTTCTACTTGATGTTTGCTAGTTGGGTGGTAAAGAGCAAGGCTGCTATTTCTGCTTTTGGTGCAGGCTCACAATTAGACAAACCTTGTGACTGGAACTTGGTATGATGCTTCCTCAACTCCCTAGACCCTCTTTTCTTTTGCAGTCAAACTACCTTTTATCTTGGACAGGTTTTGTGCATGAAGTGCGTTCTGCCTGTCTCCCATTGGTAGACCCTACATGATATTGCTATGGGCTCCTGGCAACCCTGGATTGCTTTCTGCTTTTCCACAAAGATTTTATTCTTTTACCAGAAGGCCAGTAATAATAAAACTTTCTCATGCTGTGTCTTCTTCTGCAAGTGTTCATCAAATTCATATGTTGAAATTCTAGCCTTCAAGATGATGGTAGTAGGAGGTGAAACTTTTTGGTTCTTCCTTCATGAATGGTATTAGTGTCTTCATAAAACAGAACCAAAGAAACTCTTATTTCTTCTACCATATGAGAATACAGCAAGAAGGCAAACTCTATAAACCAGGAAGTGTGCTTTTACCACAGATACTGCTTGCACTTTGATTTTTAGAATTCCCAGACTTCATAAATGTAGAAAATACATTTCTGTTGTTTATAAGCTATATCATTAAAGGCATATTGCTATAGCAGAAAGAATGGACTGTAAGGATTAGAATGTATCCTGTCCATCCTCCAGAAGCTCAAGGTATTTGCTCTGCATCTGAGAAGGACCCAGGTAATAATAGTGTGATGTTCTGTGCCTTTCCCACAGTGGCAGCTCATTCCTTCTTATGTTTCTGCATAACCACAGAAGCTATTGTCTCATCTCCATTTTCCCTGCAATCTTTCTTGTGGGCAACTTATAGAGGTCAATAGAAAAGATCCTGGAAGTAAGTATGACATCCTCTTGGCTTGAATCCCCCAGGGGTTCTAAGCTACCCCGTGTTTCACACTTGTCTTTTATCAATTAGTTAAAATTTCATCTATGTCTTTCCTTACTTATGTGGAATCTCATACCTCTACAATCATGCTCTGCCCCAGCTGTTTCTTTTTTGTACAGATTATTTCTCTTTGAATTCTAGGGTACTTTTTTACCTAGTAAGTCCTATGCATTTGGAAAAAATATGCTTTGTGCTTTATTCAGCTTTTTCTCGTTATAGTTTATTTAGTTTATCCTTGCAGATTTCTAAAATAAGATAATTTCAATAGATTGAATTTTAAGGGTATTGACCTTGCCAATGATTAAAATCACTCATCAATGTTATAATCAAGTAATATACTGTTATCAAGGGACATGCTGAGCTCTAAATCATATAACCTAAGCATATCTTGTATAATTAATCTTTCCTTTCATGATTTGAGTATAGTTATCTATAGCTGTATCTTAACTCAAAATGGTATAATAAAGCCATGTTGTATAGTACTTTAAAAATTTTCTGTTTTTCATAAGCTCCTTTAATTTGGGGCTGAATATAGATGTATCTCTGAGAATGGACACCACCACATTTAGTGAATGCAAAGATCTTTGACATGAGTGATACAGACAATTTCTATTTTCCTGTTATCTTTTTCTTTTTTATTTTTTATGTGGTGCTGAGGATCGAACCCAGTGCCTCACGCATGGTAGGCGAGTGCTCTACCTCTGAGCCACAACCCTAGCCCTTGTTATCTTTTTCTATTTCTTAATTTACGTCTTTTCTAGGAAGATAGCTCCTCTAGTTAGTGGAAGAAAGGAAGAAGGCAGTGGATTGGATTAAGGTGAATTAAGCTCCATATGGGCTTCAGGTATCATGCACAAAATATTTTATGACTAAACAAGATTTCTCAATACTCTTTCACTGAAGTGGAAGCACATGAAGAATACTTAGGATAATAATAGAAATAATAACCAAATATGTATGTTAAGCATTTTGTAAAGATTATTTCTTTGAACACTGATAAACTTATTATAGAACTACTACTAATTATGACATGATATATGTCTCTGTTGGTGGCTCCATTTCCTCCATGCCAAAGTTGATGTGACACTGCCTTGCAGTCACCCTTAGTCAAGATTCACATTATCTAGTTCTCATAGGCATCCATATGAACATCCCAAAAGATGTTCTGCTTTTCCAGGAAGTTCCTCTCAGGCAGTCTTAGGTCTCCATGAGTATCTTAGAGACTGGCTTTCTATCAATTCCTAAATATTTCACTGCCTTTTAAGGGTTTTACTGAAATCATCTTCAGTGACATTATACAATATATTCAAACTTTTTAAACTTGGAAAATTAGGCACAATATTACCCAGAATCTCCCCCCTATAACCCACATACTCTCCATTTCTGGGGATTGAACTCAAAGTCTTGTACATGCTAGGCATAGCTTTACCACTGTGTGTTCCCAGCTTTCACCCAGGATCTTAAAAGAGGTAACCTGTCCATCCTTTCTGATAGAAACAGGATGGTTTCCTCTGCATAAAAAGGATGTCTATATTTCTGGGACACAAAGTCCTGATGATTCCCCAAGGATTAGGATAGAGATTCAGAGAGAGTGAGCAGATTTTTATTTATTTATTTTTGCATGATGAGTAGACCTTGAAAATAATATGACTTGTTTATATACTTACTAGGAAAGTTTACAAGCAATATTACAGGGTAAAATGGGGTGAAATGGGAATCAAGGCATGCTCAAGTTTATGTGGCACTTTAGTGTCTCACCTGGAAATAAAACTCTATCTTCTTTTCCTTGAAGATGTTTCCTATAGAAAGAGTCTGCATTGTGGGCCTCAGGCAAAAGGTCATCCTGGCTCATATAACAGAGCTATACATATTTTAATTGCCATTTCATCTCAGACTAGTGACTTTGTGATTTATTTGTTTGTAACTTAGAAAGTTTCATTTCCAAAAGATAATATTTTGAATTTATTCAAAAAAATATCCCTTTATAGAATTATATCATTTGAGTTTATCCCTGTACTACTTAAAAAGATTGATGTGAAATCACAAAGTGACAGCCAATATTTCTATCGTTTTCCTCTAAGATTATCTCTAGGGGAAAATCACAAGTATATAAATGTCAAAGTTATCTTCCATGCACAGAAACATTTTGAGTACTTATAATATTTTGGTAAGTAACATTTCTAATTTTTATTAGGGGAAATATGAAAAGGAAAATCTAGTATGTGTACAGTAGAAACAAAATATCAGATTTGTATTTCATATCATACTTGACATAAATAGAATATGTGCTGCAGACATTTAAATGGACATTTGAGGAGCTTTTATTTACATTTTTATGACAAGAAATATGATTAAGAAGAGACAACATACACAGTATATTAAAATGAGAAGACTTCTCATACCAGGTGGTTGGTTTTATAGAAAAATCTTGAACTGAATAATTTCTAAGCAAGCTATTCTGTATCAGTCAGCTAAAAATTCTAACCTTAAAATTAATTGGATTAGTTCAAGGTATAAGCTGAAAATTTTTAAATTTCAAAGAGTACATGTATTTTAATGACACAATACTTGAGTAGCTGACAATGATGATATGCAAAATTTTGAGATTATATTTTTAATAAGTTATTGGCAGTAAAATCAGATGAGTTTTTGTTCTTGAATTTGAAGTCATAAGAATTCATAAATTAAATATATATGTATACCTGAAAATGCCTTAGGAAATTATTATAAGCAGCAAATTATTTCAAGTCTACCTATATGTTTTCTCTTAATACTTAGCAATTAGATAAACTTTTGCAACTTTGCTAATATATATATATATATATATATATATATATATATATATATACACATACATATGCATGATGACATGATTGAAGCTCAGCCAGAAATATCCAAAGCTCATATACATTATTAATTTATTATTCATTTTTCTATTCTTCAGAGTATTTTATGTTTATTCAAAAGTCTGTATTTCTTGAAAATAAATGAACTAAAAAAGAGCAATTTATCATTGATATGGCAATAAGTCTTACCTGTTTAGAATCTCTGTAAATAAGGCATCCATGAACAAGACAAAAAAAAAAAAAAAGAAATAAAAAACATCAACTTGATGAAAATATTCATTTAAATAAGAATCTGTTTAAAAAAATAAATGTGGTGCATTAATGTTTTTAAGTTACAGAAGAATGAGTATGACCTTGAACAACATATAAATTTGAGGATTCTTGTGTGATTCGCACTTGTGGAGTACACATGTGATCTCCGTCACATGTACTTAAACAGATGCATCCACATATACACATTATGCTCCATAGGTATCCTTCTTTGCTCTAGTCATTTTAAAAATGTAAATCTGACATTCTTCAAGAAAACATCGAAGTGGAAAATTTCACTCATAATACCCTTTAAAAAAAAAAAAACCTCTTCCTCCTTCTCCTTTTACTCCTTTATTTCTTTTTTTTTTTTTTTTTAGTATTTATTTATTTATTTTAGTTATTGGCGGACACAACATCTTTGTTTGTATGTGGTGCTGAGGATAGAACCCTGGCCGCACAAATGCCAGGCGAGCATGCTAACGCTTGAGCCACAACCCCAGTCCCTCCTTTATTTCTTTATCTCCTCCTCCCCCCACCACTCTCATCCTTGATCCATCAAGTGACCACAAGTCGTGCCCCTGAGATTCAATTTTTCCCCTCTTTACTTTCCTCTCCCTTCTTTTTAAAGTTTGGTCTATTTTCTTTTTTTCATGAATTTTCTATTTTCTTTAGAGAAAATTAGTTTAGAAGCTTTTAATTTTTTCCATAACTCTTTATCTTATTGTTCAGTGAATGAACAGCAAGTAAATTACCAGAAACAAAATTCTCCCAATGCCATGTGTGAGGATGAGGGTGGTGAAGGGATATTCAGCAGTTTTCTCTGGGCATATCTGCATAAGTATCCATATATAAATCAAGAAACATATATTGATATCTCTCTATTTTAATTCATTGTTAATATTAACAGGGCAATACTGTATAATTTTTCAAAATACTATGTCAAATACAATTATCTTGAATAACACTAAGCTCCTAATGGATAACATCTCTCAATGAATTGTTAGTATGCCTTATGCAAGAACAGAGATTAAAATATATGAGAAAAGATTGGTGTTATAGATTTAAATTTTATTAAAAACTTTTTGCATAGTAAGAGGTTTAAGGCACACCACTTAGTTGAAAATGGTGTCTAAATGCAATAGAGGCCACATATTTGTTTTAAAATATATTCATTTTAAAGTCTTGAATTAGGTGTAATTTACTTTGGAAAATACCATAATAATCCAGAAAATACATTTGAAAGGCAGATTAGTGTTGACCTATCATAATACTTGTCACTAGAGAGCAGCAGTACTGCTAGAGAGACCTTATCTCCTAGAAGTTAAAAGATGATGACACTTTCCTGTGTGCATTTAATTTGTTTATATAAAAATTATCTATTGTGTAATTTTAACATCCAGTCGTACTTTTTATTTACCAGTGTGAGATTTCAAACTATTTCTGGAGCAAGTGTTAATAATCATACTTTCAACTATTTAAAGGGTGGACAGTTTGATTTTAGTTCTTCACTTACAATAATTTGGCACTGCATATAACTGCAAGCATATTTATCAAAGATCAGCTTTAATTTATGTTTTAAAGATATTTAGAAGGTACTACTGTGCCTTAAAAAGCTAGTAGGTTTCCTCTTCTGTGAAGGAGAAGTATGTCTTTACATCTCTCAAAATCTAATTATTTCAATGCATTGAAGTTTTAACCTGAAATTTTATAAAAATATAGAAGAAGTGAATAGATACCTTGGCACATATTTTTGTAAATATGAGTCATGAAATGCAACATATAAAAGCAAGCAAAATATAATAAAAAGGGAATTGAATTATGTGAGTGATTAGGTTCAGGACAGAGATATGGGTGCAGCTCTAGCATCTGATGGCCTGAGTTTACTCAGGAAAAATGAGGAAATAACAGTTCCCATTTCATAATGTCCTGAAGATTCCAAGATACAATTCTCCCTGATAGTTTATATTTCCAGCGGGAGAGAAGTCTGGGGCCAGAAGTGGGTGCCCCAGGGTGGGGGTGTGTCTTGCTTTTTTTTTTTATAGATCTCAGATTTCTCTTCTCCCGACTTCCTCTTTCTATCCAGTATGCCTTCTCAAAGAATAGCCCCAGTGGGTAATTGCTTCTGTTGGAAAGTGTGATCCTTCTCTTCCTTCCCAGGTGTTAGCAACCTGTTGGGGTGTGGGGTGGAAGAGGGTGTTAACAACCCATTTCCTTTTCTTTTATAATTAGCTCTCATCTTTCCAACTCCATCACTTATTATCAAGCTGACTACCTGTCCTTTGCCCCTGTCTCACTATTACTATTATTATTTTCTGAATTAATTCAAATTTACTCCTGGCTAATGAAAAGCTGATCTCCTTTTTTTTTTTTTTCCTTTTAAAGGTGCTTTATTTATTTTTCTAAGGTGGTCTCTTTTTTTAGTGGGGTAAAACAACTCAGAGATTTTATAGAAAGCATTTATAGTAAGAGAATCTTACTCTCCATGTGGAGAAATATTTTTGAAGCCCATCTATGTTGCTATATTTTGTGTGTGCTGAAACTAAATATATTAATTATTATTGTCCATCTCTTGTTCAGTAAAGTCTCAGTTTAATTAATGTTGATTAACTAAGGGTCACAATATTTTCCTGGTGTGCTTAGGAAATAAATAATAAGACACTTTACCTAAATAGCTCTTATCAAAAGCAAAAAGTAAAGAAAATAAAATGAATGTAGCATAGCTGCTCTTGTGTCCCAGCCTGAGGTTCCAGACAGTAGGATGGCCTGGACTATTACTGGCACACTCACTGTCAACAGGGAGCAGGATATCCTGTGCACTCAGCTTGGTGGTCAGGTGGTAAACAGTGGAGACTGCTGTGTCCCTTCTGCTTATACTGGAGTTTACTTTAACCCATTATGTCCCATTGTCCTATGTATAGAATACCTATAAAAACTTAAAGTGAGCAATTGTATAAGTATCCTCTAAAAATGCTTAGGCTTTCATGAGTATCCCATAGAGTCATAATGGGGTAAACCCATGATGTCCAATAAGACTTTTATAATCACTTTAATTTGGGCCCACAGACTCTAGATTATTTTCTTTTATTATTCATAACTTAAAAACCTTGAGCCACAGGGCAACAAGCAAGGCCTCTTGTCAGTTGCTATTTATAATGAACCACATTCCCCAAATCTTCATGTTCAGGGATGTTGTGCAGTGAGTGTAAAGAGGAGAGAAGATGTTGAACATTAAATATGGATCACCCCTATTTCTGTTCTGGTACACAGACTCTTCCTGTCTAATGGAAACATACTCTCATTGAATATCAAAAAAGCTATAGTTAATCAACATTTACTTATAGAAGCATTAGAATACCTTTCAATTCTGACTCATTTAATCCTCATGAGCAGGAAAGCATTACCATTCCATTTCAATTTCAGATTGAAAGTCAGGGAGATGAAATAACTTACCCAAATGTCCTGAGGACAGTGGTATCTCAATTAGACCATGTTGTTATTCTTTTCTGTTTTTTAGATTAAATATATTTTAACTGATACATAAAAACACAGAATTGTATTAATGTATGTATTAATGTTTTGTTACACCTATACCTTATGTAAGGTAACTAAACATATCTATTGTTTAAACATTTATCATTTCTGTATAGTGAAAATATTCAAAATCTGTCTTCTAGTTTATTGGAATAAACAGTACATGAATTGCTATTTGTAATCACTCTATTGTGCAATAGTATTGCAAAACTATGAGCTCCTAACTATAACATAATATACCCATTGATCAACCTTTCCCTATCTCTCCTTTTTTGCTACTAGCTCCAACCATTAATAATCATTATTCTACACTCAATTTCTATAAGATTAACTTTTTAAAATATTCTATGTTTGAGTGAAATCATGCAATACTTATCTTTCTGGGCCTGGATTTTTTCTCATAATGTGATGATCTCCAGTTCTCCAGGGCTAAATCATGTTGCAACCACACCATGGTTTAGCCCACAGAACAAAAGTCATGGTACAGAAGGTCATTCCTTTATCAACAGATTTGCTGGGCACAGAGAAATTTAGTTTGTTCTGTAGCACCTCTTTTGTAGATTTAAGGGCTTGATTTGTGATTGCTAAACAACATCCTTTTGCACAATTTTGGCAACTGCTAATGATGTATTAGAAAAGATAAACAGAGATGATTAATTCTTTTAAATTACATGTATCAATAGAAACATATGCTTCGATTCCTAAAACGTCCTTTTAATTCAGCATTTTGATCATTTATTCATCTTTAGGGAAGCCGAATATTTTAAAATGACAAATGATATAAGGGTATTAAAAGTCCCACAGAACTTGTAGTTAGAAATCACTTGTACAAATTCCAAAACTATTCTTTGTATTATTTATTCTAAAATAAAATTTCTGTATTATTATTAGTTTATAAGGTTAATAAATTAAACAGAATTTATATAATGAATTATTGGAATTCTCTTCTGTTGCTCTATTCTACTTGGCTCTAAATATAGAAAATATTAATACTTTATTATGCATACCAAATAGAGAAAAAGCAAACATACACATAAGGGATTTTGCTACATATTTGTTATTCTCAAGTGTGCATATTCTTCTTAATAATTTATCTAGAGTGTTGGGCATAACAATCTGCTTCATTTATTTTATTGATTGCTTACATTTAAATTTTAATGGTAGATTATAATTTATTTAGGATATCTAGCTGATATTTATTTTTGTTTTTTCAATTTATTTTTATTTTTTTTTAGTGGGGAGGGGAGCGGGGAAATACTGAAGCCAGAATTAGACAGATTGTCTGTATAGACTAGAAAATCAAGTCAGGTTGGATAAAGGAGACCAATTTGAGTCCAGGAAGTTGGAGACTTCTAACTTTCAGTCCCCTGGGGGATTGAAATGCTAATGCCTTCAGAGCCCTTTTTCTACTCTTATCAAGATAACCTGCTCTGCTCCAACCTGTAGCTAAGGTAATCTGTTCCTGGAATTGTCCTTTCCTACAGAGAGTTATGAAAAGTTAATTAATGTATCCCGGGCAGCTCCATTTGGCCCTTCCCCTGGTCCTGCTTCTCACCTTTTTGTGACATCTATTAATTAATTAAGATAAATATTTTTTACCTATTTGTTGAAGGATGTTTGCCATGACTTAGATAAAATAATTTTTTAAAAGAGTGCTGAAAGGCTGATCAGATTACAAAGAGTAATTTTATGGTGTCTTGCCCAGTTTAGCATTTCCCTGACTTGGTTTGTTGATTGCATGCTCTGAACCTTCCTTAGTGCCTGCCCCATAGTTTCAGAATCTATAGATTCTGCTGTAAAGAAAACTCACACCCTGAAGCCTATTGTATATCAATATATATTATCAGATGTGATGCTTTTCCCATTTGGGGAGCTAAGGACAAGTTTATAGGCTCTCTTGTATACAATATAGCCACAGACCCAAAACAAGGAACACTTTCTGGAGCAGAAAGCCCAGCCCCTGAGGACTTAGGCTGTTCAGGTGCCACCTATGCTGTTTTTTTTTTTTATATGAATATAATTTAGAGGATTTGGTGCCAATAGTAATTTAAAAAATTATAACTGTGAAAATGAGTCTGGGTCCCCAAATTCTCAATTCATAAATGAGTAAAAGTTCTGGTTACTAAGATATATGAGAGAAAAATCACATTTTTACAGATAATTTAAGGTACTGACATGAATAAAGGAGTCTTTATTAGAATCTACCCACTTATTTTGGTACTTATGTTACAAATGGGTCATGACTTAGAAAAATTAAAAGCTAGCATTTATGTGGTTGCAAAGGTCATAAGAGTGAAACAAAATAGACAATGGAATAATCCTTCAAAAGATAAGGTAGATGTACCATCTTTTGAGGCATCTAAAAGATTAGGGATCATAGCAGAGGGGTTTGATGGGTTGCATGAGATGGAAATAACTTTGTCATTCTTCTCTTAAGGAATTATAAGTTCTTACATTTCTCCCTCAAGTTGCTACTAACTTCCAATGTTTTAAAAATGAGTTTCATTAATTAACATGTTGAAAATATTAAAAGCTGAGTGCTATCACTCATTTTAACCAATTCATATGTAATTTAATTTATTTTTTAAACAAAAGCTTCTGTTTTCCTATATTATCTTATAATTTCTTTTAGCAATTTCAAATTTTCACATTTACTTGTATAAATTGCCTTAACATCTTAGTTTATTTAAAATGAAGTCAACCAATCAGGTTTTGAATCCTTCCTGGTATGTATTTACTATGGTATGCATATATTAGTTTAGTGACAGGTAGATGATATTAACCATAAAGACTATCAATAATACATTTTATTTATAAGAACCTCTTATAACCCTGCATAGGTAGATGTTGCATATAAGTGATATATATGTAGATAGTCTGTTTGGATTTATAGCATAAATATCACAACTACGCATTTCTCTTTGGTCAGCAAGTGCAGATTGAATGAGGCTTATTTAATATTTGAAGAACATAAGCCAGGAACCAGAAGAAATGTGAGCTTAAAGATTTCAATTTGTCATTCATAAGAAGATGTTTATGTAAGTGATGTGGATAAAATATGTCATCAACACCTTCCTGAACAAAATCTGTGATTATACCTTAGTGTGTTACACAAATATGTTGATAAATGTATTGAAAGTACATTTGGTTATTTAAAAATGTATTTTAGTTATTTTAAAAATAACGAATTTTTCTGCCTCTCTCTTTTCCAGATTGAGTACCAAAGATATGATTTGAAGAGAAGAAACACAAAGCATTGCACTTTTTTGTAATATATGATATATTTTCAACAGAGAATAACAAACCAACAAAAATTATTCATATATCAAATATAAAAGTAAGTTTATTGGAGTTAAAAAAATTCCTGTGGGTAAAATTTTCCATTGACTAATGTAAAAAGCAATTCTGGCCAAATGTCCTTACCTTCTATTATATCTTTATCCTGACATTTCACTATTTATATTGCTTTTACTCTTGGAAATATTGAGCAAACATTGCTGACACTGCAGAGTTTATCTGTGTACATTCATTATTGTAGTCCAAGTTGACTTCCCTTACTTCAATAATGAAGTTTGCTGCGGTCAGTGGAAATAGCTTGATTGGTTTATAGAAGAGACAACTGTGTTTGAGGCAAGTTTTATATGTAGGCTAGAAAATGTTACTGAGAAATTGGTCAGGCCAGAAAGGAGTGTGCTAGTTTAAACTAATAGGACACAAACATAATTTATTTTTTAAAAATGAGGATTATAATAAGGGATTGATAAGAGTATTTGTTCTCAGCACCCCTCTCCCCCCAAAGAAAAGAAGAAGATAAAGAAGAAGATGAAAGAAAAGGAGCAGGAGGGGGGAAAAGTAACAAAAGTAACTAAATTGAATTTCCCATTGGCAGTCTGAATAAAAAAAAAAAAAGAATTATGCTGATAAAACAACAAATCTGCATTAATTACACTGTAAGAAACAACTCATCCACAAAACTTATGCAGTTAGTTTAATCCACAGTGGTATTTTTCCTCATCTGAATTCATGTAGGGTTGTGGTTTTCTACAGTGTAGTCCTCAGAATGGCAGCATTAACATCATATGGGAAATTATTAGAAATGACAATTGTTGGCTCCACGTTAGACTTACTTTTAAGACATTCTGGAGTGGGTCCCATAATCTGTGATTGGTCTAGTTCTTCATGTGATTCTAAAGCACTTTCAAGATTGAGGAAACTGCTGTAGGATTGCACTTTTACAACTAAACAAAGTACATAATTTTATGCTTGTTCTTGTTTTTTAATTTTTAATATGTTAAGCTATACCCATATACATTTAAAAATTTCCATTATATGTATATACATATTATATATGTATATATGATGATATATATTATCCAAAAATGTCTATTTGTCTGTTCTCTCTTTTTGATTCTGAAAAATGGATAATATATAAATATATCATGTATACATATATGACATGTATATATGTATACATATATAATATATATATGGATATGGATAATATGTAAACATATAGTTATAAATATCATGTATTATATATGTGTATATGATATATATTGATAATATATAAATATATTATGTATACATATATAATATAGCCTATGTAATATCTCTCTATATCTACATATACATATAAATATAATATAGCTCATGATTCAAATCCTTATTTCTAAGAACAAAATCTTTGTGATTGTTTCTCAAAATTAAGTAAATGACAAAACAACTTTTTTCACTGTTAGAGATCCCAATGAACTTTCTGTAAGTAATATTGTCAATTACTTTGGGAATCTAAT
The DNA here is from genome assembly GCF_047511675.1 of Marmota flaviventris. Lineage (NCBI taxonomy): Eukaryota > Metazoa > Chordata > Mammalia > Rodentia > Sciuridae > Marmota > Marmota flaviventris. The sequence continues at coordinate 45,821,699 of NC_092498.1, forward strand.
TGATTAGAGTATAATTATTTTGCTGAAGGACTTATTAGGATATTTTTGCAGGAAACTTTCTCTTTACAAAGAAAACAGAAACCAAAGGTTGAATAATTCCCAAACATTAGGAGCATTTACCCTAATGAACTAAAAAATCACCTCTATTTTATGACGAACAATCTTGAGAGAACAATATTCATTCCATGATTTGCACTTTTTCTTCTTAAGGTTATTCCACATGACTGTGCCCATTTTCTCTTGTATCAGTTTTTAGACTCTAAGGCATTTTTTACTTTGCCTTTTTTAGGTAAATATAAGCAATTTATCCTTCAAGTACCTGAGCACCTTTCACTATCTGACTAGCTCCTATTAATCCATTTAATGTATAACCAGACTTTTTGTCTGTTCTCTCTTTTTGATTCTGAAAAATAGAATTTTTTGCCAGACCTAAACATTTATAAAGCTTCATTTTTATAGTGGGAAGACACTCTATTTATATTCCTGGTGTCATTTTTCAATGTTCTTAACTCAGTTTATAAATTTCACCTGGCTATAAGATTTTCTTAAGCCTGGAGTTTCTTTAGAATAATAATCACGAACAAAACAATATTATTATAATTTTTTAAATTTTAAGTCTATATTCAAACAAATAAACAATAAATCTGTACTGTCTCAATTTAAATATTTCACTGATGTGATTCAGAAATTCTTTTAATCTGAAGAATGCAAAAGAAGAAAGCTTATATCTATCCTGCCATTAGCCCATTATCTATATTTGACAGATTCTGCTTCATCTAGGAGAGAACAAATAGCTCTCTTCAGAAACTACTCTTGATCCATCTATTTTCTTATAGCATGTTCTTCTTACCCACTCACACTTAGAAATGCTAAGGCAAACCATTCCGATAGTTACTTCTTTTCATGGTTCAGCCTAGTTTCTTTTGATTTTATCTTGGTGGAATGAGGGTCATAAGCAATAAGGTTTTTATGTAATAACTAACTGTACTGTCAATGGAAGTTTCATATTTTAATTTAGAGTCTTTTGATTCTTTTCTCCACCCATAATTTTTTATTCTAACTTGATATTATCTTTTATTTTATTATTGGAACTTTTCACAAAATTTTTACCTTCATCTCTTCAGCTCAAGTGTCCAGACTTTTAAAATGTGAACTACCAGTCATATCATACTTAAGGAGCCATGTTCTTTGATGACATCCTATTCGTTCTTTAAACTTGAAATCCTTGACAAATTGGTCAAGTACTTTTTGTCCCAAATGTAATAGACCACTATACAAAAAGAATAGTAATTATTTTGATGGTGCAAAACAATATTCTTTGTCATTATATCACTGCATATTTTAAATTTCTCAAGAGATTGTTTATTCATAATAGATTCCTTTATTGAATTTTAATTGAAAATTAAAATTTACACTTTATAAAACTTCATGTTTTTATAATAATGTTTGGTTTTATAAGTTTTATATTTGCAGACCTTTGGAAACTACCCAGTGCTTTGAAAACTACTTCCCATCATGCATTCATAATATGTCTCTTCGTGGAAAGTTAACATATCCATTTTATATAAGTCTCACATTTACTTATTTATTAAGTGTAACTCTGTGTCAAAATGCTTCCAAAATACAAAGTGCACAGGTGATTTGTGGAACATTATAAAATCTTATATAAACTGTATGTGTTGTGTGTGTGTTTATATGTGTGTCTCTGTTATTTTTATAAATATGCATATGATTTCTACAGAACTGTTAATGTTTAGTGTTTTCTCACATACTTATAGAATTCTTTATCAGGATTATATTGGTGATAGATCTTTTATTAGGGGAAAGGAACAAAATGTGTTTATTAAAAGTACTTTCTTCTTTCAGCATTGGTAGACTCATATGGTCCAGTAGAGGTGACTCAGAATTCATGAAAAGTATTCAAAGTATATATTGGGGCCAGAAGGATAATTTTAGGCATGGATTATTTATGAATTACTATTGCAGTAAAAAAATTCTTTCTGTGATAGAAATATAGGATCCTGCTACTAAGTAAAACAAAGCAATATTCTTGATGAGTTGTCCTGCCTTTAAGCATTTCACAACTTAAGACATTTTGAGATAATTGTAGATTCACATGCTGTTTATGAAATGTAGATCTCATTTACTCTTAAACTCCTTTTTCCCAATAGCATCATCTCATATACCCCGGACATACCTACAGTACATTATGATAACCAAGCAATTGACACCAATACTTATCTTCAGAGTTAATTGTATTTGTAAATTTCACATGTGCTTGTGATTTTCTGTGTGTATGCGTGCATATTTACTTCCATGTCAATTATTTTCACATATCCAAGTGTACATGACCACCAGCAAAGTGAAGGTAGAAGCAATTCCAGCACCAGAATTCTTCTTACTACCCTTTTATGTCCATAGACACCTCCCTCAATGCCACATTTCTCAAACCACTGACAACCACTAATTTGTCCTCTATTTCTAGATTTTTGTTATTTTAAAACTACAACGTATGTGGAATCCTGCATTATGTGAGTTTTGATTGACTTTTATTTTCCTGCTCAGTGCAATTTCCTTGGGATCCATCCATGATTTTACTGCTGAGAAGTACTACTCCATAGAATGGATATGTCACATTTTGTTTGACAGTTTGCCCTTTGAAGGACCTTGGGTTGCTTCCAGTTTGGGGTTTGCTACAAATAAAGCTGTTACAAATATTTCTGTTCAAGAATTTACATAAACGTAAGTTTTCATTTTGCTGAAATACATGCAGTTGTTTATTTATTTATTTTTAGTAGTGTAGTTTTTGGGTCATATGGTAAGACCTAGAAAGTATTAAGACCCAGAAATATTTAATATTTCTTAAGACTCATAAATATTCAATATTGTCAAAAATTTTTACACTATTTTTAAGCATAGTTGTTCTATTTTAAATTCCTATCAATAATATATTAGTGAACCTGTGTATCCTAACCAATATTTGGTTTAAAGCCATTTTTTATTTAAGTTATCCTGATATGTGTATATGTCTCATTGTGGTTTTGATTTGCACTCCTTGTGGCTAATGATGTTGATTGAGCAACTTTTCATGTACTTATTTGCTTTCTTCCATCTTTTTTGATGACACATGTGATGGTGTCTTTTGCCTACTTTCTAATTAGTTTGTTGTATTTACTGTCGACTTTTGACAGTTTAGCCTCCCATCACCTTAATTTTCTTCCTTGGTGCTGTGTGGACGTTCAGCTCCCTTTTGTGTCCCAGTGATACTAAGGAGGTAAGGTAGCAGAGTGCCAGCCATCTCTGCTTGATATTGCCCCATTCCATCTCTTTGATTCTAGTTGGAGTGGAGGCTCTGTTCTTCACTGGGCCCCACTGTCATGTATGAGAGGTCATGAACTGGAGTGATAACTAGCCCTGCTTTGCTTCATCTTTTTTCCAATTCTTTCACTGATGGGTATGTGTGTAGGTCAGCTTCCCCATTGGTTCCTGCTGATACTAGAATGTGAAATGCTGACTAGCTGAGATCCTCACTGCCTGTTCCATTTCCATGATGCTAGGTGGGAATGGAGGCTCATCTTATGGGTTGCTGCTGGCACTCTCCTAATGAAGTAATAATACCACTGCATGATTCCTCCAAGATGGGAAGGAAGATTTGCTTCCTACTTAGAATCTGACACAACTTAGCAGGGAATCAAAATTTCTCTTATTGCTTCTGCAGTGAGAGAGAGCTATGTTCACAATCAGTTTCCTGCTAATCCTTGCTGAAAAAAGAAAGAGGTAGAAGTGAGAAGGTAAAGACAAGAGCTGCAGGTGGTCAATTTTTTTTTTTTTTGGTACTGGCTAGAGTTGGGCATGGTTTGCTAAGATTTTCTGCTGTTGCTACATCATCCTTTTTCCTTAGTAGAAGGAACAGGCTTCCCATGTTAACTTTTGTATGGTTTTGTTTTTGTCTATGCCTATCCATGGTTCTTAGTTGGAGGCTTCAGCAGCACTGTCTTGACTCTATGAATTGTAATTTACTGTCATGTCATTCTTCAAGTCCTAAGGTTCCCTGGCAACCTGGTTCTTTCCATCATTCAGAGTCTTCTATAATTGTTTCTTGTGCTTTTTCTAGGACATTTTAATCAAGAGAAGGAGGCCTAGGGCTATTCCATCTTAGCCAAAACTGAAAATCCACAATAATTTTGTTTTCACACATGGCAATTTTCAAGGCTATTATAAATGAAAAAGATTTCCATGTAAGGTATATGTAATATTTCATTGGAAAGTTAACATTTTTCCTCTGATCTTCCTGACAATGTATGCCTTTGGAAAAATATTTACTAGATTGTAACTTGTTCTTAACTGAATTCAACATGCATTTCATTGCTCAAAATAATATAGTATATATAGTTCTAGCTCCCACTCTGACAATTCAAATGCATATTAATGCTCTGGTGCTGGTTTAGGTTGCTTTTTCCCTAAGGAAGTTCTCATTCATGCATAGTAGTTTAGCTCTTCTTCTCTTATTTACAAATATGTGCTACATAAATATTTAAATAAGGGAAATATTTTAAATAGTTTTGAATCAAAACTTATGCAAAACACCATAGTTTTGGATATAGCATTGTTAACAGTGTAAAAATCAAGTAGCGAATGGGACTATTTCTTCAGGGCTTTCAGTTATTCTGGGACAGATTTCCAAGTTATGTTGCATTTAGGGTGTCCTCATTATCATAAGTTTCTAGGTTATTGAAAAGACTGGAATATTAAATACTTTAAAAGGAGTGAGTTTCAATGTTTTAAAGCTAACCTCCACCAAAAACATCTTATGGAAGTTCTCAGGAAAGTTTTAATTATTTATGGAAATTTCTTAGAAAGCAGTATAATATAGGTCATAAATATAAATAATTTACCTTGTTTTTTTGTTCATATGGTCCTTTTAAGTATTTATTTATAAACAACTGTGTAAGCACCATGTACTCCATGCAGTAGAACACAATGCACTAGGCATTGATGGATTCCAAATGAAGTTAAGGTGCAAAATCAAATGAGACAAAATTTTTGACCTCAGAGAATTCATATTGCATTGTGAAATATTTTTATGTACAAAAATACAGTCATAGTAGATTTTCATAGGAACTAAAAGAAATAGTACTTAAAAATCCTAAGGCGATAGAATTATCAGTGTGTCTGTGCTTATGGAATTAATAAAGCTTGAGAGAAGAGGTAGAACTTTTAAAAAATAGAGTTTTCAGGCAAAACAGGAGAAAAAAAAAGAGCATTCCAAGTGAATGGTAGAAAAGTGACTAAAACATGAGGTTGAAGCAAAGTGTTCCAGGGCTGTTGATGAAATTGGGCTGGAAATGTATTTTGGACTAGGTCATTTTGGCCTTATACACAGTTCTGAGAAAAGCAACTGCTAATTGTTTCAAAGTGAGGAGAAATTCAGTTCTATAAAGCATGAAAAAGCAGTAAGTGTTCACTGCAAAAATGATATCAGGACTAAAATACCTCAAATTCATAACCTTAATGAATAGCAGAATGTATTTTCAAAATAATTATTTTCCCCAAAATTTTGAAACTTATAGAATATATATTATTCCTAAGGGATTCTGCAGAAAGAGGAGCATATGCTTTGAATAAAAGATAATATGAAATTACTAATCTAATTAAACCCCCTCATTTTTCCAAAGAAGACATCAAGCTTAAAATCATACCACTAATTAGGAGGAAGCCCAGTTCTTCTGCTCCTATTCTCTCATAATAGCTCTTCAATGAAGACCTAATCAAGTAAATGTGTTAGTGCCAATTTGAAATGACATAGACTAATAGAGAATATTATTTTAGGAAAATAAGAATGGAGAAGAGAATAAAGGGCATGAGTAGATAAAATCATCCTGTGAACAAACAAAACAAAAATCAAAACCTACTATAATGAATGTAATTTCTAAAACTTATTTTGGTTTTATGAAACATGATTATGTACAAAATTATAAGAGCTTTATTCAGATAAAGATGAAAATTCTCAAATTAAAAATGTGTTTTTGTTTTATAATAAAAAATGAAAATAGTGGTTTGGTTTCAGACAGACTTTTAAGATTTTGAAATAATTTTAGATTTATAGAGAAGTCTTTATGAATAGTGCACAAATAGTACACAGTTTCCCTTAAGGTTAACATCTTATGTAACTATGATACATTTATCAAATCTAAGAGAGTGACATTAATACAATACCTTTATCTAAAATACCAACTTTCTTATGGTTTCCCCAGTTATTTTATAAACAACTTTGTCTATCCTAAGTATGTGGTATACTATGTGGTATTTGGTTATGACCTCTATTGGTCTATTCTTGTTTATTTATAATCCTATACCCATTACAAGTAATAATAGTACAAACTGTACCCTGAATTTAGGCTTGATGATGTATTCAGAGTTTTTTAATGGAGTAGTGAATTTTGAGAAAGAAGAAGTGAAGTGTCCTTGTCACTGCTTCCAGTGGGAATCCCATGAAATCAACGTGGCTTCCCACTGGAGATGTGCTATGGCTTGAATGACACCAGTAATCATTCAAAGTTTGAGGGATGACTAAAAATGTGGGAACCAATACTGAAAAGTGAATGTATGTGTTTATGCATGCTCATTTGTTGAAAGGTTATACCTAAATTCATATATTATTTGGAGTCAAGGTCTTTGGGAGAAAATTTGGTTTAGATGAGGTTATCAGGTGGTATCTCTGTGATGGCATTGGTGGAGGGAAAAGGACCAGAACTAGGACACTCTGGCCCCTCACCAGGTTAGGTCTCCTGCCATGTTGTGACACAGCAAGAAGGCCCGCACCAGATGCCATCCTCTTAGACTTTCTGGCCTCTAGAATCATGAAGCAAATAAATTCCTATTGGTCGTAAATAGAATACAGAAGGAGACAAGGTGTAAACAATGATCAATGCTTGTTAGAAGAGAGTCACTGAGGCCAGTTTACACTCAGTTCCTATAGGGAGGAATATCAAAGAGTTGTGGGCATACAGTAAATTGCTAGATTAATAAGTATATTGGAGGAAACAATATGAGTAGACCCATATATGTTTGTTTTTAGCTTCATGCATTGATTTTACTAAGTTTTTAATAATAAAAATTTGTTCTTGTTAGTCATAAATGATGGTAGAATGTATTTTGATATATTACACACATATGGGATATAGTTTCTCATTCTTCTGGTTGTACATGATGTAGAATTACATTGGCAACATAATCATATATGGACATAGGAAAGCAATGTCTGATTAATTCTACTATCTTTCCTATTCCCATTCCTCCTTCCTTCCCTTCATTTCCCTTCATTCTGCCTGAACCTCCTTTATTGTGAGTTAGCATCTGTATATTAGAGAGAACATTTGACCTTTGATTTTTGGGGATTGGCTTTTTTCACGTAGCATGATAGTCTCCAGTTCCATCCATTTACCAGCAAATGCCATAATTCCATTCCTCTTTATGGCTGAATATTCCATTGTGTATATATACTACATTTTCTTTATCTATTTATCTGTTGAAGAGCACCTAGGCTGGTTCCATAGTTTAGCTATTGCAAATTAAACTTCTATAAACATTGCTATGACTGCTTCACTCTAGTGTGCTGATTTTAAGTCCTTTGGGTATAAATGGAGGAGTGGGATAACTGGGTCAAATGGTGGTTCCATTTCAGCTTTTATGAAGAATCTTCATACTGCTTTCCAGAGTAGTTGCACAAATTTGCAGTTGCACTAGAAATGTATGAGTGTAACTTTTTCCCCACATCTTTACCAAAACTTATGGCTCTTCATATTCTTAATAAGTTCATGCATTGATTTTAATTGTTGTTCAATGAATCATTACTGAAGAAATTATTACTGTTGTGTTATAGTGATTTCTATTCCCCTCATTCCTTCTACATTTATTGTTTGACTTTTTTTCATAAGGAGGATTTGTCCATTTTCCCATATTTACTTATCCAATCATTTGTTTATATTAGCCTGAACTCAGGGCACTTATTTTATTCTTTGTGCTACTATCCAATACTTCTATCATTTATTTTTTGTACAAATTGTTTAACTATGGAGAATCATATTCTATTGTCCCCTGTGCCCTTCTGCAGCCCACCTCCATTTTTTTTTAAGTATTCCCTCACTTTCTGGGAATAGAAGTTGTTCCAGACTTCTCTTTTATTTTTTTCTGTACCATATCTAAAATCTTTAGGAATTTATAGTCTATTTATTAGAGAATTATATGATGATACTAGGCATGCTCATTGCTACCTGAGCATGATATTTTTGAGGACTTTTCAGCAGATAGAGACAGGAAATGTATGTCTATATACAAATATATGCGTCCACATATAACCTACATATTTCTTTACATATTTCTTTTCTCTCTGTGTACATATTCCCAGTCTATGCATTCTATACTTCACTGCCTGTTTCAATCTCATAGGGCCTGTAAGGATTGTTAAAATGTTTAGCCATTTCCATGAAATATTATCATTTTAAGAAATCTTAATTTTCTACATCATTGTGGAAATGTGGCATATACAAATTTCTCTTCACTGCCTTTCTTTTCTAATTTGTCTCTGTATAGTCTGAAATCATCTGAGGGCACAGAACCCTGATATGCAAGCACACAATTTATAAGAAAGTTTAGGTATATGAAATTCAGTTAAGAAGAAGAAAAAGAATGATAGGAGAAGATTGAGAGGTATAATGGGGGAAAGCTGAGATCATACTAGGTCCTAATGGCTTTTAAAGTAATGTCACGCTTACTATTAAAGAAGACTCAGGAGGCATTTCAACAGATGGGGAACATGATCTGAGTCATTTCTTTTTAATGAATGGCACCAGCTGCCATGTTAGTTGGTTGTTATAGTAACCTAGGTGAGAGATGGCAGTGCCTAGACCAGGAAAGTTAACCAGAGGAACCAGTAACAGAGACAAAACTATGGAACTAAGAGAGAACTGAAAATTGTTAGAGTTTTCTGAACAGAATAGTTCACTATGTGGGAGGAAGTGAAGGAGAAATTAAAAAAAATAGAGAGAGAATAATGTAAGGGATATAAAGGTAGGCTACATGAAAAATCTCAATGCTTGCACATAGATAGGTTGTGAAAAGGAAAAATTGAGAAGAAAAATATAGGGCAAATTTTGCTATAAGAAGACTAAAATTAGGCAGGAAAAATTTCAGCAGAACTACCATTTTGGAAAACCTGCACATTTTAATTAAAATTGATGGACACTCCTGCTCATTAACATGGCTCCAGTCAGGACCATCTGTCAGGGTGGCTTGCCTGCCATCTAAAAGAATTATGCCAGATTCACAGGCCACAGGTGTCAGCCCAAAATAGTTTTAAAGGTTGCTTTGAGTAGGTAGAAATATTCCAGAAATAGTAAAGTGTTCTCTGTAACATTCCGCAGTGAGTTTGGTAAAACTATAATTCTAAGAAAAATTTAAATCATGTACATACAGTTTAGTTCTGAACTGTTTCAATCCCTCAGGACATGTAGGAATTGCTGAAAGGTCTAAACTGTCTCAGATAAACTATATCATTCCAAGAAATACTGGTTTTCATATCATTGTATAATGTGTAATGCACAAACATCTTTATTTTATGTTTCTTTTCTTTCTGGTCTCTGATAGTCTTACATTATTCAAGTCCTCTGGCTTTCATCAGGAATAAGTAAAAATTTCAAAAAGCTCTCCTTCCAATCATTAAGTATATTTTTAGCTATTCAATATTGATTATGTTCCATTTTTAGAGAATTCTCTTATAACAACCGGCAGCTAATTATAAGAATGACATGGCGTTTTTGGTTAATCTGATGATTAGAAATAACTGAGATGTTTTGGCATGTGTAATGTATTACAATGTTATGTAAACCATATTTCTGTCCCTATCTTTTCTATCATGTTCACTGGAAAGAGGTTTAACTCATGTACCTTTCTGAATTACCCGCCAGGTACATTTACTGTTCTCATCTTTCTTTTTGAACTATTGTCAAGTCAGTATGGTTCCCTGCTAATTCCTTCTGTTATGATATGGTTGAAACTACTCAGAACTCAAAGGCAAAATGATGTAGAGGCAACTTTATTTACTTTTAGTAAACCATCTTTTTGTTCCCCCCAAAAGAATCAACAGTTAGAAATATAGGTATCAATAATCTTTCTGAAGACGTAGGGTTAAATGGATGACTACAAATGAAGGGGCAAGACTTAAAACTGAATGGTAAGAGTGTACAGGTAAAGAATACCACTCCTACCCCAGGGGGTTATCACTATGCACAGATTCCTGTGGATACGACTTAGTTTCTAGTCTTGCCTTGGTTCTCTGTCTCCATGTTTCCTTTTCTGTTTTCATCCTTCTCTGCTACCCAAAGGATTCTCTCTCTCTCTCTCTCTCTCTCTCTCTCTCTCTCTCTCTCCCTCGGATTCACCTTAGGTTTCCAATAGGGAAATACATGGGATGAGATTCCCTTGGCTGAAAAGTTCTCATACTTATGTTTATGAGTTAAAAAAAAAAAAAGATACTGTGGCAATGCCCAACTTGACTAGCAGGTGATGTCCAGCAGAATATGCCAAGTTGTGATCTGACATTCCAGGACTATTATCTTTAATGATTTTTCTGGTTTGAAGTGAAAATATTATATCTTCATTACTTGTGTAATATTATTTTTATTGTGAGTTATTTCTGGAATGGATACTTACAGAGAACTAATAAAGGACAAATAAAAAACTTAGAAGTAATACAGTCTAAATTTATATTAAAGATGCAAATTTGTTTTTCTTACATGGACATAGCCTCCAAAAAATTTCATTTTATATTTTAGTTTTTACATAACAGTTTCATGTCTCTCTCTTATGTCTAGATAAATTCATTGCAATTAAATGCCAAGTTATAGAACTATTTTCTACTAGTGGCAATCTTTATTCACACAAAGGTAAAGCACGAATTTGATATTAAAGGTTTGCATAAGCTGGTACAGCTCAAATTTTGTGTTACTTCTCAATTATTCCTTAAAAGTTAAATAGCAAAAACATGCCCTCCAGTAATATGACATTCACAGTGTTTAGGGAAGACAGAAATCAGTCTTACATTATCAGCTTTGTTTCAAAGTGCTTAATATGGAACTGTCTGGTCAACTATTTGAAGGTGGTTCTACGAGGTGTATTTAGAGACACTTACAAACTGCTACATGTAATCTAAGACAATAAAATTATGTTTTTATTGACATTTTGCTATCTAAATGGTAGGTTAAATATGTGTCCATTCTTTTTTAAATGAACATTTGTAAGGAGATAATGTATCAAAAAAATAAGATCTCAGAGTAACTTAAAAATCTTATCTAAGAACATTTGATTATTATTCTGAATGTTTTTAATCATTTTTCTTTATGTTTATTTTAAGAAAAAGAGAAATTTTAAAGATATTTAAAATATTTAAAGATATTTCCAAAAAGTTAATATACGTGCTACAATGGTAGTATAATTACTTGGATAATACAAAAACTATTTAATATAAATCCCTTTTAAAAATATGGTTACAACAGTTTGGAAATTTTTTTCATAATTTTGCATATATATTTATATATGTCCATATATGTGTCAATAGAAAATTTATGTATTATGTTGTATATACATCTGTATGTATATGTATGTACATAATCAAATATGTATATGTACACACAAAACACACATGAATATGGTAAACACATTTATCATACTGTACATATTTAAGTTTCCATTTTAATAATCTTTAATAGTGAAGGCTCATTAGTACATATTAATCTCAAACTTTTTAATTGCAAAATAATATTAAGTTGAATGAATATAACCAGTCTATTTAATTTCTTCTCTTATTGAAAACACTTAGTTATTTGCAAATTTCTCTTTTCCTTCTGTCCTGTGTTTTTATCTCAAAATGAAATTGTTGGATTTATGAATATTTAATTTAAAATGTATTTCAAATTGCCCTAAAATTGTTGTCCAAATTGAAAGCCTCACCTTCTGTCTCTGCTTTTATTGGTCTTCAGTATTATTAGACTTTAAAAATCTTTCAATCTAATGTGTGAAAATGTTATGATTTGTTGATTTTGTTCTGCTGATATAGTTATGTCCTACTTCTCTTTATCTATTATTTATTATTAATATTCTGTAAATTTATTGGTCTTTAACATATTTTCTATTAAAATTTTTAAACAATCTTTGTAAATTATTAGTCTGATACCTTACGATACAAATATATTCTTTGATTTTATAACACAAATGTATTTCTCTCTTGGCTGTCTTAAATGTATTTTTATTAGTTTTAAATATGAATATACTGAAATGTATAAAAGTATTTTTCCTTAAGTCTTTTAAAAAGATCTTTAAGAGAGCCTCTTCTCCATTCATGTAAATATTTTTTTCTCAATTAAAAAATTCTTTCTTATCACACTAATTGGGAATAAGTTTGGAAGCTAATGAGGATTTGTAATAGAATCCTTACCCAATCTAACATGCTTTGAAAGGTCATTCCTAGCACTTTTGTCAGATATAGTTTAGTGAAAGGAGTATGGTCTACACAAGATTAATTTGGAAAGTGTCTTATCAGACCACTGAGTACAGATTGCCAAGTAGGGTTTTGGAAAACCGGAAGCAAATTGGGGATGTGTGATCCAAATACCTTGTGACTGTAGGTTCTCAAGACAGATAACATAAAAATACCAAAATTGCAACACTCACTTATTCTGGTGGTTCTACTAAGTGGTATTTTAAAAAATTAGGGAATACTGTCATGATCGTTGATAAGTAATCCTTCCTAGAAATTCATCAAAACAAATGATTAAGAATAATTAAAAATAAGATACAGGCACTTATCTTGCCTTTGCATCATTAGATGTTTTACTAGATCATACAAAATAACATTGAAGAGTTAGGAAATTAAGACCTAACAAATGAAAGGACTTAAAAGTTATTGTCAATGAATAAACAGCATATAGCGATTGCTCTGTTAGAATACAATCTATTTTTTTTAAAGTTCATGGATTAAGTTATTTTTTTTGTATATATGGTTTTATTTTTTTTATTTTATTTTTTTAAATTTTTTATTGTTGATTGTTCAAAACATTACATAGTTCTTGACATATCATATTTCACACTTTGATTCAAGTGGGTTATGAACTCCCATTTTTACCCCATATACAGATTGCAGAATCACATCAGTTACACATCCATTGATTTACATGTTGCCATACTAGTGTCTGTTGCGTTCTGCTGCCTTTCATATCCTCTACTATCCCCTACTATCCCCCCTCCCCTCCCTTCCCCTCCCCTCTTCTCTCTCTACCCCCTCTACTGTCATTCATTTCTCCCCCTTGTATTATTTTCCCCTTTCCCCTCACTTCCTCTTGTATGTAATTTTGTATAACCCTGAGGGTCTCCTTCCATTTCCATGCATTTCCCTTCTCTCTCCCTTTCCCTCCCACCTCTCATCCCTGTTTAATGAATACAATCTATTGATGAGTCTCTTGTCTGTCCAGCATCACCTCCTTTTCGTTTGAATTATCCTTATCAACCTACATATATGATGTAATTATCTCTCATTTTTTAAAAAAAGACTCTTTAAGTCATTTCATCTTTTTAGCTACAAATCTATTTCTATAACCCCTTTATGACAAAACTGCTTGAAAGAGCTCTTTATCAACTCTTCTTTTCCCTTTCTCTCTGAAATAGCTCTGTGATGTTTATGTATCACAATAAAGTGACATTGCAACAAACCTGGCAGTCTTATAAATTGTATGTACAAAGATAGACTGACCAGCATTGTTGAAGAACAAGATTCTTTATTCTGACCATTGTGATTAATGTTTTTCTGTGTATTGAATATTTAGCAAGTAAAACAAGTGCTATCATTAGAAGGTTGAAAGATCCCACACACTGTTCTCTCCCACTAATTGTTTTTTTTTTTTCTCATTACAGATCTTTGGGCAAATTATCAATAGACTGTTGTCAGAACACCTGAATTGTTATTAAGTGTGAAAAGTAAACTGGTCCCATACAGTTATTCAATGATACAGGATTATCAAAATTAGTGAAATACATGTTCTGAACAACAGACAGGATAAAAGACAATTAAGAAATGGTATCAATGTTCAGGAAACTCACATTCTACTGAGAAAACTGAAGAAAGAAATCCTTAAAGTTTTTGAGTAATCATCATCAAAATAGTGTATTAGTCAAATATCATTTGTTGACTGGTATGTTTATTGATTGAAAATAAAATCAAGCCCTTACATACATGAGTCCCTGACTGAGTCATTTCTATTTCATTAGAGAAAAAAAGTAAATTTTTTCTGTCAATAACACTGTTTAAATGATGTTTTTACAATTCCTGAAATATGGAGAGACAAGGAGACAAATAGTGGCTACAAATGTACTATTATAAATTCCCAGCACTGTAAAAATTACTTTTATATTATTTTTAGCTATAAATTAATTTTTTTGTTTATGTATACAGATTTATGAATCCACTCTTGTTTTCACATGGGTGTGTTATAACTTCATATGCTGAAACTCTATGTGACTATATTTGGAGATAGGGCTTTTAGGAGGTGATTGAAGTAAATCTATCCGAAAGACAGGGGTTAAAAGTATATAAAATTAAAAAGAGTTTTTTTTAAAAATTGCTTTTAGAAGCAAAGGAAAGGAATTTTGAATTCCACCCTACAAACCAATGTATTCCATCTCACTCCCAACCCCCCAAAGCTATCTCATGTATCTACTATCTCATGTCTACTCCTAAAAATTATTAACAGAAACTTTTTAGTAATCTAAGTATTTTAAGTAATCAAGTTACTTAGGACATAAACTCTTAGAAATGAACTTGAATTATTGTTTGTTTTTCTTAGTGTGGTTCAAGGTTGTAATAAGCTAGGAGGACTGGATATCTTAACATTAGCTTGACATACAAAGAGAAAAGTCACTAATCATATAAAGTAGGCAGAGTCTTAGATTTCTTTGATTTCAATATACAAAATATTGCATTATGGTTTAAGTGGGTTACTAAAAGCCCCTTAAAATTGCATTTTATGTAATCACATAGAATAATATTGGAAACATTATAAGATGATAAAATTTCTGGAGCAAAACAACTTGAAAAGCCTCATGCAATTTGCTAATAGTTGCAATCTTGACCATAGATTAATTGATTTTCATAATAAGTGTTTGGATGGGCCTGGTCATAGTTTGCTGATATAAGATTTTTTTGTACAAAATTTCACAGTGACTGGGAATGTCTCTCATAGGTCCAGCACCATGCAATCTTCTTCAACCTGTCAGGGCATTTGAGGCTGGTGCTATGGTTTGAGGATAATTTGTCCCCCAGAGGTTCATGTGATGTTGAGATGATGATGCTGTTGAGACGTGGGGCCTCATGAAAGATAATCAGGTCATGTGTGTTCCATGCTTATGAGAAAATTAATGTTGTACTTCAGGGTGGGTCATGTCTTGTGGGATTGGACTAATTCCTCCAAGAGTGAGTTGTTACAAATATGAGAACCTGGTCCCTCCTGGGGCTTTTGCTTCCTTGTTCACATTCATGCATCTCATGTGTGTGAGTTTTTTTTTTTTTTTTTTTTTTCTGCTTCTCATCCCTGTTGCTACTATCTGAGGGCCCTCACCAGGAGGATGTTGGCACACTATGTGGACTCTTTAGTCATTGAAATCATGGAGCCAAATAATAGACCTTTTTACATTACAAAGTAAAGTAAATGCCAGCCTCAGGCATTCTGTTATATAACACAAAACAGCCTAATACAAGTGGCATCTCTATTCTGTCACTGCCATCTCTATTCACTGAACAACATAATGTCTCTGCCAAGGGTATCATAGAGGCTTCCAAACTAGCAGACTTAGAAGGCACTAACCTGGCATCATAGTTACAGTGTGCTTAATCCATGAGGCTACATTGGTTTGCCAAGAAGTCTACAAAACACCTCTCTTCACGACTTTGGTAAAAACTTTGACATGGAGGAAAACGTACTACTGTTTATGCCTCATTGTCTCACAGAGCTTCTTATAGAAATGCCCCTTTTATATTTAGTCAACATTTTAATTTCACCATGAGGTTCAGCAAAGAAAAGATATCTCTGAGACAGATTCCACACTGTTTTCTATTCTGAATTTCCATTCTATGCCTAGGTGTCCTTTTGTGATGCTGCTCATTTATCCAGCCTAAAAACTTTGATACCATTCAATCCTTGCAGGATTTCCTACTTCATTAAACAAGAATATGTGTGTGAGTTACCATTAGATTTAAGATATGACTCACTAAGTTTGCCTTGAGAACATACTGCACATGATGGGGCAAAGATAGGAATTAATGTGAACACATTTAAGGGTAGACATAATAAAATCACAATACAAAGTTGTAAACTAAATAGAAAATTATTGTACTTCTTCATTTTTAATGAAATTATGAGTAAAATTGTATATGCAATGTACATATCCAGGTTATCCTAATGTCTTTACATATGAAAATTTTACAGCATATTAATGTTTGATATACATGTATTTTAAGAAAAAATATTTTAAATAATTTATATATTATCAAGTTAGGTTACTTGTCTTTAAAGGGTTTATGAAATACAGTAATTCATTATATAATGACATTGGAAATATATCAAATAATTTTTATAAACTAAAACTTGTGGGCATAGACGTTATCAAGAGATGAAGGAGGAAATGGACTAATTTTTGAAAAAAAAATTGTTTATTTGTCCAGTGTCTCCTGAATTGCATAAATGTTCTGAATTTAACTTTACCTATAGATCCATGCAACACAAGAATGTTAAAACTGTGCTAAAATATTGAGAAAATTTTCAAATATTAAAACAACAAAAAAATCAAATATGGATGAAGGGAAAAAAAAAAAAAACAAGGAAAAACACAGCCCATGATAGCTACTGTAGGGAACCACTGGAATGTCAGGACTGTTCCAGAAATCCCCAAACACTGAAGCAGCAGGAAAGCGAGGTGGAAGACATCCAGGATCATGCACAAACCTATCTTCATAAGTAACAGTAGGCCATCACAGTGAAATCCCGAAGAAGAAGTCCCTCAGATGCCCCACACAGGTCACCACTATGTCCATGACAGGGTATTCTAGAGAGACCAGTCAAGGAAATAAGAAATTTTAATTCCTCATTATGTGCAAACAAGAGAAAATTTTTGAGAAAAACCAACAGCATAAAAGAAAAACAATTGACGATTAAAAATGTTAACATGTAAATACAAATATTAGATTAAATATAGAATACTCTATGAAAGATTGAAGAAAACATAGCATTCAAGAAAAAAAAAATAGCTAAAAAGTTGTTTCCCCTGTGGTACTGGGGTTAGCATTTTTGTAATCATGAAAGATGCCCTCCCCAAAAGACTGAATAGCTAAATTGCTAAATCTTTAGTGACTTGGAAAATTGGATCAGACAATTGTCCCTGAACATGTCAAGACTTTTAAATATAATAGAGAAATGTTAAGAAAAATAGAATGTATATCCCAAAATCCTAATATTTATTTAACAGAATTACAGATGAGGAGATATGAGTAAATAAAAGGGGAAGAGAAATAAACTAGAAAAAAAGTTGCTAATATTAATGAAACACATTTTCCAATACAAAAGCCCATTAACATTAGGCAAGATGCACAACTATTTACATCTAGGGCAGATCATAGTGACTTTTTAATACCAAGGATGAAATGAAAATTATTATAACTTCTAAGAAGAAAACAAATCCCAAAGTGATCTACTAATTAACATTGTTGGCGCATCTGCCCTTTTCAATAATACAACAATTTTTAGGAAGGTGTTTAGAGAAAAAATCAATTTGAATCTAGATTTATATACTGCATCAAAATAACTCAGTAGGATAAGAAAATAAAATTATATTCAGGTGTGCAAACAATCAGAAAGATTATCATCATCTGATATTCTGTTAAGGAATAATTTAGCAGATGCTTCAAGTGAAACCAAAAATCAAAGAAAAATACAGATTCAAGAAACTATGGCAAGGAAGAAACAACATAAAGCACATCGGTTTCAAATAACTGTTAATAATTCCTAATAAAAATAACAATAACAAAAATGTACTGTTATGTTTTATTCTGATCTATTAACATGCTGAAAAGATTAATAGTTTTGTTAATCCATTTTTCTTTTGATTTCTTAAAATGCATTACTTAAGCAAAGAATCTTCTACCTGTGTGTTGGGTAAATACGATTAAATATAAAGTTTCTTCTCCATTCAGAAAAACATTTCATGAAGTCAGAATAAATAAAAACAATTTTGTATTTGAATCCACAGCAGAATGTGTTGTGTAACCGGCATTTGCTAATTGACTTTTTTCAAAGAAAAATCGACTTCTCAGTCTTTTTGACTGGAAGCATCTTGCAGTAATGGGTCTGTGATGAAACTTGGCTCCTGGGTTTCCAGACACTAAGAGGTAGGTGCCTTCTTCCTTCATGATACTCTTTGCAAGAGCTCTTCCTTGAGACAGCCATGACTGGAATCTAAATCTGGTCAGATTTACTTAGGTTTTGAAAATATTTACATACATTTCAAAGAGACAGAGAAAGAACTTTCAAGTTTTTTTTTTGTTGTTGTTGTTGTTGTTTTGTTTTTAAAAACTAGTACTCAGGGAAAAGAAGGGCAAGAGAGGAGTAAAACTCTTATTTTCCATAGGGAGAGTTAAGCTCTTATTTTTAGTTCATATTTTAAATAGAATTCATAGATTCCAATATATCTTTTTTTTAGTATCTTTGCTCTCTATATTCTCTGATATTTCAGTTTTCATCTCCCCTTCAACTCAAGTATTGTTTCAAAAATGTTGAATTTAACTAATATTATAGTCTATAAAATGAAATGTAGTCTATGTATGCTTATTAAATCATAGATATATTCAGTAATAATATTGTATTCCTATAGTAGAGAAATATTTTTGCTTTTAATATTTCTTCATCTTTTCTTTTTCACATATCATGTAGGATCTGGGCCTTTCTCTACTGTTCTCATTCTATTAATTTAGTGGATTTATGGCATGGATCCATTCTTTCATGATTTAATAACATTTAATTTCATTTATCTTTAGTTCTGAATTTAAAGTTTAATGCTCACCACCATGGAGATATCATCTACAACTTTATTAAGTAGTGCTTTTTTATTTTTATTCTCTAATGATGAACTGAATTCTTCTTGAGTGGTGAGAATATTTGTTTCCTTTATAATGTGATCAAACTACGTGAATAACTTTTGAAAAACTATCAGTCTAGATAATCCTTCATATAGTGTCATGTCTTCGACATAGCTAAGAGGAATCTGGTGTGAGCATATTCTACCAAAGGTATATAAACAATTTGTTTTCTGAATAGTAAACTAATGTTAGAACAAAAGGAATTTCTGAGCATGTTAATTTAATCCTGTAAGTGGAAATACTTTGATCTAGTCTAAAAAGATGATCCTCCTGTGTATACTGCACCTCCCTGTGATTTCAGCTTTTTTTTCTCTTTCTCTAAATGAGAAACTCATTCAAGTTTTTTAAAATGAACCCCATCCCCCACTAAAGTACCATGGTGTGTGTGTGTGTGTGTGTGTGTGTGTGTGTGTTTGCTCTTTGAATGGATAGTCTATTCCATTTACTCATTAGCTCACAGTGATCTGGCTTAATTGGACTTCTTTCCCATTAGTTCATTGAAGCTACATTGGTAATGTCATCAATAACCTTTAAAATTCTGGATCTAATTATTTAATAATGCTGACCATGCCTTCTGCCCAAACACTCCCTTGGCAGAGATTGCAACAGCTTCTTCTGCAATTTTAACTCTTCCCCTTTAGTTTTCTGGTTCTTCTTTCTCCAGTCATCCTCCCAGTGTTTTTTTTTTTTAAATTAATTTTTTATGTGTTTTAATTAGTTATACATGACAGTAGAGTGCACTTATATACTTTGATGTATCATACATAGATGGGATATAATTTCTCATTTTTCTGAGTATACACAATGTAGAATAATACTGGTTATACAGTCACATATATACATAAAGTAATAATGTCTGTTTTTTTTCCTTCAAAATTTCATCTCATAACGCACATAATACCATATTCAACCCCTCATAAAAAGATATTGGTAGGATATGATAGTAAAGTAAAATTACTCATAGAAATGTTTTACAGTATTACCACATAGTAGCTATGAGATGAGATCTCAAAAGACTTATTTACAAGGACAATGATACAAAATGTAATGAAAAGCAAAACTAGTCATTTGTTATTATGAAAATGGGTAAACAAAAATAGTATGCACATATGAAGGTGTGACATAATTAAAATGAGTGAACTTGATACATATACTACTCAGCCAATACAAAAACTTTATTGGACAGAGACTTGCAGTATATAAATTTATATGAATTAAAAAACACAGGTCTTGCTGGTGTGGTGGTGCACGCCTGTAATGCCAGTGGCTCTGAAGGCTAAGACAAGCGGATTGCAATTTCAAAACTAGCCTCCATAAAAGGCACTAAGCAACTCAGTGAGACCTTATCTCTAAATAGAATACAAAATATGGCTGAGGATATGGGCTCAGAGGTTGAGTGGCCCTGAGTTCAACCCCTGGTACTCCCTACTCTTCCCCGGAAAATCATAGGTCTTGGTATAAATTTAAACAGATGTAAAGTAAACATAGGATAGATGAACATGAAATTCATGATAGTGGTTACTTCCAATAGAAAGTAGAATGATTATTGATAAATGGTAACAAGGAAACTAGTTTTATTATTATGTTTTATTTGCATTTAAACAGAATTAAGCAATATTATGGAATTTAACATTCATTAATTCCAATTAAGATATTGGACAGGAGAATGCTATATGAGTCACTATACTCTTAAATGGTAAAACTTTTGCATTAAAAAAAAACAGTATATCATTCGGATAAAATAAACTCGTGATATTTGTCTGTGAAAGGCATGGAAAAAATGAGTGGAGGCAGAAGTGAGATGTGGAGCTAGGGGTAAAACACTTTTTAGAATGACAATTTCTATTGCATGTTTTCATGACTTTGGAAACACCCAGTAGAGAGAGAGGAAAAAAAAAAAGTGATGATTGGGGCACAGAGAGGTCAATGATAAAATCTCAAAGGACCCAAAGAGAAGGCAAGGGGAAGAAATGATGTTCAGACAGTAAAAACTTGGCCAATGTCGCTGAATGAATGAGTAAATGGACCATGAAATGCTCTTCAGCAGCAGCCCCTGTTGGCATTCCTTATTTAATTACCCTTTCAACTCTCCAACTTGGAGCATATATCTTGTGCTCACAAGTTCATCATGGACTTTCTTTTAAAGCAGAAAATATTCCCATCTTCTTGTAAGAGGTAATTAAGGCTCTATAGTTCATTTTAAGCTATTAGTTTATATATTTCTTAAACAGATTGCAGGAACTTCTCTAGGCAGTGAAGAAACTACAGTGAAAAATGCCGGCTAACTATCTAATATAATGTAGGTGATGTAAGCAATGTAACAAGAACTACACGGTGCTCAGATGATGGGTGTGATGTCGTGTTAGCTGGAACAATTAGGAAAACCCTCTTAAAAAGGTGATATTTGAAAGTCTTGAATAAAATGAAGGAGGGATGCTATTTTTTTGGAGAACTTGCTTGAGCAATTTCTTTGGAAAAGTATAAAGATCCATTTTAATCTTCACATATCCATGCAAGGATGGCATTATTAGGTCTCAGTTCTTGTTCCTCACTAATTGCCCATGCTATTCTCTGTCCTTTCCTAGTTTTATTCTTTTATTTTCAAAATTTAAAATCATTATCTTTTAAAATTTAAATTCTTTAGTGACGTTGTATAGCTGTATGTACGTGTGTGTGTGTGTGTGTGTGTATTTTCACATTAAATTTGCCCAAGAGATTAAGTCATTTTATTCTGAAAATATATATACACACACACATACATACAGCTATACAACTCCACTTTCAGTTTGTATTCATCATATACCTGTGTGTATAATGTACACCATCACGAAAACCTTTCAGCACAGTTTATCACTTGCACACAAAAGGTGATAATTTATTTTTTCATATATCTTTACCCTATTCAAGTCACCTCATTTTGACTTCTAAACTATTTTTATGAAGTTTATAGTGAGTTTCTCGTTACCAAACCTAGAATATTAACAATCACTTTATTATTTGATGATCACAGCTTTTGACAGTATTGATTTTTTTTTCTTGAGACTCCTTCGTCTCTTACCTCCTGTTAAACCAGCACTTTTGTTATATTTCCCCTTCTGTTTCTCTGTACTATATTTGTTTTAACTTCCTTTGCATGTTTCCTTTTCTTCATCTCAGCCAAATAGTGGTTTTCCCAAAGTTTTCCTTTTGTTCCTTCTCCACCTCACATGGAAACTTCCCTAAGGAAGCATATTTAATTCTATGACTATAATGACTACCAGAGTGATAGGCAATGTAAAGTGACTCTACTGAACACTCACAGCCGCTTAAAATATTTTTGAGTCCCATGAGCATGTGAGCATAACAGGTAAAAATGAAAATGGCTCCCTACAGTCTTTCCAAACAAACATACATACCTCATTAGTGATTGATATTTTTCTACAACTAGATTTCTAAACAGTCACTTGGGTCCATTCTAGATTTGTCTATTTCAACAGCCCCAAGTCCAAATGATACTAAATTATACTGATTTCTACACAATTTTAAAATCTTTTCACTCTTCTCTTCTCAGTAATGCCCTAACGCACCTAGAATTTAGTAACAAATTTATAGTAGGTCTTTCAGTGTCTCTTCTACTTTTTTTTTTGGTACTAGGGATTGAACCCAGGGGTGCTTAACCACCAAGCCACATCCCCAGCCTTTTAAAATATTTTTTTTTCTTTAGATAGGGTCTTACACTGATTTGCCTAAGGCCTCGCCAAGTTGCTGAGGCTGGCTTTGAACACATGATCCTCCTGCTTCAGCCTCCTGAGCCTCTGGGATTACAGATGTGTGCCACTGTGGCCAGGAGGCTCTCTTCTAGTTTTTGCTACAAAGCTTCCAGAGTGATTTTTATAAAATAAAACTGACAATATCAGTTGCAAATCATGTTGCTCAACTCTCAGTATTTTCTTCAGGTTAAGAAATCTGGGTTGTTAGTAACCTATACAAGTTCCCTATTGATTACATTTACTGCCAATCTTTTTAATCTCTATTCTTTTGCACCTTAAAAATCCATTCGTCATACTAAGTATCATTGGATATGTCATATTTGCTATTTCTCTGTCTTTAAATATGATGGTATAGCTACACAGAATTTCTTACCCTCATATTTGTTATTTTAGTCAGTTTTATGCAGGTATAACAAAATAATCACAGCTGGTAATTTATAAAGAATAAAATTTTATTTTTTTCAGAATTCTGAAGGCTGGGAAGTCCAAAAGTCACCCAGGCACCAGCAGATCAGGGCACCATTTCTCTCCTTCCAAGATTGGGCCTTATAGCAGCATCTTCCAGAGGGGAGAAAGGTTATATGGTCACATGGCAGAAAAGCAAAAGAGAGAGAACTCATTTCTGTAAGACTTTTTTATGGCAGCATCAGTCCATTCAGGAAGGTTGTACCCTCATAACCTTATCACATCTCAAAAGGGCCCACCTGCCCGTACCATTGCATTGGGATAAAGTTTTCTGAGCATGGATTTGAGGACACTTTTATGTGTTAGTGCCACTTTGAAATGACATAGGCTGTAATAGCTTCTGGATATATCCTACTCATACTTTAACACAAAGTGTGAAAACATCTTGTCTACGAAGACTTGCCTGATATCCATCTGCTTCCATTTCTCACACAATTGTTTGGGTTATGAATAACTATCTTGCTGTTCCGTGATGCTTTGGAGAAACAATCATTAGAGCATTCGTTGCATGATATTCTTTTGTTGTTGTTGCTAATGTTTCTGTTCTAATAGATGCTAAGCTGCTAAAGGCAGGAAAATGTCTTTTTAAAAATATTTTATTTTGAAGTAACATTAGGGTTATAGAAAAATTACAAAATAGTTCACCTGTGTTTACATATTTGTTTTGGTGAGGAAATTTATAAAGATGGAATAGAGCTAACATGTCTCATCTGGGTGAGCTGCTAAAGGAAAAAGGTTCTGACAATGCCTAGGAAAGGTCATTTTAAGAGTTGACTGGAAAAATTAGAAAACATTGAGTATGCATATGGATAAATCTTATGTATCTGTATTATACCTATACATCTATCTTTCATCTATATCTACCTATCTATCATAAATCTACTACTGACATCTTGAAGCTGAGAGCTTGGAAGATAAATAAGTCTGTTATTCATTTTCATAGGTAACAGTGAGTGAGAATACAGAAATTTCTGATTCTGGCCCTTATTTGGTAAAGTTTTTTTTTTCTTCTTCCTACAAACAGTGTTTAAATCATACAGGAACAAGGAATAGACAATAGAGCAAGAGAGGTTACTCCACAAGTGAACCCAATATAAGCATTTATCATAAGGATTGCCAAACACTTTTTTTCTGTAAAAAACCTTAGTGGTAAATATTTGGGGCTGTGCAAGCCATGCATTATCTGTGGCAATCATCTAAACTTCTGATTATACAGGAGGGTGGCCAAACAGTTACTAAACAGATGGGCATTACTGTGTTCAAATAAAGCTTTATTTACAAAAATGGATGGATAATTGGTTTTGGCCAAAGGGGGCAGTTTGATAACTCTTTATTTCGAATGAACAAATTACATATGAGAATAAATAATTTCTAAAGTGCTCAGTAATTCCAAGAAAACAGGTTGATAGTGGAAGCACTTAAAGTTCAAATGTTCTGTTTCTTCATTCATTATCTGCCATTTTTCACCAAAGAAATAAAGACAAATCAATCATATATGAGCCATAGAGTGTCTATAATAATTTAAGTGACACTGAAGGATCTTAAAAGCTATAAAGAATACATTTCATAAAATGATGTTATTCTTTCAAGCAGACTTCATTTTGTCAATGATTACATAAAAGCAACTGAAATTTTTACAAATTTCCTCCTAATTTCACTTGGTATCTAGCACTTAACTAGGAAGAAAGGACCAGAAAGACAGAGTTTTTAGTCTATAAACACTCTTTGTGTATGTACATGTTCATATTTGATCTTTAACCCTCCAGCTAATAAGACATTGCCATAAAATTATATATTCAGAGGAATAAAAAGAAACAATAGCTTGAATGTCTGTTACCATATTCACTACTGGCAAAGATAAAAATTGCTAATCAACTTTTTGTCTCTGTTATAAAAATACCTGACATGAACAACTTAAAGAAAAAAAAGATTTATTTTGTCACATGTTTTCAGAGGTTTCAGTCCATGGTTGGCCAGCTTCATTGCTTTGGGACTGAGGTGAGGTACACTATTATAATAGGACATGGTGGAGGAAAGCCACTAAGCTCATGGCAGCCAGGAAGCAGAGAAGGGAAAGGAGAAAGAAGGGGAAAGAGAGAGAAAGAGAGAGAGGATAGGGACAAGATATAGTCAATCCCCAGGGGCACCTCCTCTCCTCAGTGCCCTACTTCCTTTGAATATGTTCTACCTGATTACAGTTTCTACCACCTCCCAGAACTCCATTCAACTATCAATGGATACATCCAGTGATTAGGTCAGAGCCTTCACAATCCAACCACTTTTCCTAAAGTTCCACCTCTGAACATTGTTGTACTGGGTACAAAGGCTTCAGCACAGAGGTCTTTGGGGGCCACTTGATATCCAAACATAACACCAACAAACAAGAACCGAAGTAGCTGGTTTTTGGTGATGTTAAGGAATTCTAATTTGTGTATGGGATTTGGAAGGAGAAACTATTACATAGCAAAGATAAAACTAACCATAAAATCTTTTTCTATCCTGATGACATTGAAAATACTCGTACAATCATATATCATTTTGGTCTTAGATAGCCAAATTTATAACATGGAAAAGTGAATAAAGTAGAATTACTCCTTAGGAGAAGTTCTATAATTGTGCATTCACACACACATATATTTGGTACTGAAAATTCAACCCAGGAGCACTTAACCACTGAGCCAATCCCTTTTTAAATTTGAGACAGGGTCTCACTCAGTTGTTTAAGGCTTCACTAATTTTCTGAGGCTGGTTTCAAGTTTCGCTCCTCCTGCTTCAACCTCCTGAGTTGCTGGGATTACAGGTGTGTGTCACTGCATCCAGCCAATGACAGATATATATTCTAAAAATATGTAGAATTGGAAAATTACATGACTTATTGAATTAATTATTGAAAAATCCAGATTTAATTATTCCAAAGAATAATTAAGCTGGTCATTAACCAGTTGAGCATATTATTTTCTAAAGTTTACTCTTTAGTTCCATATAGAAATAGTTGTGAAAATTGCTTGGGAGGCTTGGCCATATAAATGCAAACACCAATGAGTATAATTCTTCAGTGAAGTCAACAATAAAGGCACAGTTAGTAACAAGACTACCTTGGATGAATATGGAGAAGTCTCTAAAAGGGAAAATATGTTTATATCTACATCTATTAAATTAATGTCAAATACTTTTAAATGGCTTGATATAGTTGAGAGTAAGGTATTTTGTTTTGCTTTGTTTCAATTTTATACCATAAAAACATCATGCTGCCATGACATGAATAAATATAGTTTTCAACTGATACCGTGACTAGGAAGTGACATTTCTATCAACACGCATTAAAACACCCCTTGATTGATAGGAGCCAGCAGAGAGAATGCACTCACTGACGGCACAGCCAGGAGGGGAACATTCATTATTATAGAGACACAGAGCTGTGGGGTTGTGCAGCCATTTATTCTAATTAATGCTTTGTAGCATTTGTGGGAGGAAGCTGCCCTCCCTAGTAATAACAATGATGAGTACTTAAGGAGGGCTTTAGATTGATTAAAATAAACATCTACACAAATTATAAACAATGAATAATATCAGGCTGAAATAAAGTCCACAGCCCATGGCAATCAGACATAGTGAATGAGTCACGTGAGACCTCTCAAAAGAAGATAAGGAAATATGGGATCAGAATGGCATAAAAATAAGGACTTTGTTAATCACATTTGATTACAGTTTCCACCACTTTCTTAGAAAGGCATAGAAAATATCACTCATGAAATCAGGAAAGGTATCAAATAAATAAGAAAGCACAGAAGGAAGGAAGGGAGGGAAAGAGAGAAAGAAGCATAACACAACCTAAGTACATCCAAATAATATAACAGTGAGCATCTACTAAAGCCTCAGAGGCCAGACACTTCCAATACTATATTCCAAACCACAAAAGTAATGGAACACTTTAAAATAAATTCTATGAAAACAATATAAGATTTATAATTAAACCAAAGAAAGCACCAAAACCCCACCTAATTTATAGATTAGTCTCATTATAATTGTTTACAAAACATTTTTTTCTTTGGTTTCCCATGTATGGGGTAATTATGAAAAATCTTAAGAAAACAGAAAAAAAAAACAAATTAATTGTATTTTTTTAAATAAAACAATATATTTTGCCTAAATAAAAAAGGATATCAACAAAATCCAATTGTCGATTTCTCAAAAAATGATTAATGAAATAAGAATGGTAGGCTACTTTTGCACACCCAAAAACACATATGTAACTACCCAAAGGAGAAATACTAGAGATACTCCCACTAAGACTGAGGAAAGAACAATATACAGTCTCCACTGCTGTTGAACATTTTCTGAGATATTAGCTGCTATATATAAAGAGAAGTCAGTAGAACGCATAGTAAGTAGCAAATGAGTAAAATCAGCTATATTAGCAGATGATAAGGTAAAATACCCCAAATCCCCATGACAAACTCAAATACACAAAAAATAATTTAGCACTGAATCATGATCTAAAATTAAATCTAAAAAAAAAAATCAATAAAGGAGCAAATTACTACCCTTCATTGCTGGTAAGAATGTAAAGGATGCCAGGTGGTATGGTGCTCACCTGTAACACCTGTAATCCCAGCAGTTCAGGAGATGGAGGCAGGAGAATTGCGAGTTCAAAGCCAGTCTCAGCAACAGCGAGGCACTAAGCAACTCTGTGAGACCCTGTCTCTAAATAAAATAAAAAATAGGGCCGGAAATATGGCTTAATGGTCAAGTGTCCCTGAGTTCAGTCCCCAATACTCATCCACCCCACCCCACCCCAAAAAATGGTAAAGGGTTCAACTATTTTGGAAAGCAGCTTTACAGTTTCTTGCAAAGATAAATATAAATTTAGCATATGATTCAAGAATAATACTGTTAGTTGTTTCTTCAGGTGAACTGTAAACTTATATACCACTAAGAAAGCCTATATGAGAACATAAAACACTGATTTGAAAAAGTGGAAATAACTGATAGGTTCTTCAATAGGAAAATGAGTAAACAAGCTGTACTATATACAGATAATAAATTGCTATTCATTGATAATAAAACACTGAGCAGTTGATTCAGGAAGCAGTATGAATGAATCTCAAATATATTTTGTAAGAGTAAAATCCTAAACAAAGAGGCTACCCATATTGTATCATTCCATTTTTAAAGTGTTTTGGAATAGACAAATCCAATAGAAACAGAAAGCAGATCAATAGTTGTAGAAATTGTAGAGAAGGATGGTTCTCAATTTTAGGGTGGAGGAAATGTTCTCTATGAGGCTGGGTTACTAAGCTTCATACATTTGGCAGATCTGTTGAAATATATATTACAAAAGAGTTATAATACATGTGCAAACTAAAAACAACCACATAAAATCTACCTGGGTGTCAAGGGATTTGGGAATGGAATGCAGAATTTAAAAAAAAAAAAAAAAGAATCAAACTTGTACTACAAACATATGATGTAATCACACTGCTGTGGTTGGGATCAAAAAGTAGCTGACCTAATTAACGTGATAAAATGATTTTTGACTGCAAACTGTAAGCCTAAATGCTAAAGCAACTACAAAAGCTGTACAGTTGGCACATTTGTTTCTCAATGGGATATGGGTTAACAATTCTGAACTGTTTTACAAGCATACTGGGATTAAGCAAATATGTAAATGATTCAGGAATGGTGGGAGCCAGGTTTCTTCTGTCAGAGAGAGAAGTGACAGGTAAGCAAGAAGGAAGATTAGAATAAAATTTGTGGTTTTGAATTACAGTCAGAGACATCAGTATGCAATTATATTTAGGTTAATGTCTAGGAACAGAAATGATTTTATGCGCATATATGTAGGGGTTGGTATCTGCCAAGGGGGCCTAGAAGCAATGAAACCTGAGTGTCAATAAGGAAAGCCAGTGCCCACATTTTAGTTTCTAACAGACTTTCTCCAATAAAATATACCAAATCTTTAGACAAATGGCAGATTCCAGGGTAGGGTCAGAAAAGTAAAAGTAAGTCTGAATTCCACAAGTTTACATAGCAAATTTATGTAACTCATGCCAACAAAGGAAGAAAATGCTTAGAAAAAATAAAGAAGCCAGCTTGAAGAGCTTTTCGGTGGCTCAAGGTGGGGCAATTTTACCATGGAAATGAATAATGATGATAATGGTTCATAACATGATGAATTAAAATGGATAAGTTAATTTACACAGCCAATTAAGAAAAAATAAACTATGGAATAAGAAGGGAACAGGGTGTAAAGAGAATAACTAAAAAATGTAGAAGTAATGCACTAAAATGGATATTGAAAGCACTGGCTAAAAGCTACAGATAGAACAGGATATTCACACAGTGTTTGAATACCGGCCCACAGATTCCATGTTAGTTACAATGGGGAAACTGCCTTTATAATGGAGAAAGTAGATGAATTGCACCTTAACTGAGTAAACTTAATATCACCAACAATAAGATAAAAGTGTCATCATGTAGTATGGTTGTAAGGGAAGACAACCCAAAAGTAGGAAATGGGTTTGGTTTAAAGTGAACTCAAGAAATGAATAAAAGAAACAAAACAAAACAACCCCCCCTCCCCCCCCAAAAAAAACATATACAATACAGGATTCAAAGTTTTCCATTAAAATATCAATTGATGTTCTTGAGACAATTGGAAAAGTTTTGAAAAATGTCTGCATAGTAAGATACAATTGCTATCAATTTTACATTTCTTGAGTATGTTAATTATATTGAGCTTAGCCTTATGTAGAAGGATAGCAATATTTATAGGAGATGAATGCTAAAATATGTAGGGGTTGTCCTAATTGTCCAGAAGAATATATCCCTCTCTCCAAACCTAAAACAGATAAAAAGCGAGAGGTATAGAGAATTATAGAAATGGATAAATATAAAGCACTTGTGGCAAATTTTTAATGACTGATTAACCTAGGTGAAGATATGTGGATGTTGATTATGCCCTTTTGCTATTCTTTCAACTTTTTTTAAGATATGGAGTGTTTCCAAAAGAATATTTAGTGGGAATAAGACATTATTCATTTGAGTTTTTCTACATTTTTGAGCAATAGAAATTCATTCTAAGAAACTCTCAGAAGGAGTCTAATATAGAAGCAACTGTAATAACTTCTCTGGGTTGAATCATGTGTTCCATGCAAATGTACACTTGTCCTTTCACCTGTTATCTCTAAGGAACTCTTCATTTTTGGACCTTGATTAAAAAAAATGACAGTTTCATTTTATAACGCAGTTTAAAGTGGCAATGAAACATGCAATCTTTTTAGATTTTTTTCAACAGTGTTTTAAAAATGAAAACATTTTGACACTTAAAGGAATGTATTCCAACATTGGGGAAGTAGTCATTTAAAACACCACTGATTACTTGGAACCTAATGTATGAGTGGGAACCTTTTCCTTATTTTGCACGGCTAGCACATGAATCCAATAGTAATCTGAAAAAGTTTGTTATTAAATTTTTATAAGGAAGCACTAGGATAGCATATTAATAATTAATGACAGAGCCAGATTCAACCAATATCTATTTCTTTTAAATCCTTTTCTCTTGCCAATGTATACAAAGAAATTATAATTTTTTTCTACCTATCAGGATGGAGGGTTAGATAATATGATTTATCATTTGAAAAATCAGTTATATTAATCAGGGATGGAATTAAACTCGTTTCTTTCCACTATATCCACCAAATTCCTCTTGAAACATTTTGTCTCCTAAGGTTATGCCCATATATATAGAAATCATGGAAGTGTTTGAATATGAGACTCTACAATCAAGTAGTTTTGAATTGGCCTTCAGCAGATATTACTAAGACATTGTACATATTAATTAAGTACCATGTGATGTTGTGATATATGTACATACTAATATTTTGATTAGGTATAATATATCCATTTCTTTAAACATCTATCATTTACTCAGGGTGAAAACTTTAAAAATCTTTTCCTTTTCCTTTAGGAAATGTACAGCACTTTGCCATTATCTATGGTCCCCTACTGTGCAATACCACATCAGAACTCCTTGCTCCTGTCTAACTTAGTATCACTTCAACTTTTTCCCATCCTTCCCTGACCTCTTTAGTACTTCAGATAGTTGGTATTTATATCTTTAATGCTATTTAATTCCCTAGGAAAAATGAACTTTCAAAATGCATTAATAAGTCTAGTGAGATGATATATTTTAACTAAAGCTGAAGATCATTTTTGTTTTCTATCTTAACCAACTCACTCAATATAGAAAAGCAATTTCTAAACAACAAAACAGAAGTCGTATAACTACTCAAAGGAACTGTTTCCAGGGTACATGCTGGTGCAGCACTGAAAAATATTGATCTTTGAGAGCAAATGGAACGACACATTGATCTTGGAAGAAAAAAGGATGAGAACCATAAAAAACAGGTGGAACAGAGTCTTACCAATAAAGAAGAGCACATCCTACTGACAGAATTGAAGAAAGACTGAAAGTGTAAAAGTACAGGAAGATTTTTAGAGAGAAACTGCCAGACATTCATAAATTAAACACATGAACCAAAGACATCAGCTAATCATAAAGCAAGAGGGTTTTGAAAAAAAAGGTTTTGAAATAGGGAAAAGCAATAAATCTGGTTGATTTTAGTTTCAGCTAAGCCTTTAAATAGTAAGGATTTCAGAAATCACTAAATCCCAGAGTCTCAATATTTGTGTGTATAAAATAGAGCCGTGATAACATTACAGTCACAGCACACTGCAAAGATCCACGGGGGAGTTGGTGAGACCACACATATTTTGAGTCTGCTCCAAAAGCAATTCAGTCTCAGGCAGCATCAGACTTGGTATCCATTGAACCAAACAATCGTTAAGGTCCAAATAGCCAGCATACTTCCTAAGAAATGTTCAATAAGGAAATTAGAGAATCATGGAAAATCCCAAACCACAAAGAACAACCGAATGTAATAGTCATTCTTAATTGAAAATAAATAAAACTCAACTGTGGATCTGCCTATGTGGCATCTGTGTGAACCATTCTCCCCTCACACAAACACACCTATTATCTAATCCTTTAGTTTAGACAGTATTCTTGAATCGTTCCTCTCTCATTCCACCCTCATCATTACCACCAAACCTACATAGAATCAGTAACCAAGTCTTGCTAATTCTATCTGCTTATCTCTTGAATATTCTCTGGCCTCAAAACTAATGTCCAGATCACCAATGACAGTTTCAAGTTTGGACTAGTGTAAAAATCCTCTGTTTCTTTTCTTGACCTACAATCTCACATTTCTAATTCATTCTCTGTACTAACAAATAGTGATCTTTGAAATTTTCAAAACCTGTCCTTAAAACCTTTTAGTAGCTCCCAACTTTCTACAGAGTTGCCCTCAGGGCAGCATTTTCAATTTGTGAGAAATGACCCATTAATGTGTCAGGAAATCAATTCACTTACCCCAAACCAACAAAATGGAATGGAATAAACCAAAAAGAACAAGATATAATATATCTGAAAACATATTTTGTAGAAAGATGAAATATGTTGTGACATTTTAGTTTTATGAGTTCATGCTTGTTTAAAATACTATGAATTGTGTTGAAGCAAAGTTTGAAAGACATTTCTGTGGATTATATAGAATCCTTCACAGTCTTGCCTTTGATTGTGTTTATACCATAAAACCTGAAAGTTTCAGCCTACTTTATCTGAATGACAAACCCATACGCTTCCACAGGTTGGGTCTTTCTACATATTTCTGTTCTAAATCATTTCCCCTCATTTTCCACTTCAAATTAGAAAACTCCTACTCATCTTTTAGCAAGTGGATCAAATCTCATTTTCCCTGTGAGCTTTTGTAGGCACTCTCCACGTGATCCTCAATGACCCTATCTCCCACCAACTGTTTTTAACTGGTCTAAAATAGTTTGCTGAGGCAAAACTCTTATGTTCTCTGAGTTTGCTCTTCAGTTGTATGAAGTAGATAAATATTAAGATGGCTATTCTTCAATAATTTTAATCTAGTTAAACTACTGATTAGACTTTCAAACAAATTCCCTAGTAATTTATTGAATAGTAACACAACCTCTAGCTTTCTGGGTTTTGTTGTTTGCATGTTTAGTTTAGTTTAGTTTTTGTTTTTTGGACATCGGATGTATTTTCTTGGCAGATTACCTAATGTAAATGTGCTAAGTTAAACCTATGGGAGACTATGATGTCTCTGAACTAATTTGTTTGAAACCAAGCCTGGAAAACAATGCCTCAATGGCCATATATTTAATAGTCTGGCTAGAGTCATGTGCCTGTTAAAGCATATTAGAAGAATACCTCTGAAAATCTTTTACCAAACAATATATTTCAGACATAATTAAATTTACTAAGGAGCATCTCTAATAATAATTAGCTAATAAGCTATTAATTTTTTAAAAAGGAAAGTTAATTATAGTTATTCAGTGTAGCAAAGGTTTTGTTACTGATAAAGCCGAGGAGAGCTGAAGTTTGACGTTAAGATTAAAATGTACCTGACTACCCTGGGTCACGAATTTCAGAATACAGCAACTCCTTTGAGTGTAATTAAAGAAAAATCTAACTGATATTACACTGTCAAAGGCTAAATTATTTTAAAGTGTGTGTATATATATATATATATATATATATATATATATATTACAAAACTTATTTTATAGTTTTTACATTATTTACATTATTTGTTTATTACATGGAATTTATAATTATAAATATATTTAAAGTATATAAACTTTAAAATAATTTAAAATATATGTAGTATATATACATATATATGTAAAATAATTTAAAATATATATATACATATTTAAAATACATAAAATTATTTTAAAGTATGTATAATAGATGCTATATTACTAAAAACTACAATTAATATAGGTTGACTGTTAGAAGTGAATCACATTTTACAAATTAATTTACTACCTATGTGTACTAGTAATGTCGAATATAAAATTCTAACGTGTATATTTCAAGAGAAGGAGTTTCTGTTAATTAGAATATATTATCAGTGGAAATAACATGGTTTAAAGTTCACACAACAAAAGGACACACACACACACACACATACACTTCCTTGAAGAGATTTTTCCAACTATTGAAACCTGTAGAGATATCAAATAGTTACATATTGGTTTCTGAAGCATTATGTAGTGCTCTTAATGTCAGCAGAGAAGGACTTTTAAATTGGATGATTCTCTCCTTACTTTTGAATAAGTCTTTCACAGTTTAAGTGCCAAAATACCAAAATGGCTATGGGTGCTTCAGTTCTGTGTGCATAATTAGAAGTTTCCAAGAAATCTTTCCCTGTATTTTGATAGCCCGTAAGATCAAGTTTGTATGAAAACATCAGAGGCTATCATAAGAAGTGACTGGTGAAAAAATTTCTTTAGAGAAAATTGTTACTTCTATCATAGCATCTATTCTTCTTTAGGGAAACAAAGAAGGTAGAGCAGTTTAGAGGAAATACTGAGTTTAGGTGCCTAACTCTTAACAGAAATAAATGGGCAGTGGCTGGGACCTCAAGAGTCAGAGGAAGTACTATTTTCTTTGGTGGTGGAGTCAGAGAATGAGGACTACTGCCCTGAATTCCACAAATGTGATTAACACCAAAATTTCCAGATCCAGAAAATCTCTCCACACAGGTAGAACAGAAAGAAAGCAACTTTAATATTGAATAAGCCTTAAACCTGAATATGAGGCACAACACAGGCAGTCTACTAAAAAAACTAACAAACAAAAAAACAAAAACAACCTCCCCCCAAAAAAACTACATGCAAAATCTCAAGAGAGGTTGCAAAGATAGAATTAAACCCTAAAATATTACCCTTTAATATAGCCAAGAAGAAATTATTCATTATATACATGTTCTTAAAAAAAAAACACTAACCAGTCTTCAATCAAAAGAACTTGGTTGTATCATAAAGATACTTGTAATTGGATTGACCATAAGTTCTAGCTACCAGATTTTAATTAAATAATAATAAAACTTCTCTGTCTTTGGGATGGGAGGACTTGCAACTCAGTGTTAGGTGGCCACCAAAAGTAGGCTTCTATGCTGTTATTGGGAGATAGAATGCTATGTACCTGATGGCTACATTTCAAGAAGATGGCTGTTAGGTCCTTGAGAAAGTTATTTTGCCTTTAAAAATATTTACATATATGTTAATAAAACAAAGAAATTGTGATTAAAACTTTTTAAAGGAAGAGTTAAAAAAAAAAGACGAGAAGTGTCTCCTGTTTTACACCAAGGACGATTAAGCTTTTTCTTTTTAGATTTGTATTGATTCTTACAATGAGAATTGTCCTGCTTGCCTAAATCCTGTGGGGACAAGGGATGAGTGACTAGATGTGTCCATAGAAGAGAAATCCAGATGGGAATGGCTGTTGGTATGTCTCATCCCTTTGGGTCTTGTTGCAAGTGTAGAGAGGGAAGACTTAAGCAGAAAAAGCCTGAGGGGGTCTCACTTGAGTTGAATGGCTGTGGAAGGATCTCCCAAAGGAACAAAATTAAAGGTGCTTTCTGTCCACCTCAGGAAGTATTGGAGGGAAGGCCAGCCAAGAAACATGTGAGGACATAACAGTACTTCATTGACATACAGAGTTGGCTTCTTCCTCCTATCAGGTCCATCCAGTAAGGATGCTTGCAAGGTCCAAGATTGAGGATATAGGTATATGTGACACAAACTGTGCCCTTGTCTTTTTCCTCAATAGGCTTTGAACCTGACCAGGCATGCATGAGCTCTAATGAATGGTGATGAGGTGTGAGGGAGAGGATAAAAAGTCCACACCTCCCTGCTACAGCTCCCAATAAGCATGGCCTGAAAGGAGGGAGGGATTACTGCTCAGGTAGATCGAAAATTCCTGGAGCACACAGGGGCTCTTTGCATATATGTTTAATTTATTTTCCTGATTATAAATTTGACCCATTTTTATTATATAAAAAAGAAAAAGCAGGGAGTTGAGGATAGTAATAATTACTTCTTATCCTTCTATAATACAACATTTATCCCATACAATAATTTTTATACAATAAATTTTGATCATATTATTGTCCAACTATATATTCCACAGTTCTTTATTATGGATACGGACTAATATGAGTAAGTGCCTTGGGAATTCCAAATTGTGTTTGACAGTTGAATAGGTTTATGAATTTGAGTGATTTATTTAATTTCTCTTTTCTTCAATTTTCTTATAGAGTGGGAAAATAAAACCCACATAATCATGTTGTTGTAATGATTTACATGAGTTAATACAGATAAAAGATTTATCACAGAGTCTAATACATATAATCCAAATTAAAAGTTAGTATTATTAACAGATCATGAGAATTTTTCTACCTACTTGAACACAGATTATGTGATGTAATTAAATAGGAACTATTAAAAATGAGAAGTGTTAACCACTTTCAACATCCCCAAATGTGAATTCACTGTAAGTTCCAAATTTTTCCTTTAAAAAAATCATGGCTATAATTTTTATACTGCTAAATATTCTTATATACACATCTTGAGTTCATCCCTGTATTCCTTTAGATAATTTATTATTTCTATGTCAATTAATAAAGACTTTTCCCCAAATAAAAAGAAACTGTAATATTTTCATCTGACACTGCTACTCACATTATGTAGGTTTTCTATAGGCTTCTCAAATAGCCAAATGAAAAACAAACAATAAAACAATTTGTATAGAACCTCATTTTCTACAAATTTGCTAACATTTAACAACTAAAACGTTCCCTTTTAAGAATATTTTGAGTAACTAAATGCAATATTAGCCTTACTGTAAAGCTGGTAATTCTGTTTACAGAAAGGAAAGGAGGTTTGGTTTTGCTCCATTACAGGATTAACAGCTTCCATAATGCTTAGGAAATTGTTCTTGCTATAGGTAAGCTTGAACATCTTAAAATAAAAATGATTACCTAGTGCAGAAGTTCCCACATTTTTTTATTATTATTATTAGTATCACTTTGGGATCTTTTAAGCATTTTAAAACCTCAGCTCTTCCCCCTTCTCCCCAGACCAATGGAATCCTAATCTACCCTCCAAACAATTAAGTCATAATCTTTGGATTCAGGAAATGAGACAGAGATATTCATATGTTTCTCATTTATTTTTATTGAAATATTAAAGCTGATCACAGGCAAGTTTAGAAACTACCAATGGCTTGGCATATGGTTCAAGTTTCTGGCTTATACTAGCAGTAAGAGCAAGTACTCTGCATTAATTTTAACACTCCACCAAGCAGTGTTAAACCTTTATTTGCATGCCTACTAAATCTGCTGTTGAGAGAAATTTATCTTCAGAAATCCCAGTGTGCATATTTATTATACTTCTACTATTTCTCTGTCAAGTGGCAGGAGTGTATTTATCTGTCATGGAAATAACCACATCTGAAAAGACATCCAAATAGCACATTTACAACCATTTAGCCTCATGTTTTGGTATTGCATAAATAAACAAACGAGAACAGTAAGCAGTCCAGCTTATAAGGTTTCTAAATCTGACATAGGAATACTCTAAAAATATTGAAATTTTGCATCTATTAAGACTTCAATTATTTTTACTTTTTAATTTTGTTCTTGGTGCTGGGGTTTGAACCTAGGCCCTTGTGCATGCTGAGGAAATGCCATACCATTGAGCTACATTCTCAACCCCAAATTATGTTTTTAATAAAAATAAACTAAGCTGATTTCATCATCATTTTTATAACACCTCTTTTTCTTAAATCTCATTAAATCTTAAATTTAAAAAACACCCATCTTCAAAACAAAATGTTTTTCTCATATTTTCTTATTCCATAAATACGTTCTTGGTTTAAGAGATACCTCAAAGGAATATG
This sequence comes from Marmota flaviventris, assembly GCF_047511675.1. Taxonomy (NCBI): domain Eukaryota; kingdom Metazoa; phylum Chordata; class Mammalia; order Rodentia; family Sciuridae; genus Marmota; species Marmota flaviventris. The sequence goes on from NC_092498.1 coordinate 45,859,983, forward strand.
AAATAAAAGGGCATAGACAATGATGCTTATTTATTTAGACAGGAAATATTTTCTGAGAATCCTCTTCTTCCATTTTTTGGGTGCAGTTTTATTTCCTTCCAAGATCTGTACAGGGGAAAGAGAAAAGTAAGGAGAGATAGTACTACTGTGACCTGGCTGTACTTCTTGCTCCCTAGTTTGACAGATGCTAAAGCTGACTTCCCTGAGGAGGTCTAGAAAATGTTTTAAGCCAACACTTTGCCTTTCAAAGCACTATCATTTGTTCTTCAGAGGTTCCCTCTGGGCCCTCTCTTCAGTTCTGGTGATCTGCTTCTTTGACTCTTTTCTCAATCTACATGCAACTCTCCTCTTTGTATGGAAGGCCCCAGACTATTACTAAGGGTCCTAAGAGCTGAGAGTCACAGGGACTACACATCAATTCTCTTCCACATGGACGTGTTTAGTTCATGAGAAACATATCCCACTGAACAATCTCCTGGAATCTCAGTCAATATCATCACAATCTCACAGTCTCAACTCTTCCATCATAAATGCTAGTCAGCCAAACCATGTCATGCTTTCTGAGCTTCCATCGTGGGTACACCCAAGGCCTCATCCCTTGATATGGAGGAAAGGAACAATTTCTACAGATTCTTTCTTTTGTAAATTTTCTGTATGCAGGTAAATGATTTTCACAGTCACTTAGATAACTTATATGCATTTTCTCATGCTGTAATGAGTCCAATTCTCACATCCTGTCTATTCTGTTTATATGCTATCTCCCTAAAGCCTTTATAAAAAAACAATAAAAAGCAAACCTACATAATTATATAGCATATACAAGAATAAAACACTTATGTGACAAAGCCCACTCAGATTTCATTGGTCTCTGCTCTTGAGGTCAGGAAGGTAGATATATAATAAAAAGATATAAGAGCTATAAAAGATAATGTGCAATGTATTCAGGAAATAGAAATGAGAGAATAGAGAATTCTTAAGTCAAGAAATAGGAAAAAAATTCAGTGTGGAGATAATATTCGAATTGAACATGATTTCCTTGGTAGGGTTCATCTCCCAATTGTTGAAAATACATCCTCCCTTCCTACTGCTCTCAATCACAAACTGCTGAATGGATCTACTTATGGTAATAGCTGCTGCTATGTCAAGACAAGTTCAATTAACATGCCATTTCAAGATAGAAAAACTCCTGCAATCACTTTTAACCATTCTTTTTATAACACTGTGTAATGGAAGTGTAGCTATCACACATGGATAGCAAAGAAATGAATCCCCGCTGTCAGTCAGTTATTTGGAAATCAAAAACTACAATATCACATCTAAAAATAATCCTTTATGTCTCATTTAATTGCCCACTTAGCATTTTATTAAAATATATCTATTTGGCATTGTTAACATGATTGTCATATTTTCTGATCCTTTAAAAGGCGAAAGTTAACTATCTGGGCATTAAATATTAACAAAAATAAGAGATAATTTGTGGTTGCCAATTCAGTGAATTTACATATGTACGTAACTGTAATAACAATAGTAACTAACACTGAAAGGAACTCTGGGCCAGGCACTACGCTAAGAGATTTAAATGCGTGAAATCCTCTAATTTTTACACGACCTTAGGAAGCTAGTTATTAGAAATGTTCTCCGTTATGCAGATTAACAGATGGAAGCCCAGAAGCACTGTCAGTTCCCAAGGTCACAGTCAATAAATAAAGACCTAGATTCCAGCACAGACAGCATAAATATAATGTCATGTTCTAAATCACAACTTATTGTTCTCTTTTATTTTCAGTTATAGTATATCCATTGCTATTCAACCTAGAAATTTTGCCTAATTTAAATGCTAGATCTGTATCCTATACATTCATTTGCATATCATTACTACTTATTATGGAATTGTATTTGGAACACTTTTGTAAACTGTTAGTAATACACTATCTACCCTTGTGTTCGACAGAGTATGCATCCTTTGGTTTTAGAAAAAAAAATTAACCTATATATTGCTTTATGACATATGCCAAGAAGTAAAATCCTAATGTTTTAAAGTCACTATTCTTCGTTAAAAGCACACAAAACACCATTTGCATCAGTTATAAGTTTATGAAAAATGTTGAAGGGATGAGTGAATGAATGAATTAATGAATGAATGAATGAACATAGGCAGGAACGAAACCCTATGCTATAGGGTCAGTTAGCATAGCTAGTCCATAAGTTTTTGAAAAACTGTATTTGTGGGGGTGTTATGATATTTAAACAATTACAGGTAATCTTAAATTTCTTTTGAATCACTTTTGCAAAGGAAGGTTACTCATTTTAAAGGAAATAAATGCAGGCATAATTTATAATTTCTTTTTTCTGTATTCAGAGAATAAATTTTCCACCTTCTAGGATGCAAACTATCAACAGGATAATAGTTGCCCCTACAACAAGAAAATAACCATGACATATATTAATATTAACACAAGCAGAATATTAAAATCAAAACAAAACAAAAACACAGCTGAAGCAGGGTGTTGAGATAAGAAATTTCATGTCAAGTAAGGCTTTTCTCTGCAGTGGTTAAATTGTTCCTAGATCATATGATTGATTCTCTTTTACTTGGAAGAATTTTACTATGCCCAAAGGGAGAACTGTAAGATTACTGCTCTTACTAAAATCAAAACATCAGGAATGAAAATCCTACCCACTGGCAAAATAAATATTTTAATCGACTGTATATCCATATCACTGATGCTACAGTAAGTTGTCATTGATAACACAGCTATTTAAAACTTTAATATTAGCACTACTCATGGCTTAGCATTTCAAATTAGACAACTAAGGATCCCTGTTTCCTGTTTCATTAAATACAAATTTGATTCCAGAAAATATATCACTATTGTTTTACTATTCTAAACATATTTAGGTCAGGGTGTAACATTATTAGGTGCAAATTTTATTGTTTCTTATTTCTCTTATGTGTTCTGTAAGAATAGTACATTATGATGATGACTACAAAGAACGATTTGGCATATGTTCATAAATCTCTAAAGAAATTATTGTTGCCTTGGTGTGTTACTTCTATGAAGACATAAGATACATTCATTTGTTTTTTAGTATCAATAAAGTAAATAACTAAAAAGAATGACATGGGAAAAGCCAGAATAGGATTCTGTTGCAAGATTTACAAAATTTTAAATAAGAGTCATCTTCCAAAATATTTATTAATAATTCCTTCATTTTTGCAGTTTGGTCTTATACCTTCATTCCTATTGAGCAAACACAGCTGCAAGAGCAGACAGCAATAGCAGCTGCTGTCTACTAAAGATCAAAAATGAAGATAAAACACCTCTGAAATAATAAAATCAATGAAAAAAGAAGTTTCGACTTACAGTTCAAATTTAACTCTCCTTGACACATACAGGCACGGAAATGCCATTTAAAAATGATAATTGTGGGTATCCAAGGATATTCAGAGATTTTTAGCTAATTCTTTTAAAAGAAACCACCTCCTGCTTCTTTGTTCCGGCAAGCACCTCATGTGAGAGGAATTGTGCCTGGTTCCAACTGCTATCCACTTCTGCTCCACCCCTGGCTGGCATTACAACTGAAAGAATCAGGAAAGAAAAGCCCCTGACCATTATTGAGCCCCTAGGGCACACAACCCAAGAAGGACTGGAGAGAAACTGTCCAGTGCCAGCTGCTTTCTGCCATTGGTCTCTCTTGTGAAAACTTAAACTGAAAGGAAATTTTCCCAGCTCCCACCATGCCATAATCCAGCTAGGTTACTGACAGGTTCTACAATGAAAGAATGAGGGTGAGAAAAGCCTCTGGCCTATTTCCCATCCCAAAGTGTGCACAATATGGGGAGGTCTGAGGTCTTATTCCTGGGTAGGCAACTACAGTAGCAGCAGAGAGGAATAATACAACTTTTGCTAACTTAAGTGGGGCCCCTGATATTGGCCACCACCACACCTTGTCTGGTCACACATCACTTACAACATCAGGTGTGAGCACCACAGACAGGTTTCTGTGATTCTCAACCCTATTTCTTCCCATGAAGCACACTGGATATATACAAGGGTCTAATCAGAGAACAAGTGCTACCAATCCCTCACAACTATTGGATCAGCCAGTATCAGAGTCCCAGTTCAGTAACAGAGCCAATAGCAACAATGGCTGAGGAAATCCCTACTAATAGGGACCACCAGTTCCACTGTAGGATTAACCACAAATGGCGCACCACAGACCCACAGCTGTCTACATCACACCTGCTAATACTGTTAGAGAGTTCAGACTATTGAGCAACCTACAGTGGTCTCTCCAACTCTAGTATGGTACATACTCGGCCCAAACTCACCAACCATAGCCAACAAAACTATGGAGAATTTATATTTCCCATTTGGAAATGAACTCAACATTGCAGAACAAACCAATACCTGAAGACGCATCCTGGAAAGAAAACTTTTATAGGAAGGCCATTCCATAAAAGTGGTAGAGATATACATTTAACCAGATGCATAAATATCAATAGAGGAACGTAAGTAATATGAAAAGGGAATATGAGCTGGGTGCAGTGGCACATGCCTGTACTTTCAGTGGCTCAGGAAGCTGAGGCAGGAAGATAGTTTGTGCAAAGCCAACCTCAGCAAAATCAAGGTGCTGAGCAGATCAACAAGACCTTGTCTCTAAATAAAAATGGAAAATAGGGCTGGGGATGTGGCTCAGTGGTTGAGTATCTCTGAGTTCAATCCCTGGTACCACCACCCCCTCCAAAAAAAAGGGTGGAGGAGGGAATATGACACTTCCTAAAAATCATAACTCTCTAGTGATAGATTCCAAAGTTGTTAAAGTGGTTGAAATGCCTCATAAAAATTCAAAAGAATAATTATTTTGAAGAGATTAATGAAATCCAAGAAAATACAGATTAACAGTTAAATAAAATTAAGAAGAAAATTCAGAATATGAATAGGAATTTCGGCAAAAAGACAGATTTTCAAAAAGTACTGATCAGAAATTTTAAAAATGAAAAACTCAGTATTTCAGGTAAGAAAATCAGTTGAAAACCTGAAAAACAGACTAGATCATGTGGAAGAATGAATATTGAAGGCAGATCTTTCAAAATATCATATTTAGGAAGAAGTAAAGAATGAAATAAAAAAGAACAAATAGAGCATATATGTGTTCACATAATTAGCATACTTGAAGGGGAGGAAATAAAGATTAAGAGCAGAGGAAAAAATGTCCAAAAAATAATAGCACAAAACTTCCACAGTCTTCGGGAAAATAGGGATAGCCAAGTATAGGATTCTTACAGAACCTCCAAAGAGATATGACCAGAAAAGATCCTCACTACAAAATATTATAGTCAAAAATACAAGTAAAAGAAAGAATTTTGAAATCCACAAGAGAAAAGAATCTAGATACATTGAAGAGAAATTCATTAGAATAACAGCAGATTTTTTTTTTAGTAGAAACTCCACAGGACAGTGGGGCATTGAATGGTGATATATTTCAAGTCCTGAAAGAAAATTCCTGTCAAACTAGACTGCTATACTAAGCAAGGCTATCTTTCAGAATCAAAGCAGAAATAAAGCCATTTTTGATAAGCAAAAATTAAGGAAATTCATGACCACAAGACTAGCCTTAAAAAAGATGCTTTAGGGAGTACTATACCCAGAAGTATATGATATCATTTGAAAGTGTAAGTCCCATTAAAAGAGTAAATATATAAATGACAAATAGAACAGAATCAAACATTGTCAATAAAGGAATCTATCATGCCACAAAATTAGTAAGAGAGGAAGAAATGAGCCCAAAATATTCCAAATAATTAAAAGAAAAAAATAATAGGGCTTAAGTACATACCTTTCAATAATGATTTTGAATATAAATGGCCTATATATCAAATTACAAAATACAGAATGACTAGGTGAATTGATGAAAAAAGGGACCCATAATATATTTCCCATAAGAAACTAAACTGACTAATAAGATATGCATGGACTAAAAGTGAAAAAACGTAAAATTATATTCCAATGAAATGAATTTGAAAATAAGTAGTAGTGCCTATATTATACCCAATAAAAATCGACATTAAGACAAAAGCAATAAAATGAAACTTAGAAGATATATATATATCAAAGGATAGATTCATCAACAAGATACACCAATTGTAAATCTATTTTCACCAAATATATGAATACACAGTTTTATAAAACAGACCTAAATGGAGAGAAAGACTGGAGTACAAAATAGTGGGGACTTTCAATACCACACTTTCATCAATAGATAGATTACCTAGACCAACCAACAAACAATCAAACAAAGCAATAAAAACATCAAAGTAAAACTTAACTATAGAGCAAATGGACTTAACAAAACTTAAAAAAATTCCAGTCAGCAGATACAGAATACACATTCTTTTCATCAGCACCAAATAATTCCTAACTGATATAAAAATCGAAATCACATACTGTGTCTTTTCTATTCACAATGAAATAAAAGTAGAAATCAACAGCTAGAGAAACTTTAGAAATTATACAAATACATGGAGGCTGAAAAATATACTTTTAAAAGACTAGTGGATCAGCAGGGAGGTCAGAACTTAATTCTTTGAGAGGAATAGAGAAAAAAGTAGTAGTACTAAAAGCGAAGTTAATTTCAAATAAATAACCTAATATTGCACATGAAGGCCTTAGAAAATCAAGAACAAGTCAATATCAAAATTAATAGATGGAAAGAAATAATAAATATCAGGGCAGAAATAAATGAAGTAGAGACCAAAAGAACAATACAGTGGATCAATATTAAAGAGTTGGTTCTTGGAAAAACTTAAACAAAATTGACACATTTTTAGCTAGACTGAGGAATAAAGAAAAATCCCCTTCCCCAAATAAAGATGAAAAAAGAAACATCACAAGTAATACCACAGAAATTCAAAGGGTATATGCATATAGCTTAATTTGCTCAACTAAATTCCCCGTTTCTTCCCTTTCCCCATGCTTCTCTCTCCTCCTGGATACCCTACCTCTCCTCTTTTTAATATCCCTTCTATTTTTGTGAAATCTTTTTCTCTTTTTAATTCATTTTTCCTTTATAGCCTCTGCATATAAAGGAGTATTGAAATAAAATATGCAGATATCATTATTTTAAACTATTTTTTCATATATTTATTGACCATTCAATCATTGACTTTCTAAGTTTGACTTATTTCACTTGGCACAATGTTCTCCTGTTCCATCCCTTTACCTGCAAAGACAAGATTTTGATCTTGATGGCTGTGTAAAACCCCATTGTGTATGTGTCTATATACGGCACATAGGCTGGTCCAATGACTTGGCTATTGGGAATGGTGTTGCTATAAACATTTAAATGCATGCATTAACAGTATGCTGATTTCAGTTCTTATGTATAAGAAACGAGGAGTAGAATAACTGAGTAATGTAGTCTTTCATTCCTGCTCTTTTGAGGACTCTCTATACTGATTTCTGCAGAGATTGTATTAGTTTACAATCTTAACAACAATGTGTAAGTGTTCTTTTCTTTGCACATCCTTGCCAGAATTTATTATTACTTACATTCATGATATTTGCCACTCTAATGGGGGTGAGATGAAATTTCAATGTGGTTTTGATTTGCATTTCCTTAATCACTAATTATTTTAAACTTTGTTTTATATACTTATTGGCCATTTGTATTTTTTTCTTTTGAACAATTTCTGTGTAGTTCTTTTAATCATTTATTTATTGGATTTATTATGGGTTTTTTTCCTGATTTTAAGGTTTTTGATATCTTTATATATCCTGGATGATAATTTTCTGTCACAAGAGTAAATAGCAAAGATTATCTCCCATTCTTTAGACTCGTTTTTAAACTGTTTCCTTTGCTGTGTAGGGAGGAGCTTTTTATTTTAATGCCATTCACTTATTAATTCTTGATTTTATTTTTTTGGAGGGGTGTCTTATTAAGAAAGTTGATGCCTGTATATTGAAGTTTTGATGCTAGGTTTTTTCCTATCAGTTGCACAATTTCTTATCTAATCCTGGGTCTTTCATCCACTTTGAGTTTATTTTTGTTCATGATTATAGGTAGAGGTATACTTTCATTCTTCCACAAATAACTATCCAGTTTTCCTGGAATAATTTTTTTTAAAAGGCTCTCTTTTTGCTACTTCGTGTTTTTGGAAATTTTTCAAAGATGAGGTAACCATAACTGTATGGGTTTCTCTCTCCAATGTGAATCTTATTTTTATGTATAAATATAATGCCCTAATGGAAAAAATGTAAAGAAGCATTTAAAAATATTAAATATTGAACTTAGAACCCTATTTCTCATCTCAAATCAACTCAAATGGATCAAAGACATATTGAAAACCTGAAACTCTGATACTACCAGAAAATAACAAGGGAAGCACTTCACAATACTGATATAGGCAATTATTTTCTGGATAGAATTCCCAAGTACAAGAAACAAAAGCAAAAATCAGCATATGAGATTACACCAAGCTAAAAAGCTTCTGCAAAGCAAAGAAAACAATCAAGAGTGAAAATCTGCTATCCAGAAAAAAAATATTTGTCATCTGCTGCTTTGACAAAGCATTAGTTATACAGAATAAATAAATAACTCAAACCACAGCCACTACCACAACAATAAAACAAATAAACTGTTAAAGTGAACAAATGATCTGAATAAAACATTTCTCAAAGAGAGAACTACAAATGGCATATGTGTGTGTATGTGTATATTTATGACTGAAAAAATTGTAATATCATTAGCCACCAGAGAAATGAAGAGAATAGCTATAATGAGATACCATCATACCTAAGTTAGACTGGCTATTATCAAAAGAAAAAGACAAAATCCAAACACCAAATTACAACAAAAGCTGATGAATTTGTGAGGAAAAAAAAACGATCCCTAAACAGCCACTATGGAACATAGTATCAAGGTTACACAAAAGTCTAAAAATAAAACTACCTGTGATCTATTTATCCCATTCCTGGGTATAAATCCAAAGGTAATGATGTCAACATACAAAGGAAATACCTGCATGCCCATGTTTAGTAAGGCACTATTCAGAATAGCTAAGATAGTGAATTAGCCTAGTGCCCATAACAGATGGTATATATTCACAATGGGGTATTATTCGTCCATAAAGAAGATTGGAATCTTGCAAGCCATTAGCAACAAAATGAAGAAATTTAAGGATATTATGTTAAAGGAAATAACCCACAAACACACAACAACAACACAAAACCAAGTACTGAATGTTCTCTTTCATATAGAAACTTAAAATAATGGAAGAAAGAAAACAAAAAGTCAACCTAGCACGAATGTAGAAAAAGATTACTAGGCAATGGGCAGGGTGCTGGGGAGGGGCAGGTAGAATAGTGAGTGGACATGATCCGTGCATGAGGTGTGCGAGTGTGGAAATATCACCGTGAATCCCTTCATTTGTACAATTTGTATGTGTTAATAATAATTTTAAAACTCACAAAAAATCTCATATTTTCATCTCAGCTTTGATAATTCTGTCATCTATTTTTTTTTTGAAAAATAAAATATGAACAATTTCTTGAAGGCCATATTGAACATCAGCAAAACATTGTGCTTTGGGAATAACATTCTGGAGAAACACCAAGTTAAAACATGCCATTTACATCATTACATGCTTAAATAAACACTTTTTTTTGTCTTCAGAAAAGCATCTTTCAGGTGTTATGTTACCAGAGCAAGTCAATGTCTTTATTGATGCAACTATTATGAAATCATGAAGCTCTACTTTTTGTGTGAAAGACAAGGGATTTCCACCAATGAATTAAATTAGTTTTACATAGGCCAGCAGCTAATGAATATGCTTTTCTGTTTGCTGAAGATGTAAGAATGAGCCAGTGTGTGAAATGTGCAACTTTAGCCAGGACATTTCAATTGAAAAGATGTTGAAATAAAAGAGCAGAAATTAGTATCCTTCTGCTAACATGGGTACTATTGAATATGTTCTATACTTCAATGATGTAGTAAAGAGCTGGTTACTTAAATCTACTCGACTCTTTCTCCAATAAGCTGACACATACTTGAACTTGTCTAAGTCTATCATTCCAAATTCAAATACCTACCCCTCACCACATTGCGGAGGCACCAGAGATAGAATAGAAAATAATGTTTATTTCTAGAATAGAACTGGGCACAGCTGTTCCAGTTAGAATTTTCTGCAAGAATATAAAATGAACTATACATAAAGGGACAGGCAGGATTTAACTGTTATGCCCAACAAATTCATATCTGGCTGACAGCCTATAACAGTCACTTTACAGATTCTAGAAAATGACATTTCAAGTTGAATCAGCTAAAATGTCAACAGAATTTTAAATTACCACAAGCAAGAGGAAAAATAAAAAAGAAAGAAAGTATAGAAATACAAAAATTATATTGAAAAGGACAAATACTGCTATAGAATTCTTTATCTTGATGCATTCCTTTCTAAATTTAATAAGTAAACTGATATATGGTGGCATATTTCAGAAAAATCAGTAATAACAAAATTCAACAAGTTCATTCTATTAGGTGATCCAAGAGTGTGATGCATATAGGCATCAACTATCAACTTGCAAAAGTGAGAAATACTGATAAGCAAACTACTAAATGATATATCTTCATAACTGAATCAGAAAAACATGCATTATTTTGATGTTTTTTCCTGTGAACTTGCCTTTAAAAATCCATATCTCTGGCATTTAGACACAATGAGTCATTTCACTATATTAAGAACATAAAGCAGTCTTCCACTAACAGGGCTGTGTCAGTGTGTAGGTGAGGGAATGTCGGATAATTCCAGACTGTCACTACTGACATTTAATGCTTTTTGATAATATAGAAATTCTTAATGAAACATATATTAATTCTTAATAAATTTAACTGAAATAGTATTTATTCAGAAATCTCAACCAACATCCAGACTAAAATTTGAGATCACTGAAAAACATCTAAGCAGTCAAACTTGTATCTTTAGCATAGTTCATACAGAACATTTTAATTCCTTACAAAAGACTGATGACTATATTTTCAAATTTAATGTAAATTAAAAAGTTAGGTCTACTTTTAAATTTTCTTAACAGCAAAAATTTAAAAAAAAGACAACTTACACTGTAAAAACTAAGAATAAAGACATAGAAAATCAAACCAGTAACTGTTAATTAAAAAGTATTAGGTCACTGTGGTATACCATTGTTCTGTTTCAATACCTCATTAGCCCTTGAGAGTCTATTTATGTAGAAGAGAATATGTTTAGATTTAAGAGTATAGATTTACTGTTGATGTAGTCATTTATGTATGTAGCAATCTTTTCTTGAGAGACCACTGTATGTCAGTCATGTAGAAAGGGCCAGAACAACACAATGATTAAACCTCTACAGAGCAGATGCATATTGTATAGGACCCAACAGTTGAGTAAGAAATTACCATAGATTTCCACTACCCTTGAAAAACAGAAGTCAAACTTCTCAATGAGTTACTTAGACAGTAAATTCTCAGAATAGGAAACTGCTTCTGGTTCATGATTCCAATTCAATCTTTTAAGGTTTATTCTCTTTTTGTTACACTTCTATTACTACTGACACTAACATGTGACACCCACAGAATGATTCCAAAATACAACTCTGGCTCAAGTAGACACAAGTGGTCCCTCACTCAATCTCTCCATAACTCATACATTATTCTTTGTTTTAGTGATGCTGGAGATCAAACCAAGACCTTGTCCATGTCAGGTTATTACAGTGAGTTTCACATCTAGTTGTAAATTGGAATATTAAAAGTCATTTTTAAATACTAATAGAATTTACTTGCATAATCATGATAAATACACAGAAATATTTTGTCCATGAGGTATATGTTTGTGGCAGCAGAAATTCAGTGGAGTGAAAGACTCAGCAGATCTTATGCCCCTGCTCAAATTGCTGAAACTAAACAAAATCGCTCAACATGATCATATAAGTACTCTTGATATTGGTCAAAGGTATACAAAATATTGAGGATTTATTTTGAAATGTTTACAGAATCTTAGATTAAAAACCACTGGAAGTCTATTGTCATTTGATCCAGGGCTACTCCCACACACAGTTAATCTCCTTCAGAGCATAGTCCATGTACATGGATCAGAAGGCTCATTGTTGTCAAGATGGCAATACTCATCAAATTTATCTACAGACTAAATGCAATTCATATAAAACTCTAATTAGATTTGTTACAGAAATTAACACATGGCTCTTAAAATTTATATGAAATTGTAAAGATCCAGAATATTCATAAAATCTTAAAAAAGAACAAATTTTAAAGACTTAATGTCGCAGCCCAGCTGGCTGGGCAAAATAACCAGGGGGTGATGAGCAACTTGTGTACATTGATACAGCAGGAGTAGGAGCCGTTTATTGTAGGACAACAGAGGTATTTATACATTCCACACAGCTTATCTTAATTAACATAAATTAGATACAGCAGTTAACCAATAAGAAATCTCCACACTTAATGGCTCGCTGGCGACACCTCACAAACCACTACCCCTGGCAAAATACCAGTCGCCATCCTGACTTGTTTACAGACTCTAACATTTCCCCCTTTTGTTTAATTTAAATAACGACCATAGTGGTTTTTACACAAACACCATAAATAATCTGCTACAAGCAGAAGGGGAGGATACAAAATGTCACAATACCAAGCCACTTGATGGCTCCATGCAAGAAGCCCTTGGAAAAATTGTACCAGCAATGACACCATTTGCAAAGATACCGAGTTACAATTTGTTGTAGATTACAGTTTGTTGTCTCAGTCCAGGTAAAGCAGTGTCTCAATAAATTAACTCACAGTCCAGGTAAATCACAGTCCAGGTAAGTTCTGCAGGCAGCTAGCTTGATCCGAAGTCTTGTCTATTTCTCAGCCGAAGTCTTGTCCGGTTCTCAGCAACACTGGAAATTCTTCCACCTTCGTCTTTACTGGCACTGGGACGAAGGCAGGAACTCCAGCAATGATGTTAAAGAAAATCCTGTAGTATTCCAGCAGACACTAAGAAAACAACCTTCTGAACAATTTAGTACATTATCTCAAGGTTTTTTTTACATTTGAAATAAGCCTTAATAGTGCTCATTACTCATTGGCTTCCAGGTGTGGGAGAACCATTGTAGTTACTGGCCTTGGAAATGATCAAACTTCAGGGACACGGGCCATCTTCAGGGACACCTGCAGTGTCCTGGGCAGCCCCAGATGGCCCTGGGGAGAGTCCCGGACTCAAACTGCTACTGGGCACAGGGAGCAAGACCCCGCGAGACTGTGCCTCCGGGTCAGGTTTGGATTTGGGCTCTCACAGTGGCATCCCACTCCCAGGACGGGGGGGGGGGGGGGAGAGCCGGCTTCCACGGCTTGGAAAGTCCTTGCTGCGCCACGACCAGCTCACCCACATGGCAGCTGCCGCACCGATTCACGCACCCTTCGGTAACGAAAAGTATTTAGTAATAGCCTTTTGCTGCAACTTTTTTCCTGATAATCCTTCTTCTTTTGAACTTTCTTTTTCTTTCTGACTAGAGTTCCTGGGCTCTTATCAACACATACCCTAACTATTCTTGGTTCCACTGGGGTGCCTCCTTCCCTTAGTAATTTACTTCTCACCCCTTCCATTTTCATCACAAAGACAATACAATACACTGAGACAAAACAAGACACAAACATACTGTATCAATCTTCTCCATTTTCTCAAAATGGCCATTTTTCCTCTCTCCCTATCTGCCTAGGGACGAGCAGATTTGCTCCCGTCCTATCTAGGGACGGGCAGCTTTTCCTCGTCAACTTACCCCCAAGTGTCCCGGGGCCCCTCGGACGGGCCACCATCTGCCACAGCCAGGCTGGCTGGGCAAAATAATCGGGGGGTGATGAGCAACTTGTGTACATTGATACAGCAGGAGTAGGAGCCGTTTATTGTAGGACAACAGAGGTATTTATACATTCTACACAGCTTATCTTAATTAACATAAACTAGATACAGCAGTCAACCAATAAGAAATCTCCACACTTAATGGCTTGCTGGCGCCACCTCACAAACCACTCCCTCTGGCAAAATACCGGGTGCCATCCTGACTTGTTTACAGACTCCAACAACTTAACACTTTTTTTATTTCTGAAAAGTCCAAATTTAATATTTATTGGGATAGATGAAGGCTCAGAGATACAAATGAAAGGAATGAAAAATCTTTTCAATAAAATAATAGAAAAATTTCCAAATCTAAAGAATGAAATGAAAATCAAATATGGAGGCTTACAGGACCCCAAATATACAAAATTACAACAGACCCACAGCAAGGCACATTATTATGAAAATGACTAACATACAGAATAAGGATAAAACACTAAAGACTGTCATGGAAAAATGACAGGTAACATTTAGAGGGAAAACAATCTGGATCTCAGCTGATCTCTCAACCTAGACACTCAAAGATAGGGGGTCTTCGAATAATATATACCAAGCTCTGAAAGAAAATGGATACCAGCCAAGAATACTATACCCAGCAATCATGGAAATATACATATAGGTCAATGAAACAGAATTGAGAATCAATGAATTGACTCTTGTTTCTGGGATCAATTAGTTTTTAACAAGGATATCAAGACAATTGAACTGAGAAAAAAAGTAATATTAAAAAAAATGATATTTTGACAACTAGATATCCACCTGTGAAATAATAAAGTTATACAACATCTTATACCTTATGTAAGAATAAACTGAAAAATAAAGCCATATGTTATAGAAAGATAGGTGCATGGATATTCAGAGCAACATTACTTATAATAACTCCAAATTGGAAATAATCCAAGTTTCCTAAAGAATGCACAAAATTTGATATATCATACTATATATGATATTTCACAATTATAAAAATAATGGGCTACTGATGCCTGCTACAATGTGAAGGAAACTCAAAACATTTTGCTAATTGAAATAAATCTGACACAAAAGCTTCATATTTTATGATTCTATTTATATGAAATGTTCAACAAATGAAAATCTATCAAAGAACAGATCAGTAACTGCTTATAGGCCACAATAGCCAGAAGAGATAATTTTTTGGATGTGTTAATGTTCTCAATGTGGATTATGGAGAGGATTGTACAACCCTGTTAGTAACATGATTGAATGCTATGCATAAAATGGGTAAATATTTTATGGTATATAACTTAGTCCCTAAAAAGCTGCTTAGAAAGCTTTATTCTCAATATTCCATAATTAATATTTTTCCCAGAGCTTAAAGGCCCATATTAATCCAATTTCTATTAGTTGTGATACTCTTGTAGCCCCAAAGTGTTTCAGGAAATTTGTTACTTTGTTTCTTAGCTCCTGTTCACTCTCTATATAATAATTATCACTGTAAAATCTTTTAAACCTCTTTGAAAATGATTATTAAGAGAAAGCTTTTATTTTTTTTACAAGTTGACTTGGAGATTTCCTTCTTAGTTTGGGTTTACAGTTTGAAACACATGCTGCTTCTTTAACTGATGGATACCATGAATTATTTCGCCTCCAGATGGTACCCAGAACCCAATACACAAGAATTAGCTTTTCTCTCAGCCAAGCCCAAGTTAAATATGGAAAGATGAATTGTATTTGGTAGAAGAAGACTGGTTTTCTTCCACAATGATGCGTACATTCAAATGAAGAGTTATAATCAAATTAGAAAGGGAAATGGGCATAGAACTTAAGAGGAAGGATCTGAGTAGGATTTTCCCAACAGTTGATCATATGATGGGGTTATGAAGATCAAGTTGAGAGTTGACACCCATTGGCAAATGGAAAATAGTATTCTATGCAAAGGAGAGCACATGTATAAATGATTATCAGAGCTTCCTTCCTTAACAGTAAGATATTCTATAATTATTTGTAATAAATGAATGAATTTAGAGAACTGAAACATTTAACGTAGCTAGAATATGAAGTATAATTGAAAAATTAATGGAAAATAAAGATTAATGGGGTCATGTATATCTTATTAAAATAAAGATTTTATTCTTTAATTAATGTTCAAAATATATAGGGTTTTGATGTTTGCTTTCTTTTAAACAGATAAAAGAAATTCGTTTTTATTATGAAAGGATCACTTTAGGGGTTGAATGAAGAAATGTTGGTACAGGGAGAAACACAACAAACTGAAGCTTGCTGCTCTATAAAGTGCTTAGAGGCACTCCATATTACTGTGACCCCAATTAAACAAATAGCAGAATTAATGAAAAGGCTTATAGACAATAGCCAATATTTTTTTTGAAAAAAGATATAATGAATTTAGAATGCATTAAGAAAGCCAAAGTATCTATAATATAGTTCAGATATTTTCATAATTTTCCATGAACAGAATGTTTTTTTGAAAAGGGGTATATACCCCCCCCCACAAAGATAAACTTAAAATAACCCTTTTTACTCTAAACTTTTTAAATTTGGATTCATCAGGACTTAGTGCTGCTGAGAGGCATATGTATTCAAAAAATGTACATAAGCCTAAAGTACTTTGGAAAGATATTCTAACAGGACAATGGAAAGGTCCTGACCCAGTGATTGTCTGGAGTCGGGGGTCTGTTTGTGTTTTTCCACAGGGAGAACAGCAGCCGATTTGGATTCCAGAGAGATTAACTAAAACAATTTCTACAGATTGAAAAGAATATGATTTGACTCAAATCCATAACAGCTGATATCCCGAACTCACACCAGCTGTCTACAATCACGTTCTGGGGAAATCCACGTTCTCTGCCCAAATCCACGTTCTCTGCCCAAATCCACCACCACTGGGCTTCTATCTCTCAAAAAATACTCTGAATCCCGTGAGAACTCAAGGGGAACTCAGGCAGCAAGATACGCCCTATTCCCAGCAGGAATAATCTTAAACCTTAAACCTGGAACCTAAACCAGGAACGCCCTAACCTGATTATCTTAAACCGGGAACACCCTAATCCGCCTTGGTCCTTGAGCAAGGTCACCTACATTCAATGTCACTGCAACATGGGGTACGCTGGCAAGGAAATTGTCATACCTACTTGGCTAATGGCTCCCAGCATTTTTTTAATAATCTTAAAATATCACATGCATAGGCTAGGAATATGGCTTGATAGTAGAGCACTTGCCTACCATGCATGACAACCTGAATTAAATCCTCAGTACCTCAAATTTTTTTCCTCACAGGAATTAACAAGAGAGTGATACTAGTTATTTATTTCACTTACAAAATATAAAAGAATACATACACAGACATATACATACATGAATATGTAAAATAATATATGATCTGGAAAATACAGAAATAAGAGTAAAAATATGAGAGTGAACTAACTATAGTTAATGATAATGTATATTAGAAAATTGCTAAGATACTTTTTAATATTTTCATCACAAAATGATAAGTGAGGCTATATAAATGTTAACAAATTATAAATATTCTTTTACAGTTTGACTCTGCAAGACACAGAATCTCTGTTTCTGAATGATATTATAGTTGATGTGTAGTAATCATTATGTTTTAGTATATTTGATCTCTTATTTTTCTATCCTCCAAGAGTTTGTAAAATATTACGTAAGTCCAGGAATAGAGGGATCCTTTAGAGAGAATAAGTCAAATCCCCTTCTGAATTCATTTTCCAGTTTCATGGAAGCCATGTTAATGTTCATTAACATTACAGGGTGGACATTTGCCTTTGATATACATCCAGAGGTGAAATTGCTGGATATATTGCATGGCTGTGGTATTTTTGTTTATTTTGATACTCACATAATGTTTTTCATAATGTCTGAATTAAATTACATGCCCACCCACAGTTTACAAGGATTTACTTTTTTCCACACCTTTGCCATACTTCTTTTCTTTTTGAGAATAGATATTTTAGGGCACAATGAGGTGTGAGGTGGTATTTCTATGTGGTTTTGATTTGTATTTCTCTATATTGACATTGAGCACATCTTTGTATACCTGTTGACCCTCTTTATTACTACTTTGGAACATATCTATTCAGGTCCTTTTATAAAACTGGGTCATTTGGATATTTTGGATATTGAGTTTATGTATTTCTTATATATTTTGTATATTAACTTCTTATGAGATATGTGACTTGTAAATATTTTCTCCCATTACATAGGTTGCCTTTTCACTGTTAAACCATTTTTCTTGCTGTGAATAAGCTTTTTAGTTTGATGTAGTTCCACTTATTTACTTTTTATTTTTTTATCTATGCTTTTAGGGGATTATCATTGACATGACCAAAGACAGGGAAATTTTTGTCTATGTTCTTTTCTAATTTTATGGTTTCAATTATTATGTTTAGGTCTTGAATCAATTTTGAGTTAAATTGTGTGTATGGTGTGAAATGAGGATCCAATTAATTCTTTTTCATATGAATATCCAGTTATCTCAGCACCATTTACTAAACAAACTATCTTTTCCTCATTAAACTTTGTTGGGGCCCTTGTCAAAGATTAGCTAGCCAGATAGGCATGATTTTTATCCTGATCTCTGTCGTCTTTCCCATTGGTCTGTGTCTTATTTTATGCCAACATCATATTTTTTGATTACTACTGCTCTGTAATTTAGTTTGAAATCAGGAAACATAATGCTCCATTCTTTGTTCTGACTCAGAATTGCTTTGGGTATTCAAGGCCTTTTATTAGAATGTTAGGATTGTTTTTTCTATTTCTATAAAAGAAATACCATTGACATTTTTATATGGGTTGCACTGAATCTGTGGAAGACCTTGGGTGGTATGGCACTTTAATAATATTAATTTTTGCAATCCATGAACATCAGATATCTCTCCATATATCTATTTCTTCTTAAATTTATTTTACTGGTTTATTCACAGTCACTAAGATGTGGAATCAATCCATATATCTTCTAACAGATGACTAGATAAAGAAAATGTCATATATTTATACAATAAAATATTCAATCACAAATAAAAGGGAAATTCTGCCATTTGTGCAGCATGTATAAACCTGGAGGATAATATCCTAAACTTAATAAGCCAGACATAAATAGACAAATAAAATATAATCTCATTTATATGTGGAATCTACAAAAGTTGAATTCATAGAAGTGGAGAGTGAAATAGTGGTTGTCTGGAGCTGGGGGAAGAAAGGGAAATAGAAAAAAGTTGGTCCAAGGATACAAACTTTTAGTCATAAGATGAATAACTTTGTTGGATCTAAAGTGCAGCATGATGACTATAGTTAATAATAGTGTATCATACACTTGAAATTTGCTAATAGATCTTGAACATTCTGAGCACACACAGACACACGTACACACGGGTAATTATGTAAGGTGTTGAATATGCTAATAAGTTTGTGGTAATTTACAACACATATGTGAGTCATATACACTCAAGTCATACATGAATTTATCATGTTGTACACCTTAAATATGTCCAAGTTAATTCTGTTGATTATACCTCAGTAAAACCTGAAGACAAAATTATTTACAGGGTGGCCAAAGACTATTTTCTGCATGTCAGTTTTTAGCAACAGTCATTTCTTCTCCTCTTCTTCTTCTTTATGTTGGGGATCAAACTGAGGGCTTCATGCATGCTATGTTAGTGCTTTACCACTGAGCTACAGACCTGGCCATGACACTGCCTTTAAATAACATGATGGCAACAAGAGTATTCATAAGCTTTGAGCTGCTGTTGTCTGAAAGATGAACTAAATTTAAGACTCCATGTATAAGAGATTCTTCTTTCTTTCTTATGGTCCTACTTAAAAAATATCATAAATGTAATATGGTCCCAGTTGAGTGTAGGGATACCTTATGTACCTTAAAATAAGTCTTTCTATTGTTTACAGAATCTTCATTTTTGCTAGCATTATCTCATTTTTTTTGACCATTGCAAAGCCACCGTCTTCCAAAACCACAGCATTAATCAAAATGTGATAAGATAATGGTTGATTCAATGCATTCATCTAGTCTATGGTATTGGAAAATGTTTAGAGTACATAGCTATTGAATAGTACACTCCTTGAGGCAAGGCAGCTGGTTGGCAGTTA
This sequence comes from Marmota flaviventris, assembly GCF_047511675.1. NCBI lineage: Eukaryota > Metazoa > Chordata > Mammalia > Rodentia > Sciuridae > Marmota > Marmota flaviventris. The sequence goes on from NC_092498.1 coordinate 45,880,009, forward strand.
GCATATGCATGGCATGTAGAAAGCCTACCCTGAAGATTGACTAACAGGCTGGCCATCATGAAATTTATATATAAAAACATACTGCATATTTTTTGCTAAGTAAATCAATTCTTTATACACAAATTCAATGTATTATTTCAATAATCTCTGTATAGAAATTTAAATACAGCTTTTGAAAAGTAGCAGTTAGAAAATGAGACTAAAGTTTATCTTTTCCTTTTTTTTAACCTGCAGATTTTTTAGATGAAGACAAAATTCTGTAAAGTAAATTTATGTAGTTGGGTTACTTCTTAAAACCAGTATGAAATAGGCTTTTTTCCATAGAGGTGAAGTGCTCCAAAACATAAAACACTCCTCTATATGTGAGACTCTAATCTTCTAATAAAATTTCTGACTTTTTGTTAAAAAAGATCCTCAGTGCCTTTCTGGCACACTTGGACTGTGAATGAAGTGTCATGGTTATTTCAGTTATTTTAGAACAGTTATCATCCAAGTATGATTTTTAATATTCTCAGCATCACACTATACATTTGTATTATGGTCACTCTCCTTTCAGCTTTCTTTTAATCTTTTTTTTTTTTTACTTTTTGTCTACTTAAGTCTTTAAGTTTATGTACAAAATATTTATTAGATATCTTCTTGTCTGATAGGGCACTTCAGATAGGGCACTTACGATAGGCACTTTGTTTGAAGTTCAAAGCAATGCTTCTGGATTTGGATTATCAGCAGATGAACTGTTCTTAGCTTCTAGCAAAGAAGTCTTGCAGCAGGGCTGCTTGAACAGGAACGTGCTGTCTGCATTGTGCCTTTGCTTTTTATTGACTATTTCATTATGTATGAGGACATGTTCCACCTTTGTTAACCAGTCTGCTTACTCTTGCTAAATATCACATTCGTAAAAGGCTTTTGGAATTGAAAACAACCTAAAGCTCTGCTGAGATTTGTGACTGTCATCCTTTGCTTAGAATTGCTCATAGATTGTGCAACAGTAGCAACGATACATCCGTAATAGCTGTCAGCCAGGATGGTCATTAAGCTCTGTCTGCAGTCAAGATTCCTGTGCCAGATGGCACCTCAGGAACACTAGACAGAACATTTGAAGCTGCCAAGATTCGTACTGTGCCCTTTAACTTAGGGCTGGTGGAAAAATAAAATAAAGCAAAAATGCCTCTGAGGCAAGGAATCCTAAAACTCCTAGCACTAGCTTTCTATCCCTAGGCTTTTTTTGTTCATATACAAAGATAAATCAGTCTTTGTATTTAGAACCTTGCATTGCTTACTACTATTAAATCATATACAACAGTACTTGATTTTCTGAAATGTATTTCTTACAGTGACATGGTAATGTACAGATGGTGATTTCTTTCTTTGCATCATATGTAGAAATTTTTTCAACCAATATTTCTGATTAACATATATATTTTAAATTTTATCTTTTCTTTTATGTTTTTTATTTCTACAAATTGTATGAGGCATGGAATTCCCATCTAATCTTTCAGCAAGATGTTAATGCTTTGGGGGCCATTTATTACATATCTATTTTTTATGCTTTTGGATTTCCATATTTATGATACTAAATTTCCCTATATATTGGAGCAATTTCTGGAGTATCAATCTTGAATTGGAGTGTAGTGTGTCCTTTTTCATACTATTGTCACACTGTTTTAGTTACTATCTTCATCAACAAGTACATGAAAAAATGCTCACCATCTCTAGCAGTCAGAGAAATGCAAATCAAAACCACCCTAAGATACCATCTCACTCCAGTGAGATTGGCAGCCATTATGAAGTCAAACAACAACAAGTGCTGGCGAGGATGTGGGGAAAAGGGTACACTTGTACATTGCTGGTGGGACTGCAAATTGGTGCGGCCAATTTGGAAAGCAGTATGGAGATTCCTTGGAAAGCTGGGAATGGAACCACCATTTGACCCAGCTATTCCCCTTCTTGGACTATTCCCTAAAGACCTTAAAAGATCGTGCTATAGGGACACAGCTACAACAATGTTCATAGCAGCACAATTCACAATAGCTAGACTGTAGAACCAACCTAGATGCCCTTCAATAGATGAATGGATAAAAAAAATGTGGCATTTATACACAATGGAGTTTTACTCTGCACTAAAAAATGACAAAATCATGGAATTTGCAGGGAAATGGATGGCACTAGAGCAGATTATGCTAAGTGAAGCTAGCCAATCCCTAAAAAATAAATGCCAAATGTCTTCTTTGATATAAGGAGAGCAACTAAGAACAGAATAGAGAGGAAGAGCATGAGAAGATCACCACTAAACAGGGATGAGAGGGGGGAGGGAAAGAGAGAGAGAAGGGAAATTGCATGGTAAAGGAAGGAGACCCTCATTGTTACACAAAATAACATATAAGAGGAAGTGAGGGGAAAGGGGGAAAAAAACAAGAGAGAGAAATGAATTACAGTAGATGAGGTAGGAAGAGAAGATGGGAAGGGAGGGGATGGGAGGGGAGGGAAGGGGAGGGGAGTGGGGATAGTAGAGGTTAGGAAAGGCAGCAGAATACAACATACACTAGTATGGCAGTGGGTAAAAAAGTGGATGTGTAACCGATGTGAATCTGCATTATGTATATAGGGTAAAAATGGGAGTTCATAATTCGCTTGAATCAAATATATGAAATATGATATGTCAAGAACTTTGTAATGTTTTGAACAACTAATAAAAAAGAAATACATTTTAAAAGGAAATAGAAAAAAATCTGTCTTTTTTTAATAATAATTTGGGCTTTGTCTACCTCTGAATTCTTCCCAATACATTTTTTTCACATTTGTTTTATCAAGTTCTTTAAGAAAATAGCCTACTGGTATTGTGCTGGATACTAAGATAATGTGCATGTTGATATTGTGATATTGGAAGGAAACAATTTTCTAACAGAGAAGATAATTATTTTACAAATTGTATTTAAATTGTAGTATCCTGGAAACTTAATTTTTTAAAAAAGTTATGAATTATTTCTTAGTTACAATAGTAGAACATATTTGCTTCACAACACTTAAAGTAGTAAAAATATCATAATGGAAATCTAAATGAGGGTTCAACTTCTAATTTTCCTCACATTTAGAAAAGAACTTGTAGAAGCTGGTGAGATAGGGATTTCTAGAGAGGACAGTTGGGAGAGTCCAAAAGGGTAGAGAGGTGATTCAGAGGAGCACTGTGGTTAGTTGCTGGGTTAGATAGATAGAAGACTGACTATTTGACATTTGGAGAGACTATGTATGCTAATAGACCAGGATGTCATGAAGTTGCTAATTGTCCATTAGAATAATTGTCCATTAGAATAATTGATAATTTTATTCTATGAGGAGAATCTGACAAGGAATTATTATGATGTATAGAATTGCCAGAACTCATTTTTCTTGGTTGCCTAAAGAAAATCATCCCTCCTTATATTAACTTTCTAAATTCTGAAGGAACTAGCCTTGGAGGCAGGAACAAGTGAATGTTCACTTTGCTTCCTGAGGCTGAAGTGCTGAACTCTGGAAAGGAGTTATTTTCTACTCTTCTTTAAGGATTTCACTATGAAGTCAAAGACAAACAACTGAAAATGTATCCAGCTTTATTTAATCCGAATTCTGAAGATCTTTCACTTATGAATAGGAGGGAAGTGTTAGAGTCTGTAAACAAGTCAGGATGGCGCCTGGCATTTTGCCAGAGAAATGTTAGAGTCTGTAAACAAGTCTGGATGGCACCTGGCAAAATGCCAGAGGGAGTGGTTTGTGAAGTAACACCAGCGAGCCATTAAGTGTGGAGATTTCTTATTGGTTGACTGATGTATCTAGTTTATGCTAATTAAGATAAGCTGTATGGAATGTTGTCCTACAATAAACGGCTCCTACTCCTGCTGTATCAACGTACACAAGTTGTTCGTCACCCCCCGATTATTCTGCTGCAGCTGGACTGCGGCAGGGAAGGAGGAAAAATGGCAACTGGTATTGTTGCTTTTGCTTGAAAATTTACTGTACCAATAAAAATGCTTTATTTCTTCTCATTTTTAGAGTCCTGTATTATGTATTAAGATGAACCATGGAAGTGAGCAAGGGAGAAATAAAATAGGCTATCTATGAGTTAGCCCTTTGAGTCATTCTCTGTACATGCTGTAGGAAATAACTATTGAGTATTTTAATCCAAGGTCAAATTTTGGACAATATGATTTGGGGACAAAGGGAATTAGTTTCAATTTTTAACTCTGCCTTTTGTGCTATGGTAAATTATAGGAGTCCTAGATACACAATGTCACCATTTGGGAAAGGAAGTTATTTTCTATTTCTCATTTTTTCCTGCAGTTATTCAGCCCATATAATACCCAAGACCAGAAAATCAACCTAGAGTAACTCTGATAAAATACTTGGTTTATATTCTTATTTCTTCAGTAGAGCAGTGGATATGGACACCATGGATATTCAGACCCTGCTGACTGTTGCCAGGCCCACAATATTTAATGGTGGACAATTTGAAAAATGACAAGAGCTTTTAGTCTTATTTGCTTAAATTCTCTGTATTTATAATGTCTAGGAGACATATGATACTGTGGGAAAGCAAATAATTCTTTTATTTTCTCATCATGATCAAAATGTTTTTCAAAAATTCAGTCATTGCTATCTCTCTCACACAACAACACTCTATTAGGTTCATTGTTATTAAGAATGCGGAAGTATGGTAATTCTTTTCCATCAAGCGCCATCCAATATGTTAATTGTGTACTCCTTATTCTTATTCTTAATTAAAATATTTCTCTAACGTATTAGCATTAAAATATACTTCAGTTTCTTAGATTCATTATTAGAAAAAATAATGATAATGATCAATATATGATTTTGTATACTTATATATGTATGATATTATATATATATATACTACATATATATATATACACTAATATATACATATATATGTATATATATATATATGTGTGTATATACACTACTGTATATTTGTATATATACACATACATATATAAATACATATTTATACACACCTACACTAAAATACAAATGCATGGCAAATATGATTGGCAAGATATTTGCCTTACCTTTTCACAAATCAAAAAAAAAAAAAAATCTGTGGTTGTTGCTCTGAAATTTATTTAATTTAGTATTAAAATCAAGGAAAGAAACAACATCATTCTTCTCATTATGCAATGCTCAATGATGTTTTACAAATCTGAAACTTTAGCTTTTTGTTCATTTGCTATATGAATTAAACATTAACAAGAATAAAATGAGGTTAATGCTTAGGAAAAGGTCAATAAATTCTCCACGAGAAATAGAATGCATCATTTTATTTTATTTTTCCATAGCTCTATAATTCACCACTTAAGCAATGCAGATAGAATATTGACACATCAAGGTGGAACAAAGTCAAGAGCAATCCACTAATCTACTTATAATATGAACTCTCTCAATTCTAAACTTATTGATAGGATTTAGGCCATTTCATAACAAATTTGATCAAGTGTTCTTATAATCATTAAAGGATTTTCTATTCTTATCATTCCATAATTGAAAAATCTGCCCTTGTAGTTCACTTGTTAGTAAAATTCTTAATTAATCACAATTACTAACAACTAAAGTTGGTAACTTCATCTTTGAATTAAAAAGTTACACTGGACTAACCTTTGCAATTATAAAACCCAGATTTGGAAGATGAATATAAAAGTATTTCTCCTTAGCAATGATGACTGACATTGAGATACCAAAAAAGTAAAATTATTTATTTATTTTTTTCATATTGGTGATTGAAGCCAGGGCTTAGCACATACTAAGAAATTACTTTGCCACTGAGCTGTGTTCCTGTGTTTTGTTTTCTCCTAAAGAGAAATGTTGAGAAAAATGAATATTTGAAATCTTTGTTAATAGACCAATGAATTGTTTTGGTATTTGAATTTTAAAGTTAGCAGAATAAACTGATTTGTGGAAATGTTAAAAATAGTTGAGCTTCTGTTTAACACATAATTGGAATAAAAATAAAGCTGCTAAAATTGTTAAAACTTCAGGATATTATCCCTCCAAAAATCTTCATAATATTGATTCATAGGAAGCATATACCTCCTCTGTTAGAGTTTGCAACATCGTGCTATTACAAGTGTATGGTAATGACCAGATCTTTTCATTTAACTGGTTACAAAATATTGACAACTAGTAGTATTTCTTTCTTTTTGATACTATCCTGATTCATTAAAACATCATTTAGCATATAAAATTATGTTAATGAAACTATTGACAAAAATTGATGATTTGATGAGAAGCTTACAATAATATGGTAGCTGCAATTTTCCCTCATGGATCAAGCTTCCTACGTAAGTCCTTGACAAGATATAACTATAAGGGAGATGAGATGTTTAAAGAATTCAAATAAATGGCTTTTTGAGAAGATAAACATATTTGGAAAATGTCTTGTGGCAAAAAGACATTTTGTTTCAGAGACAGTATGATTTACCCGTAGTATGATAGAAAATCATGGTTAAAATGATTTAGGTTATATTATGAAATAATGCCAAAGATTTCCAAAAGGACAAAGATTATTGAGGATAGGTTATAGCTTCTTGTTTTTCCAAAGATACTACATTTAATGATCTAGTGTCCTTTTTGAACTTACTGTTATTGATGCTAAAAGTATCTAATATCAAGAAAATCCTTAAAACTGAAGATTAAAAAAATTGTATGGATTAGATTGGAGTTAAAACATTCAACTCGAGAGAATTTCTGAAGAACATTGTACAAATAGAAGTGAGACAATATTGAATAAGTCAACATATGAGATAACAATCACAAGCATTCTAGGTTGCTTTGATTCAGTTAAATCATATATTTGGCAACTTGCTGGTTTATAAATACTGTTCTTTATTTTATTTTTTTTTTAATATGACACTAAGGATTAAACACAATGACACTTTATCATTCAAATATATTCTCAAACTTTTGTATTTTTTGCTTTGAGACAGAGTCTGGCTAAGTGGCCTGGGATGGCCTGGAATTTGCAATTCTCTTAAAAAAATCATCATAATAAAGCCATGAGAGTAATGAAAAATAAGAAAGGATACCATCAGAAGGCAAGAAATTTGGGAATATTTCTGCAAGATTAAAAATAAATGGGACATTATTTGTGGGAAAAGCCAAGGAAACCACATCAAGAAATAAGATAAATGGGCTCTAATTGTGGCTACTGTGGACATAGAGTTAGCTCATAGCTGGACTGCACCAGCTCTAGATTTATGTTTTTGTTTGTTTATTTGTTTCTTAAACTTTAAATTTTTACGTTATTTTTATTTTTGGCCTGTCAGGAGTGGTGAATAAATTCTGGGTCTTGAATTGTCCTATGACAGAGGCAATGTCTTTCTTGTGAGCTCTTGGTGGGAAGGTAGCAATTTGAGACCATCCAGTTGTTATAGTGTCATCCTGTTCAATAGGAGGTTCTGTGTCAGCCACGGAGCTATTCATTTCTTGATTTTAAGGTTCAGATGCCAGTTGCTTGGGGGTAGAAAGTTATGGGCACAAGCTTATAATAATGATCAGGCTGCTCATACTCATGACCTTGGTTTTGCTTACTTTTGAAGAAACTTTCTCACAATAAATCCTTTTGATGTTTATACCTATATAAGAGACCTGCTGAGCTTATTGGGGGTCTTTACCTCCCTTCCAAGGAATAGTCAAGCACTGAGACTCAGTTTTTTCTTTATTTGTGTGTCTTTTTGTCTTTTCTTCATTCCCTCATTGCCTGGTCCAGGAACCTGAATTAACGGCCATGCGGGTCGCAGCATTGACCAAAATAAGTGTAGTGGAATTTATGATATTTTGTTTAAATTTTGAAACATAACTAGTGTGCAGCTGTCATGATCCATTTGACACGTGGTAGAATCATTTAAAGGGATTATTTGGAACTTTCTCAAAGGTCAGATTCTTCACATGGACCTTGACAGGTACAAGTCAGACTCAGTATACTCCTGTATATACAAAAAAAAAAAAAAAAAAAAAAAAATGATCTTGACTAGGTTGGCTCCTGAAATGTTTCTTGAACCTCTAGTGCTTGTCTGAATTCACTGTTTCTTTCTGCATCCTATCTTTTGTCTTTAAATAAAAGCCACATGTAAATAAACTGTCAAGTCCAGTTCCATGTTGGAACAATTGGGAGAGTTGAAACTTAATGGATGCAGGGATCTCAAACCCAAGATTCTGACTTTAATTGTTTTGAGGTGTAGTCTGGATCTTTGGTCAGAAGCATCAATGGTGATCCTAGTATGGTACTCAGACCTGGGAAACATCATCTGAACTGACATGAGGAGTGTCCATAAGGAGAACAGTAAAGTAATTAGTGAAAACAATTAGAAGGGCATTTGCAACACAAGGGATATCAGGCTCTTTCCCGTCCCAGCCTATATGAAAAGCAGAAAAATGGTGAGTCTCTGGATCAGGTTAGGGGGCAAATTTTTCCTTTGTTGTTGTTATTGTTTGTTTGTTTGTTTTATAGAATATACCATTGGCCACAAGTCTTGTTCTTGGATATTACCAGTAGAGGAATAACTGAGTGCTATAGAAAATTGTGTGACTGGGATCTGTTTCACTGTTGGAATCATGAAGGATGAATGGGAAAGGCCATTCATATCTTGGGAAAGCTTCATCAAGGCAGTGCACAGCATCTTAAGAACAAAGAGGTAGACAGAATTATAGAGATGGTCTGTACCATTTCTTATTCTAATCAATACTTCAATAAATAATCTTTTGCTTAAAAATTCTAGGAATCAATTTTGTTCAATTAGATGGGTTCCCCAGTTTAGTGGAAGGCACCAAAGATTGTACTCAGAGCTCTCTAAGATCACAGCATGCTTCAGGCATGTTTCTTTTTCTTATTTTCTGCTGTGCAGTTTTTCTTTTTCCACATAAATTTAAGTAGGAGCATACACAGTAGATTGCAGCAAATTTCTAATATTTATCTGCTTCGCAGAGATTAGACCATATATTGTTTGGAGCATATTTACTATTTCTTAAAAATAATAACTAACTGAAAACATAACCATTTCCAATTATTTTTCAAGACATAAGGATAATCAAAGATAGATGTGTCTGCTTTATATTCAAAGAATTTTCCATTTAGTAATAAATATTTCTTTAAAAAAATATTTCACAGAACATGGCTATTTTTCCCCCTGGGATGAATAATAGCTACATTCTTTAGTATTAAAAACATTGCTTTTGTTTCCCTTTATGAAGCAACAATATATCTAAATAAGCATACTCTAGATTAAGTAGATTCTAGCAACAAACAAGAAGAAACACAATAAACTGTCTTTATAGATGTTTGTCTTCCAGATATTAATATTTTTACCTTGAAATATTATATTTTAATAGAGTAAAAAAGCAAAAATGATTTTAAGCATAAAAATTGTATCTTTACATACTGAAGTAGTCAATAACTAATCAGACTTCACTGGGGAAAAAATTATGCTTTTTAAGAATAGGATGTCTTGAGGCTGGGGTTGTGGCTCAGTGGTAGAGCACTTGCCTAGCATGTGTGAGGCACTGTGTTCAATTCTGAGTACTGCATATAAATAAATGTATAAAATAAAGGTCCATCAATGTTTAAAAAATAGGATATCTTAGTTAATTTAATTTATCGTTATTATTGTTGTTGTTGTTATCCTTATTATTATTTACTATTCAATATTATCCGGGCTGAGATAAACCTTCACTACCAAACAGCTCTCACCTAATTTTGTAGATGTAAGTGTGTGGGAGAGTGTTTAGTTATACATCTAGTTACAAAGGAAAATCTATGAGCATTAATTGGGTACACTTCCGTATTTATAGCCTAAAGCAAGCTTAGTGAAATCAGGAATTGATTTCTGTCATTGCCTATTGGATGACATTTATAATTTGCTACTACTTATTACATCTTTAAACGCATACTTCTCACCTTTGTAATTAGACTTTAAAATCTTGAACATGTGACATGCTCACATGCCATAAATACCTAGAACACTGCCAACCTAATTATACTTAGAGTCAGAAGTTGTCTTACAGTAGTTGGAGTCAAGGTAAGAGGTCACAGAATTTTAGTCTTAGTAAAGACCTTGAGAAACAGTTTTGTTCATATGCCTGCCTTTGGGGTGCTTAATTCTTCTTGTTTTGGGGCAGGTTAAATCTGAGCTTAGGTGTATTTTTATTCTAAAAAAATGAATATTTTCTACTTTTTTTTTTTTTTTTTACCTGGAGACTTATAGTATTTCTTGTCTTACCAGGCAAATCATCCTGGTTAGACCCTGTACTCTGCCTTCCATAACTTATTGCACCTCCACGAAACCAGCTCCTATTCTAAGTTCTCCTCTATTAAGATACACACCATCCATGGACCATCTTCTTGGTGCTCTGGATGAATCCAGAAAATGAATGTACATGAGTGATATTCAAAATATTTAATAACTATTATAGCACAAACACAATCTTATCAGAATGCAACACTAGACAAATCGGAGCCAGCTAATTTAATTGATAGGTCTATGTGAAGGCATACCAACTAGCTGTCAGTCCTGAAATAAAACTTCCTTCTTTTTTTTTCTCTTAAAAATACACCACAATTTAGGCCTACCCTATATCCAGGATAATCTCAAACCTGACACGTTTAGCTTAACTATATTTGTAAATTTCCTAATTAAAAAAAAAAAGGTCACATTCATGGATACTGGGAATAATGACTTGGAAATTTGTTTTTATGGAAGATAATTGGACCTATTACAAAGACAAAAATATACGTCAGAAGCTTTTCACAACCCTCTTCCTAAATTTTAACATTATGTTGTAAGGTGAATATTATTCTTCCTGTTTTCCATATGAGAACACTAAAAGCTTAAAGACAGTGAGCATCCATCAAAATAGTAACTTAAAAATCTAGAATTAGAACTTAATTCTTCAACTGAAAATTTAAGCTTTCTCTTTTACACCAGGCACAAATACTGAGCAAGAAATAATAGAATCAGGCTAATCTCATGATAAGCTGATAAGCAGACAGGCACACATTATTTACTTTTTTTTTTTTCTCCACTATGGGTTGATTCCAAAGATATATTGAATCTGATTATACACCCCACATCTGCTTTAGCCTCCTCTTCATTTTCAGAGACTCAGCTGTTATTCTCAAACCCTTCTGACCACATATTTCTTTAAAATATCTCAGTGTTACTGAGTGTTAGTTTCTTCTCATCTTTAACTTGACATGACAAATGTAAATTCAGTACTTTTAGTCTGTAGAATATACATAGTGATTTTAAAACGTAAGATGGGTAAGCATTTTCTAAGTAATGGAAATACTTGACATAAATATATGAACGCAGGGTTGAACCCATTAAAAGTAAAATATACATGATAAAGGAGAATAATTTTAAAAGACTCCCGGGTAGCAATTCATTTTCTTTACAGAACCATGTTTAATTTATAAATAAAAAGAAAAGCCAATAAGAGAAAGTACTAAATTTTTATTCCTTTGGAGTTCTCTAAGTCCTCTGAAGGAACTGTTTGGTTATAAAATATGAGCACAGGCAGTTGCCCACATAAATGATCTTTTGGATATTTAAGTATGCATCATTTTTGGGAAAGTATATTTTCTTTTTGAAATGATATTTTATAATACAATATTTATGCTACAAAAATATATTAAAGCCAGGCACAGTGGGACATGAGGCTAAGGTAGGACGCTTGTAAGTAAGAGGCCAGCATGGACAATTTAGCTAGTATCCATCTCAAAAATAAAAAAAAAAATTAAAAGAATAAATATATGGGGATGTAACACAGTGGTAGAGTACTCTTGTGTTCAGTTCTCAGTAATATACATATATATATTTATATTTATGTATAATAAAAATAAAATATGCACATACATTTTCAAGACATTTTCTATATCCTGAAAGAGATTAAGTTATGAAACTTCAACAGTCTTGATTGAGTTCTAGATAGCAAAGAATTATGTGGTAACAAATAAGTACCTTACTCTGTAAGCTTCATAAAATGTATTTACATCTATTGAATATTAGGTACATTGTAGTTATATCTATTATATCTGAATGAAATCAAAATAGGTAACTGATCTCAGGAAACCCAGGCATATCTTATTTTATTCTGTAGGAAAAAAAGCCACATAAACTTCAAACATTCTCCCTTTTTTCCAACTATATTTGATAGTCCTATTTTTTTTCAAATGGTTGTGATGTTCATGTAGAGAGAAACAGAAATCAGAGAGAAATAGCATCCTGACAAGTGTAATATTGGATACAAATGCTAGGGTATTTGTTCCTATTATTTTTATCTCTACATGGTGCCTAACTTCAGTCTTATACACACAGACTACACATCAGCAAATGCACACTGCACACATACACATACACACACACACACACAGTAGAACTGATGAAAGGTGAGTCTTATGTCATTATGATCTAACCTCTGAGTGCAGTATGCTTCATTTTCTCCTCCTTCTTTTGCGCTTCTTCTTCTCCTTGTTTATAATGGTAAATGTGAACGAGAAACACCATCAGTGTATTCAGGACAGAGTTCCATTTATGTTTGTGTTGAGTGTTACATATTGAAAGAAGTGAAGCATGAACCTTTTAATCTAAAGAAAATATCTTTGTGCTTGATATTGGTGCAATTGGTTTTCTTTAGAAAGGAGGTTTGGATGAGTATGAACTAAAAATCCTTGGAACAAAAGACATTAATAGGCAGTAATGCTTCATGTTTTATAAATAATGTACAAAGCAGGAGTTTAGTTGTTTTACTCAGTTTAACCATATTAAATGATGGAACACACTATTTCTCATATGATAAAATAGTGTATGCCTTTTGTATATTCTGTGAAAGAGCAAGACTTATAGACTATGAAAATAATTTTAAAATTTGTACATTGATCTTAAATGGCAGCAGATAATAAGGTAAGGTCCACAAGTAGATTTGAAAGCTGAATGTTGGACAAGAAATAGGAGGAAAATAGGTCATGCAATGTTCATTAAGAAAGCCAGTCCTTTAAATAAATATACAAAGGATATTTTACAGGTTAGCAGTACAGTTCTTCTTTTACTATAAGTTTTTGAAATAATTAAAATACTACTGTGGTTTTGGCTCAAGATTAAGATTGTTTTTTGAGGCTCATTGCCAGAATGTAATATCACATTAATTTGACAACAAACTCATAATCCTATCCATAGTTCAAACTGGAACAAGTTAGTTGAGAATCAGTCCAACAAAGTAACATCTAACTGAAACAGGAACTCCCAAGTCAGTCATAGATAACACTTTTTAAGTAAATCAGACAGAGGGAGAACAACCTATCAGGTAGGAAACATTGCAACACAATTGTTGCAGAATCACCACCTGGACTTTACAGATATAGGCCAACTGAACAAGCCCTTTAAATACAATCTAAAATGTTAATATTATGCCTCATTGTTTATTGATTCTCCTGCAGCTTGAAGGGCCAAAACAAATGAGAGGAAAATCAAAGAGTGTTTTAAAAGATCAGAGCAGACACTTTCACTGAATATCAGAAAATAAGACTCTCTTATTGAATATAAATTAAGGAAATACTGTGGCACTGGAAGCCTTTCCTCCTGCAGGTTATAATGACTGCTTTTCTTTTAGGTTGGCAAAGTATTGCCTTTCTTTCTTGCTAGATTGCAGTCCACACTTCTATTTATGCCAAGTTTATATTCTTTATTCACATCATGGCACTAAAAAGAAGATGATTTCCTAACAGAGATAAATATTATTTTCACCAAGTGAATTAAAACTGCAAAGCACAAACATACAAAATAATCACTATTGCCAAAATAAAAAGGTGAAATAAACAAGGAGAAAAATCATTCAATTTTTGCACTATTTTTACAAAGCTCTGCAGAGTTCCTCTTTTACAAGCTGCTGGGTAAAGCCATAATAAATTAGAACCACTCTTCCTAATATCCCTGTTGTCTCCTACAGTGCATTTTGCCTAGAACAAAACTTGAATGTGTCTTTCAATATTATAATAGATAATAACAAAAGAAGTATCATTTCTGGACTGCAGTAACTTACATCTAAAATCTTAGATAAAGGTCGATTATATTTGGTTAATATTTCCTGGAAAAATAATACATAAACTGTGTCCACTATTTGAACTTTGAGAAATGGAGTTGAATAGGAAATTTCCAGGGGAATTTGCTTCATTGGAACACATTTGCACACCATATTCTGTCAGTTAGTAATCCTTTGTGAAGCATTTTCCTAAAACATAAAAATAGGTAGAAACTGAAACTAAGCCTATTATATCTTGATTTGCAAGTGACATGACTTTAATAATTAATTGCCAAGTATTTTATTTAAATTGTGTTTTTATGTGAGTTGAACATTCAAGTGGTAGTTTTTGAACTCCATATGGTAAGTGCTCACAAAGTTGCTTGAGCAGTCTCTCATGTATAATTTTTCATTCCTTTGATATTTTGTTTGCAATGAATCAAGTACCTGCTAGGCCCTAAGATAACCTGAAAAAAGAGTGTGATAAACTTGTTCTTTACTTCAAGGAGTTTAGTTGAGCAGAGATGACAATTAATAATAGCAATATGGCAAACATTTGATATGCTGGAAGTGGGAAGAGACCCCAAGGTGGGATCTGAAACTTTGAATCCCTTTCACAGGCCACTAATTACTTATTGAGAATCTCACAGAAAATATATGGACAAAATATGTAATAAATATACAAATAAGCAGAAAACCAGACTGGTTCTGCTTAAGACTTTGACTTAGAAAAACCTCTAGACCCTGGAAAGACTACACCACTCCAGAACTTCTCTTTCTGTGGCTAGTGCCCAGCTTAAGGCTAAGAATTGAAGTAGGCAAGATATTCCCTTTGGCCTTTTTTTTTAAACATACAATTGGACTTTAGCCCTTTATATTTTATCATGTTAGTGAATAAAGATATGTCCAAGAAGAACAGGACACATAGTTCAACTTCAAGGATACATAGAGGAGTGTTTTGCCCCATGTCTTGCATAGAGGTGTTCTTTGGCTTTCACCCGAGATGCTAGCACTCTAAGGAAGAAGTATCAATCTCAGTTGGCTTATTCTAAATGCACGATGGAAGGAAATGTCATAATAGACAAACAGATCCAAATAATCTGTGTCTTCCTAGGTCTTCTCATTGCTTTAGTTTTCTAGCAAAACACTCCAGGTCTCTTAATAGACCAAGGCAGATCATGGTACCTGAGCAATCCAGAAAATTAGTCCTATTTGAGACAAAACAATGGAGGACTGAGATAAAAGGAGAGGCCAGTTTCTTATAGGCTAACAGCTTATAATAGAGATATTAGAAAATAAAATGGTGGTTTGAATAGGGAGGGAGGGTTAAGGTGATCTCCTGGAGAAGTTAATAAAGGCATCATCTAAGATACTTTTATGGAGTATTTATCCTAGTATGTAATAATTGCCCTATTTTCTCCATATGCATGCTTTGGAAACTACAGTTTACAGACCAATAATAAAGCCCACAGTAACTTCAGATGGATGGTATTTATTTATTTTATTATCTTTCACTTGAATAAACTATTACTAATTTGCATGTTTTCTATGTCCCATGTCAAGTGAGTGCTGATTTATGGAGATGCCCACTTTTCTAAACCTACTTTAGCAATATAGAATGAGACTGTAAGGCTACCAGATACACTTGACCCATACTCTGATCCTGCCACATGAATATTAAGATGAAATGAGGGATGGATTGAAGAAGTCAGAATTGGAATTAGAAAATCTCAGTTCAAGCTTCTATCCTTATAAATTTGGAATTTGGGAAAATTGTATCATTCTTCTGTCAAACTCAATTTTCAGAAGATATAATCCTTTTTTTTTATAAAGTTGTCATGATTTTTATGTAAAAGAAACTTTAATAAAAATTTATATTAGCATAAGCTGCTTTATTAATGATAGAATAGAATTAAAGATGTCACTTTATTCTGAATTCATTTCTGAAATTATGTATATAAAGTTAATGAAAATTTTGTAACTTAGATGCAAGATGAAATTAAGCAAAGGGATTTGGAGATAGCTGGATAAGATGATAAATAACTCTGCCTAAGAGAGTTATTTACTAAAATATTAAACACATTCTATACTACTAAAATGTGAGAGTTTTTTTTTTCTAATGTTTGCATGCATCTCTTCCCATGTTTTTGCTTTCAATTTATCTGTCATTGAATTTGAAGAGTTTCTCATGGAGAACATATGGTTTAGTAACCCTCCACACACTTTGTCAATTTGCCTTTTAATTGGTATATTTAAACCATTTAGATTTTAGGTAATTATTGATGTGTTAGAACTTAAGCCTGACATTTTATTAAATTTTTTTTTTCTGCTTTTTCTGTTTTACTTCTTTTTCTTTGGCAAGAAAGAGCATGAGCTTAGAGTTAAATGATTTTAACATCATCTTGATTTATTTATAGTATGTTTTTAATATGTGCTTTTGAAGTTTTGATATTGATTTCTGCTTTGGACATTACAACTTCTGTGTGTGTGAGAGAGAGAGAGATAGAGAGAGATTGAGAGAGAGAGAGAGAGAGAGAGAGAGAGAGAGAGAGAGAGAGAGAGATATTTAGTACAGTCTAATAAATCGACATTTTACTACTTTTCATGAAACATGGAAACCTTACTTCAACACAGGTTCACTTACCTTTTTACCTTTTAAAATTTGGCAAGTATCAGGTTTTATTATAATTTTTGCTTTAATTATCAAGTATAACGTAGAGAACTAACTCATAAGAACAGTTTGTTTTATTTACTTATATTTTTGTGCTTTCTTGTTTGTTTTTTCTTTGCTCCTTGAGTGCCCAAACCTTCTTTTATAATTTTCTTTCTCCTCAAATATCTTTGGCTATTTTTTCAAGCTTTAAAATTTTTTTTTCTTAGTTGTTGATAGATCTTTATTTTATTCATTCATATGTTGTGCTGAGAACCGAACCCAGTGCCTCATACATACCAGGCAAGTGTGCTACCGCTGAGCCACAGTCCCAGCCCCTATTTTTTCAAGCTTTGTTGTGATAAAATTGAAAGATAAAAATTGTATGTATTTAAGATATACCAAATGCCTTGATAAACACACACACACAAACACATACATAAATGTTTATTATAATTGAGAAAATTAACATTTCCATCACTACAGTCATTTTATTTTATTTTTTGTAAGAATACTCAAGATCTACTCTCTTAGCAAATTGCAAATGTAAAATACAGTATTGTTAACTATAGACATCCTATTACAAATTAAATCTCAAGACCTTATTCATTCTACATATCTGAAACCGTAGCCTTTGACTAATATCCCTGATTTTCTCTATCCACCCTGGTCCTGCTAACTCTTATGAGTTGAATTGTTTTAGATCCTACATATAATTGAAAATGTGGTATTTATCTTTGTGTGCTTTCATTTAAAAATTCTCCAATTTTACCCTTATTATCACAAATTACTTAATTTCTTTATTTTTTAAGGCAGAATGGTATTGCATATGTGCTATACATTATATTTCTGTTGGTTTGGGTCATTCTAAGACATGTGGCTTTGACTTTGTCAATAGGCATGTTATCAGTATAAGAAACTATTCTTGGACTTGATATGACTTGAATAGCAGTCTATGAAATTTGGGTCACCAGTGAAGGACCTCTGAGATTCTGAATGATCACTGAAATGAACTATCTTTTTCAGTTCTTTAAGTTCTTTCTGTGGCTCAAGATATAATGGGCTAGTGAGAAAAACAGTTATGAAAGAGAAATAGTGTTGAAACATTAGTAATCAAGCAAATGAACCCAGGAAGACCTCACTATCTTTTATGATTTATTCTGACCCAGGTTTAAAAAAGATAGGATATAATTAAAGATGGCTCCAATTGGAACGAAAATATGATTTTTTTCTAGATAATGCTGAATCCCAAGCAACATTTCCATTTTTCTTATAGTAATGCTTTAGAAAGCAAATAGCAATGTTAACTCCTAAGGTATTTGTAAATATCATGCTTTTTTATGACTTTGCATATGTTTTTAGCTTTCTGAATGCTAACATATGGCCTTTCACTTTTTGAGTATTTCTAATTTAAGGTAATTGGGTACCATGAATACTAGATACATCTAATTAATAGCTTTATGAAAAGTTTTATCTTATGATTTCATCAGTACTGTTGATTAAAGACAGGGAAAAATATTTTGTATCTAATTTCCTTTATATTCATTTCTACAAAGAAAAAACTGTTGTTTTCAAGTATGGTTCCTTTTTTCTGTTTCTAGTGAACTCTCAGAGATCTTTGTGACTCTTAGTATTACTAGCATTCAATGAATTCAATTAACAATTTAGAAAGATGAGGGTTTTTTTTTTTAGAAGCCAGAATTTAGTAATATTGAAGGCACTTTATAACACTTCAAACCATTTGCAATTTACCAAAATGATTTGTGGTACTGACATGTTATCTCATAGATTGAACAGTTCTTTTTTTTTTTTTTCTTAATGGCTATGTTATTTCTAACTGCAAAAGTCAGGCTGTTTTCAATTTCAAGCTATTTTCTTTCTAAATATTTTTTTTTCATTAAGTTCTTTAAAAAACTATTCTCTGACAACTTCCAAACAAAAGCTATTTTATATTCCATCTAGGTCACTGGTTTCTAAGAGTGATGAAAATCATTTAACTCTAAGCCTCTTAATAGATTATCAAAAACATTTTTAATATTTATCTATTTTTCTTACAAAGTTATTATACACTTTAGACATCAAACAATCATGACCCAGAAGCTGATGTGATTCAGAGAAGAATACAAATTTGTTAATGACATGAAGAAGATCAAACTGACATATTTAGACCTCAAATGGAAGTTGCAATTAGCATTATATTAAGCAGTAAAATTCTGGGGTTGCTATAGCTCAAGGAAAAATTATCACTGATAAAAGGTAAATCTTAAAATGTATAGATATAGATAAAAATAGAGGTAGATATACACAAATGTATTTATGATATTATTCGGTTTGAAAAAGGAAGGAAATTTACCATTTATGATAACATGGATGAACCCAGAATACATTATACTAAATGAAATAAGCCAGTCTCTGAATGACAAATACTTTATGATGCTACTTATTTGAGGCATCTAAAATAATCAGACTCATACAAACTGAAAAAAATGGTGCTTTCCAGGAACTAGGAGGAACAGGAATGGGTCATTTTTGCTCTATGGATGTAAGTTTCAGTTACAAAAGATAGATGAATTATAGAACTTTAATGTTCAACACAGTGCCCTAGAGCTATTTCTTTTCATTCACTTGAACATTTTTTAAGGGAGTAGATCACATGTAAGCATTCTTTACCACATATACACACACACCATAAAAAGGATAAGAAAAAACTTTTGAAGAAAATAGATGTTTATAAGCTTTATTGTGATATTATCATGACTGCATGTATATGTCCATTTCTATCAAATTACATACATTAAAAGTCTAATTTTTATACATGAATCATAAAGCTATTAAAATGATTTTAATTGTACTAATATTTTTCTTTTTAACAGAAAGCAAAAAAAAGGTTTTAAAATTTTCAATAAGTAAAACTTATTCCCAAATGCTACTTTGATAACAAACTACAGAATATATATATACTGTAGTTTGTTTTATATATATACATATATATATGTATATATATAAATGTGTATGTGTTTTATATATATGTGTATATATATATATACACACACACACACATATATATATATATATATATATATATATATATATATATATATCTTTTCTACATGAGTGCACTTTAGCTGTAAGATTGTTAATTTCTGTATATTTTTGTTTAAGTAAAAAATGATTTCTTTATTTTGGCCTGAAGGAATTTAATATTGTAAGGATAACAGTAAATATTGCAATTGGTCAACTTCAGATTAGATGTTTTTAGTGTTGTTCTGAAAATTGTTCTTAGCCATCATTTGCATTTTTCCTATTTGTTTTTTGCAGTAAACCAACATAGCTTCTGGCTTCCCAAATTTCTCACCTCTTGCTCTTTTAAATAATTCCAGAAAATGAGATATAGTATTGCTAGGAAGCAATGCACTCTAATGCTGTGGAATTGTCGTGAGGGTATTCACTTTGTCTGAAATGCTTTTCTGCCTTTCTCATCCTCAGAATAATGCCCAAGGGACTTTTATTTACTTTTATGAAATGAATTTCAAATGCAATTCTTGTACAATTGAATAATACACAGTATTTATGAGTATATGCATAATTCATTTTTTTTGAATTCTGTACAATGATGCCTATGAGGAAAGAAATCACAAAATTTGGGTGCTTTAAATTGTGACTCTTAATAATGAAAAATCCGATCTACTAAGAGAGGCATAGGAGACAGAATTTTTTGTGTGTCAAAGATAGTCTTCAGATAATATATAATCATTATTGTCATCATCATCACAGTATCCAACATTAGAATTTAAGCACTTTGTGGAAAGAAGGATTTGAATAAGAATCCTCAGGTCTAACTGTCCCAGCTCTTTTAGTTCTGCCTATTTTAATTCTAATACCGCTGTTCTCTATAATACTTAGGTAATTTTAAACAAATAACCAAAAGAATTCTTTCTTAATTTACTTATGTTTTAAGATTTAATTTGTAATGTTCAACTTTTACTTTTCCTGTGCTTAATCCTGACATATTGAAAATAAAATTCATAATAGTTAATTCTAATAGCGAATGTTTTTTTCAAATGATCAGAGAAACATTCTTAGAATCAGTCATTTGAATACTGAATTCTACTCTTTGAAGGAGGCAAAAACCCTGGAGAACATTGTTCCTTACACTATTTTTTTAGGTAAAACCAAAATTTAAGATTTGACCCATATAAACCTGTATTTTAAAAAAATTTAAACAAAATTTACAGTTTATTCAAGGGCTTTTCTGAAACTACCCTTTCACTAACTTCAAAGAAATATTTTACTAACTTATTAGTAATATGACGAGTAGTTCTGTAAGCAAACTAATAGTGCATTGTAGGGAAAGAGAGTTGTTCTCTAGATTTTTATTAGGTCACGTTGGTTGACAATGCCCAGGCCTTCAATATTCTAAGTGATCTCTATATACTTGTGTTCCAAACCAATGATGAAGAATGAATAACATCTCTGACTATAATTATGGATTTATATTTTTCCTTATTGTTCTTTAATTTTTTGCTTGGTGTAACTTGAAAATCTGTCATTAGGTATGTTTACATTTAAGATTGCTACTCTGTTTCTGAATAATTAATACTTTCGTTATTATATTCATCTGATAACAGACTCTTCTTGAATTCAACCTTGTCTGGAACTAGCATCAGTGAACCAGATTTCCTATGATAAGTGTTTGCATGACAAATCTCTTTTAGGATTTGTACTTTAAACATTTGCCCCATCCTATGTAACTTTCATCTCTTAAAAACAAAATTTCTTTTCTGTCTAGTTTTGTTTTTTGAATTTAATTTGAAAAAATCTTTCTTTTAATTGCAATATGTTTTCTTCCTATATTTAATGAAATTAAAGATTTAAAATTACCATCTTAATTTTCAAAAAACATATTGGCAACTTTTTTTGGTATTGTCTTCTTTCCTGTCTTTTTTTTTTTAATTCGAGTATGTTTAGTACTCCCTTAGGTTTCTTGATTCACATCTTAGCTTCTCTTTTTTGCACTTTTTACCATTTCCTCTAGAAATTACAAAAGACATTTATTTTGTGCCACTTCATGAACTGTAGAAAAATTTTGCACCAGTAAAATTTAGTTAATCCTCAATAGTTATTTTTGTTAGTTTGTCAAGTATTTAATTTCGACATACCTCATAAATCAGGCAATATGGTATTATTTTGCCCTGAGTAGTCATTTGTTCTATTTCATAAATTTAAATAAATAATAATGGAAAAGGCCCAGTGGCCCGCGGCGGGACAGAGCTTCCAATCACTCCTGCAAGGTAGGCGGGCCTGCGACCCTCCGGCAGAAGAGGAGCAGTCGCCTGCTGAGAGGCTGAGCCGCCCCCTCCCCCTGCGCCGGCATAGTAGAGGGAACTGGGACCAAACACAGAGCAGGCCCAGCGGCCTGCTGAGGGGCAGAGCCGCCCCCCACCCCCCTCGCCTGCCAGGTAGGGGAAGGGTGACCACCGACAGAAAAGGCCCAGTGGCCCAGGGCGGGACAGAGCTTCCAATCACTCCTGCAAGGTAGGCAGGCCTGCGACCCACCAGCAGAAGAGGAGCAGCCGCCTGCTGAGAGGCTGAGCCGCCCCCTCCCCCTGCGCCGGCATAGTAGAGGGAACTGGGACCAATCACAGAGCAGGCCCAGCGGCCTGCTGAGGGGCAGAGCCGCCCCCCACCCCCCTCGCCTGCCAGGTAGGGGAAGGATGACCACCGACAGAAAAGGCCCAGTGGCCCAGGGCGGGACAGAGCTTCCAATCACTCCTGCAAGGTAGGCGGGCCTGCGACCCACTGGCAGAAGAGGAGCAGTCGCCTGCTGAGAGGCTGAGCCGCCCCCTCCCCCTGCGCCAGCATAGTAGAGGGAACTGGGACCAAACACAGAGCAGGCCCAGCGGCCTGCTGAGGGGCAGAGCCGCCCCCCACCCCCCTCGCCTGCCAGGTAGGGGAAGGGTGACCACCGACAGAAAAGGCCCAGTGGCCCGCGGCGGGACAGAGCTTCCAATCACTCCTGCAAGGTAGGCGGGCCTGCGACCCACCGGCAGAAGAGGAGCAGTCGCCTGCTGAGAGGCTGAGCCGCCCCCTCCCCCTGCGCCGGCATAGTAGAGGGAACTGGGACCAAACACAGAGCAGGCCCAGCGGCCTGCTGAGGGGCAGAGCCGCCCCCCACCCCCCTCGCCTGCCAGGTAGGGGAAGGGTGACCACCGACAGAAAAGGCCCAGTGGCCCGCGGCGGGACAGAGCTTCCAATCACTCCTGCAAGGTAGGCGGGCCTGCGACCCACCAGCAGAAGAGGAGCAGCCGCCTGCTGAGAGGCTGAGCCGCCCCCTCCCCCTGCGCCGGCATAGTAGAGGGAACTGGGACCAAACACAGAGCAGGCCCAGCGGCCTGCTGAGGGGCAGAGCCGCCCCCCACCCCCCTCGCCTGCCAGGTAGGGGAAGGGTGACCACAGACAGAAAAGGCCCAGTGGCCCGCGGCGGGACAGAGCTTCCAATCACTCCTGCAAGGTAGGCGGGCCTGCGACCCACCGGCAGAAGAGGAGCAGAGGCCTGCTGAGAGGCAGAGCCGCCCCCTCCCCCCCGCGCCTGCAAGGTAGTCGGAACTGAGACCACCATCAGAACAGGTCAGACCTGCAACCGAGAGACAGAACAGGCCCAGTGGCCTGAGGAAGGGTAGAGCCGCCCCCCCCCCCCACGCCTGCAAAGTAGGCGGACCTGCGACCCACTGGCAGTACAGCCCCAGAGGCCTGCAGGGGGGCAGTGCCGCTGCCTGCGCCTGCAAAGTAGGCAGAACTGCGACCACCGACAGAACAAGCCTAGCGGCCCGCAGAGGGACAGAGCCGCCGCCCGCGCCTGCAAGTAAGGCGGACCAGCTACCGACTGGCAGAGCAGGCCCAGCGGCCTGCCGGCGTGGTAGGCACATTGCCCCAATTGGCGGAGGGGCAGAGCCGCCGCCCGCGCCTGCGAGGGAGACTTTGCAACTATACAAGACCAATATAAATATATAGGGGGAAAATTCAATAGCACAACAGTTTCACCAAGAAGAAAGGAACGCGAACAGTATGAAGAGACAAGGAAAGAAAGGACCACAAGCATTGCAGGTCAACTCAACTTTAGAAGAGGTAATAGCTGCAGCTGATGGAATGTCAGATAAAGAATTCAGGATATACATGCTTCAGATGATCTGGAGTCTCAAGGAAGACATCAGACAGCAAAATCAGACAATGAAAGATCACTTCAACAATGAATTACATAAACAAATCCAAGAAGCAAAAGATCAACTATACAGGGAAATAGAGGTTATAAAAAACAAACAAACAGAAATCCTAGAAATGCAGGAAGCAATAAGCCAACTTAAAAACTCAATTGAGAATACTACCAGCAGAGTAGAACACTTAGAAGACAGAACATCAGACAATGAAGATAAAGTATTTCAACTTGAAAAGAACATAGACAGCTCAGCAAGACTGTTAAGAAACCATGAGCAGAACATCCAAGAAATATGGGATAACATCAAGAGACCAAATTTAAGAGTCATTGGGATACAGGAAGGAACAGAGTTTCAAACCAAAGGAATGAGCAATCTATTCAATGAAATAATTCGAGAAAACTTCCCAGACTTGAAGAATGAGACAGAACCCCAAATCCTAGAAGCCTACAGGACGCCGAATGTGCAAAATCATAAGAGACCCACAACTAGACACATTATAATGAAGATGCCCAACATACAGAATAAGGAGAGAATTTTAAAAGCTACAAGAGAAAGGAAGCAGATCACATTTAGGGGTAAGCCAATCAGGATAACAGCTGATCTTTCAACACAGACTCTGAAAGCTAGAAGATCCTGGAATAACATATTTCAAACACTGAAAGAAAATGGGTTCCAACCAAGAATTGTGTTTCCAGCGAAATTAAGCTTCAGGATGGAAGATGAAATTAAAACCTTCCACGATAAACAAAAGTTAAAAGAATTTGCAGCTAGAAAACCATCTCTTCAAAACATCCTTGGCAAAACATTACAGGAAGAGGAAATGGAAAATAACAATGAAAACCAACAGTGGGAGGTAGGACACTAAAGGGGGGAAAATAATCAAAGTGGAAAACAAACCATGTTTAGTAACATAAATAAACAAATATGGCTGGAAGAACAACCCATATCTCTATAATAACCCTAAATGTTAATGGCTTAAACTCACCAATCAAGAGACACAGGCTAGTAGAATGGATAACAAAACAAGACCCAACAATATGCTGCCTACAGGAGACGCATTTGATAGGAAAAGACATACATAGGCTGAAGGTGAAAGGTTGGGAAAAATCATATCACTCATATGGACTTCGGAAACAAGCAGGAGTATCCATACTCATATCAAATAAAATAGATTTTAAGCCAAAGTTAATCAAAAGGGATAAAGAGGGACACTACATACTGCTCAAGGGAACCATACACCAACAAGACATAACAATCATAAATATATATGCCCCAAACAATGGTGCAGCTATGTTCATCAAACAAACTCTTCTCAAGTTCAAGAGTCTAATAGACCACCATACAATAATCATGGGAGACTTCAACACACCTCTCTCACCACTGGACAGATATTCCAAACAAAAGTTGAATAAGGAAACTATAGAACTCAATAACACAATTAATAACCTAGACTTAATTGACATATATAGAATATACCACCCAACATCAAACAGTTACACTTTTTTCTCAGCAGCACATGGATCCTTCTCAAAAATAGATCATATATTATGTCACAGGGAAACTCTTAGACAATACAAAGGAGTAGAGATAATACCATGCATCCTATCTGATCATAATGGAATGGAACTGAAAATCAACGATAAAAGAAGGAAGGAAAAAGAATATATCACTTGGAGAATGAACAATAGGTTACTGAATGATCAATGGGTTATAGAAGACATCAAGGAGGAAATTAAAAAATTCTTAGAGATTAATGAAAACACAGACACAACATATCGGAATCTATGGGACACATTGAAAGCAGTTCTAAGAGGAAAATTCATTGCTTGGAGTTCATTCCTTAAAAAAAGAAAAAACCAACAAATAAATGATCTCATACTTCATCTCAAAATCCTAGAAAAAGAAGAGCAAAACAACAGCAAAAGAAGTAGAAGGCAAGAAATAATTAAAATCAGAGCTGAAATCAATGAAATCGAAACAAAAGAAACAATTGAAAAAATTGACAAAACTAAAAGTTGGTTCTTTGAAAAAATAAACAAAATCGACAGACCCTTAGCCATGCTAGCGAAGAGAAGAAGAGAGAGAACTCAAATCACTAACATACGGGATGAAAGAGGCAATATCACAACAGACACTTCAGAAATACAGAAGATAATCAAAAATTATTTTGAATCCTTATACTCCAATAAATTAGAAGATAGTGAAGGCATAGATAAATTTCTTAAGTCATATGATCTGCCCAGATTGAGTCAGGAGGATATAGACAACCTAAACAGACCAATATCAATTGAGGAAATAGAAGAAACCATCAAAAGACTACCAACTAAGAAAAGCCCAGGACCGGATGGGTATACAGCAGAGTTTTACAAAACCTTTAAAGAGGAACTAATACCAATACTTTTCAAGCTACTTCGGGAAATAGAAAAAGAGGGAGAACTTCCAAATTCATTCTACGAGGCCAACATCACCCTGATACCTAAACCAGACAAAGACACTTCAAAGAAAGAAAACTACAGACCAATATCTCTAATGAACCTAGATGCAAAAATCCTCAATAAAATTCTGGCCACTCGGATACAAAGGCACATCAAAAAAATTGTGCACCATGATCAAGTAGGATTCATCCCTGGGATGCAAGGCTGGTTCAATACAAGGAAATCAATAAATGTTATTCACCACATCAATAGACTTAAAAATAAGAACCATATGATCATCTCGATAGATGCGGAAAAAGCATTCGACAAAGTACAGCATCCCTTTATGTTCAAAACTCTAGAAAAACTAGGGATAACAGGAACATACCTCAATATTGTAAGAGCAATCTATGCTAAGCCTCAGGCTAGCATCATTCTGAATGGAGAAAAATTGAAGGCATTCCCTCTAAAATCTGGAACAAGACAGGGATGCCCTCTCTCACCACTTCTGTTCAACATAGTTCTCGAAACACTGGCCAGAGCAATTAGACAGACGAAAGAAATTAAAGGCATCAAAATAGGAAAAGAAGAACTTAAATTATCACTATTTGCAGATGACATGATTCTATACCTAGCAGACCCAAAAGGGTCTACAAAGAAACTATTAGAGCTAATAAATGAATTCAGCAAAGTGGCAGGATATAAAATCAACACGCATAAATCAAAGGCATTCCTGTATATCAGCGACAAATCCTCTGAAATGGAAATGAGGACAACCACTCCATTCACAATATCTTCAAAAAAAATAAAATACTTGGGAATCAACCTAACAAAAGAGGTGAAAGACTTATACAGTGAAAACTACAGAACCCTAAAGAGAGAAATAGAAGAAGATCTTAGAAGATGGAAAAATATACCCTGTTCATGGATAGGCAGAACTAACATCATCAAAATGGCGATATTACCAAAAGTTCTCTATAGGTTTAATGCAATGCCAATCAAAATCCCAACGGCATTTCTTGTAGAAATAGAGAAAGCAATCATGAAATTCATATGGAAAAATAAAAGACCCAGAATAGCAAAAACAATGCTAAGCAGGAAGTGTGAATCAGGCGGTATAGCGATACCAGACTTCAAACTATATTACAGAGCAATAGTAACAAAAACAGCATGGTACTGGTACCAAAACAGGCGGGTGGACCAATGGTACAGAATAGAGGACACAGAAACCAATCCACAAAACTACAACTATCTTATATTTGATAAAGGGTCTAAAAGCATGCAATGGAGGAAGGATAGCATCTTCAACAAATGGTGCTGGGAAAACTGGAAATCCATATGCAACAAAATGAAACTGAATCCCTTTCTCTCGCCATGCACAAAAGTTAATTCAAAATGGATCAAGGAGCTTGATATCAAATCAGAGACGCGCCATCTGATAGAAGAAAAAGTTGGCTACGATCTACATTCGGTGGGGTCGGGCTCCAAATTCCTCAATAGGACACCCATAGCACAAAAGTTAATAACTAGAATCAACAAATGGGACTTACTCAAACTAAAAAGTTTTTTCTCAGCAAAAGATACAATAAGAGAGGTAAATAGAGAGCCTACATCCTGGGAACAAATCTTTACTCCTCACACTTCAGATAGAGCCCTAATATCCAGAGTATACAAAGAGCTCAAAAAATTAGACAATAAGAGAACAAACAACCCAATCAACAAATGGGCCAAGGACCTGAACAGACACTTCTCAGAGGAGGACATACAGTCAATCAACAAGTACATGAAAAAATGCTCACCATCTCTAGCAGTCAGAGAAATGCAAATCAAAACCACCCTAAGATACCATCTCACTCCAGTTAGATTGGCAGCCATTATGAAGTCAAACAACAACAAGTGCTGGCGAGGATGTGGGGAAAAGGGTGCACTTGTACATTGCTGGTGGGACTGCAAATTGGTGCAGCCAATTTGGAAAGCAGTATGGAGATTTCTTGGAAAGCTGGGAATGGAGCCACCATTTGACCCAGCTATTCCCCTTCTCGGTCTATTCCCTAAAGACCTAAAAAGAGCATGCTACAGGGACACTGCTACATCGATGTTCATAGCAGCACAATTCACAATAGCTAGACTGTGGAACCAACCTAGATGCCCTTCAATGGATGAATGGATAAAAAAAATGTGGCATTTATACACAATGGAGTATTACTCTGCATTAAAAAATGACAAAATCATAGAATTTACAGGGAAATGGATGGCATTAGAGCAGATTATGCTAAGTGAAGCTAGCCAATCCCTAAAAAACAAATGTCAAATGTCTTCTTTGATATAAGGAGAGTAACTAAGAACAGAGTAGGGTCGAAGAGCATGAGAAGAAGATTAACATTAAACAGGGATGAGAGGTGGGAGGGAAAGGGAGAGAGAAGGGAAAATGCATGGAAATGGAAGGAGACCCTCAGAGTTATACAAAAGTACATACAAGAGGAAGTGAGGGGAAGGGGGAAAATAATACAAGGGGGACAAACGAATGTCAGTAAAGGGGGCAGAGAGAGAAGAGGGGAGGGGAGGGGAGGGGAGGGGAGGGGGGATAGTAGAGGATAGGAAAGACAGCAGAATACAACAGACACTAGTATGGCAATATGTAAATCAATGGATGTGTAACTGATGTGATTCTGCAATCTGTATATGGGGTAAAAATGGGAGCTCATAACCCACTTGAATCAAATTGTGAAATATGATATATCAAGAACTATGTAATGTTTTGAACAGCCAACAATAAAAAATTAAAAATAAATAAATAAATAAATAAATAATGATGCATATTTTTAATTTTTGAAATGCTTCAATTTTATTTTCTGAGATCCTATGCAATCTTTTCCTCAAATTTGAGCATTTTTTTTTCCTTTTTGTGGTGTAGATCTGTTGGTGACAGATATTGCTTATCTTAAGATTTATTTATTTATTTTTAAATTTTTTATTGTTGGTTGTTCAAAAACATTACATAGTTCTTGATATATAATATTTCACACTTTGATTCAAGTGGGTTATGAGCTCCCATTTTTACCCCATATACAGATTGCAGAATCACATCAGTTACACATCCATTGATTTACATATTGCCATACTAGTGTCTGTTGTGTTCTGCTGCCTTTCCTATCCTCTACTATCCCCCCTCCCCTCCCCTCCCCTCCCCTCTTCTCTCTCTGCCCCCTCTACTAACATTCATTTCTCCCCCTTGTATTATTTTTCCCTTTCCCCTCACTTCCTCTTGTATGTACTTTTGTATAACTCTGAGGGTCTCCTTCCATTTCCATGCAATTTCCCTTCTCTCTCCCTTTCCCTCCCACCTCTCATCCCTGTTTAATGTTAATCTTCTTTTTCTCAGAAAAAGAAACAATAAGAGAGGTAAATAGAGAGCCTACATCCTGGGAACAAATCTTTACTCCTCACACTTCAGATAGAGCCCTAATATCCAGAGTATACAAAGAACTCAAAAAATTAGACAATAAGAGAACAAACAACCCAATCAACAAATGGGCCAAGGACCTGAACAGACACTTCTCAGAGGAGGGCATACAATCAATCAACAAGTACATGAAAAAATGTTCACCATCTCTAGCAGTCAGAGAAATGCAAATCAAAACCACCCTAAGATATACCATCTCACTCCAGTTAGATTGGCAGCCATTATGAAGTCAAACAACAACAAGTGCTGGCGAGGATGTGGGGAAAAGGGTACACTTGTACATTGCTGGTGGGACTGCAAATTGGTGCAGCCAATTTGGAAAGCAGTATGGAGATTTCTTGGAAAGCTGGGAATGGAGCCACCATTTGACCCAGCTATTCCCCTTCTCGGTCTATTCCCTAAAGACCTAAAAAGAGCATGCTACAGGGACACTGCTACATCGATGTTCATAGCAGCACAATTGACAATAGCAAGACTGTGGAACCAACCTAGATGCCCTTCAATAGATGAATGGATAAAAAAATGTGGCATTTATACACAATGGAGTATTACTCTGCATTAAAAAATGACAAAATCATAGAATTTACAGGGAAATGGATGGCATTAGAGCAGATTATGCTAAGTGAAGCTAGCCAATCCCTAAAAAACAAATGCCAAATGTCTTCTTTGATATAAGGAGAGAGAGTAAGATTTATTTTTTAAAAGCATTTATTTTGGAAGAATGTATTTATTGGATATAGAAACTAGGGAGACATTTAAAAACATTTTTCTTATGTTCAGAATTCCATTGTCCCTATAAAGACTAATGTTAATGCTGTTGTTGTTGTTCAAATATGAGTTTTATTTCTCAGGTTACTTTTAATTTTTTTATCTTTTTATTTTCAACACCGACTATGATGAGCTTGGGTATAGTTTTCATTGTATATGTTATACTTGAATTTCATTGAGATTTATTTTTATCTGTACACACTCATTTTTATCCTTTAACAAATTAGAAAAATATTTTTTTTTGTTATTTCTTAGTATATTTTTCTGTTCAATTCTCAGTCTCCTGTCTTCTGTCTTTCTAGGTCTCTAATTATCTATGTGCTCATGTATAGGATATTTTTCCACAAATCCTAATGTACAGTTGATGTTCTTAATTCTTTAACCACTTAATTTTTAAAATTATTTTATTTTTCATTATTGTATTCATTCTATTTATTAAAGAAGGACTTTTTTGTACAGTATTCTTGTCTATTCATCAGTATTTATTTTCATTTCTTATTGTACTTTTAATTTGTATAATTTGTATTCAATTTTTCTTTACATTTTTATTGTTCTGGTGAGGCTTCTCATATACCTTAGCCTTAAAGCCTTGAGAAGCAGGGGCTAATATTGAATTAGATATGTAAGAGATTTATTGGGGCAATGTTTGTAAGAAAAATGCATAAGTGAGCCAAAAAGCCATCAGACCACAATGTAGATCTGACTTATTTGTGGCAGAGAGAGAAAGAATGACCATGAGTATATGTTGGACGGCAGTGCAACATATACAAGTGTTTGACAAGTTCTCAGTAAAGTCTCCCATCAGATGTGTGCAGTGTCTCCTAGAGATACACCTTAGCTTCCCTGATATGTGGATTTTGGCTGTTATAAGCCTATCAAAACCTGGCCTCCATATGAATATAAAGTGAGTTTCAGAGGGCAGCGGTCAGTACCATGAGCAATTATACTTCCTTCAGAAAGAGATCTAAAAGGAGTAGTTGGTGGCCACCAGAGTTCACTGTGCCACAGATATACTTGTTGACCCAGTTTTCTAAGAAAGAGATTTTAATCCCTGTCATTGAGGTTGGTCTTGGAGCCATATCTGGTACTCATTTCCATATTCACAGGCCATCATGTTTTCTAGACTTCTAAGACTTACCCTAGCAGTGAGTTTTCTCTAAGCCCTTGTGTTTCCTTCAGACTGCTAAAAACTACATTTAGTTGGTCAATTATGGTGTTTGTTGAAGGATGCAATATTTTAGATAGGAGGAATAACTTTAAGAGGTCATTTATAACATGTTGACAGTAGTGAACAAGATATTGTATTCAACATGCTGTATACTTAATTTTTTTTGAAGAATTAAAATAATCCATATCCTAAAGATGCACCCAAAATAATGAATTCTTCTTATCAACTCCTCTATTCTAATTTTCCTGGTTAAAAAACCACAAAATCTAGTTCTAGATACCCTTCTAAGAGAATTCTTGTGATTCTTTCACACAATTTTTTTCCCTATCTAGGCATAGAATTTCTGCCAGCTAAGGCTGTGATAAGTGATAGCCAGCCCAGTTCTTTGTTGTTGCATTGATTCATTACAAAAGGACAATGAGATTGTGGGAGCATATAGATGATTGCCTTTGGCCGGCTTAAGGAATGGTGTCTGTGTAATCTTTCAAGTGTCATGATGGAAGTGGAATCTCTTCTACCCCAGCTCTGTAAGACTAGATGGCTTGGAGGTGAATGTAGAGATAATAGTTTCAGAAAAATTCAGCTGATGTTCTTATCCCATGGTTTCATGTTTAGGTTTGTCCCATCAGGACTTTAGCATAATAGAATTTACTTGGCTGAGCATTCAAATGTCACTGCAGAAATGTGGCACTATTAGATATATAATCCAAAGCTCAGATGAGTCTTCCTTTCCCCCCTTTCCCTACAGAAAACAAGAGTCTTGCTTTGAGCTACTGCAGAGGCCCATTGGTTCTCAGATGCATTCACTGACTGCCTGTTCACTGCCTTCAGTTGCTCATTATCATCCTGGTAGTTCATGTACATATCTAAATTAATAAGTAATAGGCCTGAAATATTCCCTTCCACCAGGACATTTTCTCCAGGTGACAGCTAGTAAAAAACTCTAGTAATGAGTGTCATCTTACACCAGGGCTTATGTTGCCCCACTTATCAAGGAGGATGGTGTCCTTTTCATCTATTAGGTGGTAATAGATCCAGTCAAAAATCCCATTTGTAATACTTCCTCAGACTGCTCTTCTTATGACATGCATTAGTAAGTCCTTTGAGAAGCAGACAGCAAGATAAAAATCTTGAATAAGTATACATAGTAACAAATACACACACATGCATATATACTCATCTGATGACATTTTTGGTTCTGAATGAATTATATTTTAATAATAAGACTATGATAATGAAGGCCTATTCACTGGCAAACTTAATTATAGACATTTTTTTCTGATCAACTGATATTCTCCTTACCCCAAAGTATATTTTTGGTAATATTTTTGTTTCAGAAAATAATACAGAGAATAAATATTTTTATATGAAGTATAAAGTATTAATGTGTATATACTGAAAAGTTGAAAGAAAAATGGGGGTCAGACAGGGTGCAAGTATGCACACCTGTAACCCCAGCAATTCAAGAGGCAAAGGCAGAGGTGGGAAGATAGCAAGTTCAAAGCCAGTCTCAGCAACTTAGACCTTAAGCAAGTGAGACCCTGTCTCAAAATAAAAAGGGCTGGGGATGTGGCTAAGTGGTTATACATCCCTGGGTTCAATCCCTGGTACTAAAATAACAACAACAACAACAACAAATATGGGGAAATCTTAATAAAAAATACCAACAGTACATAAATCTGTTTTTTTTTAATTAAACTTTTATTGAAACTCAGAATTCTCCTGAAAAATCCGTTTACTTACTATTTCAATAGCAATGGTGAGATTTCATCACTGTAAAAAAAATAATAGTCTAGCAAGTATGTATTATTGTATGTATTATTATATCTGCAATAATATGATGAAAGGCTTATGCTTTATATTTTAGATGTATAAATATATATCATATTTTAAATAACTTTCTAGAATTATTAAAGTGTGATATAATAAAACATGTTTCTTTCCAAAGGCCAATTTTAAACTAAGATGTTTTTGACCAAAGCAATTAAGAGGCCTTAAAATTCTTTAAAAATTAATCAACTAATATTTCTCAAAATTTCACCCATAGTTCAATCTGGAACAAAGAGAAATGTAAAAGAAACATGTAGGAACACATGTAAAAAAATGGTATCTAGATGAATATTGAAACACTCCATTGATAGCAAATAATTATATATTCCAGGGAACTGAATGATTATTTACAAAGCTTACATAATAAGGACATGTTTAACCTTTGGTTCAGCTGCAAGTTTGTGACCACAAAGATAACTATTAGTTGCACTTGGCAGTACAAATTGACTATTTACTCTTTGAGAAGAAACAGGTTGGTAGAAAATTCTATTGAGGTATTTTTTATTGTTTCCTTATACTTCAGTACTACTAATTGTATTGTACAGTATTGCACTGAGGGTAAAAGACAATGAAAATGCACATGTCTATGCAGTCATGAGTTGCTTAACAATGGGAATATGTTTTCATAGATGAAACACCATAGAGGGTACTTACACAAACTAAGATGGCTATGATGTCACTTAGTGATATGCTGTGATATGCTTTTATAAGACTACTATTGTATATGCAGTCCATCACTGAAGGACATGTAACTGTGGCACAAATAATTATGTATATGTGTAACTATTAAGCAACTTATATGTGCATAATATAATTATATGCTCAGACAATTGCAGAATCATTGATCTTGTTTACCCAAATGTTTACATTACCTTCATTTAACTGGAAAAGAAGAATTGAGTAAAGCATTGAAAAAATATATATTAAGTTCTGATGGCACAAAACAATTTTGACATCCAACATAACAAAACTTATTGTCGGAGTATAACTGTGATGCATAAAAATGGAGACATTCAATCATCTCTTCAACAAAACAATTCATCAATGATATTTTGGGAATATATTGACTATTGTACAATTAAAATTATATTATTTTCATTTTTTTCCTCACTAGAAATAATGTTTACCTCTCTTTATTACTGCAGTATTCCTGGACTTCAGTGAGGATTGACATACAATTTGCAAATATTTATTAAGCACCTAGTATTCACTTCTTTGTTACTTCCGAAGGATGTATTGCTACTGAGTTCCAAAGAACTATGTAAAGGAACATTTTAAACAAAGAAATGACCCTGTCTTATTTAGCTTTGTGTTCACTGTTGAATAAAGAGGAGGGAGACAATAGCAGGTAAAATAATTACAAATTTAAATTGCTATTACTAGGAAAAGAGGGAGCTGAAATGGAAAGGGAAAATGTACTAATGTTAAGTAAAACGGTCAGAGAAATAATGTCTGACACCAAATTAAGAAGAATTAAGCCTTTGACACAGAGACAAAAATAGCATTTGGGTTGGAGGAGCAGCATACAGACAGTTCAAATTGGGAAAGAACGTGACTTTTTAATTAATCGAAAGAACAAGAGTGTGACGGAAGTATAATGAGAAAAGGAGAATGACATGCTATGCTATTAGACTGCTAGGGAGGAGAACAATTTGAATCCTCCTGCAATACTGCCTGTTTTGAGAAAACTTTGAAGGGGCTCAGAAGGAAAGGTAGATCTGATTTATTTTCTATGAAGGGAGACATTTTTTTTTTTTTTTTTGGTATTATGTGAAGAGTTGATTAAAGTTAGCCTAGAATGAAAAAACTCAAGTGTAGTAATTAAGCAAAAAGTAATGATGGCTGAATTAAAATTGTGGAAGTGAAGGTAACATACAAAGCTACCTAGAGTGACTAAAGGATAGGGGGAATTCAGGGAAGCAAGAAGGATTTTTAATATCTAGCATGAAAATCTTGGTGGGTGTTGATCTCAGTGAGGTGAGGAGACTAGGACTTTGAGATCATTTTTGATGGAACAAAAGAAGTCATTTGGCCATAAAATTATGAGTTACATTTTTCCTCCTTTGGCATGTTAAAGTAGGAACATCCAAAGGCAGGTACATATATAAATATGGAGACCAGGAACAGATACTAGTTTGTGAGTCATCATATTTTATCCAAAAAAATAGTGTGTAAATTTATGGGAACTAATTAAATGAGCCAGGTAGAAAATAAATATAGAGGAGAAAAGGAAGACCTAATTGGAGCACCAGACAACTCAAAGCATTAAGAGATGAGATAAAGAATAAGAAACAAGGCAAGGGGACAGTGATAAATCAGTGAGGAAGAAGGAAAACTTGGGAAAGTTCTCACCATGAAATACAAGAAATTATAGGGCTTTAAAGAGCAGGAAGTGGCGCACAGTACCAATACTCTTGGGGGATAAAATGAGATAAGGAGAGACAAGAGTTGGCAACTGTGACAAGAGTTGATTAAATGACAGGATGACAGCAAAGTACTTCTATTAGGAGTTAATAGTCAAGACAGGGGAGAAGATGAGAGTAATTGTTATAGCACAGTATGTCCCTGTGATATGGAATTGGAGACTTTTCTTCCAACTGACAGTACTTTGTAAACTTCTTTATAAAAAGATAAACTTAAGATTTTTTAACAAGTATTTTTTAAGGTCAGTTTTGTAGCATATACAGATGTATCTTGAATTGAAATGGGTTTATGTCCAGAAAATCTTATTGTAAGTCAAAAACATTGTAAATTGAATATATATTTAATAACCTGACCTACCAATCATCTTGGCTGAACAACACAGAACACTGTACAGAGTCTGGTGTTTCCCTTTATGATCCTGTGGCTGACTGGAAGCTGTAACTAACAATTGGTGCCCAGCATTCCTACCCTGGGAAAATACCAATATTCAATATTGAAAGTAAAGTTTCTACTAAATGAGTAGCACATTCACATCATCCTAAAGTTAAAAACCAAATCATTGTCTAAACATCATACATCAGGTACTGCCTGGACATTCAAAATAATTAAATTACTTTAAACATATTTTATTTGAATTACAGATTCCTCATGTTTGATCTAGATTGATCTATATTGTTTTGTTTTCACCAATGAGCTAGCAAAAAAATATCACCTGCTACTTGGTTTGATTCATGAACAGAAAAGACAGCATCAAGCTTCCTGTGATATCATAAAAACATCTATGTGAAAATTAAGGGATTCCTGAAGTTAAGGCACTAGTTAGAAAGTCCTTTAATTTTATTTTTTTTACCATCCATTAAAAATTAAATTAAGTAATAGAAGATGTACTATAATATCCTATTTGTTTGTAATAAAATATAAAGTTTGGAAAGCAAGGACATAATTTTTATCTTTGTAACCCAAGTTACATATGACCCAAAGTAAATTTTCAGGAGAGTATTTGAGGAAGGATAGAAGGAAGGATGAGATAGAGAAAAGAAAAGTGTATGGGAGACTAACCATGTGGTCCAGGAAAATCAAAGAAAATTATAGAGGCCTAGGCGAGACGAACTTTAAATGTGTGGTAATAAAATGTGTGCCATTAAAATGTTTAAACAATATAATAAACTGGAAAAATATTTTAAAATGATAACTTAAGCAGTAGTTGAACAAAGTGACCCAAAAAGGCAGACTAAAATGATATCAACTGGCTAAACTCAAACATTAACAGAATGGCAAACAACTATTTTAAGGATGTCAATAATAAGATTTGACTTAGACATTGTAAGTTTGAGGTTTATCTGAATCAATGCAATATAAATCTTTATTGGAAAAAAATGTTGTATATAAACGCATGCAATTAACTTGTTTATATGTGAATTTATTTAGATGTGCTGTGTGTTCCATAAATAAGTGCAATTTTAAAACCTAAAGAGATGGTTGCAGTAACATAGGGATAGCAACAGGAGATATAAAAGAAGTTTTTAAAAAATTAAATCTAAAATGAGAACAAAGTTAAAATTATTGACTCTGAGAGCTAGATATGGTCAGGTATCCAGGGAGAGAAGGACAGAAAGGGACAATTAATGGTAATCTAGGATAAAGAGACAGCTCTAGAAGAGACAGAAGAGCATTTATCGGATACTGCCTTTGGAGGAGAGTTTTATACTTGTTTTGTCTTCTATTTTTTACCAAAAATAAGAGAATAAATTATTGCATTTCAATAGAATCTCAGAGAAATTCAATATCTTGTCCAAGGTTATAATTTGCACATGATAGAGTCCAAATTTTACCTATCATCTGCCTGTTTCTAAAGCTGATTAAAATAAGAAATTCGTGTCAGGAAGAGAAATTCCATAAGATGAGGTCCTAAAAGTAGATTCTCTCTCAGTGTTGCTGGGAGATCAGTTGTGGCAACATAATTCAGAACTGACAGAAAATAAGAAAAATTAGGGTGTGAAAGAAACATGACCTCATTATCAGAAAAACAAAAATAATTATTTTTTTAATTTGAGTTAATCATAGATTTATTATATACCAAAATATTGAACTAGAAAATAGCCTATGAGAGGTCAGGAAGATGGTGGATTAGAGGAAAGGAGCTTTTTCTAGTTACTTTACAGCTTGATATTCAAGCAACAAGAGGGTGACTAAAGGAATTCACTGAAATTCAACATTGGACAATAAAAGAATCACAAAGATAAAGAAATCAACAGCTTTGACCATAGAAAAAGAAATAATTTGCTTCTTTGAAAAGATAAACAATATAGATAAACCCTTAGCCAAACTAATCAAAAGAAATAGAAGACCAAAATCATCAAAATTAGAAATGAAAAAGGTAATATCACAGACAAGGTGATACCACAGACACTTCTGAAATCCAGAGGGCCATTAGAAAGTATTTTGAAAACTTATACTCCAATAAACAGGAAAATTTAGAAGACATTGACAAACTTCAAGACACATATAGCATACCGAAATTAATGTGCATATCAAGAAACCTAAAAAGAGTAATATGAAGCAATTAGATAGAAATAGTAATTGAAAACTTTCAACAAAGAAAATCCCAAGATCAGATGAATTATCAGCAGAGTTCAACCAGACTTTAAGAAAGAACTAACAGCAATCCATCTCAAATTATTCTATGAAATAGAAATTGAGGGATCACACCCAAATTCATTCTATGAAACCATTATAGCCCATATGCCAAAACCAAACAAAAACATGTTAAGTTAATAAAACTAAAGTCCAATATCTTTGATGAACACAGAAATAAAGACCTTTAATAAAATATTAACAAATCAAATATAAAACACATTTAAAAAGATAGTAGATCATGATTAAGTGGGTTTTATCTCAAATCCAAGGTTGGTTCAACATATACAAATAAATAAATGTAATTAATCACATAAATAGAATTATGGACAAGATCACATAATTATCTCAAAAGATACAGAAAAGTCTGAAAAATTTCAACCACCCATTTATGTTTAAATTTCAGGAGATATTAGTGGTAGAAAGTATTTAAGCCAACATTTTAAAGGATATATAAGACAAACCCAAGTCAAACACCATACTGAATGGGGAAAACTAAATATATTTCTTCTAAAATCAGAAACAAGACATGAATATCCATTCTCACCACTTCTATTCAATATAGTCCTTTAAACTAATTAGAACAATCAGGCAAGAGAAGAAAATTAAATGAATACAAATATAAAAGATGTCCAATTATTTCTGTTTGGTGATGACATGATCTTATATTTAGAATACCCAAAAGCCTCTACCAGAAGACTTTTAGAGATGATAAACTAGTTCAGAAAAGTAGACTATAATATCAACATTCATAAATCAATAACCTACCATATTCCAATAATGAATCTGTTGAGAAAGAAATCAGGAAATCTGTCCTATTCATTATAACCTCAAAACAAAAAACAAATCCAAAAGTTGGAAGAAATCTAATCAATGAGGTGAATAATCTGTACAATAAAAAATACAGAACTCTTGGGCTTTCACTGTGGCTCAGTGGTAGAGCACTTGCATTGCACGCATGAAGCACTGGGTTCTACCCTCAGCACCACATAAAAATAAATAAATAAATAAATAAATAAATAAAATAAAGATATTGTGTCCATCTACAACTAAAAATTTTTTAAATATATATATATAGAACTCTGAAAAAATATAAATACAACCTTAAAAGAAGGAAATTTCTTCCATGTTCTTGGATAGGCAAAATAAATATTGTCAAAATGGCCATTTTACCAAAATGTTATAAACATCCAATGCAATTCCTATCAAAATACTAATCGCATTTTCCATGGAACAATAATAACAACAAAAAAACTGCTACAATCACTTGGAAAAATAAAGAACCCAGAGGAAACAAAGCAATCCTGGGTAAGAAGAGCAATGCTGGAGGAGTAACACAATACCGGATCTCAAAATTGACTATAGAGCTCTGATAACAAAAACTGCATGGTGTTAGTGTTTAAGGAAACTTTTTTGTCACTGAGACCTGAAGACTTGACAAGACCAACACAGAGGAGGAAAATTTTATTTGGCATATGGTTTCAGAGGTCTTAGTCCCTTGATGATCAGCTCCTTTACTCTAGGCCTGAAGTGAGGCAGAACATCATGGTGCAAGAGGGTGCTGGATGAAAACAGCTCAGGACATGATCATCAGGAAGAAAAGAGAGCCCTGCTCACCAGGGACAAAAGCATTCCCTCTGTGACCTATCCTTTGCAGCCACACCCTCCTGCCTACAGGTACCACCCAGTTCATCCATATCAGTGGTTTAACACACTGATAAGGATCTGATCTGATAGCTCAATCATTTCACTTCTAACCTTTCTTGCATCATTTCACACATGAGATTTGGGAGATACTTTATATCTAAACCACAGCTATAAGCTTCAAAACAGACATGAAAATTAATAGAATAAAAAAGAAGACACAAACACATATAGTTTCAGGCATGAGTTAATTGACAAAGGTGCCACAAATATATGTTGGAGAAAAGATACTCTTTCCCCAACAAATGGTACTGGGACAACTGGATATTATTACATAGAAAAAATGAACCTAGACTCGTGTTGCTCACCTTGCACAAAAGTCAAATCAAAGTGGATCAAAGACCTGGGGATTAGGCTAGAAATTTTGCAGCTGCTAGAAGAAAACATAGGCTCAATACTCTAACATATAGGCACAGGCACTGACTTTGTTAACAAGACCTTTAAAGCTCAATAAATAAAACCAAGAATCAGTAAGGGGGGATAGCATCGAATTAAAAAGCTGCACATCCAAGGAAACAAGACCATGGAAAGAGACTGTACAAAATGGGAGAAAATCTTTGTCAGCTACTCCTCTAACAGAGGAGTATTATATAGAATATAGAAACAACTCAAACAACTTAGTACACACAAAAAAATAAACAATAAGTGAGCAAAAGAACTAAACAGACATTTCTCAAAAGAAGAAATATAAATAACCAACAAAAACATGAGAAAAAATATTCAATATCCATAGCAAACATATAAATCAAATTAAAACTACATTGAGATTTTATCTCACTCAAGGTAGAAGGGCAATCAAGAAAACAAATAATAAATGCATGTGAGAATCTAGGGAAGATGTTGCACTCATACATTATTAAAATAGTTTGGAGATTCCTCAAATGACTTGGAATAGAACCACCATATGATCCAGTCATCCCACTCCTTGGTATTTGTCCAAAAGAACTAAAGTCAGCATGCTATAATGATAACATGCATACCAATATTTATAGCAACACAATTCACAATAGCCAAATTATGAAAGAAGCTTAATGTGTCCATCATCAGAAGAATGAATCAAGAGTGGTATATATACAAATGAAGTCTTACTCAACCATAAAGTAGAATGAAATTATGGCATTTGCATAAATGGATTGAATTGGAGATCATCATGCTAAATAAAATAAGCTAGACTCAGAAAGTCAGGGTTTAATGTTTTCTCTCATATAGGGAAGTTAGAGCAAAATAAGGGGAAAATGGGGAGGGAGGACAGGGCAGGTTCTATGAAAATTGAGGGGATACCAGAGGACAAAAGGAATTGAGGGGTAAGAAGAAGGGACAGGAAAACAACAAAAATGTGGAAAGAAATTGACCAAAATTTTCATGTATATATATGAACATACCACAGAAAATTCCATCTTTATGCATATTCATAAAGCACAAATTTTTAAAAAAATTTATAGTAGGAAGACCAGTAGAGCAGAGGAAAGGAACTAGATAGAGGAATCGGAGGGGAAGAGGAAGCCACTCAATGCTGAAATGGAGCAAATTATATTCCATGCATATATGATTGTGTCAAAATGAATCACACTATTATATATAATTACAATGCACTAACAAAAAATTTAAAATACTAATAAAATATTTTATTAAGCATGACAAATGTTTTAATAAAAATGATTGTAGATTTATTTATAAAATGAGGGATTAAATTACTTTTATAAAAAGTATGTGTATGC
The DNA here is from genome assembly GCF_047511675.1 of Marmota flaviventris. Lineage (NCBI taxonomy): Eukaryota > Metazoa > Chordata > Mammalia > Rodentia > Sciuridae > Marmota > Marmota flaviventris. Next base: position 45,922,051 of record NC_092498.1, read on the forward strand.
ATATTAAGGAATCTTTCACGATGGGAAGCTCTCATTTGAAATTCATTCTTTGTGCATAACAATCAGGAGTGACTGTACTGTGTCTGGGGATAAAACTTCAGAGTTGAGATACAATATGAATATTGTGCCTGATTCTTCTCTGCCATACTGAGGGTTGGATTGTTTAACAACATGGGTTAAGAAGACAAATTGACCAACCACACAGCAAGTGTTGGTCTATAGTATTTAAGATTGACACACTCTTTGTGAGTTAATAAAAACAGAAAGAGGAGGTGTCTACAAGCGCCTACCTAGGGATGACTATAGAAATATAAACCCCTTCTGTAATATTTCAGTTTCAATAATTTTAAGTCTTAATTTATTTCTTTGAATATATATTTGAGTCACCTAGTATGCTGAGGTGGTTATAGTAGATATTGGAGAAATGTCTATATTTAAGGCAAGGACTTTGTTCATAATGAGCCTAAAGTATGCCTGATCCATGTGCGTGAATTTGCATGCATACACAGACATCCAAAATATTATTCACCATTCAAATCTTATCCCAGAATGTCAGTGTTTCATAGTTAGCTATCTTAAATATCTGAAATGGGTAGGCATAAATGACATTCAAGAGAAAATAGGAAAAAACCTATTTTTTTTGTTTATACTTAGAAGGAAAGATCTTTTAATATAGAAAAGGGGTTCCAACAATTTAAATATCTAGGGTGATAGAGTTGGAATCTATGACCTCATGTTGACCTTTTCAAATTTGTTTTCATGTACCAGAGCCAACCACAGATATTACTAGTTTTTTAGTGCTATTTTGAAATTATTGTATGCTTTTATGTGAACTTTGCTTTTGGGAAAGTATCTGTGGTCTGAAGTCTTCACTGGTTTTTGCACTGTCATATTTAGGTTAGATGAATCATCAACTTTTAATTAATTGCCATTTCCAATACCATGAGCATAACACAGTCTTTTAAGAGGAAAAATAAGTTTTGATTTAAAAAAAATATTGTTTCATGATTAATCTTTAGATGTGCTAGAATTGCCATGATTGTAATTAGTGTAAATACAGTAATTGAAGTAAGAAGAAAAACATCATTTTTCCCCTAAATGTTACTAAATGGAGGAAATATATATATATTTCATGAAGAGTCATTTCACTTAACCTTTGGCACATGTTATGTATTGGTATACACAGTTTATTTATCCCATCTGCTTCTCTTTCAGGATTTGATTCAATGATAACACTCCTGTCATTTGAATAAGTTAGTGCATTATTTACTTAGAATTTTATAATAACTAAGTGATTCTGGGTGTGTCACTCTGTAGGTGTATTTCATATGGGGAGGAATCATTGTGTTGATGCATAATTTTTATCTATGAAGACATACAGAATTAAAATACTAAGTGGTAAATGACCTTTAAAACCTGTTAAATGAGGCTTCTTATAGTTGTGATCCCCTTGATAATTCCTCAACTATTTGAGAAAATAACCATCTAGTTGGGGGATAGAAGCCTATGCTTATGGAATACTGAATGGTAGCATCAGAAAAGGAATCCCACTGGAAGCTAAAATTTCTTTTGATGACTTCCATTGACATGAAGTAGTATGGGAATTTCATATTTTAGTTTATATGTAGTTTCTTCTGGCAATTGGTTAGATTCTCTGGTTTGAGAAGGCCACAGCCTTAAAATCTTCAAAAACGTTTTTATTATTAAGATGCCCTTGGTACGATGTCTGAAAAATAATGAATTCTTACTGATGTGTACAATAGAACTATAACATAGGGTTATAATGTAGATATTGTTGGGTTGGTAGAGATTGTTATTAAAACTATTATCACTCTGACAGAAAAAAACTAAATCAGATCATAAAACACTGTAAAGACATATGGGAAAATATGTATCTTGCTGTGTTTTCTTCCCATTTTAGCATGGCCCCAGCCTTCTCTAGCATCCCTTCATTTGTGCCACTGCACAAGCTGGGCACTTGCTTCATGGTGCAGAATTCATGAAGTTGTGATCTGCCTCAGCTATTGCTAGGCCCGTTTCCTCAGTTAAGTCCACAGTGTTATTAACTTAGCCCACAAGCTTCTAGAAGAGAAAATATCCCACTTTGGAAGAGAAATATTTGGGGATATGTAGATTTAAAAAAAAAAAAAACTGGATTGCCCATTTCCTCTATGAATATTGCCAATTTGACTAACCAGCTCTCTGAATCTATTTACCTGAAGTTGTGATTGTCTTGAATGCTCCTTTTTTTAATATACATAACCTGAAAATTATAAGGTAAAGGCCTTTGAATTAATGAAGTAAATAATATCAAGATTGAATTAGGAAACACTGCATCTGGTTAGACTCAAGCAGAAAAATGAAACAAAATATTATTGTGTCTTTCAGTCTTTGGAAAACAAAGATATTTGAAGTTTCATTTGATCCTCTAGTACTAAAATGATAGTGTGAGTGCAATCCAATAAATGCTTTATTTGTTCTTTTCCCTTTGACCCAATATTGATTCTCTTTCACACTCGATCTTTATTAGTTTATCTTCCTTAGAGGCTGATGGAGATCAATTTATCTGTCTGGCAGAATGCATAAGGGAGATTTTTCTTGGACAGGTAGGTACTAAGCACACTTGCATTTTCTCATCCACTGATCCTGACATCTTTGAAAAAATATTCTTTCTAGACTATTTAATATTGTTAATGCTTTTGTATAAAGTAGTACTCATTATCCATATAAGTAATAAATTTTTGCACAGAATTTTCCAAATTTTAGAGTAATGTTCAAATATAATCCTCAAATTATATTAATAATTATCATTATAAAATGTAAAATGGTCAGATTGTTACCAAATCTTGAAACAATTAGAGAGTGTGCTCCTAGAGAGTTAATGTGCTTGTATTATGAATTTCAATGACTTAGAACTTAGAAAGTAATTAGACCACAGAATCTATTAAGTCATTGTGGTTTTTTTATACTTTGAGTAATAGATTACTTTAATAGATTTCATCATCTGCAAAAGTCATGATGCCTGGAGGAGGCTCCTGCTTATTATAAAAGGAATTCAACATATCTTTCCTATGAGCTAATATTAATCTTCTAGCTCAATTGTGTCCTTTAGAATAATTTAACCAATGATTGGAAGACTTTTGCTTTGCATGAGAGAGCACAAGATTTCTTGTTGCCTTTAGAGATTTATTTCATAATGAAATTAAATCGTTTATTCCCTAGACTTTGGGGGATTTTATGAGCTGAAAGAAAACAAACAAACATGGCTCCTGGGTCTATGATGACCCAGAAGATGGATTTCCTGCACCCTAAAGCAGGCATTTTGCAAATTTCTAAAGTGCCTAGTGCCTGTGGCAGTAAAAGTATGAAGCCATCAGCTGGTAAATGACTTTGGAAATTAGTTGGAGGTTAATTCTCTGCCTCATTGGTCTCACAAAGTGGACAAACTGTAATTGATTTTGAGAGCATTCACAAAGCACTTCTTTCTATTGAATAACGGAGAAGTACTCACAGAAATACGCTGTGGATGCGGAAACAATTAAATGGGTATCAATAAAATATCATTAAGAGTTTATGTATTTAATAAACTCTCTTTAGGATTTTTTTCAGTTAAAAAAAAAATACAAATTTTAAACCCTCAAAATGGTTCATGTTTTCTGCTAAGCTTTTTTCATTTAACTTAAGTATCTTGAACTTGTACTAATGTTACATCTCTGCCTATTGTATAGAAAGAAGCAGCTATATCCATTTGTATCCATTTATATCCATAGCCTCATGAAAAAGAGTGCAGACTGGACTTTTGGGAGAGTGAAGGTCCTTAACTACAATCTGAATGAAGGGTACATTTGATATGGTACAAGTTCATAGTCATAGACTTTGTTCAATAGTTACAGGAAAAGACAAGTTAATGTTTTTCCATTTAAATGAACTCCTTTAATTTTCATTAGCAAATAAATTACATCTATATTTTAATAATATATTTGTAAAATCTAGACCTTTCAAAACCCAAGCAGAAATAGAAATAGTAGACCTGGAGACTCTTTTTTTTTTTTTTTTTTTTTTTTTGCGGACACAACATCTTTATTTGTATGTGGTGCTGAGGCTCGAACCCAGCGCCGCGCGCATGCCAGGCGAGCGCACTACCGCTTGAGCCACATCCCCAGCCCCTAGAGACTCTTTAAAACAATCCAAATATAGAAGTCCTGATGAGTTTGTTGAGATGATAAATATAAAATATCAAATTACATAAGACATAGACTTACTGTTTTGAGTTTCTTGGAAGTAGCAAGTTCAATATATTTGTCAAATCCACAATGGACACTGGGATTTGCGGAAATGTAGAGTATAGACAGAAAGACATAGTAAAACATATATGTTTCTTGATGAATGTTTACTAAGTGTTGTACTAAGCCATTTTATATATATCATTTATATATATCATTATATATTATCATTATATATATCATTTTATATATATCATTTAAAAATTTACACCAACCTTTATAAGTAATTAAATTGCTCTTATCTCATAGATACAACAACAAAGGCTTAGTATAAGTAAATTTTCCAGGTGTGTGTAGTAATCTCTGAATCCTGAATTTTAATACAGTATTCAACTTCAAATAATTCATATCAATAAAAGACACATGTGGCATTCTTCAAATAGTACAATAGCATTTTTATGTCTGTCATAGTCACTTAGACACTAGAGAAAATAGTAATTATCAATACCCTTGTATAATCATGGGACTAGAATGAAGATTATGCATGCTATAAGTAAAAATGAAAAACTGTCTCTGTTCACCGTAGGTTCACAGTCCATATAAAACTATTATAATCTGGAGTATTCAGATAAACCTTTTTCTCTTAATTATTGTAAAGCTATAGAGCTTTTAAAATTTGTGTTTGTTTGTTTTAATTAGTTATACATGAAGCAGAATGTATTTATGAACTTTGATATATCATTCATAGATGGGATATAATTTCTCTTTTTAATGAGTATGCATGTTGCAGAATCATATTGGTCATGAAATCACATATAAACATACAGTAATAATGTCTGTTTCATTCTACTATCTTTCCTATCCCCAAATCCCCTCTCCTTTCCTCCCATCACTTCCCTCTACCTAATCTAATCTATTCTTCCCTAGTCCTTATTGTGAATTAGCATCCGCATATGAGAGAAAACATTTGGCCTTTGGTTGTGTGGGATTGGCTTATGTCGCTTAGCATGATATTCTTCAATTCCAACCATTTACTGGCACATTTTATAATTTTACTATTCTTTAAAGCTGAGTAATATTCCACTGAGCATATATACCACATTTTCTTTATCTATTCATCTATTAAGGGATACCTAGGTTGGTTCCATAGTCTAGCTATTGTGAATTGAGCTGCTATAAACATTGATGTGGCGGTTTCACAATAATATGCTGATTTTAAGTCCTTTGGGTATAAACCAAGGAGTGGAATAGCTGGGTCAAGTGATTTTTCCATTCCCTATTTTTGAGGAATCTCTATACTGCTTTCCATAATGGTTGCACCAATTTGCAGTCCCACCAGCAGTGTATGAATGTACCTTTTTTCCCACATCCTCACCAACATTTATTGTTTCCTGTATTCTTGATGATTGCCATTATTACAGGAATGAGATGAAACAGAGTAGTTTTGATTTGCATTTCTCTAATTGCTAGAAATGTTGAGCACTTTTTCATATATTTGTTGATCAATTGTATTTCTTGTTCTGTGAAGTGTCTATTGAGTTCCTTATCCCATTTATTGATTGGGTTATTTGGGGGTATTTTTGGTGTTTTTTTAAAGTTCTTTATATATCCTAGAGATTAATGCTTTATCAGAGGTGCATGTGGTAAAGATTTTCCCCCAATATGTAGGCTCTCTCCTCATTTTATTAATTATTTCCTTTACTGAGAAAAAGCTTTTTAATTTGAGCCCATCCCATTCATTAATTCTTGATTTTACTTCTTGCTCTTTTGGAGTCTTGTTAAAGAAGTCAGATCCTAGGCTTACATGATGAATATTTGGGCCTATTTTTTCTTCTCTTAGGCACAGGTTCTCTGTTCTAGTGCCCAAGTCTTTGATCCACTTTGAGTTGATTTTTCTGCAGGGTGAGAGATAGAGGTTTAATTTCATTTTGCTACATACGGATTTCCAGTTTTGCCAGCACCATTTGTTGGATAGGCTATCTTTTCTCCAGTGAATGTTTTTGGCACCTTTGTCTAGTATGACATAACCACATTTATGTGGGTTTGTCTCTGTGTCTTCTATTCTGTACCATTGGTCTATAAGTCCATTTGGTGCCAATACCATACAGTTTTATGGTAGTATAGTTTAAAGTCTGGTATTGCGATGCTTCCTGTTTCACTTTTTTTGCTAAAGATTGCTTTATTTATTCTGTGTCTCTTATTTTTACAAATAAATGCTCATGATTGCTTTTTCTATTTCTATGAAGAATGTCATTGTGATTTTAATAGGTATTGCATTAAATCTATATAACATTTTTGGTAGTATGGCCATTTTGGCAATATTAATTCTGCCTCTCCAGGAGCACGGGAGATCTTTTCATCTTCTGAGGCTTTCTTCAGTTTCTTTTGTTAGTGTTCTGTAGTTTTTATTGTAAAGGTCTTCACTTCTTTTGTTACTTCTTAGAGTATCAATTTTCCTATTGTTAACAATAGAGGAAAAATCCTTACTTTTACTCTTAGCATGGGATTAAGTGAGGTAGTAGCCATCATAAGCCTCAGAGAGTGGCAGCAACTCAGTAGAGATGGTCAGCTTAGTCCATCACATCACAATAGCACAGACCTAGTAGATTAAACAACAACAACAACAACAAAAAATACAAGAAAAAAATAGGTCCAAATCTACTTTCTCCCAGTTCTGGGGGCTGAGAGTCTGTGATAAGTGTACTGTAGATTCCATTCCTAAAGAAGGCGTTCTTCCTGGCTTGCAGATGGCCACTTTCTTTTTGTGTTCCAGCACGGTGGAGAAAGCACTCTCTTCTTCTTCCCCAAAAGCTACGAATCTGAATCTAATTGGATTAGGAGACACCCTTATGGCCTTGCTTAGCCTTACTCACCTCCTAAAGCTCTATCTACAAGTTTAGTCACATGGGATTTGGAATAACAAGTCCATAGCAAAGCTATTCCTATTATTGTAAGAGTAATTTTCAAAACTGCTCATTAGTGTGACCTCCGATTTTCTCAGAGTTAATGGAGATTTTTATGATATACTTTAGGTCATCTTTCTGAAAGTCTCTCAAACCAAGTTCACCTGATTAAATTCCATGTCCTCTGCCTCCAGGAGTTTATTTATGAGGAAGCAAAGTGAATTTTTTTCTTCTTTTATACTTTGAACTCTCTAAACTGTGATTGTCACAGGCAAGCACAAGGTCCTTAAGACTAGACAGAGTCACTAATAGGACTATTTGGCATCATGGCTGGGGTGTAATAGCTCTTCAGTTTTAAAGTTTTATGAAAAAAATATTATTATTCTATCAAAGCAATTTGAGAGACAGCTGTTTAAATAATGAAATTGGCTCAAATAGGCCTTTATTGACAATTTTATTCTTTATAATTTAGGCTCCTGCCTCCATGAACTCAGTTTTTTTTTTTTCTTTTTCAGTTGGTTGATGGTTGTGGAATTCTTTGTAGGTCTTTTAGAGATACTGTGAAACATCATAGTTTTATTTCTCTTTCTACTACCTCATAATAACCCATACTATGAGGAGTGGGTTTCACAGATAATATCCAGCAGAAATTTGTAAAATAATAAACTAAATGTAAATTTTACATAAAACATAAGAACTGAAATTCCAGGATGGATTTAACAGTTATTTAGTTCCAGCAGAAGACAAAATAAATAAATTGGAAGATAAACCATCATAACATATTCACACTAAAACAAAGATAGAAGGAAAAAATTCACAAGAAAATAGGCATTGTATTGTGTGTGTGTGTGTGTATGTGTGTGTGTGTGAGGGGGTGGGGGGCATAAGGGGTTGAGAAGCAGTGAAGAGAAAGAAGATGTGCAGGAAAACATATTCACATTGATAAGATTCCAGAATTATCGAAACTGGTGAAGTATATTAATGGCAGATTTCAAAAATTCTTTAAACCCAAGCATAAAATATGAGAATCACCCTTAGGCACATTCTAATCAAAGATGACTACAGGTAAACAAAAACTGAAGGCAATTATTTTCAGTAGACTTTTATTCTAAAATATATTACAAAGAGTTATTTAGACTGGTGGAAAACATCCCAGGAAGAAGCCCAACAATATTAGATAGAATAAAACAAACAAACAAACAAACAAACAAAAAAAAAACAAAGAAGAGCAAATGTATGGGTACACATGAAGTAAAATTGACCTTACAAAACAGTACTAGTAATATATTTTGATATTGTAAATATGTAAGAAAATAATGTGACTTAAAATAACTAAAAAGGCATTACTGAGATATCAAATTCCTGAATAAATGCAAAAATGTTCCACATTGTAAAAGTCAACATTATGAAAATGTCCAGTATCCCCCCGAGAGTCAATACTATTTCAATCAAAATTCCAGCAGTTTAAAAAAAAATGTCGGCTATAATGGAAAAACTAATTTTAAATACAAAGAGAAGCAAATTGGATCTTAAACACAAAGATCAAAATAAAAACTTAAACCAATAGTTTCAAAGCCTTCTACAGAGATGTAGAGAGTAATACTGCCATAAAGGTGCAATATTAGATGGAAAATTGGAACTGCTTATAAAGTCCAGGCAAAGACCCACATAGCTAGTCACATCCTCTTTTCAAAAAGATGACCCTATAGTGCAGTGAGGAAAAGATGGCCCTTCAGAGAGTGGTAGACAGTCACTTGAACAATGAATGAGAAAACAAAAAAGAAAAGAAAAGGACAGTTTTGATTCCACCCTGTTCTATAAAGCCCAATAAATTTAAGAGGAATTATAGATTTAAAGATAAGTATTAAAGCAGCAGACTATTAGAAGAAACAAGAATATTTTCGTAACCTTGTATTAGAAAAATATTTCTTAAATCCAACACAAAAATTAGATAAGGATTTTAATGAATATATTACATTAAAATTAACATTTCCATTTATCAAAACTCATCAGAAAACTGAAAGGCACAAAGTGAGAAGAGATATATAGAGTATGTACATTTGATCAAGCACATATGATAAGAATGTATAAAGAATATTTAGGTAGTAAACTCAGTATAAAATAAGATAAAATATTTTAATGGGGATGATATGAGAAGAGCAAAAGTATTGTAAAAACTATTCTCCAAATCATTAATAATCATGTAAGTGCAGCTTAAAACCCCAAAGTAATATTGCTATAATTCATTGTAAAGTTGAAATTATATTTAAAAAAAGAAAGAAAGAAAATGCCAAAATAGCTATGTTGTTTGATTTTAAGACAATGTCAAGATTGTGGGGTATGTAGGATTCTCTTATAATGCTTGGGGAAGTGGATGCTGCTTTATATTGTTTGGAAAGTGTTTGTTAACATCAACTACAGTTGAGTATTCATGGGTGCTCCAGGGCACCAGTTCCCCTCTTAGGGATGCAACCAGCAACTATGTACCTAAGTTGTGATCTGTTTAAATGTATAAAAATGTTCAAAGCTGGCCATTACTCTGAGCCTGTACAGGAAGATAATTCACACATCAAATAATAAAATGATAATTATATTACAGTGTAACATCAATAAAAATGAACAAATCACCACTATGCAAAACAGCATTTCAGAAATAATCTTGAACACAGAAGTTAGATAAAACATAATTTGTATCGTGTGGTTTAATTGATATAAGCTAAAAAATGGGGATTACTTTTGGGAGATGATGTGGGTAGAGACTATAGAAAGATATGTGGGAACATGATGGTTACTAAAAATATTGTTTGCTTATTTTATCAAAGTGCTGTTTATATAAATGTTTGCTTTATAATTGTTGTGCTTCACACTTACATAAAACTTCCCACAAACTAGTAAGAGGAAAATTGCAACTATGTAAATACTTAATCAGAGAAAAATGTTAATTAATAAAGAAAATAAGCAACAACAATGTCTAAAATGGCATGTTTATATCTCTTACAAATGAAAATCTTTCTAAATAAAGAAGATAATTCTGAAAGGTGGTTTTCTCTTCATATTTCAGTTAAGCACCCTTGTAATAAAGTGTTGCTTCTGCCTTTTAACATATACAGCATTTTTATTTCCATAATAGTGCTTCAGGTTGCTGTTAGTGTGTTGTAGTTTCTACACAGTCAACATAATGATCTGTGTTAGTTTAGTGTTTTATCAGAAACTAAAGTTAAATTTTAATTTTATCTAAATCATTTATTAATAATAAGTTACAGTAAACGTGTATTTTCTACTCATGAATTTTTCTTTGTTCTTGATCTATGCTTTAACTTAATTTTGTCTTTATTTCAAAAATTGCTTTTGATTTAACACAAACATACCCATGGCTTTACATAAATCAAAATGTACTGAACATTGCTAATTGTTATTACTTTGAATTTTTTTCCACTTATGTAAATTATGTAAAATCTCACACTTAGATATATTATTAATCATTAAAATATTAAATAACATCTCTTTGAAAACATTATTAAGATTTATGTAAAATTAACTGGTTAGCTTTTGGTGTCTGGTCTTTGATTCTTTCACATTGGATGTTTAACAGATGGAAAGAAAAGGTATAAAGTAACCAAGACCCGCATCACCCTAGCAAATAGGTATTTATTAATTTAAGGGGATTTCAATGTTTTCAAAGAAGATTATATCAGGATACTAACCACTTATTTTGAACTTAGTTTTTTATTTCCTAATAAACAGACAATTTCAAAGGCAGACATAGTTTTCAGTATTAGCATATCTGATTTTGATGAAGCACACAGGCTACGTGTTAAACTGACTGTACAGTGACTATGACAGAGTGATAGCATCTGAGAAACCATGATGGAGATAGAATTATGTGGATATGTAAGAAGGTAGAAGCAGCACCTTTGTTCCGGGTGCTTAATTGGGAAGTGACGATCTCACCGCCTTTTTGAGTTATCCTATTTATAACTATTTTGTGACATTTAACAATTAAGCAAAAATTTGAATGGATGAATAAAGGAATGATTGAAACGCATGACTATTAACAGAAAGTGGTAAACCTATGCATTGTTGTGAAGTATTATAAATGTAATATATAAATAAGCATAATTTCCAAATTCATTAAACAATCTCTATAAAATTAGTGAAAAATAATCTTACAATATTGTTATAAACTCTTTGCCAGTCATGTAAATAAAATATATGGAGACCAATCTCCCAAATTTATTTTTTAATATGAAAAGACTACAGACACATAATGGGTAACTCATTGTCAGGAAAATTGTGTAATACAGGACAATATTTCTCATTTTTTATATATTTTTGCTTTTGATCTTTTATACAAACCACATTTGATTTACAGAGTAGATGGTTAGAGAACTCCTTTCTACTGAAAATTGCTTTTTATTACAGTTATGACCTCTGGGTCATCATGTATAGCTATAATCAGATTACATTTAAAATATTAATCAATTTTAAAAATTTAACTAATTTTTTTTTCCTATCAGCCCATGATTAAAGAGCATCACACCTTTGCAAATTCCTCACTCACTCCTAAATATTTCTTGGTATGCCAGACACTGGTTCTCCCCATGTTTTCATGTTCCAGTCTTCCACACTGGCATCCTGTTCTGAAGTCGTGTCAGTTGCCATGGCCACCACCTCCACCTTAAGCCTGGTGTTCCTTTAAACAGGTTCCTGAGTTTCCCCACCTCTGAGCAACACAATGTTCCATGTACAAATGCCAATAATGCTCTTCTTCTTCTTCTTCTTCTCCTTCTCCTTCTCCTTCTCCTTCTCCTTCTCCTTCTCCTTCTCCTTCTCCTTCTCCTTCTCCTTCTCCTTCTCCTTCTTCTTCTTCTTCTTCTTCTTCTTCTTTCTTCTTTTTTTCCCCTATTGGTCTTATACTTTGCAGTTTTGGTCCACAGAGGTAATGCTTGTGTTTTTAATGAAAAGTGGTGTTTTATATTTCATTCACAGCCTCTGTGTCCATAGCTGCCCTGCAAAGGATACAGAATCTTGGAGTCCAGCAAAGGCTCAATACTTGAGACACACCTTCCTTTCCTGTCCAGATTTCCATGCCCCTTAGTCTCTTTAGAAACATTTCCAGATAAAATCTTTCCAGATAAAATACTCAGTTAAATATGCCCAAGGTGGCTCTGTTTACTTGTCCTTCATCCCACCAGCCTTACACTCAGAGAAGAATCTCAAATGGACTGTCATTGACACCAAAACCTTCATTGAAAGGGAAATCTGTGCTAAGGGATTATAAAGGGCCTTTAGAAAGAAACATTTTTGCAACTGCTTTTATGTATTGTGATTGGAACTATAATGTTTCCCTGGAATTAAGCTTTTAACTGAAAATGAAGAAGCCTCTGGGCCTCATCTCCATTTCCATAATAGGCTGACTTACTTAATCTACTCTTTTATTGAGTTCTTTAAATAAGAAGCTGTTTTGTTTCCCCTGGATGCAATAAACTCTAAAAATAAGCTCGGAATCAGAATTATTTTAGACTATTTTTTAAATTCTATTTTGGGTAGGTTACATTGAGTAAATAGTCTCTATTACAAAAAAAAAAAAATGCAGAAAATACTTTGTAATTGTGTTTTCCTGACATTTTCCTCAGATAATTCAGGACATATCCACAAATGAAATGGTAATATAAAACATTTTATATGTAACTTTGCACCTTAGTTAGCATCAAAACATTTATACATTGTATTTAATTTTTTGAACTAAGAGTATTAGATGAATGAATATATACATAAATACATATCAGGCAATATCTTCACAATTTTTCCACAAGAAACAACAGTATCTAATACTTACAAGAAAATTCAATCTGAATAAAGGACATTTTTGATCGTCTACTACATATATGGAATTCTGATGATAAATTTTTGGAGAACCCAAAGAATTCTTAAATGTGCTTTTTTTTATATGTATACTGTGATAAGAATGTATAGTTGCTCTCTGAATTTAAGCCTTCTTAGTGAAACAAAAGCCTCTGGGTCTTACCTCCATTTCCATAGTAAACTAATTTAATCTATTCCTTTACTTTGCTCCTTTATTGAGAAATCAATTTTGCTTGCCCTGCCAGAAATAAACTTTCAAAATAAGTTCAGAAGTAGAATTAACTTTTCTTCCCCTTAACTCTTTACTTATTTTTTAAATATCCTATGTCTGTATTTTAAAGAGAAAATTCTGTTGTTCTCAACGGTGTTTTCATGACATATTTCCTAATAAGTCAAGCCCAGTGATTTGAATTTAAAACACGAAATTATTTTCATAGTTTTGTATCACCTATTGCATTCAATATTTTTTATTATAATTAATGTCTTAAAGGTTTAAGTTAATTTTACATATAGATGAAAAAACATAGTATGACGCCTTTAGTTGCAGCAGGTAATATTACTTCTTTTTTTTTTTTTTTTCAACTCAACATTTTTGAGGGGGGCGAGTACTAGGCATAGAACTTAGGGGCACTTGATCACTGAGCCACATCCCCAGCCTTATTTTGTATTGTATTTAGAGATAGGGTCTCACTGAGTTGCTAAGCACCTTGTCATTGCTGAGGCTGACTTTCAACTGGCAATCCTCCGCCTCAGTCTGTTGAGCGACTAGGATTACAGGCATGAGCCACCGTGCTGGCTTAAAGAACATTTTTAATGACATACTTTTTGGATAGTACTCTGGAAAGAAGTGTAGAAATGGAAAGTGGTTAGCACCTATCTTACACATACTTAAAAATCTAGTAAAAAACAAAGAGTGAATATATCAAGTTTCTCTTGCAAAGAAAGCTTGCTAAGTAACAGAAGTGAAAAAATAGAGAAAGCAATTTGAAGACTTAGACAATTTAGAAAAGTCATACACATAGTGACCTCAGAGAATGCCTGTGGTAAATATGGGCCAGAGAAATTGGAGATGGAGAGATTGTTGAAAGAAGTAAAAATGTTAATGTATATGTCAAAATAGCATAATATAAAAGCAGGACAAAATAAAAAACAAATAAATAAAAACTTCAAGTTTAATTTTGAGAGTGAAAAATTTGCTAAACATCCAGGCAAAAAATAAAAAGAAATAAGTATATTTTTCTATGAATATGAAGTTGAGGGCTGGTATTTTGGTTTGAAAGTGTCTCTCTCTCTCTCTCTCTCCTCTCTCTCTCTCTCTCTCTCTCTCTCTCTCTCTCTCTCTCTCTCTCTCCTGTATTTCTAGCTGCTGGGGATACAGAGATAAATAATTCAGAATCAGTTGTTGGGAAGCTAACATACTGGTTGGAAGTTATACACATAATCAAAGAATTTTAATGTAACAGAATATCATATTAGACTCTGAAGAAGGTGCTATCAAGAGAGAATCTTACATCTTCTAAGGAAAATCAATGAAAATTTGACAGATGGTGATGTGTTGGTGGTATACAGAAGGTAAAATATAAGCAATATCTCAAGGGAAGTAGTGAAATTGTGGCAAAACTATTAAACAATAAGCATCTTGATATGAATACAGTATAATGTAAGAATGGGGTAAGTGGGGTAAGAGAACATCAGACTAAAAATTACTTTATTTATTATTCTAATATAGTTGATGGCACATTATTGATGGAATCTAATTGGAAGAGGCTTTCAAGTACAAATTTGTATTTTAGAAACATCTCTCATAGTCAACCACATAAGAATGGTGACAGCAAAGGGGAAAAAAAGAGTATTGGTAGATTATTATTTCAATATTCCATATAAGATATACTGAAGGTATAAAGAAGATCAATACAATAAATATTTAATTTTTAAAGAGAAAGTTTTATATTTTTTAATATGTTGATCATTGATTTTGGAGAATGTTTTAGTCATTTTTTTTTCCACCACTATGACCACAAGACCTGAAAAGAACAACATAGGGGAAGAAAAGTTTATTTGGGGTTTACAGCTTCAGAGGTCAAGGTCCATAGACAGCTGACCCCATTGCTCTGGGCCTGAAATGAGGCAGGGCATCATAGCAGAAGGGCATGGCAGAGGAAAACAGCTCAGGTCATCACAAAAGGAATCAGCCATAGAGCTCTACTCACCACTGACCAAATAGAAACCCCCAAATAACCCGCCCCCACCATGAACTACCTATTCTAATCACATCCTTCTGCCATGATGTTTTTCCCCTGCTTAGGTTCAGAGCTATGGAGTAGGCTGTTTAGGGACTGAGAATTCTTCGACTGTGAACCAAATACAATTTTCATTCTTTAAAGTTGTTTTGTCAGGTATTTGGTCACAGCAGTGAAAAGATTAACTGAAACAGGGAATTTCAAGATATGAAGTAAGTATTTGCTATGGTTTAGAGATGAGGTGCCCTCCCCGAAAACTAATGTGTGAGACAATGCTAGAATATTCAGAGGCAAAATTAGATTAAGAAAATTTAATATAATCAACAGATTAATCAACTAATATGGATTAATTGGGTGGTAAGTGTAGGCAAGTAGAGTCTGTCTGGAGGTAGTTGGTGCCTGGAGGTGCCCTTTGTGGTTTATATTTTGTCTCTGGTGAGCTGAACTCTCTCTTTACCTCTTGTCCTGAGCTTCTATCCTCAGTTATAACCTTCTGCCATGATATTCTGTTCCAACTTGGACTTGGAGCTGTGGAGAATGCCACCCATAGACTGAACCACAGAAACCATGGGCCTCAAATAACCTTTTCCTCCTCTAAGTTGTTCTTGTCGGGGGTGTACCCCCCAACAAACTTGTTTTCAACAGTTTTATATTTTTTAATAATAAACTGAAAACCATTTGAAAATGGTACAGAAACCATCAGTATTCATGCTTAATGAATAATAAAACTTTCTTATTGTATTTCACCAAAAATTGATGCTTTTATTTGCATTTGAAAATTTCACTGCTGCATATTGACATTTACCTTATTTAATGGGTAATATGAATTGATATTGTTGTTATTTAAGAATATGAGAAATATAGAAAAAAGTAAAGGCTAGTAGGTTGGTCTTGGGAGAGATGCTGATCTTGAGTTGCCTACAAAATTTTCCCGGGAAATAGTTGTAAATGAGTTAAGGTTGATGCCACTTTGAAAAGTCTGATTTGGGTATATAAACTTGTACTCCACCATTCTACCTGATTACCCAGCTAGCCATTGGGACCATGAATAGGGGGAATATGTGGTGGGAGAGAAAGCTGATGACAAAATTTCTTGAAACAAAAGTCCTAGGAGAATGTCATGAGTGTTACTATAAATAGTGAAACTGGGATAAGAATCAGGAAAAAAAATACATTCCAAGATCTAAACATAAAAAGAATATCCCAGTTTCTGAAGCTATTGTCCTTAATTATCTTTGTCTTTTACTTTTTTAAAAATCTATACTACAATTGCCATTCATACAGTACCATCATGTAATTAGAGACATATATTCTTTTAAGTGAAAAATATTATTCAAACAATAGTTTTCTCTTTTTTAAGTAAATTTCATAATTAAAGTATAGAGTTGGGGCTAGGGTTGTGGCTCAATTGTAGAATGCTCTTCTAGCACATGTGAGGCACTCGGTTCAATCCTCAGCACCCCATACAAATAAATAAATAAAATAAAGTTATTATGTCCAACTACAACTAAAAAAATTAAAAAAAAAACAAGCATAGAGTTAATGTGACATTTTCTAAGTAATATGATAACTGGTATGTGAACATTTGACCCAATTTGATGACATCTAGTAAGACAGAGTAATTTGCTGTAATCTCACCTTTATTATATTCGGAAAGTCAGGCAAAAGTTCTTAGCCTCAGCTAAGAATTCAGAAAAATACAAGGATTTAATATCTCTTATTTTCAAATAGTTTTCAGAAACTGCTTATGGAAAGAAATATTGCTTGATAAGATTAACATCTTCTCTTTATTAGAAATCCAGTTTTCAATTAATTCACCCATATTGGTAGTTCACATTTAAAGACTGAGAGGGAACTGATGAGTAGTAGTTAAGCATCTATAACACACAGTCCACATTTTGACATGAGTAATTTGCACACACTTCAAATTGAGATAATTCTAAAATATCACTTTTGTGAAGCTTTGCATTTTTCATTTTGGGGGGTATGAAATAAAACTACAGGAAATAAAATACTCTGGTTGTTGAAATTACCTAGAGAAATCATTAATACTCTTGTTCTGAAGCCTATGATCAACTATAATTTGCTTTTGTTTCAGAAACATCACAGAACTCTGCAATAAATATGGGAGTACAGATACCTCTGCACGGTACTGATTTCACTTGTTTGGGTGTACCCAAAGGCAGTATTGATGGATCATATGCTAGTTATATTTTTAAAGTTTTTGAGAAACCTCCATATTGTTTTCCTTAATGACTGTATCTAATTACCCTCCCACCAAAAGTGTGAAAATGTTCCCCTTTCTCTGTATCCTCATTAACACTTGTTATCTTTTGTCATCTACCTCTTTTTTTTTATCATGGTGCTGGAATTGAACCCAATGCCTTGCAAATGCTAAACAAGCACTCTACCACCAAGCTATGCTCCCAGCCCCACCTCTGGTCTTCATTGATAATAAGCATACTAACAGGTCTGAGCCAAGATGTGGGAACTATAAATAAATAAATAAATAAATAAATAAATAAATAAATAAATTTATATAATCTAAAACAGATTATATTTATATAAAACTTAGATATATATTCACCTATATATCAATCTAAGTGTGTATATGTGTATATATATACATATACATATATATATACACACAAACATACATTCATAACATACACATACACATATATCCCAAATTTTATTTTATATATATAATTAATTTTCATACCATATATGGAATATATATGTAACATATATGTTTAAGAATACAAACATATTGAATAAACACACACCAGATTATTCATGCAAAATAAGAATGAGAATCTATTATTTGTGTTAAGTGAAATTAATCAGACATTGAATGAAAATAATAGCATGATCACATTAATATGAGGAAATTTTAAAAATGAGTCTAATATAAATCAAATAAGTATAATATGTAGAAACAAGAGCACATTTTAGGTACCATAGGTAGAATCTTGGGAGTAAATGGGGAACTATAGGTCAAAGTACACAAAGGTCTAATTGTGTGGAATGAATAGTCTAGAGATCTAATGTACAATATGAGAACTATAGTTAATAATATTGTATTGTGTATTGGAAATTTGCTATGAAAGTAGATTCTAGCTTACATTCTATTTTACATTCTAGGCTCTTATTTACACACACACACACACACACACACATGCATACAAAAGGTAAAAATGGGTTAGAGATGATGTACATCTCTTGACAATTTTAACAATTTCTTTATATATGCATATGTGTATGTATGTATATGTGTATATATATGTATATATAAATCAAATATCATATTGTATTCCTTCAATTATAAAATAAAGAAAAAGTAAAAAGTAATGCAGCAGAGATATTTTAGAGACATTAGTTTCTAAACAGATTTTTGTGGAACTACTCAAAATCTTTCCAAGGAGTACGATTGACATTGTTCTTGCCTTTTGTCACTTAAATGTCAGTGACTAAGTAAAAGCCTTTCAATTTCTTGGTGTCAATCCTGAAAACTCCCTGGGCTCCAAATGACCAATTAGTGCCAAAACTGTGAAGACACTTCAGCTACCTTGGTTCAGATTCTCAGCAGAGCTTTCACTTAGGACTGTTAACAGCCTGATAATTAGATTTCTTTCCAAATTAAATTTTGAGAAAGATCCTGCAGTTTTACAAGCACATCATTCAATTTAGTATAGTCTAAATCTAACTTTACTGTTTTCCTTTGACTCCATTTGTCTTTAGTGTATTAACTTTGTAATGTAAATTACAGCTGTGAATTAAAGGTATACTTTAAAAATTACTGAAATTATGTCTTTTCTTTAACAATTATCTATATTTTGTAAAGTAATTATATTTCACCAATCAATATATTTACAGAAATATTTTGCTATTTATATTATTAATTCATAACATTTTCATCTTATTTGAAACAACATTATATCTTAGGTTCCATGTGTTTTATTTTTCATGGCTTTAATTTTCACTCTATTTATTTTTTAGTAGAATACCATGGAAATGTTCACACTTAGCTGTGCTTGAATACAAAAAGCCCTAAAATAGAATGTCACATAAATTAATAAAATGGATAATTGTAAAGTGTTTAAAATAGAAGAGCATAAATACACATTAAAATTTTGAAATATTTTCTAATCACTTTTATATATATACAGATATCCCATTAATGGTCTTGCTAAATATCTGTACTTTTTTCCATTACAAGTTAGATATATTTTGTTGTCTACTTTTGTGTTTGGATGAGATATCTCCCAAAGGTCCTGTGTTAATTCAGGAGTGCTTGGAGGTGAGATTTTGAATTTTGAGAGACGTAGCTTAATAGTTCTATCCTAGTTTGAACTGAGTGGGTTATAACTGTAGACAGGTGGAGTGTGGCTAAAAGAGGTAAGTAACCTGAGGTAATTGGGAAGGGCTCATTTACTCTGAAACCCTTTCCCTCCCTCTCTGCTTCCTGGCTACCCTGAATAGAACAACACTCCTCTATCATGATGTGCTGCAGTCTCACCCTGGGCCCAGAGCAAAGGACTTAGCAGACCATAGGCTAAATTTCTGCAACCATAAGCAAAAATAAACTTTCCCTCCTTTATGTTGTTTTTGTCAGTAATTTTCTCACAGTGACATGAAGCAGACTACCACACAAACTGATATCAAGAATCATGGTAGTTGCTATGTCTAACCTGACCTTGTGGTTCTGAAGACTTTGGAACTGGTTTGTGGGAGGAATTTGAAGAAGTTTGGAGATGAAGGCTGGAAAGTCCTTAGAACTGTGTATAGAGAATTTAATGGGAAATTCTGGTCAAAATTCAAAAGACCAGAATGCCAATAAGAATGTGAATTGTGTTCATGAGGTTTCAGAGGGGAATGAGGATTCTTTTGAGAATTGGACTGGAGACTGCTCATTTTATACTCTGGCAAATAATTTGCCTAAATTTTTCCCATATCCCAAGACCATATGAAGCTGAATTTAAAGGTGATAGACTAATTTGGCAGAGGAATTATCAAGGAATCACAGCATTCAAGAGGTGGCAAGGATATCGCTAACAGTTTTTAGCTAGATTACTATAAGAAATATAAACATAAAGCAGAGAAAAAGAATTTTAAAAACTTTCAATCTGGCCTGAGAAGTGCATGTATATCTGGGGACAGGGAAGCTACAGTTGCTTAAGTGATTATGGTCACTGAAGAGATGCTAAAAGTACTTTGCTAGAAACAATAGGGAAAATAGCTTGAGGACATCTCAGGAATTGCTAAGTCATGCTCACTGCAGGCTTCAGAGTACAGAAGAAAAAATTCAGTTGAGAAAAGTTCATGGGAGTAGCCTACTTGCACAAGGTGACCTATCAAGTAGTTTTACTCTGCTGAGTCACCCAGGCACTCAGAGTCCAAAGCAACTTTGATCCTAGATATCCAAGTATTGAAAGAGCTAGCAGCAGATCTTGGCATCATCCACATGGTGCTTGTTCTGAAGGAATGCAGGATGCTGAAGTTAGGGGGTCATGGAGGTTTCCACCAAAATTAACAAAAAGAACTGGGAGGTAAAGTGTTGCAGGGTCAGAATCTCTGTCAGCTTCTTCAGAGATGGTGATATATAAAGTTGTGAAGGTCAAGCCAAAGCTGGAATGGGGACCCAAGGTATTAAGAGCTGCCAGTAACAGGGCCTGTGTGCTGAGAAAAGCTGTTGGCTATGGTGTGCTGCAGCTTTCATGGTGGGGCTGCCTGAGTTCTTTGAAAAAAAAAAAAAAACATCTTATCTCTATGTGTCCTAGATACTATAAGTGGAGTTACAGAACCTGTTAGCCCAGCTGGGTTTCAGTTTTGATTTGTTCCCATGACTTCTTTCTATGCCCCTATTTTCTCTTTTGGAATAGGAATGTTTACTCGGTGCCATTGTGTATGTGTATATATATTATATATATATATATATATATATATATATATATATATATATATATATATATATATATATAATTTACTTTTGATCTTTATGGGAACTCAAAACTAAGAGATTTCCTCAAATTTCAGGACTTGGACTTTTGAACAATGCTGGAACTATTTTATCTATGAGACTCTTAGAGATTAAATAAATCCATTGTGAAATAAATTTTGAGAGGCCAGGGAAAGAATTATATATTTTAGATATGAGGTATCCCTCACAAAGCTCCTGTGTTCATGTAGGAATGTTCAGAAGTGAAATCATGGGAGTATGAGAGCTATAACTTAATGATTCCAACCTAGTTAGAATGGACTGGGTGATACTAACAGCAAATGTGGCATGGCTGGGGGAGGTGAATCACAGGGGATATGCCCTATAGGGTTCATCTTTGTCCAAAATACCTCTCTCCTTCTCTCTGCTTTCTGATCATCATGAATGGAGTAGCAGTCATCTACCCTCTCTACTTCTATGATACATTGCCTCACCTTGCATCCATAGCAATGGAGTTGGCTGACCATGGACTAAATCTCTAAAACTATGAACCAAAATAAACTTTCCCTACTTTAAGAAATTCTTATCAGATGTTTTGGTTACTTTGATGCAAGGTTGACTAACACATATTCTCAATTTCCACCAGGGGATGCATAACAAAATTATTCCTAGTGTTCTTATGCTTCATTCAAATGTAAAGTTTTCTGGAGATAATGAAAATGGAATACTTTATACCTAATTTAAAACATGGATATATTTTGACTTTTCAAGTGTTTATTTAAATTTATTTTATTTGAGATCCTACAAGTATTTTATGCATAATGTTTCTATTTTTGTTCAAACCAATTCTGAAGAATTGGATCAAATGATTTTTGATAATCTTAATTTCCATAATAAAATTTCCAAAAGATTTTCTAGAAGCTCTGATTATCTGATTTACATCTTCTCAACTTCACATCCCCTTATCATGGAAGAAACTTCAAATCAACTGGAAAGTTGAGTCCCATCCAAATTCAAGGACCAATCCTTACATTAGACAAGATGATTTGAACATAAAATCCCTCACCTTGAGATTTAGCATTTTTGCCATTAGTGTTTCCCTCAATGTGATTCTGTGAGTGTCAGTACCAGTAATTTCCCTCATGTCTTGTCTTTAAGCATTTCCCAGAAGACATTCAGGTTGGTCACTGGATGCTTGATTCTTTTTGTGAATCTTGATTCTTTTTGCAACTGAACTCACTGTATTTTATTCTCTGCCTAGAAGCTGCTTTATCTCATTCACCCTCCTATGAAAGTGGGGCCTTTCTTATTTTTTCCAAATCCCAAGACTCGGCATTGATCTGGCTGTCTATTTTATCTCTAAGTGGCATGCTAAGTTCTTCCATACATTGACAAACATCTTTCAACTCACGTGCCTATTTGGATTTCTTAATATTATTCGTGTCATCAACTATAATCAAATCAATTTGCTGATATGCAAAACATGTTAGGAGGTATTGCTTATTGTTCTTCCATTCTCCAGAAAATAATTGTTTGCTTAAGCTGCATTCTGCCTGTTTTGCTTATAGAAGAGAATGTACATTTCCAGCACTAAAGAATCATGCTACATCCCCACACAGAGGAGAGGTCTCATCTCATACCAGTCAGCCTGAGCATTCCCCGTGTTCTGTCAGCAAGGCTATCTATCTGCTGCTTTGCTTTGTTTGTTAGATCACTAAAGTAAATTTCGTAAATGGAATTTGAAAAAAGTATTTCAGAGTAATTTTTTAAAAATTCCACCTCACAATTCCCCTAAAAGATTAGAGAACTATTCTTTGTTAATGTTAGGAAAAGGAACTCAGGAGAAAGACTGAACTACTAAGAGTTAAAAATTCAGATTGAAAAACCTTAACTTCATGAGCCATCACAGTAAGAATGGTGACCTAACCATAGCCTCTGAACATAACAGAATCTTCTATTAATTATCTACTTCTGAATAAATAGTTATCACAAATTTAAAGGCCAATAGAAGGGAGGGTTTGTTTTTCTCCTGTTAGAGATATGATAGCAGACTGACTTTAGCTCTTAACAATCATACTACTTAATTATTTTTTTGTTGAATGTATCATAATACAAATTAGTATAAAGGTAATGTGATCCTTTTGTTAAAATTGAGGAACACAAAAATAATTTTAAAAGTCTTAGATCTAGGATTCAAAATTTCAAAACTGCATTTTGTATGTGTTCTCATGGTTATATTTCTATTTAGAAATGTTTAATCACATCAATAAAAGCAGAGACAGCATACCCATACACACAAACACAGATTTCCACAATACAAGTATCACCTGAAAAAAAATGTCATGAGGTACCTTTTGTTTTTTCAATCATGCTTTAAATTTATACCTTAAGAGTTATTTCTCTCAACAAGATCATTTTTTTGTTGTTGTTGCTCTGCTTTGTTTTGTTTTTTGGCTATGAACTTGAATTTCTGAATAGTAAAAGTACTGTAGTTACTAAGTTACAACTGTAAAATTAGTAACTGGTTCAGGAGTTACTAAAATGTGTTCTGGTTCAGGACATGATGAGATGGGCAAAGTTTACATTCCCAGAGGCATTGACTAGATACTGGCAGACAAATTACTAAAACATATAATTGAAAGCATTTGCAAACCCCAGAAGCAATAAGGGTAGATTCTCAGCCCTTCATTGTCCACGTGCTCTGGTTAAGATACAAGCTTACTTAGGTTGTTCGCAAATACAGTTTCATGTGGTTTTGAACTGAGGTCCCTTTTCTTCACTTGTCCTTGGCCATGGGTTATTATCAGTTTTATAGGCCACTCTCAACTTCTCTGTAAATGAAAAGAAAGATAGAAAACACACATAATAATAATAATAATAATAATAATAATAATAATAATAATAATGTCTTTGGGGGGAAATACAACATCAATTCCGTGTCTCTTTTATTGAAAATATCCAACATATACATTAAGAAATGGATATGTAAATAGAAAAGAAAATGTGACTGATAATCATACACAAACACACACACACACACACACCTACCACACACAATTAAGATTATACACCAAAAGTAAAGGTAATTCTGATTTAGAAGTTTGACAGTAATTTATAGGAAGGAGCCAATGAAAAGTGAAGGAAATTGCCATGACACTTAGAGTGAGAGAACCCTAAAATTGACAAACGGTATCTGCCAGAAAACTTTGAGGACTAATCTGGGGAAACAGAAAAAAACCTCAATGGAGGTGCACCTTGCAATTTGTTATTAGTAAGTGAATGTTACAAGTTCGTAGTTGGTGAGAAGAAAGAACAATCACTGTATAATGCTACAAGGAAGATAGAAGGTAGAAAATAAATACATTTCCAAAATAACAAAATAGTTAAGGAGATAAAAAATAAAATACATTGTTATAGACATCAAATTTTTAAAACCCCACAGATACAGGTAGAGAAAAAGAAGGGGAAGGGGGCAATATCAATAGCAAGAAGTATAGGTTCTTTGGTATGTTGTTGTTTTCTATAGCAGAAAAGGAGGGTTGATGGAGAGTGAAAGAAAAAAAAAGTGTTTTCTTACTCTAAGAAAGAAAAAGATGTCTTAAGGCAGATTTCTTATTTCACAGAGGACCCATAGATGTCTTGTCTCAGAATCATCTCCCAGTTCTATTAAAAGTGTAGAGTGCTGAATCTCAAGTCCCACTGAATTAGAAGCTCAGCTCTGAGAGTGTGGCCCAAGAATTGGTCTTTACAAAGATTTTTTTTTTTTTTTAGGACACCAAATTTGGAAAACAGTCCTTTAAGTCAATAAAGTGTCAGAGGGAAGATTGTGTTGCCTTTCTCTTTAGAAAGGTAGGAATATATGGTAGGAATCCAGCTATTAATTCAATGGGAAAGGACTCTAGGGACATATTTGAAGTTATTTAAACCTTGCAAGTTAAAGAGTTTGATGTGATCTGCACATGAGTAGATGGGTTTATTTTTGATGTGATCAGGAGAAAATGAAACAGCACTGATGGGAAAACCTGTGGTTTTCCTTTATCAGCCCAAAGAGAGAGCAAGTTCTTCCTCAGTAGAAATAGAGCCATAGTGAAGGAGTTTTTAATCTGCTCAAAAACCACTGTAACACACCAATAATAGTCATAAAATAATACATCATGTGGGATTTTGAAGAAAAATACAAATGATTAGTTGTGCTCAGGCAAGGAGGACAGGAATACCAAGGACAGCAACAAAGCCAATGGTCAATAGCCCAGAGCAAGCAGTCCAGCACAGAACTCTGTTTGTTCTCTTTTCTTCCATTGGTGCCAGGGATCTGACTCCCTTGAACTTGATTTTTGTCATTTTCCCCATTAGAAGCCTAACCTCACTCCCATTGCTTCCTGTGGAGAGACCCACTGGATTCTAATCCTACCCTCTCCTGCAAAACCCCAACAAACACAGCCTCTAAGTCATATTAGTGATTGGGGAAACTACCAAATTTTAGCAAAAATACCAAATGACTGAGAACCTAGAGCATTGTGAATCTCCTAACTACAAGCAGTTGTCTCCCCAGATGGAACGAAAATAAAAATGAAATTAGGATTCAATGCTCTTCTCAGGTATATGATTTCTGAATAAGACATTTTATGATTCAATAATAAACATAAAAATAACTCACTAAAAATGGGCAAAGTATTAGAATTGACATTTTCCAAGCAATATATAAAAGTGGCTAATAATCACAAGAACAAATGCTAGACATATTTAAAGTTATTTAAATAAGTCATTGTGCAAAGTCAAAGCACAATGAGATATCATATTGTACACAGTAAGATGGCTGGAATATAATGTGTAGATAACAAAATGTGTTTGTAAAGATGTAGAGAAGTCAGAGCTCTCATATATTGATGATCAAAATGTAAAATGGTACTACTCTTTTGAGAATCTGGTGGTTCTTCCTATGAACCTACAATTACACTCCTAGATATATATTGAAGACTAATAAAAACATGTTCACCTAGAAACGTGTAAATGAACGTTTATAGCAGGATATATTATAATAGGAAAGAAAGGAAAATATATGAATGCACATATACCAAAAAAATAAATAAACAAAAATGTTCTATGTCCATTTAATATAATATTATCAATAAAGATGAAATGATAAAAAGAATATTATTTGGCCCTATGAAGGAATGAAGTACTGAAACGTGCCCAAGCATGAATAAACTTTGAAAATATTTTTGCTAAAAGAAAGAAGCCCATCACAAGAGACCATATTCTATTTCTATTAAGTGTCTTTAATAGGGAAATCTACAGTGATAAGAAGTAGATTAGCTGTTGCTTATAGGTAGGGGCACAGTTTGTGAGGATGATAGCTAAAGGGTATGGTAATTTTCTTTTGAAGTAAGGAAAATGTTTTAAAATTGACGGTGGTGATGGGTGCACAAATCTATAAATACAGTAAAAAACATTGAGTTGTACATTTTAAGTAGGTGAATTATATCACAAAAAAGCTGTTGCAAATGGAGTTAGGATTTCTTTGTATTTCTAACCTAGTTTCTCTTATTAGTTCCTTAAGCACTAATTTAGGATATACCCATATATGCTAATTATTTAGATGCTACCAGTTATTTTTTTTACATAACTCTTCTCCACATTTAGTCCATTTTCTGCTGCTATAACAGAATAACATGACTGAATAATTAATAAAGAAAGTAATTAATTGTTTATACTTCTCAAGGCTGTAAAGTCTAAGATCAAAGGGCCACATTTGGCAAGGGCTTTCTTGCTGTACCATAATATGTCTGAGTAAATTACATGATAAGAGAACCAACACAAGAGAGGAACAAAAGGCCTAATTCCAACTTTCTCAATAGTGGAATCATTTAAGATGGTGGATCCTCATGATCTAAATTCCTCCCATTAGGCCCCACCTTTAAAACTGTTACAATAGTAACTAAACTTCAATGAGTTTTGGAGGGGATATTTAAACTATAGCACATTTCTCTGCTCCATTTTAGCTAAAATTATGTCTCTCCTCACCTAAAAAGAAGTTACTAATAGAACAACAACATCCTTCTAAGTTCCTCTTCTTAATCATGACTTCTTAGATTGTGCTGTTAATAGAAGCATTGAAGAATGAAGGAGGAATGGAGAAAGGAAAGACATATCCCCTTTGGGAAGAAGACAGCATCCATGAGACTTGTAGATATTGGGATTTCTGTCTTAATCAGCTTTTTCAATGCTGAGACTAAAGGATCTGAGCAGCACAACTGTAGGGGAGGAAAACTGTGTTTGAAGGCTCATGGTTTCAGAGGTCTTAATCCAAGGAAGGCTGGCTCCATTTTTCAGGGCTTGAGGTGAGACAGAACATCATGGCGGAAGAGTGTGGCAGAGAAAAAGCAGCTCCCATCAAGGTGATCTTGAAGCAGAGAGAGAAACTCCACTCTCCAGATACAAATATATACCCAAAGGCACACCCCAATTTCCACATCCTGCATCCACACCCTTATCATTTCAGTTAATCCCAGGGATTAACTCACTGATTAGACTGAGGCTATAACCAAATCATTTCTCCTCCAAATGTTCTTGTATTGTCTCACATGTGAGCTTTTGGGCGACACCCTACATCCAAACCATAACAGATTCCATAACTCTGTCTGGAATCTGTACCCTGAAGAGGTGATTTGGCAAGAAGAATGAATGGACATATGGTAAAGCTGAGAAGCCTGGACCCTAAGCACCAGGTTTCTCAGTCCTAGTTCCCAGTACAGAACTGATGAATCAGTCCTTCAAAGAACAGCATGTGCCATGCTCTCTGGCACCTTGATGGCAAACAAAGTAGAACAAGGTTGTATGCTTCCACTTGGAGGTTTGTTTTGTTCTACAGAAATGTATAAAACTCGTTGAGATTAGGTGAAGAGGGAGTTCCAGTAAGATTTAAAGCATATTTCCTAGAAATTTGGCATAAGAGTTTATAATACGTTTATTTCAATTGAAAGAATTAAAAAATAAAAAAATTTAAACTACCAATATTTTTCCTGTTTCAAGAACTGCATTCCTAACACTGTATTAAGTAACACTTAGTAATAAAATATAGGCTTTGTTCTCAAAACTTCACATTTTTAACATAGTGCCTGTAATCTCAGTGACTCAGGAGGCTGATGCAGGAAGATAGCAAATTCAAGGCCAGCCTGGGAAACTTAGTGAGATCCTCAGTGGTAGAGTGCCCTTGGGTTAAATCCCCAGTACTACATACAAAAAAAAGTATATTTCCAATTCAACATAAGTATTACAAGAACCTGTAACCTAACCATAACCTGTAACCTAACCATAAGTCTTAGACAGGGTTCCATTGCTACAGAATGCCCACAGGTATCTAAAAGACAATGCTCACAAACACATGGCATGGATGGTTCATTGATGGGAAAAAACACAATATAGTAACAGTATTAAAGTAAGCAAGGGATACAACAGAGGCCAGGGTTGGCTCAAATTTTTCTCTCTCTACATTGCTGGATGAGATGTTTCTCTCTCAATTTCTCTCTCTCTCCCTCCCTTCCTCCCTCTCTCCCTCTTTTTCTTTCAAGGTGCATGAGACAGGTTGAAATCAGGGAGTCTCAAGTAGAATTATCACCTGATTCTGTAAATATATAGTAAGAGTTCCCTCAATGTAGTGTCTTCAGTGATATCAGGAGCAAATCATCTGTCTCACTGTATCAATAAGCAATATTAAGGGGTTGGTACAACTTGCCCTCAAACTGCTCAAGTCCATGGTTACCAGCAGCATCATTACTAGAAGCTACATTTCATGTTTTAACTAGGGGTCAGTAATCTGCAACTATTTTAGAAAAACAATTTAGGCCAATCCCTAGCCTCCTAGAATTAATCTTTACAACACAGAAACTTGCTAACAAAGTGCTATAAAATTATTCTTGGTATTTTATGTCTTCTGCTTTGAGGAAAAAAACGCTACCAACTCAACCAACCAACTCCTATGTTAGTATGAGGCTGGATTAGATATTAGACTTCAACAATCAAGTTGAGCTTAAGGTCAAAGATGGCTGATTCTTAAAGAATCCCTTTTCCAACCTTTCAGTCAGGTATCTGTCTCAGATCTTTGTGGAAATTGTTCCCTAATCTGTTCCTCAAATTTGCTATTCACGTTACCTCCAGAAACCCCACCAGGATCACTCCAATTCCTGATGGTGGAAAATGCAGACTCTAGAACTCAGATCCTGTTATTGTCTGTTTCCAAAGACAGAAAGGTGCTTTGAAGATTGTTCTAAAGTTTCCTTCTTTGTTCTTTAAAAAATTTTCCCATTAACATTCCTGGAAGTTTTTATACCTGCATACCTTAAAGACTTTTTCCCAAGGCAATGCAGTTTTCTGTCCTCTCTTCCTCAGCTCATTGCAGCATATTCCCCAGTTGGTTTTAATATCTGGTAATTTATGTAGCAGGTATGATGGTTTTTATTTTCATAATACATAAAATTCAGGAGCACAAAATTAATTTAGATCATGCAACTCCAATTTCTGTGCCCAATGGGAAACTTAACATCTCGAGTTTCCAATAAACTTTGTGTCATCTGGTAGTTTTTCAGTTACTTCTGGCTTTTGATTTAGTTACTCCAATGTCTACAGAATGGAAAGAGATGCATAGTAATAGGTATGCTGCTTTTTATTACCATGCTCAGCTAACTTTTTTATATTTTTGTAGGTTCATATTTGAGGCTGTTCCTCTAAATTTACCAAAAAACATCTGGTATTTTTGTCTTCAGTGATGAGTATCAAGTCATTAGTGGATTATTTTCTATTTGACTGCCTGATTAGTGGAAGCAAAAAGGATTGAGGGGGAGTGTGCCAGGGTGGAGGGTTACATAACTTTTTTTTTCACATTTATCTTCAGCAGCTATTATGGAGATAATAATAACCATAATAAGCAATAAGCATGTCATTTAATAAACACATGGTACCAGATTGTGGGACATCTTTACATTGATTAAATCTAATCCTCGTGTCAATAACCATTATCCCTATTGTATAACAGAGGAAAAGGAATAAGAACATGGCCTAAGGATTATGTTGAGATAATATCTAAACTGGAATTTTAATCCTCATCTCTGAGTTTCAAGAGGCTCTCTTCATGTTGCTATTTGGTGTTACTTGTTTTCATCTCTCTTCTGCATGGTCAGAATAGCAACTAAACTTTTGTATTTATGTGTACAAAACTTTGTGTGTTGAATGTGGGGTAGTTGTTTGCATGGGCCCAGCCACTTCTATCTTCAACCTCTCCCTACTGCAGACCATGAGATAGAGGCATATGTGGACTGATACTTACTGAGAGAAGTTTTCTTTTCACGTGATTTTCATCTCATCTCTTCATGGACCCTTCAGGTTCAAAACTCATTTAAAGAATTTGCAATACCGAGTTATTTATTTACCCTGCCAAGTGCCAAAATACTTCACAAAAGAATATTGCCTATTCCTTTTACATAAATTCATTCAGCTTGGATTTTCAGTTCTCTACTTCCCTACTTTACTCTGTGTTTTGTAATACATCCTCTGTCTTATTTTCTTTGTGATTGTTTTGCATCTGGAAGAGCTCACTTTTTTTTTTTTTTTAATAATCTAAGGGATGTTATATGAAGCACTAAAATTCTCTGTTCTTCCTTTACAACTTTTCTTTTTATATAGTCCTGGAAGCTGATTTATATGAATTTTGGATCTTCTATTTTGCATTTCATAATCAAAACTCTTTGATCTGTGACTCACCGCTTGCCATCTCCCAAGCAAGACATTTGTTTCTCTGCTTCCTCAAGTCTTCTTGTTCTTCTTTTACCCTCCGCTCACCTTCCACTGGTTCAGTAACGGACTTACAGATTCACGGAAGTCACCCCTATGCCCTGATTTTCAGTGCTTACAGGCAAAGGTGCACTGACAGCCTTCCCATTGGATCTCACTATTGTGCAGGGAACTGCCTCACAGCATAGGTTCTGGTTCTTAGGAGCTTAAGACATCAACTGTAAGCATTTTAACACTAGTTACAGTGGTAATCTCGGAGACTGAAAGTTGCTACATTGCTTCCATCTCATCAGCTCATACTCCTTTATTTTTATTGTTCTTCTTTTCCTGTGACAACATTTTGAATTCTCTTTGTCATGCCCTGGTGCTTATGTTTTCTGTTTTTGAAGAACTGTGTTAATGTCCTCATCCTCAAGTTCTATATGTTCTATTTTATAATTTTTAACATTTAGCAATATTTCTCCATGTGAGTTCTTTCCTTTTTATTGGATTATTAAATCTTAGCTTTAATTGTTGCTGCTTTTATAATTTCTGCATCCTCCAAATTCTCCATATATATAAAAAAAAATTCTACTTACTATAATATACCTGATTATTTTCTCAGCTTTGTGTGTTTGCCTTCTAAATGTAGAAATTCAAAATTTAAAACTAGCTGACAAAATTACCATGGGTTTATATCTACTTTACAGAGTAGGAAAATAAATTTCTTTCTGGAATAAATATATTTTATATTTTCTGAGACCTGCCAAAATGGAGATGGTATAGTCTGTCATTGGAAACTATCTGCAACTATTGTTTACTAAATCTAGTTCTTGATCAGCTTTATGTATTTTCTGTTAATACCCTTTATAAAATAGTGACCAGAACTCATATTATCCACTATATTTTATAGTAAAGTTTTAAACAATTTACCTTATTGAAAATAAGTAATTTTTTAAGCAAGTAAGATAGGTTGCATCATCTACAGTTTCAAACTGACAAAATTAAATTACAATAAGTCAAATGACCTCAGTTATTATTATGAGTGTGTTTTATACCATAAATATTTTTATTTGGATTCCATCATCTCTTTGCATGTTTTTATTTTGTACAGTAAATACCAAATATTCTCATCTGCTAATAAATCACAAATAATCATTAATACTTTATTTGATGCAATATCCAGTTTTCAAAAACAAAGTAAGTTTTTTTGTTGAAAATTTCCCCAAATTCTATTGCATTGAAATATTATATTCCTCTCTTTCTTCTGCTGTTTCCACTGGGGCATTTATTCTTTTCTGAACTACAATAGATCCAGTCAGCTCAGAATCTCTGTCATAGTCTGTAATCATTCTAGGCTTCTTATTCCTTTAAGAGAGATTTAATAATTCTATTATGTTTTAGTGTTCTCAGGCTGCCATAACACAGTACCAAAGGCTGGGTATCTTAAACAACAGTAATTTGTTTTTTCACTCTTCTAGAGTCTGGCAAGTTCAAGATAATATTTTCTTCTTCAGTTTATAACGTTTATTTTGCAGAAAGTAAGAACTGTCCCTTATCCCCTTTTTATGTGTATACACATTTATTTATTTCAGAATACCCTCAAAAATACTTATTTTATTCTTTGAGATAAATACCCTTTCGTTACTCAATTACTTGCTCAAATTTCCATTTAAAGATATAGAATAAATAAGGGAAATAGAAAACTGTTATATTCCATTCAACAATGGAAGGGGATGAAAGAATGATGAGAAACAGGATATTTAGTCACAAGGAATCTTCTGGAAAGATAACTACATAGGGGAAAACAACTCTCTATTGGAAAAATCTAACTGGTATCACTTTAAATAAGTGATCAAAGGTAATGTCAGCAGTAGTGAGACAAGCAGATGTATTTTATGAATTGACAATTGCACTGAGCAAAAATATCAGTTCTCTTTTATCCTGCCCAGAATACAAAGCTGTCATCTAACTATGTGAAAACATCGAACATGTCCAAATGGAAGCCATTCTACAAAATAATTTGAATGTAGTTTTTGAAGTGTCAAGGTCACTGGGTGTGGTGGCACAGGTCTGGAATCTCCGCAGCTCTGGAGGCTGAGGCAGGAGAATCTCCAACTCAAAGTCAGCCCCAGCAAAAGCAGGCACTAAGCAACTCAGTAAGATACTGTTATCTAAATAAAATACAAAATATGGCTTGGAATATGGCTCAGTGTTTGAGTACCCCAAGTTCAATCTCAGGTATCTGCTCCCCCACAAAAAAGAAAGTGTCACGATCATGAAAGAAAAGGAAATAGGCTGTGTCAGGTATTTAAGAAGACTAATTAGGCATGAAACCTAAATGCAATGGAAAGCAAATGAGATGCAATGGAAAATAAATGACATGTTTTAGGAAAAATATTGAACATTGACTAATGTGTATAAAATTATTAATAGTTTATGAATGTTAGTGTCCAGGTTTTAGTAATTATCCTATAGTTATATAAGAAGATAACATTATGGGAAATTGGATGAAAGATATAGTAGAAATTCTTTTACTATTTTGCAAAATTCTGAAATTCTAAAATCAGTTCAAATTAAAAATTAAAAAATACAACAAATAAATGTTTTAAATTAATGGAGAGGTATCCATGCATACATTGAGGTGTTTTTGAGATTTCCATTTTTACCCCTCTGATGCATTGTTTCAATGAAATAAAAACCAAATCCTTGAAAGTTTTCTGAAAACAAAAAATAGAAGCTGAAGATGAAAACCTGATGGACATGTAAAAAATCTGGAATAGGTCAAAGCATCTTGTAAAAGAAAATTTAAAAACTACACTGCTTTATTTGAAGGTTTCATTCAGTAGAGGGGGTTTGGCTATATACAATAGCTAAAACTCAACTAAGATTATTTTTTTTTTGCCTTATTGCCTTTAAAAGTAATTCAATAAATTTAAAAACAAGATACATGAATATCAATAATCATATAGAGATCAAATGAAAAGTCAACTCTTTAAAAAGCAGAAATACAGTAGAAATGAGTAATTCTACAAACAATTATTTTTAAAATATCTGGGGTAAAAATGCATCTCTGAAAATCCACGGGAAGAAAGCAAAATCATGAGGAAAGAGAAAGCCAAGCTGGCCACCAACATGGAGGACATGCACAGAAACAAGGAAGATTAGTTCCATTTTCATTGTAATTCCTTAAATAAATAAACAATGTAAATTTAACATAATTTACTCCAAAGTAAATATATAAAGTAGATCATAGGTCAAATTGAAAATGCAACAACATGGCAACTTCTAAAAGCTCTTAATTAAAAAAAAATTGTTTCAAATGTCAAATTTGTACATAATTCTTTTAAATAAAACATTTGACAGCCATAAACTGTGAGAATTAATCCTGTCCACTTTTTGAGGCTGTGAAACCAAATTTGATAAAGATAGCACGATACATAAAATATGGCTCCATTTTATAAAGTGCAAGTGAATAACACTCCTGAGTACATTTATGAAGCCATTCCTCAAAACCAGTTTATCTCAGAATGACAATAAACTTTTCCCTCTGTAGGTCAGATCAAGTTAATATCCATACTCAGGAAATTGGCTGCTCCCAAATCTGAGTACATGACAATGCAGTTTGTTGTTCATGCCACATTTTGGACATATATCACCTCTGACTTGGCTCTGTCACCTTTATTTCAAGAACAGGAAAATGCTTGAAATATAGTAAATAAGAATATCATAAATCTAAAAGTGGAATAATATTGGTTTCCCTCATATATTCTCTCCATTCCACTACCACCTTCTTTTACCCCCCACATATATTTATAGAAATCTCGACACACACATACTCAAATATTAATGGTGGTTATTTGTATCAATTATGTATTTTTTTAAAAAAATAATTACTGAAAAGTCATAAATAATAAGAAAGATAATATAAATTCTAATAGTGGTAAAGAGTTTTCTTTTAATATTCCATAGTATCATTGTGGATTTTAATAAGAATAGTATAGACTTATTCACTATAGTGGAAAGATGACTAGAATATATCACACTATTCAAGAAAGTGAGAGAAATATGAGGCCAAAGACAATGAACAATGACTCTTTATTTTAAAAATTCTCTGAGACCTCCAAGTCAACACAGCAGTGACAGACTCGAAATTTAAGGAGTTTAAATCAAATATTTAGAGATCTAAATCTCCATTTATGACAACCACCATTTAAGAGAGAAGCAAAAGAAAGGGTAAATCATGGCAACCTTTCTTTAGTCTGTTTTCATTGAAAGAGAAGACAGGAGAAACACAATAAGAGGGGTGTATTCTGGACAAATTGCAGGGGCTTAGTACTCAGAAGAAAGCAGCAGGTATTTTGGGCAAGCATTCCGGGCTGTGATATTGAAGCCATTGCCCTGGAAACTGTACCAGATACAAGAGTCTGCTGCTCATGGTCACAGAGCTAGACTAAAAAGAATAATTCTTCAGTTTGCTTGAAATTTTTCTATTGAAAATGCATAGTACATGTGTAAGGGACCTTGCATGTGAGAAGCTAGCTATGAACTGACACATTTTAGGCACCTGATACTTGTGCAGTTGTTTTTATTAGCTATCTCTTGGGACTTTGTTACAAATAAGTGAAAGCAATGTTTACAAAAACATTTTTGTTTGATTTTGGTTTTGAAACCAGGAGATGACAAGAACTAAAATTCTTTCTCTCTCTCTCTCTCTCTCTCTCTCTCTCTCTCTCTCACACACACACACACACACAATTCAAACATATTTTTTTTATTTAATAAACTTTAAAATCATTTTTAGCAAAAAGCAAAAGCTATATCACTAATTACTCAGCAGGTTGGAGGAGGTCATTTTGTAGGAGGTAAATTTCCTTTGGACTTACTGTCCTCCATTTTCTCATGTGTTCAATAGAACTTGTACCTTGGCTCTGTCACCTTTATTTCAAGAACAGGAAAATGCTTGAAATATAGTAAATAAGAAAATCATAAATCTAAAAGTGGAATAATATTGATTTCCCTCATATATTCTTCCCATTCCACTACCACCTCCTCTTACCCCCCACATATACTTATAGAAATCTGGTTCAGTATATGCTCCTAGAATAAAACAATCCTTTAAGCCTGCCACAGTCTGGCTGGGCACAAAATCACGAGCCACTCAAGCAGGAACAAACTTTATTTCCAAAACTCCCGCGAATGCCACACATGCGGCCTTCTCCCGGGACACACTACTCCAACAGGAAATCCCTCCTCCGGAATTCCCTCCTACCACACTTCCCCAACCAATGGGAACTCTCCTGGAGTGCTGCAAGAGCTCCAAAGTAGCATGCCTAGGCAGACAGTAGGGGGTCTAATCTCTAATTGAATGCGCATTTTATCATCTCAATGGCTTGCTGGGGTCACCTTTCAACCAAAAATGCCATGCTTCATTCCTACTTGGCTATGGCTCTCAGCATAAGCCTGTGTTGTCTCCTTACTGATCCTTCTGCCCATGCTCCAAAATTATTTTTCTCCTTTGATTTTTGTATTTTCAAGTCACATTAGAGTAAATATGATAAATAGAGTCTACCTTCCTCCAAGTATATTCAAAATAATTTTTGTCATAATGAAAACATCATGTGTAAGAGAGGCTGGTTTTCTATATTTTTCAAAATACCATTCCAATTATTTGTACATCAGTTATACCACTGTCTGTATGTAGGTTCCAGTTTTTGACTTTATGATTTTAAAAATAAGATTTCTCCCTTCCATTTCAATGTATTTTGATTTTGAGAAATGAATGAATGTTTATACACTAGAATGTCGCTTTATATGAAACTGTCTCTGGAAAGATAATAAATATATAAATTAACAAAGATGATTCATTTTTCATGACCAAGTCTACTCAGATACCATGTTTCAGATTAGAAGAGGTCATTCAGTGAGCATTCATTCAGGTGAAGGAAGCAAACGTATTTCTAATTCTACCTTTTTCCTTCCAATATTAGGGTTGTGTAGTATTTGGAAGGACAAAGCTTGCTGCCAAAGATAATTAAAATGCTGGGTAGAATATTATTATATATTGATAATGACAAGATTATATGAAAATAGTTTTATGAACTTTCCATGAAAACTATGACATTTTTGACAAATGGATTAATGAGTACAAAGAAAACTTGAAAGCTGAAATCATGCAGTTTATATGTGACAAAGGGTGATAAAAAATTGCAAATTTTATAACTATTAAAAATTTAAGGGGCTGGGGATGTGGCTCAAGCGGTAGCGCGCTCGCCTGGCATGCGTGCGGCCCGGGTTCGATCCTCAGCACCACATACAAAAACAAAGATGTTGTGTCCGCTGAAAGCTAAAAAAAAAAATAAATATTAAAAAAAATAAAATAAAATATATTAAAAAAAAAGAAAACTATTTAGAATTTTATTTAAAAAAAAAAAAAGGGCTGGGGATGTGGTTCAAGCAGTAGCGGGCTTGCCTGGCATGCGTGCGGCCCGGGTTCGATCCTCAGCACCACATACAAACAAAGATGTTGTATCTGCCGAAAACTAAGAAATAAATATTAAAAAAAAATTATATTACCTTACTAATCGTAGGTTGAGTGAAAAGAAAACTGTTCAGAATCATCAATAATATTTTAAAAAATAAAGAAGTTTTGCTTATAAATAGCTAATTTTTTCTTTTTCATGGAAATGATATGAAAATTATAATATGAAAGGTTTGACAAATTATGTAACTAAAGTGTAAAAAATGACAATTATAAAAATCTGTTAGACAGGTAATTAATAAAATTATCTTATTTTCTGGGTTGTGTGAGTTTGGTCAACTTTTAACAATTTTAATGTTAGTGATTATTTTTCTCATTTTAAATAATTATTCACTTTTTGGTGTTGTTTTTTTTTTTTTTGTAATTTTATAACCTTTTCCTCAAAAACAGCCTTCTAATTGTAGAAACTTTAGATGTTGAAAAAGGCTAGAATTCATGGAGGCAAAGCAGTAAGAGGATGTTAGGGATGCTTGGCTGTTCATTGTAATGTGTGCTACTTCATACAGATATGTTCTTGTTACTACTATCATTTATGTATTAATCCAATATTCCATAAAAACCATGTTATATCAAATAAGATGTTACCCACAATGAAATTGTAATGACTAAGAGTCTCAAAAAATATATGATTTAAAATGTTTCTTTTTTTTTTAATATCTGAAGCTCCAAATAATGCTTTCTCATTCAAAATTGCACTTTAGATAACCAAATAAAAAGTTTTAAAGGTCATTGCCCAGACCAATGACATTCTTAGGTGATTAACCAAATCTAACTAAACCACTCTGAAGAGGCTACAATTTCCATTAAGATGCTAGAGTTGCACTATCTGCAACCTTTCCATAGGGAGAGATTTGCTCTGTCTCCCACCCATCTCAGTCCTTATGAAAGTGTCTTCTTATTTACTCTGGAATATGGACAATGCAGTAGGTGAGTGTTCAGTTCTCCACTGACGAATTTAAAGAAAAAGAGTCTACTTCAATAGTTCTGTGTCAACTGGTTCAATCAATAACAGTTGCTTGAAGGAAAATGTTTCTCAGATCAGATGTTAGAGAGTTGTCTTCAATCCTGCCTTAAACAGAGGGACAGGAGGACTAACTAAACTGCCAAGGGAGATTAATTTTCTAATGCTGAGATTTAAAGATAAAGCTTTTTTTTTCTAACAGGAGGGTCTACAAAAATAACAGCCTACAGTAGATTCTGTCAGGCATGACATTAAATGTTTAAAAGTGGGCTCCCCAGTAGCAAGAGGAAAGAAGGGATACTGATATAATAGAGGACAAATGGCAGCAATACAGAGGCAAGGTGGTATCTATTACCATAATAAATGACAAGATTGGAATGACAAAGCTAAGAAGAATGAAGAACCCCGTGTCCCCAAGTGCATTATAGGTGTGTAGCCAAAATAAGATATTGCTTCATTTATATAACCAAACTTAAGAATAAGAGATCATGTGATGGAGAATAATGACCCCTATAAATTGACATGATCTCTTACCCATTTCCAACCCTGAACCAGTTCTCATACTTTAAACTCATTGACTGAAGGAGAAGCCAGATCTTAAGGAGAGACAACATTGCAACTATGGGAGCTGTCCACAGAAACGGGTACCTTGTCTTTCCTCAATGAGATCCAGGACTAGTTGCCCACTGCACTAGAGAAGTGGAAATCTAAGCATTTTGTACACTGATAGATACAGGGTCAAAATTTTCACTGATAACAGGGGACTCAAAGTATCATCATGGCTCATAGCTTTGTCCTTCAACAGGAATTTCCTTCCATTGGAAAGAACTAACTTATACAAAATTCA
Organism: Marmota flaviventris; assembly: GCF_047511675.1. Taxonomy (NCBI): domain Eukaryota; kingdom Metazoa; phylum Chordata; class Mammalia; order Rodentia; family Sciuridae; genus Marmota; species Marmota flaviventris. The sequence continues at coordinate 45,961,334 of NC_092498.1, forward strand.
TGACCCTTCTGTAGAGATGGACCATTTGGAATAGCTCACCCATCTAGAAAATCAGGGAATGCAAATATCAAATCTCTGCTTTTACTCTAAAAGTTTAAAATTTCCCATGAGAATAACCAAGACTTCTGTGTAACTGCATCACAGCTTTAACTCTCTACCTGCTTCATCCTGTGTCCTTTATGTGAGCGCTGTTTGTTCTTTTTGTTCCCACTATATCCAACCATAAAAAAGCAGACCAGAACTGCGAGAGTATTTTTGACTTTAAATAAACTTAGATGACTTTAGTATTAACTGTAATAGATCTATCAATTACTAAACTGATAGTATTTTGGAGGGTGCAAGTTGACCAGAAGACTTTTCAATAACTGAGATTAACCACACAAGCTAAGTATTTAGAACAGGGGCAGCAAACAGACTTTCAGAGCAAAAAATGATCAATGTTTTCTGTTGCACCAGCATCAGCTTGTTTCATGTAGTGATGATCACCTGGTTCTGCTGATAATAGCTTGAACCAAATTAATGCTGGACCTGTGCAATCAATTTTAGTCTTCTTTCTAAAACATTGATTCTTGTTCACTTCACTTTCTCTACCTATTGTAAATGGTTAGCTGAAATATTTTTAAAGTTCTTGTCCAATGCAAGAGAATCTGAAGATTTTGTAGGTAGGTAGGTAGGCAGATAGACAGATAGACAGATAGATATAAACAGGAAGATATATAGAGACAATATACAAATGAATTCTAAATCAAACTGTAGAGGTGAGCCACAGAAGTTGGAAGGCAGTCTTGCAAAAAATGAAGCCAGTGTAGTGACTTTACTGTAAAAATTTTTCATAGAAATCTATTCACTTCTGTATAATGACATATGATTCAAGTTTGGAGAACTGTAAATGTCTCAGAACTTTGCATGGTTTATTTTTAAGACCTACAGAAAATGTACAAAATATTCATTGAAAACTTCCAAGTCAAAGCACTGCAGAGGTGCTATTAAGACCCAGAAGTACAGGTTTCATAAGGGCTTGCAGAGCATAATGGCAGGAACATGCTGTAGTTTCATACTTCTGATCCTTAGATTATAGCTCTCGAAGGCACATGGAATTAAAATCAATGACTTATATTTGTAGAGCATTGTATGACTCTCTTATACGCAAGCTTTATATACACTTTCATTTACTTTTTGAGTTTATAATACTAGGGTCAAATACAAATTACCAATTCAGATAAAATAAGTCACATAATTGACCATGGTTTTGCCATACCACATTTTAGACTCTGAAAATATAGATTTTTTTTTTCACATCACCAATTAATTCTGCCTCTTTTCCTGCTTCTGCTAAAATGGCAGTTACTTCCTATGGATATAGAGGTCTAGAAAAGGAACAGCAATTATCTTAGTGTTAATGGAAGCTTTATCCTGTTACTTAAATAAATAATAGAAGATGTAATAATAGAGTATTTTAAGCCAAATGGTTTGAAAGTCACTTCAAACATCTCCATTTTCCAAATGTTCTATATGGAAAAACATCCTTATTTTCAAAGAAAAAAATCCTTATTTATCTCATCAGCTTCAGTTTTATTTGTTTTCACATGAGAAAGATTAAGAGAAAATATATGAAATTTTGACCACAGTGGATAGAAAAACAAAGCTTGATTTATTAGCATATCTGGAAATCAATCACTTTAACTTTGTTTTCAAGATCCTATAATCCTGGTATGGTACTGTAGTTCAGTGGTAGAGCACCTACCTCATATGTGTGAGGTACTGGGTACGATCCTCAGTACCATATTAAAAATCAATCATTAAAGATTAAAAAAGGAAATCCTAAAATCCTGGACAAAAATTCAAACTCCAAAGTGTCACTTCTCAATATCTTCTATTTTTGACTCAAATAGAGAATAAATAGATCTAATGAAGAGAATCAGTATATCCTATACATAATTCTATTTTAATCCACTATGTTGGCATTCTGAAAAGAAGTTTTAAAAGTTAAAAAAAGTAAATGCTGCAGGTGTTGAATCAAAAACATAGTCCCTGAGTTCAATCCCTGTTACCACCCCCTCAAAAAAAAAAAAAAAAAAAAGACACATATCAAAAAACATAATCCCCTTTGTTATTTACAATTTGGCTCCTTTTCAGGTGTGTGTTATAAGTGAATGTGGATGAAAACTTTCTGTTCAATCCCAAGATTTTTAATGGAAGAGTAAAAGGAAGGAAAGCGGGAGAGGAATTGTAAAACAGTGAGGTGGGGAGAAAAAGGCAATGAATTCCACTTGCAGAATCCTCAGGGTACTTCACACTGTATTACCAGGCTTATTGAATTTCAATCCATCTTAAGTCATTAATCCAGGGTCATGTGTTTAGTTAGGTATTTCTGCAATTGTCAGAAAAGTTCATTTCAGGACAAGTATATTCACTAAGTTATTATCTTTGTTGCTGTTTACCACCATAAATATGCAATGCTCAACTGTATCTGTGTATTTGAGGGTATGTAATTTTCAAGTTTTAATGATGAAGAACACAGCAGGGTCAATATAATCACTAATCATGCATGTTTCCAAATAAATAAGAGAGTAAATTTCAAATGTCTAACCCCGAAAAATGATAGTTAAACAAGGTGATGGATCAATTAATTAGTTTGATGTAATCATTTCACATTTTATACTTTCATGGAAATATCACATTGTACCTCATAAATATATATATTTTTCACTGATAATTAAAATACTATCATTGATAAGGTTAAATAATAAATGATGAACAACTAAAACCATGCTTAATAAAAGGTAATCAATTTGTATTAATAAAGCTAATCAGCACACAGATTCCCTCAAATACCAGGATCTCACCAGATAGTCCATAAGCTCTTTAATGCCAAGAAAGGAAATGAAGAAATCTTTTATTGTTTTGCTAGTTTTACCAAAATAAAGTTGTTTTCATCTTCATAAATAGTAATAAACTTCACAGATTTTAAAGTTTTTGTAGCCCAGTATTACAAGATTTCTCATAATAGTTATCTTGACTTTTGTAAAACAAAGACTATTATATCAAATAGCCTGATTAAGATCAATGATCTTAATTTTACAGTTTCCACTTACGGATTGACTCCACTGATTTCAACTAGTAACTCAACATTACAAACATGAAAATTTTCTCTATTATTTTTAATAATATAAAACAAAGTTTTAAAAATTGACTTAGTACATTAGTCAAAAAGTAAAAATTTAACGTTAAATGAGAAAATGCAAAATGTAATTATTTTATGGTAACATTAACATTAACTAACTTTTATTGTTTCAACTGCTAATTGACTATGTTAGTATTATATATACCAAATTTACTAGTTATTTTTCTTACTGTTTTTTTTTAAGTAGTAAATAAAATAAAGAAAAATATAAAAGCCATTTTCCACCAGGGATTCCTTACAGTTAGCAGCAAAACCTATCAACAAGGCCACCCACTAGAGAAGAAATTTAGAAGATATGCAAAACCTTAATTCAGATTTAGATTTTCTTGCAAGAGTGCCGAAGACTTTAGCATTGGTAGTAGCATTATAAAAGAAAAGAAACAAAAAAAAAAAAACTTTTTCTAGACAGTCATTGGATTAAAATATGAGATTGCTGTAAACAAAAGTAATACAAACCTTCCTACCAAGCAGAGTGACAGTTTATATTCTAAAATATGTCACCCTTTTATTTGAATCTAATGTTGTTTTCCTTCTACCAGCAGGATATCATAAAGCTCATGATTTTAAGGATATGTCACATAAATCTAATCTCATATTTCTTGACTTCTTTTTCCTCTTTTTCTTATCTTCTCAAACTAGCAGGAAATCTTATAACTCCTTACTGTTCTATAACCTATAACACATTTCATAAATTACTCTGTAAAATTGTCATATTCCAAGTGTATATAACGTTCCTTAGGTATTTTATATATCAGTGTCACCAAGTGAAAGCCATCACAGAATTAAATGTGGAGCTCTAAACTAAAGTTAAAACAGTTTTAAGTAAAACTACATGCCTTAACCAAAATCCAAGTTTGAGTAAATTCAGAATGATTATTTTTTAGTAACTTTTTCCCTGTGTCTTATTATTCCATATTAATTCAATATTAATGTTCATGTAATATTTCAATATCAACACATTTTTCAAAGGTTAAAAAATATAAGTAACTTCACCAAGGGAACACATTGATCTGGTTGAGATTACTTCTGAATTTTTGTATGTAAGGCCAATAAATGGGCAATAATGTATTACTACAGTTACCCACAAATCTTTTGCCAGTTTCTTATTAATAAAACTAGGAAAAGAAAAATAATTATCTATATAGCCATGCAGTGAAGGTCTTATTTACGTTAAATTTGATGCTTATTAAAAAGGATATACATTCTTGCTTCCAATATGAATCATAAGAACCCTTGAAAGGCTTGCTTTGGGGAAATTCAGGTAGAAGACAATTAAATAAAGAATCACATGAATACATAGTGCAAAAAATAAGTTCAAGACGAAGTTATGATGAACATTAAGTTGCATAAATCTTATTGCTTACTTGTATTCAGTTACATATCCTGTTTTAAAAACAGTAGTAAAAAAGAGTTGATATAGATAAACTTTACTAAACTTTTATTATAATTTTGAGTCAATTTCACTGTTTTCATCAAGTACCTATTGCAATTTGCTTGGTATGGCTTAACAAAATACCATGGTTTGAGTGATGGAAAAGAACAAATAGAAATTATTTTCTCATAGTTCTGGAGAATGAAAGTCCAAGATAAAGTATCTGTAAGTTTGTTTTCTCTTAGGGCTTCTGTCCTTAGCTTGCAGATAGTTGTCTTTGGAATTTTTCTTTGTGGACTTGTGCATTTCTTGAGTCTCTTTTTCCTATAATGGGGCCATGTTAGTTTTCTGTGGCTGTGACAACTAACTTAAAAGGAAGGAAGATTTATTTTGTCTCATGTTTCAGTCCCTGGTCACTAGGCTGTGTTGTTTTGGACCTGTGGTGAGCCCCAACATGAGGTACAACATGGTTGTAGAACATGGCAGAAGAAACATATTCACTTCATGGTGGCCATAAAGAAAATAAAGAGGGAAAGAGTTTGGGTGTCTGTGACATTCCCTTCAAGGGCATGTCCCCAGTGATCTAATTTCCTTCTCCTAAGCCCTACCTTGATATGTTCCACCACCTCCCACTAGCACCAAAGGCTGGTGACCAAGTCGTTTATAGTAAAACTCTGGGGAACTTTCATGATCCAAACCATAATAGATATACATCATATTAGAGTAGGGTCCCTTCCTTATGACATCATTTAAGTTTAATTATTCCTTGAAAGGACGTTTCTCCAACTTTTAGTCACACACGGGTTTAGGACTTCAAAATATAAATTTGGGAAAACACAATATCCATGGAACTTAATAAGTGCTTCTTTAAGATGCCATGGAGTTTAAAGACCCTTAAAGTAGGATCCGGCATGATGTGCCAAAACAAAAATATTGTCAATATAGACCAACTCTAGATGATTAGGGAGCTTTGTTTTGTTATGATTTGGGTAGAGGAAAATATTATACATTTTATAGTAACTGGAATTTCTGTTAGGCTTCCTCATAACAACATTGAATCTTGTCAATCTGGGAGTAACATAAAGCAAATTATCCCTGCTGTGAAAAGATTGACTAGTTCTTGGGAATGACCACTGTGGAATCTACTTCTTATACATAGTTTGACTATATTGCATAAAATGCATAAAAAGATGCAATAAATGTGTGTCCAGTAATGCATATTTTAGAGAAAACATCTTTCAAGAATTACATAACTACCATTTCACTGATACTTTCTTGCAATAAATGACAATGTTAAATGGAAATTGCATAGTGATTATGTGGCATCTTCTGTAACATTTACAGCCATCCATAAAGTATGAGTTGATTTATTTTTTCTCTCATATACTAAAATTAAGAAGCCAATGTTTCCAGGTGATAGCAATAAGAAATATGCCAAAGTGGCACCCATAGATGCATTCACACACAGAGATATTAGAAATAGGATCTAGTAGAATTATTTGAAAGTATAAAAGTTTACTATAAGTCTGATGAATAAAAACTATAGTATATAACAAGCCATGTTCTAAAATTACCTAACATAGCAAGATCAAAAGTCAATGCAAAAAGACAGTAAGGTTTGAATAGTGTTATATTATGAAATATTCAGTATTGAAAAATGAAGACTGCCTAAACAAGGCAGAAAAAATTAAGTCAAAAGTACATGGTCCAGGCTGGACATGTGGCTGCATATCTATAATCCCAGTGGCTCAGGAGGCTGAGGCATGAGGATCACAAGTTCAAAGTCAGCTCAGCAATCTAGTGAGACACTACGCAACTTAGCAAGATTCTTTCTCTAAATAAAATACAAAATAGGGCTGGGGATGTGGATCAGTGGTTGAGTGCCCTTTATTTCATTCCTTGGTACAAAAAACCCTACACGGTTCAGATAAAAAGCTTTATAATAAGTTATGAAAATATAATTATCAGAGAATAATAGATCTACTTAAAATTGTTACTGTGCTTTTAATATAAGGACTTGATCCCATGTATTCTATGCTTTTAATTATTTGCCTCTGGGCTTACTTGGAATACATCTAGAAAGTCAGTTGTAGAGGTTAATAAATAGTGGATATTTACATGAGAATAACAATATAAATAAATTATTCAGCTAAATATTAGATGATAGACTATTATTAAGATATGGAGATATAAGATGTATAGATTTATAATCTACTCCTAATCATTGCCAGGTAAAATTATTAGGTTGTACCTAAAAAGCTGTCTGTGCCCAAATAGTTAATCAATACCATTCTTGACAATTTATATCTAACTTTTGTAATCTTGAACCCTGTGTCTGTCAATAGTATTTTAAAATAGTTGTATAGTCAACTTGAAATGGAAAAAAAATTACAAATACACTGCAATATTATATATTAAAATACAGCCTATGGTTGAGTGGCCTTAGATGTGAGAAATATTTGTATAACTACATTTCAGCAATTTTTTACTGAATAGCTAAGATATAAAATTAATACTCTAGGGTATAACTCAAGGGGAAATAATTTTCATTTTACATTTTATCAAAAATACTGTGCATTCGTAATAAAGGAAAAAGAAACTATTTGGTCTTGAGGTCAGCTTCTTGTAATAGATATAATTCTCATGAGACTAATTTATTGTGTAAAAGTATTTGGTTCATTTCAAATTGTTGGTTCAACATTTATTAAGTTGTCTAAAGTAAAATTTCTATCTAAATGCTTGAAAGGTTTTTATTTATTGAGAGCACATGAGTAATGCAGAGATTGTATAAAAGTATCTATGTGTTATATTATACCTGAGACAGAGATTCTTTGTCCCCATTTTTTTTTTTGAGTTATCAAAGAAAACTTACATGAAGTAAAACTAGTATTTTGTGTAGAAAATTCTAAGTACTATAATAAAGGCATGTGATCATCTAACAGTGACCCTGGTAAAGAGAAAGGACAGATAAATTCTCTCACTTTATGCATTTGTGTAGTTAATTCCCTCATCTATATCATCATTTCCCTATAACTGACATTATTTTTACCCTATATGTCTGATGTTTCTGAAATATCAAAAAACTAAAATATACAGTGTGTAGCACTTTTGAATATCTTTATTTATTTAACATATTAGATTTGTGATTTATAATGTTGTATTAATATTGCTATCCTTTTCATTGCTGAATAGTATTCCATTATATGATGTGTCACAGATCGATGGTGCATTTAGCAATTTAGGGAAACTTAGTGATTCCAGTTTTTGCTCTTTTTAATAAAGCAGTTATAAATATTCACATATAATTTTTTTTTACTGTACATGTTACTTGCTTGTTTTTTTATGTGGACATGTTTTTATTTTCTTAATAGAAGTCATAGAAGTGATATTGCTGCACCATTTGTACCAGACAGAGGTCATAAGTAAATAAGATTTTATAAGAAACTAAGAATGTATTTTTCACAGTGTTTGCACTTTTCCCATTATTTTAAATTAACTATCCATTGTATAGATATAATAAAGATTATATATGCACAAGTTTAGGAGTATTTAACATGAAGAGGGAAATAGACACTTTAAAATATTTGTGGGAGGTTTTAATATCCTAGCCCCAATTATGGATATAGATATTAGACCAACAAGTATATCATCAGGTTGGCAAAAAACTTGAACAATATTCTCAAAGCACATGACTAAGTGGGCATCTCGACCACATCCTGCCCAGCAACAGGTGCATTCCTGTTGTCGTGGGTCTTTTCCTTAAACACCAAGATGTGCAGGGGCAGTGACGTGGAGTCAAGACACAGACACTGGGAGTTGGTGAGAGCAGGCAGGTGGCAGACCTCCAGCAAGCTCATTTAATGTGGAGGAAGAGGTTACAACTAATATAGGGCGCATCCTCCAATCATACATAAGCAAGCAGGTTACCTAACATTTAGAGACCAATCATGTTATGATCAATGTAACCGCACTATGAGGAACGTGTAGATATTGCTACGTATCAGAAGGTTTTCGGGAAGGATCATTGTCTCCATGAACAGGGGACCTTATGAGTTGGGGGTATCATGCCCTGAGGCCCTTGCCTCTGGGTTCCCTGGCAATGCTGACATCAATCACTGAGGCTGTGGTTTTGCTCAAATGGCTCCCTAGAGCAGAGTGCCCCACCCTGCAAGTCTGCCTGTCAGGCCTGTATGAGCATAGGTTGTTCTAGCACTCTGAGCTACTGGTAGATGTTAGTTGCAAGCCAAAAGTTACTACTCCCACACATTCCCCTCACCTGTACATAGAACATTTTTCAGATGGGCTGAATGCAAGTATGCAAAAATATAACTCTCCAAGGAACTGAGCAGACACTTCTCAGAAGGAACTGAACAGACACTTCTCAGAAGAAGATACACAATCAATCAACAAATATATAAAAAAAAAAAAATGTTCAACATCTCTAGCAATTAGAGAAATGCAAATCAAAACTACTCTAAGATTTCATCTCACTCCAGTCAGAATGGCAGCTATTAAGAATACAAACAACAATAAGTGTTGGCGAGAATGTGGGGGGGAAAAGGTACACTCATACATTGCTGGTGGGACTGCAAATCGGTGCAACCAATATGGAAAGCATTATGGAGAATACTTGAAAAATTGGGAATGGAACCACCATTTGACCCAGCTATCCCATTCCTCAGTCTATGCTCAAAGGACTTAAAAGCAGCATACTATAGGGACACAGCCACATCAATGTTTGTAGCAGCACAATTAACAATAGCTTAGCTGTGGAAGCAACCTAGATGCCCTTCAGTAGATGAATAATAAAAAAAAAGAAAATGTAGTATATATACACAATGGAATGCTATTCAGCATTTAAAGAAAATAAAAATATGGCATTTGCAAGTATTGGATGGATTTGGAGAATATAATGCTAAGTGGAGTTAGTCAATCCCCCCACCCCAAACAAAACAAAACAAAACAAAACAAAATGTCAAAAGTTTTCTCTGATTTAAGGATGCTAATTCATAATGTGGTGGGGGTGAGCATGGGAGGGTTAGATGAACTCTAGATAGGGCAAAGTGGAAAAGGGAAGGGAGGTGAAGGGAGGGGTTGTGGGAGTAGGAAAGACCTTGGAATGAGATGGTCCTCACAGCCCTAAGTACATGTATGAAGACATGAATGGTGTGACTCTAATTTGTGTGCAACCAGAGATATGAATTGTAATATATTCTGCTATCATAAATAACAGATTAAAATTAATTAAAAAAAACTCAATAAATTTAAAAGGCATTAAATACTACAAAATATTTTTTTCTGACTACTATGATATTAAATTAGAAATAAATAATGGAAAGAAATTTAGAAAATTTAAAATCATGTGGAAATTAAGTAAGACACTGTTGAATAACCCATGGATCCCAGATGACAATACGCTGGAAATTAGAAAATATTTTGAGGTGAATGAAATAAAATACAACATATCAATACTCATGGTTTACTGCCATAGCAGTGATAAGAGAACAATTTATAGCTGTAAACAACTGTAGTTGAATAACATTAAGTATCTTAATTTTTTATCTCAGCTTTAAATACAAGAAATTATATAAAGTAAGACTAAAGAAACAGAAAATTAGTAGAAATGAAGAAATTTAGTAGAAATGAAGATATATAGAACCACAAATAAGAATTGAAATTAAATTAAATTATTTGGAATAAACATACAAAATTGATAGAACTTCAGCTAGACTGTTGATAGAAAGAAAAGAAGAAAACAGGGAGACTGACAGAGAGTGGCAAAAGAGGAGAATATTAATGAAATCAAGAGAGAAATATTTATCACAACAAATCATACAAAATCCCTAAATATTGTATAAAAAAGAGAAAGTTCTTTGCTGGAGTTTTATGCCACCAAAACAAAAAACTAATGATATGGAAAATTTCCAAAAATACTCAAAATACCAAAACCAACTGAAAAAGAAATAGAAAAATTAGAATTAATCTACAAGTGCACAATTGTAATTAAAATTTATTTTACAAAGAAGAGTCCAACTGAATATATTAAAAAGAAATATGCATTCCCCAAAATTGTCTCAGAAAATAGAAAAAGACTGAACACACTTTCAAATTCATTCTATTGGACGAGATTTTCATTGATAACAAAGCCTGAGACATCACAAGAAAAGTACAGAATACTAAACCTTATAAATACAGCTGCAAAAATCCTCAGCAAAACTGAGTCCAGTGACACATAAAAAGAGCCACATATCATAACCATGTTGTATATTATAAACTTTATATAGGTATTAAAATGGAATATATGTTTGTATGTAATTCCAAAATCAATTGATGCAGTATATCATATTTATACATTAAAAGTCAAAATCCACGTTATCATCTTAATAGATGCAGAAAAAGAATTTGACAAAATTCAAATCTCATTTTATGATTCCCATTGAGATGGAGAACAAGGCAGGCATGTATGTTCTCCTCACTGTTTTTATATTGAATGCTTTTCTATAGGTTTTAATCAGTATTTTCAAGCAAGAAAGGGAAAAAGAGGCTTCTAAATTAGAAAGTAAAAAGTGTCTTTATACCCATATGTCATAACTTTCTATAGAAAATCTTAAGAAACACACATAAACACACATACACACATATCAGAAATAATAAATGAAATTAGTAAGGTCATGTAGTGCAGGATAAATTCACAATAAACTAATTATAATTCTACATAATATTAGCAAATAATCTGAAAATGAAAGTAAGTAATTACACACAAGTTAAAAAGAATAAGACAGTTAGAAATAAATTTAACAAAAGAATGTAAAGACCGGTGTATTTAAAACTATATAATATTGCAAGACAAATTAAAAACAGAAAGAAATGGAAATAAGGCCATTTTCCTGGAACATGAGAATCAGCATGATTATGATAGCAATCATCCTTTGATTTGCTGCTGGGATGGTTATTGTAGGTATCATTTTAAAAAATTACCTAATTTATTTATTTTAGTTAGGTACATACGACAATAGAATGCATTTTGGTTCATTGTACACAATTGCAGCACAACTTATCATTTCTCTGGGTTGTACATGTTGTAGTGTCATACCATATGTGCAGTCATATACATGTACCTAGGGTAATGATGTCCATCTCATTCCACCATCTTTTCTGCCCCCATACCTCCTTCCCACCACTCTGTCCCCTTTGCCAATTAATTTGTTCTTTCTAGATATACATGAGAGTAGAGTGTATTTTGACATATTATACACTCATAGAATAAGTATAATTTGTTCCAATTAGGATCCCATTATTGTGGTTAAAATCAGCATACTACAGTGACACAGTTATTCAATGTTTATAGCAGCTCAATTCACAATAACCAAGCTATGGAACCAATCAAGGTATCCTTCAACACATAAATGGATATAAAAAAAATGTGGTACATATATACAAAGGAATATTACTCAGCCTTAAAGAAGAATGGAATTATGGCATTTGCCAATTAATGGTGGAACTGAAGAATATCATGCTAAGGGAAATAAGCCAATACTAAAAAAAAAAGGCAGAATGTAGATGTCATCATAGCTATTTAAGAAACTTTCAGAGACAGGGTTATTTAATACTTCTGAGAATGTTTGTGAGTGTGCTTCTTGAGATCAGCACTTGATTCCATGCACAGGTCGGGTAATCCACACCCACCTAATGTGGATGGTTCCATCTAATTGCCTGAAGGGCCTAGATAGAACAAAAAATAAAAAGTAAAGGCAAATTGTCTCTTCTTTGGAGCTGTGATAGCATTCTTCTGCTCTTGAATATCAGAACTTCAGGTTCTCCAGCATTTAGATTCCAGACCTAGAACAATAGCCCTTCAAATTCTCAGTTCTTTCACCCTCAACTGAGAATTATAACACTGGCTTCCCAGGTTTTGAGGCTTTGAGACATGGACCAAGTCACACAACTGGACTTTCTAGTTCTCCAGCTTGGCCTCTTGTGGGACTGTTGAGTTTCCATAATTGTATTAGCCATATTCTATAAATCTCCTTTCTCTCTCCCTAAACTAACTCTCTCTCTCTCTCTCTCTCTCTCTCTCTCACACACACACACACACACACACAAACATTCTCTCTCTCTCTCTCTCTCTTGTTTCTCTGAAGGACCTTGACTAAAAATGTCAATCAAATCTTTATAAGAAACCCAGAAGTCCCTATTGCAGGAATTAAAAATCTAATCCTAAAATGTATGTGAGAAAGTCAAATATTAATAAAGGAGAGCAAAGTTTGTATGTACACACCAAACTCCCATGTATATATGTGTTATTTCAGTAAATCAAAATAATTGTACATGTATTATTGAAAAAAATTATATCTAATTTCATTTCTAATTTTTATATAACTTATAAAATCAAATTTTAATGAGAATTTTAATACTTAGGGTTTATGATCAAAGGAAATTAAAAATAAGACATATACATAGATAATTTACATTGAATTATTTGGTTTAATTGCTATGGAAATTCTGTGAAAAAAATTATTTTCCCAATAATCAAGAAACTATTTTCAACTAACTAACATAATTTTTCTGTAACTTTGTCTATCCTGACACTTCTCAAAACCAGCTTGAGTGTAGAGAAACAGTATACTATATAAATTATACATTGATAACAGATATTAACTGTGATCATCATAAATAAATGCATTGATATTAATAACTTCATTAAAATAGGATGAATGTCAACACTCATCACTAATACACACAAAAGAAAGCATTTTACTTTGCTGAATAATTGATTTCAAGGATAATTGGAATGAAAGGAAATAGGTAAGAAATTAAATTTAGATTAAAATGACAGAATTTTCAACAAATATATTTGATTTTCAAGTTGAGATTACAAAATTAAGCATAGCAATACTTATTCCTATAATTAAAAATAGAAACTTTTCCCTATCCATGCATCTCAATTAAATAACCATTTCTACAATAGCCTCATTAAATTACTCGTAATGCAGGGCATTCAAACCTTTAAACTACTGGTTTCCAAATATTAATGTATTTATATTTTAAGAAATCCTCATTACTCTTTACAAAGTATCTTCTAGTAGTGTAAGTTAATAAGAAGTAACAGACCAAATGAGGAATAATTTGTCTGATTTGAGTATTTGTACCTTTACTTCTGAACATAAACTGAGCTCTGAGAGTCATATCATAGATAATTAATGACCATTATTGAAACAATTCTCTTAATATTATGGGAATTTTACTTTTATTTTATAATTATATGCTACTTTGATTTAGTAATATTGGATAAGGATGTAATTACTAATTACATTGTTAATAAAGTTATATCACCAACAAACTAAGAACTGTTTGCTTCCCTTTATTCATCTTATATGTTAGTATTTTATGTTGATGTTTTTACTCCCTCTGATGTCTTCCAGTGTAAACATTTTGCACATACTCTGGATGTTGTTAGAAGCTACCAGAATGTGAATATTTTTTAGGTGCAGTTTTTCAGTTTAGGTCTAAGTTCCACAGGATTCAAACATACATAATTTCAGGTTTTAGTCTTGAATAAAAATGCTAGAAGAGCCCTATACGAAAAAGGTGTGCTGTGTAGCTATTTGTATGAGCTGCACTGCAAAAGTCATTTTAAATTTAACTATATGACATTGGTTTGTGAAATACACTGGTCCACGAAGGCCTTTTACGGAAACAGGAATGAAAGGAAAATATAATGAGTCAAAAACTTAAGTGATTCCTACATAAAAACATCTCTGAGCTTTTAATTCATATGTTTGACCTTAATCATACATAACAGAGAAATGTATTTTATTTTAGACCTCTTTAACCTCTCTCCTAATGAAATATAAATACCTTGCTTTGGTCCATTATGTCATAAAGACAAATAATAACATTATTTTTTAAAACATGTATTTAGATAAACGTGCCAATCCAAGTCTGACGTATTTTTTGTGTGTATGTATAACTTCATCTGTACAAACATGATCGGAGATGAGTTTACAGATGGCAATGAGTATAAACTAATTCAAATCCATCAGGATTTTTCAGTTGTCATTAAACATTGATGATGAGTTCAATAGAAATACAATATTTGAATTACTTCACACTCATTCGGCTCAAGAAATAAATCTTTCTTTTAAATTACTACAAATAAAATTTTTAATTACAACAAAGTGTGTCTGTTGGGTTTGTATTTCATCAGAGCAGAATGACCTTCAAATACAGAAAATGCTTAAAATAAAGTGGAAAGGGTCTACAGACAATGTTTTCCCAGTTAAATAAATGGCTGGAACTGACTGATTCTTAATAGGCCAGCGTTCAGTGAGACCCCAGAGTATGGTGAACTGGCAGAATCTTAGGCCAGGGTGGGGTGGAGTGTGTGGATTGGCTAATCTTAAAGGCTCTTGGCACTATGACTTCTATGTGTAATGTGATAAAAGTTATGGCTGCTTCGATGATGGGCCTGTAGGGAGCAGCTTCTTAATGACTTGTTTGGTATTTTGATTTTGGTAATGGCTTCTTGGGAAACCTGCTAAAGTGAGCACAAGACCTGAACTAATGTTCACCTATTTCTCACAATCCAAACGAGTCTTTAGCCTTGAGCTGACAGTTTTAAAAGAATGAAATCCTTTGGATTGAAAAAAAAAAAGTCAGCTTTTCCTAAAAGTAACTTGTAAAAAGGTCTAGCCACACAAATTTGAAATTATTCAACCAATCCATTGCTTAGCTAATTGAAGTAACATCTTCAGGCAAACTATAATTTCCCACTCAAAGTGAGATGAATGAATTCAATGATTTGAATTTCAATTTATCTTGTAATTACACCTCATAATTTCAGACAGATACTGCATAGCTTTCTTTATTTGTACAGTAACAGTGTGTTTCATCATGCAGCCCACCCGCATTAACACAGAAAGTCCTTACAGTGATTCTGTAGCTGTACTCTAATGCCAAATAAAGCATGCAATTATGATGGGAAAAAAAAAAAAAAAACAACAAACTTTCTTTATGCTTGCTTCGGTTTTAACACTGAATTAAATAAAAAGGCAGCTTACCCTGAGAAATGCAGTCATCTCTGTAGGAAGAGAGAGAAGTTTTACAAAAAGTAATGTGTTTTTATTGAAGCAACTAATTATGGATGATGTAACTGGTACTTGTGTTTTCAACAGCCAATTTTATAGACTCTCTGCCCAGTAAAATCCAATTTTCAGATTTAGTATGCAACTAAATTTTTCCATAAGAAAAACAAAGTTAATGTTAGACATA
The DNA here is from genome assembly GCF_047511675.1 of Marmota flaviventris. NCBI lineage: Eukaryota > Metazoa > Chordata > Mammalia > Rodentia > Sciuridae > Marmota > Marmota flaviventris. The sequence goes on from NC_092498.1 coordinate 45,977,161, forward strand.
GTTGGAAGAGATATGAAGCTTACCAGGTAGAAAATAGGAGTATTTTAAACAATGGGAAAACATTGTTTTAAACAATGTTTAAAATAGGAGTATTTAAAACAACGGGAAAAATCAATGTATAAAATGGTCAAAGCAGTTATCCAAGCTTATATAATGAATTACTTAAGACACAAGGGATAAACACTAAACTTGTGATCCTCAGTAGATGCTATGCTCTAATTGAAAATGTTTTCCTGATAACTGTGTCATGATTTACCTGCAAATATAAATGGAAAATACAAACACACATTGAGCAAGGATTTCTCTAGCAAAATTGTCTAATGAGAGTATTTATTTCTATTATTCAGTCACAACTTCTACTAGTTTCAAGCTTTAGTTTTATAAAATTTTGATCTTCCAAATTTACTTAAGAGTTGCCTGTGGGGAGAAAAAAACCACACATCTACAACCTGATTCTTGAGAAATGTGCTAAAAACATACATTGGAGAATAGACAGCTTCTTTAACAGTGATGCTGAGAAAACTGAATATTCATATTTAGAAGAATGAGCTTAGATTCCTGTCTCTCAACCCGTAGAAAAATCAACTCAAAAAGGATCAAGACCTAAGTATAAGACCAGAAATTCTGCAACTATTAGAAGGAAAAAAATTGGGGAAGCACTTTAACCCATAGGCACAGGAAAAGACTTCCTGAGCAAGACTCTTAGAATTCAGGAAATAAGAGAAAAAGGCAACAAATGAAAAACACTGCAAAGGCAGTGATTTACAAAACAAAAGACAATAGACAGGATGGGATAAAACATTTGGCAGCTCCTCTTTCAACAGAGGATAAATATCTATATTATATGAAGCATTTTAAAAACTCAACAACAAAATAAAAACAATCAATAATGGGCAAATGATCTAAACAGATGCTTCCCCAAAGAGTAAGTACAAATGCTTTATAATTATATAAAAAAAATGTTGAAAATATTTAGCCACCAGGGAATGCCAATCAAAACTATACTGAGATTCCATCTCACTCTGTCAGAATAGCAATTATCAATACTACAATTAGCAATAAATGTTTTGGAAAAAAGGAATTGTGATTCATTTCTAGTGGAAATGTAAATTAATATAGCCACTATGGAAATCAGTATGGAGGTTCCTCAAAAAGCTAAACATAGAACTACAGCATGATTCAGCTTTATCACTTCTTGGCATTTATCTAAAAAAATGTAACATTAGCCTACTTTAGAGATATATGCTTACCTATGTTTATCATAACACAATTCAAAATAGCCAAGTTATGAAATTAGTCTTGATGCCCATCAACAGAAGAAGGTATATATACACAATGGAATTTTATGCAGCCATGAAGAAGAACAAAATATATCATTTTCAGGAAAATGGATAGAACTGGAGATCATAATTTTAAACAAAATAAGCCAAATTCAGAGAGAAAAATACCATATGTTTTCCCTCATACATGGATATTAGAAGGGAAGAAATGGGGGGAAAAAGACACCATGAAAGTAGAAGAGTGACCATAAAGATATGAAAAGATGATGGAGGAATGGAGCTGGAAAAGGTAGGAGGTACTATTTGGGAATAAAACTATTTTTGAGGTACAGGGGATTGAACCCAGGTGTGCTTTACCACTGAGTTACAGCCCCAGTCTTTTTATTTACTTTTTTTTTTTCTACCAGGGATTAAACCCAGGGGTGCTTAACCACTGAACAACATCCCTAACCATATATATATATATATATATATATATATATATATATATATATATATATATATATAAATTTAGAGACAGGGTCTCTCTGAATTTGGGTTTAAACTCTTGATCCTCCTGCCTCAGCCTCCTGAGTTGCTGGGACAGGCATGCATCATCCTGCCCAGGCCCAGCCCTTTTTAAAAATATTTTATTGTGAGATAAGTTCACGCCAAATTCTAGAGGCTGGGCTAATACTTATCATCCTTCCACCTCAGCCTCCAGAGTCCCTAAGCTTATAGGTATGTGCCACTGTGAAACTGATCAAATTGTGTTTTCATATATTGTTTGAATATGACACAGTGAAATGCACTGTTCTCTATATCTGAGATGCACAGAAAAATAAAAAAGAGTTGGTAATTGGGAAACTGTGAAAAATTTTAGATGTTGAACCCGCTAGAGTAGGGTTCACAAAGCATCAACAGAGATGTATCTCTTGAAGGTAAAGAATACAGAACATCACAAATGGATGGAGAGGGAACATGAACTGGCAGATGTCATTGTAAACTAATTTCATTGGACCAACGGCGGTAAGATTCCACTACACATCATACAAAAAAAGTCATATTTGTAAAAAGTAGACTTTTGCTTCTGGTTTTGTGGCTGCTGACAAAAAAAAGAGCCTCTTTGAGTTGTGAAATTGAATTATCCTACCTCACCTACAGCATCAAGAAACATGATGTACAAATCCTGAACTTATATACAAACCATTCAATGATGAATAAATAAAGAGTATGAGCAAAACATTCCTATAAAGATAGCAAAAAAAAGAACAGGATAAAATGTAGGAAAAATTCAGAAAAGAAACAGAATAACATGTAAGAAAAAAATGCAGAAATTAATAACCAGAAATTGTCATTTTGCAGATGAAAGGTAAAACAAAGTTTCTTCTTAAATTTAGAATTTTTTAATCAAACAATTATATATATGGAAGAAGACCATGAAGTTGAAATGCAGAAAATCAGGGAAGTGGTTAGCAGATAGTGGGAGGAGATAAAATCAGAGGTAGCATCATTCAGAAAAATTGTATACAAAAAAAAAAAATCACCAAAATTATTATAAAATTGAAATCAGTATGAGAGCAAATAGCCTATGGAAAATTAACATATAGCATATCAAATAAAAATAGTAGAAAACATGAATTTAAAAATAGTTAAAAGACAGAAGAAAATGGGAAAAAAGGGACTTTGTTTTTACACAGAACGGCTGGGGGTAATGCTGTGATAGTCGATGCATATTTATTTATCAAAACTCACAAAAATGCAAGTCACAGAAAGTAAATTTTCTAAAGTTAAATAAGTCCATCAGAATGTTGAGGAAACACAAGATGAAATGTGGATGGTAATAACTTTATCTAATTATAATTATCAGTAGGAAGGAAGGAACTAATCCAAGTAACTATAAAAATGTTTTGATTAGATAATTTATTATAAAATCAAAAAGAACTATAAACATTGTACCCTAGTTTATGAATTTAGCTTACACATGAGATACTGATTTGCAGCTCCAAAACCACTTTACATATATTCTAGCTTTTGTCATAAGTGTAAATACATTGCACATAATGAGAGCCAGGTACCTACCTGAGAAAGGAAGAAAGGGAAATGAGTGCTTGAACAAACACTTCTGCTGTATCTGAATCAGAAATATCAAAGCAAACTCGTGCTTACTTTAATATATTGCAGATAGGGCTAAGTAAGAAGTATAGATATGTGCCTATAAATAAACTAGTATACATTTACATATTTCTAGTACCGCCTATCAAAAGAGTCTCAAAACTGTGGTATCTTCTCAGCATGGACACACTAGGCAACTAAATCTTAGACTCAAAATATCGTTCTGCAATCAAAGGAGCTGGGATTTCTTGGAGATATAGCTGCATCTATATTTGTTTTGGGATAGATGCAAAGTGAATCTTTGAACATATTGCGGTACTAGGAAAAAATGAGTGAAAATAAACAAAAAAGCCAAAAGACTAAAACAAAGGCAAAAATCTGTATGGGGTATATGGAAAGAACATAAGAGTGTACCAGCAAGAGCTCCTAATGGTCAAAGCCAAAAGAACTTGAGCAAAAAAATGAATGTTCAAAATATTAATTAAAACATGCATAATAAAAATATTCATGAGCTCATATATACAGGATTAGAGGACTATTTAAATAAATAAACTTGGGTAGAGGACACTGTTAATTGCAAAATGATTCTAATCAATAAATATACAAAGAATGAAGGAAATAGAAAATCACCATTGCAATATTATATAAATATGGTGCTTGCAATATTCACTGGTGAATGCTAAAATTGTGGTGAGTGGCTTAAAGAGAAACTGGGTATCTGCATAGCCTCAAAATGTCTCCTTCTAAATAGAAATTATTTATGATAGTGGTTTGAAAATATAAAAATTATTTAATGGTTCCCTGTCCAGGAGGTGAAACTAAATTCTCATGCCCTTGACATTCTCACCAGGTATACTGCCTAAGGAGGATTTGGCTGCAATACTATCTTCCAAGGCCACCCTCAATTGGACAGATGTGAGTTACCATCCACTTCCAGTTTTTGCAAGCACATATTGAGAAGCCTATTTATGACACAATCTTACATATTTTCTTCCAATTTCAGTAGAGAAAAAAGATGGTCATGTGAGTACATCTGTGAACTGAAGAAGAGTGCAATAATAGTTGGAGGTCTGGGCTAGTGGCTTATTTGACTTCCTAGTGACCTTTTGTCTTTCTGGTGTTTTATATTCCCTAGTGTATTACATGCATCCTATAATGTGTTTTCTTTGTCCCCAGTTAACCATATGCCTTTGTGTTCCCCATAAAACACACTCATATGCTGTTGACTGAGCACATCTCATGAAGAATTCAATAATTGGCTACTCCATCAATGCCAGATAGATATCCATTAGAAGATCAGGAATAAGATCTTCTAATGGATATAGATCTTCTAATGGATATCCAACAGGAATAAGAAGATTTGGAGAAGATAAAGCCTAATAAAATAATATGTTAGAACTATTTGTGTACTAAATATCTAATTGAATATTGAGAATAGACTTTCTTTCTACCTGTATGCTGAACAGAAGATTTCAATTTCTAAAGTATGTTATTTGATGAATTACAAAGAAACCACAAAATAGAGAATAAAGAGCTCTTGTCTTTGGATATTTTTAAACATACCTTCTAAATACTGAACATTAATTTAGGTAAGGGGGAGAAATAACCTATCCCAAGCTCAAAAAATTGACAATAGCTGAGGAGAAAGTTATGCTATTCTGATTTGAATATTATTGAACCTAACAAAATATATTCATGCATTGATTTATAATGTGATAGCCCATAAATATATAGTTTTTAATGTATCAAATAACATACAATAAATTTTAAAAAAGAAAGAGAAAAGAACATAGTTAGTTGGTACCTTGATCTTGGACTTCCCAAGTACCAGAACTGTGAAAAATAAGTGTTGCTTGGAAAAACAGAATGACAGAAGGAGGATGCAAAGTTTTAAGGAGGCAAAGTACACAAGAAGTGGTGATTGACATGAATGGGCTGGGAAACAAGAGAATGGAGGGTGAACCTATGTTTCTGGCTTAAGCAACTAGGTAGAAATTTAGAAAACACAGATTTCTGGTAGGAGCAGATGCTAACAGGGTGGGAGAGGTACTTACAGAAAAAATAGCATGTTGAAAAGGAGAGTGTTCTGTGTACAAACAACTAGTTGACTACATTATCAGAACATAATCTGGGTTGGTGAGACAGTTTCCTTTTATAGGAACCTTATAAAATTGCTTTTTTATTATAGCTCATTGAGTTCTATAACACTTTGGAGTTGCTATGCCATAACTATATGTTATATAATATTTCATTTTGAACAAGTGATTTAATGATTAACTCAATATTCTATACTCTCATACATACATTACACAAATATGCATATATATATATATATATATATGCTAAATTTTTAACTACATATATAAGTATATAGTGCCAAGCATACACTTCTTTCCACTCCAAATAATTTTATGTTACAGTCTATAGCAAATACCCATGGGAAACCAAACATCATACAAGTAGTGTAGAATTCAGATGAGCTTGCAATCCTCCTTTGGGAAAGTCCGTTTTCAGAAGACATTCACTAGTTAATATTTATTAGTTGTTACATGAAATACAGTGCTGTCTACTAAAAAATGTTTATTTTTTAAAACAAAATGACATGAAATCAGCAAACATATTTCTCATATACCATGCATTGTCTCATTGGCAGTTAAAAAATTCAGCCTTATATAAAATGAATCTAGAAGGATCCTTTGGGGTTTTAAACATTCTGAAAAATAAATATAGTCAAAGTTAATAAATATAAAAATATTTTCACCAGGAACAAGAAGAACAACTTCTTGATGTTGTGATGTAAACTGAATAGATTAATATCTTTTTCCCCAATGATGCACAATAATTACTATGGAATATAGAGTATTTCATACGTGGGTAGAAATCTCAGCTTTGTCCTTTATTAGCTGCTCAATTTAGGGAAGTTTTTTCTCTAATTCTTACTTTCCTTATCTAAAAACAACAACAAAAATGTTTTAGTAGAGCTACAATATAAAGTTCCAATGAAGATATGCACAAAGGACAACATCCTGTAGACTGTGAAACCTGAATCCAGCTGTTGGGCTTTCATTTTCAGTCCTGTCTCTTATAGGTTATGCTTAGCAAATCACTGTACTCCTGCTCTGTGTGTAATTCTCATCTTGGAAAGAAGAGGAGGATAATAGTATCTTATATTTATTGTATTGCTTATAATTGCATAACATCCAACATATAATATTATAGGGAATTTACAAAAATTAAAATAATTTTTCATGTTCTATGTTTAAGAAAAGTTTGGTGTATGAAATGTACCAAATATAATTCTCATGGGAAGTTCAGAAAAGGAATGATGAACATATGATCACATAGCCATGACAAGCTAATAATCAAAAAGAAAAGGATTATGCAAATTTTTTTAAAAATGTGGTAATATTAGTCTAAATTTGTACTTTTCAAAAATCTATATTACTAATCAATGTACAGATAATTAAAATTGGTGAATTAAAATTGGTGAATGCATTTTATTGCATGAGAATTCAGGAGCATAGTCCATACCTTTTCCTATATTCTATCAAAGAGTTTTATAATTAATATTAATATATTATATGTATGGAATATTCATTAAAAGTAAAATGGATATTGGTATATTCATTATCAAAAATTCCACTTTTTATTTTTAAATTTTAATTTGGATATATGATAGCAGAATGCCTTACAATTCATATTGCACATATAAAGCACAATTTTTCATCTCTCTGGTTGTACACAAAGTGGAGTCACACCATTCATGTCTTCATACATGTACTTAGGGTAAGGATGTCCATCTCATTCTGCTGTCTTTCTTATCCCCATGCCCCCTCCTTTTTCCTCCCTTCCCTTTGCCCTACCTAGAATTCATAAAATCCTCCATGCCTATGCTCTCAACCACATTATGAATCGGCATCTTTAAATCATAGAAAATATTAGGCATTTTTTTTGGGGGGGTGTGATTGGCTGACTTCACTTAGCATTATATTCTCTAACCCCATCCATTTACCTGAAAATGCCATGATTTTATTCTTTGTTAATGCTGAATAATATTCCATCGTGTAGGGCTGGGGTTGTGGCTCAGTGGTAGAGTGCTCGCCTTGCACGTGTAAGACCCTGGGTTTGATCCTCAGCACCAATAAAAATAAATGAATAAAATAAAGGTATTGTGTCCAACTACAACTAAAAAATAAATTTTAAAAATTCTATTATGTATATATACCACATTTTCTTTATTCATTTATCTACTGAAGGGAATCTAGATTGGTTCTACAGTTTAGCTATTATGAAATGTGCTGCTATAAACATTGATGTGGCTGTGTCCCTGTAGCATTCTGTTTTTAAGTCCTTTGGGTACATTTTTGTGTTGTAAAATTAACAGTAATTTTTTTCTGCAGTCTTCTCAGTAACTCTATGGACATTATCAGTTTCAAATGTTCTTGTATATACATTTTAAAGTCTGATAAATGCTATAGTATTTGAATTATTTAAAGCATATGTATTGAACCAATATAATAGATTCTTAAAAGCAACAAAATTAAGTGTGAGGAAAATACAAATTGAAGTACTTAGTCATAAAGGTAATTTTATTTATTTATTATGTTATTTTAGTCTATTTTTGAGATTCACTGTAGTGTATTCATCTATGTACATAGGGAAGTTACATCAGATTCATTCCACTGTCTTTAATTTTATTTCTTTAAAAATCATGTAACATTTAGGCAGCTATGTTCTAAATGCTAAATGTTACAAACTTGATATTCTTTTGGTTGAGATATAAGAAATAGAAAATAATTATTTATAATGAATATTGATCAAGTGTAAAAAATCTAATCCAAAGTTCTCACGATAATTCATTCTCTCTCATGTACTAAGGACTTATGCTATTTTTCTGTAATATTAATTTCTGTAATTGTAATTTTACAGTTTTTTTTAGTACTCACTATATGAATAATACAAATTAAAACATTTGCAATCTGGATCATAAAATACAAGTAGGGGGATATTAATACTATGAAGTGATAGATGTTTTATTTAAAATATTCAAATAATATCTTGAATATTAAAGGAATCATTTATATATGTACATATATGTATCATTCTATATATGTGTATATACTATATATGTATTTGTAAAATTATTTATTAATACATAGTATATGTGCAACACATATAATAACATTAAATATATACCTGCAGAATCCTATTCTCTGTAAATTAAGCTTAATTTCTCACTAATAGTCAATAACCTTGACTGAAAATTGACAAACACCTACATTAAAGGTAATCTTTTTTAAAAATTATCATTAATCATGCTAAATTCAGCCATATGGAAAAGCCATATGGAAAGTGAGATCTGTGAGTTGAAGTTGAAACATGATATTAGTGAAATTCAGATAAATATGGATACACATTCTACTGTATTTTCAGAGAGGCCAATGTTTCAACAACAAATATGAGTAATAGTTCAAAAATAGGTTTGGGATTTGTGATAAAGTTTCAAAATATTTGAAATAGCTTATACAGCACATTATATTAAAAATCACCTGTATATCCATTTATACACAATGATAAAATAATTCCCTGTATGCCCCCATAAGAATATTCTTTCCCAGCAAAATAAATACATTGATTTCATAAATTCAGTCAGCCATGATGGTTGAAAAATGTTTGGGTAATATAAGCTCTCTCAAACATCTTAGGAAAGATTTTATTTATACTACTGACTTCACAGACTTTTTTTGTACTATTGATTCCTGTACTTACAGTGGGTTTTCAGAGTTAATCAAGTGCCTGCATAAATGAAGAAACTTTCAGTCATCCATTTCAGAAAATATAGACTCATGGTTGCCTTCACATTATATGTCACATTTGGATTAATGCATAAATCATTTTAAAATCATGGTACCAGTTGGAAGGTGGTCTTTAGAAAGGTTACAAAGATTTCCATTTCCTCAAAAATACTTTCTTCTAAGCATTCTTCTTTCTTATATAATGTGGTATAAGGAAGGTCAGTTAGTGGGAAATAACATTATTCAAAAATAAATCCCCACCAGGCCCTGGAACACTCCCTTAGGAAAACATAATTAGGAAATAAATTATTTTTTCACATTTGTTGCTTCAAACTCTCTGTTTTAATATTGCTTGATGTTAAGTAATACTGGCTCTCTTCAATAGATTTAATATTCTAGAACACTAAAGTTCATGTGCTCTCCTTGGAACCCTTTGTCTTTCTTTTCATTTACTACATCAGCCTATTACTTGGCTGCATGTAAGAACTTGGACATTATTTTGTTGTTCAGTTTCAGCTACCAAAGTACTTTTGATCAATACAACTTCCAGAAAAATTAGGCCATAAAAAAGCAATGTGCTTAATAGAAATTTTTTTGTCATTACTAAAACTTTCAGCTCAAGTACTGAAAACTAGAAAGGTCTCAACCCTCTCTCACACTTGAAGTATCTTCAGCATGCTTCTGCTTGACTGTTAAGTACATTCTGCATATGAGCACTTAGTTTATCCTTGAGGAAACACATTGAGTCTGAAGTTATTTAATGTGACCATATAAATTTCTATATAGGTATTTCCACTTGCGACTTGAAGTGTATAAAATAATGAGGCAGAGCTAACAGCTTGATTTAGTGCCTTCCTCCAGAAATATCTCTGCCTGTAGCAGAGAAACTATGTTTTATTTATTTATTTATTTTTTTTTAATTTTTTATTGTGGGTTGTTCAAAACATTACAAATTTCTTGACATATCATATTCCACACTTTGATTCAAGTGGGTTATGAACTCCCACCTTCACCCCATACACAGATTGCAGAATCACATCAGTTACACATCCATTGATTTACAAATTGCCATACTAGTGTCTGTTGTGCTCCACTGCCTTTCCCATCCTCCACCCTCCCCCCTCCCCACCTCTCCCCTCCCCTCCCCTCCTCTCTCTCTACCTCCTCCACTGTATAACCCTGAGGGTCTCCTTCCATTACCATGCAATTTCCCTTCTCTCTCCCTTTCCCTCCCACCTCTCATCCCTGTTAAATGTTAATCTTCTTCTCCTGTTCTTCGTCCCTACACTGTTCTTAGTTACTCTCCTTATATCAAAGAAGACATTTGGCATTTGTTTTTTAGGGATTGGCTAGCTTCACTTAGCATAATCTGCTCTAATGCCATCCATTTCCCTGTAAATTCTATGATTTTGTCATTTTTTAATGCAGAGTAATACTCCATTGTGTATAAATGCCACATTTTTTTTATCCATTCGTCTATTGAAGGGCATTTAGGTTGGTTCCACAGTCTTGCTATTGTGAACTGTGCTGCTATGAACATCGATGTAGCAGTGTCCCTGTAGCATGCTCTTTTTAGGTCTTTAGGGAATAGACCAAGAAGGGGAATAGCTGGGTCAAATGGTGGCTCCATTCCCAGCTTTCCAAGAAATCTCCATACTGCTTTCCAAATTGGCTGCACCAATCTGCAGTCCCACCAGCAATGTACAAGTGTACCCTTTTCCCCACATCCTCACCAGCACTTGTTGTTGTTTGACTTCCTAATGGCTGCCAATCTTACTGGAGTGAGATGGTATCTTAGGGTGGTTTTGATTTGCATTTCTCTGACAGCTAGAGATGTTGAGCATTTTTTCATGTACTTGTTGATTGACTGTATGTCCTCCTCTGAGAAGTGTCTGTTCAGGTCCTTGGCCCATTTGTTGATTGGGTTGTTTGTTTTCTTATTGTCTAATTTTTTGAGTTCTTTGTATACTCTGGATATTAGGGCTCTATCTGAAGTGTGAGGAGTAAAGATTTGTTCCCAGGGTGTAGGCTCCCTATTTACCTCTCTTATTGTTTCTTTTGCTGAGAAAAAACTTTTTAGTTTGAGTAAGTCCCATTTGTTGATTCTAGTTATTAACTCTTGTGCTATGGGTGTCCTATTGAGGAATTTGGAGCCCGACCCCACCGACTGTAGATCGTAGCCAACTTTTTCTTCTATCAGACGGCGCGTCTCTGATTTGATATCAAGCTCCTTGATCCATTTTGAATTCACTTTTGTGCATGGCGAGAGAAAGGGATTCAGTTTCATTTTGTTGCATATGGATTTCCAGTTTTCCCAGCACCATTTGTTGAAGATGCTATCCTTCCTCCATTGCATGCTTTTAGCCCCTTTATCAAATATAAGATAGTTGTAGTTTTGTGGATTGGTTTCTGTGTCCTCTATTCTGTACCATTGGTCCACCCGCCTATTTTGGTACCAGTACCATGCTGTTTTTGTTACTATTGCTCTGTAGTATAGTTTGAAGTCTGGTATCGCTATACCGCCTGATTCACACTTCCTGCTTAGCATTGTTTTTGCTATTCTGGGTCTTTTATTTTTCCATATGAATTTCATGATTGCTTTCTCTATTTCTACAAGAAATGCCGATGGGATTTTGATTGGCATTGCATTAAACCTATAGAGAACTTTTGGTAATATCGCCATTTTGATGATGTTAGTTCTGCCTATCCATGAACAGGGTATATTTTTCCATCTTCTAAGATCTTCTTCTATTTCTCTCTTTAGGGTTCTGTAGTTTTCATTGTATAAGTCTTTCACCTCTTTTGTTAGGTTGATTCCCAAGTATTTTATTTTTTTTGAAGATATTTTGAATGGAGTGGTTGTCCTCATTTCCAATTCAGAGGATTTGTCGCTGATATACAGGAATGCCTTTGATTTATGTGTGTTGATTTTATATCCTGCCACTTTGCTGAATTCATTTATTAGCTCTAATAGTTTCTTTGTAGAGCCTTTTGGGTCTGCTAGGTATAGAATCATGTCATCTGCAAATAGTGATAATTTAAGTTCTTCTTTTCCTATTTTGATGCCTTTAATTTCTTTCGTCTGTCTAATTGCTCTGGCCAGTGTTTCGAGAACTATGTTGAACAGAAGTGGAGAGAGAGGGCATCCCTGTCTAGTTCCAGATTTTAGAGGGAATGCCTTCAGTTTTTCTCCATTCAGAATGATGCTAGCCTGAGGCTTAGCATAGATTGCTTTTACAATATTGAGGTATGTTCCTGTTATCCCTAGTTTTTCTAGAGTTTTGAACATAAAGGGATGCTGTACTTTGTCAAATGCTTTTTCCGCATCTATCGAGATGATCATATGGTTCTTATTTTTAAGTCTATTGATGTGGTGAATAACATTTATTGATTTCCGTATATTGAACCAGCCTTGCATCCCAGGGATGAATCCTACTTGATCATGGTGTACAATTTTTTTGATATGTTTTTGTATCCGATTCGCCAGAATTTTATTGAGGATTTTTGCATCTAGGCTCATTAGAGATATTGGTCTGTAGTTTTCTTTCTTTGAAGTGTCTTTGTCTGGTTTAGGTATCAGGGTGATGTTGGCCTCATAGAATGAATTTGGAAGTTCTCCCTCCTTTTCTATTTCCTGAAGTAGCTTGAAAAGTATTGGTATTAGTTCTTCTTTAAAGGTTTTGTAAAATTCTGCTGTATACCCATCTGGACCTGGGCTTTTCTTAGTTGGTAGTCTTTTTATGGTTTCTTCTATTTCCTCAATTGATATTGGTCTGTTTAGGTTTTCTATATCCTCCTGACTCAATCTGGGCAGATCATATGACTTAAGAAATTTATCTATGCCTTCACTATCTTCTAATTTATTGGAGTATAAGGATTCAAAATAGTTTTTGATTATCTTCTGTATTTCTGAAGTGTCTGTTGTGATATTGCCTTTTTCATCCCGTATGCTAGTAATTTGAGTTCTCTCTCTTCTTCTCTTCCCTAGCATCGCTAAGGGTCTGTCGATTTTGTTTATTTTTTCAAAGAACCAACTTTTAGTTTTGTCAATTTTTTCAATTGTTTCTTTTGTTTCGATTTCATTAATTTCAGCTCTGATTTTAATTATTTCTTGCCTTCTACTTCTTTTGCTGTTGTTTTGCTCTTCATTTTCCAGGATTTTGAGATGAAGTATGAGATCATTTATTTGTTGGTTTTTTCTTTTTTTAAGGAATGAACTCCAAGCAATGAATTTTCCTCTTAGAACTGCTTTCAATGTGTCCCATAGATTCCGATATGTTGTGTCTGTGTTTTCATTTATCTCTAAGAATTTTTTGATTTCCTTCTTGATGTCTTCTATAACCCATTGATCGTTCAGTAACCTATTGTTCATTCTCCAAGTGATGTATGCTTTTTCCTTCCTTCTTTTATCGTTGATTTTCAGTTTCATTCCATTATGATCAGATAAGATGCATGGTATTATCTCTACTCCTTTATATTGTCTAAGAGTTGCCCTGTGACATAATATATGATCTATTTTTGAGAAGGATCCATGTGCTGCTGAGAAAAAAGTGTAACTGCTTGATGTTGGGTGGTATATTCTATATATGTCAATTAGGTCTAGGTTATTAATAGTGTTATTGAGTTCTATAGTTTCCTTATTCAACTTTTGTTTGGAAGATCTGTCCAGTGGCGAGAGAGGTGTGTTGAAGTCTCCCATGATTATGGTATGGTGGTCTATTAGACTCTTGAACTTGAGAAGAGTTTGTTTGACGAATATAGCTGCACCATTGTTTGGGGCATAAATATTTATGATTGTTATGTCTTGTTGGTGTATGGTTCCCTTAAGCAGTATGTAGTGTCCCTCTTTATCTCTTTTGATTAACTTTGGCTTGAAATCTATTTTATTTGATATGAGTATGGACACTCCTGCTTGTTTCCGAAGTCCATATGAGTGATATGATTTTTCCCAACCTTTCACCTTCAGCCTATGTATGTCCTTTCCTATCAAATGCGTCTCCTGTAGGCAGCATATTGTTGGGTCTTGTTTTGTGATCCATTCTACTAGCCTGTGTCTCTTAATTGGTGAGTTTAAGCCATTAACATTTAGGGTTATTATTGAGATATGGGTTGTTCTTCCAGCCATATTTGTTTATTTCTGTTACTAAACATGGTTTGTTTTCCTCTTTGATTATCCCCCCCCCCCCTTTACTGTCCTACCTCCCACTGTTGGTTTTCATTGTTATTTTCCATTTCCTCTTCCTGTAATGCTTTGGCGAGGATGTTTTGAAGAGATGGTTTTCTAGCTGCGAATTCTTTAAACTTTTGTTTATCGTGGAAGGTTTTAATTTCATCCTCCATCCTGAAGCTTAATTTCGCTGGATACACAATTCTTGGTTGGAACCCATTTTCTTTCAGTGTTTGAAATATGTTATTCCAGGATCTTCTAGCTTTCAGAGTCTGTGTTGACAGATCAGCTGTTATCCTGATTGGCTTACCCCTAAATGTAATCTGCTTCCTTTCTCTTGTAGCTTTTAAAATTCTCTCCTTATTCTGTATGTTGGGCATCTTCATTATAATGTGTCTAGGTGTGGATCTCTTATGATTTTGCACATTCGGCGTCCTGTAGGCTTCTAGGATTTGGGATTCTGTCTCATTCTTCAAGTCTGGGAAGTTTTCTTGTATTATTTCATTGAATAGACTTCTCATTCCTTTGGTTTGGAGCTCTGTACCTTCCTGTATCCCAATGACTCTTAAATTTGGTCTCTTAATGTTATCCCATATTTCTTGGATGTTCTGCTCATGGTTTCTTAACAGTCTTGCTGAGCTGTCTATGTTCTTTTCCAGTTGAAATACTTTGTCTTCATTGTCTGATGTTCTATCTTCTAAGTGTTCTACTCTGCTGGTAGTATTCTCCATTGAGTTTTTAAGTTGGTTTATTGCTTCCTGCATTTCTAGGATTTCTGTTTGTTTGTTTTTTATAACCTCTATCTCCCTGTATAGTTGATCCTTTGCTTCCTGGATTTGTTTGCGTAATTCGTTGTCGAAGTGATCTTTCATTGTCTGATTTTGCTGTTTAATGTCTTCCTTGATACTCCAGATCATCTGAAGCATGTATATCCTGAATTCTTTATCTGACATTCCATCTGCTGCAGCTGTTACCTCTTCTAAAGTTGCGTTGACCTGCATTGCTTGTGGTCCTTTCTTTCCTTGTCTTTTCATACTGCTTGCGTATCTTTCCTGCAGGTGCGGGCGGCGGCTCTGCTCTCTTCTTATTCCAATTGGGGTGTCGTGGCTACCACGCCGGCAGGTCACTGGGCCTGTTCTGGGAGCTGGCGGCGGCTCTGTTCTGCCCCTACTCCAATTGGGGTGACGAGTGTACCACGCCGGCAGGCCACTGGGCCTGATCCGCCGGTCAGTTGCAGGCTTGCCTACCCTGCAGGCGCGGGCGGCGGCTCTACTCTGCCCCTACTGCAAATGGGGTGACGTGTCTGTCGTACCGGCAGGCCACTGGGCCTGTCCCGCTGGTCGGTCGCAGATCTGCCCACCTTTCGGGCACGGGTGGAGGCTCTGCTCTGCCCCTACTCCAATTGGGGTGTCGTGACTACCCCGCCTGCAGGACACTGGGCCTGTTCCTGGCACGGGCGGCGACTCTGCTCTGCCACTACACCAATTAGGGTGGTGTTTGTACCACGCCGGCAGGCTCCTGGGCCTGATCGGCAGGTCTGTTGTAGGTCTGCCTACCTTGGAGGCGCGGGCGGGGGATCTGCCCTGCCCCTCCTACCACGCCTGCGGACCCCTGGGCCTGATCTACAGGTTGATCACTGGTCTGCTCACCCTGCGGGCACGGGTGGCGGTTCTGCTCCGCCCCCGATTGGGGTCACGTGACCACCACACCGGCAGGGCCTGATCCGGGCGTGGGAGAAGGATCTGCTCTGCCCCTACTCCAGTTGGGGTGACGTGTGTACCACACTGGCAGG
Organism: Marmota flaviventris; assembly: GCF_047511675.1. Taxonomy (NCBI): domain Eukaryota; kingdom Metazoa; phylum Chordata; class Mammalia; order Rodentia; family Sciuridae; genus Marmota; species Marmota flaviventris. Next base: position 45,993,289 of record NC_092498.1, read on the forward strand.
CCACTGGGCCTGACCCGCCAGGCTGTCACAGGTCTGTTTACCTTGCACGCTCATTCGTCACAGCGCGAACCGCGGCTCTGCCCTGCCCCTCCTACCACGCCCATGTACCACTGGGTCGCGGGTCTGCCCACCTTGCGGTTGCGGCTGGCGGCTCCGCTCCGCCCCCTCTCCAATTGGGGTCACGCGGTCACCACGCTGGCGAGCCGCTGGGCCTGCTCCGGGCGCTGGCGGCGGCCCGGCTCCTTCCCTCTGGCTAGACGACAAATTGAGGAGACTCGGGTGACTGTGCCTCACCCCCCCTACCAGGAGACCAACTGCTTATGTCACCACTGGTATTGATGAAGTTCCCTCCTCCGCCGCTTTCTGCAGACATCAGATCTCTGCCATGTTGGTATCCTATGCGAATGGCAGCATTTCGTTCCCCTTGCCGGGCAACCAAAGCACCGGGTGAGTCCTGACCGGCCCTCAGCAGGACCCGGACCGAGAAGCAGTTTCCGCGGGCTCCTAGCCCCGGGCCAGGGAAGTTCCGGGAGCCGGAACTCGGCCACTCCGTGCTCGGTGTAAGCTCCTATAAATGTAAGCTCCAAGAAGCAGTCCCCGCGGGCTCAGTTCCGGGAGCCGTAATTCGGCTGCTTAGTGCTTGTTGTATGCTCTGGTAGGCGCAGGGTCCAAGAAGCAGCCTCCGCTGGCTCAGCAGCCGCTCCGCGCTGGGTATTCACTCCGATAAGATCAGGTTCTAAGAAGCACCCAGGCGCTGAGCCCTAGCAATCTGTCTGCAAGCCGCAGGCGAATTGCAGCCTGAAATTACCTGTTCTATGGCTGAATGAGCTGCGGTCAGTCGAAAACAGCGGTGGTGACGTCAGTTTACCAACATGGTGGCTGCTGGACTCCTCTGTGGTCTGACCGGTGTGGAGAACCGAGATGGACCGCTTCCTTCCCCCGTCTCGAACCCAGAATTCAGCCCTGAGTACGGTGCTTGCGCGGCTGGCAGGAGAAACTATGTTTTAAAAAACAGAAAAGATGGAGGGAAAGTCTACACATCTATGAACTCTTAAAGGATCGATTTACACTGTCAAAGTTCAAATAAATAAAATACTAAGTTAATTATACAATAATATCTGATTAGATACTTTCTTAAAGATATTTTATGCAAAATATTTGACAAGAAGACCTACTCTTTTACATAATTATTTAGGCAAAGTGTACAAGTTCATGGGTACAAAATTAGAATAATCACTTTCAACCTTAACTCAAAAATTTATGAGAGAAGTTCAAAATGATGATACTCAGGTTTCTTTGAGTTCACATTGTAGATCTTAATAAGACCATAACTGAGTTGATCTCTGCTCTTAAAATAAAGTAACTCATGAAGAAATTGGTACTGCATTTTTATAAGAATATTATAAAAAATCAGTGAGACATAGGAGGAAATTTATTCATAATAAAGGTCATGACCTGTAGAGGTTTCAGAGAGTTCAGCACAGGTAGCCTCTTTCCATCTCCTACAGATCTAAGTCTGCTGTAATGCTATTTAAGAAAATGCCAAGAGTACACTCAGTACAAGAATTTTGTTGCATTAGGGATCCTTAAGACAGAGGAGCAAAACTTGTACCTGGATCATTGCTGTACAACGTCTTTTTTCTACCAGTAGGTGGATATGTCTTTCCTTATAGTATGCAAGACAGTGAGTGTTCTCTAACAGACAATGATGAGTTTCAACTCAGGCTATGTTTCAATATTTATAATGAAGCAAGCATTGCTCAATGAGCCAAGTATTAATAATCTTTTTCCATGTCTGTTCGACATATGAGTCTTTTGTCTTCTTTTTTAAATTATTTTTTAATCAAGGTATATGAAACCCGAAGGGGAAAATATTTAACTCAAAGTAATCACTTCCTAGATCATTCTCAACATCCTAGAATTTTCTGTCATGCCCCTTCCTAGTAAGAGAAGCCAGAGCTAAAGTTATTTCTGATTTCTACATCTACAGATGAGTTTTGTCTATACTTTAATCTCTCATAAATGGAATCATACAGCTGTGATCTTTGTGTTGGCTCTTTTTTCCTCATCAGTGTGTGAGTTTCATCCATGATTTGCATTAGGCAGTAATTGCTGTTTTTTGTTGGTTCACAATGTTCAATTTTATGAATGTACCATAATATGCAAATCCATTCCATTGAAAAGAAATTTGATTAATTTCATTATCAAGAATTAGGAATACAGTTTTATAAACATCCTTGTACATATCTTTAAATAGACATATGGACTCAATGCTCTTGAATATATTGTCTGAGGTGGATTTGCTGAGTCATAGGATAGGTGCGACTGTTTAGAAGGTATTGCCAAAAACTTACCCATAGTGGTAATTACTTTTTGTTGTTTTTAAAACTTAGGTTTCAAAGTTTTCACTGTATTTGCTCTTATATTAGGATCATGATAGTAATTGCCTGAACAGAATAAACCCTTTTATCTGCACTTTGTTCTTTCAGGGTGAAATGCTTCATGATCACTAGTTAAGGAACAGGGCAAATGAAATAAGAAGGAAGTATTACACAGCAGAGGATGCTATTAACAGATTTTCTTTCTCTTCTCAGGATTACTTAGATTTTCAGACAGTTCACACAGTTGACTATTCCAAGGACAGGCACCAAAGATCTATTTGTAAGGAAGAGGAGATGATAAGAATTAACATTTAGTGGAGGGTTATATGGCTGCAGGTCTCTGGACATTCAGAATCCAATCTGTCTTTTGGGAGCAGCATTCAGAGTAGCAGCAAAGGGAGTCTGGCGAAACCTTTTAGAAGATGTTGCACACTAGTTACATCCTCTCACAAAACATGAGGAGGTAGCACAAATATGTTGTAGCAGTCATATCATGGTCTGACAAACAGAAAAACTGAAAAAGGGTCAAATTAAATAAATTTTCTTTGTATTATCTTTTTGCTATTTCTTACTGAAATGAACATGTTTGGTAGGGATTATCAGACAATTCAAAGTATATTTGCTGTACTCTGACAAGGTATCCTAAATTTGTTTTATTCTAAGCTTAAGCTGTAGAGACATTCTACCTCCAGGTGGTATCATATTAAAATAAAAGGCTTCATGTGGTGTACTAAGTTCATTCAGTCCTTCTAGGGTTTTAACATCAGAAGTTCTAAATCAATATCCTTTATATGTTCCTACAAATCAATCATTGTTCATTAATGACAATTGAGTTCCCTTTTAAGAAAAAAATTACTAGTTTGATTTTTTTTAATAATAAGGTCCAAACACTAATCATCATCTCTATCTTTCCCCTTGGTCTCTACTTATGGCCTTAGATTGAAAGCATAAAATTATACTCATCGTACTTATAGATAAATTAATACACCAAATACTATTGCATCCCTGTTGTATCCATGGAAATGTTCTGGAGCAAATAAATATGAAGAGGGTCTATTACATTTATTCTTTAATATTGAAATATCCTTTTCTTATATAATGCATACTCCCCTAGCATTGTTAGTCCATTTTAGTATTCTTAAATTGAGAAATATAATGTTTCTGACATTAACTATTTAAAAAAATATATCTTATAGAATGTCCCACATTCTGAATCTGTTAAGATATTTCTTCATGGAGTATTTTTGTTTATTTTGCCATATTTCCTGTAAGCTGGATGTTCATTCTAGAAATTTGAACATATTCGATATAAATGTTTTTTTCAAACACTCTTCTTATTATATTTGCTGTACTCTTACAAGGTATTGTATTACATAAGGAGGCACAGAACATCAGGTTGCCCCATAGATCTTAGCATTTTTAGGTATATTCTCCCATTATTAGGACTAAAAATCAGTTAACTGATACTGTGAATTCATGTGACTTTGCTGTCCCCAAATTTTCACTAGAAGACTTGGGGTTCCATTGCTAATCAAGACCACTGTCATTTGTGAACTGATAAAAAGAATCGCACACCCACATAAATCAGAGACACAGACAGAGATAGTGGTATTTCCAGTGCATTTCTCCTCTTAATAAGCAAACACTTCTGGCCCAGAATTAGAAGTGGACTCTCTAAGTAAAATTCATAAGTCACCTCACATGGTAGAAGTTACATAACATTTTCTAAGGAGACAGGCTTCATGGTTCTATAGAGTGTAATTTTGTTTGTCATCAATAATTAAACAAAGATATTCTGAAAAAAAGAATTCCATTGAAAAAGATTCTTATCCTAGCAAATATCACCAGTCATTTTACCAGAAAGTCTAATTTTTAGAATGTTAACCAGGAGATTAAACCTGCTTTTTCTTCCAGGCAGTAATACAACCCTTATAACCCCCCTGGCCCCCAATTATTTAAGTATTTAGAAGACAATTGGACTATTAACCAATTGCTTTAACACCTCTCTCCTCTAATTACCACACCACTGTTTGTAAACTTGTGATTATCTAATTCTTACATTTTGTTATATCTTTTTTCTCTTTTGAATATTAATATGGACGTGTAGACTTTATAAGTGAACATATTATAATCACTTGCAATTACTTTTTTTCCCCCAATGTCCCAATCCTCCCCAATTTGACCAGTGGAAACTATCTAAACTTGCTCCATGGCCTTTTAACATGACCTCATTTGCATTTAAGGACTTTCTTACACCTTTTTTTCCCCTACTTTCACAGAATAAAGCATTTCTCTGAAGAGCTCTCAGTCTTTTCATGTGAAAGAAACTCATGGTACTGGGTGAAATTGCATGTAAGTCCTACCAGTGGACACAACTAAGATTATGTATCTACAAAGTCTATATGCTGACAATTTACATTCAAATTTAATATTATAGAATTTTTATACTTTTACATTTTTATACTTATATCCCCATTCTCTTTTTTGTGGAAACCTTGCATGATGATTGATTTTGGATGCTAACTTAACTGGTTTAAATAATACTCAGACATCTGGAAAAATATTTATTCTCAAAAGTTTCAATGAGCACTAATCCCATCCCTTTTCTTCTGAAAGAGAAAATCAAGTGGATTTCTTTTATTCTGGAATGACTGGACTGCTCCAAGTGTCCTATAGGTTTTTTCCAGGGAATACTGATGAGTAAATTGGTGGACCAAGTGGAGAAGATCATCCCTTAATACAGATGGGTGCTATCTAATCAGCTGTTTTCATCACTTATAGATTTAAAAGGAGAGGAAGACAGAATTCTTGCTCTTTCTCCTCCAGACCTTAGAAAATATTCTTCTGCCCTTAGACATCAGAATCTGGATTCTCTGGCTTTGGGACTCTGGAACTCACACCTTGACCTTAATCTAAGAGTTACATTCTCAAGTTCTTTGTTCCTAAGGCCTTTGGAAATGAAATGAGCTATCCTACCAGTTTTCCTGGTTCTCCAGCTTCTGGATTGTGTGTTGAATGACTTCTCAACACCCACACTCATGTGAGCCAATACTAATATATCCTTTTTCCAACTTCTCTCAGTACCCATGTGGGCATGTGCGTCACACACACACACACACACACACACACACACACACACACACATTCTGGAGAACTCTGACTAAAACACCTTAATTCCTAATAGAATATACATCCTTTGTCCTACCAGACATATAAAGAAGTTTCAGCAGATATGTAAAATGACTGTACTGAGTAGTAATTTAAAATCTACTGAAATCAATCCTTTAGCAGTTCATGTTCTCAGAATGTATTCATGAACTATATAGTAAAAGCTATTATGGTACAAGCTACTTGAATAATTCCTTTTTCTGTATAATTAGATTGACAAATTGATATGCAGTCAGGTTTGTTTTGTTGTTGTTGTTTAGTTTTTACTTGTATTTTTACTAACAAGTTCTATAGCCACTTTTCTTGAGTTCATATGCATTCTGACCTCAGGCCACTTTCCCTTAAGTAGGTGATAAGATATACTCCCAAATATATTCCCAATGTGAGATTTTCCTGTGTGGATGTTTTAAAAATTCATTCACGACTTTTTCTGAGGTTGTAGTATATCTGTTAAACATTACAGCTTATATTCATAACCAAACTAATCTAGCTGCAAACAAAAGCTATGCATTTTTCCTCTTTCAGCTTACTACAGGAAATCTGCATAAAGCTATAGGAAGGAAATAAAATATCTGTTTCTATAAATTTATGGGAGATGGAGTTTTCCAGGATGCCTGCTTATGCAGCTCTCTTGGCCCTCTGGTCCTGCTCATCCTCTATTTGTGATGTACTGCTTCCATCTTACTAGAATTGTAGGTGGACACATCCAATATCATTACTGGACAGATCTGACCAGACTCAGCTCAGACTGAGCAGTTCTTGCTGCAAACATTTGGTGTCACACAGAAGCTATAACATCTCCACAGTAGCCCAGTAGTATGCCAGGAGTTTTTTTTAGAAAAACAAATAATTCTATCCTGCAGAAGCAATTGTCTTGCTGTAGAGACCAAAAGGTCTTTTTCATGATTCTGTCATTGGTCCTTATCACAAATGATAAATTGTATTTTTTACCATCCCTGACACTTTTAATAACATGGAGTCTGCTGTCTGATTTTTCCACATGACTGTCCCTCTTTGTGTTTTACTTAACAGTGTTTTTGTTTGTTTGTTTGTTTCTTTTTTTTTTTTTTTGGTTCCTTCAGTAGCCCAGATAAAATGGTTACATAAAAAATCAAATCTACTGAATATTGTGTTTCATTTTCTACAGATAAAGGCACAATATGAAAATTTGTCTTTAATTTTGTTAGTGATTTTCTATAAAAACCCACTACCATTGGGGACCCTTTTCAGGTTTATGGAGCTTTCTTTCTCTCCCTGTGTCTCTCTCCTCCCTGATTCTATGCCTTGTCAATATTTGATGTTTTGGTCTCTCTAATGTTCCAAGTCAATCTCTTCAATTTAGAGTTTCTCAGCAGAAACTTTCTGGATTCTACATATCTTTACTGTATTCTGGTGACCCCTTCCAGGTGCTAAGTTGGGAAATTAAAAAGTCCACTGTTTCTCCTCTCTCATAGATTTTATGATCTCAGCAATCAAAAGAGTTCCTTCTGCCTACGTTTAGTACGAAAACTATGGTTTTATATATTTTGTCTACTGAAAATTTGCCTAAAAAGGTAAATTATATTACTGATGACCATTTTGGACAGAAATAGAAGTCAACATCTGTTTTTAAAAATTACTTGTGTTAACTGATTTTTATAACTGAGAAATGAAAATGTTCATCAGTGGATGAATGTTTCAAAAAAAAAAAAATGGCACCCAAACACACTGGAGTACTATTCAGCATAAAAAGAAGGACATCCTTTAATTTACAACATGATTGAAACTGGAGATCTATGTTTAAGACAGATATAGCATTATCTCACTCACATGTGGAATCTAAAAAGTTGATCATATACAAGACAAGAATGAATGGTGGTTAGCAGAGGCTGGGGGAAAAGTAGGGGAAATAGTCTCTTTTTTGATCTTGCATGTAAACTGGTTATGACTGTGGGAGCTGTACCCATAAAGAAGCTGTCGTAATAGGTGTATAGTGTAGCATGTGGCAACATTTTACTGACAAAGGCAATGTGGGTTCATTTACTTTGACTGGAAGCAGGAGAATATCAACAACCAGAATGTTCTACCTGTAAGGTAAAACATTGTTAGTGACTATTTGGTCATAGTTTCTGTGGGAATCAAATAATTTTACTGTCTATAGAATACTATTTGAGGCACTGGGGCTGTAGCTCAGTGGTAGAGTGCTGTCTCTTGTTTTATTGAAGATTTAATTCTGAGCCATTATATGAATACACTTTTATCTCTCTTTTTTTCCTTTTATCTTACAAAGCTGGCTAAAATTTGGTATTTAGCTAGAATTTATTACTAAATATAATTTAGTATTTATATATCAAAAAGCTCAATGGTATTTTACAGGTGTAATTAATATAGCCGCTGATGGTCATGATGACTTTTGAGACTTTCTTTATCTTGAGGACAGTATGAAAGCTTCTTCAATTTTGTAGAAGACACTTTTATATGGAAATATATATAGACTTACCCTATTGCATAAAAGTTCACAGCATGTAGAAAGATGTAAATGTACACTGAATGGTCCAAAAAAGTGGGCTATTCCAGTTATCAATTTATTGCTTTTCAGTTCTAAACTCATGCCGTTTTTTTTTTTTTTTTTTTTTTTTAATGATAATGAACCTGTGCCACAGTCTGGCTGGGCACAATTCAGGAGCCACTTGTCAAAAGAAACGAACTTTATTTTTAGAACACACACCACACCACACAGCTCCTCAGGAAAAACCCTCAGAGCCCAACTGACACCATCTGCTTCCCACAAGCCTCCCCACCTCCCCCACTCCTCCTGCTCTTGAGGCCGATTGGCTGGGTCGCATGGGCGGAGCCAAAAAAAGTCCCCCAATGAGCAGCTCCGTGGTCTGAAAGGGCGGGGAAACAGCCCAATGAGCATCACCGCAGAGGAGCCAATCAGTTGGCAGCTAGAAGTTTGCTAGGGCCACTGTGAGCCAATCATCAGCTGGCAGCTGGAAGTTTGCTGGGGCCCCTTCAGCTGTGGCTCTCAACAAACCTGAGACTCTGAAAATTGCATTTCTCCTTTGTTAACTGGATTCAGGCTTTGCTCTGCCAATCGAGGCTGTCAAAGACACTGCATACCTCGATGAAAATTAGGATAATTTTATCTTCTTTAGTTTTTCATTGTTTTCAGTTTGGTAACAAGATTATTGACATCCAATGGGTCCTGAAAACTTTCACCACAATGGTAGCAATCTTCTGATACCAACATATTCCAGGTATTTTCTTAAGAGTTGCAGTGGCACTGAGCCTCTTGATTTAAGCAGAAACACTTAGAAATGCTTTGCTTCACCACAAGACTAGGCAGTTTCTTCTTATGACAGAAATACTCTTTCAGAAGTGGTCTGAATCAGTCTTTCAGAACCCTTCTCTATAATTCTTTATTTCCTCATCATTTACTTTTTTCTTGGCTCTAGGTATTGAAGTCACACTTTCTGTAGTTGTTCAACTGCCAAATTTGGGAGGAATTCTATCTATTTTTGTAGTTTAATAAACTTTTACGTATATAACACATCTCTATATGAAATTTTTCTGTTCAATGTACTGTTAAAGTTTCTGTCTCCCAGCTAGACTCTGTCTAATATAGACTTTACTTGGGTCATAATTGTGCCTTAAAGTATTAATTAGGGCTAATTACTAGTATTTCTGGATCTCATTCTTATAAATACACGGTAGTATTTTAGGAACAGGGTAAGAGATAGGACAAAGGAGAGAGATGAAAATGTATTTCCTATTTCTTATTCCACAAAGAGAATACTTTCATCAATGAGACTATAAAAATCAAGACTGTGGATTGTGAAAGGAGAGAATAAGTCACAAATAAAAAAGGGGGAAAATGGAAGGCACACCTAATGGAAGTGGTTAGATATAATAATGATTCTTTACATAAATTTCCCATCTATCAATCAGTACTTACAAATGCTCATTTTTTCAAAGATGCTTTTCTACATAGTCATAAGTGCTCATGGTTATATTCTATAAAGCATGTTTTTTAAAAGAGCTATCAAACATAAAGGAGGAATTCATGAAAAATACGTTCACTTATTACATAAGCCAAAATACTAGTAGATGACAATTTTTATTATGCATCAGTGGAATACATGGAAAATGAAAAATTCCTGTGATAGAATAACTGAATCAGTAGAAATTAAATCACTCCTGAGATTCTAAGAGACAGTCAGTTTCTCTTCTGTCACATATGCCACCCTCCCATATCATGATATAAAAATAAAAACTCAGGACTTAGCAATTGAAAAAAAAAATACTAGAATAATTTCCACAAAATGGTGTCTGTTTTACTTCAATTCTTGAGGATTGAAAATTCTATGTTACTATAAAATGAGGTGTAGTTTATATCAGTAATAGAAGTATTCTATAAATATGTCCCATTTATCAAGAATAGTATATAAAATGATTCTAATCATCATGAATGAAGTTTTTTATTATGCTACATAATGAAAAGTCAGAATATGAGTCTTCTAATGATATCAATGCAACAAAGTAGTTCTAGTTCACTGAATATAAAATTGAGAAAACATCCTAAATATCTGAAAGATGTGTATGAAAAAGAAATGCTAAAGGTGGCCCCAAAGTCCACTAAATTATGTAGTAATTAATTTTAGATTTTTAATTTTTAGAGGAAATCATTGTTGAGTATAAAACTACACTCATGGGAGCATTTATTCTTTAAGTGTCACTCATATAATTCAATAGGAAGGGTGAGACACACCATTACTCCATGCATATTTAACTTAATGGGGTGTTCAATAACTTATTGAATTTCCCCCAAATCTTTTTTTTTAATGCCACTTATAATTCTCTATGTTCATTCACAGTAACAAAATAAGAAGCTATACATGTCAGAGATCCAGTACAGAATAGGTTTTCAAAGTATTTGCCTTCTTGCTGCTCTACTAAGCTTAGCTGTGCAAATGCTATTGAATGAAACTGGAAGTCCTTGGACTACTCGTACAGTGTTGTCGATTGTTATTGATTCTCCAAAAGTGTACTATAGCTTCTCTTGGAAGATCTATGGTATGGCAGTATAAAGAAGTTAAATACAGTTATATGTATGTGTGTGTGTGTGTGTGTGTGTGTATATATATATATATATACACATATTATATATATATATACACACATATTATATATAAAATATCATTATGCATAATTATACATTGTATTTGATTATAATGACATAAAATTAAATAATTATTTGGTTGCTGATCAAACTATTAAGAAACCCGAAAAATATCTTTCTAATTTTCTTTTATCTAGAGAAATTGGTAAAACCTTTTTTTTCATCTTTAAAGTTTGTTCTTTTTAGATATACATCACAATGGAGTGTATTTTGACACATTATACATGCATGAAGTATGACTTATTCTAATTAGGATCTCATTCTTGTGGTTGTACAGCATCTTGAGTTTTACTACTCAAGTATTCATATATATATATATATATATATATATATATATATATATATATATATATATACACACACACATAGGAAATTCAATTTCTCAACATAGCAATACATATATAACAAATATTCATTATCTGTTATCTGCTGATTCTTCTTCTATGCAATTTATACTGGACAAGAAGTTCATAATAAAAAGGAGACTTGCCTTCAAAGTTTCATTATAAATATTTTAATAATATCAAGAGTATCAGAAAGAGAAATATCAGCCTGATTAATGGAATTTCTAAGAAAATCTGAGGTAGCTTTTTTTCTAAAACATTGCATGCACATCTAATGTGAGTAAAATTTAAAAGTGGGAGAAATTGATGTTAAAACATATAATATACCTGGGTTAAATATGTACTATAATCAAGGTACAAACTCTGAAATAGAGAAGAAAAATAAATATACAACTAAAGTACTAAAGAACCTTCATAGATGAGATTAAATTATTGTATAAATATGAAATACTACCATGAAAATTTGAATATTTAACATTCTTTTCTTTACACATCTGAGATAAAGGAGAGAAAAATTCTGTTTTCAAGAAACAGAATTATAATGGTCAAAAGATCATGGAATTTTTTGGGAAAGACTGTTGAGAAACTGCTTTTAGGAGAAGTTCAGAATAATAAAATGTAAAGGCATTGAAAATGTGCAGAATATTATTGGATATGTTAAATCTGGCTTCTACTATGAATGAATAGATGTATAGAAATATTTGATAGACAAAATATAATTTTATATATTTGTTGTGGAATTAATAAAAGTTTTTTAGGAAAAAATAATGGGAAAGGTAAGAAACATAAGACAAAGTTTATATTTATTATCTGTAAGTTTATTTTTAAATATTTTTTAATATCTTTATTTTATTTTTTATGGTGCTGAGGATCGAACCCAGAACCTCGCACCTGCTAGGTGAGCGTTCTACTACTAAGCCACAACCCCAGCCCCTGTAAGTTTATTTTTTAATATATAAAGTAATGGTTCACAATGTGGAAACATAGTCAGTGATATTTTGAAAGGTTTTATGAGAAAGATGAAAAATATTAGAAATACAATGTAAATATGATGGCAAAGTATGAAAAATAGCAAAAGATTTTATGTGGTTTTCCAATATGTTTGGAATATATTGAGTTACACTGAATCCAGCATGATATTTTGGTTTAAAGAGTACAAGGGAAATATTTCAAATCTAATCATATTGTTAATCTCCAGGAATAGACTACACTATGCATGATTCCTAAAAGTTTTAGGTTATGTCAACTTTTGTTATAGAAACATCCAAAGAACATTATTTAGAAATGTTACACTTGAACTAATAATTTATATTAACTGAAATGACCAAGAGTGTTTATAGCAAAGTGAGGTGACTATAATGAGAGGAAAGAAACCCATCCTGTGGTGCTTTCTTCTTTTCCACCTTTCTTCCTAATGATATTTTAGTGCTATCACAAGTGACTGTCTTAAATTTTAAATATCTGATAATTCCCTTCTCCCTAATTATCTTAGTTCTGACATGTAAAGTTAAATGAGATTTTAGAACATGTTTGAATATGTAGAAAAGCAACACTTCCAATATTCTGAATGGGATCAATTTACACTATATTGGTATCATTTTATCTTCTTAATATGGCAGAGTAGTTTGGGGCCAACTATGCTTCCCCTGAGAAATATTTTAAAATCTGGATAACATTTTAAAATAATTTGTTTAAATACATCTGAGAGCCATTGAAGCCACAGAACTAGAAGAGCCAAATTTGCAATTCGGAAAGATCTTCAGACATTAACTGATGTTTCAGCCTCACTTTTTTTCTAGAAGCATTTGCAAATCCTGGGCTACATTGAAATACAGGGGGAAAAAAAGCAAAACTTTTTATAAATTCATGGGACAAGAGAGAAAAACTGAAAGGCATATGGAAAAAAGATCCTAGAGAGAAATAAGGATCCTGATCTTGACATGCTGTCAGATTTTGCACTAGGATATTTCCCAAATTTTAAGCTAATATGCTGGAAAAGAAAACTAAAAATAAAACTGCACATACTCTCCAGAAAACAGACAGATTTTTGGGAAACCTATTGCACTAAAGAAACAAAAATTTATATAATTCAGGGTCCACAGATTTAGGAGCCATGTGAAAATGATAGCATTACAGCAGTGATCTAAAACAAAATGATTGACAAAACTTTAAGTAAAAGTGCTATCTTGACTAACCAAAGTCATCTATCAGTCTTTAATGTACCAAATAAATGGCAAACTTTCAAATGAGGAGGATTAAAATCATAAATATGAACTGTCCAGCATTCAAGCAAAAATTAATATACAGTGTAGTACTATGTGACTAGAACCCAAGACTTAAAACTTCTAAGAGAAACACCCCTAAAATAACTATGACTTGCACATCTAATAAAGTGGAGGCCAAAAGATAAAGTGAAAATAACTGCTAAAATTATAATAAAATAGAAATTTATTTGTAAAATTCTTGAACCACTTTATCAAATCAGATGTGCAAATGACCAATAAAAATCTAGGGGCATGACCAAATTTGATAATTATGACGGAATCACAACTTGTAACAACAACAGTGATATTATTCAAAATGTACTTATCTGGAGGGAAACATGGCCAGTATGATTGTGTTACAATTAAGTACTTCAGCTGTCCAAAAAGGACAATTAAAGACAAAGAGAGGGAGAGTTGCAGAAGATATGTTTACTAAAATATGTGAAAAGGGATGTTATGTACACATGTATTCCTATATGTTTTTCTATATACTTATACTCATTTGTAACTATATATATTCTCCTACAAATACACATATATTTAGATTTCTACATGTATTAATATTCCTAAATACACATAAATATACATTCCAAAAATTAATAAGAAAAAGGCATATGATTCAACAGAAAAATGAGCAAAATACTTTAATCCAATACTTTATTATCCATTCAATACTAGCCATTCAAATGGCATGTGCAGGTATAAAATAGTACTCAGCACCATTAGTCATATGATAAATTAATATAAACAATCAGAGAAATTAATGTAGTAATATGATATATTATCTACCAAAATTACTATGATTTAAAAACATTGGTATCATGTTTTACTGAGATCATGAAACAAAGTGAATTTATACACTGGTTTTGGTTAGGTAAAACTATTTTGGCAAAGTGGTAGTCTTTACTTGACTTGAAGAGATGCAAGTCCTGTGGCCTACAAAAGCCATTTACAATAAAAAAATGAATATGTATTAACACAAACAGATAGAGACAAGAATAAGGTAAGGTCCATGAATTATACTAGTTGAACTTCTTTTTTTTTTTTGTACCAGGAATTAAACCCAGGGGCTGTTTCCCACTGAGCCAAATCCCCAGCCCTGTTTTTATTTTCTTTATTCTTGCAATACTATTGCCTCAGCCTTCCAAGCTGCTGGGATCACAGGGTTCACATCCACGCCCAGACTAGTTGAACTTCTTGAAACTATCATATGGTCCATTAAGATGGATAAAACTGTTGGCATACTTAAATCTTTTGAATTCTGTTTATTAAAAAAAAGAGATGAGCTGTGGCTACTGACAATATATGAAAGAATCTTCCATAAAATACAGAATTATACAAGCCAGATAGAAGAGTAATTTCTGTATGATTTAATTCATTAAGTTCAAAGTCAGACAAAATGTAAGTTTTCTAGAAGGCGAGGTCGTGCTACTTTGGAGCAACATGGTGTTTGGGAGGCCGAAGTGCCTTCTGGGTGCTCATCATTGTTTCTTTAGCTAGATGATTGTTACATAGCGCTAAACACTGAAAATTCACTGGAATGTACATTTGTTCTATGATTTGTGTATTTTTCTATAAATATAAGCATAGTTTTATTTAAAAAATCTTATTGGCAAAATAATTTAGCCAGGGATCCTACTATGAGCTTGGTAGCTTTTGCTCTCTTTTCTGAAATTACTTGAAAGTCAATAGACATCACCTGTAAAGTAATCTGGTACTAAGATGGTGGGTAAAACATGTGTTCAATACCATTTTAATCTTTACAGTGGTCTACTTTTACTATTAATGGGCACAAGACAGTCTATGACATTTCTTTCTTGTGTAATTAGTAGCATAGTCATTTAGAATTTGTTATCTTGATTCCGAAACTAGCATTATTATCTTTTCCCCTGTTCCCTTATATAAATAGTCACCAACAAGGAATGAAGAAATAATTGATAGTTTAATAATCTTACATTGGCATGAAATTATAGCTCAAATCACAATGGTATTTTTCTTCTTAAAGTATTATTGTGATGTTACATAAGCCCTCTAAACTTATTCCTGCTTTCCATGACATATGTAAGAAAACCAAGAAAATCTTTGCAATAAAACAACAAGAAATACAGTAATGTAAATATCATACTTATTATAACTTTTCAAATAGTATAAAACAAAAATATATGATCATTATTAGGGCATTTTCTTTTTTGCTTTAAACTAACATCTCTTTCATTGGTATAGAAGCCTTTACAGTGTTCACTTGTAAAAATCTTTGGTAAAATCAATATGAAGTGTAGGTCACAGTAGTTGTACATTAATGATAGTAAAGGAATTCACAGGGATGACAAAAGAGAAAGAAAAAAGACATAAAAGAGGCAGAAAAAAGTTATGTGATACAATTATTAAGAAATTCTATATTTTAAAAGAGATATTTCAATAATGGTCAGTATCTTATTAAAGAGTTTACAGAAAGAAAAAGTTTTAAAGCATTAGTGAATTTAAAAGCAATAATGGTTTAAAGCAGTAATGAATTTCTGTTAAGGGAGATTTCCCAAAAGATAAAAATTGGTCTTCATTTATGGATGAAACTCATTAAAGTTGGTAGAAGAGGCATATTTCTTTGAAATTAATTAGAACTTTCTTGCACACATCACCATCATCATTTAAATTCAGTATTTTCTGGGAGAGCTAAGAAAACAAAAATAATGTAAGTTTATAATCTGCTTAAAATATGTTCTTGGTGGTGAAAAGTCCCCAAACAAAATCAAACAACCCCACCTCCCAAAACCAGTGAGGTTGTATTATGTTGTATTGCATGGGGATGGGAGAGTAGGGGGTTATGTTTCATTTTTCAAAAGAAGTACAATTGCTTTTGCTGTTTGCAGATTTGTTCTGCTGTTTCAGTGTCATCTTTCTTAGAAAAAGTATCCAGCTGATATACAGCAGAGAGACTTCAAATAAACAGATGGTAATTCCCTAGAATATTTCAACAGTAAACTTTAACAGCATGATTGATGAAAAGTGAACTGATCCATTAAATTTGTTTTATTACTATGAAATCTCTCACTCCAAACTGAAGTATTTTCCACCAATCCCCACATAGTGATGCAGTCTTATCTAAATAATTCCATTTTCCTGGCTGTGCAGAATATAAACTTCATTGTTGTCACATGGCCTTAGGTTTTATTAAAAATCAGTTGGCTCATTGACATTTCTTAAAAATAATGTATCTGATTATTCTTCACTAGTTATGAAAAACATGATCTACTTCCTTGAACTATATTTAATCAAAGATAATCTTATTAATTTATTTTAAACTTCAGTTTAAGTAAGCAACTTATTTACAAATACTATCCAGAAAGTCAAATAATTGCTATATCTATAAAGATAGCAATTATTAGCATTTATTTCATTATACCTTTGATGGTCATTTTATGCTCATAAACTTTAATATTAATTTTCACCTAAATAGAGAAAACATATTTTTCACTTGTTAAACATACTGAGGATAATTACTGGCCACTTAAAATAGCACTGTTATGCATTAAAAGATTGTCCTCATTAAAGTAAAGTCAAGTCATATATTTTGTATTCACACTAGGCTGATATTATATTCTGTAATGCTGTTTGGCATATATCAGTAATGTTTGATTAGTCTATATATAATGAAATGGAATTATTTTAAATATAATAGAATGTATTCTTAACCAATATTTGAGCCTCATCAACAACTGATTAATATAACTAAGTTCAGACAAGAGAAAGCTTATATAGCCTTTGTTAAATTAAAACATATGAAAGTAAAGCATGTTTTAATCAATACTCATGCTGAATTCTACAATTAATGAAAGGGAAATTAAATCACATTAAATTAATTTATGTTAGCATCCAAATACTTGGATTATTAACCTACTTATGCCTTTAACTGGATGTGTGTTACGAGGGATATGAATATGTCTTAGTTTCTTCACCTACAAAGTAAGCATAATTATGGATCTTAAATTGGTGGTTTGTGTGAAGGTTAATTATGATTACATATGTAAAATGCTTGACACCATGCTTAAATTAATACATTTATATATTATTATAAAATTTTGACCCATATCTAGATTCATTTTATTTTCATCCTCAAAATATTCTCATTACCAGCGGATCAGCTCTTACTAGTTAATTCTCTCTCAAGCATGATCACTATGCTGGTCTCTATTACTATAGAGTTTTATGTAAATGGAATCATGCACTGTATTTTTACAATCAAGATTATTTGTATGAGATTTCTCCATCTTGACATTTGCAGCAGAGGCTTGTTCTTCTGCACTCTTAAATATATTCTTTTCAATATACCATCGTTTTTAATGCACTTTACTGTTGATGGACATCTGGATTTTTAAAAACTTTTGGTTGTTATTTTGGGTAGTGATCTTATAAGCATTACCTTTTATCCTTTCTTGGTCATAAACCCTAACTTCCATTGAATATATACTCCATATGGAAAGGTTGGCTCATAGATTGTAAGTACTGTCAATTTTATCACATATTACTAAAAAAGTTTCCTCAGTAGTTGCTCCATCTGCAGTGATACTAGGACTATGTGAGTCTGTGTTGTTCTAAACCCTTGCCTAATACTCAGTGTAGTCAGCTTTTTAATTTCATTTAATTTGGTAAATGTGTAGTTGTAATTTCATGTGTATTTTTGTGTCTGTTTTTCACTATCCTGACAATCACTGAAAGTGAGTTTCTTATGACTTCAAGGCACTTCTGAGGGACCTGTTCCATTTATTCAAGTTTCATTTATAAATTCTTACTTAAAGTGTGTATTACTACTATACTCATTCTCTTTGTCTTACATATCCCAAAGTCATGAAAATATTTCTTAAATTTTCATCTAGAAGTCTTTTAAAAATCATTTATTTATTTTTTATTTATATATGACAGTGGAATGCATTACAATTTTTATTACACATATAGAGCACAATTTTTCAAATCTCTGGTTGTATACACAGTATATTCACACCAGAAGTCTTTATAAAATTTATGTTATATGATGGGCATGATGGTACATGCCTACAATCCCAGGGACAGAGAGACTGAGGCAGGAGAATTACAAATTCAAGACCAGCCTGAGTAATTTAGTGATACTTTGTGTCAAAATAAAACAAAAAGGTCTGGAGGTGCAGCTCAGTGTTACAGTGCTTACCTAACATGAGGGAGGCCATGGCATCAATCCCTACACCCCCCCCCAAAAAAAAGAAAAGAAAAATATTGTGAAAAAATTGTTTCATATATATACTCTTGAAAAATATGTAATTATTTTTATTTGGTATGAGATAGTTGTCAAAATCATTATTTTTCCTTGTGACTACATAGTTTACCCCAGAGTGTTTAAGACCATTGTCTTAACAACTAAATTGTATTAATATTGTTTATCATAAGTCACGTGACTTTACATGTATTGGTTTATTTCTAGACTCTTATTCAGTGTTATTGGGTTATTCATTTTTTAATAACAATACACTATAAGAAACTAGTGAAGAAGATGAGCTCAATTAATAAGATAAAATTATTAATGTTATAATAATTGAGGGGGAAAATGATATGCTTTATGTTTTAGTTCTTGAATTGAGTGAGGGTATCATGGTTGGTGATTTTATAACTCATTAAAGTCTACATTTCTGTTTCATTCTTTTTTTTGTCTATATATTTTAGAATTTACAAAAGACCCTTGGATTGATTTGAGTTAAGAAAGTAACCAGATGTTTACAATATAACTGAACACATCAGAAAGATTATTCATCTGGTAAACTAAAATTTAGGGAGATTCCAAAACTTATTTTTAAAGTTTTATGGCTATTCACTTCAAATTTCACACCAATTTTAGCATGGGTGAATAATTAACTGTAGAGAATAATGTATAATATTGATTTAACACTTCAGGCTGTGATTCACTGCTTGGACATTGTTATTCTCCATGAACTTTTTCAGGGATCATGTGAAACTTGCTTAACAACACTAAGGAAGTTACGGCCACACTAGTGATACATAAGTTGTAGCAATTCTTATAAATTAGCATATATTATTTGGAAGAGAGACATTTTTGTTTGTTATGTATTATCTAGGTAAAAATTAAAAATTAAAATTTGAACACATGAAATATTGATAGTTATAGCACATATTACAGTATTCTGCCTAAAAGACGCTCCACTATTTAAATAGAATACCATGGGAGAACAACAAAAAGGTCAACAAATTTACTCTGATAAAAACCTGGAAGGAATTTACAGAGGAAATAAGCTTTCAGCTAGGTCTAAAAGTAGACATGGCATGACTTTGGAAAAAAATGAGAAAAGCAAGGAAAAATTAAGAATGAATTACAGGAAATAGGGTATGGGGGTAAGAAAGATGGTGGAATGAGATGGATATCATTACTTTAGGAAAATTTATGACTGCACATATGGTGTGATGCTTCATCGTGTACAACCATAGAAATGTAAAGTTGTGCTGCAATTGTGTACAATGAATCAAAAAGCATTCTACTTCCATATATGCCTAATTAAAACGAATAAGTAGAAAAAAGAATAAATTATGAACCAAAAGAGGAATATTCACAGTTCTACTAGAACATGGAATGGGCAGATTATTGGTTGGAAAATGCCACTGGTGGATACGTCAGGGCCAGGGTGAGAAAAGCCTCAACCATTCATAAATTTATCATAAACATTTATTTTGCAATAAGAAAGCATTTGTCTCAGCATACAGCTCTCTAATCAAGCAGTCATTACTAATCACCTGCTGTGGTATCAGGAAACAATGGGAGTATTTTCATGTTTCTGCATGATCACAGCTATCTGAGCAAAAATGATTGACAACCTGTTTTAAAGGATGAATGAATGGGAGAAAACATTGGATGTGAAAGAGAGTGAAATATCCTAGGCAGATTTATAAGTCTGTCTTCCCTGGAGCCAAGTGTTCAATTTCACAGTACAGTCATCATCATAATAGTCAACTTAAGTTCGTTTGCTTACGTGACAAAATGCTGTGACAAACTAGACAACCATCTTCTCACCCCAGATAGAGTGTGATAATGTTAAAGAGCCAAAAATTCCTGTCCCTCTCTCAAAAAGGAAAGAATAAACTTTGTATATCATTACTACAAAAGCTCTGAATTGATAATTTCAGGGTTTCTTTCCTACACTAAATTGCCTGTACATGAAGGATGACATCTGCCCCAATATGTCACTTGATGGAGAAATGGAGCATGACAAACCACTGGTAGCACTTTTTGTGACAAAATAATTGGTCTGAGTCTGACTCAGCGACCTTGTGCTTGTTGTCAGGATACACCAGGGAAAGTTCTCATCCCATATTTAATACCTTTAAGACAACAAGCTTCCAATCTCCCTCAAATTCTCATGATAATTTAAATAATAATTTAGTGTTTTCTACTAAAGTTCACTCCCCCCAGTATATCTTCAGAAAGAACTATAACACAGTCTATCTTATTTATTTCCTATAATGACTCATAAACCTCAACCCACAGACATTCAGAAACTGAAAAGGCTAAAAACATTTGTCAAAATAATGGATTTGGAATAGCATACTGGGTGTCTCTTGTTGTAATTCACTCTATATTACTAATTCCTTCACATGGATTTGAATAAATTAAGCAATAAAAATTATTTCTCTTTTTGTGCCTTGAATGAATGAAAGTACACATTTAAAATAGATATTTGATCAAATTATGTAATGTGCAAATACAAATATGTCACAGTGAAACTCATTATGATGTATAATGATAATGCACTGATAAAAATCAAAATTAAAATTAGATAGAATTTTCTCATACATTCAGACTTTTGTTCTTTATCTAACTAATCAAGTTTTCTCAATTTCTTAAAAAATAGTCAAATCTCTGAAAGCTTCATACCCAACTCTGAGAGAGAAAGTGACTTATATATCAGTTAATTGACCTGAGTAGTAATATCATCATCATCATCATCATCATCATCATCATCATCACCATATTCGCTGTCATCCTAACTTCTTACTATATATAACAGGTATTAGTTTGTTTGATTCCCATAATTAATTTCTGAAGGAAATGACACAATTGTCTTTGTTTTACCAAAGAAGAAACTGAGGCACAAAAACAGCTAACCATGTCACAGAGCCAGTAACATAAATCTGATTCCATTTCAAGTAGTTTGGCTTCAAGTTCCATGCTCATAAACTCTATAGGCTGCTGTCTATTCATAAAGTGAATATGCTCTCATTTTCTGTGTTTACACTTTGGGGATGAAATTTATTGTATCTTTTACTATATATGTATTATATATTAAAATTTACCATCTCTAGGTTTTAATACTCAACTTTAGATGGCCAATAAATTCTGAACTAAGAACTGGCTACTGTACCAAAACTGTGTTCCAAGATTGTCTTGCATAATTTATACTAGATGTGAAAACAAGCAAATTTTCTGAAGAAGTCACGCCTATGGCATGGCAGGTGCACTTTCTAAAATCATTTTCTATGAAATAAACATCTGACTGACTCATTTTTGTTCTGCATGCTCAGCTGTTGCAAAAAAGTGACAATTTACACAAAGATGTGAAAGGAAAAGGTCGTCCTTTCCAATCGGCCCTACTTCATAATTCCCAGCTCTGTAAAAAGAGTATTTTAGATACATTCATCTGTGCAGATGTTTCAGACGAAGGCCATAAGCTCTAAAATCATTGCCATTCTATTCATGAAGCAAAAAAAAAAAAAAAAAAAAAAAAACCTCAGAGATACTTCTAAAAGAAAATAATTCAAATGTTTTAGTCAAAATACGGAATAATACATTAGACATTTATGGAATTGTCCACTTTTGGAAACTAAAAGGAGATTTATAGAAACTGAATAGCACTTATGAAAAAGACTATGCCATTTAAAAGATACATTGTACCTACTTCTGAAATTTTGGAGTAGAGGTACCAGAAGTTAACCCACACCAGAAAAAACAAAACAAAACAAAACAAAAAACAGCATAATCTCAATGATTATACATGCTGCTACTTCACTATTTTGTTTTATTTTATGGTCCAAATAAAAAATTACATTTTATACTGATATTTGATATGGTAAAAGAGGTCAGATAGATATTAGGAAATGAAGGTTCACCAGCATGTATATCAGCAACCCTGAATAAAAAAGAGCCTAGTAAATTATTTACTTAAAAAATTGCACACTTCTTTTTGTTGTTGCTGTTGTTGTTGTTTTAGTAGTTTATAGTTCACAGTAAAATTGAACAGAAAGCACAGAGTCTTCATATATATCCTCCACCCTACCACAGTCTCCCCAACCTTCAGGGGCCCTTATCAGTGTGGTACATCGGTAAGGATGTGTGAACAACAATATATTATGGTTAACCAAAATCCATAGTCTACAGTAGGGTTCAATCTATATACTTTACATTGGATGAATTTTGACATATGTATAATGATATGTCTTTACCATTATTGGTAGTTTCATTACCCTAATATCCTCATATGCTTCACCTATTTATCCCAATGTTTTCCCAATCTTCTTGCTAGAAATCTTTTTACTGTCTTCATAATTTTGCATTTCTAGAATAATATATTCTTTGGATCACATCATATGCAATCCTTTGAAATTTAGTTCTTACATTTAGTAATATGCATTTAAATTTCCTCCCTTTTTTCTATGCTTTCATAACTCATTTATTTTTAGCCCTGTACAATATCGTATTGTATAGTTATATCAGTTTACTTATATATTTTCAATTGTTCAAGGCATCTTGGTGATTCCTAATCTTTGAAGATAATTCATATACAACTATGCACATTCATGTGGAAAAATATTTGGACAAAAATTTTAATTCATTTGGGTAAATATCAAAGCATAAAATTGCTATATCATATAGTAAGCACATATGTAGTTTTATAAGTAACTGCCAAACTGTCTTCAACACTAGCTGTACTATTTTAGTTTTCCCACCCATCAAAGAATGAGAGTTCTTGTTGCTATACATTCACGGCTGTTTTGGTGTCATCAGTGTTCAGGATTTTAGCTATTCTGATAGGAAATTTTTGTTATAATTTGCATTTCCTCAATGAGATATAACATTGTCTGTTTGGGTTTTGCTACAACAAAAATGTGGTAGACTGAGTGACTTATGTAACAGGCACTTGCTTATCATATTTCTGGTGGTTGATATGCAGGATCACATTAATTGATTTTTGAATGTTGAACCAGCCTTGTACCCTTGGAAAAAAATCCCAATTGATCATGGTTCATAATTCTTTTAATTCATTGTTCGGTTTGATTTGCCATGATTTTGAGGATATTTTAATCCGTGTATAAAAAATATTAGTGTGTGGTTTTCATTTCTTACAACGTATTTTTTTTTTGTTTGTTTGTTTTGGTGTTAGGCTGACTTTGGTCTCACATAATGATTTGGAAAGTATTCCACTTTGTCTCTCTTCTGAAAGAAAGACATTGCCAAAAAAAAAAAAAAAAAAAAGATGTCTCTTCCTCAAATGTTTGACAGAATTTACCATTGAATCCATCTTGGCCAAACTACTTACTTTTTAATCTCTATTTATATAGTTTCTTTTTACTTTTGTGTGAGGTCCTTTTCCAATTTATGGGTAACTAGTCCTATTTTGAATGTCTCATTATTACACAATTTTCATATAGATTATACCTACAAGTCACAGAAAAAATTATAAAAATATAAATAACATTGGGCTGGGGATGTGGCTCAGTGGTAGAGCACTCGCCTAACATATGTGAGACACTGGGTTGGATCCTCAGCACTATATAAAAATAAATAAATAAAATAAAGGCATTGAGTACAACTACAACTAAAATATATATAACATACTTAAAATTGGAGAAAACTTTGAAATCTAATAGAATATAAATATTATATAAGAAATATTTTTATACATTTTGGTGGGAAACTCCCATAGGCCCAAAGAACAAGAAACAGGCTATCTGCTTTCTTTAGACAATTGTGGCTTCTAAATAAAATATTTTTATTAGTATAGCATGCTATTAAATTGAAAATTAGTTTTTCGCTATCATCATCAATGTCATAATCATAAAGAAATACTTCATTATTTGGTGCCAGTAACAATATTTAATATTTTTATTATACAAAATTCATTTTCAAGTTCCAGCTCCATGGTAATAATTTTAATTCTATAATCCTCAGTAAATACTGAACACATTTCTTCAACTTATGTATAGTTCGTATCTGCTATATATATTGCGTGGCAGAGAACAAAGCATGTTTTTCAGGCATTATACTAAAAAATAGGTAAAAATGAGTCAATTGCAATATTTACATTAAGAACAAACATTTTAGCAAAGGTTCAGGAGAAAGTGATGTCTATCACATCATCATATTTTGATGTGTAAAAATATATATGTATAAAATGTGTGTGTTAATAATATATGTCTATATTTGTGAAAACGTGTATCTGTATATATAGATTAGGAAAACTTGTTTTACTAATTACTTTTCCTCTTCTCAACTAAAATAATTGCACATTTATGGAAGTAGATATATCCAGAACATCAGATATCTTTGGATGTTATAGGAATCCCATCTGCTCCCAAATCCATGATGAACTTTGCACAAGTCGAATGGGATTGATGAAAACATGCCTACTTAGTTTCCAGAGCCCAGAATAGGTCAGCACAGCCAAATATAATCAATGCATGGCACAGTTATCTTAGGATCCTGAACTGCTCTTAGGGCCAATGATTTTTCACACAAGCATTCAACAATTTTCCCGGAGATTAGAGATAGCTTCCATATTTAATCAAACACATTCAGATTTTGGAAGCTGAAGTTAATGTTATAAATAATTTAAAAAGCTGAAATTTCCTCTATCTTGATTGTCATTACATGCTACTACAAATATCTCCTGGGCTACATAGGGGTCTGTGTCAAGAGTGTTTTCTGGGTTTGATTCCAAAGACTGAATGGAAGAAAGTTCTTCTGAACAAGATTCATCCATCACAAGGAAAGGTGAAGATAAGCAGGAAAAATGAGTTGATTTCCCACTTTTTGTAGGAAGTTTTATTGATGATTAAGATAGAATAGGAAACAGATGTGGAAAATTTTCTTTTATGTCTACAAAGATAATTACATTTACTTCTAAGTGTGCATTTAAATTAAGAGTTTTTTATATAATGAAAATTTTCATAATGCATCTATCTCCTCAATTGCCTTTAAAACACTTTATGAAAATATAATCACCAAGCTTTTTCCTACTTTCTCTTAATTCATAAAAATTTTCTTTATATGTGAAAATCCTAACAGTCATAAAACATGAAAAATTTATCATGCTTGTTTTCAATTCTATAGCATCAAGGAAATAAAAATAGAGTAAGATTCAAGAGATCCCTATTCTAATTTCAGTCCCATTAATATTTTTATTTGTTGATCTTCCCAAGTAAATCAACATTTCTTGGCATTCGGTTTATACTCCTTAATGTGAAGAAATTTACCTCGACTTTAAAGTTTTCTTTACTGCTTTTTGATTCTATACATTTCTCCCCAAGTTTATTTGTCAGAATTAGATTCTTGAAAGCTGTTCACCCTCCAAATGAAGATTTCACAGTTAAATTCATTTGGTCTTTTCCATACTTCATTCATTCAATGTACCTTTACATAACACTCTTATGATGTGACTTAAGTCTGCCTTGGGAGTTGATTCACATGCCTTGTCAATGAAACAGCATTAATAAAGCAACCATAAAAATAAATGTTTATAATAGCAATTATAAAATACTACACAGGCAAAGGCATTTAATATTCTGAGGTTCTTATTAGATTAGACAGTCATTTCTTCAAGAAGTGATGTCTGAAATGAAATTAAAGGG
Source organism: Marmota flaviventris (assembly GCF_047511675.1). NCBI lineage: Eukaryota > Metazoa > Chordata > Mammalia > Rodentia > Sciuridae > Marmota > Marmota flaviventris. Next base: position 46,019,483 of record NC_092498.1, read on the forward strand.
ATATGTAGGAAAAGCATGAAGAAAGACATTTCTAGTTAGTGGAATGCATGTGCAAATGCCTAGTGGCTGTAAGGAAAATGACACTCACTATAAAATGAACTTAAAGCAGACTCATATGGCAGAGGCAAAGAAAGCACTCAAACTGTGGGCATAATCAAGATTTCGACTTTTAAAGACCATGAGTCAATTAAGGAATGTGCTCTTGATGTAGAGAGAATTCAACAAATGTCTAAAAGAGGCTTGAAATTACCTTATTATTCTGTTAAAGATTATACACAATCTTTTCCTGTGTCTACAGAGAAAAAAAAATTGTTTCTCAACTAGAGATGCCCTGAATAGTTCAGTCAGACAATTAGTAAACTGATTTTAAGGTCATACTATTCTGAGGTTGATGTAGACTATTAGTTTTGGAGATGAAATTGATTTATGAGATGTTTAGATGATAGAATAAATGCAGAGAGATGCAGAAAAGTATCACACACACACACACACACAAAAAGGACTTTAGATCTCTAGCTTGCAAAATTGATCAGGAAAGAATTAGCTACTTGGAACAGGAGATCTGGGAAAATAATTGATGCATTTGTGACTTAAAAAACAAGATGAATTTGTTATCTCAAGAGATTTTTGTGTATTGATAATCTGGTCAGGTTCTAACTGGGTTCTCTATTTCAGGTTGTTGTAAAATTCTGTACAAAATATTGGCTGGGACTTCAGTATCATTTGAGACTTGACTGAATAATTAACCCTCAAAGCTTAGTGGTGGTTGGCTGCAATTTTCTTTCAGCTGTATGATGGAGGGTCAGATTTTCTTATTGGGTGTCCACTGGATGCCAGGATCAGGTCCTTTCCAGGTGGCCCTTACCAAAATTCTGCTTGCTTCCTTAAAGCCATTAAGGAAAATAAGCTTTCTAGCAAGATGATGATACATTTTATTTGACATAAACATGTGTACATGATAATGTACATTATGTAACTTTTGTTGTGTTCTATTGGTTGGAAGCAAGCCCCACCCACACTCAAGGAAAAAAGGCCACAGAAGCCTGAGATTAGTGAGCAAGCTACAGTCCATCTAGCATATTTGGTATAGGGAGAGAAAATAATAAGATCAGTTTTTATTATATTGAAGTATCACATATACCTGAAAAATCTAGGGGAATAATAACTTGTTGTTGCAGACTTGTAAGTACTCCCTCACCTTATTCCAAAAGTTTAGTTACAGAGAGAGTGTATGCAAGGAGAACAGGAGGCTCAAAAAGAAAACTAGAAGAACTATCCATGTCACTACCTAGATAAAGGATGATGGCTCTATAAAGGAGATGAGAATGAGAAACGGGCCAGGGGTACAGAGTGGGAGAGGGAAAAAGAAAATACTGGGGAATGGTATTGGCCAAAGTATATTGTTATATTGTGTTCAGGTTCAAATAGATAACAGCAAATCCCACTACTATGTGCAATTTTAATGCACCAATAAAAAGGTGGAAAAATATTTTAAAATCAAGTTGAGGGCTGGGGATGTGGCTCAAGCAGTAGCGTGCTCGCCTGGCATGTGCAGGGCGCTGGGTTCAATCCTCAACACCACATAAAAATAAAATAAAGATATTGTGTCCAACTAAAACTAAAAAATAAATATTAAAAAAACAAGTTGAGAGCAACAAAGGAAGGATGAAAAGAAAGAAAACATTGTGACTTGGAAGACAAGGGAAAGAGAGTTTAAAGAAGAAAGAAATCGGTAATGCCTTCACTTCTTGAATATAAGAAAAACACATAAATTAAATGGAGAATAAAAAAATCCTACTTCATTAAAACAAAAAGCAGGCTATAACTATCAGATTATCATACTCAGCTTAGAGCTTCAGAAGACATCTAAGATCAGCCTCAGTTAATTTAGAGAAAGGGAAATGAGAAGCATCAAGAGATTTGAAAAGGTCCAGCAGTAAAGAATGTTACAAAATTGTCAGAGTGAATATCCTAAATTAATAATAATGATCACTAACAATAACAATTGAGTGAAATCTGTACCAGGAACCACAAAAAGTTTGAATTTTAGGAATTTAATAATATACCTCCTCATATTACTGTGTTTGTAAATGAGAAATCATGTGGTCATTTTCAAGGTATTGGCAAGAATAAGATTCATGTTTGTACTATCAACATTATTATTTTACATTTTCCTAGGTTTTAAGTGAAGAAAGCAAAATAGTAAGATTATTATTATTTACTTACGTTATGATTAATGTATGTAATATAATCATATATGTTATATAATATTAATATGTAAAATATAAGAAATATTCATGCCAATATACTTAATACCTTATAATATACTTAAATTTACTTTACATAATAATTATTACCACTGCTGGTAGCAGGCCCGCCCTGGCCCCTGGGGACTCAACCCCCAGTTCTTTGTTCTGCATGTCAATGTGGCCAGCTCACAAGGCCGTGACGCGGGCTTGCGGTTTCCCCTTTATCTGCATTAAGCATATGTGTCTCTCGGGAACATCTTGACCTGTTCGAGCCTCCTGATAGGGGACGGTGACATGACGGTAACCCAAGGACGCAGTTATTACTCTTCCCTCCTCACTTTTGAGTGATTTCCCGCAGCTGTTAAAAAGATATATAAGGGGAACAAATTTGGCAATAAAGCGCGCACATGCTCCCTCCTGGATGAAGAACCTTGGTGTCCTGTGTATTTTTAACCCCGCCATCCCTCGCCGGACTCGGCTCCATTAGCCGGACTCGGCAACCACAATTATAATTCTATTGAAGTCAACAAGAAAGATATAGATGCATATTTATCTCTATCTCTATCAATATGTATATATTCCCCTAATAAATGAAAAATTTCCACTAAAGTTATAAGAAAAATATGAACATAAATATAATAAAAATAAATAAAGCATAATGAAAAGACATAACCAGAAACTTTAAAAAATGCTAAACCAATGAAAAAGTATTTAATTTTACTCAGTGTAAGTTCAGGACATATTAAATCGAGAGTGAGGCAGTGTTTTCCACCCATAAGACTGCTTAGAAACAAAATACATGCCACCAACATCTATGGGCCAAACTGTTTCTTATGTATTTAGTGTAACTCCTATGAGTGGCATTGCATAATACATATTATGTATTATTAGTTATAAATGTAAAGCCTTCTTACTTGACAATTCCACTTTAATGAAGTAATGATGTATATATACACCGGCATGGATACAAGGTATTTTATTGTCTATGGAACCATTTTAGAAACAACTAAATATCCAACTCTAGATGATAGATCAGTTATGTTCTATCTATAGAACAGAATTATATACAGTAGTAAGAAAAAAATACAAGAATGCTAACATACTTGCCAACATACTGATTTGGCAAGATCTCTAAAAATAATAAGTAAAAGGGCAACCTGCTTAAATGTTCTAACTTGTACATTGCAGTGCTATTTTTTAGTTTTTTAATTTTTATTTAAATTATATTTATTTTGAACATAAAGCATTAATATTGCATATATTAATGGCATAATGTGATATTTTTATACTTTTGTACATTCTGTAATGTTTAAATGACGTCAAACCTATCTCTTAAAACACTTTTCATTTCTTAATGGTAAAATTATCAGAATCCTCTTTTAGAACTTTTTAAAAAAAGTATAGAACATGATTATTTATAGTCATGCTACTGTACAATAGTATATCAGAACTTCTTGGTCCCATATAACTGTGTTTAGAGGCCTTTGATCAACCTTTCCAAAGACCTCCCTCTGCTCTATCCTGATTTTTGTACTATCATCTACTGCTTCATACATACATAAAGAAAGTGTGGAAAGATAAACTAGACATTTTTAACACTGAATATCTGGGTGGGGATAGAGGATAAGAGTGTAAAGTTAGTTAAAAGGAGCTTAACATTTTATAGTTGGTCACACATCTTGATATTTGTAATTGCATTATCTCTTCAGTTGTCAAATAACTTGCCTTGTGAAAATAAAGGAAGATAACTTTGTTGAATGTGGCTAAAAAGTAAAGCAAATAAAGGACTGAAGAGTATCAAACATTTTTATTCTCCTTATTGCCTTAATGAGAGTTGTTTTTAATTTTTCATTGCATATAACTAACTTTGAGAACCTTTGCATTAATGAGACTCATAGTTTAAATAAATATTTTAAAATGTATTTGACAATGAAAAGTTATAAAATATTACACATTAATATCAAAGTAAATTAGTGTTCTATGGAATGAATTTTTGGAAAATATTGTTCTATGACATTAAACCCTCAAGTACAGTACTTTGTCAGACACCAAAATTTACCATCTTAAAATTTCAATTGTCTAGGGGATACATAAGGCCTATGTTTTTAACAATTTAATACAAATGCTTTCAAAATGATAGCATATTCAGTTATATGAATTGTGAAAAATAGTTTGCAGTAGAATAATAAAATGCTTAATATGGGTGAAATTGAAATTTCTTCAGGCTAAACTAGCAAACTTAGTCCTTTAGATAACATGTATTTTTAATTTGGTATGATACAATTTCTAGCTCTCTCATGAAACAAATGAGGCTGTTGCAATCAAGCAAAGCAATAACCAACATTTATTTTGTTGTTGTTGTTGTTGTTGTTGGGAACTGTGTTAAGTGAATGTAATAGGTGAACTAAAATAGCTTTGTTTCAGTAAGAATAGTGACATGTATTTATATTGGTTTCTTGCAAAAATAAAGTTAGTGTTCTGGAAGAAGTTGAAAATAGTTGTTTTCAAACAGATGTAGAATTCTGAGAATCACTCAATGCAATGATATTAGCAGATGAAAAGTCTCTTCTCTGCCTACCAATTGGAAATAAACATACACATATTTACATTAAGCACATCTCTCCAACCAACAGATTCCATTTATCAAAATAGCAGGTCTTTCTCCAAAGCAATTATGATCCTTGACAGTACATATAAATATTTGTTAGCATAATATGTCTGGCAGCTGAAAATGAGCTCAGATTTATCCAAGTGATGTGGAATGTCAGAAAAACTGATGATTCTCATATGAATGAATTACAGTACCTTTTCCCCATTATATATAAACTAAATAAAAAGAGATACTTTAAACTACATAGTGGGGTGCTTCAGAAAGTAACAGCAGTGAAACTACTTAAAATGGCTCAGTACTAGTCTGCTGAGAGAATAGAGGATAGGCAATCAGCACATAACCATTTTTGCATTTATTAATCAATTCATCCAGACACCCAGTTATTCACCTATGTATGGATTTCTTCAAAAAGTTCCGACTATAATGTGATCTGAGATAGGACGTTGAACAGAGTGTTGTGAAAGAGATGAGAATAGGCAAATGACTACCTTGAGAGCTATCATGGTGGTAGAGGGATTAGTCATCTTACTCATTTCTGGATAAGGAAGGTTTCTTGTGGGATAACTGCGAAAGTCTGACTAGGCTGTGTAGGAGTCAGCCAGATTAAGAGGCATGCAAAACCATACAATACCATTAGGTACAGAAGGGAGAAACAGGCGGACATCCAGAGAGAATGACAAGAAATCCATGTGGAGGGTTAGGGCATGAGAGTGAAGAGGTAGAGATGAATAGTAGGTACATTTGAAGATAAAATTTAAGAATTTATTATGAATTTATAGAGGACTACAAGAGGCAAAAACATGGAATGTAACAAATGTTCTAAAAAATAATTCATATACACATAGTGCTTAAAGCACCATGAAGCAATGTGGATGTTTGAGAATAAAAACCAAAGTGCTTATGTCTTATAAGATTCAATAATGTTTTAAGAGAAGTTGGAAAAATAAATGAATGAAGTTATATTGCATTAGTGAAAATGAGGTTTAGCTTTTGCAGCCAAGAGAAGACCTGTATGGTCCACTTGGAAAGGGGTCAGGTCACATCCCATCAGACAAGATGTCTCCAATAGTCTAGTGTTGGCAAGGAAGAACACAAGAAATGTTTTATCAGTCATTCTCCTTCAAATCTTTAATAATAACATTCATCTGGAGAGTATTAGGATATTGAATTATACAATTTCATGAATATCCATTGATTCTTGCTTCTCTTAGAAATAATATATGTGGAAACAAAAACTGTGCTGCATTATCCTTTTAACCACTGTTGAATTGTACTAATTTCTAACCACACATTAAGTATAGTGATTATTTGGACTGACCTTTATCTAATTTTTATATCTATTTTTATATCTAATCTTTATCTAATTTTTATATCTAATCCCTAGCCAACATATCCAGAATATTATGTAATTAACTCAAGTATTCAATTGTCTGTTGGAAGTCACTAAGACCCTCAGCACAACTTATAGGGATGAGGAGAAATTAATCAACCCAACAACTTTAGTACACAGATTTGTGGATTATATCTAAATGCCCTATGACTTCTTCACTTTTTTTTGCCAAGTATTTTTGAAAGGTGAGTTTGTAATTTAAAGATGATCTATTAAATATATATTTTCTAAGCTTTTCTGTATCACATTTTAAACATGAATCTAAAACTGTTTTAAGGATAATTATTTTTATTTTGGATAGTCTAGAAAATCAATATATTTCAGGGTATTCATTAAAATAAATAAAATTAAAAGAACCCCCCCACACTCAAAACAAACAAACAAAGAAAAAATCAAATTACCAACTTAGAAGAAGATGAATAAGTACCTTAAGAAAGCATCTAAGTAGAATCAAAAAATGAAATTCACTTTCAAAACAGAAATAAACTATGGCTCCTGAATTTTAGAAAAATTATATGATCAACTTATCAAATTCATTTTCTGAATGCATAAGATATAAATACTTTCAAAAATAAGGAATCTTCCAGTTGTCCAATTCCCACAAAGAATCTTGGGTAGTGTCTGATTCCCCATATTTCTAACTTTTTGACTTACTTTTTGACTTACTTTTTAACTTTTGGAGATATGAAAAGCAAGAGATACATAAGAAACCTAGATATTTAACCTAGCAAGCTCTAATAATTAGTAATATCACTCTCAGGATTTACTTGTTTGCTATGGAGCCTAGAGTGCATATTCCCCTTTGACAGGAGTTAGTCAAACACAGTGGGTTTCCATATTAACCATATGTCAGTTATATGTTTTAAAATACACAATACTTTCTTTTATCAAATACTGGCAGGGCTTCTGTTGGATGAATCGCATACTTGTTAGTTTCCTTCCCTGTATTCTCATCTTTTGAATAACGAGGAAATAAATTCAACTAATTGCATAAATTTCAAGATTTGCTGTACAAAATGGTACATTTTCAGACAAAATTAACTTGCTAAGAATTTGCAGAGTTCTTATTGAATTAATTTTAGACTGCAACATGAAAACACAAATTATACATATTTATGGGGTACCATATGTTGTTTGAATACATGTGAGCACTGTGTAATATTTAAATAAAGTTTACCATAGCTATTTTCACAACCATTTATCATTAATTTATAGTAAAATATTTCAAACATTTTTCTTCTGTCTTTTAAATACACACAACATACTACCATTGTTATGGTTGAGATATGAGGTAGCCTTAAAAATCTCATGTGTGAAACAATGCAAGAGAAAGTTCAGAGGTAAAATGATTATATTGAAACCTGGAACCATATCAGTGGATTAATCCACTGACATGCAATAACTAGGTGGTAACTGTAAGCAGATAGAGTGTAGCTGAAGGAAGTAGATTACTAGGAGGAAAGCCTTTGTAGTTTATATTTTGTCTTTGGTAAGCAGAGCTTTTTTTTTTCCCCCTGATTCCTAGTTTCCATGTCCTGAACTGCTTCCTCTCCACCATTCTCTTCCACCATGATGTTCTGAGTCACCTCAGACCCAGAGGTTTAGAATTAACTGTTCATGGACCGAACCTATGAAACCAGAAGCCAAAATAAACTTTTCCTTCTCTAAGTTGTTCTTTTGAGGTCTTTTAATCACAGTGACAAAATGCTGACTAAATCAGAAATTGGTACTGAGAAGTGAGGCCATTCTGTGACTAACATGGCCATGGTTATCTTCTGGTTCAGAAGAATTTGGATATGGTTTGTGAGAAGAATTTTGAAGAGTTTAGAGATGCATGTTGGTAAACCTTAAAATGTTGTAAGTGGAGCTTAAAGTGTAATTCAGGTGAGATCTCAGATCTGAAATTCTTGTAGAACTAAGGACAGTAAATACTGGATTCATGAAGTTTCCAAGGAAAAGAAGTTGGCATCAACTCTGAGATGTTGGTTCTGGAAGAATGCAGGATGCTGGAGTCTGAGGGTCACGGAATCCACCAAGATTTAAAAGAAAGGTCTGGGAAGCCAGGCAAAGTTTAGCAGGGTTGAAATTGCTGCAGCAGCTCCTGAGGGGGTGATGTGTGAAGATGTGAGAGGAAGGCCGGACTACAGCTAAGACACCTGTGAGTAAGAGATTTCATTAAGATGGAATGTATTCTGGGGAAAAATGCAGGAATTGAGCATAGAACAGCTGAAATAGGTCACTTGGGCTGCAATCTTCAAGGGCATAGGGGCAGAGCTACACAAGCCCTTTGGAGATTACATCCTGATGTCATGTAACTCAGAGACTTGATATGCAACTATAAGATTTGTGTGACCAGTTGTACTTGTTTTGGTTTCATTCCTTCTTTCTAATTCCTTTATTTCTCTCTGTGGAATGAAAATGTTTACTCTGTGCCATTACATAGTAGATATATGTAACTTGATTTTGATATGTACAGGGGAAAATTTCTCAGAGTTTGCCATAAGTCTCAGATGAGATTTTGGACTTGGACTTTTGGGCAATGCTGAAACTGTTAAGACTACAGGGCTCTTGGAAATGGATTAAATGTATTTTGCATTCTAAGATGGGCCTTGGCTTTTGGAGACCAAGGGTGAAATGTTATGGTTTATGTATAAAGTATGATATGAATTAACTAAGTGGTAACTATAGGCAGAGGGGATGTGATGGACGAACTTGGTCACTGGGGGTTGTGCCTTTGGGGTTTATATTTTGTCCCTGGTGACCAGAGCTCTCTCTCTGCTTACTGGTTTCCATGTCCTGAGCTGCTTCCCTCCATCAGAAACTGCCACGATGTTCTGCCTTACCTCAAGCTCAGACCTATAAAGTCTGTGGACCATGGACTGAACCTCTAAAACCATAAGTCAAAAGAAACTTTTTCTCTTCTAAATTGTTCTTGTGAGGTCTTTTGGTCACAGTATGGAAAAAAGGAATAAAGCACTACTACCTGTAGTCACCCTGGTATTCAATAGCACATCAGAATGCTTTACTTTTATCTAACTAACTATAACTTGCTACTCCATGACCATTGTCTTCTAATTTCTTTCTCCCCTCTATTCTCCCAGTTTGGAGAAAACACTCTTCTGCTCTCAACTTCTAAAACATTTTTTTTTAAAATTCCATTCCACATATGAGTGAGATCTTTGGCACATGTCTTTTTGTGCTTGAATTATTTCACCTAATACAATGATCTTCAATTACATTCATATTGTTACAAGTGACAGACTTTCATATTTTTTAAAAAAATAACTAAATAGTATTATGTTGTATATATGCAGCACATTTCTTTATTCATCCATTGATGAACACTTAGGTTGTTCTATTTCTTGGCTTTTGTGAATCATGCAGATGTCTTCTCAGCCTACTAATTTATTTTTTTAAATATAAATTGAGTAGTCTAATTATTGCATTATGTGATAATTACATATTCAATAATATTAAATTTTCTGAGGAACCTCCATACTGTTTGGTATACTGTCTCTACTAACTTAAATTTCCATGAATAGTGTGAAAGGAATCCCTTTTCTCCACATTGCCCCCAGTACTTGTTATCTTTAGATTTTTTTTTAATAATAGTCATTCCTATTGGAGTAAGGTGACATCTCATTGTGGCTTTGATAATTTAACTTATGAGTCATGATGTTGAACATTTTTTCCCATATGTCTGTCTGTCTGTCATTAGTGCCGCAGTCCAGCTGCAGCAAAATAATCAGGGGGGTGAGGAGCAACTTGTGTAGATTGATACAGCAGGAGTGGGAGCCCTTTATTGTAGGACAGGAGGGGTATTTATACATTCCACACAGCTTATCTTAATTAACATAAACTAGATACAGCAGTCAACCAATAAGGAATCTCCACACTTAATGGCTCGCTGGAGTTACTTCACAAACCACTCCTCCTGGCAAAATGCCAGGCGCCATCCAGACTTATTTACAGACCTTAACATTAACCACTCCCTCTAGCAAAATGCCAGGCGCCATCCAGACTTGTTTACAGACCTTAACACATTAGTATGACTTATTTTGAGAAATATGTATTCAGGTCTTCTACCCATTTTTCAATCAGGCTGTTTTCTTGATATCCAGTTATTTAAATTTCTTATTATGTTCTGAATATTAACCACTTGTAAGATGTTTAGTTTGTACATATTTCATCCTGTTCTGTATGTTCTCCTCACTCTAATGATTGTTTTCTTTGCTGTTCAGACAGTCATCAGTTTGTTATAATACCATTTGTCAATTTTTATTTTTGTTTCCTGCACACTTAGGGTCTTGTCAAAAAAAATACAATCCTTGCCTATCTTACTGTTCTGAAGTGTTTCCTCTGTGTTTACTGATGAGCTTAATATTTTCAGGCCTTATATTTAAGTCTTTAATCCATGTTAAAAGCATATTGAATGCATAAAAGGTGAGGGATAGAAGAGTATTTTCATTTTCTGCATGTAGATATCCAATTTCCCCAGCACCATTTAAAAATACATGTTTTCTCCAATGTGTGTTTTTAGCATCTTTGTTAAATGTCAGTTGGCTAGAGATGCATGGGTTTGACTCTAGGCTCTAGATTATGTTCCATTTGTTCATGTGATGGTTTTTATTCCAGTACCATGCTGTTTTGATGACTGCAGCTTTGTATATTTTGAAGTCAATTTTTGTGATGCCTCCTTCTTTGTTCTTTTTGCTTAAGATGGCTTTTTCTATGTGGGCCTTTTTATAGTTTCATAAAAATTTAAAGTCTGTAGTATATCCTCTGAAAATAAGCAATGCCCAAAATATAGATATTGGGTAGCATAATACTATTTAATATCCCCTCATTTACAATGGTATTCAAAATACAGCCATGTGACTGTTTATCTCTTAATAATTATTAGTTTATTAAAAAAAGAAAGCCTCAATTATTTTGAATTCAGAAGAGTTCTTTTACATGGACATAATAGAAGTTGCTCCCAGAATGTGACCAGAGTATATGCTGCATATGCACATCCCCAATTCTGAATGTGGAGAGTCCCATTCTCAAAAGTTCAAAAGCTATATATTGCATATGCTTCCTATCCTCACAAGTTACATACATAGCATAATTCCTATAGTTTTCCTTTAAAGTCGAAACTGGTGTTTACTGCATTGCAGTTTGCTACATAGCTAAACAAAATAAAATTACTTTAAAGGGAAACTAAATAAAATATCAAAATGAGTACATATAGTCTAAACTGGTGATCTTGGTATATTTGCATACATTGCATACTTTCAAGAACAAGTAAGGAATTTTACCCTGAGGTAATTATTGTATCTATTTGAAAAATGACAAGTTACTTGGAGGAAAAGAGACTTATTGGAAATGGGAGTGACTTATTGGAAGTGCAGAGAGTTGAGACACCACAGTTTGTCCTCAAATGTAGGTCTGTATATGGTTTGTTTCTAAGGATGAGTCCTACTGACTGTAGAACATTTTATTTTTCTGATCTCTAAAATGAGTGTAATGAAGTTTTGAGAAAAAAAATATTTCATGTGTGGGTAAGGTAAGGCAAACAACTGATTTTTGGCAAAGAGTTAAACCAGTATGCACAGACTTGGAGACACTCTCACTTCGTCTAGGATTAAGGAAGAGTTCATTTTTGATTGTTAAATTAAACTCTCAAATGAGTCCTTCTATAATTGGCAAAAAAACAAAACAAAGTAAAAGCAAACTATATATGCACATATATAAGTATCAGTATATTCATAAATTTAAATATTATATATAAAAATTAATAATAAATAATCTTGATATTCATTCCCAATATCTGTATACTATTTTTGCCAAATATAAATCTCTTTTAAGCACATTGTTATTCTTCTGACCTTGTTTCAAATACAAAAAGAAGAAAACTAATTAAAACAACTCCTTAATGAATTTCACCTGTACTAATTAAAACTTTTAGCACTATAAAATTGCTAAAATTCAAAGATAAAAACAAAAAAACTTACCAAAATCTAAAAACATTTAATTGCGTGTTGGAAAAGCAGTTACTAATTTTATGTCTTTGAGTAAAACATAGCATAAAGAAAGCATTCTTAGATTTAGATGCTTATATAAATAAAACATTGTCATTGCTTACAACAATAATAGTTCTCATTTCTCTAACATTTAATTGTCCTAAATATCTTATGAGTTGATTGTTTCTATAGTGAAGGTTTACAAGACTTATCTTCTACTCTCCAGAATATTTATAAATAACTACAAGTTTATTTAATGCTGGATTTCTTCCATACTAACTTTCCTCCCTAATCGAGAAACTAAAAATTATTATGAGGGAACTGAGGCACCATGTTTCAAGAGAATTTTCCAACATCATGAATAGTGCCACTGGCCAAGCTGGGTGTGTAGTGGGGCATCAAAATCCTGCTTCTTCCTGTTGCCACACTCAGGCATTTTAACATGTCCAGCTTGAGGACCTCTACTAAACTTTTTACATTAGAAAGCAAAAAAAAAAAAAAAAAAAAAAAAAAAGAAAAGAAAAAATCAGAGGCCTGGGAACTTATGACACTGGAGACCTACAATATACATGAGATGTTAGGAAACAAAAAGTTTTTATTAACATTTGGTGTATATTAGTCTTTAAAGACCCCAATTGAAAAAATATGTATAAAAACGCAAAATTCTTGAGGCTCACATTTGATTCTGCATTTTCAGAATCCAGAAAAGATAGAACATCTTGAGCTACTAACAGTTTACACTAATTAAAGAACTTATACTTATTAACTATGGAACTGTTGTTATTGAAAGTTAATTAGCTATGGTATTAGTCATTTTATAGACAACTTTGCTATCTTTGTTTTGTTCTTCAGCCCTCAATATGAGCACATGTTAAACTATGAATTTGCAAGGAAGAACTTGGGAACTGTTATTGGAACTTCAAAGAAGGAGTATTAGGTAAAATTTGTAGACACTCAAAGAAGCTTTTAAAAATATGAAATATGGGGCTGGTGTTGTGGATCAGAGGTAGAGCTCTTGCGTGAGGCACTGGGTGTGATGCTCAGCACCACAGAGAAATAAAATAATGGCATTGTGTCAACCTATAACAAAAAATAAATATTAAAAAATATGAAATATGTTAATGTACTTTAGTGAATTTTATGGATATCTATAAAATCATGTACAGAGTATAAATGATTTCTAGTAACAATAACAATTACATATCAATCATTTTAGTCAATTTGAGTTAAACATGAATTCTGTCATTGGCAATTTCCTACAACATTATAATATTATTTAGTTTGAATTAATATATTGAAATATAAAAATTAATATATTGAATTCAAAGGTTGAAAAATCACTTCAATGATAAGGGATGAAGTTTTGATGCCATTTATACATATGGTTGATATTTATAATAACAGGAAACTAAGATGATTGTTATGAAGGAAAGGCATGAAATCCTTATTATTTCAAAGTAGCATAATTATCCTTTAATTGTCTAAAAAAATCATGTAAGGAGCTGGAGATGTAGCTCAGTACTGAAGCACTTGTGTAGCATGCAAAAAACCTGGGTTCAATCCATGATAACACAAAAGAAAAATAACAATAACAAAAAACTTCATGTAGGTGTTATTTTTCATTTTTAAAACTAAAAATACATATTCCTTAAATAGTGATGGAATGTTAAATTTAGAAATAGTATCTTAAAGACTAAATTATTACTATTGCTAGTTATTTTTTATTATTACTGTTATTGTTATTATTTATTTTAATCACTAGCATATAATACTCTGGTGATGGGCAAAGCATAAAAGCTCATATTAATTGGAAAGAATTTTTATGATCATTTTCTCAAGTTAACACAGAATTTAACTAGGCTTTGCCTTGGTGTTCTCAAACACTTCAATCTCATGTTCCCTTTTATCAATATTGCATTATTGCCTTAGAATATTTTTATTTTTACATTTCTGACTTTGTAACTAGAAACATTGTTAAACTTTTTTGTTAGTGCTGTTGTGTTGTGTGAATTCTTTGGCAATTTCTAAATAAACAATCAAGTCATCTGCAAATGGATGATGATTTTATTTTTCCTTAAGAATTCTATACATTTTATTTTCTTTCTTTTTCCTTTTTTGCACTGAGATGTTCAGTTTGGTTTTTGGAGTAGTGGAAGAAGTTATGCTTTTTTGAGTCTTGACCTTGAACTTTGTAATATATGTATTTCTTTTTTATTTATCTAACTGAAGGTTTGTTAGTTTCATTTTTCTTTCCAAAAAATCAGGTTTATTTTCAATTATTTTGATTTCTATAGTTGCTCTGTTTTATTCCAATCTAGTCTTTCACAATTAGTATCTATTAGCTCTAGTTTTACTGGAAATGCTCTTATCTCATTATCATTGAATAAATTTTTCTTCTCTTTACAATGAGTTTGAGTTTTGTGAAAAGCAATATTTCTGTTTCTATCAATGTGTTAATATTGTTTCCTCTTCCTTAGTCTCTAATAAATATAACAGAGTTTATTAATTGGTTTTATATTTAGGATTAATGTTACATTCCTAGGGAAAACCTAATTTGACCATGTTCTGCCTCGCTAATATACAATTGAATCCAATTTACTCAAATTTTGTTAAGGACTTTATATTGACAAGTAATATATAAGCCTATAATTTTATACTTGTATTTGTCCGATGTAAACTCAAGACAATTTTAGCCTGATAAGGAGACACTCCCATATCTTTTGTTTTCTGTAAGTATTTGTGTTAGTGTTGTTTCTTCTTTAAGTGTTCTGTAGTACTTTCCAGTAACACCATTTTGGCCCAGAATATTCTTCTTTGGCAAATTTTAAAATAAAAAATAAATTATTAAATATATGATTTTAATATAGTTTCTTCTTAAGTGTTGTAATTTGTATTTTTCAAAAAAATATTTCAAATTTAAATTTTATTAAAAAAATTGTTCATGATATTCTGTTTTTATTTTATTAGTGTATGTAGTATCCATACTGTACTCCACATTTTAGTTTTGGCATTTTCAATGTGTGTACTTTTAATGATTTTTCTTCTATTGTTATTCTGTTGACAATTTACTATATTTGTCTTCTTTTTATTATTTATTTCTTTTTGTTTATGTTGAATTTTCTCATATATTTCAATTTTTTTTAAAAAAGATATCTTAATCTTTGATGTTAGTTGTCCTTCATTTCTAATATATTTCATTCCATGAATTTCTATGTAAGCATTGCCAAACTGATTTCTACAGATTTAACATGATATATGTTTTAATTGAATTCAAACCATTATGTAATTTCCATTGTGACATCCTTTTTTACAAATTTGTTATGTAGCAGTGTCTTGGGGACCTGCTAGAGATTTGTAGATGTTGCAGATGTGTTTAACTTAGTGACATATTGAACCGTGAGTTACTAATTTATCATATTTTTGTCAGAGAAGGTTATTATTATGTGGATAATCAGGCTATACCCTTTGTAGTTATTTTCCTCCCATCTTTCTATATGCAAAATAGAAGGCAGTCTCAACTTTTTTTTTTTTCCCAGTGAAGTTTGGATGGCAAAATCCTTAAGAAATAAATAGCTAATTAAGAAACTTTCTTTTTCTTAAAATTTCTCCTTTAAATTCTCTCTTACATTTTTTTTTCACTACAAGCATTGATATGTAGGTGAAGATTAAGCCTTAAAGCACAATAATAATTTATGATCTTTAAAATTGCTATTTCATTATAAATCATGGAAGGCAGTAAGTGCAGGGATTTTTTTTTTAACAAAATGATATGGGAATGAAGCAGTTAAAGTTCATAGCAAAAACTAATTCAGAAGAGGATCCTAATCTTGAGTCACATGTGCTTCCCCTGACTCAACACTGTGATGGACAAGAGGAGCCTTGGGTTGCCGCAGAGACTGGGCAAAATAAAGGGGGGGGGGGGCGGGGAGGGGGAGGTTTACAAGCAACTTGTGAAGATTGAAACAGCAGCGGGAGCTGCTTTATTATGGGACACAGAAGTATATATACCCAACTAATTACACACAGCTTAACTTAATTAACATAAACTAGATACAGCAGTCAATCAATAAGGAATCCTCATCATCTTAATGATTACACACCGCTTAACTTAACTTGACATGATCTAGACACAGCAGTCAGTCATTAAGGAATCTCCATCATCTTAATGGCTTGCTGGCATTACTTCTCAAACCAGTCCTCTTGGCAAAGTGCCAGGCGCCATCTTGACTTGTCTGTGGCCCTCATCATTGGGTAAGAAGTTTCTAGCCCCACTGTTTCAGAGTGGAAGACTGAATATGTGCTCTGGAAACCTTTCTCAAGCTTTAATGTACATAAATATTATACAGGGATCTTGTTAAGATGCAAATTTGGATGTAGTATAGGTCTCTGGTGGCGCTCAGAAGAAACCGATACCATAGACCATGTTTTGAGTAGTATCATTGTAGAGATTAATTTGTATGAGAGAAATTATATGTAATTATATTTTATTTCAGATGAAATACATAGCTTGGGAGTACATAGTGTAAACTCCAGTCTCAGCCTTCTTTTCTGTATTCGTAAATACTGCTCTCTTCTCACAGGGTTATTAGAGGAAAAATAATTCTTATAAAGTATTTAAGACAGTGTCTGGAACATAATATGGAATTATTTTATGTTAAATAATACTGGGTAGCATATCTTAAATCACATCTTAATTATAACAACTCAATACAATCACTGTATTATGTTTATATCAATTAATTCAAAATGGAACATATGCATCATCACTATTTTAAGTGCAGGAAAATTAAATGACTGAAAGATTAAACTTAGGTGATGTGCCCAATCCCACAGAAACAATTATGGAAAGAATATGGATTCAAATCCAGGCACTTTCCAAAAGGGCCAAAATCCAAACCGAACAAACCAGAAATCATGTCAGTATTAAACTCTACTGCTAGTTAATATCAAGGCTACAGGCAACCAAAGCTCAGGATGAAGCAGAGGGATTTCAAAGCCCTTCTCCTAGATCATTCCCACATTGGACATGCCCCTTCATTCCAGAAAGGTGTCTTAGGATGAGATTCCCAGAAATATCTCATATGGTGGGTGGCAACATTTTAATTATGAATCTTTTCCATTTTACCTCTAGAGACACTACCATCTATGTAACATTCCATAGTGAGCCAGATCCCGTAGATTTGGGTTCCATTTATTACAGTTAATCTTACTAAATGAATTTTGGATATTTGGAATTTTCTTCCTAGGAAATATAATTAGTTTATAAACTTGGTTATTTGATTAACAAGTAGTTTACCACACGTCACCTTTTTTCTGTCCTGAAGGCTTCTCTCCCTAACCATTAAATGAACGAATCAGAGGTCAGCTGTTTTATTCTTTCCTCCTTATTTTCAAGAGCTAAGCAATTTGTAGCTTGTTTATTTTTCTGCAAGGGACTCAATGACAGAAAAAGTTCAGACAGAGTAGGTCATAGTTTAGAAAACGAACAGCATTAACCATGGTACAGTCACTACAGCTGAGAATAGGATATGAAATAGGGGTTCAAAGGTGGAAGAAATCACAATGAAGCTAGGTGGGACTCAAGAAAAAAGGGTCACCAGAAGCAGGTAAACTACAAATTGGTAGCAGCTACACAGCAGCAAGGAACCCCGGCTAGGATAAACAGCAGCTATAGGCCTAAGCAGATTTAAACTCATAGACTGTGAGGATAACAGTTTAGGGTCTTTACTGAG
Organism: Marmota flaviventris; assembly: GCF_047511675.1. Taxonomy (NCBI): domain Eukaryota; kingdom Metazoa; phylum Chordata; class Mammalia; order Rodentia; family Sciuridae; genus Marmota; species Marmota flaviventris. Next base: position 46,037,470 of record NC_092498.1, read on the forward strand.
CTCAACCAAAATTGCACAATTTTTAAAGGAAAAAAAATATATAATTACACATAATTTTTCTCTTCCAAAGTAACCTCTGGGACCTCTGATTCTTGTAAAGAAGCTACAATTAATTGCCATTTGGGGGGTAATTTTGATAGTCATGTATTTCTAAGAATGTTGACTTCTAATTGCAGTTCATTTATTTGTCTTCCTGTGATTTTTCTCATTAATTATAGAAAAATCATTTCTATAATTGCATTCCCATTAACTTTTTACTCACAAATTCTTATTTGCCTACTATTTGGTATAATTTTATTTCCTATGGTTTCCCATCAGCCCTTGTTTTTCAGTTTGTGCTCACTTGGCTGATCAGAACTGTGTACTCACCCAGAATAAAACCAGCACCATCAAGTTGAAGTACACAGCATTTAAGAGGAATTGCTCACTCACCTGGTGGCTAATTCAAATTTGGGTTACTGGATTGTATCAGCACATTTTACATCATAATCTGCAATGTCAAAACAGGTGGGACATGCTCTGTCCCTCTTTTGCTGTGAAATGATAAAATATGAATGAAGTGGGATTGATTTGAAAGGCTAAGTGTGCCAGGGGAGTGTTAGGAGCAGCATCGTGCAGAGGCATCTTATATCATATTGAAACTAAAGAAGAGTGAAACTCAGCATTTCCAGGAATTGTACAAATACATTTTGAAATGTGCAGATTAATAAAAATGTTTAACAAAATGTTGACAAGGCTTTCTCTCAAAACAGCACTCATAAAATCACTAGCAAATCTCATCAGAAAATGTGCAGGGTGATGCTGGCTTACCAAATAAATCACTATCTCTATTCTACTGGGTGGTGAAAAACAAAACACATTTGCTATTGATTTAGGAAACTGTGTTACCTTCCAGAACATTTGGCATTTTGTTATAAACCATCTATTAGCTTCCAAGGTTATTTTATGATATCTTCACCCAATAGATATATAAAGATCTTTGGTGCTAATAAGGAAGTTGCAATTAAGTTCATTCTCTGGGGAAATAGTTTTATACACATGAATCTCTAAGAATGTGGAGTTCTCACTGCAACTCATCCATTTCTCTTCCTGTCACTTTTCTCATCACTATTCCAGTTAGCCTTGAATCATTATTTGTGATCTAGCAATTTTACCAATGACATTCTTTCTCATCTTCACTTCAGTCTTACTTGTTTTCAACTAGAATAAGAGAGGACACAGTTCGGATGGCAACTACAGACATGTATTACCCACAGATTCCTGTGAAATAAAATGTGTCAGACACAGAAGAAAGTCTATAGCAGGGTTTGGCAGGCATCTCTGAAAAGGGACAGATAGGAGATAGATCCAGCTTTGTGGACCACATGGTCTCTGACTACTCAACTCCCCTGTTGTAATACAAAAATCAACCACAGACGCTATGTAAACAAGTTGCTCTGTCTGTGTTCCAATAAAGCTGTATTGGGAGGAATAGGCGGTCAACCAGATCTGTCTTGCAGGTCATAGTTTTCTGCAAAGGGTGCAGTGGCTTATTTTTCAGATTCTCCTCAACTTTATTTCAGCCCCAAGTCTTCCAACATTTCTTTTTATTTTTTTTTAAACTGGCAGCCCTGAAGTACTGCACACTTTAATATATCCTCAGAAATCTTCTGTCACATTATATTTACTCATTTTTCTTTTGAAGTACAGGATTTGAGGGGGGAAAAAGTCAGTGGTAGACCAAAGGGGAAAACGTGCTTTATTATAGGATGTGAACTGCAATCATGATGGCTGATGCAGGAACTTTCATGGAACCCTCTGGGCTGACATCTATCATCATATGCAGAGAGCTATGAAGACTTTTCATCAAGGACAGGATCTTCTTGTTGTGTTGCTTCACTGACATAAACTGTCCAATGACTGAACCAGTGGAGAGACAAATTTAATTTATTTCAGAGAAGTTCTGTGAACTTGAAACACCATAACCGATACTACATATTTGAGCAGAGGAAAAGGAAAGTTCATAATTTTGCAGCTAGAGTACTGCAACCTGGGAATGCGAATTCCACCAGCAGCAAATGCCTCAAAATCTCAGATTCGAACCAGAATCTCCTGGGTAAAAACGAAGCTCTGGAATTATTAAGAATCAGGCTCTCAGAACAGGCACCAGGAAACACTATTTTACAAGTGACGATAATGCAGCTGCTCTGTGGCCAGCTGTTACAAGTGTTAGGAGATGATTATGGATTCATCTGGCCTAAATCTCATATTCTAGATAAGAAAGGTGAATCTGAGAGACACTGTCTGTGCTCACGCCCAGCTGTCCATGACAATAGAACCTTGTTCTTTTGACTGGGGTTCTTTCTACTGCATGGAACACTTTCCTAAGATCGCAGCACTCTTAATAGGACCCTGCTCCTTCTGGTGTGAGCTGGAGCTCAAAACTCAACTTCATCAAGTGGTCACTTTTAGAACACAAACAGTCTTCCTTCAAATTACCTTCTCAGTCCTCTTCCAGGAGCCAAACTGTCACGATTCCTCAAGATCCAATTCTACCAGTCTTCCTCCTAGAAGTTTTCTAAGGCTATTGAAATCAACACTAATCTTTATTTTCTCTATTGGCCCTAGAACAGCAGTTGCCTAATCCATGTGATTAAATTAATTCAAACATCAATATCTAGTTATATTTTGCGCTGTGCCTCTTGAGGGCAGGGGACTCATGTATCATACAAATCACCTGCAGTCACAAGTGCTGACTACACAGAAAATCAAACATACTCAGAAAATTATATTCAGAAAAATCATTTTGTGTCACAATGATTTAAGAGGACCTTCACTCTTCAATGAGTCATTCTGTTTCTGCAGGTCATGGGAGCTAAGTTAAAAAATTGGCAGATAGACTTAAGATCCTTTTTTCACTGTAGATATATGAATAGTAGGGTATGTGTGTATAAATAATGCACATTATCTAAAGTATACATACATATATATTGCAATGATCCCCTGTGCTCTTATGACCTAGTGAATTAGGTTGGCCTTGAAATGGGAAGGTTGTCCCATGCTTTGCCCTTTCATGTCAAATCAGTGGGTGAAGAAAGGTTATTATTTTCCACAGTTCAGAAGTATCTCAAGTACTGATTGTGAAAGAAACACACTGGTGTTTGCATAAATTTCCCTAATTTTAAGCCTTTTTAAACAGAGTGAAGGACATTTGAGTTTTGTTTTTGGTGTTTTCTGATCTAAATCTAAATTTCCTGGTAGAATAACTTGTATTTTGCCAGCACAGAGAATGAGGTTAGGTGTATTTATATTTAAAGAATTAATGTATATTTTTGAAGTTATTAAAATTTAATAAAATTGGAGTCTAACAAAACTGATATTACCTATATATGTGTATATATATGTGAGTACATATATATATATATACACATATATATATTCATATATATATATATATATATATATATAGTAAGATTCTATACAAATAAACTATTGATAACTTTCTATATTTCAAGCACTGTCAATTGTCATAATCTATATTATGCATTTTAATTTAGTCCTTCCAACAAAACCAAAATGTTCTTATTTTTACTTCTTTCAAAGGAAGAAGCTGATATGCACATTAGATATGCAACTAGTTCAAAATTATTATTTTATTTGAAAAATCAGTTTCTGACATTGGAACTCTGCTCCTCCCTTTTCACTATGTAACAGCCAATAAAACATTTCACTTATTATTGGAATTTTGGAATGTACTCCAGGAATTGTTTCCTCTAAATCATGATCCTTACTTTTTTATTATAATCTTATCCAAAATATACTACTTTACAATCTCTTTTACTATTTTCAAGATGAAAATATTCATCGTGGGGTTTTGTTCCTTCTGTGATCTAAAAATTAGATGATTATTTGTAACCTAAATACTGTGTACCCTAAAAATATCAGTGATTTGTCAGCAAAACTAAAACAATTTTTAGAAACTATCATTTTTACTTTTTTCTGATTACTTATCATCACTTTTCTTTATTTTATAAATTTAAAAACTCAGTGACTAGTTAAGACAGACCTGATTTGTTTCCACAAGAAAAAGCAACTCCAAAATCCTGTGATTAATGTTCTGTTGTCTGATTTTCCCGAGATTATTTTTTGAAAATCTTTGTTGTGCATATCCTTGGAATAGCTTGTTATTCCAACTTTTTCAGTTATAGATAACACAGTTCTTCTTGTACACTCATGCTCTGCAAACGCATGTAATGACCATTCAAGTTACCACTTGTGGTCAGAATTAGCAGGGATACTAAAACTATATAAGGGGAATTTAGAATCAGCTATTTCAAGGCTTCATATCATAAAATTTATAGTTAGAACCTTTTACACAAAACTTACTCCTGAGTCTATGTGTAGTAATAATTAAGTGGTAGAAATAAAACATTAGATAGGCAAATACAGATAAAATTCTCAAAGAAGTGACTAATTTGTTGAATTAATAGTTATATAACTAACATACACTTTTGATTTAATTCAGTTGTTGCAGTTACCTCCAAAATGTAAATCAATAAAGTAATTGGTTTAGGTACTAAAGTCACCTTAATATGTTTCTTTAATGTCTTTTTTCCCCTAAAGATTTCAGAAAACTAAGCAATACAATCAAATAGCTTCATTTTTTATTGAATCACTGGAGAAAAATAAGAATTATTGTTTTCCTTGTAATTGTTTTGAAGTTTCCTCAAATTTCAAAGAAATAAAATTCCAGGATAAAATAAAATCTACAGAGTTACATTATCTGATTAGTTGAGGTCCACTGTGCTTTCTTGAATTAGTAGGTTAAACACAAATTGATGTTTAGCAATTGAACATCTAGAGTATTTTACAGGTTAGGTACTTAACATCTAGAAGTGTTTCACAAACATAAATAACTCATGAGATTTAAGTGACATTTTTTGTTTTGTTCTGATTGTCACCAGACTCACTTCAGTAGAGTTTAAATATCAATTTAATTTGTTTTCTCCCATTTCTACCATAAATCATACTGAATTGAATTGTTATTTGCTAACTGTTGTTTTAGTAGGATAACACATTTTTTCCACCAAATTTTGACCCATTCTGTTTAATACTGAGAGGCAAAACTACTTATAGTTTACTTTCCACCCTCATAGAAGTCTTACACTAGTTAGTATCTTGACTGTTTGGATTCAGGGATAACTAATTATTCTAGCTCTTAAATACCTGCTTTACTCTCTTTACTAACACCCACTTCATTTTCTGTGTTAGAGTAAGGAAGAGAGGGAAAGGTGGTGGCAAAATGAACAAGTGGCTTTGTATTTACTGGTCCTTCAATTTCTCTCTCCGTCATTATTGAAGCTGATCTTTGGTGCCTTCTCTGTGAGCATTTCCTTTTCTGGGAATTCTTTCAAGTGTGAATTCTTTATTTTATTTATTTATTTTTACATGGTGCTGAGGATCGAACCCAGTGCCCCATGCATGCTAGGCAAGCACTCTGCGGCTGAGCTACAGCCCCAGCCCCAGGGTCCCCGTTTTCATGCTAACACTTGACTGAGAACTGCTCCCATCTCCTAGATTCCACCTGTAATTCTTTCTCATGTAGCACTTACAAGCAGCTCAAAAGTGATACATTTACTTTCTCTCTGGCCAGGCTGAGCACATTTCTCTGAATTCCTCTATGCTAGAAGCTAGAGAAAACTCTTGCTTGTAAAGAGCTCATGTTTAGTTTAGGCCTATCTAAAAATAGCTTCTTGTTTTAAAATCAACTGATAATTCTCTTTAATTAAATGAAAAAGTCACTTTTGCCATGTGAAATAAAATTATTTCAGGATTTACAACGAGTGGCAAAAGCAGTCACATGGAAGCCATGTTAGAATTCAGATTACTACAACAATATATGAAAGGTACTTCATAACAGGCAAGTATTAGCAGCTTTATTGAACATATCTTCCCACAGCTTTTCACAGAAAAATCCATTAAACCCTTTCCATATATATATATATATATATATATATATATATATATATTATTTAAGATGTACCCCTGTAAGTTTTTCTTGATAGAGTTTTAAGAAATACAGTGTCAAAAGCAGCAGGTTGTGTTTATTCAATGGGCACACACAAAAAAAATAGTAGTTGATTTGATTGAGGTCTTTTCTAGTTTTATGAGCTTTGGGTCTTGATGATTAATACACACATCAGCTATCCTTTACAGCCAATAGGTAAGATTTATTGGTCCAAGGCAGCAAAAATAATGCACTTGACAATTATCAATATGTGTTCATAATTGGTTCTGTATTGTGATAATCAGTGTCAGGCTAACTCTGATCTCTCTTTTCACATGTACATATTGCCTTATTTTATTTACAGGTTCTTTTAAGGCCTACAAACAGATGGTTTGATTTAGAAAGCTTTGCCTTATCCAGGAAAATTAGGATTCATCCAGATGGACTTGCAAGCGTCAGTGCCAATATTGTACCTTTACCATATGGACAGGAAGATTTGTGGTAGGAGACACTGTGTTCCACTTTATGCTTTAGTACAGATAATGTTTGATTACTTGTTCATACTCATTAATTCTTGTTGTTAGGGAACCAGGGAATGGGAAATGCCATAAATAAACTATTACAAATAGTCATTTCAGGAGTTCTAGCCAGTTCATAATTAGCAAATTCCATATTAGCACTTTTTACTTTTTCAAGTTTATAAAACTTCAAAAATGTAAAATAAGTTGAAAAGATAAAGATAGTCATCAACTTCAATATAAATGTACACAGAATTCTGATACTTAATCAATTATACAGTTGATGAACTCACGGGCAGGACCTGCATTTGACAATAACATAGCTTATTAAGGCACAGTGTCAAATCTTCTATAGCCCACAAGGAAGCATTTGGGAGAATTACATTATGAATTTGTTCCTGCAATGAAAAAGAATAAAATTGTTATTTGGTTACAAAATTCACTTTTTCAAAGAGGAATGGGTTAAAAATTTGCTTTTCTTAAATAGAAACTCTTCTCACCAACACATCAGTTTTAATAAATTTGAAAAATTGTGTTTGATTTTGATCAGAAATGTCTCTAAGCAGCTTTGTAGAAAGGAAAGGCCATTTTCTAGTTCATTGCAGATCATCTTCATTGCTTCCTTGTGAAGGTCATCTTTGTCACAAATATGTCACACTGGTCATAAAAGAACAAAGTCTGTCATTTATCATAACCCATCATCATGTTAGGAAAACAGACTAAGATGTGGGTTCTTAGCAATTGGTCATTTGAGTAATTTTATGACAAGGGATGAAATTTCAAGGTCTAATATGTTGTGAAATGAATTAACATAATATCAGAATTTTTTTATATTATTTTACTAAACCTGTATTTCAGTTTTAATAATGATAACATTAAATAAAATATTGGTTTAAAAAGTGGAGAGACTAATTTAAAAATTTTCATATGCTTGAATTAATAGTGTTTGAAAAAATTCTCATGGAACTTTGAGATATTTAGGTGAGTCCTAAAATTTGCATATTTCAAAATATGTGTCTATTGACTTTTCGCAAAATGTACTTCCTTAAGTTGGTTTTCACATCTAAACTGAACAATTAGGAGATTTACATGTTTTGAAAGAAAATAAAGGGAGAGAAGGTGAAGACATTGAGCCAAAGAAAATGAGACACATCTACAAAATATCCCAGGATAATGGTTTAACACTATCTCTGATAGAAACCTCATGGAAATGTGTTTGTATAGGTGATCTGGGAAAAACAGCATCACCAAATAATAAATCACTTTGAATAGCTTTTTAGTACTCATGGTTACATCAGTCTCCTTGTCTTCCTAGAACCTATCTTCTGATTTTATTGGGATAGTAATGTGCCCAGTCCAAAAAGGTTATGTAGCTTAAGCCACACATACTTTCTCATCACCCTTTGTCAATAACTATTTTAAAAGAGAGCAAAGGGACTTGGTTTGGGACACCTGCAGAGAACTTCTGAAAAATAGCACTCTTCCAACACAATATAAGTAATGGAAAGAAAGAAAGCCCTCTTTCCATCAAATCCCTTCCTAGCAATGTTTTCTTCCTTACATTGGATGTTGCTGTCATGAATAGAAGGGTTGATTCTTCAGGTCTTGGCAGCCATATTGGTATGAGGCAGAGGTGGAGAGATGGCCATCCCAGGGAGCAGCAAAGGAGAAGGGCTGGATGATCTTGAATCCTTGATTGTATTGCTTGAATATTGAATCCTGGACTGCTGGGTTATCTACCTCTAAACTGTGGTTTTCAGCGTAGCACAAATGTTCTCATTGACTTAAGCGAAGTTAGTTAGTTTTCATCATCTTAATGGGTCTGATGATCTCTTGTGGAATCCTTATGGTTTAAAATCTCAGAATTTTTTATTTATTAGAATAACTGATGGATTATAATATTTCATTCTCTCAGATTACTACCCCCCCAAAAAAAGAAAGAAAAAAAAAAGGAAAGGAAACAAAAACAAGCAAAATCATTTTATTTTGACTTCCATTTCTCCTTTAATGCTAGAAATTTAAAAAGTTCTATGAAATTCTGTTGTTTCTGGGTCTGGATGTCGCCAAAATCATTTGGATTGCTACTTAGAACTACACCAGAAAAGGTCACCCCAGTGGAGATTCTAATTCATTAAGTCAAGGTGGGACACACAAATCTAAATGCTGTTTAGAATGGGAAGAAAAACAATTCCAAGTTCAACAGATGGCTTGGGACTTCATTCTATTATAAAGCAGCACATTTTGTGGCAGGGTCTCAGACTGAGGCTCACATTCTGAGCTGGACATAAATAAACAGAATATTTAATGCCATACTGAAACACCTAAATACTCACAGTAAAATGGATAAAGACTATAAATAACTTCAGATAAATTTAAGTAACCTTTTTTATACCTAGTACTTTTATAAAAATAAGGACTCAGAGTATTAGACTTTGGGGTTTTGGATAAAGGATAAGGGACTGTGTTAACCTTTGTTCTACTTTATCACAAAATCTACAAAATAATACATACTTATTCAGTGGTTAAAGCAATAATATTTTATAAGAAGCAATTATTGCATTATAAACCATGTGCTATCTGAGCAATATTTTATAGACTGTAATACTTTACAGAAATACAAAATATAACATAAATTAGAATAACTTGCAGATCTGTTCAAGATACAAATTCCTGGAACCCAACACCAAAATTCCAAGTCAGGAGAACCCAGGTGGATAGCTTTTTAAATTTCTAACTAGTTCTCAAGTGATGATGATGATGATGATGACTTTGATTAAGGGAATATATATATATATATATATATATATATATATATATATATATATAAATGAAAAGACAAGACAGTAAAACATTTTATGCTCAAAGCAGACATGCATCACACAGACAGATGATCATAGTTGTGTTCCAATGAGAGTTTACTTAGGGAAGAAAATCTCAGAGCTGGATGAGCCCATAGCCATAATTTCCCCATCTCTCGTCTAGAGCAGTTTCTTGGCCCCTGTCCTGTGTCTTCTTCATATCTTGGAGAGGATAATGCCTTGTTATAGGGGAGGGCTGTTCTATACATTGTTGGAAGTTCTCTACCCACTAGATTCCAGCAGCATCTTTCCACATGTGACAATCAAGTGTCTCCATAATTGTCCAGATGTCTCCTGGGAGGTGAAATTTCCCCTACTTGCAAACCACCACTCCAGCAGAAGAATTATAGAAAATTAACAAGTTGGTATAACAAACAGGTGGAGTTGGACTCCAAGAAAAGGAAAGTCTGAGCAATCTGAGCAAACATTTCTGATTCTTTATCATGACTCCCTGCTGGTATTTCTGAAGAAACCAAACAATCATGTTGGAGCCAATTTTGGAGCCTGTGAGAGAGCTGAATAAAGCTGTTATTTTGAAAGCTGCCAAAGAAGGTTCAGTTATAAAGTGTGGTGCTTACCTCAAATTAAAATTTGGCTGCTGGGTGAGTAGTCTATGAGATAAACGCCACCAATTACCTAATTGCAAGGGTACGGGTACTGATTAATGGATCAATGGGTAAACAGACTTATTTTTAAAAACAGGGAGAAATTGACTCTGGCCACTTAGTTGATGCAGTTCTGGGAGAGACTAGTGACTAATTCTTTCAAGCAGCATCAAAAACAAGGTAGGGTTAAGGGGAGATTCTTTAATGTGTGACTCTTTGGACTAGCAGCATCAACAAACCTTGGGGACTTGATACGAATTCGAATTTGAGGGGTCTATCTCTTAACTACTGAATCAGACAATCTGGCTTTGTGGCCCAAAAATCTGTTTCATTTTTAATAAGACTTCCATGTGATTCTGATGCATGTTAAAGTTTATTCCCATTTGAACTTGAGAACAGAAGGTTTCAAACACCACCCCCTTTCTTCCCCTCCAAATTCCATCAAAAGAGGTACAGTTTGCCAACTTGATCTCTACTGGCCCGTGCTATCTTCCAATGCCCGCTGTGCTGCTATTGCCAGATGAATCCTGAATAACCTGAACTGCCAGATGTTGAGAGACCTTTATTCATGAAAATGAGTAAGCAGAGGAAGATCATAAGGCATTTAATGGGGGCATAGTTACTGGCAAGATAGAAATTATGTTGAGATAGAACAGGTGGCTATACCAGAGGCAAAAAGTTAATGGGAGGAAATGCACTGAAAATCAATTTAGGCAAAATAAGAACTCTTAAGAACTAAAGAACACATTCACAAAACTTCTATGGAAACCAAAAGGGAAGTTAATAGAGAAATTGAATGTGAGATGTGTTGGGACCTCTGCTGACCACGGAAGTGCAATCGCTGGGGAAAAAAAAATCCCCAGTCTTGTGATTCTCCATGTACATGACAGTTAGAGCTTGAGAAATGGCTTGCATATACGTGTCTGAACGGCCCCAAGATATGGCTTCATAACACAAAGTATAACTCCCCAGCAACGGGGCACACATACCTAATGGGAATATTGTTTCTGTAACTAGGGTAACGGGGCTCTGTTTCTGTAACTGGGGTGCCTAGGCTACCCCAACCTGGGGGACTCTCTGATCTCTGATTGGCCCCTGCCTTTGTCCCCCCCCTCCTTCTCCTCTCTCCATATAATATTGTCCCTCCACAATAAACTGAGTTGCTGCGCCATCTCGGCTGACTCAACTCCCGACTCGGTGTGATTTTTGCCAGGCAGGGTGGCAGGCCGGGTCATGGCACTCACCCTCTCGCTCAGCCCGAAGACACTCACTAGCTGGTCTAGTGATTCTCCTCAACCTCTGTCAGAGGGCGGTCTGACAGAGATGAACTTTTGTTTAAAGATTGCTTAACTCAGAGTATGATTCCATCATTTAAACATACACCATCTTGCTATTTAAACATTAACTAATACTTACACTGATTAGTGGTTTATTATGCAGTAGTTTGAATTACTTATTCTGTATAGCAAGTCTGAAATTCTACAACACCTGACCAGAAGCTCATCAGTGAGTTTATCATCGCTATATAAGCTTCTTTATTGTGAACTAGGAAAGAATCTTCCTGCCTTGTGTTAGTCACTCAAAATAATCACATATGAAATACAAAAGTTTGAAAATCTATCTATGATGCTTAAAATGAGATGTAATTCATATAATCACATATGAAATACAAAAGTTTGAAAATCTATCTATGATGCTTAAAATGAGATGTTATTGTTTGTTAAATTAACCATAGAACATTGCTTTTAGATTTTTTAAGAAATCCCAACTCAGATTAATTCTGAATTTGTACATTTTTTTTTAATTTCAGAAAATATAAATTAAAAAAAAGCAGAATCAGAAAACAAAAGGGTTATTGAAAAATTAGAAAGGATACCAACAGAGTGGGGTAAGATCAGGAGGGAGAGAGAAGGGGGAGATAGTTTTGCTCCTTTTCCATTACTCTCATTCCATCCATAATGTTCAAGTTAAAAATCAGTTTTGACAGAGAGTTGTGTAAAATGTCCCAAATTACTGTTTTTAAATCTATGCATGGAAATCTCTCTCAAATATTTTATGTATAAATTTTGGTTAAAATTTTGTGCACATAATTTACTAGGCCTAAAATCATTCTATTTTTAAAAAACTTAAAAAAAAATTCTAGTGAATGAATTTTTTTATGCTAAATTAAGGCAAAATGCTATCATTCTAAAAGATATTTTGGCTAATTTTACTTTTTTTTCCTATTTTCTTTTGCCTAAACTATAACTTCTAACTCAAAAGTGCCAGTTATTTGGTAAAAGTTCAGTTAATCAACTTCAGGTATGTTGTGATTTTATAATTTGAAAAATATTTTTAGAGAACACAGTTTTACATGTTATTTGAAATATTTCTCAGAGATCCTTAAAATCTACTAAAAATTATATCCACAAAATTTAAGTTTGGGGGTACTTCCCCCAAGGTACTGAGATATTAGGAATATTCAGTTTTTAAATATTTGATAATATTTCAATTTTTGAAAGATTTTCAATATTTGAAAGATTTGGAAATCTTGCAAATCAATTACACAAATAACCTTTAGTAGATTTTACTAATAAGTTATGATCAAAAGTTGGAAACAAGTTGTTACTGATGATTTAGAAAAATCTATTCTCACATACTTACAATTAGCAAAATATACTGTATTGTGAGGCTCTGCTATAAATCTGTCACTTTCAGTGATGTAATGTGATGTAAATATGCACAAACAACCAACAAAGAAATAAAAAATCCCCACAACTCATAAGATTTGTTCAACTTGCCAGTTCTTTCTCTACTCCTTTTAAGCTGAGAAGAGAGTTGCTAGGTGGTATCTTACCTGAGTGTTTTTTGCAGGTATTTAATACCATGAATAGTCAGAATTTTATTAACTGGGGGAAAAATGGCTTTCATATGACTTTTAATTGGCAAAGTAGGGGATAGATTTTAAATTTCTTTTTGTCTGGCTTGAAAGTCCAAGTTCTTTCCATAACTGTCCCATATATCAAAAAGTCATCCTTTAGTTGAGACACTCAAAAAATCTTTTCAGAACTGCCTGGTGCAAAATAGCACCTGGCATATTATCCAAGATCACATTATGGGATTGTGCTCTTATTATCACATCTTAATTTTCTGTTCTTCAACCCAGGTATAGATAAGAGCTTAGCTTTTCTATTTTAATCTGGCAGCATTCTGGACAGTTGATTGATTGACCATTTTCTGTGAAGGACAGGGATGATAAATATGATTTTTCTTCTAGTGGGGTATGAGAACTTCAGAACTCTAAGAAAAAGAAAAAAAATATGGTTTAGGACTTACTGAGAGATTTTCCCTGATTCTTTGTCTTCATTAAGTAATCATTCCTTTTTAATTGCCAGAATGTTGAAAGCACTGGGTTTAATTATGGCATCCTTTGCAATTTTATGTGAGAAATACTTTAATTTAGAAGCCATGTAAAAGAGAATTATAAAATGTCAATGGAAATACCTAAATCAAAATATTGAGGCACTAGTCCCCTTTCAGAATTTATCAGGCAGTTCATGTTTATGCAGGCAAACTCTACACAGAGCTCAAGATGAATAGACTCTATCAAAAAACATCTTTACTTTCTCTAAAAAAAATGAGAGCAAAACAACCCACATTTTCAAAAGACACTGCTATTTCTACTTTTAAAAATTGCTACATTTACTAAGGAAAGGGAAAAAAAACAATAAAAAGAAGATGTAGGAAAGAATGCAAGCCAAAGAAAAATGTCCTTATCCTTTATTTGGCATAGACAAAGAGCTTTTAATCTTGTTTAGGGATATTCTGTCCATTCATTACTGCAATATAAAATTGGTTCTTTAGGAAAAATGAATCGTGCTCAAAGGCTTGACAGTCTTATTTAACATAATGAAAAACTGCTTATTAAACCAGTTGCAGTTCTCTCAAAAGAACTGAGATGAATAGTATAAAATCTTTAAAAAAAAAAATTGTGTGTGGTTTCTAAAGAAAAGGAAAAAGGACACTTCCTGGGCACAGTTAGAATGACACCTGTCTCAGCACAGCTGTAAAGGTGCTAAAATATGAATAACATGCAGTCAACAGTTATAATTAAAAGCTACCAGTAAAATGCAGATGTGGGAAGAGATATTGACATCTATCCATGAAGACAGATGTTTATATCCACAAAACACAGTCCATGATAGATTAGCTTCTGATATTAATATAATCGCACATTTGACCCAGCTATCCCACTCCTTGGTTTACATCCAAATAACTTAATGTCAGCAAACTATAGTGACTGAATCACACCAATGTTTATAGTGGTTCAATTCACAATAACTAAGCTATGGAACCAATCTAGATGCCCTTCAACAGATTGGACAAAAAAAATGTGGTATACATACACACTGGAATATTACTCAGCCTTAAAGAAGAATGAAATTACGGCAATGATCTAAAATATAGTTGTTTTGAAACAAGAAGATCCCTAAAAATTCATTATAATTTATAATACTAAAATTTGAAATTCTTTGCAGATAGTTTTCCTAAATGCAAATGTGGTGGAGGACAGAAGTAAATAGAGGAGTGTGAATTTTGACAGTTTTGATGGCAAAGTATCTACAGTATCAAAAAGTGAAAATGCATTTAAAATGTTGCTAATTTAAACTCTACAAAATTTCCATTATGTTGGGGGGATGTGTTAGAAAATAATATCTTTTGAATTGAAGAAACACCTCTCTAAAATTCAGCATGATTTCTCTTTAATATTGTTTTTCCATTTGATTCTAACAATATAAATTTATTACTTTAAAATACTGCCATGTTTAATAATCTATTTAATTTAATATTACCATATTTTAATGCTCTATTCAATTTATTCCTATCTTATCTAAATACTACATATATCAAATAATATTCTCTCAGTGCCCATAAGAGTTATTTCTGAGTAGTTGCATTCTGGTTGACTTTTGACTTACACATAAGTATATAGTTCTGATTTCTTATAATTATCAAATTTTGTTTTACCAGAAAAAGTCCTTATTCTTAAAGAAGTGAGATTACATCATTAAAGAAATGATGAATAGTTGATAATTTTGTTTCTAATATATGAAATTCACTCTACATATAGAAGAAATTTTAGAATTGTGAACTGATTATTTAAGCTATGTGACTAGCAAATTATCACTGCTTTTTATTTATACAATCCCTAAACTTATTTGCTGTATTTCAACCATTTGCAATATGAGGACAAAACTGGTCATCCCTATATTTGTCAAATTTGCACAATGATTGTCACATGGTGTGTTTTTATTGAGTCTTGATTTAAAAGAGAAGAACAAAGAACAAACAGAAAAGAAAGAGCAAAGAGACAGGAAAAATAAAAAGGTAGAACTTCAGAAAGTAAACAAAACAGATTTTTCTGATATTATGATATAAAAATGAGTAATCTATCTCAAAATTGACCTTGCACACATCTAGTACATTGTTCTTTTGCTCAACACCATTAAACATCAGCTTACTAAACATTTACTAACAATCTGTTTTCAGTGTGGTAAGTATGAAAACTAAAATGCTTCATAAATGTCCAATCACAGTAAATTTTTATTTCTAATGTATGCTGTCCTTGTAATTTGAGCACAATGGTAATGGAAGGCTGGGAAGGACTATTTGTCACCTATAGATGGAAAGCATCAACACAGTCGTTTTCATTACCAGCATTTACTCCATATAATATATGGTTTCACCTTTTTAAAGGATTTACTTTATCAACTTCTTTAAATTTGTAATAGTGAGGTAAGTGCGAAAGAAAAGAGGAAGAAAGGAAGAGGGAGGAAAGAAGAAATGAGAAAAAAAGTCATCATGAAGAAAATAGAAATACTGGAGTAGAAGATATTCATATTTCTTATGGAAATGAACTTGCTCACAAAATAAGTACAACTCACTCTCTTAAAATCTTAAAGATTTCAGCACACAGAAGTCAGAGGGAAGCCTCTTTTGTTCTGCAAAACTGTTGTAATAGGTTAGAGAGAGCCTTTTCATATATATATATATGTTCCAATGGTTCCCAAAAAACATCCATATCCTAACTCCTAGGACCTGTGAATATGTTGTTCCAAGGCTCAAGGAAAGGAAGTTTTCAGATGGAATTATAATTTCTAGTAAACCAAATTTGACACAAAATTTCACACATAGCTAAGCATTCAATTCAAATGTCAATCAGTTTTTATTAGTTTTTCTGAAGTCCCATGTGATTGCAGATATCCTTAAATCAGGAAGAAGGAAGCAGAAGTCTCTGAACCAAGACAATGAAAGCACAATAAAGACTCAGTTGGACACAGCTAATTTGAATATGGAAAAGTTCCATGAGACAAAGAATGTGAGTGTCTGCTATAAGCTGGAAAAGACAAGGAAACAGATTCTGCAGGAAGGAAAGAAGCAGTACCATACCAACAACTTTATTGTGATATCTAATTTCTTTTTGTTTTTTTATCTGTACAATGGGTCTCTTTTAACCATAAGATGAAAACTTTGTGTTGTTTTAGGCACAAAGTTCTTGGCAATTTGTTGAAACAACAATAGCAAACTAGCACATCAAAGAAACTAAGAGGGAAAAACTGAAAATAAAAATCTAACACAAAGAATAAATGAGCAAAGAAACCATTTGGCATTTGTTTTTTTGGGTGGAGGATTGGCTAACTTCACTTAGCATTATCTTTTCTAACTCCAACCATTTACCTGCAAATGCCATGATTTTATTCCCTTTTATTGCTGAGTAATATTCATTGGTGTATATATGAAACATTTTTTTTTTTTATCCAGTCATCTATTCAAAGGCATCTAGGTTGGTTCCACAGTTTAGCTACTGTGAATTGTGCTGATATAAACATTGATGTGGCTGTGTCCCTGTAGTATGCTCTTTTTAAATCCTTTGGATATAGACTGAGGAGATGTATAGCTGGGTCAAATGGTGTTACCATTCCCAATTTTCCAAGAAATCTCCATACTGCTTTCCATATTTGCTGCACCAATTTGCAGTCCCACCAGCAGTGTATTAATGTACCTTTTTCCCCAAATCCTTGTCAACACTTATTGTTGTTTGTATGCACAATAGTTGCTATTCTGACAGGAGTGAGATGAAAACTTAGAGTGGTCTTGATTTGCATTTCTCTAATTGCTAGCAATGATGAACATTTTTTCATATATTTGTTGATTGACTGTAAATCATCTTCTGAGAAGTGTCTGTTCAGGTCCTTGGCCCATTTATTGATTTGGCTATTTGTTTGTTTGGTTTTGGTGTTTAGCTTTTTGTGTTTTTTATATACCCTAGATATTAGTGCTGTATCTGATGTGTGAGGGATAAAGATTTGCTCCCAATATTTAGGCTCTATTCACTTCACAGATTATTTCTTTTGCTGAGAAGAAACTTTTTAGTTTGAGTCCATCACATTTATTGATTCTTGATTTTAATTCTTGCACCAAAGGAGTCCCCCCCCAAAAAAAATGCCTAATGTTTTCTCTCATATAAGGAGACTGATTCATAGTTGAGTAAGGAGGGGGAGCATGGGAGAAATAGAAGAACTCTAGATAGGGCAGAGGGGTGGGAAGGAAAAGAAGGGGGCATGGCGTTAGAAATGATGGTGGAATGTGATGGATATCACTGACCAAAGTACATATATGAAGGCACAAATTGGTGTGAATATACTTTGTATACAACGAGAGATATGAAACATTGTGCTCCATATGTGTAATACGAATTGTAATGCATGCTGCTGTCATATATAAATAAAAAATAACAAAAAACAGAAAAAAAGTAAAAAATAATAAAGTATTTGAGACAATGAAAAAATGAGCAAAGACAGCTGATGATCATACACACATGCAATATTGACATGCACAGACACAGACTCTCTTAAAGGAGGTACAAAGTGATTAGAGAAAGGAAGTCATTGTAAATAATCAAACAAACCAAAGGACTTAAGGAAATAGAGTAATACAAAAATAAGGACAGTGCTATAGTTTGGATCTTAAATGTCTTCAAATGACCATGTGTTAAAATCTTAGCAGCTACATTGGCCATGTTGGGAAGTGGTAAAACCATTAAGATGTAGAACCTAGACAGGAGTTTAAGGTTATTGGGGATGTGCCCTCAAAGGGGCATGTAGGATACTGGTCTCTTGATCTCTCTGAGCAGCTTGCATTAGCATGTGCTCCCTCTATGAAGTACTGTCTCACAGGCCCAAAGGCAAAGTGGCCAATAGACCATGAACTGAAATTGCAAAAACTGTGAGAGCCAAAATTATCTTTTCCTCTTCACATGTTGATTATCTCAAATATTTTGCTTCAATAATAGAAAGGTGAGTAATAAAGACAAAGTCAGCCTGGCAAAATTTTTCTCTTTTTAGCTGTTTGAAAGACAGAAAGTATTCTTTTTCCAACTCAATAGCTCTGAAATTTCAAAACTTAAGAACTTCACAAAATTAAGTATTCAATTCAAATGTCAAATAAGAAGTCATGAGGCTTGAGTTCAAAGAAAAACCAAAAGGAACATCTCATCATTTAAAAAAAAAATTTAAATCTCCCCAACTCGAGGGAGATAAGTAAGGCAGCTTTGTTCTCTTTACCTTTTATTTAAGATAAATATGTTTGTCTATTAGGATAAGCTTATTTTTCAGAATATCCAGTTTTCTATATCTTGTCCCAGAAAAACATAGAGTGCTGCCAGCAGAAAGCATTTTCAATAAACCAACCACAAAATATTGCTTTAAATCCATCTGATGCTTATAAGAAACTACACAATTATGTTTTGTCAACACACATTTTTCTGTTCAGAATTTCAACTAAAAAATCACAGTAAGCTACTTGAAAGCTGCCCTGTTAAATAGAACTTGTCTTATAATAGAAACTTCAAATGAACAATCATATACCTTAGAGCTATTGCTGCCCTTTAGCCTGTACACAGCATACAAGGAATCATTAGCTATCATATACCAAAAATATTTAAGAATAAAATTATTGAACATTGATTTTGTCAGTCTAAAGTCTTATTTTCTTGAAATCTTGTAGAAATAGAATAAGGATTTTTTTCCTATTTTGCTAGTAGCTTGAGGGGAATCCCAATCTAAGAGAGTCCAATATTTTGAAGGGTCAGGGTTTAGGAAAATAATGAAATATTTAGCTTTTTCACCTTTCTTTTCTACCAATGTTCAGATTCCCCAAGTGAGATCCAACCTAGGACAACTTGAACCTTCTGGCCACTAGCTGATTTGGGAAGTTTTGTTGCTGCTCCCACTCCCTGACTCTCTGTCCCCAACTCCCTGTTGCTGAAGGATAAGGGGCTATAAGGCCCCTTTCCCGGTCAGACTCAGCTTTAGTTCTTTGTGGGCTGTGGCTCTTGTTGGGTTTCAAAGACAAATATAAAAGCAGATAATGGCAATACCATATGCAAAAAACATAACTCTGACTCATAACCTGACAAGGAAAGGAATTAACTCTTCTTACAATAAATAGTTGAAGAAGCAGCTAGCCTGCTAAGTTAGATTGTAGGAAGACAGATTGCTATCTGTAGTGATGATTCAGGAAGTTCTATGATAGCTTCTGAAATACTGGCCCCAAGTTGCAGGATTTATTAGTAAAAGAGAGCTTACCTAATTTTTCAGTATGCTTCGAGTTTAGAACGAATCATAGAAAGCCAAATATGATCTCTTACGGATTACATAGGATGCCCTACCTCTACTTAGCTGTCCTGGAGCTGCCCATACCTGCCGCCTCCACTCAGGGCTTACATCAAGTCTCTCCTTTCCCCACACTTATTCTAATAACAGAAGTGATGGTGGCTGACTCCCTTGCTATAGAAGGCTCCAAATAAATAGTTATTACTTTTCCTATTTGTTTGGTCTTCATTTATTTCTACAGTTTATATTGATTGGAGTTATTTGTTAGAGTTCTCTCCTATCTTTTGAAAAGTAAGTAGAAGTTCAAGAGTGTGTTCCATCTAGAATATAGTTGTTTTGAAACAAGAAGATTCCTAAGAATTCATCATAATTTATTATACTAGAATTTGAAATTCTTTGCAGATCATTTTCCTAAATGTGTCCCCTAAGGCTAAGATTCTGGAGGACAATATATAAACAGAAAAAATATAAATGTCTCTCAAAAATTTTCCAATTGATACCTTGTTTTCTCTCTTTTTCTATTGTGATTTTATTTAGAAAGTGCTTCTAATCTTTCATTTCAATTTCAACTTTTTAATCAACTCTAAGTTAGCCTGTACATTTTTGCATACGAGTTTTTATCTATTAAGTTTTAAATGACAAATTCTCCAAAATGGCTCCTCAAGTTAAGTGTCTCTCCTCATGGGCAGTCACTTGAAATTTCCTAATAAACTCCATGGTGGTTGACACAGAAAGATGGCAATGTCACCTATTCTATTTAGTGTTTTATCTGAGTGCTCAAAGATACACCTTCTGTAGCATCCTCTAAGGCAATTCTGTTGCACAGAAACTAATATAACAGCCCGATCAGGGAAGAGGCATTTTCCCATCTAAATGTTCATGCCAGTTACCATTATAGTTATATAACATTAACATCTCCAAGGGATAAAAACCACGCAGTTTGTATCTGCCATCCAGACAAGTAAATTGACAAAGTACACTCCATGCCTTCCTATCCTTAATTATTCTCATTTCTCATCACATTCTTATTGCATAGCTCTCACCACTTTTTCCAATTTCATGCATTATCTGTTCTACAAGTAATAATTCACACATTTTAACCATAGAGTGCCATTATAACCACTTACCATTATAACTATTACCTCCATTATCACCATTTACCAAAACAATGAAATATTCAGTCCTTAATTAGAGTTAGAAAATAAATCTCCTTTCCCCCATGTAAGATAGTCTTTTAAAAAAAATACATTTGATTTTTACAAATGACAAGTAAAATACATGGAAAGGAATTAACTTTTCCTATGATATATAGTTGAGGAAGCCAGCTAGCCTGCTATAAGTTACACTTGCAGGAAGACAGATTGCTATCTGTACTGATAGTTCATGAAGTTCAACTATAGCTTCTGAAACAACTGGCCCAAATGCAGGATTTATTAATAAAAGAGAGCTTACCTATTTTTTTAGTATACTTCCAGTTTAGGACCAATCATGGAGAGCCAAATATATTCTCCTACCTATTTAATAGGATGCCCTATACCTCTACTTAGCTGTTCAGGAGCTGCCCATACCAGCTGCCTCCACTCAGGCCATACATCAAGTCTCCCTTTTCCCCACACTGTTCTAATAACACAAGTGATGGTGGCTGACTCCCTTTCTGTAGAAGGCTGTAAATAAATAGTTGTTACTGTTCCTATTTGTTTGGTCTTCATTTATTTCTACAATCCCAGGTGTTCTTGTAAAGGGAGGCAGAGGGGACTTTTACATACACAAAAGAGGAGGGGGAGATGGTAATATGCAGAGAAGGAAGTGAGGCAACCAGCAGAAGCTGGAAGAGCCAAGGAACAAAGGAGGGTTTTCTCCTGAAACCTCCACAGGGAGCATAGTTCTTCCAACACCTTTTCAGCTCAGTAAAAGTGATTTTAGTGTTCTGGCATCCTGAACTGTGAGATATATATTTCTGCTGTTTTAAGCCTTCAAATTTATAGTAATTTGTTACAGCAGCCACAGGAAAATAATACACGCATGAACTCACACAATTGAAGTATAAATTGCTGCTCCATTTATGATACTAGATTTTGCAAAGCACAGTGACAAAAATTCTTTGTAATTATCAATGCACAAACATAGTTTTTAAAATATCAATTTTTAATTCAAGAAAAATAATCAAGAAATGAATTCATTCAAAAGAAATGAGCTTACTTGTTTTATTACTGATCTTTCTTGTTATAAAACTGACATTTAAGGCTACTTGCATTGTTATTTGCACATTGTTTTCTTGTCTGGGAGATGATGAAATAAAATCAATGGAGTGTTTATTTTAGTTGCCAAAATCCTAATGTGAAGGAATAAAATCTTAGCATGAAGTTTGTCGTTTTTCTGATGAAAAGCATTTTTTTTTAAAGCTATGTTATGTGCCTATGAAAAGAAAACATGTTTTATAGGAAGAAAACAATGGGTTTTATTTCTAAATACTTGCTAATAGGATCATAATTAATACAGAAGGCTAAATACAATTCTTTCTTGAAACAAACATATAGAAAAGATATTTTGATAAATTAGTAATCATCAAAATAACAAAAACAATTTAAGAGAGAAAGCTTTTCCTCGCACACAGCTTAAATCTGATATCTAATTCATATAATGAAAACCAAGTCTTCACTTTTAAATTTCTTTTTTTGAGAGGAAAAACAAAACCAAATAAAAACTCCCCATGTCTGTTATGCCTGATTATCTATAAAGTAAGGCATACTAAGTAGAACTTCCTATGACACAGACCATCAATAAACATATCTGTAATTGATAGAATAGTATTAAATAGGTAAGAAGGTTGTGTTTTGAACTTTACAGCTGTCATCAAGGCCTGAAACAGTGAAAAGCAGAAAATAAAAATGTCTGGAAAGTTAGACAATAGCCTTCCAAATCACAGTCACTTTTGACACTAATTGGAAGTCAAGGTATCCCTAAGACCATCCTCACGTAGGTAATTTGCTAGGACTTATTCATATTATGGTTACAGTTTACTACAATGAAAAGATGCAGATGGAAGAGATGCATGGAGCAGAATGCAGGAAAGCTGCACATACAGAGATTCCTCTGTGCTTTCCTTTGGGCCATGGACAGTCCTAATTTCCTGACAATGGCATATGACAATGCATATAGACTATTGTCAACAGGGAAAACACACCAGAACCTTGATGTCCAGAGTTATTAGGCTTGATCTCCTAAATTTAGTTGTCAACCTACATGTTTGACCTCAGTTTTCAGCCCCCTTTCTAAATCACAGCATTATACTATCTTGTACGTCCTAAGATCTCGAATAAATAAAATTATTCTAATCTGGAATAAAATTCAGAAGGCTTAAGCATCACCTTCCAGATGCTGAGGATAAAGACCATATCTCTTTTTGGGTAAGCTAACTCTTACCTATACATTTTTTTCTAATTTTACTGATGTTAAACATTCTCTGCACTATAACTATTGCAAGATTAGGTCAGATTCCAAATCCAATCATCTTCATCCAACATTATACTCTTCTTTGCCTATATCAGCCCATGGACAAGCACAATTCAAAATAGAATACTTGTATTTAAAAGCTAATTTGGTTAATTGCAAATTAATGTCTATTTATAAGGCATATATTTTGCCATCCGTAGTAGATTCTACACACTGTGCTAGAAGCTCATGCAGATGCAGATAAATGATTTTACTAGATTGTGTGGAAGCAGATTTCCTAACTGGAACAACAATTTCTCAAAACATTATCATTCAGTTATGTACTTGTTAATGCCATGAAATGACTGTTATTTCAGGTTAAAATAAGTAATTTTATTTATACAAACCTAGTGTCACCACTGGGTTACTTCAACATTGAGTCCATCCCTAATAGAGAAAATAAATCTTAGTATAATCAAGAATGTGTGAAAATATCTTAGAAAGTCTGCTTTTCAATCAGTCGATGAAGCTGGATTGTTTACTTTTTAAAAGTAAAATTAAATAAACAGGAAGATGAATCAGCTAACTACAGGAACAATGCAGGTAAGAGAAAACAAAGTGTATTGTGTCCATCTGTGAGTTTCTGGATGAAATAATAAGCAACACAGAGTAGGAGCACTGTACCTACATGTTTTTGTTTGAGATGATATTTACAGTCATAAAGATAAGTCCCAAGGAATTAGAACACATGCAACCAGTATAAATTGTTAAATGATTTATTTTATAAACTCAGTACTAAGTTTCTGTACATTAGAATGATTCATGAAATAAATTCTTTCCATAATGAGCATTGTATTGGTAAAATATTGTGCTGCTGTGTACAACTTTTTCAACACAGTCAAACTCATATCCCTCTTACTTTGAATATTTTTTGGCAAAATTTTAGTAATGATTGTCCTGGTCATATTTTCCTCTGATTCTGTGGAGGATTTTAGAAGAAAAAAGGAGAATCGTATGGCTCTTTGGGATGTTGCTTCAATCTAACTTTCTCCAAACTGAATATGTCCCTAAAGAGTTTTGATCATTTGTCCTATGTGGAATCTTTGAAGAATTTCTTCATTTTATAAAAAATATGAAGAGTTCAATTGTTTATATTTCATTTGAATTATTTAAAAGTCAGTCTGCATATAAGGTAATTTTGCTTATTTTTACCATCAATTATTTCAATTTTTACACTATTTTGAAAGCAGTAAAATTTATGGCTATTACAGTATTATCACTTATGTTGTGATTAATATTTTAATCGACATTTAATAATAATACATATTTATATTGTATTATTTATATTGTATTACATATTAAGTCATAACTGAAGTATGTACTTAATATGTAGTGATCAAATCTGGATAATTAGCATTTTCATTTTCTTTAACTTTTGTAATTTCTTTATGTTTGAGAGATTCAAACTTCTCTCCTTTAGTTCTTTATGATTAGCTTGTGGTGAATTATCACAATCACGTTGTGCTATAGAACAGTAGAACTTATTATTCTTATATGACTTTATTTTGTACCCATTACCCAACCTCCCACTATGCATTCCCATATACTTCTAATTAGTAGTCACAACTATTTTATTCTCTGCTTCTATGAAATCAACATTTTAAACTTCCACTTATGAATGAAAATATTTAGTATTTTTTTTACTGTGTCTGGCTTACTTCATTTAATGTAATATATCCAAGTAGAAAAAAGTCATATTATCCCTGCTTGCAGATGATATTGTTGTATTTAGAAAAAAATTTAAATACTCCACCAAAAACCAGGTATAACATATAAATTGATTCAGTAAAGTTGCAAGATACAAAACCAACATAAAAAAATCAATAGAATTTTTATGTACCAATAACGAACTTTTTAAGTTAGAAATCAAGAGGTTAATCTTATTGATATTAGTTATAAAAAAACCAGGAATACATTTTACAAATGAAATTAATGATCCCTATAATAAAAATTATAAAACACTGATAAAAGAAATTGTAAAGCACATAAAAAGACACAAAGACAGCTAGATGTCCTGGCACACACCTGTAATTCTAGTGGCTGGGGAGGCTGAGGCAGGAAGATTGCCAGTGCATGTGGCTCACTGGTTGAGCACCCCAGGGTTCAATTCCTGGTACAAAAAAAGAAAGAAAAAAAGAAAGATAAACAAATCCTATGTTCTTGGATTAGAAGATTAGAAGAATAAATATTGTTAAAATGATGCAATGATATCCCCATCAAAACACAAATGGCGCCCTTCACAGAAATAGAAAAATAAATCCTCAAATTCAAAAGAACCACAAAATACCTTGAATAGTAAAAATAATCTCAAGCAAAACTAACAAATCTGAAAGTATCACAAGAGCATACCTCAAAACATACTATATAATTACAGTAAATACAATAATATGGTACTTTGACAAAGATATATAAACCAATGTAACATGGTAGAAAGCTCAGTAGTAAATTTACACATCCACAGTCAACTGATTTTTAACAAAGTTTCTAAAAACATACATTGGAGAAAGGACAATTTCTTCAATACATGGCACTGTGAAAATTGCAATGTACATATGCAGAAGAATAAATCTAGACCTCTATCTCTTACCATATACAAACATCAATCCAAAATGAATCAAAACTCTATATGAGAACTGAAATTATGAAACTGCTAGAAAAAGCATAGGGAAGCATTCTGAGACACTGTGTATGTGTATTTTCTTTCTTTCTCCTTCCTGCCTTCCTTCCTTCTTTTTTTTTTTTTTTGAGTAAGAACCAAATAGCACAATAAACAAAAGCAAAAATGGACATATGGGGTTATATTCAACTAAGAAAGTTCTGTGCAGAAAATGAAATAATTAACTGAATTAAGTCAAACGTGAAAAAGTGTTTCACATTATTCATCTGACAAGGGATTAATGCAAACAAACTCATGTGCAAAAAAAAAAAAAAGGAAAAAAATTAATTAAAAAAGGGGCAAACTACCTCAACAGATATTTCTCAGAAAAATATACACACAAATGACAAATATGTGTATGAAAAACACTCAACACCACTAATTATTAGAAAAATGCAAATCGAAATCAGAATGAGATATTATCTTACCCCAGTTAGGATGGTGACAGTCTAAAAGACAAAAAAAAAAAAATAACAGCAAAAATTTGGAAAAATTGGAACTCATACATGGTTGGCAGAAATGTAAATACAGGATTACTAATAACAGTATAGAGGTTTCTAAAAACACTAAAAATAGATCTACAATATAATTCAGATATCCCATTCTTTTTCATAAGAAAATGAAATCAGCAAATAAGGAGATATCTGCATGTCCATGTTTATTGAAACACTATTTATAATATCTAAGATATGATATCAACCTATAAATCCATTTACTGGCACAATCAATAGATGAATGGACAAAGAATAGTATATAAACTATGAAATATATACATAATGAAAAATTATTTAGTTGTTTAAATAATAAATCTGGCAATTTGTGGTTACATGGATGGAAATGGAGACTACCACAGTAATATTACTCCATTATAAAGTACATCACATGTTTTATATCTTTAAACTACATGCTAATCCTATAGTAAATATCATTGTTTTTCTCATTTTGCAGATAATGAAATTAAAAAACTGAAAACTTAAAATTATGTTCCTATAATACCTGTGTATTAATACTATGTTATTTAATTGACACTCTTTCACTTCACAAAAGAAGCTTTTTAAATATATTTTTTAATTGTCTCAACTGTGAGAAAGCAGACTTGAAAAGTGATTAAATAATAATGATATCCCAGATTTAAATGACTAGGGTAGACATGTATACTTTCTGTCTTTCAACACCAAGTTTGGTTAGACTCATTTAAGTATAACTACTTTAAAATCCAACATTAGTGACTAGCAATTCATATAGTTATTAAGTATTTATTAAGACCATATTGTGAAATAGGAGTAGCTTCTCTAGAAACTGGCATCTGTGGAGAGCAATACCTGTACACATGCACTCAGAAATAATAAGGGTGTCTATTTCATCATCAATGAAAGGCCATTTAGTCTCTGTCACATTACTCAAGTCTTACACTGTAAGTTGAAAGGGAACATCGTAAGTTGATGAGCTTTTACCACCTTGATCAATATTTTTTTTTTCTTTTTAGTTTGCTAGGCCAAAAAAGTTTTATTTATAAATTAAATTTTTATTTTAATTTAATTTTTGTATATTCAGGTGTTGTTTTTCATTGCTTGTTCTTATTCAATTATGAACCTTAATGACTAAAACATGAAAGAGAAAAATACATTTTATCTATATAGGTATGTAGGGATGTATTAAATCCTAAATCCCCAGGGTAAATGATTTACTCAACATCTCTTTGTGAATTCCTGAATATTAAGGACAAGTGCTGATGCTTTGGGCCTTACCCTGAGTGGGCCATTGTAGAAACAAGGGTCTTTCAGGAAAAACTCATGATAAGAATGTTTCCTGCCAGCATTGTTCTGATGGTGGGCTTGACCTTGTTTATTATCTTTTGATTTAAGAGCTTATTAGTTCAACATTTTTATATGATAGGAACTGAAATTACATTCTGCTACTGAAAAATGAAACCTAACATAATAGTAAAATATTCCATATGTTGAAGAATAAAGTAGTGTCTATTTTTTGCACAATATACCCCAAATGAGTAAGCTAAAAATAAAAAAGTATCTTCCATAAAATCCTGTTTTACTTTTTGTCCAAAAACTCTATATAGAGAGGGCAAAGGGTAGAGAGGAAGGGAGGGAGAGAATGAGAATATGTGTGCATTTACCTGAAAAATCACGATTAATACAATTGGTGCAATTTGCATTGGTTTTTACCAATCAAAACAGGAGCTAACATGACTAACAATTAAACTAATAAAAAACTATGGCACCATCACATATACAACTCAGTCTTTCAGAGAATGGTCAGAACCTAAACAAGAGAGAGATTTCTTTTACCTGAACAACAATATATTACTAACACCATTTGACATCTTCGGATAAATTTAAAAAATATCCCCAGGATTTTGTTAGAGGAATATTCTTACTTACCTTTAAACTGTTTTTTTTTTTTTTTTTTTTTTTTTTTTAATTCAGGGGCATTCAACCACTAAGCCACATCCCCAGCCCTATTTTGTATTTTATTTAGAGACAGAGTATCACTGAGTTGCTTAGCACTTTGCTTTTGCTGAGGCTGGCTTTGAACTTGTGATCTTCTTGCCTCAGCCTCCCAAGCCGCTGGGATTTCAGGCATGTGCTACTGTGCCTGGCTTTGACTGTATTTGAATCAGTAAGAATATAAAAAAAAATACATCAACCTATAATTTGTTAATATCAGCAACAATCAAAGTTTACTTAGTACCAGAAGTTCTTCTAAGAGTTTCTAGGTAGACAGCCAATTTAATCTTTCTAATAACCCTATTTAATAAGTATGATATACTATCTCTAAGATGATGAGGTATGTACTAATATTACCTTTATTTTATAGATAAAGGAATGGAAGTGTACAGAGCTGTAGTAACTGAGAAAGTTCACACAGCTATTAAGTTGCAGGCTGAGTTTCAAATCCAAAGAGTCTAATTGCAGAGTTCTGCTTTTAACCGCTAAACTATGTGGCATTTCCCAACTTTTAGGAAAGAACTTATGATGCCCAGAGCATTTTCTTCCTTTCAATTATCCTGCTTTTAACCTTAGTTTTGCAAGACTTCAGTTAAATCCTAGATCCATCAATAAATATCTTTTTTTCTTTTTCTTACTTTACCAAAAAGAAAAATATATAAAGTTATAAGTAAGCATGTGCTACAGACAGAAACTAATATTTCTGGGGAAAAAAATGAAACATGAAGCATTTCACAAACCATCAAAATCTTAACTACTCAGGTGCAGGGACTGGCATTATTACCTGGCCAGCTTTTCTCAGTACTTGTACATGGTGCCAAAGGAACTGTTAGCTTTGCATAAAAGTGCTCATTTGCTACCCAGTGATGACAATTACCTGTCTCCTCCTCTTTCATAGACTCTTAATCTCTAAATG
Organism: Marmota flaviventris; assembly: GCF_047511675.1. Lineage (NCBI taxonomy): Eukaryota > Metazoa > Chordata > Mammalia > Rodentia > Sciuridae > Marmota > Marmota flaviventris. The sequence continues at coordinate 46,066,619 of NC_092498.1, forward strand.
AGATATATTGTCAGCCAAATTTATAGATATCCTCATTTGAGGCAAGGGCATCAAATCCAGGGATTATGTGGAGCAGCGAATAAGCCAGCAAACCAAGCCTATGACATGGAAAGTAAATAACACAGGAAGGCACCCAACAGGCAACAAAGTCAGGTGCTGACTGCCAAGAGCCGGTTGTTTGATCAAAGGCAATGGGCCAAGCTCACAAGATCAGATTTGGACTAAATGATTAAACTGCTGGGTTGGAAGAGCTCACTGGGATTTTTGCTAAAACCCTTTGCCCTAGAGGGATCCGTATAGATGGAAACAGCTGCTGCTTCTGCTACAAACCTTGTTGTCAACACTGCACAGGCTGAATTGACTTCTGCTTCCCCAGCTTCCCAATTTGTTCTATGGAACACAATGTTTTTGTACACCAGGTTCCATCAAAACATTGCTGAACTAAATTGCTTCTTCCTTGTTTGTGTCATTTTGGATATTCCTTTTTAATTTATTTTAATTGATTTATTTTAATAGTTGCATACATAAAAGTGGTGTTCACTGTGATATATTCATACCTGCACAAGGAAGAGTATGGTTAATTTCATTCTGTTGTTCCTCCCCTTTCCCATGCCTCCTCCTTGTTCTCTTTCCTCTACTTCACTCTTCCCCTTTCTATTTTCATAAGATTACCTGCCCCTTTTATTTAAAATCTCTTATTTCTCTCTAGCCTCCAGATATAAGAGAAAACATTCTAACCTTGACTTTCTGAGTGTGGTTTATTTCACTCATCATGATATTCTCCAGTTTCATCCATTTGCCCCTAAATGACAATTTCATTCTTTTTTTATGGCTGAATAATGCTCCATTGTGTATATATACTACACTTTCTTTATCCAAATTTCTATTGAGGAACAACTAGGTTGGTTCTATAACTTGACTCTTCTGAATTGCACTGCTACACCATTTTTAGCAATCAGGGAAATGCCAATCAGAACTACAATGAGGTTTCAGCTCATTCCAGTTAGAATGGCAATCAACAAAAATATAAATAACAATAAATGTTGGAGAGAATGTGAAAAAGGTAGTTCACTTATATATTGTCGCCTGGAATGCAAATGAGTCCAACCACTTTGGAAAGCACTATGAAGATTCCTCAAAAGAGTATGCATGGAATTACCATATGTCCCAATTGTCCCACTTCTTGGTATTTGTCCAAAAGAACTAAAATAAACATAATATTGTGATACATCACACTAATATTTATAGTAGCACCATTCATTTTAGGTATTTTAAAGAATTTCTCAGTATGAGGCTCTCACAAGCCTATATCCCTCCACTGTGGAGTAAAAATGAATTTCCTTTCTTCCTGGTTGCCTTCAGCACAGAGTATTTCAGGCTGAATGTGTCCCAGGAGCTTTTCCAGTTCCCTACCTCAGCCCAGTCACATAGAGACAACAACTTTGTTCCCAAGCTCTCTGCTGCTTCTGCTATAAACCTTGCAGTCAACACTACACAGGCTGAATTGACTTCTATTTCCTTAGCTCCCTAATTTATTCTATGACCTTCTGATAGAGCAAGGATATCCTAGTCTACGTCTGGCTTTTCTTTCCCAAGTTCCACTGAGCTGACCATTCTGGTTCATACTACCCCTCCCCAGCTCTAAAACAAGACTGTATTTCTGGTTGGTACCATAGTATATGGCTAATACAGGGCTTGGCAGTTTTCACATTGTTATCATCTGTATCTTTTCCTTTCTCTTATAAATTAAAATTAGTCATTTTCACCCTAGAAATGAAGAAAGGATTAAAATACTAACAGACTTGTTCAAAGGCACACAGTTAAGAGTAAAGGAGCAATACTGTGCCTGGTATTTGTGTCATTAAGCCAGTTCCCACTTCCTCGTGACTCTAATTGTTTTTTGTGTTCACACTACCATCCTTGCTGGAGTGAAAGGGACAAGGCTGTGCATCTCCCTGTGGAAGTATACATGGTGCGTCTAATAATCATCTGTAGATTGTCTATATCATCATCCTTGAAATATTATTCTATAGTGAAAGAACTCATTCCTGGAAGTTAGTAAACATAAAATTTGGTTGCCAGTGACTCATATGGCTTTACTCAGGAGCAAAATCTCCAAAGGACCAAATTGGTTCTTGGGGAAAATGGGAAAAAAAAAATGTTTGGTTGTTAAATCCCGGGTGACAAAATCTAATTCCTCAATGTTTAAGTTTTGTCCTTAAATGGATGAGAATTAAAAAAAAAAAAAAAACAACTATTACGGACATCGACTTAGAGAAAGCTACCATATTACTAGAAAAAAAAAACAGTAAGGATAGTTTTTATATTTCTTTCTTCTAATAATAGTATGAGAATCAGCTTCAGATTTTATTCACTCACTAAGTGGTGTTTATCAGATAGCTACTAGGTGTCTTGTTGCTAAGTATTATTCTGATCTATACTGTGTACAATGATGAATGATTCAAAAGTATTTTTAAAAGCAAGCTGACAAAATTTTTAAAAAATGCTCTTTTGAGCATTTTAAAATGCCTCCTAACCCACTGAATTTACCTGTTCAATATTTTTCTAAATTTATATCCTTATCGATTAATTTTTAAAATGAAACAATGAAACAAAATATTTGCCAAATTAAAGGATTAAGAAATATACTTCCAAAGAATCAATTGTTGGTGATAATTTTGTTGGTGTTGTATTGGCACTGGAGATTAAGAGAGAGAGTAATTTAACTATAAAATGCTTAAAGGTAGTATGTGAATATCCCTCCTACAAAATGTCTCCTGTGTGTGTGTATAGTAAGGGTAGGATCATTTAAGTGGTCAGAAGATTCGGAAAGAAACTTTTTTAGGTTAAATTAGAGAACAATAACTGTCAATCAGGAGCCCCATGTTTCAGCTTCACAACATAGTGTCCTTTGTCCTAAGAGCAATCATAATTGTGTAGTTGCCATGCTGAAACCAACAGAAATATAGCTGTTCTCCATTAATCACTATGAACATCTGCAACAATTACTCATGCAAAGGATAATGATTTAGCAGCTGTGCATACTAGAACAAGGCTTGGGTGAGATTTAAGAAGATAGGGATAACACACATATCATTTTGACAAAGGTTCCTGCATATATGATTTATGATTTCTCTTTATGAATAAATACAAATTATTGCTAGTGAAGACATAAAGCAAAAGTCTATTGTTTTCAGCAATGTTCCTGTCTGTTAATATTTGTTAGTATGCCTTTTATTAATCAAGAGAGAAACTACATAATTTTGAAACTTTCTCCTTTGTTTATAAACTCACATATACACCTACTTGATGGGCATTTTTCCCCCAGTGGATATCATGTGATTTCTAGGTATTTAAATGTTTTAATGGTCTCTTTCAAAGTCAGTTTTATGTCATGTAGTTAAGAGTACAGACTTGGGGGACAATCTAGGATACCATAGGAAAATTTGTCACAGTCGTACAGATATCTATATGGCATTTTTCATTGAGGTTTGTCTACCTCTATCAGACCCCTCTTTTCCCCCCTTATCCTTCCTTATTAAATATATTATTTCAATATTTTAATTGTCAACTCTTTAAATCTTTAAAAAAAAAAAGCCACTTAAAAATTTCCTTGTATCTTGACCTCTTAGACAACTTTCTGCCCTGGATTTTCACTTAGTAGCACTTGGAAAATTTTGATTAAGACTTCATAAACCCTAAATATACATTCCAGGCCAGATGAGTACTCCATTCCTCCTAAGGCAATCAGTCTCCTGTTAAAGGTGTTCTGTGCTCCCGAGAGTGATCTCCATCTCCTTCACTCCCTTAGCTCCAGTGCCCATCTACATTTCACCTCTACCTTCTTCCTGATTGCTTTCCTCTGTTTTCCCACTTGTGTTTCACAGATGCTTCAGTCTAATGAGCTCAAAATGAAAGCTACCAAGAACTGCTCCACCAAGTTAAGCTCAATTTCTAGCAATCAGATCTCTATCTAAATTCCAAGTTCTAGTATGTAAACTAATTCTATTTCTAATATTCTATCTCCAGAAAGTCTTTTTTGGTGAAGGCATTCCTGCACCTGCTGTCTGACAGGGTCACAGCGTGGGGGATGCTGTGGCAGGGCCATACCATCTGGAAACCAGAACCATTAGGAATGTTAAGTGTTTTGTTTATGATACTCATGATATGGATAACAGGGCATATGCCAATCAATAATAAAAGTACATATTGCCTGAGATTGCAGGAAAATTCCCAGAATGAGACTAAGGAGTTGAGACATGCCATGAGGTATGTTTCAATATATCTCAGGATACAAACAATAGTGTTATTCCTCAAGCCTAAACAACAAAAAATATTTATCCCATGGTTAACAATTTACACTTACCCACCCCCAACCCTATCCTAAAGCAACAACCTGTTCAACAGCTTCACTACAGAAAAACAATTGCTGTGCCAACAGTGCTAGGACCATCATATGTAGCTTATGGTATCCCCTTTGAGGACGAGAGGCTAATAAAAACATGTTTCCCCAACCAATAGACCCTCCTTTGTCTTACACAGAAACTTATGATGAAAATTGAAAACACATTAATATAAATGACAAATGGGTTGAGGTGTAAAGCCTGCCCTTTTGTTAAAGATTACAAAGATATAAGAATTGGTGTGCTTTAACCAAGGATCAAGGAAGTTCTTTAAGAAAGAAGTTAAATAGGTCATATGAAAAAAGGAAATTACCTTGGAAATTAAAAATAGAATAATGTAAAAAATTAACATAGATATATTTTAGAGGCACTTCAGAGTAGTAGGCTTTTAAATAATAGACTTTCACTACTTTCAGTGTGTTTTACTGGGATTTTAGTTTAGAAGTAAGAAATCTTACCAATAATCATACATATGCTTTAAAGTTAAAGGTTAATGAAATAAATATAGGTATGCTTTAAAGTTAGAAGTGAATAATAGGTCAGGAGTCATGTAGTCTAGTTGCATCACCTAGTACCTAGTGATTGAGGTCAAAACCTAAAAGCTTAATCATGATTAACTAAGGTTACAGAAAAATATTTTGAACAATGTACTCAATATCTTAGGTAATCAATGTATGTCAAAAAAGATTGTAACTCTTGAAAATTATGTAAATCAAAAAAGTTTCAGGCTTTGAAGCTATCCATTATCTACCTGAACAAACACTTGTAAAAAAGGTATAAAAATAAAGGTCCCTCCATGAGCAGAGAGATTTCTTCTGGAGGCTGCTCATAACTTGCAACCTGTTGTCCAGACTATTCTTCTTTCACTGTTGCCTCTCCTCCTTCAGGACCCCTGGAACCCCACTCCGCCCCCCACCCAGGCTGGACCTCCGCACTTTTGTATGACCATAGATACCTTGAGCCTACTCACTTACTTGCTCCAGTACATGCTTGCTTTTCCCACCACATAGCTATGTAGATTAAGTGGTCCTTTATTACACTCTCTGTTACATACATCCTCCATTATAACCACCTGGATAAATCTCAGTCCACCTACTCTATGACTGAACCAAGGCAGATGAATATGTCTTTGGAAAAGAACCAAGCCATGAATATGGGTATCTTTGTACATTTACAGACAGTAACTTTTTATAGGATCATAAATATATCTATTGCATTCACTTTCCACTTTCCTAGGAAAATAGTTTTACATTTTCTCTCTAATAAAACCTCCATAAACTCCTAAGTCCTCTTTACTATGCTCATGACTTGTTTTCTAGTCCTCTGAGAAAATATAAACATTCAAAAGATAACTTCTATAATTTCCCCAAACCACATCGTTTATTCTCAGTATAGTTGCAGCAATAAGTTGTCTGCCTTGCATACTGTTTTGACATGTCTATTTTTGTTTCTATAGTCAGCTGATCCGATTTTGTACAAGAACCATCTTGATGCTTTAAGAATAGTAATTGTCTCCTTTTCTTACTACTTCATATCGTGTTTTCCTAGAGCATTAACAAAGCCAATTTTGTTCTTTCTTCACTGATGTCCACATTTGCCTCTTGATACACCATCATTCTTCCTGCTTTTTTTTTAGCTACTGGGGATTGAACCCAGGGCCACTGAACTAATGAGTCATTTCCCCAACCTCTTTTATTTTTTATTTTAAGACAGGGTCTTGCTCATTTTTTTTCCTTTTGAAGCAAAATTTTCCCATTTCAGATTTCCATAATTGGTCTATGTATATCTAAACTAAATGGTTGATGATAAACAGCATGTTATTAACAGTACACAGTATTTGATAGTGATGCTAAATTTATCTAGAAATGTTCAAATTTAGTGACAGCCAGATTTTCTGCTAGCTTGTAATTCAAGTATGCTTGAGTTAGTAAAATATACTCTTTTCTTAGACAGCTATATCAATAAAAACTCATGACTGGGTAGGACACGTTAGATTTTTTTTTTTTTATTAGACTCCACGTGCCTGACTCTACTGGACAGCACTTGCTCTAGCTCCTTCTCCTTATTGCTTATTGCCATCTCCTTTTCTATTCATCTCTTTATATCAGAATAACCTCTAGGCTCAAGTTTTAACTGTTTTCTTTTCTCTATTTATGCTAATTTCTTAGATAATCTCAGCAGTTTTCTTAAGTACCATTTGCTATAATTTGCATTTTGTGTGTCTCCCAAAGGCCCTTGTATTAAAGGCTTGTCCCCAGCCTATGGCGCTATGGAGAGGTGGTAGAGCATTTAGTAGGAAGGACATAGAGGGAGGAAGATAGCTCCCTGGGGGAGTGTCCTTGAAAGGGATATTGGGACATTGGCCCATCTTCTTCCTCTCTTTGCTTCTAGGCTACTATGATATGAACATGTCCTCTGCCACTTGCTCCTGCACTGTGATGTACTGTTATAGTCAACTTTTTTGCTGCTGTATCCAAAGGACCTGATAAGAATTGTTTTAGAGAAAGAAAAGTTTATTTGGGGGCTCATGGTTTCAGTGGCTTCAGTCCATAGATGGCCCTCTCCATTGCTCTGGACTGAAAGAGAGGTAAAACATCATGGCTGAGGGGTGTGGAGGAGAAAAGCAGCTGGGAACATGGCATCAGTAAACAGAGAGGGGGCATGTCACCAGCTGGCCGGGCTGATATGATGAGCTGGGTTTAAAGGAGCTGGCTGCAGCAATAACCAAGAAAATGGTGAAGAAACCATGCAACACAGGGACATGAGTTTTGAGGATGGGACAGCTATGAGACCCCAAGGGTCAGCTCCATGGTAGGCAGTGCTGGAAAGAGGGCATGACAAGTAATAGAGGGAGGCCACTCAGAACCTGTCAATTTATTGGGGAAAAAAGACATTTGATAGAATTTTCCACCCAAAAAAGGTAATTTGTAGGGTTTCGAAAGGTGGAGTCTTGCTTGGTGATGTCTTATGGTCAGCAGATTGATTGACATCTTGGCAAGTCACACCCATCTAAGGTTCTGTGTGGGATCACTGGCAGAGCAAGAGGAAAGGCACACTTGTGTTGCACAGCCCAATCAGCACACAGAGCCTAACCAGTCACTTCATATGCTCAAATGCACAAGCTCACACAAGGAGCCCATGGGTGGCTTGTGACAGGAGCTCACCTCACCATGACAAAATATAAACCCCAAAGGGATGCCCCCAATGGCCCACTTCCTCCAGCATGCCCCCCACCTTACCTGCTTATAGTTACCACCAAGTTATTCCCTACCAGGGGCTTAACACACTGATCTGTTTAAAACTCTTCTAACACAATCATTTCATCTCTAAACCTTCTTGTATTCTCTCACACATGAGTTTTTGGTGGCACCTCACATCCAGACCATAACACGTACTATGCCACAACAAGCCCAAGTGACCATGGGATGAATCCTATGAAACCATGAACTAAACAAACCTTTCCTCCCTTTAGGTTGATCATTTCAGGCACTTTATCACTGTGAGAAAGCTGACAAACTTACCATCTAAATGTTGATAGCTATAAAATGTATATCTTTTAGACAACTATTTTCCCTGAAATCTAGGATCGTATCTGCATCTGCCTACTTTACATCTTGATTAATAGATCAAGCAGTACATCACAACTATGGTATTCCTAAAGTTAAGTCCCTGATTTTCCTCCCCAAATCTCTGTCTCTCCTATCTTCCTCACCTTAGTAATTGGGAACTCAAGACTTTCATTTGCTCAGACCAAAACTTTGCAACCATCCTTTTCTCTTCTCTTAGTCTCAGATCGCACATTTAAACTCTCAGAAAATCCTGTCCACTTTACCCTCAGTAAATCTTCAGTTCAATACTTCTCACCTCCTTACTTGCTAACACACTGGTCTAAGTCACCATTCTGTACCAGATAGAAGACTGATAACCTCCTATTTTGTTTCACTTTATCTGCTGTTAGTACCTATAAAGCCCCAAATCAGAATAATCTTCTTTTAATGTAATTCTGTATTTTACTACTCTTCTCAGAGCATTCCAATGATTTCCCTCTCACAGAGAAATCAAAAGAATTTGTCAGTTTACAAGGCCAACACAATCCATCAGTTGTCTACACTTCTCTAGCTCAGCTAGCTTCTTTGGTATTTCTCAAACATAACGCACATGCCTCTATCGCAGAATTTGGGCACTGGCAATTTTCTCTGTTTGGGACACTCTCTACAAAGATCCAAATATCTCCTACCTTACTAATCTCGAGTAAGACTCTGTTTAAACAATAACTCACAATATCTTCCCAGTTAATATGAACATATTATTTTCACTGTGTTTCATCTATATTTTATTACTTATCTTTATATTTCCAGAATGCAAAACAGTGACTGACACACCGTGGCATGCAATAAAATTCATTAAAAGAAAGACGGAAATACAGGTAAGGAGCTGTGAGGCCTCCATAGACTTAACCTCTCAGCTTTTGCAAGATTCTTCCCATGTATAACTGTTCTAACAAATAAATATATTATTGAAAGTTACATTAATTTAATCACTTTCTAGAAAAAGAAATATTTCTTTATAGACAAACATTAGCTGGAAATGCAATGAGCATGGACCAATCTATGTAATTCTTTAGGTAAGAATTTTGTCCACAGCCAAGTTCCAATACCATACACATTTCCCTACAATCAACTTTGAAAATTACATCCATTTTTATTGCTAATTTTTAAATGATAAATGTGAAGTCCCTTTATCATTGGACATAAAAAAAAAAATAATGCATTCAACTTCTCAGTACCTGAGCATTGACAGAACTGGTATAATGTGAGGTTTTTCATTGTAAATAATATAACTTCACTGTGGCCACAAATAAATTATTAAATGCTAATGTTTACAGCAAACTGGATACATCTTAAAGGACAAGTCCTGTCTTCTTCCTTTGTAAATTCTCTGTATTGTGCGTGTAAACACATATAACTCCCCACTGAAGAATAATGTGGTTCAGGAAAAGGCTGTGAGGAGAGAAATGGGAGAGAACAGAATTTATCAAATAACTCCTGAAAGACACTGTTTTATATGACCACAAAATCGTTTTCTATAAAACACCCTTGGAAATTGCACTACCTGAAATGATTTCTCTGTTTCAATAAGTTTTATTCAATAATAACATGCAATTTTCAGAGAACTCAACCTTCTTAGACCCTGTGTATGGTTATATACTTGGCCAGCATAATTTCTTTGGGGTTTAAATAATTTATTTCAGAGCTTGAAAATTCTGCTTTTTACTGCTGATTCTTGAGAAATTCATAAAGAGAATTGTGCATGCAACTTGTAGACACTATGCAAAGTAGACATTAATCAAAATAAGGCTGGAAAAGTGCATATGATAGCAATTTTTGTAAAATCAAAATTAGAAAGTAAATTTTAATCTAAGTTTTTACCTTGAAAAATATTTTTTGTCTCTAAAACTGCACATTCTAAAACTAAACATACATGTTTATCCATATCTTATTTATCAGTCTTAAAATCCAGATGTGATGCCCATGTTATGTTAATTAATTGTATCAGTATATAAGTGTACATTTACCAAATACAAATATAAAAACATTTTGAATTAATAATTATAATACTCAGAATAAATATCTTCAAATGAAAGCTTTAATTAGCTGTCAGTCACCAAAGATAGTTAGTTTGAATGATATTATATCATTTTAAAAGTATATAAAGTTTGTCATACTGATAGAATGTATAAAATAATTTAGAATTACTTTTAAGTTCATTGCTTGATTTCACTAATGTTTGTTGATTTTTCTATTTTTCATAGCCCTAAACGTAGCCCTAAGAGTTATTTAAAAATTTTACTTTTAAATTACAAGTGGATAAATTATAGTTGTTTCAGATAACAAATGAAGTTATGATTCATGCCTACAATGTGGATTAATTAAATCAAGCAATTAACGTATCCATTGTGTTAAGAACATTTGAAATTTACTTAGTAATTTTCAAATGTATAGTCTATTATTATTTACTATATTCACCAAACTGTGAAGTATAGCTTAAAGAAAAGACATTCTTCTATCTAATTGAAGCTATGTACTTATTTTTAAAATTTTAAGTATATTAAAATACTTAGAACACAAAATTTAACATTTGAGTTATAAGTATGGAGTTCCACAGTATTAATGACATACATCATTTACAACCAATATCCAGAACTCTTTGTCTTCCAAATAAAACTCTTTGAGCACTAAAAAATTGTTTCTACTCCCAGGCCCTGACAACCACCACTATACTTTCCATCTCAATAAATTTGATCATTCTTGATATCTCATATGAGTAGAATCACTTTGTGATCCTCTTACCTGAAATAATATCCAATGTTGTTGTGTATGTTACAATCCATTCTTTAGTATATATAGAGTTCCTTTCCTATTTAAAGATGAATAATATTCCATTGTATGCATATTCCACATTTGTTTGTCCACTCATTTTTTCAGGGACAGGTGGTATTTTTTACTATGTGGCTCTTGTGAATAATGCTGTTGTGAACATGGGTGAACAAATAACTTTCTCAATTCCCCACTTTCTCTTAATTTGTGTATATTAATGAGAATGGAACTATTGCATCATACACTTGTTCTTTTTTAATTTTTGAGCGACTCCTAAACTGTTCTTTACAATGGTTACACCATTTTACATTCCCATCAACATTGGACAAGATTTCAATTTCTCCCCAACTCCACCAACACTTGTTATTGCCTTTTTTAAATACTAGCCATCCTAATAGTTATAAGGTATTGTCTTATTGTGGTTTTATTTACTAATCACTTTTATTAGTTTATCTTGTTACCGATATTTTAAAACACAGGCTAGTTGAAATGTTTGGGTTATGGGAAATAAGATGGTAAAAAAAATAGCAGTAAAATGGTGTTTTTAGAGAAAGAGATAATAAAAAATATTTAAAAAGGAGCCTATAATCATTGCTAAGGAGTTATAATATGATCACAATATAAGCTTCCAATGAAAAATACCCTAGAAACTTGATGCATCTCACCAAAGAATTGACTTTTAGAATTTAAAGCCATATAAATGAGCTATTATGGCTCCCTCAGTCTGGGGAGACAATTGCAATGTGAGAGATTATTTAAATACAAATAAAAACAAGTTCTTGGAATACAAAGGTAAATCATTTTCCTTCCTTCAGGACACTTTACTCTCAGGTCAAAAATATACATGCATATATAACACATGTGAGCACATGCACCCACACATGTAGCTCACTGAACAATTTTGGTTAGTACATTAAAACTTGTTTTTTTCTGCAACTGGAGATAAAATGTATTTTAGACAGACTTCATATTTACTCTGTATTAATTTAAATATAAAATTCAATTAATATACAACAGATGTATATTAATTAGCCATTTATGTGTTCCTCATTTCTTATGGAACCTATTACCATCTATAATCTTGTCTGTGAACACAACTTCTCAAAACTTATTTGAAAATGATCTAGATGTGGTAGCATTATCAGAAATGACACTATTCTACAGAAAGCAAGTATAGTTGCCTTAAAAATGCCATAGAACAAATAGGAAGTCCATTTAAAAATAAATTAGTCAAAGTCTATTCCTAGTCTAATCAGATTGCTTCTGTGACTACTTTCCCTCCCAATCTGCTTTAATGGTTTTCAGACACTAGGTACAGGGGTTAACTGTGTCTGATCACATTGTCCTCCAAAACCCCCTGGATATATTCACCCCAGGGCTCCCTGACTCCAGTGTTATCTTGTTTTTAAATCCACATAGTTTCCCTTATGGAAGTTATAATATGTAGCTAGATGAAGAGCATGGTATTAACAGTAGACTCACTGTTAAGGCATTCTCTGAACAGAGCATTTTTAAAAGAGATTAGATTATTTCTTAACCCATTTTTACAGTATAAAATAAACATTTTTATTACCAAGAAATCTACGAAAGCCAAAGTTAACTTTAAAAATTCATACTACAAAGTGTGCATCTTAGTATCCTCTGAAGTCTGTTATAGCAAAAATAATGACAAAACCATGATTTTTTTCTAAAGCAAAAATAAATCCTAAATAAAACATTTCAACATTTCAGATTCAAGTAAGTTTGGGGAGGAGACAAAAACACTAAATGAAATAAACTTCAGAAGAACTTAGGAATAGTTTGCAGTAAATTTTTGTCTAAAGCTTGATATTTTAATAGTAAACTTTCAATGTTAGGTAATATTTAAATCTACCATGAACAGATATATTTTCTCTTATAAGTGATTAATATGACTAGTGTATGGCCTCACATAAGATATACCTTATTTAAAATAAACCAGTGTCCAACAAACTAAAATTAGCTTAGTATTGTAATACATGCATACCAACATTTAAAGTAATAGGGACTGAAATGGAGCTAATTATGTTATATACATTTATGAATACGTTGAACCCCACATTATGTATAATTGCAATACACTGATAAAAATTATTTTAAAAATCAGCTTGGGTAAAGTCATGCCCTACAAAAGGTTTGGTTTACTATGCTTTATTAATTCTGGCCACCAAAATCTTGACAGTCATCCACAGAGCCTAAATATTGATAAACAAATATATCTTGTTTTATTTTTAATCAAGTAGAAAGGTTAAGTTGAAAATTTTGAACTGTTTGTCCCTATTCAATAAATATCAGATACATTACACTACTTAAGTTCACAAAGAAATATTGAACAGGGAGCTTGGATTCAAGATGGCAGTCTAGAGGGTGGCTACATTCTGTGTTGCTCCTGGACCTGGGACTGTTTCTCTGCAAATGATAAGAGGACCCCCATAGTTGCTCCTGGGCAGGAATTATGGCCACCATGCTTGATCAGGTCTCCAGACCAAAGCATTAGTGCAGGATACATAGCTGCTGCCCACATGCAGGACCTCCGGCCTCCACTCCTGTGTGTACCTCCACATCTACCAACATGGGGCTCTGGTGGCCTCAATCTTGGGACACTGCAACCACTGCCATAGTTCCCTATATGTGTTAGCCTGCACCTGGGGACACCACACAGAGTCTGGAGATAGCTGCCAGCCACAATACTGCACATCACAGAGCTGCATCTCTGAACATGCCACCCAATGCTACCACTCAGCACAATCCTACCTGACACCACATCTATGAAAGCAGCCACCTCCATCTTGGGACACCTTTGTTGCCATCTTTAGTTGGGGAACTCTCAGCTTCAGACACCTGCTGGGGCCTAGAAGCAATATCAAGGTACCTATAGTCCCCAACTCCCCTGCTCCTCAGCAGCTGTTCACCTGATACAGTGTTTGCAACTTCATGGTCAGTCCATAGCTTACAAACCTGGTCCTGAACTGCCCAATACAAAACAGCTCTTCATGGCAGGTGCACAGCCCCCAGAGAGCAGCCCAGAAGAACTCTGCAGAGAGAGGTTCCTGATTGGGATGTGAAAAGGGAGTGGGTGAATGAGATACAGTTTAGAGACTAAATTAGGAATCAGGAATTAATTATGAAGTGTACAGATGATATAAGGAGATAAGACCAGGTGCCCACATCACACGAGTGTGCCCCCAAGAGATTCTTAGGGTGCAGTCTTTCATCAGGGACTAGCAAGTGTTATACTCCACTTCCAAGGGTTCTACCCCCAAGGCTAACCCTCCCACCCTAATACCTTCACCATCCTGAGGGTGGAGATACCAGAAAACAACAGAAAACCCCACATATTGGATGAGAAGGGAAACAGGAAAGATACTGAACTGCAACAAAAACAATCCTTGTATCTTCCTTTGAGATTTTTTTTTCTCTACTCTCTCTCTTTTCTCACCCTCACAACCCCAACATTTGTGAAACCAAGTACTTTTCATGAATTAGGCTGCTGAGGCCTGGGATGTCTGCATAGTATATTACAGTTGTGTTGTATATTCTTTTATCTCCTATTTTTACATGTTCAATTTTTAATAATATTTATGTTTGTTTCTTTTTTGTACTCTATTGTCTTCCCAAATACTTGTCTCCCCCAAATCACTTTCTCTCTTTTCCAGCTACTAACCAATTTCTTTAGAATCTTCTTTCATGCTTCCTAAGATCTTATAACTATATAGCCTTACCTCCAACATGCCATGGTAAGAAATCTGAACACTAGTTTAATTCTTGAAGCCACTGGTTTTAAGCTAAGAAGTAAAGTGATAAAATTTATATGTAGACTGCTTACTTTTGCTACTTGCTGCATGGATGGGCCGACAGTGTATACTGAAAACAACAAAGTAAAAAAATAATAATTATGAGGCTGTTGCAAAAGTTAAGGTTAGAGGTGATGGTGAATGTGGAAAAAAGAATGGCAGTGGAGGCAGAGACGTAGGGACACATTTAAGATACATTTTAGTGTAAAACTGAATGAAATAATCAATATGACATGGAGGCGAAAAAGAGGAAGGAATACAGAGGGACTCCAGGTTGATGGTTGAACACATTTGTTGATTAATGGTTCCATTTACTAGGAGCAGAATACATTCCAGGAGGGGGGGGCAACATGGAAAGTGGGTATGAGGTGAAAAGACAAAATAGATTCCTGGAGAAATTTAGAAGTAGATAAGCAGTGAACTGAATAAGTCCTGTCCTCTCACTACCCTCTGAGTCATGTGCTTGGGTCAGGAGTAGCTTAGTTCACCAAGCAATGTTTTTCAATGAAGGAACTATAGTCCCCCTTGCTCTATTTATTTGTAGGTAAATGGGATACAAAGAACAGTTGCTTGACCACTGAATAATTGAAGTTGTCTAAAAAAGTAAAAGATTCCTCAAAATAGTTACCTCTGGCACTCTGATGTTGGCACTAATCTGCACATCCTTTGTGATAGCTCAGACATACTGAACCATTCTTGTTAGGCTTCCAAAAAGAAAGAGGAAAAGAGCCCCCAGGCTCTCTGAGCTTTGCTGTCCCCAGGAAGAAAGGAAAATCAAATCTTTGGGATATATACTTATTCAATAAAATAAAAAGGATAACCAGGAAATGAAAATGGAAAGAGGACACCTGGACTGATAGTATACATTTTGAGATGTACTGCATGTAAAAACCATATTACTATAATTGTAAATGCAGGTGAACACAAAAGACTCTCAAAATATCAGTATTTAGAATGTGGATCGAAGGAGAATATCTAAAAAATGGAGAATGAGAAAAAAGGAGTGGGAAATTGGAAGAAAACTAGTTAAATGTGGTATTACCTAATCTCAGTCATGGAGCTGGGGAAGTGGCAACTTCAAGATGAAAATGCCAGCTGTGACAGGTTGTGACTGTTTGTAACTGTGAAAATAGAACCTGTTTATTATATCAAGAAAGAAGTTATTTATTTCAAACAAAAGTATGGCAGGTCAATGAGAAATAAAAAGGAGTTGTTAAGTGATCTAGCAAGATTCACTTAAGAGTTAGAAAAATTTGTTTATAAAATATAAACTAAATAAATGAATACTTAAATTTTTATGTCTTAAATAATAGGTAAAATGTCTGTTTCAGTCAAATGAAAAAGGTAAAATCCACAGAACATTTCCACTAAATTGACTCTTCAACTTTCTATCTTATCATATTTGACCTTCTTTGCTCTGGATCTGAGATTACAATCTAGAGTCATGTTTCTGCTGTGTCATTCACTCTGAAGCCATCACATTTTAAAGTATTTAAACACTTTAAAGAACAAAAAACTTACATAATGCCTATGTGTCCCAGACCCAGAAAGCATGTTGTTAATTTCACTGCATTTGTAACAATCAAGATATGAAATTTTATTGAAATTCATATGTGAGATTAAATTGACAAAGATGGCTATCCATCTGTGTCAGGAAAAACTCACTGAGGCATGAGGTTTAGAATATAAGCAAAATAATAATAATAATAATAATAATAATAATAATAATAATACCTGTACAACAACAAAAAATGCCAATTAAAACAAAAAGTTCTTTTCAGAATTGTTATTTCAAGAACATTGTATTGTTTAATGTAATCAGCATAAAGCCCTGATAAAGTTCAGGTAAATTTTTCAAATCCTGAGATATTGTAAAAAGTAAAATCTAAACATACTATTAATTTTTAAATTAAATTTAATGAATATGCTGAACTATTCATAAGTACGACTCTAGAGAAATTGTTTCTAGTAACTAATGAAACTTCATTTACTCTAATTTCTACTTGTTGAAATTAAACCCATTCCTAGTTTTTCAGCAAAAGAGCCATATATGACATAAAATTATTATTATTATTTTTTGTATCGGGATTGAACCCAGGAACACTTAACCACTGAGTCACATCCTCAGCCGTTTTTAATATGTTATTTAAAGACAGGTCTCACTAAAATTCTTAGGACCTCAACAAGTTGCTGAGAGGCTGTCTTTGAAGTTGCAATCTTCCTGCCTCAGCCTCTGGAACTGCTAGAATTACAGGCGTTTGCCACTGTAATGTTTGCCACTGTTTGCCACAGCTTTCTCTAATGTTTTAACTTATGAAATAAACTATTTTCTGTCTTTTATCTTATTATTTGTCACTTTGAGTTTCTAAAATACTTTAAAAACCAGAAATTATCTTTATACTATTTCTCTGATATACATCATGGTGGAGAAAATATGCTTCATACAAAATTTCAAGATTTCCATTTCTCCTTTTCTAAGTCTAAGCCACCATGATCTTTTTTAAATTTCAGAAGTAGTAAAATATATATATATATATATATATATATATATATATATATAATTCAATTTGTTCTCATTCTTCCCTACTAGTTCAGTGCAACACTCTAAGACTTTCCACACACTTTATATTACAATGCCCACATCTGTGAAATGAAGAGTATCCAAGTGGAAATAATTTTTAGTGTGTATAGCTTATGCCTTTTAAACCATTCTAATTAAAAACACATAGTGGTAAGGAGAGATGAATTTAAGGGAAAAAAAGAAAAATGGAGAAAGAAGAGTGGAACTGAAACAAGAAGAGAGGAAGAGGAGAGGATGGGGAAGCAGAGGAGATGGGAAAGAGGAGGGGAAAGGAGAGGAAACTGTAACCACAAAGAAACCCAATGAATGTTTCAAAGTCCAGTAGACTATATGCAGTGATGTCGATGTGTGTGGGTTCTGAATCTTCCTAGAGAAAAAAAGACAGAATATCTTTCTTGGAAACAGATTACTTATTATAAATTTTTTTAATCCTATTTGAACTATCATGGGACTTTAAAAAGTAGAGTCATTTTCAAGTAGCTATAAAGGTTTCAACAGTTTTATGAAGTGTTTAGTCAGAGTTAATTCCAGTCTCAGAGGGTTCTTTAAATTCAATCTCACTTAATTTGCTTGGACATCTTTAATCAAACCACTCATGTGGACCATCAGTTATAGATTTCCACCCAATTTTACACCTGAGCTGACTAAGGCAAGAGGAATTAAATAATGTGGGCAACTCACAAGGTGAGGTAATGATGCAGTTCAAGGAAGAAAATGGCACCTTTGTCTTCCTTTCAGTATTTGCCTCCTAACACTTAAACAACTCTGCTTTATCATTGGATGGAGAGCTACACATTTAGAAACCAGCTATGTTATGAGCAATCAGTAGGCTGCTGTTTTAAAAGTTTTTTTTTTAAAGAAATCTTCAGAATAGAATATAGCAATAAGAAAAAATAACATCCTATTTACAAGTGTTCCACATAGAATTACAATTCCTTGCAATTACACTTTATTTTCTTATTGCCCCCCACTGCTATTCATTTTAATTATTTTTATGTGGATTCATGAGGTCTTATCTCTGCTATGACCACTACTGTATGAATTTCCCATGTTCTCCTTGTATTTGGTTTATTTACTCTCATTCATTTATTCATTAATCCAGTCATTTATCTGTGCTGAAACAGATTTAGGTGCTGTTTCAGAAACATAAATAAAACATGATCCTTTTTGTTAAACTGATTACAGACTGAAAGGAAGAGACAGAATCAATTAAATAACACAGTGTCTCACAGGTGGATCAATAAATATTTCTACAGGACAAAATAGGGAGAGTTTGAAACAGTGAATCAAGACATGATCATAGAAACTGATCAGAACCATTCAGATGGGCACAGGATTCACTCAACAATTATTTAAAATCATCAGTAATAGTACTTAACAAGCTAGATTAAATTGTAAGAGTAGTAATGTTAACTACATGGCTTATCAGCTCCAAACAGACTCTACTACCTGTCTAAAGTAATTGGTAGAGTGCAAGTTACCATTTGATTTTTAAAATAAATTCAAAGAAATATACTAAATATATGAACCCTGTTTTGTTTTATATTTTCTTCATTTTTACCAGGTGCTGGGAATATATAGAAAAAGCCATAACTTTTGTTATCTGGTTTTAAATTTGGGGAGTTTTGTGGAAGAAAATCAACCAAAGTCTCCTTAAACATAAACCTTTATTCAGAAGACCTCAGTCATGCCTGGGGAAGTAAGGGAAGAAATTTTATAAAACTTTTACATAGGAATCAGCCTACATTAAAACCGTTTCAAGACCATTTGGACAATAAATATTTCTTACAAGATTAAGAATTATTTCTGTGATTTGGTAGTGACTGGTAGGGCCATTGAAGCTTATCAGGAGTGATAAGGTTGAAGAGTTAGAGGCTCAGGTCATGAACAAGAAAGGGTGAGAATGAAGTTTCAAAGGCTGAGAATATATGAGTCCTAAATGGAGAATTTCAGTCATTCTGAGACATTTAGAGACTTTGCACATCTACCAAGTGTTAAGAATTCCTGCATACGAAAAAGGAAATCTTTAATGATCTTGAGAGTATTATACACAGCTGCCAATGAATTGATCCAGGCCAGTGGTTTTGCCTTCTTCCATTAGCAGGGACCTGCATTCAACCTCAATTTCCATTGGGACTAGTGGCCTGAAAGGTTTGGGCTGCTGCATTTTCCAGAACTTTTTGAAACACAAAATGTCAAACTGCTTGGGACCAGAAGACAAACCTTAATCTCACTGGCACTGTGCTTAGCATACATAACGGGATCCAAGTTAGACCAGAGACAAAAGATAACATTTTTCTTGGAA